>NC_067409.1:29187386-30544886 GCF_009764475.1 Pristis pectinata | reverse complement strand
TGGTTGGGTCAAGAACCGAATGGTTGAAGGGAAGTAGCTGTTCTTGAAGCTGGTGATGTGGGACTTCAGGCTTCTATACCTGCTGCCTGATGGTAGCTGCAAAAAGATGGCATGGTCCGGATGGTGGGGATCTTTGATGATGAATGTTGCCTTCTTGAGGCAGTGCCTCCTGTATATACTACCGATGGTGGGGAGGGATGTACCCATGATGTATAGGGCTGAGTCCACTAATGTCTGCAGCTTCTTACATTCCTGTGCATTCAAATGTCCGTATCAGACCATGATGCAACCAGACAGGATACTTTCAACAGCACATCTGTAGAAGTTTGTTAGAGTGTTCGGTGACAAGCTAAATATCCTTAACCTCCTAAGAACTTAGTAGACTTTAAATTGCATGCAGTGAACCTTCACTGGGAGTATACACTAAAAGCAGGCACATCATCCTGTTAAACAACATGAAGTTCTGATTTCGCACCAGTTCTGTCACTTCTGGAGCACAGTGCTCTTGTAAATACTGTCTCCTAACCTTGGATGATTGCTCAATTTAAAAGCTGGGAATCCTCTCTACCAGTACTGTTTAAAGTGATCATCGACTATGAACAGACTGGTTGTCGGTTGGCTGTTCCTATAAATCCTCAAATGTTTGGTTCTCTCTATAGTTATTTAAATTATTGTTTATTTTTGTAAATGCCAAACAAGACATTTAGAGAGGTATGGGGATAGGAAAAGTTTAAAGGGATGTGGGCCAAACTCAGGCAAATGGGACTAGCTCAGATAGACAACTTGATTGGAATGGACAAGTTGGGCTGAAGGGCCTGTTTCTGTGCTGTGTAACTTGATGAATCCATGACACTTGGTTGGCGCATTAAATGGGTACTGCATTTAACATTGATGCCTAATTGGGAGACCCTTAAAAGTCACGAACTTGGGGAAATTCCTGACAGCAGATCCCTGCAGAGATCGCAGCTACCATGTTTGTTGTTGCTGGGACTTATAAGAAACAGGCATGAGCTTTAAAGAACTCTCTCCACAGAAGCCACAGTGTAGCAACATAAAAGGCTGCCATGGAATATATGGGAAATGTGGGGAAGGGGTAATATGTGTTTACAGAATGCATGGTCACCACACCCACTGCCCTCCTCAAGGATGGTGTCTCATCCCATGAGTGACCCCCATGCCAATATAAGGCACAGGCTCCATATTCAGGAAGAAATCATTGTGTATCTGTGCTGTGTATGATTTTGACAGTCTGTAATAAGCACTGTCATGACCTGCAATCATGTAAGAAGTATGCACAACAATAAAAGCTCTGGCAGCCAGATGAAGACATCTGTGTATTAATGTTTCAGTGGGGACCCATGTCTCCTTGGCGATTTGCTGCAGGGTTTGCTCTGGGTTGTACTGGGAGGTGAAGGCAAAGGCTGTAGGTTGCACATTATTGCTACAATTTCCATTGCTAAGGCAGAGTTGAGCATCACGCACGTTGGTGACATCACCATAAGCGCCAATGATGCTTGAAAAGTGTCAACCATGCAAAGTTTAATCACGTTCAGGAATGTCTGGTTCAACTTCCCGAAGGGAAGGACTTCTGGAAATAGGCACAGTCACTTTAAAACATGCACAAAATGGCTTTTATAAGCAATTTGTACATACAAAATTAGGGTAGTGCCCTCTGATTTCTGAGGACCTTTTCCTCTCATTGAGGCTTCTGCATAAACCAATTGCTCTCAAACATGGGTACATGAGTAGACAGAAACTTGCATGAAGCTAGGAATGAGCAGAGGACTTGCATTAGGTCATATCCTGTACAGAGATTTCAATAAAGGAGGCTCTGTATTCAAAGGGAGCAAGGGACATTTCATTCTCTCTTGTCAGAGACTGATGGCAAACCAAAGGCTAGTTACTGGATGACAAGTGCTCTTTACTGATGACTGCACTGACAACTCCAGTCCACACACAAGCATTAGCTTTGCAACACATTAGGAGGGGAAGTGGAGTTAAGGTCATTGGTCACATCAGTGATTTTGTTGAAAGGTAGAGCAGACTCGAGGGGCCATCTGGTCTACTCCTGCTCCTATTTCCTATGTTTTTATTTCTCATCCTGCAACACAGAATGTTTCAGAGCAGTACCAGGACCACCTGTAATACTCGGCAGAGCACTGCCCCAGATTATTGGTGGCCTGCTATATGGTGTACAGCCATTGTGAAGGGACAATCCTTCCAACAGTTATCTGGTGAACTACTCAGACTGCCCCTATCTGTGAAGATGTTCTCCATGTCTGATGCCAGTAAAACAAGAGCACAAGAAAATAGGGGCAGAAGGAGGCCTCCAGGCCTCTCAAGCCTGTCCTGCCATTCAAAATGAGCATGGCTAATCTACCCTAGGTCTCAACTCCTCCTCCTTGCAGAAACCCATAGTCCTCAAACCCCTGATCATTCACAAATTTATCTACTTGCAGTTTAAATACTTATAATGACCCAACCTCCATATTTCTCTAGGGCAGAGAATTCCAGAGATTCACCACCCTCTGCAAGAGGAAATTTCGACATACTTCAGTTTGAAGTTACCAGCCCAGTAACTAGAACCACAATTCCATATTCACCAACAGTCCCACACCTTCCCATTCCTCTGACACTGACCAGAACAGTGTCTGAATGCAATGCTGAAATAAAAGGTACTGCAAATAAAACATTACAATCATACTTGCAGATGAAATCATGCCATATTGTGAATAGAAGATAACCAATCACTTTTGTACAGTCCTTTAGTACTTGCCTTGGTACTACTAAGCAGGGTTACATGGAACATAGAGAAGTACAGCACAGGAACAGGTTCTTTGGCCCACCAGATCTGTGTCAATAATGATACCAATCAAACCAATCCCATCTGCCTGCACATGATCTGTATCCCTCTGTTCCCTGTCTATTCATGTGTCTGTTTAAATGCCTCTTAATTGTTGCTATCGTATCTGCTTCTACCAACTCCCCTGGCAGCATGTTCCAGGCACCTACCACTCTGTGTATGTAAAGCTCCTTTAAACTAACAGCATAGTTAGTGGAAGCTGCTATCTTTCAGTTGTGGAGGCTGGAGATGACCTTGGAGGCTTAGCTGAAGTTGCTGGAGTCCAGAAGGCTTCTAGTGGTCTTCATCAATGTGACGTAGGCTGCAGAATTCTGCGTGCAGGCTGATGCAGCAGCAAAGATATTGCACAGTGGTGGCTGTGGGAGTATGAATGCTGTCTACTGAGTATCTACTGTAGCATAGAATGATGGAGTGCTGTGAGACCTGCAAACCCCTCTGCACATTCATATGCTCAGCTACAGTCAGGCACTGGAGGGCTGCTGTAGCATAAATGTGCAAGTGGAATTCATATTTTCTTACAGCATAGGAGGCCATTTAGGCCATTGAGTCTGTGCTAGCTCTCAGAGTAATCCCATTACTACCATTTATTTCCATGTAACCAATCGTCTTTCACATACCCACCAACTCCACCCTGATTCCCCTACCACCCACCCACACTAGAAGTAATTTACAATAACCAATTAACCTATCATCTAGCACACTTTTGAGATGTTGGAGGAAAGTGGAGCAACTGGAAGAAACCCATGCGGTCACAGGGAGAATGTGCAAATTCCTCACAGTCAGCACCCTGTGCAAGGATTGAACCCCGATTGCTGGAGCTGTGCAGCAGTAACACTACCTGCTGTGCCACTGTGCCTGCCACTTCCAGTCAGAAAAGGTTGGGCTCCATACCAAGTTGGGCGCAGATTCTTCTTTTCTCTAGGATACTGGTGGGGGAATCAGAATCAAAATCAGAATCAGGTTTATTATCACTGACTTATATGATGTGAAATGTGTTGTTTTGCAGCAGCAGTGCAGTGCAAAGACATCAAATTACTATAAGTTACAAAAATAAATAAATAGTGCAAAAGAGGAATAATGAGATAGTTTTCATGGATTCATGGACCATTGAGAAATCTGATGGCGGAGGGGAAGAAGCTGTTCCTGAAATGTTGAGTGTGGGTCTTCAGGCTCCTGTACCTCCTCCTTGATGGTAGTAATGAGAAGAGGGCATGTCCCGGTTGGTGAGGGTCCTTAATGATGGATGCCGCCTTCTTGAGGTACCATCTCTTGAAGATGTCCTTGATGGTGGGGAGGGTTGTGGCCATGATGAAGCTGGCTGAGTCTACAATCCTCTGCAGCCTCTTTTGATCCTGCGCATTGGAGCCTCCATATTTTCAATTACTGTCACCTTCAGTGGTTTTAGTCCCAGTGTTAAATACGCTGTCCCAGTAATAGCCAGTACTATCTCCCCCATAGGGTTTAGGACAAACGTAAACCTCTTCCACTGTGGTCAGCTGCTGTTGCCTCTTGTTTAATGCCACCACATTCTTCAAGAGAGAAAGGGAGGGAACTGTGATTGTGAGTGCCAAGCATTTGTTCCGATGTGTTTTCAGTGCAATACAAGGTGTAAAATGTGGGTGCCAATCAGTAAGTGTGTGGGCATGTGGGAGAGGATATGAATGTTGGTTGGGATTTCTGATTCAGAGAGGATTCTGGTAGTTGAGTGATGGAGCTGTGGCCATGGAGGCGTGTCTAAAGCTGATAATACATCTACTTTGCTTTTTTACTTTTATTTTCTATTGTATTCACTATTATTTTATCTTCTTGGGGCTTTTCATTCAGGTCCTTAGGGCTTGACTCCTGGCACTGATCACCTTAACTAACTACTTTCTCTGTGTGTAGGGCCTCCACATACCTCTACTTTCCACCTCCTCCACAATGGCTTCCATTGTGGAAAACAAAACATTTGGAGCTTCCTGTCTTACCTGGGCCAAATTGTGTATCAGGCAGTTTACCAGTAAATGCAGTAGTTCAAAATCTATCTATAGAGAGGCACAAACGAGGAGTCAAAACTAATATCACTCATCAATCACTTATGATTGTTATAACATTCCTCTTTTAAGTATGTAATTTAATAATTCCCTAACTAGCACATTTCTCACAAATGAATGTTTTCATACATAGTTGCTGCTATTAGATAGCATTCTGATGATAACTGGAGACTTGGGGCTAGTTTCAATAACAGCTGAATACTGGCCCAATGAACAAGGTGCAAGACCAACCCACACTTGTTAATTGCAATGCATTTGCTGACCTTGAGCACTCTTGGGGCTATGTGTCCAGATCCTTTAGGCTTGACTTGTATCTAATCATCTCTCAGCTGCTTGCAATGCTCAATACTTATAAATTACATTCAGTGGCTTCCTCTTGAATATTATCGAGTTAAATTTTAGTCAAGCAAATCAAATAAGTTACAAAGTACCTGGTCTGCCTATTTGAATGCCACTTCTGAGGGGACTGAATTGGATTCACAGCACAATTGTGGGTAAATGACCAATAAACTATGTTGGCATAAAATTAATTATAGAGAAAATAGCACACTGAAAGGAAAAGGAATTCGTTTTTTTGAGTGGAAATACCCTCATACTCTATTGCTAGTAACTGGAATTAGTTCAGCAACACATTCAATGAATCTTTCGCACCACAGAAAACTTGGTTACATTTAGTATCCATGCCATCCATCATCCTCCATCCTCTGTACAGCATCCTCAGGCAAAGTTAAGGCAGAGGGGGCTGCTTCTTAATCAATAACTTATGGTGCTCCGGACGTGAAGGTCCTGGTGACCTCCTGCTCACCCAACCTGGAATATCTAACTGGGAAGTGTCAACCAATCTATCTGTCAAGGGAATTCACTTCAGCTACCCTGATGGCAGTCTACATCCCACCACAGATGGACATGAAGCCTGCACATCAATGAGCTATAACTCCGTGGTCAACAACCTGAGACACGAACCCTGAGGCCCTTTTCCTCATCGCAGGGGATTTCAATCAGGCCAACCGCAGAGAGTGTGTTACCAAAATACGTTCAGCACATCTCCTGCTCCACCAGGGTGCCAACACCCTTGACCCACTGCTTATACAACCATCAAGAGTCCTTCCGAGCCACCCTTCAACCCTCACTTTGGGAAATCAGACACCAGACTGTGCTCCTTCTCCTGCATACAAACAGAAAACTGAAACGGGAGGATCCGGTAGTGGAGAGTTGTGCAGTGCTGGTCTGAGGAAGCAGATGAGCTCCTGCGTGACTGCTTTGAGACAGTGGACTGGTCCATGTTCAAAGACTCAGCTGCCAGCCTTGATGAGTATGCCACCACCATCTCAGACTTTATCAGCAAGTGTGTGGAGGACTGTGTACCAAAGAAGACAATACAGGTGTTCCCAAACAGAAAACCATGGATGAACTGGGAGATCCACTCCCTACTGAAGGGCAAGGACTGCTGCACACAAATCTGGTGATCCTGATCTGTACAAGAAATTGAGGTATGACCTTCAGAAAGCTATCAGGGATGCCAAGAGGCAATACCGACTCAAAATAGAGTCCCTGACCAGCTGTCAGTTAAGGCAGGGCTTACATGCCTATTCAGGCTACAAGACGAAGTCGGGCTGCATAGTTTAACAACAGCACATCCCTTCCTGATGAAACTTAATGCATTCTATGCGTGTTTTGAACAAAAGGGTAAGTGGATTGTCACCATCCACCCTGACAGCCTCCATGCAGCTGAACCTTGATCACAGTGGAGGCCGTAAGGATGAGTCTTTTGTGCTGATAGCTGGCAGAAGTATTTGTGGACATATTCAACCTCTCCCTGCTTCAGTCTCAGGTTCCCACCTGTTCTAAGAAGAACCACTATCAATCCGGTACCGAAGAAAAGCAAGGTAACATGCCTGAATGACTACCGACCAGTGGCTCTGACATCCACCATCATGAAGTGCTTTGAGAGGTTGGTCATGGCACGCATCAACTCTAGCCTACCAGACAACCTGGACCCATTGCAGTTCACCTATCGCCAGAACAGGTCTACAGCGGATGCATCTCCCTGGCCCTACACTCAGCTCTGGGAGCATCTGGACAGTAAAGACAACTATGTTAGACTATTGTTTATTGACCACAGCTCTGCCTTCAATACAATAATCCCAAGCAAGCTTGTCACCAAACTCCGAGACCTAGGACTCAGACAACCTCCCTCTGTAACTGGATCCTTGACCTTTCTAACAAACAGACCGCAATCAGTGAGGATAGGCAGCAATACCTCCGACATGATTATTCTCAACACTGGTGCCCCACAAGGCTGCGTCCTCAGCCCTCTACTCTACTCCCGATGCACTCACGACTATGTGGCCAGATTCTGCTCTAACTCCATCTACAATTTTACAGATGATACCACCATTGTAGGCCGTATCTCAAACAGCGATGTCGAAGTACAGGAAGGTGATAGAGAGCTTAGTGGAATGGTGTCATGACAACAACCTTTCCCTCAGTGTTAACAAAACAAAAGAGCTGGTCATTGATTTCAGGAAAGGGGGCAGTGTACATGCATTTGTCTACATCAATGGTGCTGAGGTTGAGAGGGTTGAGAGCTTCAAGTTCCTGGGAGTGAACATTACCAACAGCCTGTCCTGGTCAAATCATGTAGATGTCACGGCCAAGAAAGCTCACCAGCGCCTCTGCTTTCTCAGGAGGCTAAGGAAATTCGGTTTGTCCCCTTTGACTCTCACCAACTTTTACCGATGCACCATAGAAAGCATCCTATCTGGATGTATCACGGCTTGGCACGGCAACTGCTCTGCCCAGGACCGCAAGAAACTGCAGAGAGTTGTGGACACAGCCCAGCGCATCACGGACACCAGCCTCCCCTCCTTGGACTCTGTCTTTACCTCTTGTTGTCTTAGCAAAGCAGCCAGCATATCAAAGACCCCACCCACCCAGGACATTCTCTCTTTTCCCCTCTTCCATCTGGTAGAAGATACAGGAGCCTGAGGGCAATACCACCAAACTTAAGGACAGCTTTCTACACCCCACTGTGATAAGACTATTGAATGGTTCCCTTGTACAATGAGATGGACTATGACTTCACGATCTACCTTGTTGTGACCTTGCACCTTATTGCACTGCACTTTCTCTGTAGCTGTGACACTTTACTCTGTACTGTTACTGTTTTACCTGTACTACGTCAATGGACTCTGTACTAACTCAGTGTAACTGCACTGTGTAATGAATTGACCTGTACGATCGGTATGCAAGACAAGTTTTTCCACTGTACCTCGGTACAAGTGACAATAATAAACCAATACCAATGCACCCTCCTTGGTAATTCAGAGAAGGTTCCTAGGTAACGTCCTGAAGTTTATACTCTCCTCTATTGGGAAATAGGTGGATTTCTTTCAGTGGGAATGATTTTAATTGTGGCCTCCAGGAATAAATGGACAGTAGCAGCTGAAAATTATGTGAAGTATCTTAGTTTCAACACCCAGAAAATGCTGGAGGAAACTCAGCAGGTCAGGCAGCATCTATGGAGGGAAATGAACAGTCGACGTTTCAGGCCAAGACCCTACATTAGGACCTCCAGATTTCTAGCATCTGCAGTCTCTCGTCTCTCCATCTTACCTTAGTTGTACTGATATCTGACCTTTGAGTCTTGTTGAAATTCTTTAGATTGACAGCCAGATTCCTTCTCTTGTCTGGACCCTGAAACATTGACTGTTCCTTTTCCCTCAGATGTGGTCTGAACTGCGAGTATTTCCAACATCTGCTGTTTTTGTTTTCATCTTGATTGGTTGGTTATTGAATGATGGTCAGTCTAATGGTTGTATTTTTCTTCCAGGGGTGTGGTTAGAGTTGACATAAATCTTCAGAATGTGGACATTGACCAGTGTTCAACTGAAGGATGGTTTGGAGGAACACACAAATGCAGGCTAAACAGCACTAAGGTAAAGCCAAACATACTCATTGAAATGTGACATGGTTGTCAGCCTGAGTGCAGGAGTTATTTGCAATATATATGGAGAGTTTTAAATATGTACTGACTATTGAGAAAAGTTACATAAGTCATTGACAATGTTGTTCATCTTTCAGGTCAAATGGTTATACATCAAATGTACTTGCATCGTTGTCTAATTAAAAAACCTGTTTGATGGTGCTGTCTTCTCTTACAAATTCAAGAAAACTGTTGCTGATGCTCAATAGTAATATGACATTTTAAAGTAATATTCAGTTGTGGCTGTACTGATTACTATGTGAGCGTAAAAATATTAAGTCTGATATTGATGCACTGGAAGGCTGCTTCCAGCGGAAGAGTCTTTGGAACTGGCACTGTGTTATGAAGAACATTGCCCATTTCATTTGAGGGCTTCACTAGAACTGAGGGGAAATGTGGATCGTAGCAAAGGTGGTCAGTTCCTTTTGGAATTTCAAGTATTATCCTGAGTGGAACTGAAGCAGATATACATAACTTACCTTGGAGTGTGGCATTGTTTATATGAGTTACTGTGGTCTGACATGCATGATTTAATGCAAATCTTTGAATTCCAAATACTCAAGAGCTGTCTCCCAATATGGCTTGTCACATAAATGTAAATTAAAACAGCAAAAAAAGCTAACTCTGTGAGAAATGATGTCTGAAACTGTTTACAAAAAAAACAGAACTATGAGAGGGGAATAATGAGTGATAGATTTTCTGCTGTCACAAATCTTCTTGCTCTTTATTCAGATTCTGTACTTGCTCTTTGACTTTTGAAAAACCAGATTGCACTTCCTTCTTTATGGAATCAAGGAATAATTGTTGATTTTCATTAGTTACTATTTCTTGAAAATAATTGGTAGGTATGCACAATTTTTCCTCAGTTCACTTTATGTTTATCTGCATGCAGGGAAGAAACTGGCCTATTATCAAGCAAATTCATTTGTCTTCATTTCATACTTAAATTTAGACATAATTATACACAACACATAAAAACAGAAAATACTAAAATATTCAGCAGGTTAGACAACATCTCTGGAGAAAGAAAGAGTTAGTGTTTTAGGCCATTGAGCTTTCATCAGAAATGATAACTATTACTCTGTTCAAGATGATGCCTTTTTACCACATTCATGATGTGAAAATCATAGACAACATCAGTATTTATTGTCCACTTTTAATTGCCTCTGAATTAAAATGGCATTTAAGAGTCAACCACATTAGTGGGTCTGGACACAAACAGACCAAACTGAGTAAGGATGACAGACTTCCTTCCTTTAAAGACATCAGTGAACCAGATGGGTTTTATGACAATCAGATAATTTCATGAACCTATATGAACTGGCTTTATTGTTAAATTCCAGATTTTTAAAATTGCTTGAACTTTAATTCCCTAGTTGCTATGGTAGTTATCAGACTCACGCCCCTGGAACGACAGAGTAGAACTCTGACTACTAGTCCAGTAAGTTATACACTACACCACCATGTCCCACATGATGTGATCTGATGAGTTATTTCTATTATAATTTCAAATTTTCAGCATCCGCAGAATTTTGTTTTGGGATGCACAACAAATAATTGTTCACTTAGCATCAAATCTGCAATTATTGGCCATTTATCTGCTTCCACTAACCGTATAATTGCTTTTGTTACATTAATGACCAAACGATCCATTTTGCTTAAATGGAAGGATCCAATAACCCCTACTGCTTTTCAATGGTTTTCTCAAACTATATCTTGTTTAAACTTGGAAAAAATTAGGAGTGGTACTGTTGATCCTTTGCTTAAATTTGAAGATATTTGGAGTCCATTTATTCAATATTTTCACATGATGTAGATCCCCTTTCAATAACTTTCCAACTTGGAGGAACGGACTTGACGACATAATATTGCTCTGTTTCTACAGAGAAATTTTAGCCCAGTTTTTTTTTCTTTTTTGTTGTTTTTTTAAAATTTTTTTTAGTTTATATTGTTTACAATTTTTCTTATCGATTTGGTTTTTTAAAAATTTATATAATAAATCTCTTTCTTTTATATCATACTCATTTACTAAGAGATCATTGGATCTACAGATTTTTTAAATATTTTATTGTTCTTTATGATTATCTATGATTGTTATCCTGATCTCTTTGTATTACATGTATAAATATTGATGCTATATATCAATCTGTATTAATTTGAAAACTAATAAAAAGATTGAAAAAAAAATCTGCAATTACTTTCCAAAGCATCACCATGTAAACTCAAGGAAGGTCATTTTACCAATCAGCAAATGACATGTTAATGACATATTGGAAAACTTCAAATTGCAGTCGAAACAAGGGCAACGCAGTACATCCCAGATCTGGTTAACCGTTGTTATAGACCTGGCCAGAGATCCAGTATAAAGACATTGTAGAAGTATCTTCCTCTCTTACAAGAAGTGTAGGACACCCTTTTTAAGATTGATTTAAAACTGATGGTAAGGTTGAGCTGCTAAAGACACCAGACAGTGGGTGGAGCAGATGTGACAGAATGAATTGCTTTCCTTTGCTCTAGGTTCCCTCATGTTATGATTAATACCCAAAAAATATAATTCAGACAGATGAAATGGAAATACTTTTAATATTGAGCTGAGGGAGATAAATGACTTGATGCTAAAGGTGAAGCTGGTTTTCAGTTTTTACTGATATTAACAGAAAGAACACTCTCCAAGACTGACATATAAAAAAAATGTTTTCTTTCACCCCAAGAAAGCTCCCCGCTGGCAATAAGATGTCAACCATGCATTTTAAGAACACAGCTTTGGAAATGCAGTATTTTGCCTGGACAATTGAACATATGAATTTGTTTGTGAATATATAATTGAATAGATTACTTAGCTGACTACGGTAAAAATGATCTGGATTACTAAAGCACAGGGACAGTGGACAATTTTGCAGGAATTAATTATTGTCATTTCCAATTTACAGAACATTCTGATAACCTGCTACCTGATTATTTGGAAATCTTGATGGTGCAACACTGGCTCACCAAATGATATTTCCCACACCCCATTAAAAAACTCACTGAGGCCCCATTTCCCGTGCTCTCTTTACACTCACCAGGGCTCCATTTCCCACAGGTCTGTTTAAACCCACCGTGACTCCATTTCCCAGATTCCCTTGAAACTTACTGGGCTCACTGGACTATTTATTATACGAATGTGAATTAAAAATGTTTGTGTTATTAATAGTGAATAATTTCCAATAGTCCAGAAAATCTGCTAGTACGGCATCACCCAAGTCCTGTGTGTGCTGATTATTGGAGTTTTACAGTAATTGCAGAAATCGAAAGTTGTGGTATTGCCTCATGTTTTCCTAATAACCCAAGGTGCCTGGTTTTGACAAAGGTAATTTGTGAATAAATAACGTAAACCAAACCAAATATAGAAACTGAAAATTCCCTACTCATATTTATATATATTTTTAAGAATAATGCATTGAGGACAATATCCCTCTTTAATCTATTAATTTATTTTGAAACTAAAATTAGGGTTGTTTCAGTAATCCCCTGTGAATCTGTTTTTGTACATTACTTCACTGAACAGATACTGTATTATTTATAAGGTTTTTGGCTTCTTGGCCCTTGCAATTTGGACAAAATGCACAATTTGTCACTGTCTGAACTGTTTCTGTGCCTGAGAGGTTAACCGTTTATTTAAATATTCAATAGCTATTAAGAATTTTCTGCACAATGAAGTTTCATTTCGAGTAAAGGTAAAGTAATTATCAAATGTCTGCCACTTTCTTATGCTACCTTCAATTTCCAAATGATCTTTAAAACAAGGATAGGACTTTCAGGTTTGGTGGTCACTTGAGCTCTTGGCTTCGTTGGCTGAATTGAATGGACAACTGAGGAAAAATAGTTAGATAGTATCCACAAGAGAAATAAAAGACTGCAGATGCTGGAATCTAGATTAAAAACACTATGATGCTGGAGGAACTCAGCAGGCCAGGCAGCATCCGTGGAGAAAAAACAGGTGGTCAATGTTTCAGGTCAGGACCCTTCTTTAGGACTGAAGATAGGAAAAGGGGAAGCCCAATATATCGGAGGGAAAAGCAGAGCAGTGATAGGTGGACAAAAGAGCAGAGGTGGGGTGGGCACAAGGTGGCGATAGGTAGATGCAGGTAAGAGATAGTGATAGCAGGGGAGGAGGGGAGAGCAGATCCACCGGGGGATGGGTCAAAGGTAAGGAGAGAGAGGAAAATAGGGAAAAAAAGGGGGGGGGTAGAAAAAAGAAAGGTAGGCTAGGAAAGGAAAGAAGAGAATAAGTATGATGGGGGTTAGTGGATGTGGATGTGGACATGGTGGATAGTGTCCACAGTGCTTTGGACTTACTTATGACTGTATAATGGTTGTAAAACTACCAAGCTATCAAGACTCAATATTGCTAAAATTTCCATGCACTATGTGGGCTATTGATGTTTGTAATGCATTTTGTCAAGTGCTTGCTCTGTGATGAAGTCCATTGGTTAGTTGAGATTCCACTTGAGAGAAAGTACACTATTTTGAATGAGTAAGCCTAAATCAGTCGTGTTGTTTTTGCAGGTAATAAATTCTATATAGACTCGAGTATATTGAATATCTTTTAGAAAGCATTTCATCATTAACTCTTCCTGTGATGTAACATGGGAATGATACTTTGGCAGTTATGTTACCAGACTAATATTCCAGAGCAACAAACAATCTGCTAGAGGAACTCAGCCGGTCAAGCAGCATCTACTGGGGGAAAGGAATCATCACTGTTTTTGGGTCAAAACCCTGCATCAGGACCGAGAGTAGAGAGGGAAGATGGCCAGTATAAAGGGAAGGATATGTCATGAGACAGGGGCCAGGAGGTGATTGGTTGACCAGGGTGTGGTGAAGGATGATGAGCAGATGGAGCCAGGTAGGGGAGGGTGTAGGTGAAGACAGCCGCTGGAGGGTGATAAGAAGGAACACAAAGGCTACCAATGCTTGAATCTGAAAAGTAAGTAAGGTCATAATGGAAACGATTAAGGGAGAGGTGAAGGGCAGAAGGAACCAGATGGGGGAGAGGGGGGATCTAGTGGGTCAAATGTGTGGGTGGTAGGTGGATGGAACCAGGAAGGGGAGGGGGATGAAAATGGTGATGGAGGCAGAATTGGAAGGGGTTGTAGAAAAGGGGACAAAAATGGGAGGACCAAAGGTGGGGGGTGGATGGCACACGGGAGGTAAGGGTTACCTGAAATTGGAAAAATTCAATGTTCATACCATTTGGTTATAGTCTACCCAGGTGGAATGTGAGGTGTTGTTCCTCTAGTTTATGTTGGGCTTCACCCTGGTGGAGAAGGTTTGAGGATAGACAGGTCATTGTGGGAATGGGAAGGGGAGTTGAAATGGCATACAACTGGGAGTTCGGGATGGTCATTGTGGACAGAGCAAAGGTGCTCTTCTCCACCATCCTAGCTGTCTCCACCTCACCCACCCCCTCCCCTCCCTCTACCTGGCTCCATCTGCCTTTTTCTTGTCTGCCTCCACCTATTTTCCACCTGCCTCTGTCTCCCAACTCCAACCTCCCCCCGCCAACCCCCCACACCCCCCTAACCTGGCTCCATCTGCACATCTCCTTGGTCCACCAATCATCTACTGGCCTCTATCTCACCACTCCCCCTCTCCTCTTTATACTTGCTGTCTTCCTGTCTTCCTTCTCCACTCTCAATTCTGATGCAGGGTTTCAACCCAAAATGTCAACAATTCCTTCCCCCTCCCCACCACCACAGATGCTGTTCAACCCACTGAGTTCCTCCATCAGATTGTTTCTTGGTCCAGATTCCAGCATCTGCTGTCTCTTGTGTCTACTAGTAATCCAGAGGTCAGTGTTGATAATTCCAGAATAGGAATTTGAATCCCACCGCAATAAACAGAATATAAATAAATAAGCTGGAATAAAATCTGGTTAAGTAACATCCAGACTGTTGTAAAAGCCTCTCTGGTTTATGCTTAGAGGAACTTCCGCTGTCCTTACAAGGTGTAGCCTATAGATGACTCCAGAGCCACACAGCAAATCGATTAATTCTTAGTCCTCTGAAATGGCCTATCAATTCACTCAGCTGCATCAAAATACAGTGAAAAGATATAATAAGAATAAAACTGAATAGAATATACAAATTAATGTTGACGCTGGATTCAGATGTAATAACACATTGTGAGCATGTTGTGCCTATGTTAGGAGAACTGTCCCACAGTCTGGTCAAATACTGAGCGGATGAACCCTTTCAGCTTCCTCCTCAGTCCCTACTATCAGAGAAGCCCACCTTCAGTCATTTTGATTCACTCCACACAGCACCAAAAAAACATCTGAGTTGACAAAAAATTGCAGGAGCTATGAGCTTTGATAACATCCCGACTGTAGTGATCAGATGCTTCGGAATTAGCCATGCATCCAGTGCAGGTCCCAACACTGGTATCTACCTGACAATGTGGAATATTGACTACACTTGTCCTGGCTACAAATAGCAGGATAAAACCAATTAGGCTAATTATCACCCCATCAGTTCACTGTCAACCACGTGACAGAAGGTGTCATTAACAGTGTTACCACAAGAAGAACACAAGACAATAGGAGCAGGAATATGACACCTCGCACTTCAAGTCTGCTCTGCCATTCAATATGATCACAGTTGATCTGCCCCATGTTGCAACTCCTCTTCAATTCCAGTTCTCCATAACCTTGAATTCCTTGATCTTTCTTCATAGAAAGCATTCTATCTGGATGTATCACGGCTTGGTATGGCAACTGCTCTTCCCAGGACCGCAAGAAACTGCAGAGAGTTGTGGACACAGCCCAGCGCATTACGGACACCAGCCTCCCCTCCTTGGACTCTGTCTTTACTTCTCGTTGTCTTGGTGAAGCAGCCAGCAGAATCAAAGACCCCACCCACTCGGGACATTCTCTCTTCTCTCCTCTTCCATCGGGTAGAAGATACAGGAGCCTGAGGGCACGTACCACCAGACTTAACGACAGCTTCTGTCCCACTGTGATAAGACTATTGAACAGTTCCCTTATACAATGAGATGGACTATGACCTCACGATCTACCTTGTTGTGACCTTGCACCTTATTGCACTGCACTTTCTCTGTAGCTGTGACACTTTACTCTGTACTGTTATTGTTTTTACCTGTACTACATGGATGCACTCTATACTAACTCAGTGAAACTGCACTGTGTAATGAATTGACCTGTACGATCAGTTTGTAAGACAAGCTTTTCACTGTACCTCGGTACAAGTGACAATAATAAACCAATACCAATAAAAGCAATGATCTAATTCCATCACCCTCTGAAGTAGACAATTTACATTGTATACTCGCCTGCTGTTTGGTGCTCACTTTATGTTATTCCAGGGTTCATGTTTCCAAATCTCATTCCAATTTTGCTCCAATCATGGATAGTAGTTTTGATTTCCACTGGTAGTTGTTGGAGTTCAGAAGTTCTTCAGGTTAGTGTGTCAGGACTGATCATATTCAATTATCTTTCTTCCCACATAATGTCAGGCATAAGGATATTAGTGATGGTCGCACAGGATTCAGTTCTATTTGTAATTGCTCACAAAATGGACTGCATGGAGCAAGATCTTGGACAACCTTCAGGCTTGGGCTGATAAAGTGATGAACAATTGTGCCATGCATGAGCCAGGGAATGACAATTTCCCTAAAATTTTAAACACCTCCCATTGACATTTTACAACATTACCATTTACAAGTACCCACGATAAAAATCCTGCAGTCACCATTGATGCAAAACTAAATTGGACCAGCTACATAATTTATATAATAACAAGTTAGAAGCTGGGTAGACTGGGGCAATTTACTCACCTTCTCACTACTCAAAGCTTTTCCAGTATTTAAAAGACACAAGTCAGAAGGTGATGGCATACTCTCCATTTGTCTTGATAAGAGCAACAACACTCAAGGAAATAAAATAGAAAATGCTGGAAATACTCATCAGGTCAGGCTACAGCTGTGGGAAGAGAAACAGAGCCAATGTTTCAGGTCAGAGTGCCTTTGTCAGAACCATTCTGATGAAGCCTCTTCAACCTGAAATGGTAACTCTGTTCCTCTTCCCACAAATGTGGTCTGACCTGCTGAGTATTTCTGGCATTTTCAGTTTTATTTTTGATTTCCAGTATCTGCAGTTTTTTAAAATTTTCACTGAAGGAGCTCAATGTTTTCCACAACAAACAACCCTCCACATGTGATCACCACCACCTTCTCAAGGACAGTTGAGAATGCTGGTCTTTCCAGTGATGCTCACGTTTTCTGTATGAATGAAAAAAAATCCAATGTAAGTAACAACGACATTTGAAAAATTCAAATCCCAGAATGTTGAAGTATTTTATAATAGGTTTTAAAAAGTTGTGGTTCAGCTTTGTTGGTTTGGATGGATGCTTACAAGATTGCTTGTTTCCCAATTTTAATTCTGTGGAAGAGAAGCATTTTCTGTTTTTTATTTCAGATTTCCAGCTTTTGCAGCTTTTTGATGTTCCCATTTTAACTCTGATCACTAATCAGCAGACAGGGAAAAGTAAAATCAGTAAGCCCTCTTGACATTGCCAGTGTATGTCCAACTTGTTTGCCTATTTTGGCATCCAGACATGCAGTATTCTTATAGATGAACTGCCAGTCAGACAGCAATAAGAAATGGAAAGTCTGTACACTTGCATTCCACATGGTTTTTGGCAGGCTTTCAGATGCTAGTCAAAGAAGGAATTCCCCTGTAAAGTATTTTTGGATTTGTTGCTTTCCCTTTTGAATTGTGTCCCAGGCTTCCCCCAGGTTCTCAGATGTCTACCTAAAGGCAGAACTAATGGAAGAGACCAGGTCAAAGAAGGAGGTCTTGCCCCTGCATGGCTGCAGGAGCATAACCTGACACTCTCCCTGCCAGAAAGAGGTTGCTGATACGATAATGTCTCAGGACATGGCCTCAGTGTCAGGAGAGATTAACTAATTCTATAACTGCATCAAGAGTGAATACAGCTCTTGATCTCTGTCGACATCTCCTCAACCAGGCTCTCAATAACCCTATTCTCCTCTGTTGTGTGAAATGGTTCTTTTCAGCCTTAAGGATGAAGGACTCTGGACACAAGCTTTGGATATCAAAACTAGTTTAATCACAAAGGCAAACGTGGAGACAAATGGATGGGAACAGATACACACTCACACACACTCAGGAGACCATGAACGTGAGGGGGAATGGCAACTAGGATAAGATACACACACACACACACACACACACACACACACACACACACACACACACACACACACACACAGATACACAATAACAATGTACAACTTCAGGATACAATACTTCAATACTTGACCCACACTAACATTGGCCCTTAACGCTCCCTGAGTATGAGTGAAATGCTCCCAAACCACATGGTGATGCACTCTTACCAGTGGTCTCTGCAGTGTTGTCTCACTACTCCTGGGGTCGTCAAAGAGGAAGGGCTAGGGGATTGCAACCCTTTTTATGGTGCTAGGAGGCTGGGTGGAGCCTCACTGAGTGATTTAAATGGGCCAATGGTTTGGGGTCAAGGACAAAGGTGCCTGCCACAGCCAATGGTCAGGCAAGTTCAGAAACAAAAGGTACTCTCACACCTGAGGGGTGGGTGGAGCCGCACCTTGATTGACAGTGGTATCACTTCTGATCCGAGGAGCAATGCTGTCCTCCGACCAGTGGGGGTCAGTGTCGTTACTGTCACATTGACAGCCATGTGCTGTCTCACTACGTCTTCATCATATCCTTTAACTTCCAATGTCAAGACCTCATTGCAAGCTCTCACTCCAAGCAAACTGGATTCCACCACAGTTATCTTTGTCCCACATACTAGCAGCATGCTATAATTGGTAATTAGTAATTAACTAGTTCATTATTGTCACATGTACCAAGATACAGTGAAAAACTTTGTTTTGCATGCCATCCATACAGATAATTTCAAACGTTAGTACATGAAACATGTAATACAAAGGGAAAAGCAATAATATAATACTGAAAATAGTGTCACAGTTACAGTTACAGAGAAAGTGCAGAGAAGGTAGACATATAAGGTGGAAGGGCCATGATGAGGTAGATTGAGAGATCATTTATGTAGCTGATTAAGATTCCCTTGTAATTGTTGATAATCTTCACTGTCTACAATGCCACCTATTTTGGTGCCATGTAAAAGTAAATAATCACACTTTCTGTTCCACCCAGAATGAGCCTGGACATGGATTGGACACTGTGTGGATTAGGTAATGACACATTTTGTCACACATTCTCATGTCACTTTTGGTTCCTTTGCTAGACACCTTCATTCGATGTACCTTTGTTCTTGATCCTTCCACCAATGGGAATGGTTTTTCTCTATCTACTATGTCTATACCGTTCATGGTTTTAAATGTCTTTATCAAATCCCTTCCTAATCTGTTCTGTTCCAAGGAGAACAACCCCAGTTTCTCCAGTCTATCCACATAAGTGAAATCATTTGTCCCTGGAATCATTTAGTAAATCTCTTCTGAAGCCTTTCAAGAGCTTCTGTTTTTCCTAAAGTTATCCCACTTCCCATTTCCTAGCTCTTGCTTTGTAGCCCTGTGGGTTGTGGCACTTCATGTGCTCATGCAAGTACACTTCAAATGTACAGGGGGTTTCTGTGCCTTCCACCCTTTCAGGCAGTGAGTTCTAGACCCCCATTACCAAAACTAGATCCAGTTAGGCTGAACCAGTATTTTGTAAAGGTTCATTCTGGTTTCTCTTATACTTGGACTTTATCCACTTTTTCAACTTGCCCTGCCACTTCCAATGAACTGTGCTCCTATACCTCCAACTCTTTGTGTTCATGTCCTCTTACAATTGTGCCCTTTATATTTCTCCTTTTTATTCTTCACATTTCTCAGCATTAAATTCCGTCTTCCATCTATCTGCCCATTCCAGCTGCTTGTCACTTAGTCATTAATATATTTTCTGAGAAATTGTGGTCCTGCTACTCACCCTAAGCCCTGTGTAACTGTGCGGAGTAACTCCCCTATACACTTCCCGTCTATGGGGGCAAGTGTGTATCTTGCACATATTGGTGGGATAAAAGGATGAAGGCCTGGAATTGTTCTATGCATTTTTTTGACATTTTAGCGGCACATTGGGTCACCTAACACTGTTGTGAAAGTTTCATGAGAATAAGATTAAAATATGAGATTCACAGATCATCATTCTCTAGTTTCTCGAGATGGTGCAGTGTTGCAACTGGCATTGTCGATATCAGCACAGCATTTCCCATTGATGTTTTGCAAGTTCTTGCAGTTGTTACAATGTTATGTAGCAGATGATCCAATCATCTACAAGGGAGTGCCCTTTTAAGTACCTGTTCACTGGCTCTGAAACATTCTGTTGGAGGTTGGACCTGTGCAAGGATCCAAATCCTCACAAGCATCACCAACCAAGAAAAGGTTCTACAATTTAACTTCAGCAATTTTTGCTCATGCGGTTGTTAAACTGCTTCTGCTGCCAAGATATGCTGGGTTCAAGAAGGTTATTCTTAATACCAAGGCTAGTGTGGCACATCCTTTGCTTCTGGTCCTCGGACCTCAAAAAGAACAGTCCTTCTGCCTATTATGAGAACATCCAGTTAGTTTTCCTGTTTCCTCCGTTACAAGCTAAACAGCAAATCTTACAGCAATCTTGCAGAGCTTCAAAACAATTACACTTTTTGCAGAAAGTTTTTAGAATTGAAAGCACAACTTCGAGTCAGGTGTGACTCATGTTTTGTAAAAATTATGAGAATGTCTTCAGTGGAATTCCAATAAATTTCAACATTTATGAAATGCCTTTAATTAATAGACTATCTTGTCTAGACAGATGCACTGTTACCCTTGACCTACTTGCTAATATGCAATTGCTTGATCTTTACTGTTGGCATCTATTTCTGTGACTAATAAATTACTTTAATGTGATTTAACATGCTTATAGGTGCAGGGAGTCCATTTAATCCTCATATGTTGCTCAGAGTGCAGTTTCTGATTTTGAGATAACATTGACCTGTGTAGATATTCTTGGTGTTTATGGGAGATCTAATCCTGCTTATTTCGGTAAGCTTGACAAACAAGAAAAGAACAAGAGAACTAACATTTATAAAGCGCCTTCCACATTCACAGCATTTCCTAAATTATGTTACAACAAGTGAAATGCTTTTAAAGGTACAGTCACTTTTGCAGTGTGAGAAAAGTATATAGAACAAATGTTCCTTAAGGAAGCACAGAAAAGATTTACTCCCAGAATTGATTCAGGGATGAAGATTTGGGCAATGACATTGGACTGGAGAAGCTAAAGGTCGTTCAACTGAGAACAAGTTTCCTGCACTCCTCACGGGAGCTGTTATCACAAGTTTCATTTGAATGAAAGCACACGGAAGGAAATATGCAATGGCAATAGCCTCATCAACCAGCACCATCACTGGATGTGCATATGTGGTGACAGCACAGGCTTTTCAGAAACCACATTCAACATGTAGGGTTCACCAGAAGGCAAACAGTGAACCTGCAGGGCTAAGGGATCATGGTCTCTCTGTAGCGGTGAAACTCACCAGAGCCTTTAATTTCTTGCTGCTTGGTCCTCCCAGGCTTCCATGGTGGTGATCAGCCATATCTCCTGGCCTGAAGAACATGGGTTTGTTTATGGACGCTTCAGTCAGTGGTGATGAACAGTCTGTTCCATTCCTAGTTAACCATCAGAATAATGGAGTGGGGAAATTTGTAGCAGGGGCTGACTTTCCTTGAATCCAGGGCATCATGGATTGTACATACTTGGTAACTGTCCAGCTGCATTCATGAAACGAAAAGACTACAAGGTAAATAGGTGACAGTCACAGCACATTCATCCTGCAAAACTCTCCAATCCCTCCAGTACATTATTCTCCCAGTAGAGTGACAGGATTGAATGCTTACGCACTCTGCTCATGTAACCCCTCTGCAATCACATAATATCCAAGGTGTGTACAGTAATATAATAATGTAGGATTCTGCAAAATAGCAAATGTAATCCTGTTCATTAGGAAGGAGAGAGCAGAAATAGGAAACTGTGGACCTGTTATCCTGATATCAGAAAGAGTGAAATGCCAGACTCTGGGTGACAGCCAGGCATCTGGAAAATTAGTTGATTAGGCAGACTTGATCTGGCTTTTATGACAAGAAAGTTCTGTTTGATAAATGTATTAGAGTTCTTTTTTGAGGTTGTAGCTGGTAGGGTGAGTAAGGAAGCACCCGTTGTTACCCTACATTGGATTTTCCAGAGGCATTTGATAAGTTGGATGAATCACAGTTGACGATGAGTCAGTGTACAGGAGCAACGATAGAACACCTGGTTGAGTGATGCTGCAACAACAACCCTTGCTGAACGTCAGTAAAAGAGCTTAAGACTTCAGGAGGGGGAAGGAGGACGAGCATGCGCCAGTCTACGTTGGGGGATCGGCAGTGGAGAGAGTCAACAGCTTTAAATTCCTGGGCGTTAACGTATCAGATGACCTATCCTGGACCCAGCACATAGACACAATCATAAGGAAGGCACACCAGCGTCTTACTTAGAAGGTTAAGGAGGTTCAGCTTGTCACCGAACACTCTAACAGACTTTTATAGATGTACTGTTGCATCCTGGACTGGTTGCATCATGGCCTGGTATGGCAATTTGAATGCACAGGAACATAAGAAGCTGCAAGACAGTAATGGACTCAGCCCAATACATCACGGGCACAATCCCTCCCCACCATTGGCAGTATCTACAGGAGGTGCTGCCTCAAGAAGGCAAAATCCATCATCAAAGATCTCCACCATCTGGGCCATGCCAATCTTCTCACAGCTACCATCGGGCAGGAAGTACAGAAGCCTGAAGTCCCACACCACCAAGTTCAAGAACAGCTACTTCCCTTCAACCATTCAGTTCCTGAACCAACCGGTACAACCATAATCACTACAGTTTAGCAACCCTATAAGCACTTTGATCACTTTGCACTAAAATGGACTTTGTATTTTTTTAGTTCTAGTTGTCCTTTCTTGTAAAAATTGTGTATAATTTATGTGGAATTTATGCTTTTGTTGTGAATGCGGCTTATATGATGCTATGTGCCTGTGATGCTGCTGTAAGTAAGTTTTCATTGCACTTGTGCACACATGTACTTGTTGCATATGGCAATAAACTCGACTTTGATTTTGAGATTAGAGCTGGGGGACTGTATTAGAATGAACTCAGGACTGATTAATGGCCTGCTCCTGCTATTTGTTCCCATTCTTGTGTGACCACCAAAGTCATTATTTTGCAAAAGCAGAGTCTAAGTATATGGACAGGTCTTGGGGCCCTAACAACATGACCCAAAGAAGCTTCTCAGATAAAAATGTATGCTGCTTAATTTTTGCCTGACAGAGTTTCATTGCATTTGAGGGAGATGAACAATGGTTTAGGAAGAGCTGGGAGAGGATGAGGAGGTAGCAGAAGAATGAGGGCCACTTCAACACTTTGTGGCAGAAGATATGATGGGATCAGCTAAAAGCTTAATAAAGTTCCTTCGCCTGGACTGATAAAGTTCCATAGTCTTGTTACCCACTAGTGTTTCCTGCAAATTCATAGTCATAGAGTCATACAGCAAAGAAAAACAGGCCCTTCAGCCCACTGTGTCGGTGTCAACAGCAGCATGTACACTAATTCTGTTTTCCCCTTGTATCGGCATCATCTTCCTAACACCTCCACCACCCACCCGCAACCCACCCCCACCTCTCAACGGCTCTAATTCTCTTGCAACTCACCTATATTGGGAGTAATTTACAATAATAAATTAACTTATTATCCAGCATGTTGTTGGCATGTGGGAGGAAAACAAGAACACAAGTGGAAAACCTGCATGGTCACAGGAAAAATGTGCAAACTCCACACAGACAGCACCCAAGATCAGGATTAAACTTTGGTCTCTGGAGCTGTGAAGCTATCTCCTGGAAAATTAGATGATATAGGCAGACTCAATATGGCTCTTGTGGAAAAAAACTTGTTTGACAAATATATAATAGTTTTTTTGAGGTTGTAACTAGTAGTAGTGTCATACCCATTTGAAACTGTTCAGCTGACTTATCAAACAACAAAGAATCTACAATGCAGACTCAGTTGCAAACCACAGAATAAAACCAAACTATAAATTGTAATAAAGATCATTAATGTAAACATAATTACCTTATTTACCTGGGAATACATTGCACAGAACAGTTGCTTTCTATTAATGTTGCAATCAAATGATCAGCCCATAGGATTTCTCCATAAGAAGGTTGCTTAATACTGATTGAAGTTCTCAGTCTTTCCATTGAAAATATGTTTGGATGGCTCAACAGTGAAAGTCCCTTTAAGATAGAGAGTGTGTGTGTTTGTGTGTGTGGGGCGTGCTTACGTCAATAGAAGATAAAGGACGTAATGACGTGGTTGAAGAAGGCAGAAGAAGAAGGAGAGAGAGAGAGAGAAGGGAGAGAGACACCAGCCTGCTTGTTTTCTCTACCGATGGATGAGAAACAATAACTGTGTTTGCTACTGAAATCCATGTATGAAGTTGGAAAGTAATTCCGGTGGAGTCACTTGTTGCTGACCTGTAGAAGGAAACAGGTATATTGTGTGGACGACCACGATTCGGATGCTTTTCGGGGTGAGGAAGTCACTACTGAGTAAACACTGGAGTGTCGTTTGGGTTCCATCGTGGAACATTTGGATTTCGTATTTACTCTCTCTATGTTTTTCTACATCTACGTCTTATCTTCTGACAACGGTGGTTGTTGAAGAAGCCCTTGCTCATGTTTCACCTTATGGCTTGCGGAACTGAACTTTAAGAACCATTCAGGAACTGGGAGTTTTGGACTTTGTCACACACACACACGAAGAGTTTAGTTTTGGGGTTAACGTTCGAGGTTTAACATTTTTGAATTCTAACATACTAACATTTTTACTTTTATTTTACGTATTATCATAAGTAGTGATTAATAAAATAGTTTTTAACACTGAATCATGCTCAGTGTGTTTCTTTTGTTGCTGGTTCGTGACATATCCCACCAGAATTCTCCCAGCTACTGGAGAATTCATTTCCTTCACCAACGCTGCTCCCGTGGGTCCTGTAGGACAGGGAGCATTCTCCCGATAGGCACTTACTGAAAGCTGGTGGATCACATCACTCAGAGGATGAATATCCTCGATTTAACAGGGCCTCATCCACTTAGTAGGAGATTCCCTGGGAAGTTTCTGTAAGGACATGAGCACAGACTGTCAGTGACTGCATTTTGGGAAAGCCTGCAATGGCACAAATGGACCGCTGTCTCCCATGGGGTGAAAGCTGGTCTTGTCGATGAGAATGTTAATAATTGAGCGATTGCAACATTGATTAGAAAACTGTGATATATGGATATAAGTCTGAAGTCAGGATTTTGAGAATGAGGCTTTGTGAGAGCAGTATCAGCATGTGTATGTCTGTACTTGAAGTTTTATGAGGTCATCAATTGAGTGACAGCTAGCTTGTGGAAGTATGGTTTTCATAGATGTTGCTCTGCTGAGAACCAATGAGACTTAGGATAAAATGTTGGGTCCTGAGCCCTTGAAGTCCTCCTGTGATATGACCACCCTGGGAGCCTGGGAGACATTTTCTTATTTATTAATTTTTCAGGAAAACTGGCAAGACCAACATGTACAGCTCAAACACCTTCTATAAATTCGCCAATGACACCACTGTTGTTGGTAGAATCTTGGATGGCGATGAGGAGGTGTACAGGAGTGAGATAGATCGATTGGTTGAGTGGTGTCGCAACAACAACCTCACATTCAACGTCAGCAAGACCAAGGAATTGACTGTGGACTTCAGGAAGGGGGGGTCGGCAGAACACACACCTGTCCTCATTGAGGGGGTCAGTGGTGGAAAGGGGTGAGCAGCCTTAAATTCCTGGGTGTCAATATCTCAGAGGATCTATCTTGGGCCCAATACATTGATGCAATCATGAAGAATCCATGCCAGCGGCTCTACTTTGTTAGGAGTTTGAAGAGATTTGGTATGTCACCAAAGATTCTTACAAATTTGTATAGATGTATGGTGGAGAGCATTCTGACTGGTTGCATCACAGCCTGGTATGGAGCATCCAATGCACAGGATTACAAGGGGCTGCAGACTCCAGCATGAGCACAAACATCCCTACTGTCAAGGAAACCTTCAAGAGGTGGTGCCTCAAGAAGACGGCATCCATCACTAAGGACCCTCACCATCTGGGACATGCCCTCTTCTCATTACTAGCATTGGAGGGGAGGTCCAGGAGCCTGAAGACCCACTCTCAGTGATTCAGGAACAGCTTTTTCCCCTCCGCCATTGGATTTCTGAACGGTCCATTAACCCATGAAAACTACCTCATTATTCCTCTTTTTTGCACTATTTATTTATTTTTGTAATTTATAGTAATTTTATGTCTTTGCACTGTACTGCTGCTGCAAAACAACAAATTTCACATCATATAAGTCAGTGATAATAAATCTAATTCTGATTCTGATCTCTTTATGTCCTTAAGAAAGTGGTGGTGAGCTGTGGCCTTGAAATGCTGTATCCTTCTGCTTTACTCTCTTGTGTAGTACTCCCACAGTGTCATTAGGGAAGGAGTTCTATCAACACTGAAGTAATGGCAGTATATTTACAAGTCAGAATGGTGTATTGGAACCTGAATTGTTGGTGTTGCCATGTGCCTGAAGCCTTTTCTTGGTTCTAGAGGCTGTAGATTCGGGAGATACTTTTGGAGTGGCCTGGGTGAGAAACGACAGTGCATTTGAGGATGATGCTCACTGCCATCACTGTGCGGCAGTGTGAAGGGTTTAGGCTGGTGGATGAGGGCATCACCCTCAACCAATCAAGCAGGCTGCTTTGTCATAGGTGGTATTGAGCTCCTTGAGTGTTCTTGGAGCTGCACTCATTCAACTAATTGGATAGGATTTCATCGCACTCCTGATTTGTGCCCACGTAGGTGGTGGAAAAGTTTTGTTGTGTAAGGAGGTGTAAAAAGTCATTTGCCACAGGATACTCAGAATCTGATAGCTTTATGTGGCTGGTTCAGTTGAGATTCTAGTTGATGATGACCTCCAGAATGCTGATGGTGAAGACTCAGTGAAGGTAATGCCACTGGATATAAAGGGTAGATGGTTGTGGCAGTGTTCATTGTGAATGTTACTTAACACTTATTAATCATGCTTGAATGTTTCTTGGTTTTGTTGCCAAAAGACCATAAGACATAGAAGCAGAATTAGGCCATTTGGCCTATTGAGTGTGCTCCGCCAGTTGATCACGGCTGATTTATTTTTCCCTCTCAACCCCATTCTCCTGTCTTCTCCCTGTAACCTTTGATGTTCTTACTAATCAAGAACCTATCAACCTCTGCCTTAAATATACCCAATGACTTGGCCTCCACAGCCGTCTGTGGCAATGAATTCCACAGATTCACCACCTTCTGGCTGAAGAAATCCCTCCTCATCTCTGTTCTAAAGGGATGTCCCTTTATTCTGAGGCTGTGCCCTATGGTCCTAGACTCTCCCACTACTGGAAACATCCTCTCCACTTCTACTCTATCCAGTCCTTTCAATATTTGGTAGGTTTCAATGAGATTCCCCCTCATCCTTCTAAACTCCAGTGAGTACAGGCCCAGAGCCATCAAATGTTCACCCTTTCACACCCAGAATCATTCTCGTAAACCTCCTCTGGACCCTCTCCAATGCCAGCACATCCTTCCTTAGGTATGGGCCCAAAACTGCTCACAACACTCCAAATGTGATCTGACCAACACCTTATAAAGCCTGAGCATTACATCCTTACTTTTATGGTCTAGTCCTCTCAAAATGAATGCTAACATTGCATTTGCCTTCCTTACTACCGACTCAACCTGCAAGTTAACTTTTAGGGAATCCTGCACTAGGACTCCCATGTCCCTTGCACTTCCGATTTCCGAATTTGCTCCCCATTTAGAAAATAGTCTATGCCTTTATTCCTTCTACCAAAGTGCATGACTGTACACTTCCCTATGCTGTATTCCATCTGCCACTTCTCTGCCCCTTCTCCCAACCTGCCCAAGTCCTTCTGCAGACTCCCTGCTTCCTCAACACTACCTGCCCCTCCACTTATCTTTGTATCATCTGCAAACTTGGCCACAAAGCCATCAATACTGTCATCCAGATCATTAACGTATCACGTGAAAAGTAGTGGACCCAACACTGACCCCTGTGGAAAACCACTGGTCACCGGCAGCCAACCAGAAAAGGCCCCCTTTATTCCCACTCTTTGCCTTATGCCAGTCCATGCTCATACCTTTCCTGTAATACCGTGGGCTCCTATCTTGTTTAGCATGCTTATGTGTGGCACCTTGTCAAAGGCCTTCTGAAAATCCAAGTAAATAACATCCGCTGACTCTCCTTTTTCTATCTTGCATCTTACTTCCTCAAAGAATTCCAACAGATTTGGAAGGCAAGATCTCCCTTCAGGAAACCATGCTGACTTCAGCCTATTTTATTACACGCTTCCAAGTTCCCTGAAACCTCACCCTTATTAATAGACTCTAACATCTTACCAACCACTGAAGTCAGGCTAACTGGCCTATAATTTCCTGTCTTTTGCCTCCCTCCCTTATTAAAGAGTGGAGTGACATTGGTGATTTTCCAGTCCTCTGGAGCCATTCCTGAATCTAGTGATTCTTGAAAGGTCACTACTAATGCCTCCACAATCTTTCAGAATCCTGAGGTGTAGTCCATCTGGTCCAGGTGACTTATCCACCTTCAGACCTTTCAGCTTCCCAAGCATCTTCTCCTTCGTAATAGCGACTACACTCACTTCTGCCCCTGACTCTCCTGAATTTTTGGCATGTTGCTGGTGTCTTCCACAGTGAAGACTGATGCAAAATACTTATTCAGTTCATCCGCCATTTCTTTGTTCCCCATTGCTACCTTTCCGTCATCATTTTCCAGCAGTCCGGTATCCACTCTTACCTCTCATGTACTCTTTATATATCAGAAAAAACTTTTGATACACTCTCTTATATTATTGGTTAGCTTACTTTCATATTTCATCTTTTCTCTCTTTATTGCTTTTTTAGTTGCCGCCTGTTGATTTTTAAAAACTTACCAACCTCCGGCTTCCCAAGAATTTTTGCAATATTGTATGCCTTCTCTTTTGCTCTTATGCTGTCTTTGACTTCCCTTGTCATCCACAGTTGTCTCATCATCCCTTTGGAATGCTTTTTCTTCTTTGAGATGAAATGACTATGTGTCTTCCAATTTACTCCCAGAAACTCCTGCCATTGCTGCTCTACCGTCATCCCTGCTAGGGTCCCCTTCCAATCAACTTTGGCCAGCTCCTCTCTCATGCCTCTGCAGATACCCTTACTCAACTGTAGTACCAGTACATCCAAATTTAGCTTCTCCCTCTAAAATTGTGGGGTGAATTCTATCATATTATGATCACTGCCTCCTAAGGGTTTCTTTACCTTAAGCTCCCAAATCAAATCTGGTTCATTGCACAACACCAAATCCAGAATTGCCTTTTCCCTAGTGGGCTTGACCACAAGTTGCTCTAAAAAGCCATCTCATCAGCATTCTACAAATTCCTTCTCATGAAGCCATGGGCTAGTTTATTTGCTGCAGAGTTACAAATGGTATTGTATAGCCATCAGCAAGCACCCCCACCTATGATATTATAGAATCATACAGTATTGAAACAGGGCCTTAGTCCAACCAAGTCTGTGCTGACTATCAAACACTCATTTACACTAACCCTACACTAATCCCATTTATTTTCTCCCCTCATTTCTACTAACTGCCCCCAGCTTCTACCACTCACCTACACAATGGGAGCAATTAACCTACCAACTGATACATCATCAGGATGTGGGAAGAAACAGAGCACCTGGAGAAAACCCATATGGTTACAGGGAGAATATACAAACTCCACACAGACAGCACCGGAGGTCAGGATCAAACCTGGGTCACTGCAGCTGTGAGATAACAGCTTCACCAGCTGCCCAATTATTGAAATGAAGGTTCTAGATGAAATGGCTGAAGATGATTGGGCTGAGAAGACTGCCCTGAGGAATTCTTGCAGTGATCTTCTGCTGCTGGGGTGATTGATCTTCAGCAACCACAACCATTTTCCTTAGTGTTAGGTATGACTCCAACCAATAGAGTGTTTATTCCTTGGCACTTTTTGACTTCAATGTTACCATGGATCCTTGATGCCCCACTTAATTGGTTGCTGCTTTGACGTTAAGGTCAGTCACTCTCACTCTACCTCTGAAACTCAGCTCACAGATCCATATTTAGATTTAGGTTGTGATGAGGTCTGAACCTGAGTGGTCCCTAGTGAAATAGGAGTGCAATAGTTGGACAAGAACGAGACTCCCAGATGGTATATTGCCTCCCAGGTGCCAGGGTCATGGACGTCTCAGATCGAGTGTACAGCATTCTTAAAGGGGAAGGGGAGGAGCCAGAAGTTGTGGTGCACATTGGCACTAACGACATAGGTAAGGTAAGGGATGAGGTCCTGAAGAGGGAGTATTGGGAATTAGGAAGAAAGCTAAAAACCAGGATCTCAAGGGTAGTAATCTATGGATTGCTGCCTGTGCCATGCACCAGGAAAGGAAAGAATAGGAAGATATGGCAGACAAATGAGTGGCTGAAGAGTTGGTGCAGGGGGCAGGGGTTTAGGTTTGTGGATCATTGGGATCTCTTCTGGGTAGGTATGACCTGTACAAAAGGGACAGGTTACACATGAACTGGAGAGGGACCTATGTCCTTGAGGGCAAATTTGCTAGAGCTGTTGGGGAGGGTTTAAACTTGGTTGGCAGGGGAATGGGAAGTGGAGTGTTAGATTAGAAGATGGATCAGTTGGTGTAGAAGTAGATGCAATCCCAGGGAATTATAGACCAGTGAGTCTTATATCAGTGGTGGGCAAACTATTGGTGAGGATTTTTAGGGACAGGATTTATGAGCATTTGGAGAAGCATGGTCTTATTAGGGATAGTCAACAAGGCTTTATGAAGGGCAGGTCGTGCCTCACAAACCTAATAGAGTTTTTTGAGGAAGTGACAAGACAAATTGATGAAGGTAGTGTGGTAGATATGGTATATGTGGATTTTAGCAAGGCATTTGACAAGGTTCCCCATGACAGGCTATTTCAGAAAGTCATGAGGCATGGAAAATTGGCTGTGTAGATTTGCAATTGGCTTGCCCACAGAAGGCAGAGGGTGGTTGTAGAAGCGGAGTATACGACCGGGAGGTTGGTGACCAGTGGTGTTCCGCAGGGATCTGTTCTGGGACCTCGGCTCTTTGTGATTTTTATAAATGACTTAGATGATGTAGTGGAAGGATGGGTTGGTAAGTTTGCAGATGATACGAAGGTTGGTGGTGGAGTAGATAGTGAAGAAGGTTGTCGTAGGTTGCAATAGGATTTAGACAGGATGCAGAGCTGTGCGGAGGAATGACAGATGGAGTACAATACGGAGAAGTGTGAAGTGATACACTTTGGAAGAATGAACTTGAAGACAGAGTGCATGGTTAATGGCAGGATTCTTAGCAGTGTAGAGGAACAGAGAGATCTTGGGGTCCAAGTACATAGATCCCTCAAAGTTGTCACACAAGTGGATAGGGCAGTTACAAAGGCGTATAGTGTGCTGGCATTCGTTAGTTGGGGAATTGAGTTCAAGAGCCAAGAGGTAATATTGCAGCTCTATAAGACTCTGGTTAGACCACACTTAGAATATTGTGTTCAGTTCTGGTGGAAGGATGTGGAAGCTTTGGAGAGGGTGCAGAGGAGATTTACAAGGATGCTACCTGAGTTGGAGTGCATGTCTTATGAGGAGAGGTTGAGAGAGGTAGGGATTTTCTCTTTGGAGCGATGGAGGATGAGAGGAGACGTGATAGAGGTATGTAAGATTATGAGAGGCATAGACAGAGTGGACAGACAGCATCTTTTCCCCAGGGTGGCAATGCCCAATACTAGAGGTCACATGTTTGAGGTGTTTGAAAGAAGGCTCAGGGGAGATGACAGGGAGGTTTTTTTACACAGAGAGTGGTAGGTGCCTGGAATGCACTGCCAGGGGTGGTGGCAGTGGCTGATAAGATAGGGTCATTTAAGAGACTATTAGATAGGCACATGGATGAAAAAAAATAGAGGGTTATGGTAGGTGAAGTGGAGGGGGGATAGAATGAATGGGAATAAGGTTTACATAGGTCAGCACAATATCATGGGCTGAAGCGCTCGTACTGTGCTGTACTGTTCTACGTTCTGTGTTCTAAATCCAAAGCTGGGCATCAGGGAGAGGTTAGGGGTGAGTAAGTCCTGTATAATTGTATTGTCGACAATACCTTCCATCACTTCTGATAATGGACAGGAAATTGGCTGGTAATTATCCAGATTGTATTTAACTGCTCTTTGTGAGCAGGATATACCTGGACAATTCTCCACACTGTTGAGTGGTTGGAACAGCTTGGCTAGAGGCATAGCCAGATCTGAAGCACAGGTCTTCAGTACTGTAGATGGGATGCTATATGGTTTCATTGCTTTGCTGTATACGGTGCTCTCAGCACTTTGTGACATCATTTGGAGTGAATCGAATTGGCTGAAGTGATGGTGGAGATCTGATGAAGCAGCTGATATGGACCATCTATTTGCTACAACACACAAAATTCTGGAGAAACTCAGCAGTTCAGGCAGCGCCTATGGAGGGTCCTGATGGTCCAGATGAAAGGTCTTGACCTGAAATGTTGACTGTCCGTTTCCCTCCCAGATGCTGCCCGACCTGCTGAGTTCCTCCAGTGTTTATTGTGTTGCTCCAGATTCTAGCATCTGCAGTCTCTTGTGTATCTATTTGGCACACCTGACTGAACATAGTTATGAATAATTCAGCCATGTCTTTAGCACTCACTTACTGAGCCATACCATCATCTGGGATGGGGATGTTCTCAGAGCCTCCTCCTCTTATTGGCTCTTGAAGTGTCCACCATCTTTAATGACCAGATGTGACAGGACTGCAGAGAATCACTCTAATCCATTGGTTTTAAGATCTTTCCACTCCACCAGTTGCAGTGTTAGCTGCTTAGTGAACACACAATCCTCAATTGTGACTTCTCTGTGCTGGCAGCTCATCATTTTTTGGTGTTACTGTTAATATTCCAAGCAGGTCTTTTGCACTTCTTGTCGAACCAGCGTTGAAATCCTGGCTTTGTGATAGGGTAAGTGATAGGGTAAAATGATAGGGTAAGGGTATGCTGGCCATGAAGGTCCAGATTGTGGTCATATCTGCTGCTTCTGATGGTCCACAGTGCCTCATGAATGACTAATTGGTATTGGTATTGGTTTACTATTGTCACTTGTACTTGTCTTCCATACGGATTGTACAGGTCAATTCATTACACAGTGCAGTTACATTGAGTTAGTACAGAGTCCATTGATGCAGTACAGGTAAAAACAATAACAGTACAGAGTAAAGTGTCACAGCTACAGAGAAAGTGCAGTGCAATAAGGTGCAAGGTCACAACAAGGTAGATCGTGAGGTCATAGTCCATCTCATTGTATAAGGGAACCATTCAATAGTCTTATCACAGTGGAGTAGAAACTGTCCTTAAGTCTGGTGGTACGTGCCTTCAGGCTCCTGTATCTTCTACCCGATGGAAGAGGAGAGAAGAGAGAATATCTCGGGGGGGGGGGGGGGGGGGCGGGGTCTCTGATTACGCTGGCTGCTTCACCAAGACAACGAGAGGTAAAGACAGAGTCCAAGGAGGGGAGGCTGGTGTCCGTGATGCGCTGGGCTGTGTCCACAACTCTCTGCAGCTTCTTGCGGTCCTGGGCAGAGCAGTTGCCATACCAAGCCGTGATACATCCAGATAGGATGCTTTCTATGGTGCATCTGTAAAAGTTGGTGAGAGTCAAAGGGGACAAACTGAATTTCTTTAGCCTCCTCAGGAAGTGGAGGCGCTGGTGAGCTTTCTTGGCCGTGGCATTTACGTGATTTGACCAGGACAGGCTGTTGGTGATGTTCACTCCCAGGAACTTGAAGCTCTCAACCCTCTCGACCTCAGCACCATTGACGTAGACAGGTGCATGTACACTGCCCCCCCTCCTGAAGTCAATGACCAGTTCTTTTGTTTTGTTGACATTGAGGGCAAGGTTGTTGTCATGACACCATTCCACTAAGCTCTCTATCTCCTTCCTGTACTTCGACTCATCGCTGTTTGAGATACGGCCTACAACGGTGGTATCATCTGCAAACTTGTAGATGGAATTAGAGCAGAATCTGGCCACACAGTCGTGAGTGTATAGTGAGTAGAGTAGAATAGAGGGTTGAGGACACAGCCTTGTGGGGCACTAGTGTTGAGAATAATCGTGTCGGAGGTATTGCTGCCTATCCTCACTGATTGTGGTGTGGTGGTTAGAAGGTCAAGGATCGTTGGGTAGAAGATACAGGAGCCTGAGGGCAGGTACCACCAGACTTAAGGACAGCTTCTACCCCACTGTGATAAGACTATTGAACGGTTCCCTTATACAATGAGATGGACTATGACCTCACAATCTACCTTGCTGTGACCTCGCAGCTTATTGCACTGCACGTTCTCTGTAGCTGTGACACTTTACTCTGTACTGTTATTGTTTTTACCTGTACTACATCAATGCACTCTGTACTGACTCAGTGTAACTGCACTGTGTAATGAATTGACCTGTACGATCGGTTTGTAAGACAAGCTTTTCACTGTACCTCGGTACAAGTGACAATAATAAACCAATACCAATACCAATCCAGTTACAGAGGGAGGTGTTGAGTCCTAGGTCCCGGAGTTTGGTGACAAGCTTGCTTGGGATTATTGTATTGAAGGCAGAGCTGTAGTCAATAAACAATAGTCTAATGTAGGTGTCTTTACTGTCCAGATGCTCCAGAGCTGAGTTTTGAGCCACTGGATCTGTTCTGAACTTATCCCATTTTGCATGTTTGTAGTGCCACACCACACAATGTCTTTCACAAAGATAAGCACTAAGTCACATCAAATGGGAACAGTTTTGGCTGCAGCAAAACGTTTGAAGGTGCAAGCAAAATTCTGTCATCAGTATGAGCCATATACAGAGTTAGTTGTAAGTGTGTAGAGTGTATCAGTCTGATTATGAACACAGTGGTCAGTTTACATTCCCAGGATCACATTATCAGTCTGAAGTGTGCTATTGCTCAAAAAAAGTCAGCGGGTCAGGCAGCATCTGTGGAGGCAGAGGGATAGTTGATGTTTTGGGTTGAGACTCTGCATCACAAGGGGATAACAGTACAGAGGGGAGATAGCCAGTATAAAGAAGTGAGGTGGAGGGGTGAGGTGGAAGCTGGCAGAAAACCAACCATTCCTTACATTGATCTGTGCTGAACAGTAACTAGCTGCCTTTTTTCAAGGACTTTCTAAATGTCACAGACAATGATATGCTTGTCTAAAATTCTACTATGGCTTTTAATCCTCCCCCACAATCTAATGTTAATCCTGGAAGATTTGTGGGTAATGTGGGGAGGAGACACATTAGTTTCTCCAGAGTCTGGCTGTAGCTGAATAACAGAGTTTAAAGGATAATTGCATGTCTTGTGTTTTGTGGCTTGTTTTACAGGAGCATCTCATTTATGTGCAGTGAACAGGACTATTATCGGCAGAAATGTTAAACAGATTGTATGCCTTTTACTTGACCAGGCTTGCAAATTCAATCCAATTTTTAAACACAGTCCCATAACATATTTCAGATGACTCCAAACGTTCTGCAATAAAAAACAGAAAATGCTGGAAACACTCAGCGGTTCTGATGAAGGTTCCAGATGTGAAAAATTAACATCCACAGACAATGCCTGACCTTCAGAGTGTTTTGAGCATTTTCTGTTTGTATTTCAGTTTTGTAGCATCTGCAGCTTTCTTGCAATTATAGTGACACATCTTTTTTTTGTCACTTGCACTGCTCCCTGATTGGATCGTGAACAACTGACTTGCTTGGAGTCTTCCATCCAGTGCAGTTCTTGAAGCAGCTGATGCAGTTAGTGGGTGTAGCCTGGGTGAATGCCCTCTCACATTCTGCACCACCTTCTGGCAGTTCCTGATTTTTACAATATAGTTGGCAATTAATAAGATGCTGCTTGTATTGCAATTCCCTGTCAAAGGCATATATCCTGGATCACAATATTTTATGAAGCACTGCAAAGGTTTAATTAAGATGTTGTTTACAATTTAATTAGCTTTCATTGAAATGTATAGGATAGATGTTTGATTATTTGCATTTTGGAACACTGTATTTTATTTCTTGTGCAATCTTTGACTCTTGGGTCATTGGAAGTGCCAGTTCCTTGTTCCTCTGAAGTCAGCTGTCCATTGCACCTTGCCTATTCACATGTGATCTCTAACATCACGGCTCAGCTGATTCTGTGCTCACTTGGTGTGTACACATCTGCACTATTCTGGGGTTGTCAAATATTGTTTGGGAATTGGAACCTGGTGATTTGGTCCAAACCTGGGTATGATGAAGCCAGATAATAAAGGCTTTAACTGTCATTGTAGAAATTGGCAAGCTAATTTGGTGTATAATGAACACAGCACTGAGCAATTTGGAAGTGGGATTTTGTGAGTTTAGGTCATTGATAGATTTATTAGTCCTACCCTCCCAGTGTTATCAGCACCTGCCTAATTCTTATGCAATCACTTGTTTTCCAGAGTGCTTTTGAAATTGTTGTCAGTCCTATTGCATAAGATAACAAGATGCATAATATCTACGAAAGGACCTCACTGGGACATGAGTGAGTGAAACTGTCACTGAGGCATTGATACGAACAAATAGCAAAATTTACTCAAAATACTTAAAATATTCCGATGGATATAAGGACGGAAATTGTGCCTATGGAGTCCCTCATCATTGCTAAAGTCAGATTTGAACCTGCTGCAATTTGCTGTCTTTGAATGCACTGAGAGCCTGTGGTCTTCAATACTGATGAAGACTGAGGATCAATTTCAGGGCACCCTAAGTCCTCCAGGTTTGGAGCGGGGTTGTGGTGAACTGCTGACTATAGGTGCCAATATTATCTCAGACCAATGTTCTCCCTATTTTTACATCCATAGAACATTGTACTTGTAATGTATAGTCTAAGCATGAAATAGTTGTTATAATCAGTGATTAACCTCACAACCAAAAAATGTTCAAAACATAGAGACATTAAAACTATAATAGCTTTAGCTTGCAACGTTGACCAGTTTGGAATTGGGCTATTGGACTGGTAGCAAATAGGCAAAGGTGAGAGAGTTAAATCTGGCAGGATTAGTTTTGCCCCAGTGAAATGTAATCATTATTGACCAGTAGTAGAAGAAGATGTGACTTATCTTTCACTTTTCTCTTCTCAGAGAAAGATGTATGTTAGCAGGAGGCACAAATAACAATCAAAATGAAAATAATGCACATAAATAAATAAATAAACCCAATTGATTTGGTATACAAATGCTATCAATAGAAAGCTTTTCCAGGAAAGCAGAACTCTCAATACAATACAGGACACTGCGTATAATGGGCAATTTGGCAACCTCCCAGGTATTGGATCATGGAGAGACTGATGTGCAAGTATATATTAAGTCTTTGGATTATTGTCTTTCTTGGCTATTATTCTTCTTATACATTTTTGCAGAATATAATTCTCCAATTCTTGATGTTAAATATCTGGAGAACATGGAGACTTGGAGAAATGCTTCAGTTCTTTAGGATGAAAGAATTAAGAATATTCTAGGCCATGAACTCCATTATAGGTTTGTTAATGCTGCTGAATTTCTTTATTCACAACTATCCATTTTGGTCATATTCAAAATGCTATAAAGCTGTAATTCAAAAATTGAATGCTATATAGCCCTCCCAGAGTATTCAGTTGTATGAGACAGTGACCATAACTCCTTGACCTTTACCGTCGCCTTGGAGAGGGATAGGAGCAGACAATATGAGAAAGTATTTAATTGGGGGAGGGGGAATTATGATGCGATTAGGCAGGAACTTGAGAGCGTAAATTGGGTACAGATGTTCTTGGAGAAGTGCACAATGGAAATGTGGAGGTTGTTCAGGGAGTACTTGCATGGGGTTCTGGAGAGTTTGTCCCATTGAGGCAGGGTAAGGATGGTAGAGTGAAGGAAGCATTGTTGACAAGAGACCTAGAATATCTTGTCAAGAGGAAGAAAGAAGCTGACCTAAGGTTTAGAAAGCAAGGATCAGACAGGGCTCTGGAGAGTTACAAGGTAGCCAGGAGGGTGTTTAAGAATGGACTTAGGAGAGCCAGAAGGGGGCATAAGAAGACCTTGGTGCGTAGGATTAAGGAAAATCCCAAGGTGTTCTACATGCATGTGAAGAATAGGAGGATGAATAGGGTGAGGGTAGGATCAATCAAAAGAGGAAACATGTGCCTGGAGTCGTAAGAGGTAGGGGAGGCCCTTAATGAATACTTTGCTTCAGTGTTCATCACTGAGGGAGACCTTGATGTTTGTAAGGATGGCGTACGACAGGCTGATATGCCAGAGCATGTCAACATGAAGAAAGAGGATGTGCTGGAACTTCTGAAAAACATTAGGATAGATAAGTCACCAGGGCCAGACGGGATATAGCCAAGGTTGTAACAGGAAGCAAGGGAAGAGATTGCTGCGCCTTTGGTGATGATCTTTGCATCCTCACTGGCCACAGGAGTAGTGCCAGATGATTAGAGGGTGGCAAATGTTGTTCCTTTGTTCAAGAAAGGGAATAGGGATAACCCTGGGAATTACAGGCCAGTGAGTCTTACTTCAGTGGTGGGCAAATTACTGGAGAAAATTCTTAGAGACAGGATGTATGGGCATTTGGAGAAGCATAGGCTGATTAGGGACAGTCAGCATGGCTTTGTGAGAGGCAGGTTGTACCTCACGAGCCTGATTGAATTCTTTGAGGATGTGACAAAGCACATTGATGAAGGTAGAGCAGTGGATGTAGTGTACCTGGATTTTAGTAAGGCGTTTGATAAGATTCCTCATGGAAGGCTCATTCAGAAAGTCAGGAGGCATGGGATCCAGGGAAACTTGGCTGCGTGGATTCAGAATTGGTTCATCCATAGAAGGCAGAGGGTGGTTGAAGATGGAGCATATTCTGCCTGGAGGTCGGTGACCAGTGGTGTTCCACAGGGATCCCTACTCTTTGTGATTTTTATAAATGACTTGAATAAGGATGTGGAAGGATGGGTTAGTAAGTTTGCAGATGACACGAAGGTTGGTGGTGTTGTGGATAGTGTAGAAGGTTGCTGTAGATTACAACAGGATATTGATAGAATGCAGAGCTGGGCTGAGAAGTGGCAGATGGAGTTCAATGGAAAAGTGTGAAGTGATACACTTCGGGAGATCGAATTTGAAGGCAGAATACAAGGTTAAAGGCAGGACTCTTAGCAGTGTGAAGGAACAGAGGGATCTTAGGGTCCACGTCCATAGATCCCTCAAGGTTGCCGCATAGGTTGATAGGTTGTTAAGAAGGCATATGGTATGTTGGTCTTCATTAGTCAGGGTATTGAGTTCAAGAGCCTCCAGGTAATGTTGCAGCTCTATAAAACTCTGGTTAGACTATACTTGGAGTATTGTGTTCAGTTCTGGTCGCCTCATTATTGGAAGGATGTGGAAGTTTTAGAGATGGTGCAGAAGAGATGTACCAGGATGCTGCCTGGATTGGAGAGCATGTCTTATGAGGATAGGTTGAGTGAGTTAAAGCTTTTCTCTTTGGCGAGAAGGAGGATGAGAGGTGACTTGATAGAGGCATAGATTGAGTGGACAGTCAGAGACCTTTTCCCAGGGCAAAAATGGCTAACATGAGAGGGCATAATTTTAAGGTGATTGGAGGAAGGTATGGGGGGGGGGGGGGTGGTGTCAGAGGTAAGTTTTTTACACAGAGAGTGGTGGGTGCGTGGAACGCACTGTCTGCAGAGGTTGTGAGGGCAGATACATTAGGGATATTTAAGAGATTCTTAGATTGGCACATGAATGATAGAAAAATGGAGGGCTATGTGGGAGGGAAGGGTTAGATAGATCTTAAAATGTTTGCACAATATTGTGGGCCGAAGGGCCTGTACTGTGCTGTAATGTTCTATGTTCTGTGTATGATATGCCTGATAATGACAAACAATGCCAGCTTAGAGAAGTGGCATGAAATCAAGAAGGATAAATCAGAATTTTTTTTTATGGTAAGGGGTGAGGAGTTACGGAATCACAAAAAAAAACTCAGGTGACCCAATACACAAATCAGTAAAACCTAGTAGTCAGTTGGGACAATGGAATGTAAAATCAGGCCTCTTCTCCCTTCAAAATGTCAGCAATATGTAAGTGAGAAATTTGTAGTCATTTTATTTGAAGGTCAACTTCAAGCTGTATGCTGCTGTTGAGGAAATTCTGCAGATTGAACTGGAATTTGAACTCTTCCATTTGTTCTGGTAGTGGCAATTGTGCTCTAATTAACCACAGGCTTACTTTGTCATCTCATCAGGGCAGCACAGTTTTAATGTAGTTTTTTTCTGAACATCAGATACTGTACAGCGCAATGTCTAATTTTCCTGTCAATTGTAAATGGTATCATGGGGGGTAATGCTGGTAGAAATGTGGTATTAAAATACTATGAGGTATAAATTGGACTATTGGAATCATTCTGCTATGTTACATCAAATATTGGTGAAAAATTGTATGGATTAATATTCCTTGAGTAAGGGAACTTGATTTGGTCCTATATCAGACATGACTCTGTGTAAGATAAGTCTGATTGTCTCAGTCTAATTCCTCACAATATAACAATCTCACATAACTAGTCACAACCTGCACAAAGTTGCAATTTTATTTCGACTGCAGTGACAACTGGTGTGAGACAGGAAAAATTCACACTGTGGCAGTAGCTGAGGCTCAGATCAAATGACTGTTGTAGCAGAAAATAGTGAGTTTATAGTTTGAGTTTGCAAAAGGTAATTGAGTAATTAATACAAAGAGCCAAAAAGATAATATGTTTGGATTCCACCTTCTTGATACCATTTCCAGGGTTTTGTATTGGCTGTGTCTGAATTTATGCAAATCTTGCCCGTGAGTTGGAAGGTTGTGGGTTGACATCTGACTCTAGAAATTTGAAAATCTAAAATTGAGACAAATATTGCACCACTAGTCTAATGGATTGTTGCACAATCCAGTGCTGTCTTGTGGATGAAATTTTATATTGAGGATTTGTCCATTTCCTCAGTTGGAGATAGAAAAATTCCATGCCATTATTTTTAAGAAGAGAAAATGAGTTATCCACAATGGCCTGGCCACTATTTATACCTCATAAAGTATCACTAGAAACATATTACCTGGTCATTATCATTATACTGTTTGTGTTGAGATGGTTGTGCAGAAATTAACTACCACATTGGAACAGTGACTGCACTTTAAAAGGTACAAAAAACAAATTGCGGGAGGAGCTCAATGGGCCAGGCAGCATCTGTGGAATGAAATGGATAGTCAACATCTTGGGTTGAGACCCTTCATCTGGATACTTTAACTGGTATTTCATAGACCTAATGGCTCTTTGGGATGTCCTAAAAAATGGGAAATATGCTGTGTAAATGCACCTTTTCTTTTTCTGCACCTCTGACATTCCTCATAAAGCAAATGATGGTGACAGGAAAGGGAAGTGGGAGAGATGAAGCAAGGAGTCCAGGCAAGTCCCTACTTGTGGCTGCCAGCCAAATGAATGTGAAATGACACACCCTCACAGATGTCTACATGAGTTCCACTGGTGACTCCAGGCAAGTCTCATTTGCCCAATAGAACAGTGGCTGGTTTAAGGGAAAGGTGGGGCTCAGTAATGTCCTTGCTCTCAAGGTTGGTGGATACAGGGGTTTCTACCAGTAACTACGGGATGTATCCCAAGTAGCACTGGATGCTTGACCTTTTGCTCCATGATATAGCAAGGTCCTTGAGTAGAACCATAAGTTCCAATTGGATCAGCAGGAGAGATCAGCATCAGGTGTAATCCAGGATCTAGATCTCTAACTGGCAAAATAAAACTGACCCCTGACATTGATACTCTGAGTAAATATTTACCATAAACAAAGTGCATTGAAGAATAATATTGCTTTGAAAATGTAGACAGAGGTTGTAAGATTAAAATTATTTATGATTTGAGGAATAAAATCATTTTGCCTTGCATATAATATTTAACAAAATATGGATTCCCTCAGCCCAGCAGTTTGTTCAATCTGATGAACAGCCGCTCAGATGCGAAGCAATCAGTTTTTGTCTCAGCTGCTTTGTTAGCCTATTGGTTTAGGCAGGTGCTGTTAAAACCATGGTTACAGATTTCTGGAGTTCCCTTTGAGCTAAGGTCAAAAAGGGAAAATAAAACCTTATTATGTGTATCACAAGTGGCAAATGTTTACTTCATAAATGTGTATCAGAGTCCAGTAATTCTAAAAGGTCAAATTGTAGAATTTGCTTGATTTAGTGAATAGGATTGAGGTGGTCATCAGCACTGTAGTCAAGGTAACATAAACCTCTTTAAAAATTACTTAACAATTTTAGAATACCTAGTGCTCACAGAAAGTTCTCTTGAAGACTCATTAATGTGAAATAAATGGGTTGATTCAAACATGTAGCTTTTGAAATAATCCATTTGCTTCATTATCATGTCATGCACGTGCCTTCTGCCCTTGAGTGCTTTGATATTAACAAAATAGAGGCTCTGGTCAGGCTTAATGAGAATTGAGAACTTATAAGCCTTCTGGGACAGATGAACTACTTTTAAGGCATTTAAAGAGAAAAGAGAGAAATCTAATGTCATGCATCCATAGAGCAGGGATGCATTTATTGCCCTAGTCACAACAGACAGTGGATACCTGTACATATGCATCACTTGTGCCTTCCTCAAACACCCATCTGGGCTCTACTCCAAGCGCCACTTATCCCCACCAATAATCTGCCTACTTTGTATCCTCATTTATTATCAATATTTCCTTTGTGTTCTTGCTCTTCACTTTTCATTCCTCACAGTCTTATAACTTAGCATGTATTTCCATTCCTTATTCTTTCTCCCATAGGGTATAATCTCGCATTTCCTTGTGATAAATCAGAGATCCCAAAATACTTTTCTAGGCAGTGAAGTACTTCTGAGTTGTAGTCATGCTTATGATGAAGTGAAACCTGGAAGCAATGGTACACATAGGAAGTCCCATAAATTGAAATGAATCACCATATAATCTGCTTCTGTGACGCTCGTAAAGGAATAAATGCCCAGGGCACTCCGAGAGCTCCTTCTTCTTCCAATATCATATCCACAGAAGGGGACAGCTTGTCTAAAAGAAGAACATCTGACATTGCAAGGCACCCTTTATAATGCATTACAATGCTTTCTATGATTCTCTGGGGCAGGGTTTAGTCTTGCGACCTTTTTATTCCAAACCAGGACTGACATGAGCAATAGTTCCACATTCATTTAGGTGGGAAATAAAACAGAAATATAGCTGGTGTCAGTCATGGTAAACATTAAACTACTGAACTGATTCACTAATGTCCTTTAAGGAAGGAATTCTGTTCTCCTTCCCCTGCACAGCCTTAATATGACTTAAGACATACCAATGTGATTGAACATTAATGCTTCCTCAGTTTAAGAGCAATAAGGATTGGACAATAAATGTTGGCATTGCCAGTGATAGCCACATCCTTTAAATGAATAAATACTTTTTTTAATCCATGCTGCAAGGTTTACTTTAATGCCACATGCATTAATCTTACCTTCAATGCACAATCTTATGTTGCTTCTGAAAATCAAAATGCGCAACATCTGCGATATTTGATTTATTAATGCACTCCACTTTTTCCTAGAGTCATCAATTATATTAGTCAGGCATGACTTGCCTTTTAGAACTGCATGCTGGATTAACACATGTCTGCCTAAATGAGTACTAACTTTATCCTGTATTGCGGCCTTCTGAAATTTATCCACTTCTGGTCAATGTTTTAATCTATTGACACATTTCTCCATCCTCCTCTTTTGAATAGAAATAGGATGCATTCTCAAGAATACTTGAAAGATTATGTACAATCCCTCTGATTCTTCCCTGCATTGTACACCACAATGATTAAGAGCTTTCTTTTCAGATTTGAGTTCTAAACTTATTTATCATCACTATCATATCTTTAGCTAACCTACCTAATCACCTTTCCTCATCTTTATGTACATCCTCATTCCTATTACTTTTCTATGAATAAGGTAACATCTTTAGTACTTCCCATTCCTTCAAATTTTATAAGATGTTCTCCTTTCTTGTCAGTCAACATCATTAGCGACCATTATCTCTTTCTTTTAGGCAGTCCCTTGTGGGTCAAAGGACTGTCTGTTACTTGCCCAGCCTCCTCCATTGCCTGAAAGGGTGAGAAGGACACCTGCTGAAAGCTGGGTTCTGATGACACTGCTCAGGCCCAGCTGCTAATCTAATCAGATTTAGGGGTTAACTGCTGTGTCAACTTTTGGTTCAGCTGGCATCATTATTGCCACAGAGTCCATCAGGTTTTGGGTTTAAGTCCCATACCAGTCCTTTGAACACAACACTAAAGCACTGGATCACCTCAGCACAGTGAAATTGGAAAATAATTTCAAATTATTGAAGGAAGTTTGGACACATTCCATGTCTGTACTCCAAAGCAGCTGATTTTTTTAATATTTTCTTCATCCAGACAGTTTGTGGCGCCAGGCACAGACTCAGTGACATCTCTCCTCATTACTTCTGTGTATCATATTTCCATTCCAATTGGCACACTGAGACTGGCACTGCCATGAGAAGATGATCCCACTGAGTTCATCAAGTGAGGAATCAAGGCTTCTGGTGTTCACATCACAGCAAGCATTTGTACACAAATTACTGAAATTCAACTAAATGAACATACAAAGTTTAAAATTAATTTGAGCTTTATACATTTGCTTAATTTCAGATTCATGTATTAGTTATGTTAGTCATGCAAAAAAAAATTTGTCTGTATGCATTATTAGCCTACCTGGAGAAACATGTAGTATAATGTCAGAATGCTTACACAGAAGTACACGAAAATTACAGCATGAACACAGGTATGCAACCTTAAATGTTTGCTTGCAAGGAACTACTTTTGACTGCATTAACCTGCCCTGTACCTATTAGTTCCTTGTCTAATCAAAGGAACAAGAATAATGCTACTCCTCAAGGTCACGTGCCTCTGCAGAGGCTTTTGGGACAAAGAAAAGATAAGGTCCTTTGTTCGATGTGCTGTGAAGTCAGTGAAGGAGAAAATTGGCCTGTTAAAAAAATTGAATTTATAAGAATGTGTTTTAAGAACTGCTGAAGGGAATGCTGTCAATGACAAAACAAATTGTCTTGGTAGGTGGCAGTTCCTCTAGGTCTGTTTTAAGTTGGCTTCCAGATAATTAACTGATCTACAGCATTTACGGCATTCATAGAGGCCGATCTCCATGCCCTCTGGAGGTATGGATATATGGAGTGATTCAGATGTATGGAAAGAAAATACTGTATGTGGAGCTTATCTGTTTATTTGGAGTAGGGCCACTGTACATTTATGGTTAATGCAGCTGTTTTTCATGATCGATGGGCCAAATCTTTAGATGGTGTGTTAAGTTACTGAGTGTGACTCACCTGTTCATTGTATCCTTCAAAGTTTTGGCTGGTAGCATCACAAAACTACATTCCTCCACAGAGAAAACATTGTGACAGGCCATTGTTGCAGCATCGTAGCATCTGTGGAAATAATACAACATATATAGAAAGCATCCTTTGCAAGGATTATAATTACTACATATGTAAAACAAAAGTACTATGTTTCACAAAAGCACAACATATGTCAAGCTGTCCTTTAAAGGCAATGGAAGTGATTTGTTTTCCACAAATGAAATTCAAAGGCATGACACAATGAAGAGTCATGAAATTTGCCTGTAATACTCAGCTCAGACAATTCCAGTTTAAGTAGGGGTTTGCATTCTTGCACATTAGTTTCAGTAACAGATTTCTCAGAATGACAAGAGGGTGGCTTTTCATTTCAGGATGCTTTGACAGCAACGTGGCTACATAATTTGCCAAGACATTTTTACTTCTTGACTTTGATAGAAGTGGTTGAATTGCTCAGAGCATTACTTAAACAAAAGAGCATTTCATTCATAGGGCCAGAGCTTGCTGTCAATTGCCACTCCCAGTCAATCCAAGCTCATACATAACCCATCTACATGCAGAGGGCCCATCTCAGTGGCCAGAAGCATCTCGGATATCAGCAGTGTGGCCTGAGTGGTGTGATGAACAATCACGCCCCAGAGTGCTTGCAAAAGTTTTGACACCTGATTTTGCAGGCTGTAGAAGCTGTAAGAGTGTTTGAATTAATAATTTACAAATGTTTTAAATAATCCAGAATAAAAGCATTACATGACTTTCAAATCATTAAAAACAATAAGCAAAACTGAAATTTCATAAAGGAAATTATCTCCTTTTGTTTCTTTCCTGAAAGTCTATAAACCTGGCAGAAATCAATGGAGTGACAAATGCTCCGAGATTTCTAAGCTGGCACAGGATCCTTGAGTCAATTCCTCAGCATGAATCTCAGCAAAATCAGGCTCCACGCTGGAGTCCTACAACAGTGTATATTGAAACATACACTGATAACTATTTACTTGAATACTGTATATGGAATATTGGACTTGTTGGCATTTACCAGCAAAATCTGGACCATTGAACTTGTTAAATCTTCTTGATATTTCTTGGAGTGGGAATGGGAGAGGATGGGAAATGATAATGAGCTTGGTTAACAAAAAGCAATAAAAAAACTGCAAATGCTGGAAATCTGAAATGAAAACAGCAAATCTTCAAAACATTCAGAAGATCAGGCAGCACCTGTTTAGAGAGAAATGCAGAAGTAAAGTTTCAGATAAATGGCCTATCATCAGAAAATATGCGAAGAAAGGTTAACTGTGTTCCTCCTTCCACCAATGCTAACTGACCTGATGAGTACTTTCAGCAATTTCTGTTTTTATATTGGTTGCTAATCAAGATAAATTATGTTTCTTAAAAAAAATATATCAATGCATAAGTCCTTCTAAGTTTAGAAGCTGCTGGTATTAACAGACAAATGCTAACCTACTTGTCTGAAATTCCTCTTTGTCATCCTTGCAAACTTAAGGGTCAGCAGAATTGTCCATGAGCATGCTATGTGTCCACTTGCCACTTGCAAGCTATCACACCTTTAAGGTATTCAGGTATTTGTCGTCAGTATTGCAGAGTTTCATATTCCTACTCCAAAATTCTAAAGTCAATAATCTAACAAAATCAGTTTTCATCACCACTGCAGGGACTGAATCTCAGGTCATAACTACTCTGGGGGTAGAAACATTTCTCTTTGCGGCCTTTTGTGTTTTCTTCTCAAAATGTTAAACATCTCTGGTGCTTGGTTAATGAAAATGGCTTCCCTTCCTCTACCCAGCATCTCCCTTTTAAACTTGTTGCTCTACTCTTGCATTCCTGGAAACATTCCAATCAATCTTTTCTGCACTCCCTGTGAGAGCTAAAGTGTGGTGACCTGAAATGGACATGATAATCCTATTGTGGGCTAACCAATGTTTTGTAATTGTTGCCTCTGTTTATGAATTTCAGGATCCCAATTGTTGTACTAATAATTCTCTCAACAGCTCCATCGACTTTCAGTAAATTATGCATGGGTACACCCAGGTCCCTCTGTGGTTGTACACGCTTTAGAACATTATTAGTTAACCTTTATTGTCTCCTTGCTTGTCTTCTTATTAAGTCAACGAATGTATCTTTTCATACTTTTCTGTTTTAAATTCCTTCTGCCAATCTATCTGCTCATTCAGCCAGTCTGTCTATATTTTCTGCTCTCTCTATCCTGATGAAGGGTCTCGAACCTTAAACATTAACTCTGGTTCTACCTGACCTGTTGAGTGTTTCCAGCTGTTTCTGTTTTTATTTCAGATTTCCAGTACCTGCTGTTTTTTTTGGTTATCTGTATCATGCAGTCTGTTGTTAACCTCCTCAGCATTTACATTTCCAGGTTTTGTGTCATCCACAAATTTGGAAATTTTATCCTGCACACCCATGCTTAAGCTATTGATCCATATCAATAGAAGCAACGGCCTTAGAATTAACCCCTGAGGATCATCACTGTCTATAATCATCCTGACCATTGCTGTCTGATTTATGCCTTTAAGACAATTTCCTGTACATGCTCATAGTGACTCTCTAATTCCACGGATCTCACTTTTGTTAGCCATTTTTGTGTGGGGCATTATCAAGCGATTTCTGAAAATCCATGTAGACTATTTATACTGTGTTCCCTTTGTCAATCTCCTCTGTTACTTCATCAAAAATTTAATGTTTGTCAGATACGATTTCCCTTTAACACATCCATGCTGGCTGTCCCTGATTAACACAGATTTCCCTCGTTGCCTCTTGTTTATTTTCTCACAACAAAGGTTAAACTGACTGGCCTGTAGCTGCCTGGCATGTCCTTGCACCCTTCCTTGAACTAGGGTGTTACATCACTCATTTTCCAGCTCTTTGGTTCTTCCCTTTTCTTTCCTGTTTCCTTATGATATAAAATGAAGCCCATAGATTCTATGCTGGCTCTCAAAGCACTCCCATCAAAACACATTCCTCTACAATCTGTTCTCTCTCACTTGCCCATAAACTCCCCCCTTCCCCAATTCTCCTGCCATTCACTTACACCAGGGGAAATTTTCAGTTGTCAGTTAACTTACCAGTACGTCTTTGTGATATGGAAGGAGACTGGAGCATCCAGAAGAAACCCATGTGGTCAAGGGGAGAATGTGCAAACTCCACAGATTCCGCCCCTGGACAACAGGCCGTGCCGCTGTGCTGCCCTTCTAGGAAGGATGGGAAGTTATGGGAAACACCTCTGCAGCTCCATTTTCACCGTGCCTCCTCAGCATCCCATCAGGATCTGGTGATTTGTTTATAGAACAAAGAACATTACAGCACAGTACAGGCCCTTCAGCCCACAATGTTGTGCCGACATTTTATCTTGCTCTAAGATCTATTTAACCCTTCCCTCCCACATAGCCCCCCATTTCTCTATCATTCATGTGTCTAAGAGTCTCTTAAATGTATCTGCCCCCACAACCTCTGCTGGCGGTGCGTTCCATGCACCCACCACTCTCTGTGTAAAAAAACTTACCCCTGACATCCCCCTTATATCTTCCTCCAATCACCTTAAAATTATGCCCCTCGTGTTTTATGTCCCCCCTCATTGTTGCCCTAGGAAAAAGTCTCTGACTGTCCACTCGATCTATGCCTCTTATCATCTTGTACAACTCTATCAAGTCACCTCTCATCTTCCTTCTCTCCAAGGAGAAAAGCCCTAGCTCACTCAACGTATCCTCATAAGACATGCTCTCCAATCCAGGCAGCAACCTGGTAAATCTCCTCTGCATCCTCTCTAAAGCTTCTACATCCTTCCCATGATGAGGTGACTAGAACTGAACACAATACTCCAAGTGTGGTCTAACCAGTGTTCTATAGAGCTACAACATCACCTTGCAGCTCTTGAACTCAATACCCTGACTAATGAAGGCCAACACACCATACACCTTCTTAACAACCCTATCGACCTGTGCGGCAACCTTGAGGGATCTATGGACGTGGACCCCAAGATCCCTTTGTTCCTCCACACTGCTAAGAGTCCTGCCATTAACCTTGTATTCTGCCTTCAAATTCAATCTCTCTAAGTGTATCACTTCACACTTAACTGGGTTGAACTCCATCTGCTACTTCTCAGCCCAGGTCTGCACTGTTGTAATCTAGAGCAACCTTCTACACTATCCACAACACCACCAACCTTTGTATCATCAGCAAATGTACTAACCCACCCTTCCACGTCCTCATCCAAGTCATTTATAAAAATCACAAAGAGCAGGGGTCCCAGAACAGATCCCTCTGGAACACCACTGGTCACCGACCTCCAGGCAGAATATGCTCCATCTACCACCACCCTCTGTCTCCTATGGGTGAGCCAATTCTGAATCCACACAGCCCAGTTTCCCTGGATCGCATGCTTACTAACTTTCTGAATAAGCCTTCCATGAGGAACCTTATCAAACGCCTTACTAAAATCCATGTACACCACATCCACTGCTGTACCTTCATCATTGCGTATAGCCAGCATTTCCTCTAGCTCATCAATTGTCACTCCATCCATTATCTATACCAGCTCCTCTGCTGCTAATATTATGTCAGCATACACTTCCTTGGTAAAAACCAATACAGAGTACTAACTTAGAAAGTCTGATCAATCATCTTCCTTGTCCCACTAGGACCCACCCCTCCCCTTATAACCCACTTACTATTAATATGGTGATAGAAGACCTTCTATGTTAAGTGTCATTCATTTCTCATACTCTCTCTTTGCTTGTTTTATTTTCCTTCTCACTTTCCCTCTCAGAAGGTGTTGGGCTATGCCTTTCCACCTGAACTTCACCAATGCTGTGACTGATGCTACCTTACCCAGTGTCTACTGCTTGGCAGACATATCACCTGTCTCACAGACAGTAAACCCTTTCAATGTACAAAGTGGTGTCTTGTGACTTAAGTAAGACACAGCTTTCGATTGCACAGCCTACAATCCGCTTGCTTTGAATTTTCCTCACCATCTCTGCTTACTGGCCTCATACTTTAATTAAATCTGTCTGCACACTTAACTCCCATTGGTCTCAGTTGTCTTTTGATCCAAATTAATCAATGCTATTTAAATAAGAAAAATGAGAAAGGTTTTCAGAAACGTAAAAAGACTTGAGCGTGTAATTATTACCATTAGTCCAGTTAATTTTAGCAGCAAATCGCATTGAGGGAGTATGTTCTGAGTGCATGTGGAACCTTAATGGGCTGCTCAAGTGCACACCTGTCTCCTCTGGAGCTTCAAGTGTGATCCACATGTCTGGACTTCAAGTAAACATGAATAATGAATGAGCCACATGAAACAAGGATCCTGATCATTGCAGATGTAGCACTCACACAGTGTTTTGTGTTCTATTGCACTGGAAGTTTCAAATCTCACACTTCTAAGGAGTATAGTAGAAGAGTGATTTTGTAATTGGACTATTCAAGAGGCTGAATGATCTGATGAACAAACATTCAAATTTCACCACAGTGGCAAAGAAATTAAAATTCAGTGAATTAACTAAACCTGGAAATTGGACTATGAAATAACAGGAATATAATAAAGACCAGTCAGCTTTACATGTACCAGTCAGGGGTGGAAATCTGCCATCCTTGGCATAGAATCATAGAGTCATGGAGCACGGAAACAGGTCTTTTGGCCCATTGAACGCACGCTGACCACCAGTCACCCATTTACACCAATCCTACATTAATCCCTTTTTTATTTTCCCCACATCCTCATCAACTGTCCCCAGACTCTACCACTCACCTCCACACCAGGGGCATATTATACTGGCCAATTAAGCTACCAACCTGCATGTCGTTGAGATGTAGGAGGAAGTAGCACCCGGAGGAATCCTATGCAGTCACAGGGAGAACATGCAAACACCACACAGACAGCACTCAAGTTCAGGATTTAACTCAGGGTTCTGGCACTGTGAGATTGCGGCTCTGTTAGCTGCACCACTGTACCACCCTAGGTCTGAACCATATGTGGCTCCAAATCCATTGTATTATTCTTGGTTGGGCCACAACAGGAATATTGTATCCAATTATGATAACTGTATATTAGGAATAATGTGAAGGACCCAGAGAGGGTGCAAAATTGACTTAGTAGAATGGTTCCAGGAATTCAAGACTTCAGCTGCAACGTTAGACTGGAAAAGCCGCGGTGGTTTTCCTTGGAGCAAGGAAAGTTGAGAGATTTTAAACAGCTGCACAAGATGATAATTAGATAGGGTAAGTAGAGGGAATCTGTACTTATTGTGAATGCTTCAGAGCCAGGAGCCATAAATTTAAAGTGATAGTCAAATGATAGAGGGGAAGATGTGGAATAACTTTTACGTAGACAGTGGCTGTGATTTGGGAGTGACTGTCTGTAAGGGTGATGGAAACAGCTGATAGGGGCTTTCTAAAGGGAATTAGACAGGCTTTTGAAGATAAATAATTTACAGGTTCTGGGGAAAGAGCTGGGAAACGGAGCTGACGGGATTGTTCTACAAAGAACTGGTACAGGCTCGATCGCCTAAATGACCTTAATGTACTGAGTTGAAACTGTGATTTTATAAAATGGCCATCCAGGCCAATCAGTTACAAGCATTGTGGCTCAACTGACCTTTTCAAATGAAATTAGGTTTGGGCAATAAATGCTGAGCTTGTCAGTGATGTCCACATTTCATCATTGAATTAAAACAATGAACAATCCTTGCTTTTTAAGAATAGTGGAAGTTGTCTTTTTCTCCTTTCCTCACATGCTGCATGTCTCTGTCTGTGTTGTCTCTGTGTGTGTGTATGTGCGTATATGTTTACATTTTACTGTCTATGTCGAAAGAGCTAGACGTCTTTCCACATTAAGTTCTAACTGCAGCTGGTGTGAAAGTATTTTCATGATCAATTTGTGAGTAGACAGTTGAACAATGTTTGGGTTTATTTCTAACTCCCAGTCGATTTTTGTCAAGAAGCTGTTGAATCAGTTTCTTGTCCTTCCACGGCAGCATGAAACTGTGGTGATTATAACCACCAGGCTCATTACCATGACACCAATCCTGCCCATTAATGTAGTGTGCGATGTGCTTTTGTCAGAGATATGAACTACTGATCATAATAACCCATTAAATATCTCACACTGGAGCTAAAGAAAAATTTGAAAAGTGTCCCACACCAATAGTAAGGAATGATTTAAATTTAATGGTATAATTATGAATCTAGCCAGGTTAATGGGTTGTAAATGGTAAGCAAATTAAAGTATAGACCAAAAATATACTTAAAATCAACTTGGATAAAATGTGGAATAATACATTGCAATAAGGAGCAAAGAGATGTCTTGACAAGCTAGTGTTTGTGGATAAATAAGATTAGGACAAATATGAGTTTTCAAAAAAAAATAAAAGCATTGATAAATAGGGGAAGAAATTACAGGAACATATTTGTAACAAAAATGGAAGGCCTGCAATAAGAAAGACTGGGAAGTCCAGGTGAACATCAAAAAGAATGATGGTCCATGTAAATATGAGAAACAACCTACATTAGTGCAATAAATATAATGTCATAGGACATTATATATGGACACAGGACACAATATATATAGAAGGCACAGGAGCATGACCAATCAAAGTTTGACACTAAACTATGCAAGGGGATTTTAGGGCAGGTCACCAAAAGCCTGGTCAAAGCAGTTGGCCTTTGACCTAAAAAATAGAAGCTTGGGGAGAAAGGTTTCTAAAGGGAATGCTAGAGTTTTGGTCCAAGGGAGCTGAAGCATGGGCTTAAGAGGCAATAAAAGCATTTCTTAAGCAGATAGGAAGTGAAAAACAATATCTAAAGGAGGAAGCACAGAGCTACAAGTAAGGATATAAGGGGAAAGTTGCACAGAAAAGTAGTAAGGATTCTACTTCAGGAAAAAGCACCTGTGAAATCTGGGAGAGCCAAATAAAGATAAACACTCATATGGCTTTTCCTCAAGGTCTCAGTAACCTTTATAAACTATCTTCATTATTAAGGTTCCAATAGTACCTTTTTGCAGAATACAAAACAAAAAACTTGTACTTGTATTACACTGGGTAACATAATGAAACATTTCAGGATGCTTGGAATTGGGTAAGGGAACATGCAGTATCAATTTCCCAAACATTCTGTAAAGAGAAATCCACTGGAGTACTGGAGAGTGTCAAGTACAGTACAGACTGGTGCAGGTGTATGTTGCCTGTCGTGACATGCCATTGCACAGATTTGGTTGGTGAGACTCCCTGAGTCTGGCCTAACATTCTTGCAGGGCACCATGTCTACAAGTTGGAGGTTGGAGTGTGAAGAAAGACTTAGTTCCCTTCAGCGTTGGGACCTGGTGCTGAACCTGTGCCCTCAGGAAAGAGTCAAAGCATCCATAGGACTGAAGATGAATTAAAAATTCCTTTGCTCTTCTACCTGCTCCTCATTGATCCCTTTGCCTGAAGGATGTCTAAGAGCAGTTTCTTTGGGTATACGTAGTGCAAAGCTTGAGGAAACATGAATAGGTAAGAACAGGGAGCAGTAACAACAGCTTTATTTAAGTAGCAGTCTTTAGCCTGCATGTACAGTGGATGCAGGTGCTCCAATCCTCTTTTGGAAGCAATACTAGATGCCTGGGCAAAACAAAATAGGAGGTGAAGACCCAGGAAGTAAGATCTTCACCATTTTTCCCGTATGTTTTGCTTGGGAAGTAAATTTGCTCTGGTGAAAACCAGATTGGATCAGTGATATCTAGAAAGTAAACTGATAGAGAGCTAAAGCCACTTGACCTTGTCCTCACCAATTTCCCTGTGGTAGGGCAATCAGTTGATGACAGCATTGATAGAAGTGACCATTGCACAATCATTATGAAAATAAATTCCATATCCATACCAAGGACACCCTCCCTGCTGTGGCACAACAATCATTGTGTATGGGATAGACAGGACAGCTAAAAACTAGATATCAGCAGCAGCAGAAAGGTACATCATCACAATCTGTAAACACAGAGCCCAACACACCCTTCACTCTACCATTACTGTCGAACAAAGGGACTGAACCTAGTTCAATGAAGAGTGCTAAACAGCATGCTGAGAGCAGCATGAGATATATCGAAAAATGAGGTGCTAACCTGGAGAAGCTGCAATTAAGTGCATGTTAAATAGCTAAAAAAGAGCAGTAAGCAACCTCACAACTAATGATCTAATCAAAACTCTGCAGTCCAGCCAGATCTGGTTGGGACTTTCAGTGGACAATTAACCAGCTAATGGGAGGAGAAATCTTGGAGGATCCTCCTCATCCCCATCCCTAATGATGGATGGGCCCAGAATATGAGTGCTGAAGACAAGGCTGAAGTATTCGCAACCTGGGCAAACCCATGAGATCACCATCATCACAAAAACCTGTCTTCAATTAATTTGATTCACTCTATGTGATATCAAGAAAGAGCATTGAGATCATTGGATATTGGAATTGGAATTGGGTTATTGTTGTCACTTGTACCAAGGTACAGTGAAAAACCTGTCTTGCATACCGATTCATACAGATTAATTCATTACACAGTGCATTGAGGTAGTACAAGGTAAAACAATACAGAATGCAGAATAATGTGTCACAGCTACAGAGAAAGTGCATTGCAGGTGGACAATAAGGTGCAAGGTCATAACTACGTAGATTGTGATGTCAAGAGTCCGTCTTATTGTACTAGGGAACCATTCAATAGTCTTATAACAGCGGGATAGAAGCTTTCCTTGAGTCTGGTGGTACATGCTTTCAGGCTTTTGTATCTTCTGCATGATGGGAGAGGGAAGAAGAGAGAATGTCCCAGGTGGGTGGGGTCTTTGATTATGTTGGCTGCTTTACTAAGGCAGCGAGAAGTATAGACAGAGTCCATGGAGGGGAGGCTGGTTTCCGTAATGTTGAGCTGTGTCCACAACTCTCTGCAGTTTCTTGTGGTCCCAGGCAGAGCAGTTGCCATACCAAGCCATGATGAATCCAGACAGGATGCTTTTTATGGTGTATCAATAAAAGTTGGTGAGTGTCAAGGGGGATATGCCAAATTTCTTCAGTCTCCTGAGGAAGTAGAGATGCTGGTGAGCTTTTCTGGCCGTGGCGTCTACATGGTTGGATCAGGACAGGCTATTGGTGATGTTCACTCCTAGGAACTTGAAGCTCTCAACACTCTCAACCTCAGTACCATTGATGTAAACAGGAGCCCCCCCTTCCTGAAGACAATGACTAGCACTTTTGTTTTGCTGACATTGAGGGAAAGGTTGTTGTCATGACACCATGTCACTAAGATCTCAATCTCCGACTCATCATTATCTGAGATAAGCCCACAGCCAGACAACATCTGAGCTGTAGTACTGAAGACTTGCACTTAGAGAATTAGCTCCAGACCTCATCGTAGCTTTAAAGCAGAACTCCAGAGGTGAATTGAGAGTGACTGCTTTTAACTCTGTTAATGTTCAAGAGGCATTTTGGAATGGCTTCAAAAGACTCTGGTAAAAGTGAAGCCAATGGGCATCAAAGGGAAAATACTCAAAAGGGAAGTTACTTCACTGAAAGGAAAATAGCTGTGATGTTGGCGATCAATCACCCCAGTACCAGGACAAGACCACAAGGGTTCCACAGCCAAGAAAGCTCACCAGTGCTTCTACTTCCTCAGGAGGCTAAAGAAATTCGATATGTCTCCTTTGACACTCACCAACTTTTATCAATGCACCATAGGAAACAACCTATCTGGTTGCATCACGGCTTGATATGGCAAATGCTCTGCCCAGGACTGCAAGAAACTGCAGAGAGTTGTGGACACAGCCCAGCGCGCCACGGAAACCAACCTCCCCTCCTTGGACTCTGTCTATACCGCTTGCTGCCTTGGCGAAGCAGCCAGCATAATCAAAGACCCCACCCACCTGGGTCATTCTCTCTTCTCTCCTCTTCCATCAGATAGAAGATACAGGAGCCTGAGGGCACATACCATCAGACTTAAGGACAACTTCTACCCCAATGTGATAAGACTATTGAATGGTTCCCTTATATGATGGGATGGACTCTGACCTCACAATCTACCTTGTGACCTTGCACGTTATTGTCTACCTGTGCTGCACATTCTCTGTAGCTGTGACACTTTACTCTGTACTGTTATTGTTTTTACTTGTACTACCTCAATGCACTCTGTACTAATTCAATGTAACTGCACTGTGTAATGAATTGACCTGTACGATCAGTATGCAAGACAAGCTTTTCACTGTACCTCGGTACAAGTGACAATAATAAACCAATACCAATACTAACCATCTTTGGCTGCTTCATCAATGATCTTTGTTCCAGCATAATGTCAGCAAAGAGAAACTCCACTCATTATTGCACAATGTTGAATTTTTTCTCACCAAATGAAGCAGTCCATGCAATCATGAGCAAGACTTAGACAACATTTAGGCATGGACTGTTACTTGACTAGTAATAGGGTCAGACAATGACACTTTCCAACCATTGGCATTACCATTAATAAGTTCCTCATCATTAACATTTTTGGGGGTGGGGGGGTGGGGGTGGATGGGATGGTGCAGGGCAACTCGGCATTGACCAAAAACTCAACTGGACCAGCCACATAAATACTTTATGTCGAAGAGCAGTTTAGAGATCAGATATTCTGCAGCAATTCACTCACCTCCTAATACCCCAAGGCGTGACCACCATCTACTAGGCACAATTCAGGAGTGATGGAGTACTGTGCCCTCGCCTGGATGAGTGCAGCTCCGACAATACTCAAGAAGGTTGATGTCACCGAAGAAAAAGCAGCCCATTTGATTGGTTCTCCATCCACGGCTCTGAATATTTATTCCCACTTCCAACAGCGCATAGTGGTTGCAATGTGTGCCATTTCCAAAATACACTGTAGTTATTTGCCTAGGTTTCTCCAGTAACAGCTCTCAAACCCTGGACTTCAACAACCAAGTAGGGAAAAGCTTAAGGTGTATGGAAACACCACCTTTATGTTCCCTTTCAAGTCACACACTATCCTGACTTGGATGTATATCATCGTTCCTTCGTCATCACTGGGTCTAAATCCTGGTGCAAATCCAATAGATTTGTGGGGGTACCTCTATTTGTAGAAACTGCACTGATTCAAGAAAATGCTACCACCCTGTCTGGGGCAAACAGGGAATACAAAAGTGCTGAAAGATGAATTGAAAAACACAGGCAAGTCCTGCAATTCATAATATACAATGAGGTTGGTGAGTACACAGGAAAATGCAAGAACTAAGTTTATGAGTTGTTCAGTTTATGAGGAATTTTTAAAGAAAACTTGAGCACAAACAAAAGTGATACAATGCATGCTGAAATGAATGCAAGGCATTTGTTAATATAGAACATTAGACCTATTCTGAAAATAAATGCCTTTATTATTAAAAGCAATGTAATCAGAATAAAGATTGGTAACCAAGTGAAAGCATATCCAAAGTGTAAATTGTTGTGTTTTGTAGTGACAGAAGGTGAATCATGGTGTACTCCCAGGATTCTATGTTGGCATATGACAAATAATTTCATGAGAACATAGATTGTTTAGTTGTAGACAGACATGCATTTCAAGCAGAGATGAAGAAAATTTTGCAAAGAAAAATAAATAAACCTTAATGTGAATATTTTGAACCAAGTAAAGGAATGGAAAAATTCAGGAATGCCCATCATAAAAAATTGGAGATGATTGAAAGTGCAATAAAAATGTAATTGGTTGGGTGCTTAAGACCATCATATATATAAAAAATATGGAAGTGACTTGGAATTTGCAGAAGTTATTAGTTTAATCATACATGGGATATTGTGTAGTTTTGATACTGAGACTATGATGTAATTTAATAAAAGGGTCAGTATTTGAAAGAGAATTATATAAAATGGCAGGAGTAAGCAGCATAAAAGTGCCATGGGGCAAATAGCTCCAGATGAAGTCTCAGCATCAGTACAAACATAATGAACCTAATAACTAAGAGCAGTACATTCATAGGTACCATATTCTATTGCAATTCAGGGAATGAGATTGAACTGCAAATTTATTGAATAAATAACACAAAAATAATAGCAATTAGCAATTATATACTGCCTAAAAATAGAAATTTGGTGCATTACATTGACATACAAAAAAGGGAAAATTTAGAAATGAAATTAATAAGTAAAATTTCCAACACCTCAATAACAGTTATTCAGTTAGTAATATTGTTATATTCTGGCATAGCTATCTCATATTAGAAGTTACTGGGCCCAAACAACAGAATTGTGCCTGCCTGAGAAATCATTATCAAAGATTTTCTTGAAATAGGTATTAATGGAAGAAAAGTTTATCTAGAGAGTTGAAGCGAAAATTCCAGAGAATTGCTGGCAAGAAGGTTTTCCCTTCATCGTGGGTGAAGACTACAAAAATTGCAAGAGATAAGAGTCTGAAGAACAGGTAGATTGGGGGGAATGGTTCTAGTGCTAGACCATGAAGGGAATTGAAGTCAAGAATGCAGAAATATCTTGGATCCCACTCAACAGCACATCTGGCAGATTAGAAACCATGTTTGTTCTCTGACAAAACTGAATTAAAGATGTCCACAAAGATGTATGAGCCCTGCCTGTCCTGTTAGAACTACTTATGCCCTTCCTCTGGGGGTCCAAATGAGACAAACATGGAAAGAAAGTTGAGCAGGAGATATAATTGGTATTGGTATTGGTTTATTATTGTCACTTGTACTGACGTACAGTGAAAAACTTGTCTTGCATACCGATCATACAGGTCAATTCATTACACAGTGCAGTTACATTGAGTTAGTACAGAGTGCATTGAGGTAGTACAGGTAAAAACAATAACAGTACAGAGTAAAGTGTCACAGCTACAGAGAAAGTGCAGTGCAATAAGGTGTAAGGTCACAACAAGGTAGATTATGAGGTCAGAGTTCATCTCATCGTATCAGGGAACCATTCAATAGTCTGATCACAGTGGGGTAGAAGCTGTCCTTGAGCCTGGTGGTATGTGCCCTCAGGGTCCTGTATCTTTTACCTGATGGAAGAGGAGAGAAGAGAGAGTGACCCAGGTGGGTGGGGTCTTTGATCATACTGGCTGCTTCGCCAAGGCAGTGAGAGGTAAAGATAGAGTCCAAGGAGCGGAGGCTGGTTTCTGTGATGCGCTGGGCTGTGTCCACAACTCTCTGCAGTTTCTTGTGGTCCTGGGCAGAGCAGTTGCCATACCAAGCTGTGGTGCATCCATTGACATTGGATACATTGATAATTGACATTTAAGAGATGCTGTGTGATTAGATCAATTTATTTATCACGTGGTTCCTTTATGAATTTGTGTAGTTCAGTTTTTCAGCTCCAGAAAGTCATAGCAACTCCTAGGATATAAAAAAGGATAATTTGTTAAACCTGAGGCAGTTGGAAACTCCCATGAGAGGAGGCGGTTTGAGATCTCAGAGAATGAATCAGTCAGTACTAATCAGTTTGATGCTCCTTAAAAAGAGGAGAATAGCTGCATGTATTTAAAAGTTATTTATAAATTATGATCTCAATTGCTGGAGTTGTAACCTATTGTTTTTTTTCCACTTGAGAAGTCGGTTGAAAGCATTTCTCTTGTCAGGCAGCCCCAGCCACAGGCCAAAGAATAGGATTGTGCCTGCCCATTCAGTGTGAAGTGGTAGAAATTAGAACCAGTTACTAAAGATTTGGTTGAGAAGATTTATTTGAAGAGTACTTCTGAAAGTAAGGTTGATGTGGATATTTGGAGTAGGAATTCTAGAGTGTTTTGTCATGTAAATTTATAAGCATATCGATATATAAGTGTATTATGCAAATGTATGGACATTTTATGTTAATTATATATCATTCATGAAAAGTAAGTTCACTTGATATTTTATGCTTATAATTATTTGATTCTCCAATTGTGGCCTCTTGATTTTCATCACTCTGCTATTGTCTGCATACCTTCAGTTACTGAATCCTTATTTCTTGAGTGCTTTCTAAGTCTACTTCTCTTTCAGCATTTCAGATATTCTTGTCAACTTACATCTCTGAACAAACTTTTTGCTGTTTGCTCTGTTTATACATCTTAATATGAAATGTTGTGTGGTAGTGGAATCCACAATGCATCTCAGAATATTTTACTGGCTAAAAGGGCTTCCTAAATGTAGATTTTAATTGTTTGTTGTGATACTTTGTGGCTTTTAAAGAACAGAATGGCATTATCAGTTCATTCACTTAACCAGATAACCTGAAGATTAGTTAGAACTTAAAACATTTTCAAACGTATAAAATGGGGGAACATATCCATGAGGTCAGTTGAAAATATCAGACCAGAAATAATCTATGGTAAGAAGTATAGAAAAGATCCACATCGCTGGAAATTGCAATGTGGTGGACTATTATTCAGGCATAAAGTGGGAACAATGCATACGAGTCCAGAGGTATGCCTTTTCCCTGGAGTGCTCTCGGATTTTCTCTCCCAGAACACACTTGAAGGCCCTAATTAATAAAGCATAGGATCCTGCCTTAGCTCGAGCACATGCTCAGGTAGAAATGGGCCCTTTTTAATTGATTCACAGGATAAGTAAATTGTTGGCATAATTTGGCATTTTTATTGTTCATCGTTAATTGCCCCTGTACCAAGGACACAGTTAAGAGTCAACCAGATTGCTGGGTCTAGAGTCACTGATAGGCTAGACCAGGTAATGATATTAGATTTCCTTTTCTGAAGAACAATACTGAACCAAGTGGCTTTTTATGCCAATCCAGTTCTTTCATGGTTGCCATTGCTAAGGCTAGTTTTTTTCAAAAATTTCTGATTTACCTTTGCCATGGTGGGAAGGATGTGCATGTCCTTCGATCAATGGTCAAGAATTCTGGCTGTTAGTCCAGTAATTTAACAACTAACCCATCGTACTTCAGACTAATTCGCTCCTTAACAATGCAGTCAGGTCCCTTCACCTTTCTTCTTGTTGTGCCAAGAAATACTTAAAAGAGTTTTAAAAAAAAACAGTGAAGTTTATTCCAAACTAGGCTTTGTTGACATGAAGTAAGTTGGCTGCATAATTGTCCAAAGTTATTTTGGAATAAGTGGATCTGCTAATCCAAAGGGAATGAAAAATGTTGTGATGCAGAAAGCTGACTAAATAATAACAGACGTAACCAAAATAACAGGAGACAGTTGATACAGAACCATGCCCACTGTTTGCAAAAGTGATGCACTAGAAATTGGCACTCTGGTGTAAGCATGATGTATGTTGGTTAATATTATTAGCCTGATTACCTTTTGATGAATTGGATGTCACTCAGTGTTTCATCGCAGGGCTCCCTGATGGCATGCTCAGAATTTTCTCTGCAATGAAGAAGAGAAAATCAGAACAAATTAACTTGGCGAGCTGATAACTACAGCCTAATAATAATGGTCAATCCATTTCATTCTATTTCACATCAACCTTTATAGGTCAGCAATCTGGGATAGCATTTATTCAGGGCATTTGGAACCATAGCCACATTATTTTCATATTCCTGTGAAAAGCAACCCCCAAAAAGCTATGTTCAATTAATTTTCTCCTGTCTTCACCATTATTCTGCAATAACAATGAGCGATAGAATCTCTTCTATGAATTTCTGTGTCATTTTTGGTGAGATTTATTATTCAGTGAAGATTTAATGTTTTATATAAAGTTTAATATAAATTTGTCCTGTCCTGCCTTCAAACTTTTGGATTACTATAGAATTACAGACTCACATAATCACAAGATCACAAGACAAAGGAGCAGAAGTAGGCCATTCGGCCCATCGAGTCTGCTTCATGAGCTAAACTAAAACTATTCCTATCTAGCCCCAATTTCTGGCCTTATCCCCATATCCCTTGATACCTTGACTAATTAGATACCTATCAATCTCCTCCTTAAACGCCCCCAATGATTGGGCCTCCACAGCTGTATGTGGCAAAGAATTCCATAAATTCACTACCCTCTGGCTAAAGAAATTTCTCCTCATTTCTATTTTGAACCGATACCCTCTAAGACTGTGCCCTCTAGTCCTGGACTCACCCACCAAGGAAAACAGCTTAGTCACATCTACTCTGTCCAGTCCTTTCAACATTCTAAATGTTTCTAATAAGGTCCCCTCTCATTCTTCTGTACTCCAGTGAGTACAGTCCAAGTGCTGACAATGCTCATTGTATGTAAGCCCTTTCATTTCCGGGAATCATCCTCGTAAATCTTTTCTGAACCCTCTCCAATATCAGCACTTCCTTCCTAAGATAAGGGGCCCAAAACTGCACACAGTATTCCAAATGAGGCCTCACCAGTGCCCCATAGAGCCTCATCAACACTTCCTTACTTTTACATGTTATACTTCTCAAAATGAATGCCAACATAGCATTCGCTTTTTTTTACCACTGATCTGACTTGGTGGTCAACCTTTGGGTATCCTGCACGAGGACCCTCAAGTCCCTTTGCACTTCTTTACTTTGAATTTTCTCCCCACCTAGATAATAATCTGCCCATTTATTTCTTTTTCCAAAGTGTACAACTGCACATTTCTCAACATTGAATCTCATCTGCCATTTCTTTGCCCATTCTTCTAAACTATCTAATCTCTCTGCAACCTTCCTGCTTCTTCAATACTCCCTACTCCTCCACCTATCTTGGTGTCGTCTGCAAACTTAGCCACAAAACCATTAAATCCATAATCCAAATCATTGATGTACAGTGTAAAAAGAAGCGGCTCCAACACGACCCCTGTGGAACACCACTGGTAACCGGTAGCCAGCCAGAACAGGATCCCTTTATTCCCACCCTTTGCCTTCTGCCTACCAGCCAATGCTGCACCCATTCTAATATCCTACCTGTAATTCCATGAGCTCTCATCTTGTTAATCAGCCTCTTGTGCGGCACCTTGTCGAAGGCCTTTTGAAAGTCTAAATACACAACATCCACCCTACCTGAGATTTCCTCAAAAAACTCCAATAGGTTGGTCAGGCAGGATCTTCCCTTCTTGAAACCATGTTGGCTTGGACCTATCTTGCCTTGCACCTCTAGGTATTCCATAACCTCATCCTTGAGGATCGATTCTAATAACTTTCCAACCACCGATGTCAGACTAATAGTCTGTAATTTCCTTTATGCTGCCTCCCACCTTTCTTATACAGTGGAACTACATTTGTGACCCTCCAGTCCTCCGGAACCATGCCGGAGTCTATCGATACCTGGAAAATTATCACCAATGCCTCGGCAATCTCTAAAGCCACCTCCTTCAGACCCAAGGGTGCACTTCATCCAGTCCAGGAGACTTATCTGTCTTTAGTCCATTTACCTTCCCTAGCACCTTCTCTCTAGTAATCTTGACTGAACTCAGTTCTATCCCCTGAGACCCCTGACTATCAGGTATATTGCTGATGTCCTCCGCAGTGAAGACCGATGCAAAGTACTCATTTCGTTCCTCTGCTATCTCTTTGTTATCCATTATAATCTCTCCTGCACCGTTTTCAATTGGTCACAGGATGGTTAGGGCAGATAGGCTTGTTCAGTTTGTAGCAGCTGTATGTAAAAGCGTTCCAACATAGTTCCACTTCCTCTGCCCTTTCCACATAGTCCTGCAAATTCTTTCCTTTCAGATACTTATCCAGCTCCATTTTGAATGTTACATTTGGATTTGTCGCCACTATGACCCCTGGCAGTTCATTTCAGATCCTAACCTCTCGCTGTCTAAAATACATTTTCCTCATAGCACATTTGGTTCTTTTGCTAACATCTTCATTCCATGTCCCTTAGTTCTTGGCCCTTCTGCTATTGGGGGTAACAGTTTCTCTTTACATGCTCTGTCTATACCCTTTCTGCCTAATCCTGCCTCCCGCAGATGCTCCTTGACCTGCTGAGTTCCTCCAGCAGATTGTTTGTTGCTCCAGATTCCATCTTCTGCAGTCTCTTGTGCCTCTGTCTATACCCTTCATGTTTTTAAATACCTCTATCAGATCTTCTTGCAACTTTCTCTGTTGCATGGAGTATGACCCCAGCTTCTCACATAATGAAAGTTCCTAATCACTGGAATCATTTTAGTAAATCTCTTTTGCACATACTCCAAAACCTTCTTATTTTTCCTGAAGTGTGGCACCCAGAACTGGACACAATATTCCAGCAATGGCCAGGCAGGTGTTTCGTCAAGTTCACCATAACTCCTCTTCCAGTTCTAAAGCCCAGAATCCCATTGGTATTCTTTGCCAATTTCTCAGCCTGTCCTGCTGTGTTTAATGAACAGTGCACATTTACCACAGATTTCTCCATTGTACCCCTTTTAGAACTGTGGCCTATCTTTCCCTCTTCTCATTCTTCCTATCAAATGGTAATATCTCACTTATCTCAGCATCAAATTTCTTCTGCCATCCATCTGCCCATTCTGCCAGTCCATCTGTATCTCCTTGAACTCCATTATTTTCTTCATTACATTTCTCCATGCCTCCAGGTTTTGTAATATCTGCAGATTTGGAAATAGTGTCCTACACACTCAACTTCTGGACATTAATGTTTTCTGACCCCCGAGGAACTCTACCATATACTTTTCTTGAAGCTAAAAAATAAATGATAACCTTTCCTACCAACAAGTTCCTATAGATCCTTTTATTCCATGGCCTTATGCCTCATTGACAAGCTCATTATGTAGCACCTTATCAAGTGACTTTTGGAAGTCAATACATAAAACATCAATCTCATTACCCTCATTGACCCTCACAATTTACCTTTAGTAAATACATTCTGGCTTTCACCAATCAATCCACATGTGACTGCTGATTCTGTTCCTGATTATTGTTTACTGAATTTTTCACATTACTAAGGTTAAACTGGAGTTTATCCCTACCCCAATTTTTGAATAAGGTGTAATACTTGCAAAATTTAGTGAATTGGTAAATCGGTTTATTATTGTCACATGTACTGAGGTACAGTGAAAAACTTGGTTTTGCATGGCATCCATACTGATCATTTCATCATATCAGTGCATTGAGGTAGTACAAGGGAAAACAATAACAGAATGCAGAATAAAGTGTTACAATTACAGAGAAAGTGCAGTGCAGGCAGACAATAAGGTGCAAGGCCATAACGAGGTAGATTGTGAGGTCAAGAGTCCATTTTATCATACTAAGGGACCGCTCAATAGTCTTATAACAACGGGATAGGAGCTGTCCTCAGGCAACAACCCTGAATGTGTTGATCTTTGGAAGATTATAGCTAGGGCCCCTGCAATTTCCTCTCTAATGTCTGTCAACAAGCATGGATGCATCCCATCTGGACCAGATGATTTATCTACTTTAAATGCAGCTGGCCTTTCTAGTATATATCTCTATCAATTTTTAGCCCACCCAGAATCTCAATCACATATTCCTGTGGTGAGAGTCTAGCAGCATTTTCTTCTGTATTGAAGACTGATGTAAAGTACTCATTTAGTACATCAGTAATGCCCTCCGCCTCCATGAATAAATTTCCTTTTTGATCTCTGATTGGCTCCACATTTCCCCTAATAGCATTTTTCCTTTTCATGTGCCCATGGGATATCTTTGAATTTCTTTGATGTTTGTTAGCAGTCTTTTTTCAAGCTCTTTGCCTCTCTTATTTCAATTTTACTTTCTCCCTGTATTTTTTACATAATTGGCTGCCCATCAAGCACCCATTTTTACTCTAGTTCAACCCTAACCCATTTTATTCTTCCCACATTCCCATCAACTGCCCACCACCACCCCTCCCCCCCAATTCTACCATTCATCTACCGACTAGATAGGGTGGTTAAGAAGGCTTATGGAATGCATGCTTTCATTAATTGGGGTATTGAGTACGGGAGTCAAGAAGTTATGATGCATCTCTATAGAACTCAGGTTAGGCCACATTTAGAGTATTGCATGCAATTCTGGTCAGCTCACTATAGGAAGGATGTCAAGGCATTAGAGAGGGTGCAGAGGAGGTTTACAAGGATGCTGCCTGGATTAGAGGGCATATGCTATCAGGAGAGGCTGGACAAACTTGGGCTCTTTTCTCTGGAGCAGCAGAGGCTGAGGGGTGATCTGTTGGAAGTGTATAAAATTATGAGGGACATAGATAGGGTGGACAAGCAATATCTTTTACCCATTATTGAGCGATCCAATACCAGAGGGCATGCATTTAAGGTGAGAGGGGGTAAATTCAGAGGAGACATGAGGGGTAAGTTTTTTACTCAGAGAGTGGTGGATGGCTGGAACATGTTGCCTGATAGGGTGGTGGAGGCACATTTATTGGGGGCTTTTAAGAGGGGCTTGGGTGGGAGGAAAATGGAGGGATATGGGCATTCTGTAGGTAGGAGGGATTAGCTATGTCAGCACAACATTGTGGGCCGAAGGGCCAGTTCTGTGCTGTACTGTTCTATGTTCTTTCTATGTTCTATGACGAGGGGCAATTTATCACTTGCCTTTGGGATGAGGGAGGAAACTTGAGCAGCCGGGGGAAACCCATGCGTTCACAGGGAGAATGTGCAAACTAAACACAGGCAGCACAAGAAGTCAGGATCAAACCCTGGTCACAGGAAATGTGAGGCTGCAGCTATACTAGGTGCACCACTGTGCTGACAGTAGTTATAGAATATATCACTGGCAGCACGGTGATACCGGCCCTTCGGCCCACAATATATGTGCTGAACAAATTAAACTAAACCGATCTGCCTGCACATGATCTATATCCCTCCAATCTTCACGTTTCTGTGTGCCTCTCTAAGTGCCTTTTAAACACCACTACCATATCTGCTTCCACTACTACCCCTGGCAGCACGTTCCAGGCTCCTACACCTCTGTGTAAAAAAAAACTTGCCCACAAATCTCCTTTAAACCTTCTCCCTCTCACCTTAAAGCTATGCCCTCAAGTTTTTGACATTTCTACCCTGGGAAAAAGACTCTGACTATCTAACCTGTCCATACTTCTCATAATTTTATAAACTTCCATCCAGTCTCCCCTCAGCCTCCGACACTCCAGAGAAAACAATTGAAGTTTGTCCAACCATTCCTTATAGCTAATGCTCTCAAATCCAGGTATAAGAACATAAGAAATAGGAGCAGGAGTAGGCCATCTGGCCCATTGAGCCTGCTCCACCATTCAGTAAGATCATGGCTGATCTGGCCGTGGACTCAGATCCACCTACCTGCCTTTTCCCATAACCCTTAATTCCCCTACTATGCAAAAACCTATCCAACTGCGCCTTAAATATATTTAATGAGGCAGCCTCTACTGCTTCCCTGGGCAGAGAATTCCACAGCTTCACTACTCTCTGGGAAAAGCAATTCCTCCTCATCTTCATCCTAAGGCAATGTCCTGGTGAATCTCTTCTGCACAAATATCTAATAAAGCAGAATAATGGAGGAACTTCAGTTGTAAAATTAAAAACAGAAAATGCTGGAAATACTCAGCAGATCAGGCCGCATCTGTGGGAAGAGAAACAGAGTTAACATTTCAGGTCATTTTTGATTTCCAGCATGTGCAGTTTTTTTTGATTTTCAGTCGAGTAACTTCAGTCTGCATTTGGGTATTACTAATGTAAAAGCAGTAGCATGTAACTTTGTGATTCGCCCAGCACAGACAAGGCATGGCAAGAGCTACCCAGCATGTGCAGAGTCTGCCAACCTGTAGATCACAGCCAGCAAGAGCACCGGCCCATGAGGTCAGTGCAGTATCATGACATGGGCTTCTATAGGGAAGGTGTGGACAACATTCTAGTAAGCAAGCCATTCAAAATGCGATGTACAATTGAATAACTCAGATCACTCTTCATGAGTGAATGAGCTCAAACAAATTAGCATGACAAAAAAATCAGTTTTGGAGTAATTAATGGGATAGGTAGGCAATGAATCACAAGGACTTGATGACTTGCATCCTAGGGGATTGACAGAGATGAATATGGAGATAATGGATACACTGGTTATGAACCACAATCCAATATCTCTGACATCAGTACTAGGGAAAATGCTGGAATTTATTATGATGAAAGGGATAACAGGTCACAGAAAATAATAATAGGATTGAGCAGAATTATTGTGAATTGATGAAAAGGAAATCATGTCTGACAAAAATGATGGAGTTTTTCAAGTTGTAACTAGCAGAATAGATAAGGTCAAATCAGTTGATATGTTTTTGGATTTACAGAAGGTCTTTGATAAGGTACCACCTAAGAGATTATTAAGCAAAGTATTGTGGGGAGCTGTGAACAGGGTGGTGCTGCAGGGATCAGTATTGGAGCCCAACTATTGACAAACTATAACAGTAATTTAGATGAGGGGCTGAAGAGTAATACATACAAGTTTGCTGATGTTGCAAAGCTTGTGGGCAGTGTGGATTGTGAGGAGGATGCAAATATGGACAGACTAAGTAAATGGCCAATGACATAGCAAATAGAATATGATGAAGAAGAATGTGAAGACATTCACTTTGATAAAAAAATAGAAAGGTGAAATATTTTTTAAATGGTGAGAGACTGAAAGGTATTCATGTTCAGAGGTGCCTGGCTGTCCTTGTACCTGGATCATTGAAAATTAGCATGCAGATACAGCAAGTAATGAGGAATACGAAGAGGATTTCACTACATGACTAGATGTATTTTGATCCAGTCATATAAGACCCTGGTGAGAGAGCATCTGGAATATTGTGTACTTGTTAGGTTTCCCGACCTAAGGAAGGATATTCTTGCACTAGAAGGAATGCAGTTCACCAGATTGCTTACTGGAATGGTGGGTTTGTTATGTGAGGAGAGATGAAACATTGATGTTGAGGCTTCAGCTGGACCTAAGCTCTTTAAAGTGGCACTGAGGTAATAGATCAGTCATGACTTTATTCTATAGCAAAGCAGGTGTGAGGGGCCAAATTGTCTATCACTGCTTCTATTTGTTGTCTTCTTATGCTGTAAGACACATGGACCTTCCAAGGAAATTCTGTTGGATAATCATCAGAAATTTTGGTCATTTCAGTCTGAACAGTTTGTGAAACAAAATGGGATCAAACAATGCTTCAAATCTCATTATTATTCAGTCTCAGACAGAGAAGCAGAGAGATCAGTACATAAAGTGAAAGAGCCACTGAAGAAATAACTTATGCATGGTAATTCAGTCTTACTATGAAGCATCGACTCACAGATTTGCTTCTAAGCTGTAGATCAGTGCCACGCTAGACGATAAGATACACTCCTGCAGAGATGCTGAAACATAGAGGAGCCAGGATGTTAGTCTGGTTCATCTGAATGTGGATGAGAAGGTGGAAGAAAGCATTTGAAACAATGCAGATATCGAAGTACATGCTATAAAGGGAAGGGGTTCAGGTTACGTGATGTTTTTTGTGCTGACACTGGCAGGCAGGGTTGGAGATTAGAAAACTGCATATCAGAAAGGTTACGAAGATATACAGCTCCAAGAATTATCTCGTAAAGGTAGGTGTACTTCTACAGATGTACTGTGGAAAGCATTCTGACTGGTTACATCATGGCCTGGCATGGGAAGTCCAATGTACAGGGATGCAAGAGGCTACAGAGAGTGGTGGCCGCACCATTGAGGACGTCTGCAAGAGGCGATGTCTCAGGAAGGTAGCATCCATTATCAGGGACCCCCCACCATCCGGGCCATTCCCTCTTCTCATTGCTGCCATCAGGCAGGAGGTATAGGAGCCTGAAGACCCTCATCTCAAGGTTCAACAACAGCTTCTTCTCCACTGCCATCAGGTTTTGAACCACCTGAAAAACCTTAGCACTACCTCGCACTATATTTTTTTGCTCTCTCTCAATCTTGCACAAGTGTCGTTTATTTGTTGTTTATTTTGCACACGTGTAAGGTGCAAAGTCCTCATGTAAGTCTTCATCTCGAAATGCACTGTGCTGCTGCCACAAAGGGCTATTTTTCATGGCATTTATACCCTGTGTATGTTTGCCTATGACAGTAATAAAATTGAACTTGAACACGAAAGTTTCAGAAAAGCTCTCATAGACTAGTTGATCTCAGCCCAAGGTACCCAAGGGAATAATGAGGAAGATTGTGATTAAATATACTCTTGAGATATGTCTAACAACTGTGGGCAGCACAATGACATAACCAGTAGAGCTGCTGCCTCACAGCTCCATCAACTAGAGTCCGATCATGACCCCCCATACTGTCTGTATGGAGATTGCATGTCATCCCTCTGATCATGTGGGTTTCTTCAAGCGCTCCAGTTTCCTCCCACATCCCAAAGTTGGGGTTGGTAAATTAATTGAGTAGTGTAAATTGCCCCTAGTTTGGAAGGGAGTGGTAGAATCTGAGGGCAGTTGATGGGAAAGTGGGGAGAATAAAAAAAAATTAGGATTATTTTGGATTCTTGGATTACCAAGGATAGAGTCTGGCCATTTATCTCTTTCCGCTAACCGTATGATTGCTTTTGTTACATTAATGGCCAAACGATCCATTTTGCTTAAATGGAAGGATCCAATATCCCCTACTACTTTTCAATGGTTTTCTCAAACTATATCATGTTTAAACTTGGAAAAAATTAGGAGTGGTACTGTTGATCCTTCGCTTAAATTTGAAGATATTTGGAGTCCATTTATTCAATATTTTCACGCGATGTAGATCCCCTTTCAATAACTTTCCAACTTGGAGGAACGGACTTGACGACATAATATTACTCTGTTTCTACTGAGAAATTTTAGCCCAGTTTTTTTTTTCTCTTTTTTTTTGTTGTTTTGTTTTTAAAAGTTTTTTTTTGTTTAGTTTATATTGTTTATAATTTTTTTAATCGATTTGGGTTTTTATTAAATTTGTATAATAAATCTTTTTCTTTCCTTTCTTTTATATTATATTCATTTACTAAGAGATCATTGGATCTACAGATTTTTTAAATATTTTATTGTTCTTTATGATTATATATGCTATGATTGTTATCCTGATCTCTTTGTATTACATGTATATTGATGTTAATGTGAAATGTGAAAACTAATAAAAAGATTGAAAAAGAAGAAAAAAAAAGGATTGTGTAAATGAGTGTTTTGATGTTCAACACCAACTTTTTGGGCCATAACACTGCTTCAATGGTGTGTTACTCCATGACTCTGTGACTTCAAGTGATGACGCAGAGCGTGACCTGAAGAGAGTCAAGAAGTGATACCTTCAATCCAGTTATGGATGCTACATTAACGACATAAGGTGTATTCCCAGGATAAATAGATGCAATGTCAATACATTTACAAAGATCAAAGAGAATTTAAAACACAGTTAATCACATAAACCTGCAAATTTGTAGGTGTTGCTGAACAAATTCCACTCTTTATATTTTAAAAGGGGAAAGTCACATACATGCAAATGTAACATCACTGCATGATGCATTTAATCGTGTGTGTATTGTATTTATGTGCACAGTGTGAGGAGAATATTGAAACAGCCAGACATAGGTTCTAGACTTTTCCATGCTTCTCATGTCTTGCTCTGCATATTCTACTATGGACTAGTAAACCACATGTGCAAATCTATTACAATTAACATTAAGAAGTTTATTCAATTCCTGCACTCAAGCTCCTTATGATTACAAAAAAGCTGACTGGAAAACATAAATACATTTTACAAACTGCATTCATGTTGATTATTAAGGATTCAAGGTGGGAGCTTGTCAACCTAAAACACACTGTTACATCTACACTGGTATAAGATGTAGTCCAATTTCCCTACATTGGGTAAATTTTCCAATGTAGTGATTACGAAGGAATTACCGAGTCTTCTAATGAGCTTTACATGGAGAATTTACCCCTCATGATAATTAGGAGGACAAGAGGACCAGATTGAACTAACTTGTTCTCTTAAAGCTCTTTGAGGATTCCATATGAAGGAAACTGCAAATGCCACAGAGCTGACATGCTACAGTTTGAGTCAAGACAATGAATAAAAGGTCATTTTAGCTCCTTTTTGTGCATAGAACAAATATAGAGTATACTGTTCCTTTTGTAGTAGTCTGTCAAAATGTCAATTATGGTATTGAAGTAATATAAGCAATTCATTGTGTGTATTATAACCATGATATTTTGGTTGTTACCATAGAATTATAGTAAAGTTACTGAACTGACATCAAATAAGCCCAGAGAAGTGATCCAGGAATATGAGTTTAAATCCTATCATAGCTCCTGGAGATTTTAACTTCAAGTGATTTAAATAATCAAGAATAACTAGCTAATAACATTATAAGAAACCATGAAATTGCTAGGTTGTCATATAAAAAAACATGTGGTTCACTAGTGTCCTGCAGGGAAGGAAGTCTGTCATCCTCACTTGGACAGGGCTATATGTGACTCCAGATCTATTAATGTACTTGACTCTTAACTAGATTAAGCAGCAATTAGACATGGAGATTAAACGCTGGCATTGCCAGAACCATCCATTTCCTGTGAGCAAACATATAACAAAATAAAATTAGAGAATGAAAAGAAATTCCCAAAATAGTGGAAGTTGTAATTCATGGAACAAAAAGCATATTGGACTATCATATGTGATAATAGGAAGCAATGAATGGCTGACAATTTAATGCTCATAGCTGATGACATGATAGTTTTTCTTTAGCAAGGAAGGTGAAGACTAGACTAACATTAGGTGATCAAGCATTTGGATTGCTAGATGTGAATTTAACATTGAAGGGCTGTAATTTGTCTCCTGTCAACAGCTGAAGTTCCTAAATATACTCTGCTAGTATTTACAGTGTAAATTTAACTAATAATACACTTTGAAAGGTTATAATTGAATGGCAAAAAAGATCTTAGCACATGGTAGAACTTTAATGTAAATCTTGCATTGATAAGTCTGATTTTTTCCACAATATTATCACCTTATATGTAACCTGCTTTCTTTTCAAGCTTCCATGCCAGAAGAGCAGAAATGTAGCATTAGCCCATTTCCCATCCACTAATTAAGTCCTCCTTATGTTTTATGGAGAGAATACTGAAGAAATTAGGTATCTTCATCCCAAATAGTTTTGCCATTCCTTGATTGCCCCGGAAGACCCAGAGTGGTCTGCTACTAATGTTTGAACTGTTACATCAGGTGTGCTGAGGTGATGGACAAATCTGAAACCAATACAGACATGGGAAGTATCCCAGCTGAACTCTTTTGGGTGTAATGTGGACTATCAAAATTAATGACCAGTAATCATTAATTAAAGAAACATGAACTAGACATTGAACCATTATTGCATATAGAATGAATATCACCTTATTGATTCAGAGCATCAATTGAAATTAAGTCATAGGCGTGAAGTACAGAAGTTAGCTTTGTAATTGTTAAATGCAGATTATGGACTTCCCAAATCTTATGAGGCACATCTCAGCAAAGGCAGGCGTTGATGATCAAATTTGCACTGCCTTCAATGTGCCTGCATATTGATGTGTCCGCCTTCGGTTGATGGTGGAAAAGTCTATGTGAAGATCAAGGCTTCAGATCTGGAACAAAACTCATGTACCTTCAGTGATTCCTGCCCTGCTATATACATCTGAGACCTGGCTACCTACAGCAGGCATCTCAAGGCAGTGGAAAAATACCACCAATACAAATCCATTGGAAGGATAGAGGAACCAGTTTCTGTGTCTTCTCCCAGAGCAACATCCCCATTAATGAGGCCCTAGTTATATTCAGCCAGATATGTGCCTGACTCCTAAAACAGGTACCCTAATCCAAACTCTGTGGGAAGAGATTACCAGGCAAAAAAAAAAGAAAGAAATAGAAGAATGTGCTCAAAGTCTTCTTAAGATGCAACATTCCTACTGACTCCCAGGAGTTTCTGGGACTTGACCACTCAAGGTGAAGAAGAATGTGGGATAGCATTGTTAACCTTGAAGCTATGTATCATGAGCACGTAGGAGACCTGCATAAGCGATGGAAGGAGTGGACCACCTCTCAGCTCTGTCTGCCCTTTCAGGCACCTCCTGCACCATCTGTGGAAGAGTCTCCAGTTCCCACATTGGCCTTGTTTGCCAACTCACAAAACTGGAGTGGAAGTAAGTCATCCTCGATCCTGAGGGACTGCCAGAGAAAAAGGTGATATTACAAGTGAATACTTCTTGTCTAACTTATCTGAAACTTGTTTGGTTTGGAACTCTGTATTATTTGGTCACATTATTACCTTTCAGTGAAGATTCTTTTGGTAAAGCATCACTAGGGGTGATTTCAGAACATACCTGAGGTGACTGATGCATGGTCCAGTATAATTACATTTACATGCACTGGATAACTTTGACAATTACCTAAGGATTCAATGGCATTTTCATATTAAGGAAACATCAGAAAGGACTTGAGAAGATCAATTAACTTTCACTGAAGAATGAACTTGTTTAGAAAGAATTTGGTTGATACAAAACAATTAACACATATGAACAGTATACACAGATTATTCTGGAGAAAATCTGTGAGGAATAATCCTCCATGAATTGAAAATCATTACAAATGGGAGGACAATTTGAGACCCTTCACCTTCTACTTTGCAAAAATGACATCTTGGCCTTGGTCTCCTGAGTATAAAATTGGTAAATTGGTTTATTATTGTCACATGTACTGAGGTACAGTGAAAAACTTTGTTTTGCATGCCATCCATACAGATCATTTCATCATATCAGTTCATTGAGATAGTACAAGGGAAAAAAAATAACAGAATGCAGAATTAAGTGTTATAGTTATAGAGAAAGTGCAATGCAGGCAGACAATAAGGTACAAGGCCATATCAAGCTAGATTATGAGTCTAGAGTATTTACTGCACAGAAATAAGCAAGACCATGCTCTGTTTATGCTTCATTTATACCATCAATGTATCCTAATCCTTATGTTCCTCTACTTTGAATGAATCTTGGTTACCTAAATTGCAATTTGCGGTAGCAATTTCTGCATTCTAACCAGTTGAAGTGAAGGCCCTCTGAAATAATTCGAACTGTTCAGACCAAAGCTGTCATACCCTTAGCTTGATTATTTTTTAAATTTTTCCAATCTCATACTTTCTATACTAAAAGAATTTACATCAATTTTGATCTCTTCTTCTGTCATGTCCACTATGTTAGCTACCGTGATAAATACTGAGCAAAGTAATTACTTAATTTTGTGAAATTATCAGAGTTGCTCACTGTTTACACTTACCAGGTGCCTACCTGCTAAATGTACTGTTACCTTGAGCTCCATTGTGAACTTTCTCAAAGTGGCTGCCTGCAGTCAGATCAGCGTGGCTGTTATGACATTTCAAATCTTTTAAAAGTTAAACACACCATTAAAAAAAGTTTTAAATTAATTTAAACTCTCAAAATATGAGAAAACACTTAAACATGGTTAAGTACATTTAAATTAACTTAAGCCAAACAAAAAATTGTAAACTGTCTGAGACTTTCCCTTGCCTCTTTCCTTGGTGATCTGTTTTGTTATTTTGACTCTTTCACCTTTTAAAGAAAATATCATCCTCTCTTTTGTTGCTTCTGTACTTAGTTTATGCTTTTTTCTCCTTTTAATTTTAACTTTGACCTTATTTCTTTAATGGCCTTTGCTTTATATTCTTATCATAAACTTTTTTTGTTTTGATTGCTATTACATAGATGTTCCCCTTTTACCTGTTTCATGAGGTTGTTGTGCATGCACTTTAATTGGCTATTAATTTTACCATTGAAATTTAATTGTTAATGACTGTCAATCAAACTCTGACTCAGAAGCTGAAAAAAAAACATAGCATAGAACAGTACAGTACAGTGCTGAAACAGACCTTTGGCCCACGATGTGTGCACCGAACATGATGCCAATTTAAACTAAATCTCTTCTGACTGTACATAATTCATATCCCTCCATTCCCTGCATATTCATGTGTCTAATAGCTTCTTGAACACCACTACTTTATCTGCTTCCACCCCTACCTCTAGCAGCCCGTTCCAAGGCACCTACCACTCTCTATGTAAAACGTGCTGTTTGATATTTTAAAAATGCTAAGTTTTACATTGTAAGATTTATTCCCTCTATTTTAATTTCCCTCTTTTTTTCCTGTACCTGATTTGACTTTAATAAACCCTTCCTCTCAGTCATTCTTCGGTTTCTTTATCAATCCTTAAATTTCATGGGTTAAGGTGATATTCTGCTTCTGTCATTCACAGAGTCCCAGATACCTTATTGTCTCCTCTCTTCTGCTCACAGCTTGAACTTCCAGCAACCTTTGAACTTAAGAGTGCTGGAGAAAAAAATCGCAAGAGCTCTGTCAATTTTGGGCCATTGAGTTTGGCACTGTGGATGAAAATTAATTAAAAACCAACATTTCTATGTCTGTTTAATTTAAGAAAGAAGCAGTGATGATGTAATAGGAAACTAAATTCATCAGAGGTAAAATAAGTTAATGAAACGTTCATGGGAAAATACTAAGGATCACACCCATCCATTGTTCATTTAAAAACACTTGCAAGCCTATATTTTTTATAGAGTGTAGTCTGTATTAAGCTACCTATATAAAGGATTGAGGATCATAGGTCAGTTTCAAAAATGTTTAAAAAGTGTGTCATATACAGTATATTGAGATGAATTAATCCAGGCTAGGAGGAAAGTATTGACTGAGAATATAGAGTTAGAAATATGCTTGTAACTTGTGACTAACATAGGAGTCAGATAAATATGGTGAAATCTAGGCATGGATTTCTCAGTGGAGTTGACTGCATGAAGACTCTGAATGAATATATTTTATTTTTGAGTTTGTCATTCTAGTGTGTTGTGTTGTGCTGTGCTGTGAATTGCCAATTTTATTCATGACTTTATTGAAAGAGAAGATTATGAATTGCTCTACAGGAAGTTAGGAGACTAAAGTTGAGGGCATGGTGAAATAAATCACTGGTTTTGAACTGAAGTAATACCTTTTGATTAGCACCTTGACTCTGCGTAGAGTTGGATTCCACTCACCCCACCTCTCCTGAGCCCCCCACACCACCTCCAAGCCCCTCTCCACCACCAGCTTGCCTGCATTCTCCTTGCTACTGCTTCTGGTGACATCCCTCTTGTAGTCAGGCTAGAGTCAATGTCATTCTGGTTAAGCCTAGGATACAACCATGGACTCCTGCAATTGGATGGATTAAATCCCACAGCCCTAAATCCCACCCGAGTTAAAAAGAGGACTTCAGTATTATTTAATTTTTCATTTTCATTTACAGATGCCCTGAAGGAAAATATTGCTTCCTGAATCTTGTGAGAGCAGCTGAATCTTTAATCATTATAATAAGAATATTACCTGCTGTGTCCCCAGATTCATATAAATCTGCTGTCAATCTGCCTTATTATACTCCACCATACTAATGTTTTACAAACCTTCCAGCAGTTTGACATCCAAAACCACCTTTGGTTATTTAAGATAAATGGTATCACTGCAAAAAGGGGAACCAAAGGAGCAATGCTTCCTTACTTATCTCCTATAAAATATAAACATCTCCACTTCCTTCCCTCCCTACGTCAGTCCTACCAATACAGCACTGGTCAATGGAGGGAAAACAATAAGCATGTTCTGTGGTCCTATTGCTTTCCTTAATCATAAAATTCCTTCTTTAAAAACACTAGGGTAATGATAGATTGATAAAAAAACAACAACGTGATTTTAATTTTTAATTATGAATATGATGTTTAATTATGAATATGATTGTGTGAATGTTGTTAATTGGGAGAGAAGCGGGTGTTCTCTTTATTTTTCTTTAAAGAAGAATAGAATGTTTTCCAAAGCAGTTGTGCTTCACCAGTAAGATCCTTTATAATTGTTCACCTACTGGAGATGGTTTCCCCACTGAACGGTACATGTTGGCTGTTTATTTGGCACAGTGTCATCATTTAGGCTTGAGGTTTGCTAGAATATTTGTGTTTTTTTTAACTCTTTGCCTTACCCCATTGAATAAAATTCCATCCTTGCACCAGTGGGGTATTGTGGCACACCATAAGATGTAGATGTGGGCTGTTGAAAGACTCCAATCACTCTTCCCTTCTGTGATCATTACTGATGAGTATGCAAACAGGAAGTCCAAATGAAAACCAAGTTATTTACTGGGTCGATGAGGCTGATGCAGACAATGTCAAATGTTTGGATTGCCGGAAGGTATTTGACAAGGTGCAGCATGATAGGTTTTTCATAAAAATTAACCCCTTGGAATAAAATGGACAATGTGATTATGAATCCAAAATTGACTTAGGGATGGGCGGCAAATAGTTTTTCAACCTGGACAGTGGGAAATTAGGAACAGTTCTGGGTAAGGTGAGACCTGTACAGGCCAGGTAGGTTGTATCTTAACAGGGGTAGGACCTATATCATTGCAGGGAGGTTTGCTAATACTGTTGCGGAGCTGGAGATGAAGATTTAGGGGTTGGAGTGATTTAATAAGATATGGCTTAAATATTAGCTGGGTGCAATCTTAAAATTTTCACTCAGGGGTGTTCAGATGAGATTTGGGGTGAAAAAGGTGTAGCAATATTGGCGAAGGAAACAATTAGGATTATGAGGAGGAATGAAGTCATACAAAGATCAATAAATGAGGCTATGTGGGAAGACCTGTGGAACAATAAAGGACATTCACATTGCTGTGAGTCTACTGTAAGCCAAGAAACACTCAGAAGAAACTAGGAGAGTGAATATCTAGGGAGGTGTCCAACAAGGATAAAAATAACAAAAATTGACAGTTGAGGATTTCAACCACCCTGAAATTAACTGGGACAGGAGTAAAGGGCATAGAAAGTGTAGGTTTCTTGAAGTGTCTTTCGGATAATTTTTTAAAAATTAGTATGTAGCAAGCTGAACAAAAAGGTTGACGCTAATAGGTATACTTTTTTAGAGAATGAACATGAGTGGGCGGAAGGGCGGCAGTGGGAGAGCATATTGGAAACAGTGATCATAATTCAGTTAGGTTGAACAGTTATTGAAAGAACAAAGATAGACCTGGATTAAATGTTTAACACTGAGCTGAAGCTAATTTTACCAGGCTGAAGTAGGCTTGAAGTTTTTGATTTTATTTTTTGTTGAAACTTCATTCAAGAGAACTATCAGCTTTCAGACTCTTTAAGTGCAACTGAATCAAAAATTGGCCATAATAATACTTGGAGACTAGTTTCAGGCTGTGCCTTAGTTATTCTTGAAAACCTTTTGTTTTGTCCTATTTCTGCTCTCCTTCACTCTTACTTCCTATTAGAGACCAAAATGCTAGCCTGTGTGCGGATGTGGAAGATAACAGTTTTAATTAAGCATTTTGCTGTTGCCTTCACACAACACAGGAATGATGCACACATTGTCATTTAAGGAGGTAGAATATGGAGTTTTTAAAATGATAAACATGGGCTGCCAGGACATATTAAGAAGTGTAGCATATTTAATTGTGGTCAGGTTGTGATAAAACATACCCCTGGTTCTTAAAGGAAACAAGGAAGAAAATAGCACACAATCTGACTATCATTTTGCAATCCTCTGGCTACAGGCATGGTGCAGGAGGACTGGAAAATTGCTGCTTTTTATTACTGTTTAGAAAAGGAGAAAGGGGACAGACTGAATAACTGCAGGCCAGTCAGTTTAGTGAGCACTTTATTGGAAAAAGTTCTGAGGGCTGGTATTATTCAGTTGGAGACTAGTTCAGGCTTTTGTCTTAATTATTTCTTGAACAGATTTGTTTTTGGCCCATTTCTGCCTCCTTTTTTACAGGTTCATCTTGGATGTTCAGCATGGATTTTCAGGTTTTGTCTAAGTTCTATGCTTTAATGATTCTGTTATGTTCCTGATTCTTTAACTTTTTCTTCATATTTCATATTTATTTAGGGCTTCTTTTGGGAAAAAAAACCTGCAGTGTTTTTTCACTATGCTTTCTTTGAGTATTTTGGTTTTGGTGGATCTTACCCCCTTGCTTCAAATGCTTGGTCCAGGCAAGTATCAGAGACAAATGTACCTAATCCTATTTTTACTCACTGCCAACTTAGAGTCATCGAGTCTATACAGAGTCTAGAGTTATAAAGCACGGCAACTGGTCCTTTGGCACAACTCGTCCATGCTGACCAAGATGCCCATCTAAGCTAGTCCTATTTCCCACATTTGGCCCATATCCCTCTAAATCTTTCCTATCCAGGTACCTGTCTTTTAAATGTTGTTATTGTACCTGCCCCAACCATTTCCTCTGGCAGCTTGTTCCCCCTCAGGTCCCTTTTAAATCTTTCCCCTCTCACCTTAAACCTATATCCCTCTAGGTTTTGATTCCCTTTCCCTGGGAAGAAGACTGTGTGCATTCATCCAATCAATGCCTCTCATGATTTTATACACCTCTATAAGGTGATCCCTCAGCCTCCTATGCTTCAAGGAATAAAGTCCTAGCCTGCTCAATCTCTCCCTATAACTCAGGCCCTAGAGTCCTGGCAACATTCTCATAAATCTTCTTTGCACTCTTTCCAGTTTAATGACGTCTTTCCTAAAACGGGGTAACCAAAACTGTACACAATACTTCAAGTGCGGCTTCACCAACATCTTGTACAACTGCAACGCAATGCCCCAACTCTTATATTCAGTGCCCTGACTAGTGAAGGCCAGTGTGCCAAGCATCTTCTTCACCACCCTGTCTACTTGTGATGCCACTTTCAGGGAACTATGTACTTGTTATTCTAGGTCCCTCTGTTCTACAACACTCCCCAAGGCCCTACCATTCACTGTGAAAGTCCTACCCTGGTTTGACTTCCCAAAATGCAACACCACGCACTTAACTGGTTTGAACTCCATTTGCCATTCCTGGGCCCACTTACCCAGCTGAACAAGATCCTTCTATAATTCTTGAAAACCTTCTTCACTCTCTACGACACCATCCATTTTAGTGTCATTTGCAATCTTACTAACCATGCCTTGTACATTCTCAAATCAGTTCATTTATATAAATGATGAACAGTAATGAGCCCAAAACTGACCCTTGTGGCACACCACTAGTCACACACCTCCAGTCCAAAAAACAACCTTCTACTATCACCCTCTGCTTCCTACCATCAAACCAATTATGTATCCACTTAGCTACCTCTTCCTGGATCCCATGCGATCTAACTTTCCAGAGTAGTCTTCCATGTGGGAACTGTCAAAGGCCTTGCTAAAGTCCAAATACACAACATCACTGCCCTGCCCTCATCAACCCTCTTGGTTACTTCATCAAAGAAGTCTCAACAGATTTGCGAGACATGATTTCCCACAGACAGAGACGTGCTCACTATTCCTAATCACACCTTGTTTACCCAAATGCTTGTAGATCCTGTCCCTCAGAATCTCCTCCAGTAACTTACCCAACCTGATGCCAGGCTCATCGACCTGTAGATCCCTGATTTGTCTTTGCTACCCTTCTTAAATAATGGTACAACATTAACCACCCTCCAGTCTTCTGGAACTTCACCCGTGGCTTCACATATGAGCTACTTTTCATTAGTGATAAAGAGCAGGTACCAATGCCCATGTCGGAGTTACTGAGGTTAACAATAGCAACCAGAATAAGATCAACTTAGAGGGTGCAGACACAAAATGAGTTGGTGGGGATATAGATAATTCTTCAGGTTCCAAACCTCATGCTGAAGGTAAAGCATTGATTAATGCTCTGTCAGTTCAGTTCAGATCATATGTAACATTTTCTGGGGGTGGATAATTGCTCTTTCCAAGAAAGAATCATGAATCATGGGCAGGCATGGTAGTGTAGCGGTTAGCGTAACGCTTTACAGCGCCAGTGACCCGGGTTCAAATCCGGCCACTGTCTGTAAGGAGTTTGTACGTTCTCCCCGTGTCTGTGTGGATTTCCTCTGGGTGTTCCAGTTTCTTCCCACATTCCAAAGATGTAAAGGAAGTTGTGGGCATGCTATGTTGGCACCGGAAGCATGGCAACACTTGTGGGCTGCCCCCAGAACACTATGCAAAAAGATGTATTTCACTGTGTGTTTTGATGTACATGTTACTAATAAAGATATCTTATCTTATAAATATCATAAGTTTTCTGCTCATTATCCAAAGCCATCCAATTTGTGTTCCAAGTGTTTGCTTTCAGGACCTTCTTTATTAACACTACATGAATATAATGCCAGTTGTCATTTTAGTTACTTGGGAGTTTTTAAGCTGAATGTTGGACAGTGGGTGGAAGAGGGGGTGGGGAGAGTGGGTGCGTGAGGAGGGGGCCTGTGGAATCAGGTAATGGGATGCCAAACACACATCCACATTCTAGTGAGTTCAGTATCAGAACCTGTGCAACATTTGGATTGCTGACTAATTACTAGAGTTCACTGCCTTCATGCACTTAGGCTGATGTGGGAAAACAGCCTTGATGTACACAAGGCTGATAATGAATCATGTACATTTCTATAGTGAAGTGTTTAAGTATAGCCTAGCAAGCAGCAAACAAGATTCATGAAGTTGTTTTTAACCTGTGGATCTCTGTTTCATCAACTACACTTTCCATCTTATGTCATACAGTTACTTCCATAACTCCTACTCGTACAAGTGAGACATTTCTAGAGCCTTCTAACAAAGGAGTAAGCACTCCACCCAACACCATTTTTAGATGCATGCTGTGTTTTGTTCTACCACATCCAGTAATATTTCAAGCCCGAGAAAGTTTTTGATTGATTATTTTACATCATCATTACTTGCAAAGTTAAATAGGATAAAAATTGTAATTGTGTCCAATATTGAAAATAAAATCCTTGTGGAATTAGATGGTGATCAGCTGCTTTATGTTATGTTCCTCTGCCACTCACTCACATCCTGTTGTAACAGTATTGCAGCACGAGTCTTAGCTTGGAAATTCTGCTGCGCCTTTAGAATCTTGATGAAAAAACACTATGATGCTGGAGGAACTCAGCAGGCCAGGCAGCATCAGTGGAGAAAAGCAGGCGGTCAACGTTTCGGGTCAGGACCCTTCTTCAGGACTGAAGCTAGGAAAAGGGGAAGCCTGATAGATGGGGGAGAAACAGAGCAGTGATAGGTGGACAGAAGAGGGGAGGTGGGGTGGGCACAAGGTGGTGATAGGTAGATGCAGGTAAAAGATAGGCAGGTGTGGGGGAGGAGGGGAGAGCAAATCCACCGGGGTCAAAGGTGAAGAGGCAGGTGGCATGGGGGCAGGGGAGGAAAGGAAAAGGAGAGAGAAATAAAAGGCAAGGAGATAAAAGAGAGGTAGGCTAGGAAAGGGAAGAACAGAAGAGGCAAGGTGGGGGGGGGATTACTTTACTTAAGGCGGGAGAATTTGATGTTCATACCATTAGGCTGTAAGGTCCTAAATTGGAAAATGAGGTGTTGTTCCTCCAGTTTGCATTTGGACTTCTCCCGGCAATGGAAGGGGCCGAGGACTGACATATCAGTGATGGAGTGGGAGGGGGAATTGAAGTGACTGGCAACGGGGAGATGCAGATCACGGTTACAGACAGAGTGTAGGTGTTCTACGAAATGGTCACCTAGTCTGTGTTTGGTCACACCAATGTAGAGGATGCCACACTTGGAGCACCGAATAGAATCTTACCTTTTTTGTTTGTCTTGTGTCCTTTGACAGTGAGACAACAGTAGCAGGTTGTTCCCTTTCAATTTTTGTATATTTGTGTATTGGTTTTCACACTTTAGGGAGGTTCAACTTAGTGGCAGAATTAACTCTGTTAAATAGAATTCACCTGCTATTGGTCTCCATTGACCTCACTCTGAATTTCCCTTTAAAACAAATGTCATTCTCCTCCTCTTATTTTTACCCTCTCTTCTGCTGAATACAGTAACTCATTCAGGTAAGGCCATAGTAGCTAAGCATGACCCGCCTTACTTAACCATTGGTGCACAGACTTTCAGCAGTTTGGATCCCGTAAAATGATCAGGGACAGGTATGTGGTGTTTTTTGAGGTGATCCTGCCCATGATTTGAGCTTCTTTTTTCTGTTAGAAACTGGGTAGTATTGGGGTGGAAAACATCTGTGGGGGAGAGCAATATTTTCCCTTCAGGCAAGATCGCAAGGAACCAGATATCATGGGCAAATAAAGTTCACACAAACTAGAGCACCTGCTCACAGCTCGAGCGACGTGGGTTATGGCTGTGTAGAGTTTTCACATTCGCTTTGTGACCTGTGTGTTTCCTCACATTTCTCTGGTTTCCTCCCAATTCTCAGAGCATGTGCATTGGTAAGTTAATTGACCACAGTAAGTTACCCTTGGCATGTAGGTGAGTGGTAGAATCTGAAGGCAGTTGATTATTATGTGGGGACAATAAAAATGGGTTAGGGTAGGACTAATGTAGGTGGGTGTTTGGTTGTTGGCACAGACTTGGTAGGCCAAAGGGCCTGTTTCTGTACTGTATTTTTCTATTCTGAAGTAAATGTAAGTCATTGAAATTCCTCTCAGGTTTTCCGTGGGACCTCTGAATGTCATTGGGAAGCCTTGGCTGTCACAGAGTCATGGAGTCATACAGCATGGAAATAAAGCCCTTGGCCCAACTCGTCAGTGCTGACCAAGATGCCCCTCTAAGCTAGTCCCATTTGCCTGCATTTGGCCCATATCCCTCCAAACCTTTCCTATAAATGTAATTTTCCAAATATCTTTATATCTTTTAAATGTTGTTATTGTACTTGCTTCAACCACTTTCTCTGGCAACTCATTCCATATACGCACCTTTCTTTGTGTGAAGAAGTTATCCCTCAGGTCTCTATTAAATCTTTCCCCTCTCAGCTTAAACCTATGTCCTCTATTTTTTGATTCCCTTTCCTTGGGAAAAAAAAAGACTGTGTGCATTCACCCTATCTATGCCTCTCATGATTTTATACACCTCTTTTCGGTTATCCCTCAGTCTCCACACTCCTAGCCTGCCTAACCTCTCCCTATAACTCAGGCCCTTGAGTCCTGGCAACATTCTCGTAAATCTTCCTTGCCCTCTTTCCAGCTTAATGACGTCTTTCCTATAATAGGGTAAAAAAACTCCTAAAAAGAAGTGCTGCCTCACCAACATCTTGTCCAACTGCAACATAATGTCCCAACTCCTATACTCAGTGCTCTGACTGATGAAGGCCAGTGTGCCAAACACCTTCTTCACCACCCTGTCTACCTGTGATGCCACTTTCAGGGAATGACGCCACTTCCACTGCCCTTTTCCCTGGGCCTTTCTTTCTTAACCTTTATTTCTACTATGCCCTCAACCATGTCCAAAAGCCCTTTCACCAGATGCCTAGGTCCCTAACTAAGGCCTGCTTGATTTGACTGGGTCAGAAAGGAAATCTGTGCTGGGCTTTAGTCATCTTGTGTGCTATCTCTAAACACCATACCTATCAACCATGCAGTGATCACATTTTTTGCAACTAGTGAAAACATGAACACTAATAGAAATAGTAACCACAGCCATGGTCAAAATCTCCAGTTTTGACTCTGGTGCTCCTGTACTGAGAAACACTATAGGGGTAAAATTTACACAAGCATGCTGTGAGGTTAGGGATCATTACCATGCCTCACATATTTTTAGAAACCTGAGTTTGGCGGATGGATGTAGTTGACATCCAGAACATGAGTGAATTCTCCACTGCAAAGGAGCTATTTGTAAGTTAAATTCACTTCAGATTGAACTGATGAAGTCTCTTTTATTTAATGCATTTGAATTCAGAGCATCTGTCAACTGTAATTTCAAATGAACAGCCTACATGTAGATTTTTACATTTATTTCTGGGGGTGGGTTTGTCAAGTTCATGCTGCCTCCTGGTTTTACAATAAAGCCAATTATTTTGAGTAGTGATGTGAGACCTACAGCTACATTGCTACTAAAGACATACATCCCTAGATTGTAGTGCAAAATATTCATTGTGGATTACCAGGCTGAGAGCTATTATTGCACATTGCTTCATCCTGCAACAAAATACCAGTAATACTTAGAGAAAGACCCCTTGTATTAATGGGCCAGATATTGCTGTCGAAGTAATCATGAGGCTAATGGTTCTTGTTGTTATTTATGTATGAATAGTGCAGTAACTTCAGACAAGGAGCAGATGCATGATTAATTGTATGTGCTGCCAATAACTTTTACAAAATGCATCTTGCTGTATGGCACACCATGGAAATGCATTGAATGGCACAAAGTTTCCATATTTTTATCTTGGCTACGAACTAAACAAAGCATGGACCATTAAACATTGTCTTCAGGAATGTTGACACCTACTTAATGGCACAGTAAACATTAATAGCAGCCAATTAATCTCTCTGATACTGAAAATTGATTACTACAAGTGTGGAATGAATGTTTTGCAGAGATTATAAAAATGTCAAATCTTGTAAAAAGCATACTTTTACTTTCAAATATTATTTTCTGTTTCACTTAACTCCATTATATGTTTCCCTCTCTATTTCTTTTTCTTTATCAGATTAGGGATTGAAATTACCCCACTGTTAGTTCAGTATCCTTTTCAGACCTCCCTGTGCTTATTTTCCAGTTCTTATATTTCACTGGTTAGGGAAATGCTCTGTTGTTTTCCCATTTCACTACTCTCCTGACTTCTGGCTTTTTGTGAATTTGGGTCAAATAAAAGCAGGTGAAATTAGCACGAGGAAATCTACATACTTTTGGATTGATAAGAAAGATAGAAAATAGATTGTGTAGCATTCCATTGTTTTGTGCTGTGGTGATGTTGTGCAGTGACTAATTTTGAAGAAAAGTAAAATGTTAATGGAAATCAGGGACTTGTTACAAAGACTGTGAAACACAAGTATTATTGCAGTCCTCTGTGCTTTGGGACACTAATTTGTAAAGGATCCCAGAACAAGTTCAGGGCTGTCCAATGACCATCAGGGGGGCTTTTAATCAAAGGCAGACTTTCACAGTATCTCTGAACCCTGCTTCAACAAGACTTAAAGGGGATCTCCTGGTACAAGTCCTAGACCAGCATTGGAAATCATACTTGGGTATGCCCCACAGTGAATAATTTACTTACCCGCTATCCTTTGGGTCCCATCTGCACTGTAGCATCCATCCTCTTCAACCCACAGCCGACAACTCACCAATCTGCTGCCTTATTTGACCTAACACACTCCACCCTCCCAACATGTGACCAAATTTTCTTCTCATATTAATGATTCAAAAGCTTTGGATTTAGTCAGGATCCATTCTATGTTCTACTGAACTGAAAATCGCCCTGATATCCTTAGTAAGCAAAGGAGTGATTTTCCCATGTGGTAAAAATGTTGCTGTTGATTTGAAGCATTCTTTTTGAATCTTCCAGATGAAATAAACTGATAAGTAAGCACTTCCTTGCAATAAAGGGTTGTTCATTGTTGTTATTCCAGTAAAGTTCTATTTATCAATTTTCAGTGACACAATGTCCTTGGTTGAGGCAGTGGATTTCCAGGAATGGGATCTGGATGTTAAATTTTACATGATGCTGAGCTTCATGTGTGAAATCAAAATGTCCCCTATGGTAATCTCAGCCATTCACAAAGCAATTTCTGGACAGTTTTCTTGTCAACCTAAACTCTGTGGCTCTTTGGCATATTTGACCTCCTTTTGGTTTATCCCTCTCTGACCCAACCGAATGACTGCCTACATGCAGCAGAAATAGTTTCCCAATTGGATCCAGCTCCCTTTTAACTTAGAGCTGACAGAGTTGTCCATTTGACCCCACGCGCTAGCTCCCACCAACATCTGTCTTCTTCTCAGCTTAAGCACCAACCTGACCTTGCTTGATATCATTCTGCACCATGCCTCTGCACCATGCTGTCAGTCCATACCTTAGCTTGTGGACTGACAGCATGGTGCAGAGTCATGGTGCAGAGACTTGAGTCATATCATAATACAGCACTAAAGCAGGCCCTTTGGCCCACCATGCCCCTGTCAATCATCAAGAACTTATGTATGCTAATCCTATTTACCAGCATTTGGTCCACAGTTTTCTATGTGTTGGCAATTCAAGTGTTTGACTGGAATTCAAGTGCTTGTCTAGACCTCTTGTGCTCTGATAGATTTCAGAGGTATCAATATTACATTTCATCTGTCAGTTATGATAATGCAGTTTGGCATGAACATTCATTTTGGAAGAAAATGAATTAAATGTTATGACCTTTAAGGTTGCTAGTGATTTTGAGGCCTGCACAGGACTAATTTTTAATCTCATTTAATTTTATTGCTCAGAAGATTGCGGGCAATGGTATAATCAAAGTGATCTGCTCTGTGATGAAGGTTGAACATGAAGGACAATGGAGAAGCAGAGTCTTGGCTGGTGCTGAAGGATGAAGTTTGGCCTCCATTTTTGTCCGTCTTTACCCTCAGGGCAGATGGAAACCATAAATTGGCATTTTGCAGGAAGTGAAGGCATTGAGTTCACCCTTTTATTTGTTGTTCATTGATACATGGGAAATGGACATCACTGGCAAGTCACAATGAACTGCGTAAAGTCATAGAGTAATACAGCATGGAAACAGGACCTTCAGCCCAACTTGTCCGTGCCAACTATTGTGCCCACCATGCTAGTCCCATTTGCCTGTGCTTGGCCCATATCCCTCCTATCTATGTAGCTTTTGCTATGTTTTTAAGAGTCAACCACATTTCTGTGTTTGGATTCAGACCTAGGTTAAACTGAGTGAAGATGGTAGATTTCCCTTTCTGAAGTATTATAGTGAACCAGATGGATCTTTACAACAATCAGGTAGCTTCAAGGTCCCCATTACTGATACCAGCTTTTTAAAATTTTTTGGATTTATTTAATTGCTGCAAATTTAGTTTCCCAGCTGCCATGATGGGATTCAAACACATCTCCAGATTAATAGACCAGGTCTCGACTAATTTACCCTCTGTGCGACTGTATGTTTCACTGTAGCCCACTGATAGAAACTGGTGTTTCCCTCTGTCTACCTATATTTACAATTGAATTACTGCTGGCGGAGCAGAAGGGAGATTTTTGGTAAATTAATAAAAAACAAAATTCCTTATTCTGTGATGAAAAACGTTTTCCTGATTACTGTAGATTGAGAGATTACTGTAATTTAATGTTACAGCTGGCAGAGAAAACAGCCCTCTTTCTCTTTGGCCCTCCTAACTGCAAGATGAACCCTGCAAATACTTATAAACATCTCACCAGGCAATATACCAATAATTCAATGAGGCATGACTTCCTGTGACTGAGTAAGCCACTTAATTCTTACTGCAACACCTTTGTGGCTGAGATAAGGTAAAACTCAACTGCCATAATCATTAGATGTTGCAGTTTCTGCTTTGTTCCAACAGTAATTTTTGTAAGGCCCTTCTCCTCTGGACTGAGCTCTCTTCCACTCTCCTGTCTGGTTTCTGTGTCAACTGTTTGATACAAGTTTTAATGTTACAATGTCATATTTCTGAAATATGCTCCAGGTGATTAAACATAAATTCAGGAGTTGTGGTGAGGTACACTTTACTGCCATAAGGTTGCAGGTGTGTAGACAGTTCAAGAAAATCACACAATCACAAAAGGATAAATTTTAACTTGGGAAATAAAAACTTTTAAAACTTCCCAGCATTCTGTCTGTTGCTGAAACAAGCTAAACCTATGCCATTGTAACAGACAATTCCTGTATGCCAATACTTATGAAACCTTAGAGTAAAGTTCAGACATTGATCCTCTATTTACTTGATTGTGAATACCATAACTCTGTGGATAGTCAAAAACTACAGGAGGTCGGACACACCTTACTCTCTCTCTCTCTCTCATTTTACCCTTCTCTCATTCTCTCTGTCCCTATTCTCACAATTAGTACATTCATAGAACATTGTTTCTCTCAAAGCGCACTGGGATACCAGACTTTTGGTCCATTTCTGGAATATTAATGAACACTCTCTCGTACTGTACAGCTGTTTGACCCTGTTAGTGTAGATGCATTTATATACTTTTCTTGCAATGTTGCTCAAGATCTTCAGAGAGGATTCCCTCAGGAATTTCCTAGAACCACACGAGAACAGCTAACTGAATTAAAGCAGCTTTGAAAGGCAGTCCCAAGCTGCTGCGAGTGCATCATCTACTTTGCCTTTGCCTCTCTCTAACAAGAATGTGGTTTTGTCTACCACATCTCTTCCCATCAACTTCTGAGTGCAGAAGCCACTGTTGGTTAAAAACAAATGTTCTGACAGTGAATGTCTCTTCTGAGTCTGTAGTGCATCAGGGTGGCTATAACTCACTGTCTGAAGATGAGAGGAGGTATAGAGTGAGAGGGAGGAGGGCTGGAAAATCAATGGGAATGATTTAACTACCAGATTATCCTGATAATCAGCCCAGGGGACAAAACTACTCTCTGAACTGGGTTTGATTCATAATACACTGTTGTAGCGACTCACCGTCCGAGCAAGCGAACCGGCTTGGCGGTCGAGTCACGCGTCGTCGGAGCAGCGAGGCCCAAGATGGCGCTGCGCCTTCGTCTTCCCCGAGCAACGGGGAGTACCCGTGCGCGGGAAAAGTTTGACGATGTAGTGCATATGTCATTTCCGTTTTCGGTGGGCAGGAACCATTCCTCTTGAAAGGCCCACGTAAGGCGGGAAAATAAATCAGTTTTGCTCTGCAACTCATCGACTAGTGTCTTACTTTTGCATCGCAGTAGCAGCCGCTACATTGGTGACCCTGACGGTCCAAACGGAATTTGGACCCACACCATGGATGATGACGCAGCAGCCAACGCAGTGACACTCAAGCTGCCCACCTTTTGGACGCTTCAGCCTTGCGTCTCGTTCGACCAGGCCGAAGCACAATTCCAACTTTGGCAGATCACCTCCGACTCCATACGGTACTACCACGTGGTCAGCTCCCTGGACCAGGAGACAGCCGCCCAGGTCGGAGACTTCATCCAGTCTCCTCCGGAGGAAGGCAAGTACCCGGCTTTCAAAGACCTTCTTATTCGGACTTTCGGCCTCTCCCGTTGCGAGCGCGTCACCCGCCTGCTTCATCTCGACGGCCTGGGGGACAGATCCCCATCCGCCCTGATGAACGAGACGCTGGCCTTGGCTGAGGGACACAAGCCCTGCCTGATGTTCGAACAGGCCTTCCTCGAACAACTACCCGATGACATTCACCTGCTGTTGGCCGATGCCAATTTCAGCAACCCACGTGAGGTAGCCCCCTGGGCAGATGTCCTGTGGAAGGCCAAATGCAAGGGAGGGTCGTCCGTCAGCCAAATCGCCAGACTGCAGGCCCAACGCCTACCTAAACCAGTCCCAGCAACCAAGCAACCACATCCCAGAAACACAGACGACAACACTGGCAACCAGCTGTGTTTCTACTATCAGAGGTGAGGCGCGGAGGCCCGTCGATGCTGCCCACCCTGCAAGTTTCAGGGAAACGCCAGGGCCAGCTGCCGCTCATGGCTACGGCGGCTGGCTGCCAACACAGCCTCCTGTTCATTTGGGACAAGCAATCCGGGCGTCGTTTCCTTGTCGATACTGGAGCAGAGGTCAGTGTTTTGCCCCCGACCGGCCACGACACTCGTAGCAGGCAACAGGGACCCGACTCAAAGCCACAAACAGCACAACGGTACGGACTTTCGGTACCCATACAGTTCAATTACAATTCGGCGACAGCCGTTTTACCTGGAACTTTACCCTTGCCGCCGTCGCCCAGCCACTTCTGGGAGCCGATTTCCTTCGGGCCCACAGCCTGTTAGTCGATCTGCGAGGGAAGCGGCTAGTGCACTCCAGAACTTTCCAAACCTACTCCCTGGGAGAAGCCAGCCTACCAGCCCCGCGGCTGGACTCCCGTTTCCCTGTCTGGCAACGAGTTCACCAGGCTCCTAGCCGAGTTCCCATTGGTTTTGGCACCTCAGTTTACAAATTCGATGCCCAAGCGGGGGGTGCGGCATCTCATCATTACCACAGGGCCACCCCTTCATGCCCGAGCATGACAACTACCTCCAGACAAGCTCCGCCTGGCAAAGGAGGAGTTCCGCAGCATGGAGGAGCTGGGGATCGTTTGCAGATCAGACAGCCCCTGGCCTCCCCCCTGCATATGGTCCCCAAAGCCACCGGCGGGTGGCGGCCCTGTGGTGACTACCACAGGCTGAATGACGCCACCACCCCAGACCTCTACCCCGTTCCTCACATCCAGGACTTCGCGGTGAACCTACATGGGACCCACATCTTCTCCAAGGTGGACCTCGTCCGGGGATACCACCAAAGCCCGGTCCACCCTGATGACGTCCCCAAAACTGCGCTCATCACTCCATTCGGCCTCTTTGAATTCCTTCGAATGCTGTTCGGCCTTAAGAATGCCACGCAGACCTTCCAGCGGCTGATGGACGCGGTAGGCCGTGACCTGGACTTCGTGTTCACTTATTTAGATGACATACTAATGGCCAGCTGTGACCGCCAAGAACACCTTTCCCACCTCCGCCAACTGTACTCCCGTCTCAGTGATCTCGGTCTCACTATCAACCCGGCCAAGTGCCAATTCGGACTCGACTCTATCAATTTCCTAGGCCACAGAATCACCAGCGAAGGAGCAACACCCCTACCCGCCAAGGTAGACGCTATCCACCATTTTGCCCATCCCAACACGGTCAAAGGCCTGCAAGAATTCCTGGGGATGGTCAACTTTTACCATTGGTTTATCCCTGCAGCAGCCTGTATCATGCGCCCTTTGTTCTCGCTGATGTCTGGCAAGGGCAAGGACATTGCCTGGAACGACAAGGCTGCGGCTGCCTTCGTTAAGGCTAAGGACAACCTGGCAGATGCCGCAATGCTGGTACATCCTAGGACAGACGTCCCAACCGCCCTCACGGTGGACGCATCCAACACCGCGGTTGGTGGGGTACTGGAACAACTAATCGAAGGCAGTTGGCAACCCTTGGCATTTTTCAGCAGGCACCTTAGACCACCCGAACTGAAATACAGCACTTCTGATCGGGAACTTCTAGCGCTGTCCCTGGCAGTCCGGCATTACCAGTACTTTTTAGAAGGCAGGCCTTTCACTGCTTTCACTGACCATAAGCCTTTGTCCTTCGCCTTCTCCAAGGTCTCTGATCCCTGGTCAGCTCGTCAGCAGCGACATTTGTCCTACATTTCCGAATTCACAATGGATATCCAACATGTCTCCGGAAAGGACTATGTCGTTGCTGATGCGCTTTCCAGACCGACCATCCACAGCCTGTCCCTGGATGTAGACTACGCGGCCCTGGTTGACGCACAGCAAGCTGACGATGAGCTGCTTAGCTACAGAACCGCAGTCTGGGTCCTGCAGCTCCAAGATTTCTTAGTCGGTCCAGGTCAGCAGAAGCTCCTTTGCGACGTCACAACAGGTCAACCCCGCCCTATAGTTCTTGCAGCCTGGCGGAAACATGTTTTCGACTCGGTACACGGGTTGGCGCACCCGTCCATCAGATCAACTGTCCGACTGGTCGCCAGCAAGTTCATCTGGCATGGCCTGCGCAAACAGGTCAGTGAGTGGGCCAGGACTTGTCCGCACTGCCAGATATCCAAAATCCAACGACACACCAAGGTCCCACCACAGCAGTTCGAGCCTACCCGTAGAAGGTTCGACCACATCCATGTCGACCTCGTTGGTCCCCTGCCAGTTTCAAGAGGAGCCCGGTACCTCCTTACCATCGTAGACCAGTTCACGAGGTGGCCAGAGGCAACCCCTCTATCCGACATCATGACTGATTCCTGCGCCGGGCGCTGCTCCCAACTTGGATCTCATGTTTTGGTGTTCCGGCCCACATCACTTCAGACAGGGGCACCCAGTTCACTTCCAGCCTGTGGTCTGCATTAGCGAACATGCTAGGGTCGCAGCTGCACACCACCATGGCCTACCACCCTCAATCAAATGGGTTGGTAGAACGTTTCCACCACCATCTGAAATCAGCCCTGATGGCCCACCTGAAAGGTCCTAACTAGGTTGACGAACTGCCTTGGGTCCTGCTTGGCATACGCACTGCCCCCAAGGAAGATCTCCACGCTTCATAAGCTGAACTCGTGTACGGTACGCCCCTGGTCGTCCCAGGGGAGTTCATACCCGCCCTTTGGGGGCAAGAGGAACAACCCATGGCAGTCCTGGAAAGACTGCGCGAGAGGCTCAGCAGCTTGGCACCGATTCCCATTTCGTGGCATGGTCAAGCCCCATCCTGTGAGTCCAAGGAACTACGAGACTGTAAGTTCATTTTCGTTCTCAGGGGCACACCCCAGGCACCGTTGCAATGACCATACGAGGGGCCGTTCCAGGTCATCAGGAATAATGGGTCCACCTTTATTTTGGACACTGGGGACAAGGAAGAAGTCTTCACGACAGACCGCCTCAAACCAGCCCATTTAGATCTACAACAACTGGTCGAGGTCCCAACACCGCAACGCAGAGGCCGACCTCCTAAGCAACGGCTAGCACAGCCCGCAAACCTTGGGGACCGTATTGCCGGTTTTGGGGGGGTGGGGGTTGTGTAGCGACTCACCGTCCGAGCAAGCGAACCGGCTCGGCGGTCGGGTCACGTGTCGTCGGAGTGGCGAGGCCCAAGATGGTGCTGAGCCTTCGTCTTCCCCGAGCGACGGGGAGAACCCGCGGGTGGGAAAAGTTTGACGTAGCGCATACGTCATTTCCATTTTTGGTGGGCTGGGAACCGTTCCTCTTAAAAGGCCCATGCAAGGCGGGAAAATAAATCAGTTTTGTTTTGCAACTCATCGACTAGTGCCTTACTTTCGCATCGTGGTAGCAGCCGCTACACTGTCACTATTATGTGATGTGTTTAGTTCTATCAACCAGGGATGAATTTCTAGGTATTTGTAGATACTTAGGTGCTTACAGCATTGAAGATTTTGATTTTTTTGAAATGTTTTTCTACATTAGCATCTGAAGAGTAACAATACTTGCATGCAATTATAAAACGTGTGTTTCCTCTACTCAGGATTGTACACTTAGGAAATGGCTCAGGTGCTGATTCTGAAACTGCTGAATGTATGCAATAGATATGATGGTACTCGGGACAAAAAATGATGCTAGGAGTGTCAAACACTTGAGGGTTTATGGCTACTAATTTTGGCCTGCATTCACAGTGTTTGTCAAGGTTATAAGGAGCTACTTTAGCAATTGTCACTAATACCTCGTGAAGGCTGAGATGCTGTGCTGTAATCCAGGCTGACTAAATTAGTGGATGTTGGATTAGTGAGGTTGCCCTAGATAGTCTGTGTGTAGCCACAGATCCAGTCCTAATGCTTTCTTCTGCTTTTAGCTCCTCTGCATATCATCTCTCAAGTAAGATTAGAGTTTCACTTTTCCTTCAGAAAAATATTAAGCTGAATTTCTGCAGTGCCTTTGAATGGCTTTACTCACAGAATGAGGAGGGGCAGAGGTGAAGGGTATGGAGGAAAGAATGGAAATTGAATGAGAACATTCCAATTGCCAGGTTATCCTGGTATACATTCCAAATCAACAGGGAAGATTAAACACACCTTAAACCAGGATTAAATGATAATGAATCAATCCTGTGCATGTTATAGGGACAAAATCTAAAAGCCCAGAACAGGCTGCTAACATAATGCTGATTTTAATGGCGAACATTTTTTTGTAAGGTGCAAGTCATCGAATAACTCATGCCAAAGAAGGTGTACCTTCTGACTGTGAATGACCCCAAGCTGTTGGATGATTTGCCCCACTCTGCCACTTGTCTTGAGAAAATACTTAATCACCCTCAACCTCCACGTTGGTATCTCATTAAACCCACTGCAGAAAATTGAGGCTGGTAACTAATAACACTGGTACCTCATACTGAGGAATTTATTTCCCCACAATGCTAGTCAACCTCTCCAGCCCAGGAAAGGAAAGAAAAATAAAGGTTGGGTCTCATTTCTACAAGTCATGAATTATTTGTAAGTTGATACATCTTTAAAAATGTTCTTCTCTCTCTTAGTCCATTCTTTATTTCTTTCAGTTTATTTCTCATTCTGTATCTGTTTGCGTCTTCTCTATGTTCACTTCTCTGTTTCTTTTTCAATCTTTGCAGTGTCATAAGTCAAGGGAATAGATAGGAGGTGCCACAAAGTCCTTGCTGTGCTATTATTACATTTTCAGCATCTCATAGGGCAACACATTTTTGAGCTGACGGATGATGCAAGAATTGTAACCAACGGGGCATGTTGTGATGTAGCTCACCCCAAAAAAATCTGGCCCAATGCTCAGGAGTGGATCCTCACTGATCAACACGCCACAGTAACACAGAGAGCTTTACAGCAGAGAAACAGGCCGTTTTGCCCAACTTAGATCTGTGGCAGTTTTTATTCAGTGCATGACAAGTTATTCCTTCCACGTTACTTCATCTAATCATCATTACATGCTGGATTGTTCTCCCTCATGTAATTATCAAAATTTCCCAGAAAGACATTTGCACTGTTCACATCAAATGCTCTGTGTTGTCGGGTATTCTATATTCTAAGATCACTCTGAACAACTTGAGTTTCTCCTTAATTCCTTCTGGGAAATGTTCATATTATTTTGGGGTGGTTTATATTTCCTTGTGATGCCAGTAGCAGTCCAAAACTAGCAGTATTAACTGAGTTTATGCAAAAAATTAGAATATTTCAGGTATAAACTTAATACCCCAAAACACCTATTTCCCATTACTTTTAAACTGGGATAGGATTCAATTTATCAGGGTCAGACTACACCCATTAACCTGGACCTGTCATTCTCTCATTCTCAGATTTGGCCTTCTATGTTGGTCCCATAGTTGTTCAAACTGTCTTCACTTTCTTAGAACCCAAAGCAACGGTGAGCATGTTCTGCGAGATCTAACATACCAAATAATCAGTTTTGGTTTGGAAGACTGGTTGCCATTTTTGCTGAAAAACCCATTTTCAGGTGTATTCATAACACTACACCTGGTTACCAAACTTAAATCCAGCAAAAGACATTTCTCAATGGTGTGGAAAAAAAACTATTTTGTTCCTTTATGCTGCCCAATTGTTCCGATTCATGGTAAATTGGTAAATTGGTTTATTTTGGTCACATATGCAAGGTACAGTGGAAAACTTGTTTTGCATGCCTTCAATACAGATCATTTCATCACATCAGTGCATTGAGGTAGTACAAGGGAAAGCAATAATAGAATGCAAAGTAAAGTGTTACAGTTACAAAGAAAGTGCAGTGCAGGCAGACAATAAATTGCAAGGCTATAACGAGGTAGATTGTGATGTCAAGAGTCCATTTTATCATACTAGGAGATTGTTGAATAGTCTTATAACAGTGGGATAGAAGCGGTCCTTGGGCCTGGTGGAAAGTGCTTTCAGGGTTTTGTATCTTCTGTCCTATGGGAGGGGGAAGAAGAGAGAATGTCCGTTGTGGGTGGGGTCTTTGATTATGCTGGCTGCTTTACCAAGGCAGTGAGAAGTGTAGACAGAGTCCATGGAGGGGAGGCTGGTTTTCATGATGTGTCCACAACTCTCTGCAGTTTCTCGCATTCCCGGGCAGAGCAGTTGCCATACCAAGCCGTGATGCATCCAGATAGGATGCTTTCCATAGTGCATCAATAAAAATTGGTGAGTGTCAAAGGGAACATACCAAATTTCTTAGCCTCCTGAGGAAGTAGAGGGGCTGGTGAGCTTTCTTGGCCATTGCATCTACATGGTTGGACCAGGACAAGCTGTTGGTGATGTTCAGTCCTAGAAACTTGAAGCTCTCAACCCTCTCAACCTCAGCACCATTGATGTAAACAGGAGTCAAAGACCAGCTCTTTTGTTTTGCCGACATTGAAATGGTCAGCTCTTTTGTTTTTAGATTTTTACATTTGTAATTATGCAAGTGATTTAATATAGAACATAGAACAGTACAGCACAGAAACAGACCCTTTGACCAACGATGTCTCTGCTGACCATGATGCCAAGTTAAACCAATCCCATCTGCCTGCACCTGGGCTATATCCTGCCATCCCCTGCCTGTAGAAATGCCTCTCAAATGTCGCTATCGTATTTACTTCCATCACCTTCCCTGGCCGCAAGTTCCAGGCACCTCTCTCTCTCCATGTAAAAAAAACGCCCATCAAATCTCTTTTGAACCCCCCCCCCCCCCCCCGCCACCATCCTCTCACCTTACCTTAAGACTATGCCCTCTAGTATTTGACAATTCCACCCTGGGAAAAAGACTCAGATGAGCTACCCTATTTGCACCTCTCATAATTTTATATACATACGTCAGTTCACCCCTCAGTCTTTGATGCTTTGTCCAATCTCTCTTTATAGCTAATACTCTCTAATCCAGGCAACATTCTGGTGAACCTCTTCTGCACCTGGTCAACCTCTTCTGCATCCTCTCCAAAGCCTCCACATCCTTTCTGTAATGTGGCAACCAGAACTGCACACAACAGTCTAAATGTGGCCTTACCAAAGTTTTATTCAGCTGCAATATGACTTCCCAACATTTATACTCAATGCCCCATGCCCTCTTTACTACCCAATCTACTCATGTTTCCACTTGCAGGGAGTTACGGACTTTTACACCATGATCATTGATAGGCTGGGGCTATTTTCCCTGGAGTAAAGGAAGCTGAGGTAGTGACCTTAAAGGGGTTTATAAAATCATGAGGGGCATAGATAATGTGAATGGTCCCAGGATTGGAGAGTCCAAAACCAGAGGGCGTAGGTTTAAGGTGAGAAGGGAAAGATTTAAATGGGACCTGAGGAGCAAGTTTTTCACACAGAGGGCGATGGGTAAATGGAACAAGCTGCCAGAGGAAGTGTAGAGGCAGGTACAATTACAATGTATAGAAGACATTTCAGCAGATACATGGATAGGAATGGTTTAGATATGGGCCAAACCCAGGCAAATGGAACTTGCTTAGGTAGGCATCTTGGTCAGTATGGATGATTTGTGCCAAGGGCCTGTTTCCATGCTGAATAACTCAATGAATCTATGAATATATGATCTATATTCTGCTGTATCCTTGGACAACCTTATTTACTGTCCACAACTCGCCAATTTTGTGTCATCTGTAAATTTACGAATCAGCCCACATACATTTTCGTCCAAATTATTTATACATGTATCACATACAACAGAGATCTTAGCACTGATCCCTGTGGAACACCAGTGGTGACAGACATCCAGTCAGAATAGCATCCCTGCACCTATACCCTCTGTCTTCTACGGTCAAGCCAATTTTGTATCCAACCCACCAAGTCTCATGTGCCTTTTTAATGAAGAATATCTTCAAGTATAATCTAACCAACAGAATATTGATTGCATTTTGGGTAAAGTCTCTCAACCACAACCAACACAGAAAGACTAACCCCTTTATAGCCCTGATCTTGATCTCTTTCACCACCTTCTCTACAGCTGCCCTGTCAAATTCCATGATAATTTTAAAGACCATTACTAAGTCACTCCTCAGCCTGTCATATATGCACTGAAAAGTTCCTCCCTGCATGCTGATTGAAGGTCAGTTATTTTATTGATTTGTAAAGATCAGTTATTGAATGAAAATGAATTTCAAAGCCCTTTAGAACACTGGATATTTGTGTTTCCCTGCTGTAACACACCTGGCTATTTATATAAAGCAAAATTTTTAGTTTACAACACAACAGCTTGTGAAACCAGGGGATGAATTGAGGCACTGTACCACAAGACACAGTGAAATGCTCCTGTTGCTCTCTGTACTCACATTTGGAATGGAGAAAAGAAGAAATGACAATCATGCTGGTGAAATATTTAATTATTCACTGATAACCGTACAATCTTAGATTCAATTTCTAAACTTGTCGTGCCGTTCAATGCTAATAAATTAGTATATTAATTTTGCCACAATCATGATAATATACACATGCATATTGTGTTCCTCAAAGATTAAAGTACCAATTTTTTGAATACTTTAACAGAATATGTAAAGCCTATGTTAATTTGATAGTGGGAGAATCTATGCACCATGCATAGCTTTTGGCTCTGTGTTCCATTTTATAGATGTCTCTGACAAGAACAGCTTGCCTATGCAATGCACTTTTAGCCTCTGGCAGTTTACAGATGGGGAGAAAATAATACAACGATATAGGTAAAAAAAATTGATTTTATATAGCACATTTTACAAATTCTGGGTGTGTTAAGGTACTTTATAACCAATAAGGGACATTTTGAAATGTGTAATATGTTGGAAGCGTAGCAGCCAGTTTGAATATAGCAAGCTCCCACAAGCAGCAATATGATCTGCATTGGTGAAGAGGGATAATCATCAGCCAGAATGCTGGTTGTAACTCCCCTGCTTTTCTTTGAAGTAATGCCATGAACCCTTTTATGTCAATCTGAGAGAGCCAAGACTACTACCAATGTAGCTATGTCTAACAGTTAGGCACAGTTGTGCAGATAGTAAAAGCTGCTGCCTCACACCTCCAGTGACCTGGGTTCAATCTGATCTCCAGTGCTGTCCGTGCAGAATTTTCACATTCTCCCTGTGACTGCATGGTCCAGTTTCCTTTGACATCCCAGAGATGTGCAGATTAGTAGGTTAATTGGCCACTGTAAATTGCCCCTGGTGTGTAGGTGAGCGGTAGAATCTGGGGCGAAATGATAGAAATGTGAGAAGAATAAATGTAAAAAGAATAAATAAAAAATAATGTAGGATTAGTGATGATCAGTGCTTGATGGTTGGTACAGATTCGGTGAACCCGAGGGCCTGTTTCTGTGCTGTGTGATTCTGTGACCAAAGGGAAAGATATCAGCTGAATAGCAGATGAATAACAGCTGCAAAATTAAACAATTTATTATTTGTACTAATTATATGTAAAATACTTGGGCAGGCACGGTACTGTAGCGGTTAGCATAACGCCATTACAGCGTGTGACCCGGGTTCAAATCCTGCTGCCGTCTGTAAGGAGTTTATACGTTCTCCCAGTGTCTGCGTGGGTTTCCTCTGGGTGCTCTGGTTTCCTCCCACATTCCAAAGGCGTAAGGGTTAGAAAGTTGTGGGCATGCTATGTTGGCGCTGGAAACGTGGCGACACTTGCGGGTGGCCCCCAGAACACGCTACGCAAAAGATGCATTTCACTGTGTGTTTGGATGGAAATGTGACTAATAAAGATATCTTATCTTGTCTTATCTTATCTTAGTAAGGAAGAATTGCTATGATTTACATCAGAATTATATTGTATTTGGATTATTGAGATGGACTGGAATATGGCTGAGCTATGACCTTAAAACCATTGACCCAGATATTACATATGACTGGAGTGTGGGATCCTGCAGTGTTCACTGTTAGTTGAACTTATGCTTTTAATTACCAGTACTACCTTTCTCCTGCCAATTTTAATTTGCACTTTCATTCAATTTCTTGAAACCCACAGGGAAGTTGATGATGAGGCACCATTCTTACAAAGCAGATACTGGAGCAGCATAAATAGTACAGCAATTTGTGATTATTTGTAACTAATGGGGTATAACTTCCTTACCACAAATTGATAGATAATACCATGCATGCACTAAACATACTGTTACATTCCCAGCAAACTGTAGGCCATTAAAATTGGTGTAGTGTTGCTGCAGGTCTCCGGAGTTTGCTCCATTTCGACCACTGACCTTTCCAAATTAATAGAATAATTGACCTCCAGTCAACATGCAAGGAGGAAATATTCAAAATAGGTATAATTAGCCTGTTGGTTTCATAATATATTACCTGATAGAATGGTCCACTGCTGAGAAAATTGCAATTTGTGACCATCATTTGGAGGTTAAACATAATTAGAGTTAAATGTCAGTTTGTGATGGGGAAAAATTAAAACACTAAAAAAACAAACACTTCAACTCGGTGATATCACCAGCATGTATTTTGCAGCAAATAATGTTAACATTGCTTTAACCATTTGGTAATGAGACATTTTGCATAACTTATGCAACATTACCATTTCAGTTTGTCATAAAATGAATGTGTAAGTGACTTATTGTGATATTATTATAAATACAATGTGCTTTTCAATGTATAGTGGGCTCCCTTTCTTATATACATGCAGCATGAACACTAGAGTTGTCTTCTCAATGAAGCTGTAAACTAGGTGGAAAGTCTTGTAAGACAACCCGTGTGCCTCATAATGACCAATCCACAGGCAGCATTGAACAGAAGGTGATAGACTTTCCCCTCAAATTGCATGATGGTGGTGGAGAAGCCAATGTAAAGTCTAAAACAATTCAAAACTTAAATCTGAAAGGGTTTCCTCTGGGGTTCTCTACTGCAGTGTATATATTGTTGATCTGTTCATTTGGCATTGGAGTAAACTAATCACCTGGGGAACTAGATCTAAAAACTTTGTTACTTTCTCCACAGATGCAGCCTGAGCTGTTCAGTATTTCCAGAGTTTTAATGCTGCAATGTTTTTGACTTCCCCTTTCAATGAATATAATACCTTTGATAATTATGTTGTGTTTCGTGAGCCAATAACTCTGTGTATATCATGGGGCAGATTGAACAAGGATTTGCCAAACTGTTTTTCCAGACCTTGCCCCTTGACATGTTGTTGGGACAGTTTTACAAGAGGTGACAACAGTGAAAGTGTGTACTAACATGTTTAGTAGGAATAGCGGTCACCAGGAGGGAAGATGGCTTAGCTTTGAGGTAGAAGATACATATTCCTTCTGGTTCTATAACCTTATAACTAAATAGTCTTATTTTCCTCTGTGGAAGGACTAATGTGAGAGTAGGAATAGAATAATAACTTACCCTTCATGATTTTTCAGGCCCAACTGCCCAACCACTCTTAGGTGGAAACCCTTAAATTATGAGCCTTGGTGATTATCTCTGGTTGCTCCATGGTGGTCTCTATTGGAAAAGAGCATCATGTAAGTAACAGGGGCATTTCTTTCATTTTAGGTGACTGCAAACATCCCATGTTGTTGAAATCGGGAGGTGTGAGCTCCTTTTGTAGCAGTTGCCCTCTAGAGCTTGCACAATCCCTAGTGGCAACCAAATGAGTTCACAGAATTGTTTTGAGTTTGTGATTCACTGATTTCAGAAGTTGCTTCTTTGCATAAGTTAAGTCTCCTTGGTAATGACATAAGAACAATGTAGGAAATATGGAGGTGAGATCTCAAAGTATTAATAGTGAAACAACCTTGAGTTGAAAAATACATCGACTTACCTTGGCCACCTGTGTGAGGTCATTGAATTTTTTTTTCTTAACTATGTGCCAGTTCTTGGGATGTTGGATATTGCACTGACAACTTCAAAGCCCGGCTGCACAGCTAATATAAAAGTCCAAGGTAAAAGACTTACTTAATGCTTACCATATTCAGTTTGTTTGGCATTGTTCATTGATGAATACCTGAGGATTATTTAACATTCGAGGATGTAGTGCTAATATTTATAGTAATTTGAAAATGTTAATGCAAGGATGCTTTTTATATTTGAATTTTATAGCATTCAGGGAGACTGAGGAGAATACAAATTATATATTTCTTCATTCAGACTGGTTTGAGGTTTAAGTAATTTTGTGGTTCTTTGAGATTTAAGGTACATTAATTTGCATAGCAAAACAAGTAGAACTGGAAGTATATTTATTTGCCCATATCCAAACTTTACTAGATAGTGTTACAATTGATTTTAGCCCTACTATTCGGATGCTGTTAGGCATATCGGTAGATGGCATGAAATCATTTCCTCTAAAAAGAATGACTCATGACCTTGAGAATGGTTATAATAACAAATCAGCACAGAATGCCAAAAGAATAATATGTGTGAAGAGCAATTGATAAATATCAAGTGCCATGTCATTTTTGAATATTTTGGAAGGAGACCTACATGCATCAATTAAGACCAATAAGCAAAATTACTTTTAAAATGGTAAATATTGTTATCATGCTTGTTGTACAGCCACACCACCACCAATATGGTTTCACTTTTTAATATATTAAGTTCACAAATTAAGTAGTTCAACTGATGATGGAGCACTGCTTGCAGGTATAATGTATGGAATGTGGCAGCTACTTTTCACATAGTGAGCTCTTACAAGCAGCAGTATAACATTAGGCAGTTCATCTGACTGGGTGATACTGAATGAGGACAAATATTCGGCAGAGCATCCAGGGTAAGTTCTCTACCGTTCTTCAAAATAGTGCCTGGAATCTTTTATATCCATGCAAAAGATATTGTGTTCTTTAATCTAGTGGTTTATCAGAAAGTTGACATCTCTGGCACTGCAACACCGCTTCAGAACCATACTGGGTACAAGCCTGTTTTTTTTTTTCTCTTACGTCTCTGTAGTAGGAACTCGGCACACAGAATTCTGACTTCCATATGAGATTGTTCCCAAATGGTCAGGCTGACAAGGTTTCAGAAGGCACCATTGCCACATAAAGCTAATTTACTTTTCCACTGAAAAAAGATCAATAAAAATCAAAGTAAATCTCTTGAGACTAAACAAAATGAACCTGTCTTGAGCTTTATGTTAACTGGGATCCAAAATGGCATTGGTATTTGAATTTGTGTTTATCACTAAACAGTTTACTATATTTCCTTGTGAGATAGTAGGAGGCCATTTTGTTTCATTGAGTCAATGTTGGTGCCATCAGCTCCCCCTGATTCTACCACTTATCTCTACAATTCACTGACCAACTAATCATTTCCAGAAATTTCTGTTTTTATTTTATATCTTTTTGAAAGTAATATTCTTGAATACAAGTAGTAGCAAAAACACAAGATGCTTCAGTACCAGGAAATTGGGTGGGCAGTTAAAAATCCTCTTATAGCTTGCCTTCCATCCATGACTGATCAAACCCTTTGATTGAAAGACAGGCAGGACTGGCAACTCAGGATCTCAACTCAGGACCTCAGTACCTCAACAACTATTCTAGAATATAGAATTTTCAGGCAAGATAGAGGGAGGTGTAAAAGATAAGGTCACATTGCACGGTTAGTCAAGAAATACTTCAATGTTGAGGGAAGGCTCCTCAAACCGGCCATATGGGTAGAGATTAGGAACAAAAAGGGTGTGTCACTTTGTGTTACAGACTTCCCAACAGTCAACAGAGGAACAGATGTGAACAAATAGTAGAGCAAATAGTAGAGAGATGTAATAAAAGTGGTTTTATAGTACTAGGGAATTTCAATTTGCTGAATATTAACAGGGATGGCCTTAGCATTAAAGGCTTAGAGGGGTGGAATTTTTGAGGTGTGTCCAGGAGAGCTTTTTGACACAGTATTCAGACAGACCACTGAAGAAAGGAGCATTACTGGGCATTATGTTGGAGAATGTAGTTGACAAGTTGGAGAAAGTGGTTATGGAAAAAGATAGGGATGGACAGGGAATAAAGGTCTAAAATTGCAGAAAGGCAAATTTCATTAAAATAAGACAGGTCCCTGAATGGCAACATCTACTTGCAGGTTAGTCGACATCAGCACAGTGTGAAGCATACAAAGGAGCAATGGTGAGAGTTCTGGGACAACATGTTCCTGTAAGGGTGACAGCCGAGGGTAGTAAGTATATGGAACCCTGTATGTGGAGGGATATTGAAGGTTGGATAAAGGGGAAAAAAGGAAGCATATGGCAGGTATAGAGGACTAAAGATAGGGGAGGCCCATCAAGAGTATAAAAAATGTAAGGAGGCATCTTAAAAGGAAATTAGGAAGGCAAAGTGGGGTCACAAAACATCACTAGCAGACAGAATTAAGGTAAATCTGAAGGTGTTTTATTTGTATATTAAGGGCAAAAGAATAACGAGGGAAAAAGTTGGGCCCATAAGGGACCACAGATGCAATCTGTGTGTGGAACCAAAAAGTTTGAAATTGTTTGTAGGTAGCAATTTATTTTTAAAAAGAGTCCGGAACATTTAGCCTAGAAATCCTCTCAAAGTGTCCTGTTTTAATCTTTTTAAGACAACAAGTTCACTCTTGACTTTCCTGTGGGAATCCATATCAAGGACCCCCACCTGAGTGAGCAATATACTTATCCTAGTCTTCAATGCCTTGGCTTTATCTTTAATTAGAGCAGTACTGCTGATACGCAGCCTTAAGAGGAGGTGACACATTGCTACATCAGGGTTTATTTAGGTGAAAAGCAAATCAGAGAAATTGAAGTGCAGCTAGGTATTTTCAGATTTCAGTGGAGAAACCAATGCTGTTTTCCTGGTTGGTAACAGCTTGTGTTTAAAGTGGTACTTCTTCGAAAGGTGACATTGTCCCCAAATCCTTTTATTTTATACTTGGTGATAATCCATGTGTCAAACACAGATCAATAAGCGCTACACATTCAGAGGAAATCTGCCCATTAGTCTTCCACGTAGTGAACTTGTGTGATCGAACAAGCCCATCGGGTTCCTTTACATCATATATATAGGTGAAATGGACAATGGGAGAAATTAGGTTTGCAAATGCTAAGTATCCATAAAGGTATCGTCCACTAGCTGTACTTGCCTTCACACATTCAATACCAATTACTTTGCCCAATTGGGCTGTGCTGAACACAACATGTGCTTTTACTGATATTCTAATCTAGTATCTTATTGAACAGTTGGTTTATCTTGTTTACCCTGTTTACACACTTGGCTCAGTCCATTAAGCTTCAATCTACTTTTCCCTCAGTTCCCCATTTTGCTTTCATTGCATGTTTCCTTTTCTCTCCATTCCTCTTCCACACTAGTGGCTCTGTGTCTGTTCTGTACAGTTTTGATACAATTTTCAAACTCAATCCATTTTTTAATTTAATAACCCTCAGTTTCAACATGCTCCAATGCACTTTCTTAAACCTACCTCGACCTGCTACCGGCACGGTAGCGTAGCGGTTAGCACGACACTATTACAGCGCCAGTGATCGGGGTTCGATTCCCGTCACTGTCTGTAAGGAGTTTGTACGTTTTCCCGTGTCTGCGTGGATTCCTCCGGGTGCTCAGGTTTCCTCCCACATTCCAAAGACGTACGGGTAGGTTAATTTGGGTTTAAAATGGGTGGCGCGGACTCGTTGGGCCAGAAGGGCCTGTTACCACGCTGTAAATAAAACTTTAAAAAATTTTTTAAAAAATTACATGATTCTACAGTTCCTGGGTTACCAGCCTAATCCTAAATTATGTCAGAATGTGCTTACCATTGTCAAAGAGTTCATTGGCTATGACTTCGTTTACTAATAGTTTCTAATAGTTATTCAGTATCAATGGAAATGCTAGCCCTGGTTGCATTGGTTCCATGACTGATTGTTCCATCTATTAATTCATTATTGTATTCAGGATCATGTTTACGCACTTTAGTGACTTTGCAGTTTCTATCTGATAAATCCCAGCTGAAATAAAATCGCTTGCATCTATTCCGGGCACGGTTCCCTTCACTGATTTAAGATTCTTGATCCCACATTACTTTGCACCTCATGGGCTGTGGCAAATTTCCACGGTTAGTTTCCTTCTCCAACGAAAGGTTTTCTAACCAACTCATACTCAGGTGAAGGAGGCTCATTTATATAAGAAACAAGTGTTCTTTCATACAGACTCTGCATCCTTCTAGTTCATTTGCAATAGGTGAAGCTCATGGAACTGAGGGCTAATTATTGACCTGGAAATTTGCTGAGCAGTAGGAGACAGAGAGTTGGGATAATGGGCAGTTATTCTAATTGGTAAGATGCAATTAATGGTATTCTATGGGGATCTGTATTGGGATCTTAATTATTTATTGATGACTTGGGTTGATGTAATGGAGAGAAACATTCACGTTTGCAATGATGCAAAGGTAGGTGGCATTTTAAAAGTGCAGGTAGAAGCAGAAAATGACAGATTTTAATGGACCAGGGAAACTCATAAAAATGTAACAAATGGATTTCAGTACAAGAACGTGTGAGATCATCCACTTTGTATCTTCAACGAATAGATTCTAAATCAGACATAATCAAGATCCAACAATACTTAGCAGATCCCTGAATGTAGATCAGTTAGGTGTCTCAGACAAGTACAAGAAATAATCAAAATGTAATGCTGGTCATTTTTAGCCAGAGAGCAGGAATACAAGAAGTCATTTTGCAGCTATATAAAGTCCAGCTTACACCATACCTGTGGTACTGTGATCATGTCTGGACACCAAAGCTGAAGGATATATTGCCCTTGCAGGACAACATTGATTTAACAGTTACCAAGATTGCAGGGGTTAAATTGCAAGTAGAAATTGCACAAATGAAAATTATAGTCCAAGGGATTTAAGGTTAAGGTGTGATTTGATTGAAGTTTTCAGTATGGTGAGAAGAATGGATAGTTTCTTTCTGTCTGGAGAGTGAAGGTATTGTTTAAAGCCAGACCTTTCAGAAGTGAAGTTGGGAAAGAGTAATTGCAAAGAGTAGTAAAAATGTGCTACTCTCTTCCATAAACATGAGGAAGGAGGTTATGGGAGTGCCAGAACCCTGAATTTGAAGTGAGCTAGCATGACTTCTAATTGCTGCATACCATCTCATTTTAGTAAGCTGTGCTCTGGCTGGCTTTCAATCTTACTTTGATTCAAAATGCTTTTGCTAATGAAAACTAAATTGCTCCTAACAGTTAAGGCCAGCAGCAACATTTTTTTTGTTCCAGTAGAAACAATCACATTTGAAGGATGAAAGTAAAGTCAGAATAGTGGATTCAGAAGCACGAGAGAACAATTGGCACTGGCAGAATTAGCATTGTGGTCCAAATTGTAGCAAGCTCAGGCTAAGCCCACGCACATTTTTTTATATTGATGAAGAACACCATCAATAAGCATACAGTTACTCTAACTTTAATGTCACATCAAAATGAAGCAGTTGCACTCAAACTGTAGCAATTGCTTTGTTCATATCATAATTCTCTTGGTCTGCTGTTTTGAACAGAGCGCTGTTGGTTGTATCTGTTTGAATGTTGTGGCTATGCATCCTATCAAATAGGAGTGGTTTCAATGTGCAGCTTTGAGAGTGCTGATGAAAACAGAGCTTTGCACAAGTTGGACAAGCTGAATTTCAAGAAGAATTGAATTGAAGAGAAGTAAATCAACCTGTGTGGAGTTAATGGGATATGTGACATCACTGGGTAAACTCTGTGGTAATGGATGCTACAGTCACATGATCAGCTGTTCCAGAGAGTTCTTAGGTCTGTGTTCCTGTAAGGATAGTTTTGACACACCAGTCTGATGAAAATTATGTTGTTAGTTTACTTCAAAAAGTTGAATTCCCTTTGTAACAAGCTTTCATCATGCTAAAGAGAAATGGTACAACTTGTGAAGATCCTAGAGAGAGTGCATAAGAGATTTACTTAAATGTGATGTGGGCTTTAAATTGCAAGATTAGAATGGAAAAGCTTGGGTTATTCTTTTTGGAGCAGGGAAGATGTAGTGGGGATTTGTTAGAAGTGTATGTTTAGGCAGGATAAATGGAGAGATTGTTTCCATTAGTACAAAGACTAGGAATACATATTTAATGTTAAGTAACAGGAAAAAATATGTTGCCAGGCGGTGATGTAAGGAAGAACTTTCCTTATGCAGAGAGTGACTGTGATCTGGAATCAATGTCCCGGAATCAATTAGGGCTTTGAAAAGAGCACTGGATAGTATTTGACGGAAAATAATTCATCGAGCTACAGACACAGAGTGGGAAATGGGGTTGCTCTTTAGAGGCTGAGTATGGACTCAGTGGGCTGAATGGACTGCTATGATTCTTTTGGGTGCTTGGGCCTGGAACAATCAGGATAGATTGGAGCGAATTTGCTCTTATGTCAGCAAAGGGGACATTGAGCAGTAAAGTCAAGTGATGGCCTATAATATGAAAACCAGGTAATTGAAGGCTGACTTTTGTATGTTAATTTGTCCCATATCAGAGGGTTGGAATCAACTGTTTTATATTTCATGATATGAATAATGAGAAGGAATAAATGTATCCTGCAGGATATTGCATTCACTCATACATGTATTTCATGTAAAATATGCTAGATCTTTAGCTCAAGGTCTGATTCATCTTACAAGAGTATTTTTCTGTCCATTATAAAAAGGAAAGAAAGCTCATAAAGATGTGTTCAGTGTGTAAAATGAGGGGTCTTGTTAGATTGGCCCCTGGGGTATGTTATCATTTAACTAGATATTGGTTGTAAAGGCATTTTCCAGATTGTAGGCAATGTGAAGTTCATCTATGGGTGTGATTAGTGCTGCTGAACCTGAGAGAAAATCTATTATAGACCTATAAATCACTGACTTGAAGCTTTATCTTTCTTGGTCTGCATGCATAAATTCCCATGGGCAATGTGCAGACAGGAGCTCTGCCTGATCAGGAAATTTATATGCCATCTAATCTCTCACCAAAGCAGACAGGAATTTCTCCCCAAATACATTACGTTCTCTGGTAAATTGGGTTCTTGCAAGTAATCAGGAAGGCATCCACATATTATAAATAAATCCATCCACAGATGTGTGATCCTAATCTGATTCATTTGAGATCACCTGCCAATCAGACAGCAAGAACCAGGACAGGAAAATGTGAATAAAGAAAGAAAAGTTTGATATTTGAAAGTAGAGCACATCATGGAGAGTAAGATCAACCAAGGAAAAGTATTATAAATTATATTAATTTGCAAAACAAGTACTATTAAACAAGCTAAGCAAGAGCAATTCTTCAAAGTAGATAACTAGATAAAGAAATGAACATGGAAATTATCAAGAAAAATATTGAATTAAAATTGCAAGAAAACATGAGGAAAAGAACATATCAAAGAATACAAGGATAAATTAAACCAGCTTAAAATATTAGGTGGCAAAAGGTGTGCTGGGGAACAATATAAGCTGTTTTAAGCAAAGTAGTAAAGCTTCTATCGATATAACTCCAGTAAAGGAATGTTTAGAGAGTAAGCTAAGTATTTTACACAATGTTGCTAGATAATTGAAGGGTAATAGCTGAATTAATCTGGAATGGTTTAGTGAAGTCTTTGAAATTCACAAACAGCCATTCTATCATGCTCGAGGCCTGTTAAAATATGGGAGGCTAAATTGCATTTATTTTAATGCAAGGAGTAAGGCAGATGAAAGAGTGTTGGTTAGCATGTGGGAATATGATATTGTTGCAATCACTAAGATGTGGTTGAAAGAAGGGCAGGGTTGGTAACTGAACATACGAGGATATAATTCTCTGACAAGGGAGGGGTAGGGGAGAGATATAAAATGAGAGGAGGAATTGTAATATTAAATAAAGAGTTCATTACGTTGTAATGAAGGAGGATATGAGATACTTGCTTCAAGTGTGATCATATGGGTACTGCAGATGGAATTTAATCCTGATAGGTGTGAGATGATGCATTTTGTGAAGACCAGAAACAGTAAGGCATGTACAATGAATGGTAAGGCTCTAGGGCATTTCAGGAATTTTGTTGTACAAATTCAAGGATTTCTGAAGGTAATGGCACATGTAGGTAAGGTGGTGAAGAAGGCGTACAGAATATGTGCCGTCATTAGCTGGGGCATTGAATATATGAGAGCAGGAAGGTTATGGTGTAAACTTTCTAAGACATTGGTTAGGACACAACTGGAGTATTGTGTGCCTGACTGCAGGAAGGACATGATTACGCTGAAGAGGATGCAGAGATTTGCAGGATGTCTCCTGGTTTGGAGTCATAGAATCACAGAATCATACAACACTGAAATAGGCCCTTCAGCCCACCATGTCCATGCTGACCTATTTACCCATCTACTCTATTCCATTTTCCCACATTAGAACCATATTCTTCTATGCCTTGCCTATTTAAGTGCCTGTCTAAATGCCCCTTAAACAGCTGATTCCATCACTTCCTTTGGCATCAACCAATCTCTGTGTTTAAACAAAAATCCCCCACAGATCACCTTTAAAAGCACATTCATGTGCTAAGAAGCAATTATAAATATTGAAACTAGCTTAATAAATAATTTAAAAGAAATTTACTTGCCTTTCTCCAGGCAGCCAAAGTCTCCCATTCATTTTAGTGGGACTTTTGTGCTTGCACCAAGCTCAGCAGGCATGCTTCACTTTCCTGAGAGCTGGGATGCCTGCAAAGCTTGTGCTGCTCTGTTGGACACCAACGGCGAATCTACTGGTACAATGCAGCAGTCCAAGTGGCAGGGCAGAAGTGTTGGAAATCAGAACTTCTTGGACTTCCACAGGAAGATGCAGCACAGTGGTGGTGTAGGATTGGCAGTTGCGGATCATTAGGTAAATTGGTTGGTTTTTTGGTAAATTGGTTTGTTATAATTGTCACATGTACTGAGGTACAGTGAAAAACTTTCATGCCATCCATACAGATCATTTCATTACAACAGTGCATTGAGGAAGTACAAGGGAAATCAATAACAAAATGCAGATGACAGGAAATAAGTAATTACTAAAGTAGATGAACTTAATTGACACAGGGGTCCATGAGATTGTTGCCATCATTGAGACATGGTTGAAGGATGGGCAGGACTGACAACTCATTATCCCAGGGTATACACTGTCTCACCTGAAAATTGTATCTCAGGGTACAATTTGCTAGTGAAACAGAGAGAGGAGCAAAAGGGAAGGAGGGATTGCACTGTTAGTCAGATTTCATTGTGTCAGGGAGGATATCCTAAAAGGCTCCTCAAATGAGGCCATATGGGCAGAGATATATTATGGACCTCCCAACAGTCAACAGGAGAAATAAGGACAGATATGTGGGCAGATATCAAAGCGATGCAACAAAAATAGGGTTATCTTACTGGGGGATTTCAATTTTCCAAATATCAACTGAGATTGCCTTAGCATTAAAGGCTCAGAGGGGGCAGAATTTTTGAGGTGTGCCCAGGAGAGCTTTTTGATGCAGTATGTAGACAGACCAATGAGGGAAGCAGCACTACTGGATCTTATCTTGCGGAACATAGCTGGTCAAGTGGAGGGACTGGAAGTGGGGGAATATTTTGGAAACAGTGACCATAACATTTAAAGTGCCTATGGAAAAGGATATGGATGGACCAGTAATTAAGATCTTAAAATGGGGTAAGGCCAATGTCATTATCGTGAGGGAGAACCTGGCAGAAGTTGACTGGGAGCATTCACTTGCAAGTAAGTCTACTTCTGCACAGTGGGAAGCATTCAAAGGAGAGATAACAAGAGTTCAAGGGCAACATGTTCCTGTAAGGGTAAAGGCCAGGGGGAGAGGGAACCCTGTATGTTGAGGGATATTGAAGGTTGGATAAAAAGTAAAAAAGAGTATGTGGTTATAGGAAACTAATGAAGAAATTAAGAAGACACAGATAGGTCATGAGAAATCACTGGCAGACAGGATTAAGGTAAATCTGAAGGCATTCTATAAGTTTCTAAGAATAAAAAGAATAACCAGGGAAAAAGTAGGTCCCATTAGGGACAAGAGGGACAATCTGTGCATGGAGCTACAAGGTTTAGTTGAGGTCCTAAATGAATACTTTTCATCATATTCACAAAGGAACCAGACTTTGTAGCTGGAAAATTCAGTGAAGGAGTAGATGAAAGTTTAATGCAAGTCTCCATAAATAAAGAGGAAGTGCTTGATGCCTTGGCAGGCTTAAAGGTGGATAAATCCCCAGGATCAGATGGGATTTATCCCAGGCTGCTACAGGAGGCAAGGGCAGAGATTGATGGCATTCAGACTGAGATTTTTAAGTCTTTGTTGGATACATGTGAGGTAACAGATGACTTAAGGACAGCAAATGTGGTTCCCTTGTTCAAGAAATGCAGAAAGGAAACACTGGGTAACTATAGACCCGTAAGCCTAACATCAATGGTAAGGAATTTACTGGAAAAATTCTAAGGGAGAGGATTAATGATCACTTGGAAAGATAGGGACTAATCAGAGACAGCCAACATGGCTTTGTCAAGGGTAGATCCTGTCTGACTAGTTTGATTGAATTCTTTGAAGAGGTAACAAATTGTATCGATGATGGTAGGACAAAAGACGTAATTTACATGGAATTCATATTACGTGAAGCCTTTGACAAAGTCCTACTTCGGAGACTGGTTCAAAAGGTTAGGGCCCATGGAATGCAGGGCAAGGTGGCAAGCTGGATCCAGAACTGGCTTGGCAATAGGAGACAGAGGGTGATGGTAAAGGGTTGATTAGATGTCTGACTAGTGGTGTCCCCAAGGATCGGCACTGGGAATTTGTATTGCTATTTGTAACATATGTGAGTTATTTGGACATGGATGTGGGAGGCAATATTAGTAAGTTCACAGATGACATGAAGAATTGTAGAGTTGTTGAGGATTTTGTACGTTCTCCCCGTGTCTGCGTGGGTTTCCTCCGGGTGCTCTGGTTTCCTCCCACATTCCAAAGACGTATGAGTTAGGAAGTTGTGGGCATGCTTTGTTGGCTCCGGAAGTGTGACGACACTTGCGGGCTGCCCCCAGACCACTCTACGTAAAAGGTGTATTTCATTGTGTGTTTTGATGTACATGTGACTAATAATGATATCTTATCTTAATTTGCAAGATAACTTAGGCTGCAGAGAAATATTGATATTTTGGTGAAATGGCTGCAAGATGGCAGATGTAGTTGAACGTGAGGTGTTGCATTTTGGGAGCACTAATGGGGCTAGGACATACAGCATGAATGGTAGGGTCTGAGGGAGTGTTAAGAACAGAGGGACCTTTGGGTACAAGTCCATAGATCCTTGAAGGTGACAATACAGGTAGCTAGGAAGGCATACTGGATACTGCCCTTCGTTAGTCAGGGCATTGAATACAGAGGTAGAGAAAAGCTAGGTCTTTTCTCCCTGGAGCAGAGAAGGTTAAGAGGGGACATGATTAAGATATATAAAATGATGAGGGGTATATATAGGGTAGACTGCAGGAAACTTTTCTCCATATTAGAGGTAGATAAAACTAGAGAACATAGGTTGAAGGCAAAGGGGAAGAGCTTTAGCGGGGATATGAAGGGAACCTTCTTCACCCAGAGAGTGGCAAGTACCTGCAATGCACTGCCTGAGAGAATGGTTGAAGCTGGGTTGCTGACAACCTTTAATGAGTGTCTGGATGCACGCTTGAATCACTTAAACACAGAGGGCTATGAATCAAGTGCTGGGTGATGGGCTAACACAGTAAGGTGCCCACTGGTCAGCGTGGATGAGTCGGGCTGCATAGCCTGTTTCCATGATTTACAATCCTGTGATTCTCTATAACAGCTGCTACATGATTTTGGAAAATGGCCTATGAAAGACATTAGGAGATTGACTTGATTTGACAATTTTGCAGGAGAGTTCCAGACAAGTTTGGCATCTCAACTAAAATGGTGTGTGCACACTTCTGGTGCTGACCAGGTGTGCACAGACCACATGCCAATTTGAGTCCTCTAGAGTCTCTATACCCTGCCCATAGTTGAACTTCTGGGTCTTGATATGTCAAAATGAGCATACGTTCACTGTTTCCCATGGTCAGATGCTATATATTCCTCGGTACTGAAGGTATTAGGGGTATAATTTATAGGGACACTGGTTGTAGCAATAAAAGATTCTGTAGGTACTTAACAAGCTACCTGATGAATGGAAGCATGCATCCATGATCGTTTAACTTAAGAAGAGGATAAATTGGATGACTATGACAATATTGTATAATAAGGCATTCTGAAGAATAAATTGAAGAAGTATGTGTTTGGTAATAGCATATTTAATAGTAAACATGAAGTCAGGAATGGAATTTCTTTTGAACAAATGTTTTGAAATCTATTGAAGCTTTATAAACTGAAAAGGAAGAGAATAAAAGAAACAAAATAGATCCCAGAGGTACTGGTGATGAGTTGCAAGCTGAGAAGCTGAACTAAGTGCCAATGTAGCATTGTTATAAAATATATTAAATGGTAAGGTAAGTGAAGAATAGTGTGTTTGAGGTTTGTCAGGCCAGCAGAACAACTAAATTTAAACAAGTCAAAAATAAACAAGAACTTGTTGTTCAGGAGACTTTCTTTACAAATGAATGTCAGTTTTTGAATGGGGAAAAGGTAGAATAATCATAGATGTCAGGGAAAATTGAGATGTAATTGGATATTAAATTGGTTGAGTTGAAACAATAGAGGGATGAGTTCATTTGGGCAAATACCTTTACTGATCCTTGACTTTTTTTACTTCTGTTTCATTATCAAGCATAAAGACATAAGAAAGAGGAGCAAGAATAGGCCATGTCTGATAATGGCTTGTCTTCTACCTCAGTATCATTTTCTTGCACTAACCACATATTCCTTGATTCCCTTAATATCCAGTGTTTCAGTAGACACGAGACCATAACATGCGGGCGATGCGATGGCTTAACTAGTAAAGCTCCTGCCCCACGGTGCCAGAGACCCTGGTTCAGTCCTCACCTTGAGTGCTTTCTGTCTGGATCTTGCAGGTTCTGCCTGTCATCACATGGATTTCCTCCGGGTGTTCCAGTTTTCTCCCACATCCCAAAGATGTGTGGGTTGGTAGTTTAAGTGGCCACTGTAAATTTCCCCTAGTGTGTAGATGAATTGTAGAATCTGGTGGGGAAAATTGCTCATTATGTGGGGAGAATAAAAAGAATTATTGTAGGCTTAGAAAAAATGGGTGGTTGATGGTCAGTGTGGATTTGGTGGGCCATAGAGTCAGTTTCTGCACTGTGTGTCTCGATGACTCTGTATTATGGCACATATATTTCCAATTTGTACACTGCCATGAATCACCATGTGGAAAAGGTCACAGAAGTCTAGTAAGTTGGGACCATCACATATTAGTTATTTCATTTATGTTATTTGTAACTGGAGCCAGGAAGGAATGTCCACTATTTATTCTATAAATTTACTAATCATACCACCTACATTCTTTTCCAAATCATTAAACCATATGACTAACAATAGGAGACCCAGCACCAATCTCTGCAGTACACCACTGGTCTTCAAATCAGTAAATCATCTTTCTGGCACTACCATCTGCCTCCCAGTTTTGGATCCAATTAGCCAACTTGCCTTGGGTCCTAAGTGCATTAAACTTCTGGACCAGCCTACCATGCGTGAACTTGTCAAATGCCTTACTAAAGTCCATATAGATAATGTCCTCCACCCTGCCTTCATCAAATGTCTCAGTTACTTCCTCAAAATAACTCAATCAAATCAGTGAGACAAGATTTCCCCAACACTAAAGCCACACTGACTATCCCTGATCAGCCCCTGCCTATCCAAATGTACATAAATCCAACCCTAAGGGATTTCCTCTAATATTTTCCCCACCAGCCTGTGTTTGCCTACCTTATTCCTGCTGCCTCTTTCAAGTAAAGGAACAACATTAACCATCCTCCAATCTTCAGTCACCTCACCTCAACGACAATGCATAAACCTCTGTCAGGGCCCCAGCTATCTCCTGGCTTCCTACAGCAACCTGGGATTGACCTCATCAGGTCCTGGGAATTTATCAGCTCCTGTGTGTACCATAACATTTAATGTCTCCTCCTTATTACTGACCTGCTCCATATTATCTATATACCTCTTCTTGAACTCAATGTCTTTCATGCTCTTCTCTTTGGTGAATGTAGATGAGAAGCATTCATTTAGGACCTCACCCACATCACCTGAGTTGATACATACTCCTTTGGTCTCTAAGAGGACCCACTCTTTCGCTCGCTACCCTCTTTCTCCTGATAGAGAATATCTTGGGATTCTCTTGAATTTTACTTGCCAGAGATATTTCATGGCCCCTCCATTCGGCCTCTTCGAATTCCTTCAAATGCTATTCGGCCTTAAGAACGCCGCGCAGACTTTCCAGCGGCTGATGGATGCAGTAGGCCGAGACCTGGACTTCGTGTTCATTTACTTAGATGACATACTAATCGCCAGCCATGACCGCCAAGAACACATTTCCCACCTCCGCCAACTGTACTCCTGTCTCCGTGATTTCAGCCTCACTATCAACCCGGCCAAGCACCAATTCGGACTTGACTCTATCAATTTCCTTGGCCACAGAATCACCAGCGAAGGAGCAACACCCCTACCGGACAAGGTAGATGCCATCCGCCATTTTGCCTGTCCCAACACAGTCAAAGGCCTGCAGGAATTCCTGGGGATGGTCAACTTTTACCATCAGTTCATCCCTGCAGCAGCCCGTATCATGCGCACTTTGTTCTCACTGATGTCTGGCAAGGGCAAGGACATCGCCTGGAATGACAAGGCTGCGGCTGCCTTCGTTAAGGCCAAGGACGCCCTGTCAGATGCCGCAATGCTGGTACACCCTAGGACAGACGTCCCAACTGCCCTCACGGTGGACGCATCCAACACCGCAGTTGGTGGAGTACTGGAACAACTAATCAAATGCCGTTGGCAACCCTTGGCATTTTTCAGCAGACACCTTAGACCACCTGAAATACAGCGCTTTTGATCGGGAACTTCTAGCGCTGTACCTGGCGGTCTGGCATTTCCGGTACTTTTTAGAAGGCAGGCCTTTCACCGCTTTCGCTGACCATAAGCCTTTGTCCTTCGCCTTCTCCAAGGTCTCTGATCCCTGGTCAGCTCATCAGCAGCGACATTTGTCTTACATTTCCGAATCCACAACGGCTATCCAACATGTCTCCAGAAAGGACACTGTCATTGCTGACGCGCTTTCCAGACCGACCATCCACAGCCTGTCCCTGGGTGTTGACTACACGGCCCTGGCTGACACACAGCAAGCCGACGACGAGCTACCCAGCTACAGAACCGCAGTCTGGGGCCTGCAGCTCCAAGACTTCTTAGTCAGTCCAGGTCAGCAGACCCTCCTTTGCGACATCGCAACAGGTCAACCCGCCCTATAGTTCCTGCAGCCTGGCGGAAACACGTTTTCGACTCGGTACACGGGTTGGCGCACCCGTCCATCAGATCAACTGTTCGACTGGTCGCCAGCAAGTTCATCTGGCATGGCCTGCGCAAACAGGTCAGTGAGTGGGCCAGGACTTTCTGCACTGCCAGACATCCAAAATCCAACGGCACACCAAGGTCCCACCACAGCAGTTCGAGCCTACCCGTAGAAGATTCAACCACATCCACGTCGACCTCATTGGTCCTCTTCCAGTTTCAAGAGGAGCCCGGTACCTCCTTACCATCATGGACCGGTTCACGAGGTGGCCAGAGGCAACCCCTCTATCCGACATCATGACTGATTCCTGCACCCGGGCGCTGCTCACAACTTGGATCTCATGTTTTGGTGTTCCGACCCACATCACTTCAGACAGGGGCACCCAGTTTACCTCCAGCCTCTGGTCTGCATTAGCGAACATGCTAGGGACGCAGCTGCACACCACCACGGCCTACCACCCTCAATCAAACGGGTTGGTGGAACGTTTCCACTGCTATCTGAAATCAGCCCTGATGGTCCGCCTGAAAGGTCCTAACTGGGTCGACAAACTGCCTTGGGTCCTGCTCGGCATACGCACTGCCCCCAAGGAAGATCTCCACACTTTGTCAGCTGAACTCATGTACGGTGCGCCCTGGTTGTCCCGGGGATTTCATACCCGGCCTTTGGGGGCGAGAAAAACAACCCACAGCAGTCCTGGAAAGACTGCGCGAGAGGCTCGGCAGCTTGGCACCGATTCCCACTTCGCGGCATGGTCAAGCCTCATCCTGTGAGTCCAAGGAACTACGAGACTGTAAGTTCGTTTTCGCTCGCAGGGGCACACCCCGGGCACCGTTGCAACGACCATACGAGGGGCCGTTCCGGGTCATCAGGAATAATGGGTCCACCTTTATTTTGGACATTAGGGGCAAGGAAGAGGTTTTGATGATGGACCGCCTCAAACCAGCCCATTTAGATCTACAACAACCGGTCCAGGTCCCAACACTGCGACGCAGAGGCCAACCTCCTAAGCAACGGCTAGCACAGCCCGCGAACCTTGGGGACCATATCGCCGGTTCTGGGGGGGGGGTTGTGTAGTGACTCACCGTCCGAGCAAGCAAACTGGCTCGGCGGTCGGGTCGCGTGTCGTCAGAGCGGCGAGGCCCAAGATGGTGTTGGGCCTTCGTCTTCCCCGAGCAACGGGGAGAACCCGTCCGCGGGAAAAGTTTGATGATTGTGTAGCGCCTACTGTGTGTGTGTGTGTACATATATATATATATATATATATATATATATGCATGCATATAAATAAATAAATAAATAAATAAACAAACAGACAGACACACACACACACACACACACACACACACACACACATTAATCAAAGAATTAACTTGAAAACATAACTCAATAAAAAGGATAGAAACAGTTTTGATCGTTTAAGTTACTTCGAATGTCATTAAGAAAGAACATTGTTTTTAAATTGTATGGTAGTGAGTAGAAACGACAATAAGGATAGGAAATAGCAATCTAGCAAGGACTGAGAGAAAAGTTAGACAATAAATTGTACGAAAGTGCCAGATTTCAGTAGAGAGGTGGAGGAGGATGACAGGATGTTGTTTGTTAGGTTTAGTGGAACAGATGGAAGTTACAAAACTAAGAGATGGAAGGGAGATATTATAATTAAATGAACCAAAAAGATACAAAATGCTTTAGAACATGTGCCTAGAAATCAGTGCAATGTGCCTGGGACACAATGGCTGTTTTGGATTTGGCCCATCAGTTAACACTTCAGCTGAAAAGATGCAGCAGGAAACATGGGTGTGTGTGTGTGTGTGTGTGTGTGTGTGTGTGTGTGTGTGTGTGTGTGTGTGTGTGTGTGTGTGTGTGTGTGTGTGTGTGTGTGTGTGTGTGTGTAGGGGGGGTGGTTGGTGGCTGGGGTGAGTGGAGGTGTTGGAGGGTGGTAGAAACAAGGATGTAAGTAAGTTACTTGCCTTGCAGGCCTCCCAGTTAACCCTGGGATAACAAGGACCCAGTTCTCCTGCAGTGATCCAAAAAGAACATAGTATGAGGAATGTCAGTATCCCAAGTATCCCTAATGTGAAAATCTCGTTGGGTTTGCAAAAATGATTGATGACAGGAAATGCCTGGGCAAACCTCTGATTGAAGTGTAACAACTTAGAAATGGTTACTCCCATGTTTCATACCAGAAAAAAGGAATCAAATTTCTGTCGGGTAATGTTGAACAAAAAGTATTAAACAACTGTATTTCCAAGTGAAGTTTTATCATGTAAAAATTGCTGCACACGGTATACAAAGAAACCCTGACATTTCAGAAATGATATTAGTCCCTCCTGGTTGGTGTGTGGCCAGTGTGCTTTGCCCACCAGCACTCCTTTAGATCCTTCTGCTACGTCACATTGGGCTTTCATCAGTCTCCTCACGGCTTCACTATATACTCCCCCACTACCTCCATTCTTGTCTCCAATTAAGCATTCAATGTTTAAATGACATTTTTTAAAGAACGCACAATTTTTATTGAGGTATGTGATACAAATTTAATCTGTGACTAGTCCAATCCAATTGTCTTGATCTCAAAAATGTTAAGTGATTATTGACGAAATCAAACATGGCACAAAAATATTGAGTGTGCCTTTAATCTTGCCAATCCGGCATTTTCAATTTGAGCTGATTATATATTTTCATTTTCCTTCTTTTTTTCCATTAAAGAAGTTTTTTTTATAAGCAACTTATTATGAAACATTGTAGCCAAGAAAATCAGATCCTTAAAATTTAGTATTTGGAGAACCTATTGTATGTTAGTTGATTAAATATGGAAACCTGGTGTAATGTGTATTTGTAAATATTGGCAGGTTAGAATCTGTTATTTCACACCTTTGAATTTGCTAACAGTTTTGTTGTGGAGGTTGTTGATACCCTGCTCAGGTGTTGGTATATTTGTAATAAATTCACAAGCTGTGAGTTCAAGCTCATGAATGTTGATAATGTTGCAGCAATCTTAACATATTATTATTTCAACTAAGTTTGACTTTGTAACAGGCGAGCAACACAAGAGTCTTCGGAGCAAGAGGAGACATTTGGCTCCTCGAGTCTGCTCCAATATTGAACAAAATCATGATGATCATTGATGTGATTTTCTTACCCTATCCCCATTTTCCTCAATTCCTTTAATGCCCTAAAAACACTTGATCTCAGTTTTGAGAGTCAATAATCAAAGACAAAATAGCTAATCATTTAGGAAAGCTGAAAATAATTAAACCATAGTCAACGTGGTTTTATGAAAGGTAACTCTTGTTTGACAAATTTGCTCAAATTCTTTGAGGATGTAACAGGAAGAGTTGATAGAGGGGAACTGTAGATGTTGACACAAGGTCCTGATGCAGGGTCTTGACCCAAAATGTTGACCATCCTTCAGCCTCCACAGATGCTGCCTGACCCGCTGTGTTCCTCCAGCAATTTGTTTTTTTGCAACCTCTAGATGTAGTGTATTTAGATTTCCGAAAGGCATTTGACAAGGTACCACATAAGAGGCTGGTGTATAAATTAAAAACCCATGGTACTGAAGGAAGTGTTCTACAGAAACACAAGAGATTGTGCAGATGCTGGAATCTGGAGTAACACCTGCTGTCCAATTCGGTTTTGCACTAACCTTGCACTAATTTTATATCCTGTAGATACCATTTTTTGCACTGTTTTTGCTTGCACAATTTTTCTGTCTGCATTTATTGTATGTTCTCTGTTCTATGTATGTCCTCTGTTGTGTGAGTCTGGGGGAAACGACATTTCGTTCCTCCATGTGTTTTACAGCATATGGGTGAATGACAATAAGGTATAACTTGAACTGAGTTCCTCCAGCATTTTGTGTGTGAGGAGGTGTACGAGAATGGATTGAAAACTGTCGGTCTCAGAGAAAACAGAGTTGGAATAAATGAGTCCTTTTCAGATTCAACTGAACATTTAATTCAGAAAATGTAAATTAGCCAATATCTTTTCCATTGAAACTTCTGGGAAATTGCAGCAAATTTGCATTCCACTGATGGACCCCATGAGGAGTCCAGTGTTTGAGCATTCTGGAAATTCATAAGGTAGAGAAACCAGCCCATTTTGGATTTCTGTGTCCATTCAAGGATTGTAAACTTGATGACATTTTCCTTTAAGTTTTGACCTATTTGTGCTTTCCCAGAATATTGGGCGATATTGGAGGCCATCTGCCTAAACTACTCAGGCACACCACCTACTGGCTGATCTTAGAGTAGCATTGTTAAGGCCTGAAAACTGGTTTGCTCCCTAAGTCAAGGGTGACTTTGTTGTGGGGACTGAAGAAAGTAGCACAGTAAGATGTTAATTAAAAGAAGACAATTATTGTTCAACGTCGAGCTTAATGAATAATTTTAAATGACAGGAGTTAAGGAACTGTTTGAGGGATGGGGCCTTGTCTGAATTAGATCAGCTAAGAAACATCAAAATTGAGACTGAACCAGACATGTTATCCACACCTCTTACATTTCCATTTTCCATAATTATCTGGTGAATTGTTATGCCTTTTTTTTCAGTAATTTGGTCCCTCCAGCTAACACAAGTTCTATCCTACAGCCCACCAATATTTCACTTGCTTCTCATCAAAATTGATTGATAAGTTCACAGATAACATGAAGATCAGTGGTATTGTTGATGGTGAGCAGGGTAGTCTATGACTACAGAATGGTATTGATCAGTTGGTAAGATGGGCAGAGAAATGGCTAATGGAACTTAATTCTGTCAAGAATGAGGTGATACATGTTTTTTATTGACAGGAAGTGGTGACAATACCCCTCAGAGAAGCTGAGATTTTTTTTAAACAAGGGCTGCATAGTGAAAAATTAATTCAAGGCAATATCTGTGTTTGATATCAAATTAATCAAGTTAATCACATTTGGCATCTTGATGTGCAGTGTCTTTCCCTAGCAGCTTCTGAATTTGCATTGCCAAAATGCCATTCAAAAAAAAAGTTGGCTGAGCATTCTTAATGTTCTTTAATGAAGGATTAAGAGAACCGTGGAGAATTTAGCATGGACTACCCATGCAGATAGCTTTGGGCAGCTCTTCATGTGTGGGGAATGTGCAGGTATCTGGAAGCTTTGTACAGCAAGCTGCTGTCTGGTATTTCTGATATCTTATACTCCCACAGTGAGTATACTTCAAATTACTCCTTTAGCTATAAAGCACTTCAAAATGTCCTGAGTTGTAAGGGGTATCCTATATATGGAACACAAGTCCTGATGAAGGGTTTCAACCTGAAACTTTGATTGTCCATTTCCCTCCATAGAGGCTGCCAGACCCTCTGAGTTCCTCCAGCATTTTGTGTGTTACCCCATATATGGATCTTTCTTTCCTTTGACTGCCAAACGTTGTGCAGGTGCTTGTCCTGCTTCTTAATCACCTTCCCTAAGGATTTCCTCATGAAAATGATGGCAGATCCAGTTACTTGCTCCAAGTTCCATCCTCTCTGGATGTACACTACAGTGGGCAGTGTTTCAGGACAAATGGCATGGAATCTTTGGTCTTATTCAGGATCGTGAATTGTTTTCAAACGGCATATAAGAGGCTCAGAGATGTGCCTACTTGGTGAACTTGTAATTGGTAGTTGGTTTATTATTGTCACATGTACCAAGATACAGTGACAAACTTTGTTTTGCTTGCCATCCATACAGATCATTTCAAAACATAAGTACATCAAAGTAGTACAAAGGGAAAAGCAATAACAGAATGCAGAATATAGTGTTACAGTTACAGAGAAAGTGCAGTGCAGGTAGACAATAAGGTGCAAGGGCCACGATGAGATAGATTGTGAGTTTATCTTTATCGTACAAGAGGTCCATTCAAGAGTCTCATGACAGTGGGATGGAAGCTCTCCTTGAGCCTGCAGGTATGTATTTTCAAGTTTTTATATCTTCTGCCTGAAGGAAGAAGGGAGAAGAGAGAACGAATGGGATGGGAGGGGTCTTAGAGTCCTGATGAAGGGTCTTGACGTGAGACATCAACTGCTCATTTCCCTCCATAGATGCTGCCTGACATGCTGAGTTCCTCCAGCATTTTGTGTGCGTTGCTCCAGATTTCCAGAATCTGCGGTCTCTCTTGGGTCTTTGATTATACTGGCTGCTTTCCTGAGGCAGTGGGAAGTGTAGACAGAGCCCATGGAGGAGAGGTTGAATTTCGTGATGGACTGGCCTATGTCCACAACTCTCTGTAATTCCTTGCGGTCTTGGGCAGAGCAGTTGCCACACCAAGCCGTGATGCATCTGGATAGGATGCTTTCTATGGTGCGTTGATAAAAATTGGTGAGGGTCATCGGGGATATGCCAAATTTTCTTTGCCTTCTGAGGAAGTAGAGACTTTCCTGGCCATATAATCTATGTGGTTGGACCAAGACAAGCTATTGGTGATATTTACATCTAGGAACTTGAAGCTGTCTACCATCTCTACCTCAACACCATTGATGCATACAGGGGTGTGTGCCCCACCCTGCTTCCTGAAGTCATTGACCAGCTCTTTTGTTTTGCTGTCATTGAGGGAAAGGTTGTTGCCTTGACACCTTGCGACGAGACTCTCTATTTCCTTCCTGTACTCTGACTCATTGTTATTTGAGATCTGGCCCACTATGGTGGTGCTATCTGCAAACTTATAGATGGAGTTACAGCAGAATCTGGCCACACAGTTGTGAGTGTATAGGAAGTAAAGTAAGGGGCTGAGGACACTGTGCTTTGCACTGTGCCCATCAATGGAAAGATCTATGACTTTGGTGGATGAACACAAGAGGAGGAAGTGATGTTCCTGTTTGTCCAATGATCTGGGTTGTAACTGGGTTGATAAGCCATGTGCGCAGTGGTAGTTCAAGTCTCCAGCCAGTTGTCCTCAACCATTTGAAATTAACTTATAACTTGATTAGTGCCATCAAGCAAGTTGTGTCATCTTTTGAAGGAAATGCGAAACCATGGCCCAAGTGCCCTTTCAGATGAACATAAAAGTAACCAAAGCACATTATGAAATGGAGCAGCAATGTCTTTCTGCATGTCTTGGCAACATTTATCCCTCAAATGCCATCACTAAGTAGATTATCTGGTCATTAATTTAGTGCATTTAACATCTCATCTGAAGATCACCACCTTTAGCAGTGCAGCAGTGGAATTGAACCCAAAACTTTCTGGCTCAGAGGCAAGTGTGCTACCAATATGAACTGACATTGGTGACTGGGGAAACCAGGATAGGCTCTGAGCCTGTGGTGATAGTGCAATGTCACCTGATAGAAGTATATAAAAGTATGACAAGCATAGAGAGGGCAGAGAGTCAGAGTCTTTTTTCCCAGAGTGGAAATATCAAATACTAGAGAGTGTAGGTTTAAGATGAGAGGGGAAAGTGTAAAGGAGATTTATGAGGCAGATTTTTTACCCAAAGAGTGGTGGGTGCCTAGAACACGCTGCCAGAGGAGGTTGTGGAAACAGATACAATAGCGATGTTTAAGAAGCATTTAGGCAGGCACATGAACAGGAAGGGGATGGAAGAGTATGTGCAAGCAGATGGGTTTAGTTTAAATTGGCATGATGGTTGGCACAGGCAAGGTGGGCCAAAGGTCCTGTTCCTGTGCTGTGCTGTTCTACAGCACAGGGGTCTGTTGAGATAAGCAACAGCCAGCCTGGGAAAGTGTACCATTTAGCAGTGTGATTTAGAGATACCCAGAAAACTTGTTGTTGGGTTACACAGGGTGAGCAAAGTCTTTAATTCAACAGCTCCCTCAGCTGCTGCCTTCTTAGAGGCCCACCTCCTGCTCTTCCCATTATTGAGGCTGCTACTGTTGTTATTTCTCCAATTTTTCCCATCCAAACCAAATGAGGTAATGGCTTCTGTTCTTCAGCTGAGTGAAGAAAGTAAATAAAAATCAGAAACAAGCAAAGTCAAAACTCATGAATTCTCTTGGAAATTCAAAGAGAATGGTATACAGATGCTTCATTACGAGTCCCCAAGAAAGAGAACTTCCAGTGATAATCTGACACCAATCTGCCAAGCTTTCACTTAATAGGTTTGACCTGACTTTTTGCTGTTAGAAACACGTTGGGCTCCAAGATGACATCGTTTACCTGCTTCCATCAGCATCCTTTACCTCTTCAACAAAAATTACAGGGTCAGCAAGTGAGATTCCCCAGGACTATTTTAATTGTGTGTCTGTGCTATTTCCATTGGTTGGAATTGATTGAAATTTCCTCTTCCCCCATGGTTAGTAACGGGATGGGAAGTCTCTAGACAATAACTTCTAGCTTTCCCCATTAAGCCTTTCAGTGTATTGAAGGATGTTGCACTTGCTGGGGAATGTTCTGGTGCCTCCTTCCCATCTGCTCCTCCAGCAAAGAGATGTCATTTTTGTTGGAGGCACTTCTCAGGTACAGAGTTAAATTAAATGTGTTTCCTGGCAAACACAGACAACAATGTGCCGACAGTTTTGTTAATGATTACGTTTAAAGCAATACTAGCAATCTAGAACAGAAAATATTGGGGATGAAACCAACTCAGCCTTGTTTTAATTAAAATTCGCTTCACTGGATATTGACAAGTTTAAAACCCATCAGATTCTTTTTACCAAACTGTTAACCTGCTGTTGTCTGTGGGTTTCTGTTTTCCCAAATGACCTTTGTCTTTACTTTGAAGGTCAGAAATCAGTAATGGCTCTGTTCTAGCAAGGCTAACCTCTGTGCCACATTGCTGAGCTCCAGTGGAACAATGTATACATATATACGTGTGATACTGGCCTAATATCATGATAAAAATGATGTGACAGTGTGGTAAATTGTCACACCAATTTTATGATGATATTAGCTAGTATCAGGAGGGCTGCTGCCTCACTGCTCCAGCAACCCATGTTCAATCTGACCTCCGATGCTGACTGTGTGGAGTTTGGAAGTTATACCTTGTGAATGCACAGATTACCCCCAGATGCTCCAATTTCCTCCCACATCCCAAAGACTTGGTATTGGTATTGGTTTATTATTGTTACATGTACCGAGATACAGTGAAAAGCTTTTGTTTATGTGCCATCCAGACATGATTCCATATGGAAGCACATTGAGGTAGTATAAAGGAAAGCAGAATACAGTGTTACAGTTACAGAGAAGGTGCAGTGCAGGTATACAAATAAAGTGCAAGGGCCATAAAGAGATCAAGATTTCATCTTTTAGTGTATGAGAGGTGCATTGTAGAGTCTTGATAAGCACGATATAGAACTGTCCTTGAGCCTGGGGGCACGTGCTCTCAAGCTTTTGTATCTTCAGCCCAACGGGAGAGGGGAGAAGAGAGAATGACCAGGGTGGGAGTGGGTCCTTGCTTATGTTGGCTGATTTCATGAGGCAGCAGAATGTGTAGACAGAGTCAATGGAGGGGAAGCTGGTTTGCATGATGGACTGGGCTGTGTAAACACCCCGATGCACCACAGAAAGCATCCTATCTGGATGCATCACAACTTGGTATGGCAACTGCTCTGCCCGGAACTGCAAGAAACTGCAGAGAGTTGTGGACACAGCCCAGCACATCACAGAAACCAGCCTCACCTCTATACTTCTTGCTGCCTTGGTGAAGCAGCCAGCATAATCAAAGACCCCATCCACCTGGGTCATTCTCTCTTCTCCCCTTTCCCATCAGGCAAAAGATACAGGAGCCTGAGGGCACATACCACCAGGCTCAAGGACAGCTTCTATCCCACTGTGATAAGACTATAGAACGGTTCCCTTATACGATGAGATGGACTCTTGACCTCACAATCTCCCTTGTTATGACCTTGCCCCTTATTGTCTACTTGCAATACACTTCCCTACAGCTGTGACACTTTACTCTGTATTCTATTATTGTTTTTACCCTGTACTACTTGAATGCACTGTGTAATGAATTGATCTGTACTAACGTTATGCAAGACAAGTTTTTTACTGTACCACAGTACAAGAGACAGTAATAAACCAATACCAATACTCATTTTTTGCAGTCTTGGGAAGAGCAGCTCCACATCAAGCTATGATGCATCCAGATAAGATGCTTTCTATGGTGCATCTGTGAAAATTGGTAAGAGTCATCAGGGATATGCCAAATTTCTGTAGCCTTCTAAGGAAGTAGAGGCATTGGTGTGCTTTTTTGGCCGTAGTGTCAAATTGACTGGATCAGGACAAATCGTTGGTGATATTTGCACCTCGGAACTTTCAACCATCTCCATCTCAGCACATTGCCAGTTGGTAACTTAACTGTTCACTGTAAATGGAAACAATGTAAGTGGATAATAGAATCTGGGGGAAATTGATCAGAATATGGGACAATAAATTAGGATTAGTGTAGAATTAGTATAACTGGGTGGAAACCCCTTTCTAATATTATGGTTTCTCTACCTCCCTCCCTTCCTTTAAGGTACACCTAAAGACCTTTCCCTTTGACCAATATTTGGTTACTTGTCTCAATGTCTCCTTGGCCTTTATGTCACTCTTTGTCTAAAATCCTATGTACCCTTTGGAATGTTAAATGTGCTACAGAAATGCAAGAAGCTGTTGTTGTGAGCCAGGGATAGAAAGCACGATTATCCCTGAGCTAAACCAGAAGCTCAAAGATGTGCTTCCCCACAAATCAATATAGGGTTTATCTGGCTCCAGGAATTACCGATGGGAGTTCACACAGCAAGAAAAACAAATGATAAATAACATTTTAAAATCCTTTATGGTGAAAGCTTATGTTAAATTTAGTAATTTTATTAAATAACTAAAGTGACTGCTGTTAACATTCTGCCAATTGTCTCTTAATTGAAATTTCATGGAAAGATACTGCATTTCTTGAGCTCTCAAGACCATTTTTCGAGGTAGATTGATTTGCCATTAACACTAAATCCTAATCCCACTTTGCCAAGCACAGCTGTAAATATTCGATTTCTCTGGTGCTCGGGATGCCTGTGACATTGTGATAAACTCTTCCAGATAAAAGCCATCACTCTGTCAGAAACTCCTGCAACTTTACTGACAACCAGTCAGACAGAAAATGAATGTGCCACAGTAAATGAATGACAATGCTTCCCGTTGATATGATGTAGAATTACAGGCAAAGCTCAGTTTGTGTGAGTTAGGCCGACTGAGGTAATGGTGCAGTTTACAGACGTAACAATGAGCCCAATAATTGTGTGGGTTGTGACATTTCCTTTGCCATTTTTTAGAACTTGCCTCCTAAGTCATCCTTTAATTCCTTAGATGAGAAAACTAGTATAGAGAATTATATTTCTGGTGAAGACTTACACAAAAATATTTTATTTGATAAAACTTCTCCCTTCTTTTGCTTGTTTTTATAAGATGGAAAGAGAAACAAGGTTTGTCCTATCAAACAGATTAATAGTACAGACTACAAACACTGTACTTTCATGGGCTTTCACTGGCCTGGCCAAGTTAAATTCCGATGATAAAGTTAAGAAGGAATAATTCTTCTTCCTTCAGTAACCTTGAGGTTGAGGATGACTTAATACTACTCTGATGCTGTGGGCTTTGAGGTGCCTGATGGGTCTAATGTCAGATCAGCAGATCTCATCACAAGTGGAGCAAGAGGTGCTTGACAGGCGGGGCAGGTTGGGAAATGGTGTGCTCCTTCATCCACTTCTGCAGGGTGTCTGAATACTTCTGACAAAAGGAATTGAAGCTCTCAATGCAATTCCGAATAGATGGTCCAGAGCTAACTGTAGGGCCAGGAAAATGGCATCCATCATGGACCTGTTTCGGCGGTAGGCAAATTGCAGTTGGTCAAACTTGTCTGGGAGACTGGGGTTGATGTCTGCCATGACCAGTGTCTCAAAGTACTTCATGATAATGGATGTCAGTGCCACTGGGTCGTTGTTATTAAGGCACGTTACCTTATTTTTCTTTGTCACCGGGATGACAGTGATCTTCTTAAAGCAGGTGGGAATCTCAGATTGGAGTAGGGAGAGGTTAAAGATGTCTGCAAATACTCCTGTCAGCTGATCCATGCAGGATGTAAGGACAGGCTGGGGACTCCTTCTGGGCCAGATGCTTTCCACGGATTCACTCTCTGGAAGGCTGATCTGATGTCTGCAATGGTGACTGTGGGTTGAGGTGAGTTGGAGGCTGACAGGGTGGGTGGTGTCATTTCATTACCCTTCTTTCCAGAACATGCATAGAATGTGTTGAGCAGCTCAGCTTTGTTTTGTAGCCGGTTACAGCATGCAAGCCCTGCCAGAATTGACAGCTGATTAGGAACTCAATACTGTCTCTTGGCAACCCTGATAACTTCACAAAGGTCGTACCTCAATTTCCTGTATAGGTCAAGGTCACCCGATTTGAAGGCCACAGAGCTGGACTTCAGTAGGGAGTGGATTTCTCAGTTCATCCATGGTTTCCAGTTGGGAAATACCCAGATTGACCTCTTTGGTACACAGTCCTTTACACACTTGCTGATGAAGTCTGTGACGGTGGTGACATACTTATTTAGATTGGCCACTGAGTCCTTGAACATGGACCAGTCTGCTGACTCAAAGCAGTCGCGGAGAAGCTCATCTATTTGCTCAGACCAGCACTATACGACTTTCTGTACTGGATCCTCCTGCTTCAGTTTCTGTGTGTATGCAGTGAGAAGGAACACAGCTTGATGGTCTGATCTACCAAAGTGCAGGCAGGCGATGGATTGGTAGGCATCTTTAATGGTGGTGTAGCAATGGTTGAGGGTGTTTGGGCTGGGAGACGTGCAGGTAATATTTTGGTAGCATGCTCTTGAAGTAGGCCTGGTTGAAGTCATTGGCTATGATAAACAGGACCTCGGGGTATATCGTTTCAAGGCTGTTGATCGTGGAATATAGTTCTTGTGGTATTAGTTGTAATTTCCGGTGCTTTGTGAGTAGATCATGTCTCAGCAATATACAGGAGGGCAGGATTTACTACTGAACGGTAGTCTAGGCTTGATCATCAAACAGTCCTTTCCACAGATTGCCATAAGCTGTGCTGGTGTACTTGAAAGCTATGGTGAATTTCATCATCAACGTGTGCTTTGTTGAAAGAAGGCTCCTGAGATATGTGGATGAAGCAACATTTTTTCTGCATTTTGCCTAAAAAAAATCCTAAAAATGGTCATTATAAATATTTTCATAATTTTGAAACCCACATTGTATACACGAGGTATTTTTAGGCTAATGTTTACTGAGCCACGAAGCATTGTTTATTGGAGACAAAAGCATTATTTCAGTCATTCACTGTAAACAGAGAATCAAGCTCTTTTCCAGTTTATATTCTTAACTGTGCTAGATTAAGTAGACTAATATTTTATTTTACAAAATGTGCAATAATTGCTTGTATTGGAGAGTGCAAGTTGGTACTTTCATAAATTTGAATTTGTAATTAACTGTGTCTCCAGCACATCACTGCAGAAGTTCCTCAGGGCAGTCTCCTAGGCCCTAACATCCACAGGAGCTTCTTCAGAAGGTCAGAAGAGGGAATATTCATTGATGATTGCATAAGGCTCAATTCCACTGCAGCTTCCCAGAAAGTGACTGTGCATGCATGCAGCAAGACCCAGGCATTCAAGCACAAGCTGATAAATGACAAGTAACATTCACACCTCACAGGTGGTGGGCAATGACCATCTGCAACAGGGCAGAATCTAATCACTTATTTTTGATATTTAGTGGCATTACCATTGCCAAGTTCCACAAAATCAGCATCCTAGGGGGTCACCATTGACTGAAAACTGGAAGTTCTAATACAATTAAATTGGCAAGTATAATCAAGTAATATCTGATCAGTTATTTAATTCTTCTTGGTCTTCTAAAAAGTAAACCATCACCATCTGTTCACCTAGTTATGCCAGAACGAACAACGTTGCAAAAGATTTGTACAGGAACGATTAAACTTTAATTGTATAATTTACTAATATTGACAGGAAGACAATTTCATGGCATCCAGATGGTCCAAATAAGCAGTGGGTAAGTGACAGATGGAAAGTGACTGCAAAAGCAAATTCTTCAGGTCATGACATTAGGAGCAAGCGGGGAGGTAGGGAAAGGGTAGGTCCACTCAAGGACAAAGAAGGGAATTTATGCATGGAGGCAGAGGAAGTGGGTGAGATCCTGGATGAGTACTTCACATCAGTATTCACCAAGGAGAAGGACATAGATGATGGTGAGATCAGTGAGGAGTATGTTGATATCTGAGGGTGTGCTGATATTAAGAAGCAGGAAATGTCGGGTGTCTTGAAAAAACTTTAAGGTGGATAAATCCCCAAGGCCTGATGGGATCTGTCCCAGGATACTGAGGGAGACAAGGGAGGAGGTTGCTGGAGCCTTGACAGAGATTGTTGTATCCTCTTTAACCATGGGTGAGATGCCAGAAACACAACAGGAAGGATGTGGAGGCTTTCGAGAGGGTGCAGAACAGGTTCACCAGGATGTTGCCTGGACTGGAGAAAATTAGGAGAGGTTCAACAAACTTGGATTGTTTTCTCTGGAGATCTGAGGCTGAGTGCCGACCTGATAGAAGTAGATAAAATTATAAGAGGCATAGATAGGTGGAAATGTTCATTGATGATTGCATAAGGCTCAATTCTACTGCAACTTCCCAGAAAGTGACTGTGCATGCATGCAGCAAGACCCAGGCATTCAAGCACAAGCTGATAAATGACAAGTAACATTCACACCACACAGGTGGTAGGCAATGACCATCTGCAACAAGGCAGAATTTTAAATGAGATTTAAATGAGATTTGTGAGGCTTTTTTTTACACAGAGTGGTAGGAACCTAAAAGGAACCTAGAAAATACTGTCAGGGGAGGTGTTAGAAACAGATATTACAGCAACGTTTCAGAGACATTTAGATAGACACATGAACAGGCAGGGAACAGACGGATAGGGTCCATGTGCAGATTAGTCCAGATATGGCGGGCGGAAAGGCCTGTTCCTGTACTGTACTGTTCTATGTTATATGTTCCATTGGGTTAATTTTTCTGGCTTTGGCATTAATAGAAATGCTTTATAATGTTTATGAATTTCATGACCCTGGTTAATCCCAGGATATATGACATAATTGGAATTGCTTCATTCTTTTGGTTATGAAAGACAAAATATTCAGACTGTGGATAATTAAAGCACCTCATTCTCGTTTCCGAATGGAATATAAACTCTGTAGGTTGAGACTATTACAAGGAAATAAACTGTTCACTGTGGGCTGTATTACTAACTTAGTCTTTGCTATCACACTTTTTCCAAATTGGCTTTTCCCTAGCAGGAAAAGGGGATGAAAATATTGCTGATCTGTATTTTTCTCTTGTGACATGCAGGAAGACACATGTATTATGCATTCAAATTTGTCATGTGAGTAAGAGGAACTGCCACAAATTGTTACTAAATGAGTGATAATGCCTCTCATTGAGAGCAGGTGAGGTGAAGTCTCACTCCAGGTTTGGACACTATCTTAGAGTAATTATCTTGTTCATTAAAGAGGCTCTGCTGGATTTTTAATGGTGGTGATTTTCAGATAGTAAGTGGTTACTGTTTTACTCTCTTTACACATGCTGCTGTCCTGCTGAACATTTCCAGCATTTTGTCTCTGATGTCATTTCTAACCAATATGCTTTTTGACGTTTTATAGGTTGGAAGAAACTTGACCTTCTGTGAACATTTAAGACACAACGTAACAAAATTAGTAGTAATGCTTAATAGATAAGTGTTGACATGTTTTTACATAATTGATAACCGCTTCTGGATTTCCTTAAGCTGCAGCCAGGTGTGTGTGGTGTCTTTCAACAAAGCACTCTGATGTTAGACTTCTTAGGAAAACTGGTGGTGTAGTTGGTAGCAATTTCCCAAATCAGACATAGGGAAATGTACCCAGATAACATGAACCAGTAACATATGAAATACAGAAATTATGTCAAATATAATGTGAAACACAAACAATTTGATCTTCCCTTAACTGGAAAGTTTGACATGCCAGTGGAAAGGGGATTCTTGTAAGTGTTCCTTCCTTCTCTCAGGGTGCTTTTCTATTTATAGATATATAAATGAAAGATGTTATGATCCTCCAAACAAAATTCTGTCAGATAATTAGGTCAAGGGATAATGGAAGTTTCACTGTCTAATTTTAACATCTTTAAGCTGTCATTTATCCCTTATCACTAAAACGGATTAGTTGTTCAGTTTTCTTGGTATTGAACAGAGCCTTACTGTCTATCAGGGTAATAACAGTCATTATGTTTCAAAAATAATTCAATGCCTGTGAAACATTGTGAAGTTTTGAGGATGTGAGATGTCATGTATTAAAGACAGTAGCTTGAGAAAACGGCAATATCCATTGCTCAAAGCACAATGTGAACATAATTATAGAAGGCAATGACTAGCACAGAAGGAGGTGCAATGAAAATTATAATTTTAGAGTCATAATGCCATAGAATCATGGAGTTGTACAGCACAGAAACAGTCTGTTTGGTCGACCATGTCCATGCTGAGCTTTTTCCCCATCTACACTAATCCCATTTGCCTGCATTAGGACGATACCCTTCTACACCTTACCTATTTAAGTGCCTGACTAAGAATCTCTTAAACATATTAATTGTATCTGATTACACCATCTTCGTCAACCATTCTCTGTGGGGAAAAGAAACTTAGATCCCCTTTAAATCTTTACCTCTCACCTTAAACCTATGCCCTCTGTTTTTTTATTACTCCTACCATGAGAAAAAGATTTTGACTATCTACGCTATCTATGTCTTCCATAATCTTTCGTAATTCTATCAGGTCACTCCTCAGCTTACTTTGTTCTCGGGGGAAACAAGCCCAGCCTATCCAATATATCCCCATAATTAAAGTCCTTCAATCCAGGCAACATTCTGGTGAATGTCCTCTGCTCTCTCTCCAGTGCAATCACATCCCTTTCTATAGCGTGCAAACTAGAACAACATACAGTACTCCAAGTACAGTCTAACCAGTGTTTTGTAATGTTGCAACATAAGGACCCAACTTATGTATTTTATGCCCTGACCTATGAAGGCAAGCATGCCAAATGACTTCTCCACCACCTAATCAATCTGTGTTTCCACTTTCAGAGAACTATGGACTTGGACCCCTTTGTCTTTCTGTTTATCAACTTTCCTTGGTGCCCTATCTCCTACCCCTACTTGACTTCCCAAAATGCACCACCTTGCACTTATCAGGACTAAATTCCATCTGCTAATGCTCTACCCAACTTTCCTACTGATCTCTATCATGCTGTCGCCTTAGACAACATTCCTCACTATCTGCAACATCACCAATTTTCATGTCATCCACAAACTTACTAATCTTACCACCTAGATTCACATCCAAGTTGTTGACACATATCACAAACAGCAAAGGTCCCAGAAGTGATCCCTGTGATACACCACTGCTCATAGAGATCCAATCAGAACAATATCCTTCCATCACTATCCCATCCCTCCTATCACCATATGGAACTGGGCACTCAATGAAGTTTAACATTTTTAAAAAACTATGTTGCTGAAGAGTCCTCAGTGAAGCAATAATTTTTTTGATTTCTCCATCCTCAATTTAATTTCTTCCACTTGCTGGAAATCATTTTGGTTGGAAAGCAAGTAAGTGGTTGAAAAAGGAGCTGGGCCTTTTAAATTGAGTGAGGTAACATTACAACACTCTCATTCAATCACTTAGCTGCCCAGGAGTAAATTTCATCCTTCAAACATTAAAGTTATTAAAACCTGGCATTTTTTTTTGAAACAGCCCATATACAGTAAAACTCCGATAATCTGGCATCCTCAGGACTTTGACACCAGCAAATTTTCAGGACTAATGAATGTTACTCCTATTAATACCCAAACTTAGATTAGGGGCAGGCACGGTAGTGTAGCAGTTAGCATAACGCTATTACAGTGCCAGCGACCCGGGTTCAATTCCAGCCACTGTCTGCAAGGAGTTTGTACGTTCTCCCCATGTCTGTGTGGGTTTCCTCCGGGTGCTCTGGTTTCGTCCCACATTCCAAAGGCATACAGGTTAGGAAGTTGTGGGCATGCTATGCCGGCGCTGGAAGCATGGCGACACTTGCGGGCTGCCCCCAGAACACTCTACGCAAAGATGCATTTCACTGTGTGTTTCGATGTACATGTGACGAATAAAGATATCTCATCTCACTTACTTTTATTTCATTTTTTTTACATGTTACACGGTAGACTATTACATTTTCCAAAGAACCTGGTGAGTTTAAAAGGAGCAGAAAATACGCAAGCCCTCTGGGGTCTGGCTCCAGCAGCAAACCTGCGCATGTTCCTGATCCCTGGTGTTCTAGACCCTAACAGTGGAGCCGCTGTTCTCCACACCCCTGGTTTTGGCTGCACGCTCCACCTCCACTCCAGATCCTCGGCTCATAGTCTGGACGAATGAGTGAGTAAGATGCCCAAACATCAGGATTTCCAAACAGTTAGATGCCAGATTATCAGAGCTTTACTGTATGTCTCCTGTCATGTCCCTGTGTGTACCCCTGGCTAGACATAAACTTCAGTGGTTGACTGGACAGTGTGGCAGCTTGTGACATAATGTGGCAAGTTTCAGAAGACAACAAATTCAACTGCAAGTATCCTACAAGTGAAATAAAGATCCCCAAACTCTCAGCCAACAGAGAGGTCCCCTGAACCTCTTTAGGTTGGAACCTCTGATTTTGCTTAAAATAAGTGACTGAATGCGAGTGCAATTCAGTACGAATGAGCAGGCAAGTGACAAAATGAAACCTGCATTGTGACTTTGCCAGCAATAACTTGTTATTGGTTATGTTAGGCAGGCCAATTCCAAGCCTGACACCAGAGCTCTGTTATGGGAAGAGATTACTTGGTGGACAGAGGAAAGGATTCAGGGATGTGCTGAAAGCCTTCTTGAAGGAGTGCAATGTCCCCACTGACTCAAGAATCTCTGGTCCATGAACACTCAAAGTAGAGAACATTCGGATTGTTACTGAGAACCTTAGAGACCCTGAGGATGGAAGGAGCGCACCAGCTCACAAACCATCCATCCACACATCCATCAGCTGCCCCATTTGTGGAAGAGTCTGCAGTTTCCACATTGGTCTCATCAGCTACCTCAGAACACACAAATCCAGACTGGAAGCATGTCATTATTGATCGTGAAGGACTGATCAATTGAGAGATCTGTGATGCTCCCAAATTACTGAATGTGTATCCTGCTATAACCTAAAGCCAAGCCTAAGCTGCTTGGCCTTCTACTCTGTCACTGTATCTCCTTTATAATTCCTTGAAACCCAGGTCTTTAACTTTGCTTCATACCTGCTTAATAACTCTTTGTTTTAGGATGCTGCTTAATAATGAACTAATGAAGTGATAGCTTCTCCAAGTACCTTGAAAGTGCAGTAAAACTGTTAGCAGATTGTAAGGTTGATTGAAGGAAGTCTAAATGCCAGAATAAAAGATTGTGCAGAAAATGCGAAACAGATGTATGTATTTTCATAAATCTTTGAAGGTGGCAGGGGAGGTGAGAATGAAATTAATAGGGAATTTGGATTGATGAGAATTAAAATATGGGATTACTATCGGATTAGTGTAAATGAGTGGTTGATGATTGGCACAGATTCAGTGTGCCGAAGAGTCGATTTCCATGCTGTATCTCTCTATGACTCTATGGAGTTCCTGACTTCATAAAAATAGATGCAGAATACAAAAACAACAAGATTATGTTGTAACATTATAAAATGCAGGTCGTGTACAACTGTAGTCCAATCTATTCCAATTGCTACACTTTAAGAAGAAGGTGAAGTTTCTGGAGAGGATGGAGAAAAGATCTAGAGTGATTCCAGAATGAGAGTTTTCGAATGGTGACACCAGGGTTATTCTCCTTGGAGCAAGACTTAGAGGAGATTTGATTGTGGTACAAAGTCATGCCTGAGTTAACAGCTTCACTGGGGAGGCCAGCATTTATTGCCCATCACTAATTCAGCATTTGTGTTCTCATGGGACTGACTAAATTGTTATCCAAAAAGCCAGGAGAGGGATGATGACCCAGGAACCCTTCTAAGCTATGGTGATTCCATGGTTCTACTTTATGGAATGCATTCTTGGCCATCGTTTGAGCTTCTCGAGTGTGGTTGGAGATGCTCTCATCCAGGTAAATGGAGGATATTCTGTCGCACTGTAGATGGTAGAAATACCTGGGGAATCAATGGGTGGGTTATTCACCACAGAAAGCCTATGGTTTGACGTGGTCTTATGGTCACATTATTAATGAGCTGGTGCAATAAGTTTCTGATCATTGATGTCTCTATTTCTGGTAGGGTTGCATATTGGATAAGGTAAGAACATTAAGGGGAGATGTGTAAACTTTTTCTTGTCAGAGATAGCATTAGTCTGCAATTAGATGTCGCAAGTGTTGCCTGCCACTTATCAGCTGATGCTTAAATGTGTTCCAGACCTTGCTGCCTGCTGGCATTGCTTCATTATTTGAAGAGTTGTGAATGGAACTGAACATTATAGAATCATCAGCTAACACTCACACTTCTAAGTTATAACTGAGGGACAGTCACTAGTGAAGTAGTCAAAGCTCTTTGGCTGTCAGACATTGGCTTCAGAAACTGCAATATTGCTACTCTGAAGCTGAGGTGATTTGCCTCCGACACCCGCTGTCTTCAATAGTGCTGGGTAGAACTCCAGCAGGTGGAAAGGTTCTTCCCGTAATTCCTGTAGACTTCAACCTTACATGGTTGAATTACCTTGATTCTACATTGGGTAAAAAGATGCTTTGATGTCACAGGACTCAAAGTTTAATTCATCTCCTTTGTACATATTTAAACCAAAGCAGAAAGTTGGTTCTGAAAGAACCCAACTGAAAGCATCATTAAGCAGATGATTGGTGATTAAATGCTGCATGGTCCCACTGTTGATGATATCTGCCTGCACTTTGCTGCTGATTGAAAGTAGACTGACAGCAGTAATTGGCTGGATTCAGTTTGATGGACTTTCTGTGGGCAGGATATACCTGTGCAACATTCTCTTTGTTGGGTAGATAGCAGATATGTAGGAGCAGCCTGGAGTTTGGAGCTGGGGCTGGGATGTTGCCTGGCCCAATGGACTTTGCTGTATCTAATGGACTTGGCTGTATCCTGAAATCACGTGGGAGTGTCGCAAATTGGTTGAGTACTGGCTTCCAGCATGGCAGGGGCAAGATGGATCATCCAGTCAGCATTTCTGGATGAAGATGATTGCAAAGGCTTCAGTGTTAGGAAAGCAACTCGCTGCTGTAAGCAGGCACAGGAAGTATAATCAGTGTGTTTGCAAGTTTTTTTTATCATACTGGGAGGTATAATACAAATTAATTTCCACTGGTTATGGAGAATAATGGAAGTTTTGAAGAGATTGAAAGGGCAATAAAAATCCAGGAGGATAACCAGAGCAATAAAATTATTAAGAGGGATGAGAAGTTACTTGGCTACTTGGAGAACATCCACAAGTTAAACCAGTCTATAAGTGTTTTATAACTTCACACTGGAAAAGTTAAGCAGGTTGGAGAGGACAGAACTTTCGCTTGTTTTCCTCAGGGCCTTGGTGCAACAGATGGCTGCCGTGTGATCTTTAGAATTTGACATGTTAATCCCAAAGAATACTTCAAAGCAACTATATTGCACTCCATGAATATTCAATTGTCCTTTGACACTGAAGAATGAATCTGGACTTTATTTGCCCAGAATTTTGAGCAGCACAAGGACTCTGCTTGTCCAACAAGCAAACACTGAATGGGCAGATGAGCCAATCAGATTGAAGAATTTTGATGACTAGCAAATCAGAAAGTAAAATGAAGCATTTTATATGGCAAAGTGGGTTGGGTTAGAAGCTAAAATATCATACATAAAGCTTTCATCATCTAAAAATCTGTGGAATTCTGAAATAATTATTCTGAATCAATTAGTCTCCACACGTATAAAATCAATTTTCTTAGGTGAGAGGTTATTTGGCATCAATTTTGCCATTAGAAGCCATGGTTACTCCTAATTCAGCAAGATTTTCAATGATTTTTCAATGAGAACAGCTAGTAATAAGTTAAACATCAAATCATTGATTGGGTAACTTCTAAAAGAAGAACAAAGTTAATGACTCAAGTTGATGACTTTTCATCAGAACAGTAATTCTGTGTTGATTGGCTTACTAAAGACTACAGCAGCACATTCTGCAGAGGAGTAGGCCTTCAAAGCAACAAATTCTGTGTTTAACTGTGATTGTGTGAATACCAGAAGATGCTGTCATTTTACAATTGAAAATTCAATCCTGATAGCTTCTAACTAGAGAACTTTGTTTAAGCATTTATTACATTGTAGTCAACAAAAGCCTGCTTAATTTCAGGGTCCTGAGTGAATTCATCTAAGCTCTTGGGAATCAAGGTGTCTTTTTATATTCAATGTCTTCTCTTGGGAGACAGTACACAACAGTTGAGTGCAAGAGAGTAGGGCACACAAGAGGGAAGCTGAGAAAGGAGCTCTGCTGTTTATACTTCTCAGGAGACGTGGTGCTGTGCAGTCCAGCCAGAGACTTTAAATAATCCTATTTTGCTGAATGCTGCACAATTGGGCCATCAAAATGGGTTTTAAACATGAGAGGATGCAAAAGAAGTGCAAGGGGAAACTGAGATACGTCCTTTCTGTTGTAGATACAGAAATAGTGAGGAATAGGTAATTCTTGTTTGCGTGATGATGAAAAAAAGTTGAATCAATCAGTTGCCTGTTTAACATTGATGCTGATTTTTATTTTCACTAACTTAAAATGAAGTAAAATCCAGAGATTTGCATGAGAGTGGACATTCACAAATATCTGTTTTATACTACTACCTAACAAATTTGAAATCTACACAAGTAAGCCTTGGGAAGATGCCCTCCTGGAAGAGTGGGCACTGGAGATGCACTGAATCAGAATTGGGTTTATTATCACTGACATACGTCGTGAAATTTGTTGTTTTGCGGCAGCAGTGCTGTACAAAATATAAGGACATAAAAATTACAATAAGTTACAAAAATAAGTAAAACATGCAAAAGAGAAATAATGAGATAGTGTTCATGGGTTCATGGACCATTCAGAAATATGATGGCGGAGGGGAAGAAACTGTTCCTGAAATGTTGAGTGTGGGTCTTCAGGCTCCTGTACCTCCTCCCTGATGGTAGTAACGTGGTGAGGGTCCATAATGATGGATGCTGCCTTCCTGAGGCACCACCTCTTGAAGAGGTCCTCGATGGCGGGGAGGGTTGTGCCTGTAATGGAGCTGGCTGAGTGTACAACCCTCTTCAGCCTCTTTCGATCCTGCACATTGGAGCCTTCATGCCAGGCGGTAATACAACCAGTCAAACTGCTCTCCACTGTACGTCTGTAGAAATTTGCAAGAGTCTTTGGTGACATACCAAATCTCCTCAAACTCCTAATGAAGTAGAGCCACTGGCGTGCCTTCTTCATGGTTGCATCAATGTATTGGGCCCAAGATAGATCCTCTGAGATGTTGATGCCCAGGAACTTGAAGCTGCTCACCCTTTCCGCGCTCACCCCTCAATAAGGACTGGTGTGTGTTCTCTCGACTTCCCCTTCCTGAAGTCCACAATAAATTCCTTGGTCTTGCTGACAATGAATGCGAGGTTGTTGTTGCGACACCACTCAATCAACCGATCTATCTCACTCCTGTACGCCTCCTCGACGCCATCTGAGATTCTGCCAACAACAGTAGTGTCATCAGCAAATTGATAGATGGCATTTGAGCTGTGCCTAGCCACACAGACATGAGTGTAGAGAGAGTAGAGCAGAGACTGGAGAGAAACACAGGTTATTTTCTTTTCATTAACTGCAAAGTTTAAGTGGGAATATGATAGGGATAGATATTTTAAATTTAATCAGATTATTTTAGTTGATTTTTTTAATTAGAGGATTAGAAACAAGAACTACATAGGAATATGTTTGTTGAAGTGACTGTTGTGTGGAATAGACTGACTTCAGAATTAATTAGTGCTAATTCACTGATTTATTTTAAAAAGTTGTCAATTAACTGGCAGGAATTGAGATTAAGGTAATAAGAGTAGGTATGGGTAATTAAATAATTAATGGAATGTATTGCGGTGTTTTAGTATATGACAAAAATGTTTTTAAGGAATGTACAATGAAATTTTATGGAGTTTTCTTTTCACCTCTGTTCTTACTCATCTTTTGTTTACATCTTCAAACAATCCAGCTTCGATGATCAAGCCTTCGTGCTTTCTCTCAGCTGGCACCACCATTTGCTCTCTCCACCCCTCGCCTTCTCTGCAACTTAACACGTCTGATTTCTTAACTTGTCCGAGTTCTAATAAAAGGTCATTAACCTGCTATCTTATCTCTGCTTCTCTCTCCACAGCTGCTGTCTAACCAGATGTCTATTTCCAGCTTTTTCTCTTTTTATTTCATATTTCCAGCATCTGCCAATTTTTCTTTCCCTTTTTGAAGCTTGCCTGCTACGTTGAATGAAATCCAATCCATGTGAACCATTCAGGAATAAGATCAAAGGATATTAAGTACTTTCCACTCTTGAGTGAAATAATTGCAACCCCAGATTAAAACCATAGTATTATTGTGCTAGAGTAGAGGCGGGACATTTCAGAATAACCAAGGAACAAGGATTAAAATTCGAAGATCCATCATGACCAGTATTACAGTTATGTCTGTATTGCGTATAAACCACAAATAGCAACCTTCTATGGTTAGTCTTTTCCAGAATTATTCAAGTATTTCCTCAGCTTTTATTAGCTCAAAGTGCAGTTTTGGACTCAGGACAGGTTGTAGGTACAGCCTATGGAGCTTGATGCCTTGTTAATCTTCCCTAACTTTGACTTTGCCTGATGGATTTTAGTCATCTGCAAATTAGTCATCTTGGGAATTACAGAATGGCCTTTGGGAAGGTAAATAACGATGGCAGGAGTGGTGATGTTAGCAACTCCACAATTTAGGATAAGAGTTGAAGCCAGGCGTATGGGAGGCACAGGATCACAGGGGACTTTTACAAATGAAAAATGAATCATTGTCTGGGAATCCTTTGCTCAAGATCTCTGTTGCAATCAGTTTTTGCCTGCGATAACACTGGAAAACCCTCACTGAGGATTACATTTAAAATGCAGTATACTCATTTTAGTATACTCATTTTGATGGTGACATTGGGGCACATTACTGGCATTTAAACAGGCCTCTATTCCAGTGCATTCGACATGCTGCACAAAATTTCTTTCATCATCTTAAATGCCCAAAAACATAGTTCCCACCTAAATTGTGCTGATTGGGAAGATCAAAATTTTCCCTTCATTTTTCTTTACAAGCAAAGGTGTACTCCAAATGGAATCATGAATACTAATGCTAAATAGATCAAAGGTTGAAACAGATTTGGCTAGAAATTGGATTTCACTCTCCTAAGGCATGAGAAACATATGTTGCACTTAGCTGTAATGCCCAGTCTGATCCTTCCGCAAAGAATTCTGGAATTGGACAAAAATACATAAGGAATAGGATTTTACATCAAGAATCAGGCAGGATGATGGGGCTTGTGGGCTACATGAAGAGATCATGGCTGCCACATCATCTCTGGAAGTGTGTCAGGCCTTAAAGGACTCTCTGCATGTGATCTACAAACTATAGTCATGGAGTCATACAGCATGGAAACAGGCCCTTTGGCCCAATTTGTCAGTGCCGACCAAGATGCCCATCTAAGCTAGTCCCATTTGCCCATGTTTGACCCATATCCCTCTGAACATTTCCTATCCATGTACCTGTCCAAGTGTCTTGTAGATGTGGTTATTGTACCTGTCTCAACTACTTCCTCTGGCAGCTCATTCCACATACAGACCATCCTTCTGTGTGAAAAAGTTGCCCTGCAGGTCCCTTTTAAATCTCTTCCATCTTACCTTAAACCTATGCCCTTGATTCCCCAACCCTAGGAAAAAGACTGTGAGCAGTCTCCCCATCTATGCCCTTCATGATTATATACACCTCTGTAAGATCACCTCTCAGTCTCCCACGATCCGAGGAATAAAGTCTTAACCTAGAGAAACAAAGGACTGCAGATGCTGGAATCTAAATGAAAAACACTCTGATGCTGGAGGAACTCAGCAGGCCAGGCAGCATCTGTAGAGCAAAGCAGGTGGTCAACTTTTCCGGTCAGGACCCTACTTCAGGACTGAAGATAGGAAAAGGGGAAGCCCAATATATAGGAGGGAAAAGCAGAGCAGTGATAGGTGGACAAAAGAGGGGAGGTTGGGTGGGCACAAGGTGGTGATAGGTAGAGGCAGGTAAGAGATAGTGATAGGTAGGTGTGAGGGAGGAGGGGAGAGCAGATCCTCTAGGGGATGGGTCAAAGGTAAGGAGAAAAAAAGGGGTAGAAAAAAGAGTGATAGGCTTGGAAAGGGAAGAAAAGAAGAGGCATGGTTGGGGGTGGGTGTGGGGGTGTGGGGGGGGGGGGGGTGGGGTTTGGGGATTACTTAAAGTGGGAGAATTCAATGTTCATGCCGTTAGGTTGCAAGGTTCCAAGACAGAAAATGAGGTCCTGTTCCTGCAGTTTGCGCTTGTAATTCTCCTGGCAATGGAGGAGGCCGAGGACTGACATATCTGTGATGAAGTGGGAGGGGGAGTTGAAGTGACTGGCAACGGGGAGATGCAGATCGCAGTTACAGATGGAGCACAGGTGTTCTGAGAAACGGTCACCTAGTCTACATTTGGTCTCACCAATGTAGAGGAGGCCACACTTGGAGCACCGAATGCAGTAGATGATATTAAGGTAGGTGCAGGTAAATCTCTGTCTCACCTGAAAGGACTGTTTGGGTCCCTGGATGGAGGTGATGGAGGTGGTGTAGGGACAGGTGTTGCACCTATGGTGGGGACAGTTGAAAGTCCCCGGGGTGGGAGCAGGATGGGTGGGGTGGGGAAGAGTGAACTAGGGAGTCAGGGAGAGAGCAGTCCCTGCAAAAGGGGTGGGAGGGGAAGATGCGACAGCTAGTCCTAGCCTCCCCAAGCACTCCTTATAACTCAGTCCTTCAAGCCCTGGCAACATCCTCGTAAATCTTTTCTGCACTCTTACCAGCTTTATGGCATCTTTCATATTGCACGGTGACCAAAACTGAACACAATACTCCAAGTGCGGCCTCACCAATGTCTTGTACAACAGCAACACAACATCCAAACTTCTATGCTCGGTGTCTTGACCGATGAAGGCCAGCATGCCCAAAGCCACTTTCACCACCCTGTCTACCTGTCACGCCACTTTCAGGGAATTACATACTTGTACTCTTAGGTTCCTCAGTTCTACAACACTCTCCAGTGCCCTACAGTTCACTTTGAAAGACCTACCCTGGTTTGAGTTTCCAAAATGCAACATGTCACACCTGAATTAAACTCCATTTGCCATTCTTCAGCCCAGCTAATGAAGATCCTGTTGTAAAGCTTAACAACCTCCTTCACTGTCTATGATACCACCCATTTTAGTGTCATCTGCAAACTTATTAATCATGCCTTATACATTGTCATCCAAATTATTGATTACAGATGACAAGCATCAATGGGCCCAGCACTGACCCCTGAGGCACACCACTAGTCATGGACCTCCAGTCTGAAAAACAACCTTTCACCATCACCCTTTGCTTCCTACCATTAAGTCAATTCTGTATCCAGTTAGCTGGCTCTCCCTGGATCCCATATGATCTAACCATCTATTGCAGCCTACCGTGCGGAACTTATCGAAGGCCTTACTGAAGTCCATATAGACTATGTCTACCACCCTGCTCTCATCAAACTTCTCCAAAAAACTCAATCAAATTCATGAGAATGATCTCTCATGCAGAAAGCTGTGCTGACTATCCGTAATCAACCCATCTTTCCAAATGTGTGTATATCTTATCCTTGAGAATCCCCTCCAATATTGTACGTACCACAGATGTTAGGCTTACTGGCCTATAGTTCCCAGGAGTTCCTTGCAACCCTTCTTAACTAAAGGCACAACATTAGCCACTCTCCAGTCTTCTGGCACCACACCTATCAAAGCAGCTGCATTAACAGGATAACACGTGGTGTGTCATGGTGTGGGTGTGATTTCTCATGCATTTGGTCATTCCCCGCCCTACCCAACAAATGCAATGGTCTGAGCCTGTTGACCCTCATGCCATGAGAAGTCTCAAGCCATTATGAGGCACAAGTTGATTGTTGCATGGAAATCTGAGGTGAATTGTATAAAAGGCCCTGAACAATGAAGATTAGTAAGTACAATGCCTCAATGTCACATTGCAGACCCTCAGTTTCAATCTCTCTGCAAAGTGCTCCTGGTTTTTTGCAGTGTCCAGGAAGGGTCATCACTTACACAGAAATGCTCCAGTTTATAGACAGGAAGTGGGTGTTGTACGTCCTGTGACATCATTAGGTGTGTGACAGCCGCACTATGGTTAACTACACATGAAACTTCCCAGACAATTTTTAACATGGGTGCAATATCACCCAGAAATGAGTTTTAGTGCAATTTAACCCAAATAAAATAAATTTCATGCATGTATGTATGTGGATCTAATTTTTCAGCCAGTGACTCTTTACTCAATCAGCCCAGTGTCAAGCCGCCCAGCCCAGCCCAATCAGCCCAGTGCAGTTGAGTGTGTGTGTGTGTGTAAAGCTTCATAAAGTTTACATATTTCTACATTTAAGTGTGACATGTAATGCATGAAATAAGCACTGCAGACTGTAAGAGATGATGAAGTGTTTCATAAAGGTAATCTGTAGTGCAAGTGAAGTTGATTTTTTTGGACACATTATTTAATACTTTGGTATTTCTTTAACCTAGTCCAGTTTGCCAACTAATTAAGGGAGTACTTTGTCTAACGATTGAGGGTGGGTTGGGACTGCTCCTTCTCTAATCAGTAATTTGCCCAAAATATTGACCAGACTAGGAGCTGTTCTTGTTAAATCCCTAATTAAAATTTTTACTTTGCTGGAAAATCCCCACAGGTATTTTAAATACAGGTATTGTATTAAATGCAATGATTTAAATCCAAGCGGATATCTGTCCTTAGGCTGTTGTGTGGTTTTGTAAAATGAACAGGATGTAATAAAAGTAGTTTCATTTGTGAGGATTTATCGACATTCAGCATTATCTGCTTGTGGCTCTTAGCTATCTTTCTGCATTCAGTAGATGTCAATTATGGGGTAACTCTCAGGAGCTATGAGTCAGGTGTAGATATATTGCCTCCTGTCTCCAAGTAGTCATCCTAACAATAACCCTCTGAGTCAAAGGCAGGGATGGGGCACTGATGGGAGAGGAGGGTGGATAGCTGTGGCATTGAACACTGCCCTATTGTGAAGGTACAAATTTTTCAAGTAGACGGTGATGGGTATATGGAATGAGCTGCTAAAGAAAGTGGTAGAGGTGGGTACATTTACAATGTTTAAAAGGCACTTAGACAGGTACATGGATATGAAAGGAAAGTTTTAGAGGGATATGGGCCAGAGGAGGTTGCACAGGAATCTGATGGAGGTATTCAAAGTCATGAGAGGTAGGCAAGGTATGTAGAGGAAAGCTGTTTCCATTGGTGGAATGGTCACGTGGCAGAGGACACAGGATGGAAGTGACTGGCAAATTAGCCAAAAAGTGACATGAGGAAAGATTTTTTTTACAGGCTAAATAGTTAGGGTCAGGAATGCATTGCCGAGGGAGTGAAGGCAGATCCAGTTTTAGCATTCAAAAGGGAAAAAATGCAAGGCTATAGGGAGAAGGCAGGGGAATGGAACTAGCTGAATAGTTCTTGTATAGGATTAGCACAGAATCAGGGTGGAATATCCTCCTGTGCTGTTCTCTTTCTGTGATTCTGAGTGCATCCCCTTCCTGTTATAAAACACAGCTGATTTGTGAAATGGAGAAGACCGGGCAATGTCAGGGCACTCAATGAAACCATCAATCTTGCAGATCTGAGAAACGTCTCACCTGATTAGAAGGAAATGTGTTGTGCTGCTCACTGCTTACAAACAAGACATCCAATTCTTGCCTGATGGTAATGTGGGCAGCCAAACTGACTGGCTTAGTCAATATCACTGCTTGCAGCATTTAAAAGAAGCCTAGAAGTTAAAATAATCCAGGGCTCTTTATTATAACATACTCACTGAAAGCAGCTCCATCCCGTTAAAACCCAAATCATCAGATTTCAGCTCAAGTAGATAAACAGTGATTTGCATGTGCTGATACAAGGCTTATTAAAGGTGGCAGCAGAGACAGATGATGTGGTAAAGACGCAAATAAGAACCTTGTTATCCACCTTGCATAGTTTATTGATCAGCAGTATTCTTTGCTGAGCAGCTGCATGACACAGGACTCTGTGCTCCATTTACTGTTCCCAGGGATGCATGCTGAGACAAACTTTGATTGCTGCTGGAAGATCATCAACACGATGAAAGACACACTTTAAACTGCCCAAACTTATTGGTCTTCCAGTGTAAGCTATCTGCAAGTGAATGCTGCTGACTGGCACATACCAAGGTGCAGGAGTACATGCAAAGGGATGCTCCGAAGCTCCACAGTCTAAGGTCCTTCCATCACCAGACACTGGGCCCTGTGTAACAGCCTCTCAAATGCTTCACAGATGCATTATTTAAAGGTTAAGCAAGAGTGACATTGACATCTTGTAAGAAAATGTATTGAATCGATAATACAAAGAACACAGAGAAAGATATGTTCCAATTGTTCATATATTATGAATAAAGTATATTTTTGGGGAAAAAAATGTTACTTGCAGTGAATAGACTGAAGTGACACCAGGAAGCAGCAGTTAAATGAAGATTTTCTAAAATTTCTCATATTTATGCTGTAGTCCTGCATTAACTGATTCCCACCTCACCTAACACTAAATCCCCCACATCACCACCACACGCCTTTGGTTTTTCTTTCTCTTCTGCCTTCTCTGACTTTGCTGGCAACATTATTCCAAGTACATTTACATTCTTCTGACCACCAAACCAAGCCAACTTTACTTATATGTGAACTTAGACAGCTCACTTGAACATGCACAGTATGACAGTCAGCTCAGTTCTGTTCTTGCCCTGTGCTAAAGTGCACATCCTTTCGGGGATGGCTCAGCAGGTAGCAGTCAGCAGCACTGCTTTTCTACCTCTCAGCCCAAAGGTGCCATAGGTAGTTTCTTCCATACCTATCCTCTGAGTTCAGCCTGAACCTATGTGGGGCTGGCCAACTATTCAGGGCAGCACACCCAGCATTCTTTCCAAAGGTTTGTTTAAAAAAAACAATAAAATAATAAGTAAACAACGACTGCAAATAATGACATTAAGCATTTCAAGAAATTACTGAAGGTATGAAACAAAATAGTGTATACTCTCAAATTTGAATATCTATTCTGTACTTTAAACAGCTTTAACCCTCAACTCCAACTCCTGACATATCTCCCTCTCTATTGGTAGTCAATTCTGTTTGAGTTCGCTTGAAAGCTATCTCTAACTTTAAATATTGCTTACTCTTTAATTCTAGACCATTTTTGTCAGAACCCATGCTGGTGACTACTCATAAGGTGGAACAGTTCTTGTCAACAGCTCCTTTAAGGTGATTCCCCTTGCTTGCACCCTCTATAGTTTAAAAATCACACTGGTGTGATTTGATTGACACAATGCTCCATCTTGATTGCACTATCTCTATCCTATTCGCCTTCTAGATAGCCATGAATTGTCAAATGTAGGAATGTTCGGTGTCCAACCAATAGCACAACAAAGATGCTTTGATGGTGAAAACATCTGACTTTATCAGTACACAAGAGATTCTGCAGAAGCTGGAATCTGGAGCAATACACACAAAATGCTGGAGGAACTCAGCAGGTTATTCTGGCTTCTGCCCTTTTCCTTTCCAGTCCTGACGATGGGTCTAGACCCGAAACGTCGACTGTTTATTTCCCTCCATAAATGCTGCCCGACCTGCTGAGTTCCTCCAGCGAGATGTGTGTATGACTTCATTAGTATTCTGATAAGTTCATCCCCTGATGTTTACACTTGTAAACATGTGTTAAGGGTAAACCCAGCAACCCCAAAGACATCTTCTTATCTCTCTGTTGCCTAATGTTGTCACATAGCAAGGGTCCAGAAGAAATGATAGTGCTTGTCTAAACAAATACTTCAGGATTTCCATTCCAGCTCACGGTCTGTTTACTGTTTAATGCTCAGTCAGCACTAACGTTGGCTTCCCACAGCATCTTGGGATAGGAATTTTGATCCATTTTGGTTTGCCATAATTTACGCATTCTTGCTGAAGGCATAGCCGCAGTGCTGATGCTAATGTTAGCGTAGTTTAGCTAACTAAACACAGAACAGCGATATAGCATCTGCAATAGATGGCTTAGGACCACACCACATTCATCATTTGCCCAATAGGGTGCACTTACTAATTAAGCAATTGCAAAACAACTGAGATTTAGTTCTTTAAATGAGTAACATTGTTTGTACTATTTGACCCTGGGTTATGTGGTCTTGCATGAAGGATGCTGAATAGATTTTATCAAGTGAGTGTATCTGTTGAATCAATTAATCAGTTCAGTGCGAAAACCAGCTCTGCATTCAAATCACAAGTAGATCAAATTTATATTTGTTCAATTATGATACATGTTTATCAGATTTAGATTATATCTTCTATTAGATGTGGAGATCTGTAGCTGGTCATTTTTGACTGTAGGAACTGAATTTGACAATAAATAATACTGCATGTTCTGCTAAAAAGGAATAATTTGCTTTAGTCAAAGTGTACTCTGATTTGTTATTGATGAGTCATTGTTTGTCTGGAAGATTACTTGCAGAAATGAATGGGGAAATGCACATTCCCTTTGCCTTAGGTGACCTTAATTCATTTTTAAATGAATTTTTAATTATTTTTTAATGTTTGCCATTTGTAATGGCTACCTGCCCACAGCTAGTGAAAATAAAATCAATTCTATTACAGTTCGAACTTTTAGCTTTCTTGAAATAGATGTTTAGGTTCTTAATCACGCAAAGGTAGGAGTGGGCAAAATGAAATGCACCCCAACACACAACCATTTTCTCCCAGTTTTCTTAAGGTTCTTGCACACAGGATTTAATCTTTGAGTATGAAGCAAAACAAATAGAACTGAAGGTTTCTCAAAGAGACAAAGTGACAGAATGATTTCATGCAGCACATATATCACTGTAATCTCCATCCATTTCGTCGACCTCTGTTCAAAACAAGAACAAATATTGGTACAGATGATCCTCCAGCAAAATTGGCTTTCTGCTGAAAAATATCACAAGATTCTACCAAGACCTTGTGAATCAGTGCTGGCACATTCAGTATTCTCCATGTTATTTTACTCAAAGCACAGAAGATGACTATAAAATGTGAGGTCCACCTGGGTGTGAATTTTTTGAGGAAAATCATGAATATATTGAACTATCAAATGTTAAGTACTGAAAGTGTTTTTGAAATAATTGGCAGAATTTTTACACGTTGTAGTCCACAGCAGTGAAACTTAGAAAATATTATGTTGCATTGTTTTGTTAAAAAAGGAAAGGGGCAATATTACAATATACCTATAGTGCCGTGATTTTATAATTACTTTAAATGGGAGGAAAAGGTACAGCTGGATCTCTCCTGAGGAATGAGAGGACAAGTAATAAGAAAATCTCAAAATATGTGTCATGTAAATAGCAGCCTTTCAAAATGTTTTATTGCATCAGTAAACTCAAAACCTAAAATGTTTATCCAACAGCATGGAATAGTACAATGTTCCCCTGCGTGCTTCCACAGTAATTACTAATTACTGGCTGCGTAGTTAGGAAATTATATCTGCTTACTCTGTTAAATTAATTCCACTTAAAGGGTACATGAAAATACATGTTATAGTCTCACAAGAAGGCAAACTAATTGGGGTAGCTAAAACTGATACTGAGTGTGTGCATTTCATTGTACAAGTATTTATTGCCTTTGTTATTATTTTTATCATCCAGGTCTTTAAAACTGATAAGAGCCCTTTACTGGTCCCTCCCTTCATGTTTGGTGTCAATTGATTTGTCCGCTATATGCATAGGACACTGTCACCAATAAATTTATTGTGTACTTTACTGATGAATAGCCGTCATCTTTTTCCAAAGCCCCTTGGGGTAAGCATCCTGTTCCAGGGCTAGGGTTCTTGAGGACCTGCCCAAAAGGTTCTGCCATTGGTGAATGGCCAAATGCTTGAAGTAGCCATGTGAATGTATGTGGAAGCAAGGGGAGCTGTAGAGCCTCACTTCTACTTCTGTGATGGGAAGCGAGGCTAGTCAAACTGGGTATGACTAAGTGTTGATAATCTAGGACTAAATTCTGGTGCTGAGGGACTGCGTCGAGGGCCAAACAAGTTATATGAGGCCTTCATCCATTTGCTTTATCCTCATCACTACTAAACATTCCACCTCCTCATTAAGGGTTGGAGACTGGCTTTAAGAGATGACAGAAAGGCCAAATTACAATTCTCTTAGCTGACAATCTGTCCCGAAGTAGTGCAATTAGAATCGATGGCTTGTTTCCAGGGTTTAAATGAGGACTGAACATAAAAACTGTTTGAGCCTTTGTTGATATTATCAGGTTGCTGGAAGAGATGTCCCTCTCACCACCCACCTGATTTGCACCACAAGTGGAAGTCAGAGTCTCAAGTTTCACTTGTTTTTCTGAAGCAGATCATGAGTGATTTTTACATCTTCATTTGCCACTGGTGAGATGCCAGAAGACTGGAGGATAGCTCCAGTCTTGTTCCTTTATTTTATAAAGGCAGAAGGGATAAGCCAGATAACTCCAGACCAGTGCGTCTTACATCAGTGGGAGGAAAATGATTGATGAAACTTCTAAGGGATAGGATTTATGTACATTTGGAAAGGTAGGGGCTGATCAGGGGTAGTCAGCATGGCTTTGTGCAGGGAAATCCTGTCAAACTAATTTGATTGAATTTTTTGAGGAGGTAACTCAGAAGAATGATGAAGGCAAGGCGGTAAACGTTGTCTATATGGACTTTAGTAAGGCACTTGACAAGGTTCTGCATGGTAGGCTGGTGCAGACGGTCAGGGCACACGGGATCCAAGGTGATAGAAGGTGGAGGGCAGTGGTGGATGGGTGTTCTCCTGATTGAAAGTCTGTGACTAGCAGTATATTTGCAGGGATTGATGTTGGGACCCTTGTTGTTTGTGAAATATACGGATGACTTGGATACGAATATAGGAGATATCAATAGTAAGTTTTTGTAGATGACACTATGTGGATAGTGAGGAAATTTTTTTTAAGGCTACAGCAGGATATAGATCAAATGGAAGGTTGGACGGAGCATTGGTAGTGTGGGTTGATGTAGATAGGGGTAGGACCCTATAAATGGTCCTACCAACTACCATTCAATGAATGGTAGGGTGCTAAGGTATGTTGATGAACAGAAGAATCTTGGGGTTTAGTTCCATCGTTCTCTGAAAGTGGCAATGCAATTAGTTAGGGTGGTAAAGAAGGCATATGGCTCAGGACGTAGAATATAAAAGTTGGAACCTTACGTTGCAACTTTACAAAATGCTGGTTAGACCGCACTTGGAGTATTGTGTGCAGTTCTGGTTGCCACACTATAGGAAGGTTGTGTAGCACTGGAGAGAGGGCAGAGGAGATTCACAGGGATGTTGCTTGGAGGATTTTAATTATGTGGAGAGATTGGATAGAACAAAGGACAGAGAACAGTACAGCACAAGAACAGGCCCCACAGCCCATGATGTTTGTTCCGCCCATGATGCTAAATTAAACTAAACCTATCTGCCTGCACATGATCCATATTCCTCCATTCCCTGCATGTTCATGTGCCTGTCTAAATGCTTCTTACATGCCACTATCATGTCTGCTTCCACCACCATCCCTGACAGCCAGCTCCAGGCACCAACCACTCTCTGTGTAAAACAAAACTTACCCCGCACATCTCCTTTGAACTTTCCCACTTGTACTTTAAAGCTATATCCTCTAGTATTTGATATTTCTACCCTGGGGGAAAAAACTCTGACTATCTACCCTATCTATGCCTCTCATAATCTTATAAACTTCAATCAGGTCTCCTCTGAGATTCTGATGTTCCAGTGAAAACAATCTGAGTTTGTCCAACCTCTCCCAATGGCTACTACTCTCTAATCCAGGCAGCACCTTGGTCAACCTCTTCTGCATCCTCTCCAAAGCCTCTGCATCCTTCCTGTAATGGGGCACACCATAATCCAAATGCAGCCTAACCAAAGTTTTATGCAGCTACAACATGTATTCCTGACTTTTGTACTTAATGCCCTGACCAATGAAGACGGGCATGCCACATGCATTCTTTACCACCCTATCTACTTGTGTTGCCACCTTCAGAGAGCTACGGACTAGGACCCCGACATCCCTCTGTACATCAATACTCCTGCCACTGTTCACAAACCTCCAGTCAGAATAACACCAGCTTCTTTCTTCTATGGCCAAGCCAATATTTCAATTTACCAAGTGACCATGGATCCCATGCATCTTAATCTTCGGGATTAGTTTACCATGAGAGACCTTGTCAAGTGCCTTCCTAAGGACCATGTAGACAATATCCACTGCCTTACCTTCATCTATCATCTGAGTCACCTCCTCAAAAAACAATCAAGTTTATAAGGCATAACCTGCATCACACTAAACTATGCTAGCTTTCCTTAACAAGCCCACACTTTTCCTAATGTGAGTAAATCCTATCCTTAAGAATCCTCTCCAATAGCTTCACTACCACTGATGTGAGGCTCAATGGCCTATAGTTTCCCGGATTATCCTTATTGCCTTTTTGAAACAAAGTAACAGCATTGGTGACTCTCCAGTCCTCCTGCGCCACATCTGTGGCTAGAGAGGATACAGAGATCTTTGTCAAGGCCCCGGCAATCTCCCCTCTTGCCTCTCACAAGTCCCCAGGGTCTCATCAGGCCCTGGAGACTTGTCCACCTTAATGTTCTTCAATAAACCCAACACCACCTCCTTCTTGGTCTCAACAAGCCATAGATTATTAGGAGGCACAAGAGATTCAACAGATGCTGGAATCTAGAGCAACACACACAAAATTCTGGAAGAACTCAGCAGGTCATGCAGCATCCATGGAGGGAAATAAACAGTTGATGTTTTGGGTTGAGACCTTTCATCAGGACTCAATATGACAGTAGTTGGACTCGATATGACAATCGTAGGGCTTTCAAAAACTATAAGATGAGAAGGGATCTGTGGGTTAAGTTTTGTTTTTACATTGAGGTTGATATCAAAAACAAAGGTTGTGGGTCTAAGATGAGAGGAAGGAGTTTTGAAGGTGATTGAGGGTATTTTTTTTACACAAAGCGTGTTTGACATCTGGAGGTGGTGGAATCAGATACAATCACTAAGTTAAAGAGACATTTTGACAGGCACTTGAAAAAGCAAGGCATTGAAGGATATGGACTGAAGGAAATGTGATGAGTGTAGATAGGCAAAAAGGTTGGCATAGATGTGGTGGGCTTAAGGGCCAGTTTCTGTGTTGTACAACTCCTTGTCTCTTTGTTTTTGCAGAACATTACATTCCCTGCAACCCTCTAGTTCGCATTGGGAAGCAGCTGTATATTAAGCAACATGCACAAAAGGCTGGAGGAACTCAGCAGGTCAGGCAGCATCTATGGAGGGAAATGAACAGACAACGTTTCGGTCCGAGGCCCTTCATCAGGACTGAATATTAGGCTGTATATTAATTTGGCTGCTATGACGTTGGCCAAAAATTGGAAATGGGTCATTAGGTAATAAGAATAGACAGGGAATTGCATTCCAGTTTAAAAGAGATTCAAGTCTGACATCAGTTCTTAAGTAACACTATTGCCAAAAGCTGTAGTACTTCAGGGAGACAATGTCATCCATAGCAAACAGTGGACCAACTCTATTATCGCATTAATCACATTTCAGATACCTTGTCTTCACCATATAGATACAAGCTCAAACTGGAAAGCATCAACACCCTTTCAAGGGGAGCTGATAGGGTCAAATGCAGATAACCGCAGTCCTCTAGCAGAACATGTCAAATCTTATTAACTTCAGTTAATGAAGTTATTGCAACTTGATAAAAGCAAACAACTACTGTCAGGTTTCCAATTTAATTTAAAGCATACCAATTAATCTGTGACACTTTGAGCTCGTGATTCTGAGATGGCATAATGATATGAATGATTGGCAGGAGTGAGAACTGAAACTTCTTCTATATTGACAAGGATATGCTAAATTAGCTGTATTGGGAAGTTTAGTCCTTTACCAGCATATAAAGTGAATGACTATCAAAAGGCTGCAGAGAGTGAAAAAAATGAAATATGGAAACACACAGCAAGTCAGGTAGCATCTGTGGATATCTTCATATCAAAGACCCTTCATCAGAACTGGGAACAGTGCAGGGATCCATGGACAGATAAGTCACAGTGGGAGTGGGATGAAAAATTAAAGTGACAGGCAACTGGAAGCTTAGAGATACCCTTGACTAGTTAACACAGGTACTCCACAGAGTGATTACCTAATTTGATTTTTCCAATGGGACGAGGCCAGCCACAGTTGTATTAAGCAAGGAAGGCCTAAAAGAAGAGGAACATTGTTTCCGACAAACTGATATTCATGTTAGTGTACTGCCTTGGTAGATTGTATATTCTAGTCAAACATCCTCATCAATGACCTAGTGTATAACATTAAGCATGGCATCTCCTTTCTGACATTACTTATCTAATGCTACATCCATGAGGCAGAAACAAATGAGCAGTGGACATGCTTTTATCGTGGGAGAGGTGTTTCAAATCTGGTAAATGAGTTACTTGAACATTTTGGTCACAGATATTCAGCTCTCTAGCATGGAAATTTTATGCAAACAGTTTATATAGGGAAAATAAGCGATAGGAAGTGAGAAATCTCATGGAAGCTTAGTTACCAGTCAACAGACCTTGGATAATAATGGAATATTGTGGACCTTTTTTGAAGGTTATAGTGAAACTGTCCCCCACGCTTATTTGCTGAAGTCCAAAACCAGTCTACCACTGTCGTCTCTGGAGAGATTCCATTCGGTTATGCTGGAGCAGTTGGTTCTAACCAGTTTTGTGCTCATTTAGGAACGGGAAAGTAAATGAAAGGACTGCTGGATACCTTTATTTCTATCATAAGTAGCAACATAATGTTTTTAGGCTTCTGGGATTCCACAGTAAACAACAGCAATGCATTTATCATTGCTTCCTGCACGATAAAATGGTAACAACACCAATAAATGGTGGTCAGAAGATTGCTTACAAAAGAATAGTTAACTGATATCATCCTACTTTTCTCTGTATAAGTACTACACTGGAGTTATCGGTACAGTGAATTTGAATGATTTTACACAGATAAGCAAACCAACTGCAAGTCCATAGCTCCCTGAAAGTGGCAACACAAGTGGATAGGGTGGTAAAGAATTCATACAGCATGCTTGCTTTCATCAGTCATCGCATTGAGTATAAAAGTTGGGAAGTCATCTCGCAGGCACAAGAGTCTGCAGATGCTGGGATATGGAGCAAAAAACAAACTGCTGGAGGAACTCAGTGGATCAGGCAGCATCTATGGAGGCAAAGGGATAGTTGATGTTTCAGGTCGAGGGCCTGCATCAGGATTGAGAGTGTAAAGGGGAGATAGCTGGTATAAAGAGGTGAGGAGGAGGGGTGTGACAGGAGCTGGCAAGCGATGGAGCCATGTCGCGACTGTATAAAACTTTGGTGAGGCCTCATTTGGAGTATTGTGTGCAGTTCTGGTCACCGCATTACAGATAGGGTGCAGAGGCTTTTGAGAGGCTGCAGAAGGAATTCACCAGGATGTTGCCACGATTAGAGAGTATTAGCTGTAAGGAGAGGCTTCACAAACTTGGATTGATTTCTCCGGAACATCGGAGGCTGAGGGATGACTTGACATAAGTACATAAAATTATAAGAGGCGTAGATAGGGTAGGTAGTCTTTATTCCAGGGTGGAATTGTCCAATGCTAGACATTTGATTTAAGGTGAGAGGGAGAATGTTTGAAAGAGATATGCGGAGATGTGGCAAGTTTTTTACACAGAAAGTGGTAGATGCCTGGAATGGGCCGCCAGGGGAGATGGTGGATGTAGATAGGATAGCAATGTTTAAGAGTGATTTAGATGGGCAGGGAATAGAGGGATACAGGCCATAGTCAGGCAGATGGGATTAGTTTAATTTGACATCATAGATGGCACAGACATGGGGAGCCGAAAGATCTGTTCCTGCACTGTGCTGTTCTATGATCTATGTTCTATGTTCAATGTCAGTACCCTCTTCCAAGCCAACATCTCCAATACTGAAGCCCTAGTTGCACTCTGATAGCTATGTAGGGCAGGCCAAGTTGTTTGTTTACCTGACACCAGGCTTCTAAAACAGACACTGTTTTCCAAGCTCTGCCCTGGAAAGAGGTTACCAGGCAGACAGGAAAAAGATTCAAGGTTGAGCTCAGTATTAAGAGAGGATATCCTAGAAGTCTCTTCAAAGGAGGATATATAGGTAGGGATTAAGAATAAAAAGGGTGTTGTCACTTTGCTGGGGGTGTGTTACAGACCTCCCTATAGTCCACATAAGATAAGCTAAGATATTGATTTATTAGTCACATGTCCATCGAAACACACAGTGAAATGCATCTTTTTGCGTTACTGAGAATGTGCTGGGGGCAGCCCACAAGTGTCGCCGCTCTTCTGGCGCCAACATGCCCACAGCTCCTAACCTGTACGTTTTTGGAATGTGGGAGGAAACCGGAGCACCCAGAGAAAACCCATGCAGACACGGGGAGAACGTACAAACTCCTTACAGACAGTGGTGGGAATTGAACCTGGGTCGCTGGCACTGTAATAGCGTTATGTTAACCGCTACACTACCGTGCCACCCACATGAGGTAGAGGAACAGATATGTAGACAGATATAGTAGAGAGATGCAATAAAAATAGGGTTACAGCATAGGGGATTTTAATTTCCTGAATATTAACTGGTACTGTCTGAGAGTAAAAGGCTCAGTGGGGGCAGAATTTTTGAGATGAGTTTAAGAGAGCTTTTTGACATAGTATGTCAAAGAACAATGAGGGAAGATGCATTACTGGACTTTATCTTAGGCAATGAAGCTGGTTAAGTGAAGGGAGAGTCAATGGGGGAGCACTTTGAGAATAGTCCATATATTTCAAAGTGGTTATAGAAAAAGATAGGGATGGACCAGAAATAAATGTCTTAAATTGGGGGAAAGCCAATTTCATTAGGATAAGACAGGAGCAGGCTAAGGTTGACTGGGATCATTGACTTGCAGGAAAGTCTACATCTGCACAGTGGGAAATATTCAAAGGAGAAGTAGGAAGAATTCAAGGCCAACATGTTCCAGTAAAGGTAAAAGCCAGGGGTAATAAGTTCAGGAAGTTCAGGGAACCCAGGACGTTGAAGTTTATTGAGGATTGGATAAAAAGGTAAAAAGGAAACATATGGCTGGTACAGGAAACTAAAGATGAGTGAGGCCCGTCTGGAGTACAAAAATTGGAGGAAAGTGCTCCAAAATGAAACTAGAAAGGCAAACAGGCTCACAAAATATCACTAGAAGACAGGATTAAGGTAACTACGAAGTTGTTCTATAAGTATACTAGGGGCAAAGGAATAAACAGGGAAAGAGTAAGGCCCATTATGGATAAATGGGGCAAATTGTATGTGGAGCCGGGAAGTATAAAAATGGTTCTAAATTGATACTTTTCATCAGTATTCATTGAGGAAACAGACTTTATTATTGAAGGATTCAGTGAAGGGGAAGGTAATGGTCTAGTGCTAGTCTCAATAATTAAGGTGGAGGTTCTTGATGCTTTAGTGGGCTTAAAAGGTGGTTAAATCCATAGGGCCAGATAGGATCCATCGCAAGATGCTGTGGGAGACAAAGTTAGAGATGGCTAGGGCTTTAACTGAGACTTTTAAATCCTTGCTGATCAGAAGTGAAGATTTGGATGGACTTTTAGCAGCGTGGAGGAACAGAGGGATTTGGGGTCCACGTTCATAGATCCCTCAAGGTTGCCACACAGGTCGATAGGGTTGTTAAGAAGGTGTATGGAGTGCTGGCCTTCATTAGTCGGGGTATTGAGTTCAAGAGCCGCGAGGTGATGTTGCATATCTATAGAACTCTGGTCAGACCCACACTTGGAGTATTGTGTTCGGTTCTGGTTGCCTCATTATAGAAAGGATGTGGAAGGTTTAGAGAGGGTGCAGATGAGATTTACCAGGATGTTGCCTGGATTGGAGAGCATGTCTTATGAGGATAAGTTGAGCGGGCTAGGGCTTTTCTCTTTGGAGCGAAGGAGGATGAGAGGTGACTTGATGGAGGTGTACAAGATGATAAGAGGCATCAACCGAGTGGACAGTCAGAGACTTTTTCCTAGGGCGATAATGGCTAACATGAGGGGACATAATTTTAATGTGATTGGAGGAAGGTATTAAGGGGATGTCAGGGGTAAGTTTTTAACACAGAGAGTGGTGGGTGTGTGGAATGCACTGCCGGCAGAGGTTGTGGGGGCAGATACATTAGGGACATTTAAGAGACTCTTAGATAGACACATGAATGATAGAAAAATCGGGGGCTATGTGGGAGGGAAGGCACTACATTGTGGGCCGAAGGGCCTTTACTGTGCTGTAGTGTTCTATGTCCTATATTCTATGATGTTCCTGTTACCTGGTGGACATGAAATGTGGTCTACCTTTTCAAGAAAGGCAGCAGGGAAAAGCCCAGCAACTACAGCCTGTGAGCCTAACATCAGTAGTAGGGAAGGTATTGGAAAAAATGCTGAGGGACAGGATTAATGATCACTTTGAAAGGCAGGGACTAGTCAGAGAAAGGTAGCATGGCACTGTTCAGGCAGGTCCTATCTAACCAACGTGATTGAAGAGGTAACCCAGTGTATTGATGAGGGAAGAGCAATAGATATGGTTAACATGGATTTCAATAAGGCCTTTGATAAGCTCCCACATGGGAGACAGGTCCAAATGGTTAGAGCCCATTTGGCAAACTGGATCCAAAATTGCCTTGGCAATAGGAGATGAAGGGTGATAGTCGAGGGAAGTTTTAGTGATTAGATGCCTATTACTAGTGGTGTATTTCATATGGATTGGCAATGGGACCTTTGCTGTTTCTAATATACACGATTGAATTGTGGATGTAGGAAGCATGATCAGTAAGCTTGCAGATGACACAAAGATTGGCAGAGTCGTGATCATGCGGAGGGTAGTCTTAAGCTTCAGAGTGATTTCAATGTGTTGGTGAAATGGGCTGATAAATAGCAAATGGAGTTCAATCCAGCTCAATATAAGGTGATTCATTTTGGGAGTACTAATGAGGCTAGGACAAATACCATGAATGATAAAGTCTTAGGGACCATTGATGAACAGAGAGACCTAGGATCATAAGCCCAGAGATCCTTGAAGATTGCAGTGCAAGTAGATAATGTGGTCCAGTAAAGCATATGGGATACTGGCCTTCATTAATTGGGCCATTGAATACAAAAGCCGGGAAGTTATGCTCGAACTTTATAAAACTTTGGTTAGGCCACAGCTGGAGTGCTGCATGCAGTTCTGGGCACCACACAATAGGAAAGATGCAATAGTGTGTAAAAGCAGATTCACCAGAATGTTGCCTGGGATGGAACATTTCAGTTATGAGGAAAGAATGGAGAAGCTAGGTTTGTTCTCCCTGGAGCAGCAGAGGTGAAGGGACATGATTGAGGTATATAGAACTTAGAAGGGTATCGACATGGTAGGTGGCAGGAAGTTTTTCCCCATCTCAGAGACAGACAAAACAAGAGGATAGAGATTTAGGATAAAGGGGAAAAGATTCACAGAGAGGGTGGTACATGTATGGAATGAGCTGCCAGACAAAGTAGTTGAGGCTACATTCAAAAGATATTTGGATAAGTAAATGGATAGGAAAGTTTTAGAGGGATATGGGCCAACTGCAGGCAAATGGGACGAGTTTGGTGGGCGCTTTGGACAGCATGAAAGAGTTGGGCTGAAGGTCCCGTTTCCATGCTGTATTACTTGATGACACTATGATTCAGAGGGGATATGAAAGGGACCTTTATCACCCAGAGAGTGCTGAGTACCTGGAATGCATTGCCCAAGATAGTGGTTGAAGACAGCATTTAAGAAGTCTCGAGATAAACATTTGAATCGTTTAGACATAGAAGGGTATGGGCCAAGTTCTGAGAGCTGGGATGAGTGTGGATGGGTGTGTGGATGTGGTGGGCCAAATGGCCTGCTTCCATGGTGAAAATCTCTATGACTCTACCACTCTAAGAAATTAAATGTCCACATTGTCTCCTGGGAATCTCTGGCCTGACATTGTTCCAAGTGAAGATGGAGCATGCAGGATGCTATTAAGAACCTCAAGGTCATTCTTTGAGAGCACACAGAGGCCCTGTGTAAGTGGCAGAAAGAGAGGAACCTCTCAAAAACTTCCCAGCCTCCCACCCCATCAGCCACCACCTGCCCCCAATGTGGAGGGACCTGCAGTTCCCCCACATTGGCCTCATTAGGCACCTCAGACCCCACAAAACTGGAGTGGAAGTAAGTTGCTCTCGATCGTGAGAAACTACCTAAGAAGAAGTAGAGGAAGAAGATATGCACATTCAATTTACTGTCATGGAACTCTGTGATGGGCTTAAAATTTAAGTCACTATTAAATTGTAATTCTGCAATATTTGCAGATTTGGCACTATTAGTCTTCTACTGCAATTATTTGAACTAGGCCATCAGTGCCGGGTTCAGTCTTGGTCCTCACTGGAGAATGATGGTTCTTGGCAGAGTAAGGACAACATCTGGTTCTCAACAGGAGCCACAAGTCAACAAAGTAGAAAGTGTTTTTATAAAGTATCAAATGTGTTCACGTGATTTAAGCATTCTGCAACCCCCCCCCCACCCCCCGAAACAAATATATCGCCAGACTTTTGCAAGTAATACTCTTGACAAAACACAATTTTATTTCATTTTCTGCAAATTTCTGAAATTCATTCTGAAATTTAGGTAGGGCCTTATTTAAGAACAAGGAAAGTTTTTTAAAGTGACAAGACTCCATACCTGAATGCATCTGTTCACAGGTAGTGTATGCACACATATGCAGTGTTCATGGATCACATCCTTTATTTAAAATTACCTTTATACTCTTCATAAAAATGTAATGACAATTGTTCCAGATAATGTGATGCATTTAAATAATTTAACAATCCTTTTAATTATATCTTTATTTTGAGCAAACTGTCACAGCATTTTATTCCATCACAGATTGTAGTTTGTAGCAGCGTTACATTGATTTGCTAGTTATTGCTTTAATTAATAATAAATAGAGATGCATTGTTTCCACTGCATAATTAGAATGAATAAGTCAAGAATACAAAAGTTACTCTCAATAATAATAACAATGAACCTATCAGATTGTCATTAAAAACTCATCTGGTTCACTCATGTCCTTCAGGGAAGGAAGTCTGACATCTTTATCCAGACTGGCCTATATATGACACCAGACACACCAATATGATTGACTGTGAAGGGCTGAATGATAATGTCAGTAATACCTGCGATAACCACATCCCATGACCAAATTTTTAAAAAATTAAAATTTACTATTTTGACACATTGTACATTATCTGCTACTTATCAAAGAATAGACTTCATGAACTGGCTAATGAGGAAATAAACACGCATTAGGAAAAATTTGCCTGCTCATTGTCTACTTTTAATAATATTGTTAATTCACTTTCTTTATTCATCATGCACTTCATTAAGACTGATGTTATTTTCCAAACCTATCCGTTATTGGTATTGGTTTATTATTGTCACTTGTACCGAGGTACAGTGAAAAGCTTGTCTTACAAACTGATCATACAGGTCAATTCATTACACAGTCTTTCCAGGTTATCATGCACACTCAAAAGCAGAACAGTAGTTTCTTGTTCTGGGAATGCTCAGGAGGTCTGATAGCATCCATGGAAATAAAATTTCAGGACAATGAATTTTATCAATTCTGTGAACTCTAATTTTCTTTTTGTTGCCTGACCAATTCAGTATTTTAGCCATTTCTGTACTTTTATATCATATATCCAGCATCCACAATATTTTGCTTCTGCATTAGCTTCAGATTAGTTCTACATTCTGGCTGTTGTACATTTGCCTTGCTGCACTCTAAAAACATGGACTCCTTACACCAGGCACTTCAAAGTACTGGAGTGATACCACCAACACAGTTTCTGCAATATTCTTCAAATCCAGTGGCAGGATGAGGGGACAAACATCAGTGAACTTTCCTAGGCCAATATCCCAACACTGAGACCTTCATTACTCAGTCAACACCAATAGGGAGGTCATGTTGATTGCATGCCTGATCCCAAATTCCCAAAACTCTATTCCTAGCTCAGTACCAGCAAGAGGTAACCAATGGAATAAAAGAAACAATTCAATGATGTTTTCAATGTCTCCTTGAAAAAAATGTGATATCTCCACCAGTTTATGGAGCATTTAGGATGGTATTGGGCTTCTTGAGTACATTAATTGGGGGCATGCAGAACCCCCAGTATAAATGGCAAAAGTAGCACCATGGCCATCCACCCACCCACCCCACCAATCACCTCCTGCCCTGCTTGTGACAAGAGTCTGCAGGACCCACATTGGCTTCATCAGCTAACTCAGAACTCACGGAACTGAAATGGAAGGACATCATGCTCAATCCTGAGGGTTTGGCTAAGAAGAATAATAAGAGAAAACATCTCTGCTCTGTTATGGTACCTGCACTGGTTAAAGATCAACCTAATTAATTGCAAGCCTGCATCTTCAATTTTTCTTTTGTCTCACTTCCATTTGTCTTGAAGTTCTGTAGCTCAACAAATGGACTGGATCCTCATGTTCAATTTCTATTGGTTCTGTTTTATTTGCTGAACATCAAATTTCGACCTGTTTTTTAATTAGATATCCTGCTGTGTTTTGACATAGTCCAGCACATTTGAACTGTGTGTTCCTGAAAATATGCATTAAAAGAAAACAAAGATAGTAAAACTCCATTAGTCTGGCATGCTATGGAGTTTAATGGTGCTGGACTAGCAGATTTTCTGTACCTTCAGACATTATTTAATTAATACTCCAATGTACTTTTAATTCACATTTTTCAAATAATCTTACACAATAACATTTCAGTGAACCCAGTAAGTTCAAAAGGAGTGTGGGAAACAGAACCAGTTAAGCTTCCAGTGAGAGTGGGAACTGGGGAACTGGAAAGGTGGAAGGAAGTGAGAGAGCCAGAGTTCCAGTGAGTGGACAGAGGGAGCAGGAACCAGGCCTGAGTGAATGGATGGGGAGTGCAGAAAACAGGGCCCTGGTAAGTGGACTGGATTTGTTTTCCTTGCAGTGGAGAAGGCTGAGGGGGTGATCTGATATATACAATTGTGAGGGAATAGATAGGGGAGATAGTAAAAATCTTATTCCCATGGTGGGTGTGTCAAAGACAAGAAGATATAGGTTCAAAGTGACAGGTAGGAGATTTAGAGGGGATCTGGGGGGAAATTTTTTCAGAGATTGGTTGGAATCTGGAACACACTGCTTGCAGAAGTGGTGGAGACCACTGTTCAGAAGCATCTAGACAAGTACTTGAATCGCCAAGGCATAGAAGGCTGTGCACCTAATACTGGTAAATGGGAATAGTGTGAATAGGTACAAAGGACAGCATGGGTGTGGTGGGCTGAAGGGCCTGTTTCTGTGCTGTGTGACGCTTTGGATGGGAGCATGGAAAACAGGGACCCAACAAATGGACAGGGAGCATGGAACAGGGTTCAGGTTGAGTGGACAGGGAATGTGGGAACCAGGGCTCTGGTGAGTGGATGGGGATGTGGCAAGCATCACCTGGTGAACCAGATATCAAGCCATCAGGATTTCTGATTCAGAGTTATACTGCGATTTGGTAGCCTGCATCTGCATAAAGATACAGAAGCAGAAAATGCTGGAAACACTGAGCAGGTCAGGCAGCATCTTCAACCTGAAACATTGACTCTTTCTCTTTCCACAGATGCTGCCTGACCTAGCATTTCTAGCATTTTGTGTTTGTATTTCAAATCTCTTGTGTCTGCAGTTTTGATTTTCTTCACAGAGGAATTTGATTTTAATGCTTAAAATTCTCTCGATGAAAATTTGTTCTCAACTTGTCAACTTCTAAAGAGCTGATTAAATTGCTGAATATCAGCTGTGGATATGTGACCATTAATCTAGCTTAAGTGTCTTAAAATAGGAAAGTGACACAAAACCATTGAGCATTTTTTTAGAAAGCATGGAATTAAAAAAAAATCATTCCCCCATCAAATTTGTTCCTTACCCAAATAATAAACATGTTCACCCTTACAGACACTGAAGCAATCTTAATATTCTAAGAGAACGTTCTGTGAAGTTTCTTTGTGCCACCAAAAATATCAAGTGAAAGTTCAATTACCCACCTAAACTTCTAACCTATATCACTCAATCGTGTCCAATTCCCTCCATCCCAGAACATTTCCATGATCCTAATGACATTATTGAATCAATTCTGCTGCCTGAACTCTGAGTTTAGTTTAGCCATGAGCTCATGGAGATTGCAGTGTAGCACGAGCACATCTTCTACCAGCTAATGGATGGACAACAGCTTGTTGTATTGTGTGTGTGATAGTACTTGGTTCCTGTTACGTGCTTTAGCCCTAATGGGCCTGATGCAGTTATGCACAGAGGACCCTCCATATGAACAGTGGCACTCCTTGGATGCTACATCTGGGCTTTTCATTGGCATATGCATAACCTGTGTTGTCTGTGGAACATTAATACAGGACATGAAAGGGCTGATTCAGCATGCCTCATTAGGTCTCTCTTTGGCATTGATAAACAACCCAGGTAAGTCACTCACTTGGCTTTCTCTTGAACGCCTCCACCATGGTACCCTTTCTTAAGGTTGCACCACCTTCCTCCACCCACCAATCTGTTGCTCCAACTCACCCCCACTCACTAACTCCCCACCCTACTCTTACCAGCAACTCACTGTGTAAACCAGCAATCCTCATCTAACTACCAGCCATCCAGACTGTTGACCCAGCCAACACCCTAGTCATCTCCACACAGACCAACTGACCACTGACCACCAAATTCCTTGTCCAATTACTGACTACCTTCCCCACCATGATCCTTGGCATTTAATTCTTGCCTTGGCACCCTACCAAGCCTTACCACCAAACTATGCACTTACAAAATGGTGCCAATGTCCCTTCTGATCTTTAACCATACCCTACCTTCACATCCTAGGGTGGTGAGATCTTCTGTCCAGGAGCTAACCACAGCTTGTCCTGATTTCCTTTGCATATTTTGTGATGGCAAAGTGCACAAGGAAAAGTCCTTTCCTTATGTAAGTCTTATTCACTGCTGCATGATGCTTTTAAGCCTCATACATGACTGAAATTCCTTTTGGGAGCCCTCAAAAAAATGTTCACTGGCACTCCATGAACCAGCTCCCATTGATGTCAAAAAGCAACTGAGTGAACTAGATGCAGCAATATCTATGAGTCCTGCATAGCATACCACCCAGTCTTTGGATAACTTGTCCTGCAACATAACCTTGACAATGTGTATTTATTCTGTTATACTTCAGACACTACATGCCCATCATTTAATAGAATCATAAGAATTCCACTGTACATATAGCAAGCTGTTATGTTAGTTGAAATCTGGAGCTCTGGTGCTTTGAAGTTTTTCCAAACCCATTTTTGTTTCCATCAATTAATGCTATTATATCATATCTTTCAATTCCTTTATTCTTCAGTTTGAACATAGATCACTAGCAGTGCTAATGCTTCAAAGGCTGTCTCCTTTTGGCCCAAATTTAGCATTTAATTTGGGGAATCTTAGTAGAATTGCCTCAATGATGCTTTGAGCCTAACACAATGTGAGTGACACTCTTGTTACTTCCTTTCCTTCATTAGTCTCCTTCAGTGAATAATTTTTAGTTATTTTGTTTTGATTGACTGGTTTTGGTCCATTGTTTTACAAAATCAGATTTATTTAGCATGAATGTGGTTGTATTTGACTTTGTTTATTTTACTTTGGAGGGTTTGCCTGCAAAAAAAATACTTGCTTTTGCCTATCAAGAAATCCACAGCACTCTTTCTGCTTGAACCTTGGTTTGATTTCTACTGGCGTTTAGTTGACATCACAGGAGCCAGATTAATATTTATGCTAGTCTCCAGCAGGCAGCTCAGTCAGCACAGAAACCAGTGGCTGTGAAATTGGGAATTGCTGGGAACTGAACAGGAAATGGAAGCACTCCAGTTTTGCAGCCTTGTAACTGCTCAGGAGAACTTTGTCTCCCTCTTGCAAACTGTATTTGGCTATTATCAGCAGCCAACAGCTTACTCTGTAATCTACTAAAGCCAGGAAGAGATCATATTTCAGAGCCTTGCGGTTTTTTACAGCTCTCTCAACTCTTCTGTGGGTCTTGTGAGCAACAAAACTAATAGTGGTACTTTGTTGGAAATTAGTCTGAGCCCTGCAGACCTAAAACTGTTTCAGAGAAGTTAGGTTAAAAAAGAATAGATAGCATAAGAGGCTATCCATTTTAGATATCTGATGTGTTGAAGGAGGAAAATTGTGTATCAGATTCCAGCTTCAATAAATGTCAGCAATGTAGATTTAGTACCTCTGTTAATACGAACATGGTGCAATTGCTAGCTAACTTTTCTTAGGTAATACGCACGGCCAGGTTATTCAAAATGTAGTAATTCATGGGATGCGAGTATGAACTTCAGCAATCGTTGTCCATTCCTCATTAAATTGAGCAAGCAGTCAGCCCTTGCTGGTGCATCTGGGGTCACCTATAAACAGAATCACACAAGGCTGGCAAACTTCTTTCCTTGTAGAATGAACCAGATGGGTTTTAAATAACTGGTGAAAATCAAAAACTGCAGACGCTGGAAATCAGTAATAAAAACAGAAAATGCTGGAGATGCTCAATAGAAAAGACAGCATCTGTGGAAAGAGAAATAGAGCTAACGTTTCAGGATGAAGGGTTTTGGACCTGAAATGTTAACACATTTCTTTTTCCACAGATGCTGCTTGACTTGCTCGGTTTATTTCAGCATTTTCTGTTTTTGTTCTTGTTTCTATTTTTATTTCAAAATTCTAGCATCTGCCAGTTTTTATTTTGATCTTTGTTATGCTAATATACCCTCATCATACTTAGCTACTTGTTTCCCTTTTCAGTGTATTTCACCTAAAGGCCGAGGTTTCATGCTGGGAGCTTATGACTGTCCTTGTCGATCTGGATTCTATCGTCCCAGTGGTGTCTCACAGAAAAGCTTTGATGGTAAGTGCTTCCTGACTGGGAAGAAATTGGCCTGATTAATAATGCATGATTTTTTTTTCTCTTTTGCCAGGAGCATGCACTTAATTCCCAAAGATCTTTGGGTCTGAGTTTATGTAATAATTTAAAAGTGGTATCCCTTGTACCATGTTATCTGTAATTTATCCTAAGGTCAGGTAATGTCTTTGAGATCTTTGGTTTGTATAACCAACTGAAATAAACTTTCCTATCAACTGCAAGCTGTTTGGGGAGTGAATCATAATAAAGTTTTCTGTATGGTTATAGGTAATAATATGCTATCCCTTATAGAAGTTAATAAAACATTATTTTCCATATAAATTCAGAGTTAAAGTATAAAGAAGAAGATTTCACACTGAGAGATGCCCGATTCCATTATGTTCCAACCCATAAAGTTATTATAGACATCCTGAAAAATGTATTGGATTCAAAACAGCACTATTACTGCATTCATAAGACAAACCAATAGAAATTATTCTGACAACTTGTGGCAGTAAAATCTTTTCAGCTAAAACCAGATTTAAAAAATCATTAAAAACAAATTACAAAATGTTTATGTTGTGGAATCTGGCTTAACAGTTCAGATTACATTTTTCTCACTTATAATTTCTTCAATTTTATAGCATTGGTTCCCATTCCATCTTCATTTGTGAAATCAGAATGTGATTTCCTCACTTAACTGACCCTGCCCTTCAGTTTTCTGCAGGCCTAAGCTTATTGGGCCATTACACAGGAGCAACAGTGGACCATGTAACCTCTTGATATATATGTTGAGGAACTGTTGGCATTGATGAAGTTAATGATAATGCTCTGTTTAGAGAAGTTGTTGCTTCAGACGGAAATTGGAAACAAAGCTGGCAGTGAGAAAGATAATAAGACAGCAGAGCACCAAAGATCTCTGCTACTTCCTCAGGCTAACATCTGGGATCATTGTGATAATGGTGGTGGGATCTGTAGGCACTGGGGTAATCCTGGGATATAGGAGCATGTAACCTGGGAATTTGTGAGGACTGAGAGTGAAACCCAAGAGAATAATAAAACGTGATTCATAAGTTTTGGTCAAATGGTATACTAGCTTGACTGACTCTCGAGTACTGTTGACGAACTGGTCACAGAGATGCACAGAAGAAATTCAAGTACTGGAGGCTCTGTATAAAATATTACATTATTCTGGATAAAATTATACATTATTCTGGTTAAAATATTACTTTGTTCATTAACAGTTCCAGTCACTGATGAAAGAAATGATTTCAATGATTTTGAATGAACTGAATATATCATGATCAAATCATGATGGTAAAAACTTGACTTGCGGTTTTCCCTCACAAAATATTTCAATAGGTTTGACAGAATCACAGAAAGAAGCCATTCACCTCATTAACTCTGCACCAGCTCTATGCAAGAGCAGTTCAACTCTCTGCATTAGGGTTAAGGTTAAGAAAGCAAATTCATTGTTTCCATGCACTTATCCAGATCCCTTTTGAATGCTACAGTTGAAATTGCCCCTAATACTATTCCAGCAGAACATTCCTGTCTCTAATATATTCTATTTTTATATATTCACAGACAGATTTCCATGACAAAACATTCCACAGAAGCTAAAGATAATGTTTATAGGAAATGTCTGCTATGCAAAAGAATATATTGCGCATTTACTTTTATTTTTTATCTGACTTCGTAAGTACCATTGTGAACTACCAGGGACCCTATAACATAGGTATAAGAGTTATTTAGAGGACTCAGGAACCTAAAGTTTACAAGCAGGATCCATGTTACTCTGCCAACCTACTGCAGTTTTCATACACCTCATTGTTTTTGCATAGTTTAGGGCAGCAAAGTGGTACAGCAAGTAGAGCTGTTGTCTCACAGCTCCAGTAACCCAGGTTCAATTCTGATCTCCAGTGCTGTCTGTGTGGAGTTTGCCTGTTCTCCCCATGACAGTGTGGGTTTCCTCCCATATCCCAGAGACATGCAAATTGGTAGGTTAATTAGCGACTGTAAATTGCCCCTTGATTGTGGTCACAGATCCGTAGAGTTATACAGCACAGAAACAGGCCCTTCGGCCCACCATGTCTATGTTGACCATAAGTACCTATCTACACTAATCCCATTTACCAGCACTTGATCTGTAGCCTACATATCGTGACATTCAAGTGCTTGTCCAGATGCTTTTTGAATATTGTGAGATTACCTTCCTCCATCAGGCTGTCAGGCAGTATGCTTCATATTGCAGCCACCCTCACTAAGACATCCATTATCTTCTCCCTATTAATCTTAATGTCCTCTAGAATTTCACTGATTCAACTGAAGCTACAATGTCTTTCTCTTCAGTGAATAAAGACGAAAAAATATTCATTGAAGACCTTGGCCACGTCATCGAGCTCCAAGCACAGCTTGCCCCTTTTGTCCCTAACAGGCCCATTCTTTCCCTGGTTACCCTCGTACTCTCAATATACTTATAAAATACCTTGGGATTTTCCTTAATCGTATTTACCAGTGAAATTTTGTGGCCCCTCTTTGCCCTCCTAATTTCTTTTTTAAGCAACCTCTCCACCACCCCCAACACACACACACACACACACACACACACACACACACACACACACACACACACTATCTATACTCCTGAAGGACCTCCCTCTTTTGCAGTGCTCTATAATTACCACTTTTTTATCTTAACCAAACCCTTGATTTCCCTGGACTTGCCGTCCTTACCCTTCACCCTTATGGGAACATGTTGGCCCTGAACTCTCCTCACTACTTCAGCTTTAAAAGACACCCATTTCCCAGAAATAGATTTACCCGCAAGTAGCTGCTCGTAATCTACATTTGCCAGGCCCTATCTTATGATATTGAACTCAGCCTTCCCCAGTTCAGACACTTAATTTCCAGACCATCCTTTCGTGAGAAATAGAATCTGAAGGGGGTGGGGGGGGGTGGTTGTTGGGAATATGTGGAGAATAAAATGGAATTAATGAAGGATTGGTGTAAATGGATGTTTGATGGTCAGCATGGAAATCGTGCGCTGAAGGATCTGTGACATTCAAAATAAATTGGTACATTCTAATACTTATACAGCACAAACAGGTCCATTGGCCCAACTCGTCCATGCAGACCAAGGTGCTACCTGAGCTAGTCCCATTTGCCTACATTTCATCCATTTTCCTCTAAACCTTTCCTATCCATGCACCTGTCCAAATATCTTTTAAACATTGTAATTGTACCCACCTCTACCACTTCCTCTGGCAGCTCATTCCATATACCCAGCACCCCCACTTGCCCTCAGGTCCCCTTTGAATCTTAACCCTCTCATCTTAAGCCTATGTCCTCTAGTTTTAGATTCCACTACCCTGGGGAAATGACTGTAACCATCCACCTTATCTATTGCTGTCATGGTTTTATGTACCTCTATATGATCACCTCTTAGCCTCCTACACTCCAGGGAAAATGACCCCATTCTATCCAATGTCTACCTGTAACTCAAGCCATCTTGTTCTGGCAACATCCTTGCTTTTCTGCACCCTTCCAGCTTAGTAACATCCTTCTTATAGCTAAATGACCAGAAATGCACATAATACTCCCAAGTGCGGTCTCACCAATGTCTTGTACAGCAGTAACATGACGTCCCAACACTTGTATTCAGTGCCCTGACCGATGAAGGCAAGTGTGCCAAACACCTTCTTCGCCACCCTGTCTACCTGTGTTGCCACTTTCAGGGAACTATGTATTTGTACCCCTAGGTCTTTCTATTCTACAACACTCTCTGAGGTCCTACCACTTACTGTGTAAGAGTAAGTCTTGCCCTGGTTTAACTCCCCAGAATGCAACACTTTTCACAGCTGAGTTAAATTCCATCCGTCATTTCTTGGCACACTTTCCCAGTTGATCTAGATGCTTTTGTTGTATTTTCATAAGACAATATTGAAAGAAAGAAAATTTAACATTTTCTCACCAAACTTGAAGTCTCAGAACCCCTCTGATGACAGCTGTTAACCCATCTCCCATTATTCAGAACTGCACAATAAGCAGCGATTAGTCAGAACAACAATATTATGCATTTAACTCAGGTGTGAGTTTTGATTTAAAATGTTTTTCTTAGAACTAATTGCCACTGAATTGACAGAACCTTGTCGAAATAATGCCCAAACTCTCATGATGGAAAGAAAATAAAGAAGTGAACAAGTAGTGTGAAATTTTTCACAATCCATATGCAAAGGCAATCTGTATGTCAGGCAAAAATACAGAAACTGATTGGAGTGTCTAGAAGTTGAGCAGAAGCAGTAAAAGTACCTTGTGGATGTATAAACAGAAAACCTGTATGACAACAAGCCCGGCTCTCTCAAACTTCATTAACTCCTCATAGCTAACTATGTGTGTAGCATCGCTGAAAATTATGTTCTGACAAAGGAAAGCACTGAGCAGAAAAACGACTGGAAGGGAGTTAATGTTTACCATACATTAGAGAAGGACAACAAGGACGAGGGATCCTGCCAGTTGTTGTGACAGTAAGACAACAAAACCACTGTCGTGTGTGACCATCAGAAAGAACCTCACAGCATATATAGACTGTATTCATCAGAACATCTAAAATCTTTCATAATTTCCAGCTGGAAGTGTGGAAGTTGTTTGATTCAAATATGCAGGGCCTTCAAAGGATGATGCTGGAACATAGAACATAGAACATAGAGCACAGGACCAGGCCCTTTGGCCCACGATGTTGTGTCAAACCAATTAAACTAGTAATTAAATGCCTGTCTAAACTAATCCCTTCTGCCTACACAATGTCCATATCCCTCCATTCTCTGCACATTCATGTGCCTATCTAAGAGCCTCTTAAATGCCTCTATTATATCTGCCTCCACTACCAACCCTGGCAGCACATTACAGGCACACACCACTCTCTGTGTAAAAAAAACTTGCCCTGCACATCTCCTTTGAACTTTTGCGTTCTCACCTTAAATGCGTACCCTCTGGTATTAGACGTTTTGACCCTGGGAAAAAGATATCGGCTGTCTACTCTATCTATGCCTCCCATTATCTTATAAACTTCTATCAGGTCTTCCCTCAGCCTCCGCTGCTCCAGAAAAAACAACCCAAGTTTGTCCAACTTCTCCTTAAAGCACATGCCCTCTAATCCAGGCAGCATCCTAGTAAACCTCTTCTTCGCCATCTCCAAAGCCTCCACATCCTTCCTATAATGGGGTGACCAGAATTGAATGCAATATTCCAGATGTGCCCTAACCAGAGCTTTATAAAGCTGGAACATAACTTCCTGACTCTTGACCTCATTGCTTCAACTAATAAAGGCAAGCATTCCATATACCTTCTTTACCACCCTATCAACATGACAGCCACTTTCAGGGAGCCACTTTCCTGTGCAGCCACTTCCAGTGATGGTGACTGAAGCCTTACCCCTAGATCACAAGATCACAAGACAAAGGGGCAGAAATAGGCCATTCGGCCCTTCGAGTCTGCTCCATGAGCTACACTAAAAACTATTCCTATCTATCCCCAATTTCCAGCCTTGTCCCCGTATCCCTTGATACCTTGACTAATTAGATACTTATCTATCTCCTCCTTAAATGCCCCTAATGATCAGGCCTCCACAGCTGTACATGGCAAAGAATTCCATAATTTCACTACCCTCTGGCTGAAGAAATTTCTCCTCATTTCTGTTTTAAACTGGTACACTCTAATTCTAAGATTGTGCCCTCTAGTCCTGGACTCACCCACCAAGGGAAACAGCTTGGCCACATCTACTCTGTCCAGTCCTTTCAACATTCTAAATGTTTCTATGAGGTCCCCTCTCATTCTTCTGTACTTCAGTGAGTGCAGTCCAAGTGCTGGCAAACGCTCATCATAGGTAAGCCCTTTCATTCCGGGAATCATCCTCGAAAATCTCCTCTGAACCCTCTCCAAAATCAATACATCCTTCCTAAGATATGGGGCCCAAAACTGCACACAATATTCCAAATGAGGACTCACCAGTGCTCCATAGAGCCTCATCAACACTTCCTTACTTTTATACACTATACCTCTCGAAATGAATGCCAACATAGCATTCGCTTTCCTTACCGCCGATCCGACCTGGTGGTTAACCTTTAGGGTATCCTGCACGAGTACCCCCAAGTCCTTTTGTACTTCTGTACTTTGAATTTTCTCCCCATCTAGATAGTAATCTGCCTGTTTATTTCTTTTTCCAAAGTGTATAACCGTACATTTCTCAACATTGAAGCTCATCTGCCATTTCTTTGCCCATTCTCCTAAACTATCTAAGTCTTTCTGCAACCTTTCTATTTCTTCAATACTCCCTACTCCTCCACCTATCTTGGTGTTGTCTGCAAACTTAGCCACAAAACCATTTACTCCATCATCCAAATCATTAATGTACAAAGTAAAAAGAAGTGGCCCCAACACCGACCCTTGTGGAACACCACTAGTAACTGGTAGCCAACCGGAACAGGATCTTTTTATTCCCACCCTTTGCTTTCTGCCTACCAGCCAATGCTCCACCCATTCCAATATCCTATCTGTAATTCCATGAGCTCTCATCTTATTAATCAGCCTCTTGTGCGGCACCTTGTCGAAGGCCTTTTGAAAGTCTAAATACACAACATCCACAGCCTCTCCCTTATCCACCCTACCTGAGATTTCCTCAAAAACCTCCAATAGGTTGGTCAGGCAGGATCTTCCCTTCATGAAACCATGCTGGCTTGGACATATCTTGCCCTGCACCTCTAGGTATTCCATAACCTCATCCTTGAGGAACAATTCCAATACCTTTCCCATCACCAATGTCAGACTAATAGGTCTGTAATTTCCTTTATGCTGCCTCCCACCTTTCTTATACAGCGGAACTACATTTACGACCCTACAGTCCTCTGGAACCATGCCAGAGTCTATCGATACCTGGAAAATTATCACCAATGCCTCCACAATCTCTAAAGCCACCTCCTTCAGAACCCGGGGGTGCACCTCATCTGGTCCGGGAGACTTATCTGTCTTTAGTCCATTTAGCTTCCTTAGCACCTTCTTTCTAGTAATCTTAACTGAACATAGTTCTATCCCCTGAGGCCCCTGACTATGCAGTATATTGCTGATGTCTTCCACAGTGAAGACCGATGCAAAATACTCATTTAGTTCCTCTGCCATCTCTTTATCATCCATTATAACCTCTCCTGCACCGTTTTCGATTGGTCCTATATCAACCCGTGTCTGTCTTTTACTCTTCATATATTTAAAAAAAAGTGTTTGTATCCTTTTGAATGTTATCTGCCAACTTCCTTTCATAATTCATCTTTTCTTTCCAAATGACCTTCTTAGTTTCTTTCTGTAGGTTTTTAAAAGTTTCCCAGTCTTCTGTTCTCCCACTAATCCTTGTATGCCCTCCCTTTTGCTCTTATTTTAGCCTTCACCTCTCTCGTTATCCACACTTCTGCCTTTTTACCATATAAAACCTTTTTTCTTGGAATATATCTATCCTGCATTATCCTTATTTCTTGTAAAAATTGTATCCATTTCTGCTCTGCCGTCCCTCCAACTAGCTTACTTTTCCAATCAATTTGGGCCAGTTCCTCTCTCATGCCACTGTAATTTCCTTTGTTCCACTGAAATATTGATGCACCTGCTATCAGCTTCTCCTTTTAAAATTTGAAACTGAACTCTATCATAATGTGATCGCTAGTTCCTAACGGTTCCTTTACCTTTAGTTCCCTAATCAGCTCCGGTTCGTTACACAGCACCCAATCCAAAACAGCCCATCCCCGATGGGCTCATCAACAAGTTGCTCCATAAAGCCATCTCGTAGACATACCACAAACTCGCTCTCCTGAGATCCACTGCCTTGCTGGCTTTCCCAATCCACCTTCATGTTAAAATCCCCCATAATTATCTTAACGTTGTCCCTCTGACATGCTTTTTCTATTTCTAGCTGTAACTTATAGTCCACATCCTGGCTGCTGTTAGGGGGCCTATATATAACTGCTATTATTGTCCTTTTACCCTTGCTATTTCTTAGCTCCACCCATAAGGATTCCACTTTTTCAGACCCAATGTCCTTCCTTTTTATTGATTTTATGTCATTACTAACCATCAGGGCCACACCACCCCCTCTGCCTACCCGCCTATCCTTCCTTTACACTGTGTACGCCTGGACATTCAGTTTCCAATCACATCCGTCATTAAGCCATGACTCAGTGATTGCCACAATGTCATATTTTTTAATCTGTAGCTGTGCCACTAGGTCATCCACTTTATTCCTAATGCTACGTGCATTTAAATATAGCACATTTAGGCCAGTATCTGCTACCGATTTCGTTGTACTTCTATAGGTTCAGCAAATTATCCTGACTTTTCACCTGCCTGTCCTTCTTACCATCTTCACTGCACACTGTCTTAGACTTGTTCCTATATACCTATTCCTCTATCCTAACATCCTGGTTTCCATCCCCCTGCCAGATTAGTTTAAACCCTCCCCAACAGCTATATTAAATATTCCTGCCAGGATATTGGACCCCTTGGAGTTCAGATGTAACCCATCCTTTGTGAATAGGTCATGCCTGCCCCAAAAAAGGTCCCAATGATCCAGCAATTTGAAGCCCTGCCCCCTGCACCAGTCACTCAGCCTCGCATTCATCTGCCAGAACTTTCTATTCTTACTGTCATTAGCACGTGGCACAGGTAGTAATCCTGAAATTACTACCCTGGAGGTCCTGCTTCTCAACCTTCTTCCTAGCTCCTTGTAGTCTTTCTTCAGGACCTCTTCTCTTTTTCTACCTATCTCATTGGTACCCACATGTACCAAGACTTCTGGCTGATCACCCTCTTCCCTCAGAATATTCTGGACCCCGTCCATGACATCCCGTACCCTGGCACCAGGGAGACAACACACCATCCTGGTTTCATTGTTGGGTTCACAGGTTCTCTTATCTGTTCCCCTCACTATAGAATCCCCAATAACCACTGCATTACTCCTACCCTGCTGGACCACAGCACCGGGGACGGTGCTAAAGTCCTGATCGCCATGGTCTTCCTCTGTCGGGTCATCCTCTCCAACAGAATCTAAAATGAGATACCAATTTTTGAGGACGACTGCCACAGAGGTACTCTCTACATATTCTCTATAACTTCTGTCTATCTCCTGCTCACTCTCACTAATCAGCTGAAGGTCATCGAGCTGCTGCTCCAGATTATCAACACATTCCTTGAGGAGCCGCATCTCAATGCACTTTGTGCAGATGTAGTCATCGGGGAGGCTGGTAGTCTGTCAGGGTCCCCACGTCTGGCACTCCAAACATAAAACTAATCCCAGATGCATACTGCTATGTCTAATGCTACTAAAATAAATAAACTGGTAACTTACCCCTGCTCTATAAATCTCGCCTCTTGCCTGTTCTCGCCGTAGCCTGTTGAGCCAAAGCCCAACCAATCTGCTCCCTCTCACTCCACTGCCCACTCCGACGCTACCCGCTGGATATGGCAGTCTTCTTTTTAAATCGCCCACGTGCTACCGAGTGACGTCACACGCCTGCGCAGTAACTCCCCGCTATCCCGAACGCTAAGGAAAAAAAACACTCGCACTTCATTAGTTACCGGTTCTCTCCGCTCTCTCACCTCTCACTGCCTAATCTACGTACATCTGTGAAGTCCCTATGAATGACTGGACTCTCTTCCCCCACCATGCTCAACCAATGCCCATACCAATTGGATGTGGATATGTGTACAATCATTGACAGCTGATCTCAAGATTGAGTGATTTTAAGTCAGGCCACAACCATATCTAGGGCTTCAGCAGTGACTTGGCCATTGTGATTGTGAACAATGAGTGAAGATTAGAACTCAGTGAGGACTAGGCCTCAGCTGGAACACTGCAATGATCTGGTCTCTGGAGTATCTTGATGGCCTTTGACAGCTTTCCACTGTGAAGAGCTTTTGTATAGTATCCCTCTGCACCTGATAATCGACAACATTTAAAAATGATTCAGGTAGATTTAAGTAACTTTAATAAATAAAAGTTACTTGCTTCTTTTGTTTTAATACTAACTAACTCTAAAATATAACAAATAACTAAAAGCAGTAAAATAAAGGAAAATGAAGTATAGAGCTGTTCCCTGTGGGTTCTTTGTTGTGAGATGAATGGTGTCACTGTAAGAACACCAGCTCTCCCTGTTGCATAGCTGAGGCATGAAGGGGGTGTCTGATCCCTCACCTCAGCATGTATGTGTTCCCCTACTGCACTCACCATGAGACCAGAGTGGCAAACCAGGCGTAAACATCTGACTTTCAGCTCACCTCAGACTTGGATCGCACAAGGTGTGTGTGTGGAAGTCCAAGATAGCTTTCACAACAGTCAGCTAACAGCTGGAGGTGGGCATGATGGACCCAGTGCTACAGAAGCAACATCCCAGGGATCAATCAAACAAGACAAAACATCACTGGGATTGAACTGATCCCAACTCCAAAAGTTTAGATCTCTGGGTGTCCCACTGGTGTTGAACCAATGCTCACTCAGAGTGATTACAGAAATGTTCTCAATTGTGCCAGTTGTTTCTCGTGTCATTTGGGATCATAGAGTTGAAATAACTGAGGGACTCTTTTAAAAGCAGCAGTGGTACAGTTGTCTAGAAGTTTTAGCACACTCATTTGATGTGCGCTAGGTGACCATGTCAAGAGAAAACCAACTTCATGTCTTGGCCCAGGGGCCCAGCTCTTGCACATTATCAGAATTAAATATATGCCTCCAGCAGTCATTTCCATTTTTAGTTTACGATGTCAGCATTCATGGGAGGAATGGGTCTACATTGTGGTCAGCACTGTGGGGAGTGGTAGAGAAGTGGTCAGACTAGTTTTGCTGGTTGGAGGTTTCAGACATATATTGGAAGTGAGTGGGAGGGTGTGGTTGCATATTGGAAAAGCATTGTTTGACGTGGTGGTGATATTGATGGGGGAGTGGAAAGTTGATGAGAATGGGACTGGCATTGTTAGAGGGGGCAGGGATTATTGGGGATGGGACTGGCATTGTTAGAGGGGGCAGGGATTATTGGGGATGGGACTGGCATTGTTAGAGGGGGCAGGGATTATTGGGGATGGGACTGGCATTGTTAGAGGGGGCAGGGATTATTGGGGATGGGACTGGCATTGATGGGAAAGGAAGTGATTGGGGATGGGATTGGAATTGTGGGATGGGTGAGATGGGGGGGTTGATTGTGGATTGGATATGCTTCATTTAAGGGGTGGGGGTGGGGTGATTGAGGATGGGACCAGCTTTATCGGAGGGGTGAATGGGGGTGGTTGGGGTTGGGACTGGCATTGAAGAAGGGGAGTGTAATTAGGGATAGGACCAACATTGTTGGGGGCAGGGGGTATAATTGTGCATGGGACTGCCATTGTTGGAGGGATGGAGGGGATGACTGGGAATGGGACTGCCATTAATGGAGTGGTGGGGGATCCCACCAATATCGTTGGCTGGGTGGGGAGAGTGACGAGGGATGGGACTGGCGTTGATTGTAAGTAATTTATTTCACAGGTTCAGTAGCACACTGGTAAACCCACAGGAGTAAAGGTTGGGGAGTTCATCCCAGAATCAGAATCAGGTTTATTATCACTGACTTATATGTCGTGAAATTTGTTGTTTTGCGGTAGCAATACAGTGCAAAGAAATAAAATTACTATAAATTTCAAAATAAATAAATAGTGCAAAAAAGAGGAATAATGAGGTAGTGTTTATGGGTTCATGGACCGTTTGGAAATCTGATGGTGGAGGGGAAGGAGCTGTTCCTAAATCATAGAGTGTGGGTCTTCAGGCTCCTGTACTTCCTCCCTGATGGTAGTAATGAGAAGAGGGCATGTCCCGGGTGGTGAGGGTCCTTAGTGATGGATGCCTCCTTCTTGAGGCACTGCCCATGTGCTACTGCTGTGAAAATCACTGCCATGTCGGTAGGATGGCTGAACAGCTGGTGCCTGGACTACTTCCAGAACAATGCCAAGTAGCCTCAGAATCATCATTATTGTGCCTCACTGGAAAATTCCATGCTCCGTTACATAACCCTGAATAAACAGCAGGCTGAAATAGAATTTCTGAGTAAGAGTTTCTATGTGTTCATTTATTGCTAATCATTCAAGCTCAGTTTTTTATAACTGACCCATTGCACCTCTCTTTGGGAACAGGGGTCAAAGGTGAAAATTGAAGTGTCCATCATAAAAGAAGATCACCCAAAAATAGAATCAGTTGCATTCTGCAGCACACAAGCCTGGACTCCACGAGGAAGGTCACTACAAAACTGCCTGAAGGATCTATTAACATTGTTGCACAATATTCAGCTCTAAATATAATCATACTTTGATGCAGAGTGACAGGACATTAGCACAGGATCATTGTGTTAATAAACTCCACAAGGCTAAAGACATATAAAAACCATTGCTGAACACAAGAGTATAAATATCAGTGGGGCAGATTAACTGCTGGCCCCTGATCACTGGTCATTTGCCCTAGAGTCATGCTCATTCTCCCAGGATGGTCCCAAGTTCCAGGTATGAGACTCTGAGTGAATCAGGGATCTTTTAACATAAGTGGCTGGCTGCATGGCTGCACTGACAGAACTGCTTTGACAGCCGGTGAGACCAGGTCCCCCAGGCTCATCAGCTGCCATAGCTGTCATGGTTATGAATGTTTGTGAATACCTTTGACATTCACAAATGTTCAAAATCATTCGAGACTAACTTAGAAAAAATAAAAAATAATGTTTGAATTACAATTACCAAAATAATTCAACATTAAAAGAAGAAAAGCTGCAAATGCAAACACCAATTAAACACAAGCACCAATATCAATTAAACAAGCCATAATGAAGGCAATTAACAAGACCGACTTGACTCTCTCCCTGCTGCCGATTTCTCCCACTAATTTTAAAGAGATTACTGCACTGGCGTAGTTTCACCTGGGAACTGAAGGTTGTCAATAATGAACTCCACAAGCAATCACCGGCACATCGTAGATATCCCAGGGCTGAAAGCTGCATTTTAGCCTATGCTTGGGACTAGCTCTGCGACAGACTTATCTGTCAACCAGGTGGATCCCAGTGGAATATTTACCCCAATAATCAAAGATCAGGTTGTCCTTCTAAGAGAGGTACCTGAAATGTTGGAAACTCATGAACTGCCTGTGGTTTAGTAGCCTAGGGGTTGTGAAAATACCCTATGCCTACAGGGAAAATGTTACCCCTCATCTCAGGGTGCATCTGTTGCTGGATAATGCAAGTTAAAGACAAGGAATATCCAGCAGATATCTGAACATTCACAAGCTTTTCAGTGCAAGTGGTCACGGACATTACTAATGACTGCCAGGGATGGTGGTGGAGGCATATATGATAGAGCTATTTAAAATATTCTTAGATAGGCACATGAATATGCAGGGAATGGAGGGGTATGGACAATGTGCAGGCAGAAGGGATTAGGTGTCATTAGCTTAATTAGTTTGGTACAGCGTTGTGGGCTGAAGAGCCTGTTACTGTGCTGTACTGTTCTATGTTCTAATGTGAAATAAAAAAATGTAAATAGAACATGCTGGAAATATGAAATAAAATGGTACGTTGTTGCATCTAGTAGAGCTGCTGCCTCACAGTGCCAAAGATCTGGATTCAATCCTGACCTCGATCCTGTCTATATGGAGTTTGCATGTTCTCGCTGTGACAATGTGAGTTTCTCCTGACACTCTGGTTTCTTCCCATATCCCAAAGATGTGGAGGTTGGTAGGTTAATTGGCTGCTATAAATTGTCCCTAGTGTGCAGATGAGTGGTTGAATCTAGAGTGTGTGTGTGTGTGTGTGTGTGTGTGTGTGTGTGTGTGTGTGTGTGTGGGTGGGGGGGAGGGGCGGGTAATGGGTGGTTGATGGTCAGCGTGGACTCGCTGGGCCGAAGGGTCTGTTTCTGTGCTGTCTGACTCCATAATTATATGACCTATGACAAAGAGACCTAGGGACCTTGAAAGTGGTGATACAAGTACACAGGGTGGTGAAGAAGGCATTTGGCACATTTGCCTTCATCGATTACAATATTGAATACAAGAGTTGGGATGTCATGTTACAGGTAAGGCCACATTTGGAGTACCATGTGCAGTTCTGGTTGCCCTGATATAACAAGGATTCATTAAACTGAAGAAGATGCAAAAAAGATTTATGACGATATTACCAGGACTGGAGAGCTTGGATAATAAGGAGAGGCTAGACAGGCTCTGACATTTTTTCCTGGACTGTAGAAAGTTGAGGGATGACCTTATAAAGGTATGTAAAATCATGATGGGCATAAATAAGGTGAATAGCCAAAGTCTTTTCCCCAAGGTAGGGGAGTCCAAAACTAGAGGGCATAGGTTTAAAGTGAAAAGGAAAGATTTAAAGGGGACCTGAGGGGCAACTTTTTCATGCAGAGGTTGGTGAGTATATGGAATGAGCTGCCAGAGGAAGTGGTAGAGGCAGATACAAATATGACATTTAAAAGAGATTTGGACAGTTAAATGGATGGGAAAGGTTTAGAGGGATATGGGCCAAATGCAGGCAAATGGGACTAGCTCAGTTAGACAACTTGGTCTGCATGGACAAATAGGGCCGAGGGGCCTGTTTCTGTGCTGTATAACTCTATGTTTCTAAGGTGCATATGACTATGACTAGAATACCCAGTACAGATGGTGCAATATTCGCTACATATAACTCCATGACTCCATGACTCAAAAACAGATTGTGCCAACAGTATAGTCAGTGTTTGCAAAAAGAACAGGTTTTCTGGATTTGTACCTGTCTGATAAAGGATGCATACCAGAAATAATATAACTTGCCCTTTTTGTATAGTAATGTTGACTAACCTGTTTGGTAAAAATGAAGCCTTCTTAGTATTGGTCAAATCCCACAAACAAATAAAACTACTTTCTGATAGATTAAGCTCATCTCTCTTTTCTCGCTACCTTATTGTAACCAGAGATCATCAGTGAAACTTTATAGCATGTAAAGTGAAACTTATGTGATCCCTAGTCACATACCTGGATAAAATCTTTGCAGTTCATGCAATTCTAAGTCTTGCCAAGACAGTAATCAATTAGTTGAGAATTTGAAAACTGCTCAGAATGTTCTGGATTTTTTCATAAGATAGTGACATTATATTGCAAAATTCAGTGAAGGAACAATGAGCTTCAAAAGGACCTTGAAGAAGAGTTTGCAGTCCACAATTTCAGAGAAAACTGCAGAATCAGTACTTGTAGAAAAACATGAAAAACTGTTATGCAATACTGCAAAGTGCTTTTGTCAATTAGCATAGGAATGAGAGGATCAGGGTATTTAGTCCCTTGATCTGTTTTGCCATTCAGTGAGATCATTCAAATAAGGATTACTTGACCATAAAATAAAACAGATGATCAAATATAAGATAAAGGAATAAATTGACTTCTGTTCCAAAAAGTGTTTATGTAAAATAGAGTATGATTATATTTTTGCCCAGCAGAGGGAGCCAATTTCCAGGGGTAACACCCGCATCCATTTGCTATGTTCTTGGTGTGAGCTGGATGGCATTCGGCAGAAATGTGTCCCCGGTCTACTCTGCTAAATGTGCCACATCATATCAGCTGTGTGTTGTAACTTGCTTCAGGATTGGTATTGTCAGGGGTGCCCACTTTCTGGGAACCAATAAAAAAAGAACTGTTATCTGTAAGGCAATGCGCAGTGGGAATTCTATTCCCAACCAGTTGCAGATGTTTGGTAATCCCACTGTCAATCAAGTTTAGTGGCAGCTCTGCTACAGTGACTGGGATTGATTTCATGCATGTAACAGTTTAGTAGTTCATTTGCAGAGCTTAATAAAAACAGTGCTGTGTTGGTGAAAACTGGCTTAAACTGGAATGGACCAATACTGCACTCATTGCTAGATGTGCGAGCATTCATTAGGACATTCAGATTCTTGGTGAAAGTGACTGATGGCAAGGAGATATCTATTATAGACTCAGGTTTAGAACAAGAATTTTTGAGTCAACACCCTTGGCTCAGTTATCCAGTAGAGGTTATTTGATGGAATCCTAATTTACTGTCTTTGGACCATTAAAATCCAAGCAGCCCTAATCCATACAATTCCATGGTTGTTGGGAACCCTTCCTACTGATTTCGGTGGAAATTCCACAGTACCTCTGGTGCAGGATTCTAGTGCCATGGCCACCAGTAAGATCACGATAATATTCAAGAGTTTTCATGGCTGCACGGAGTAGAAGGTCTACCAAGCTTTTCCTTTGCACATGTGCTGCAAATGAACTTAACTTCAATTCCCACTGGTCCCAACGTGTCAGAAATTTGCTGATACCTACAATGTTTGGGATATGTGACAGGGTCCTCACCAGCCCAAGGTACAACTACTTAAGGCCTTAAACAAAATACAAACTGCTGGAGGAACTCGGTGGGTCAAGCAGTACCTGTGGGGGGAGAGGAATTGTTGTTGTTTCAGGCTGAGACCCTGCATCAGGACTGAGGGTAGAGAGAGGAGCTAGCCAATATAAAGAAGTGAGAGGGAGGGGTGAGACAGGGGATAGTAAGTCATAGGTAGACCGGGAAAGGATGAAGGATGATGAGCAGAGAAGACAAATAAGGGAAAGGGAGAGGTAGAGTTGGGAGACAGAGGCAGGTGGGTGATAGGTGGAAGTAGTCAAGGAAAATATAAGAGACAGATGGAGCCAGGTGTGTAGTGGGGAGGGTGAAGGTGGAGACAGATGTGGAGAGGGGAGAGTGAAGGTGGAGACAGATGTGGAGTGTGAAGGTGGAGACAGATGTGGAGGGGAAGGTGAAGGTGCAGGCAGATGTAGAGGGTGAAGGTGCAGGCAGATGTGGAGAGGGGAGGGTGAAGGTGGAGACAAATGTGGAGGGGAGAGTGAAGGTGGAGACAGATGTAGAGAGGAGGAAGGTGGAGACAGATGTGGAGGGGTGAAGGTGGAGACAGATGTGAAGGGGAGGGTGAAGGTGCAGACAGATGTGGATGATGGTGCAGACAGATGTGGAGGGGAGGGTGGTGGAGACAGATGTAGAGAGGGGAGGGTGAAGGTGGAGACATGTGGAGAGGAGGGTGAAGGTGGAGACATGTGGAGGGGAGGGTGGTGGAGACAGATGTGGAGAGGGGAGGGTGAAGGTGGAGACAGATGTGGAGAGGGGAGGGTGAAGGTGGAGACAGATGTGGAGAGGGGAGGGTGAAGGTGGAGACAGATGTGGAGAGGAGGGTGAAGGTGGAGACAGATGTGGAGGGTGAAGGTGGAGACAGATGTGGAGAGGGGAGGGTGAAGGTGGAGACAGATGTGGAGAGGGGAGGGTGAAGGTGCAGACAGAGGCTGGAGGGTGATGAGGAGACACAAAGGCTGCAAGTGCTGGAATCTGATCAGCAATGAAGGTGATAATGGGAATCATTAAGGGAGAGGTGAAGTGCTGATGGAACCAGATGGGGGAGGGCAACCAGTGGGTGAAGTGTATGGGTAATAGGTGGCTGGAACCAGGAGGGGGAGGGGGATGAAAATTGGTGATGGGAGTCTGGTGGGTGGGGGGGGGGGGAGAGGGGGTAAAATGAAGGGAACAAAAATGCCTGGACTGGAGGTGGATTAGAAGGAGAGAGAGGGGGGAACACAGGAGGTAAGTTCCAATTGAAATTGGAAGACCTTAATCAGGGGAGTCTTCTTCCTAATGGGATGGAGTGGGGACTTCAGCCCTTTTAAGGTCCCTCAGTGCTTCAGATGCAGTCGTGTCCCCACTGTAGAGCTACTGATAGTAAATCTGCTGGACATCCACCATGCATGTGGCAGGATACCTGATCCTGGAAAATGTGTATGGGGCAGCATAGACACAGAAAATCAGATGGTAACGTGGCCCCCACCTGTGGAAAGTCTTAACATGAAAATTTACCTGACATCTTAGGCCATAAGTGCTCATTTCCTCAACCTACCACTGACAGTGTTGATTTAATTTACACATGGAGAAAATTACATTGTCAGCTGTGAAATAAGGACTTTCATCTGTGAACATCAGTGCTCTAAAATGCCTGTTCCATTTGACTTTAAATAATCCCTAAATTGGATTAAAAGTTTTGGGAAGAGTGCCACTGATGGAAGTCCATGAGAAGCCTACAACTGCCATGCCTTTGCTGTGCTGATCATCTGGGAAGGACCTCTGTCCATTGCAACCACTGACCAGCAACATAAAAGGCTGTCATGAGGGTGAAGGAAAATATGGGGAAGGAGATCTGTGTGAGTGGCTCCCCCCCCCCCCCCCCCCCGCCAACCAAGCAATGGAGTCTTCTGATGGAATCTGTGCCTCAAGTGGCCACTTACCCCACAAGGTACAGGATGATCAGTGGGGCAGATATGGCAGCATGTTGCACCGAGTGCCAAACAACCCTGAGTTTACAGGCATCCTGAGCATTGCAGGATTCAGCTGGCAGGAGCTCAGTTCAGGAGATGATTGTCAGAATGAGGACCCTGTCAGTCATGGCATTCAATATACTTTACTCCTTGTTTTTTTTGTGTTATGAATGCATGACCTTATGATGCTAGTAATCCACTTTTGATCAGTAGAATGAAAGTTGCAGTGCCAATCTTGAAACATTATTCACTTGTGCCTGGCACTGTGTTAAGGTCAGATGCACTCGTACAGATTGTGCACAGAAAAGCTTGGACAAATTTTGCTACAATAACATTTCACCCAGAAATGATAACTAGCACAACCTGGGTAAAATTAATGACTTAATTACGTCAATTTTATTTTTGAAATCTTTTTCCATGGAATTCCATCCTGTTCTGGGGGAATGCTGTGACATTTAATCTGAATTTCTAATTCAAAGAATTTAGTATTTGAATGGTGAAATAATCAGAATCAGGTTTATTATCACTGACATATGTCGTGAAATTTGTTGTTTTGCGGTAGCAGTACAGTGCAAGACATAAAAATTACTATAAGTTACAAAAATAAATAAATAGTGCAAAGGAGGAACAACGAGGTAGTGTTTGTGGTTTCATGCACCGATCAGAAATCTGATGGTGGAGGGGAAGAAGCTGTTCCTGAAACATTGCGTGTGGGTCTTCAGGCTCCTGTACCTCTTCCCTGATGGTAGTAATGAGAAGAGGGCATGTCCTGGATGGTGAGGGTCCCTAATGACGGATGCCACCTTCTTGAGGCACCGCCTCTTGAAGATGTTCTCGATGGTGGGGAGGGTTGTGCCCGTGATGGAGCTGGCTGAGTCTACAGCCCTCTGCAGCCTCTTTTGATCCTACACATTGGAGCCTCCATACCAGGTGGTGATGCAACCAGTCAGAATGCTCTCCGCCTTAGAGAATTTTGGAGACAAGTTTAATCCCTGGAAACTTTGGAATTGACCCAGGCTGTAAATGTCAAAGTAAGATACCAGGGATACCTTTATATTAGGGCTGATGTTTGTTCCACGGTAATCTCTGTCTATCAGACTAGTGCAATTTGGATCCACAGTACATAACCAGTAAGGCATATTTTCATCATGCATAAAAGGGCAACATTGCATTCGATCTGTCAAAAAATAAATTGCAAGTTATCCCATTGTGACAATCTCTGATTGATGTCAAAAGTATTGTGCTGATTGGCCCAATTGGATGGGTGATTAGCTTGTTTAGTGAAGCTCACTTCAAACCAATCCATTAAAAACCTTAGAATGACAAAATCATCGACCTTTTTTTATTCCTGTGTGCATGCACTGAAGAACTTATTGAACCTGACTGAATTTCCTAGCTTTTCATCTGTTCTTTGACATCTGAAGGACCACAAACATATGGTGAAAAATTAATGTGTGCAGCTTAGCTTTGATTTAGGAGAATTCTGTGTATAACATTGATAAACTGACAGAGGTACATGATGTTGCATCATGGGGAGCTGATTGACATACTTTATATGATTATGTTTTTGCAAAGTATCAGTGTGAGGATGAACAAGGGAGTTATTTAGCCATGGCTCTGAGTTTTTGATATCTGATAACAAATTAAAAATCTTGCACAGAGACTTCAATGTACATGGATTGTTATGCAAGTTCTTTAATTGAGTTGGACCTTGTACTAAGCTTTGCAATCACTCATGTTTATCACTGATCCTGGAACACCCTGGTAGCCATTGACACCTCACCATTGTCAAAGGCTCCGTAAACCTTTTTAAGTTTCTCTGTCAGGAACATTTAAAAAAAAACGTTCAAATATATTTAAAAAGATTAAAGAAAGAAAATATTATTAAAACAATGAAAATAAAAATACTAATAAATACAATCAAAATATTAATAAATGATTATAAAATGTTAGAGCAAAATGGTTCAAGTATATACCTTTGTCGAAAGGGTTACAGCCCTGGCGTGAAGTAAAGACTTGATGCAAAGTGCATCCAGTCCCCTTCCTCAGCATGTCACTATTCTGCTGCTGGGCTCAGTGGTGAGTCCTCCAGTGGAGCAGGAATGCAGATATGCTGACATCTGACTCCAGCTCATCTCACAATTCCACATTTCAATAGACATGCAGGTATGTCCAAGACAAGACAAGGCTCCCAGTGGCTGCAAGTTCTCTCTAGACCTCTCACTCAGCTTAATTCTGCCCACTAAATGTTCCGTTTTCAGGTTCTGTATTTTATCAGCCATGTATTGCCCATATCATGAATTGCAAAGTTTTAAGTTGCCATCTCAGGTTAATGAGGAAGAAAATGAGCTGGCTCCAGACAAATTTCTTTTTTTGGATCTCTTCCCATTTCGTAAGCAACATTTGTTTCTGCATTACTTTCTCTTGTAGGGACTGCTTGAATCTTGCAGCACATTCTGACTTAGAAATTCAGTTCCACTGTACCTGTCTTGTAGGCAGCTGATCACCCAGTCTAAAGGGTAGACCTTCTATGCTGAGGGTATGTCATCCACAATATCATATTCTTCAGCACCTAGGAAACACACGAGGGCTATTATATCTGTTCATTCAGGACTCTAATGCTAGGGATATTCTGGATAAATTTAAATCCCCTCAAATTAGATATGGGGCTAATCCATGTCTTGGAACTTTCTAAGAAGATCATTGACTTCTCTTTAGGGCCTAAAAGTTTACATTGTATTTTTCAGGCAAGTTTAAAGAGCACACCGTTGTCCAGAGCCAGCATGGAAGTGTGTATGAGTGCCTTCCTTGTAGGAATGGATGCAGCTCATGTCAGGATGACAGTCCCTGCCATGCAGAGGAGGACAAGCACCTCCGCATTGCCATCATTGCATTCCAAGCTTTCTGCATGTTACTGGATTTCATTGCTATGCTGGTGGTCTACCACTTCCGCAGGTGTAAGGTAAATGTTAAGATTCCTTCATGATGTATTTGTGCTGTAGCTTGATGCTTTACTTTGAATTCTTGTGCTGGATTGTTACATAACAATGCATGCTGAGGGAAGGATGCTCACACAGTTCTTGCTGCTCAACTTGCAAACATATCAGGTACAACTTTCTATGGGAGAGAAGTTCATCCAATTATTATTGTTACTAAATATAACAACTTTTTATTTATGAGAGGAAAAGCTTTGTGGTGCAGTACCAGTGAATTGTTTTACTGAGCAGTAAGCTAGAAAATTGTATTAGTGATTCCTTTTCAGATGAGTCCACATGGCAGGCTGATAGAATGGAGTCCAATCACATGTTTCCTTACTGGGTGAAGCAAGGGCCAGATTTAGTAAATGTCTAAAAGTAGATCTCTTAGTCTTTCTGGGACTTATTATTTGTGCATGCAAATGCAGATAAAAAGAGCTAGAACCTCGAAAAAACTACTGATTGCAGAGCTCACTGACGTATTAGTTCTGTTTCTGGTCTTCTCAGATGTCAGGCTTGCCTCACTGAGATACCTGAAGGTTGTAGTTTCCAACACTGGATTTGAGTATAAAAACTTCCCCGGCAGGACTGACCAAGTGTTGGACAGTTAAATGTGCAGTTAGTTAGGTACAGATAAAAGTGCAGGATGCAGAGTGCTGTATGGCAGTGACCTCTACATTGGCCGAACCGTTTCTCAAGTGCTTTAAGAACAGATGGAGGACATACTTTGCACTGCCTATAGTGATACATCCTTAAGCAGTAGATGCATATGACAATGCAAATTACAGACTGTTACACTAAATTGTGGAATTTTTGAAGCAAGAATGACTGAATGAGAAAGATAAGCAAAAGAAAAAGAGGGGGGAGTTTCAGCTTCCATTATAATATTTTGTGTTTGGCAGAAACTAGGCAGTGTGGGAGTTAAAGCATATCAATTTTCTGTTCATTCCTGTCCTGGGTGAGTTCCAACTCCCACAGTTAATAAATTTAGGTCTTATGACAAATAATTGATCCAGGATCCAGCTTAACAAAATCATTATGTTTTCCACCTTCACTACTCTGCTCATTGAGATTGGGTCCATTCAAGGATTAAAACTTCCAGTTGAAGGCCCTCTTGGAAAGTCAAAGCATCTGATGCACCAGGCTGTCTCACCCTCTGCCTCTCTGTTTCTGCTGCAACATGTCTGAGTGTCAATGCATATCTTCTGGATTCCCTGATTTTCAGCTGTTAATAACCATTGAGCCCAGTTTTATGCTGCCTGATCTGTTCTGAAGCTACCCCATTTGCCATCATGGTAGTTTCAGAACAGATCAGGCAGCATAAAACCGGGCATTCAGGAGGTGCTGTGGGCCATTAGCAGCAGCAGTGCAAATGTCCATCCCCACAACTGGAAACCTGTACTACCTCAATGCACTCTGTACTAACTCAATGTAACTGCACTGTGTAATGAATTGACCTATACTATTGGTATGCAAGACAAGTTTTTCACTGAACCTCAGTACAAGTGACAATAATAAACCAATATCAATACCAACAGCCTGGAATATCCCTCGCTCTGCCATTACTATCAAGCCAGAGTTCACTGAGAAGTGCGGAATGGCATGCAAGGGGCATACTTAAAAATGAGGTGGCAACCTTTTGAAACTACAGCATAGGACTACACGTGTTAAGTGATTGTAGCTAAGTGATCTCACAAACAATGGATGAGATCAAAGCTCTCCTGTTGTGCCATATATGGTTCAGACTGATGGTGAATAGATGAAGGAGTAATGGAAGGAGCGGGGTCCAAAAACATTCCCATCGTCGACAATGACAGGAAACAGCATGCGAGAACTAAAGACATGGCTGAAGCATTTGCAATCATATTCATCCAGAGTGCTGAGTGGGTGCTCCATCTCAGTGTCTTCCTCAACTCCCAAGGTTACAGAAGGAAGTTTTCAGTCAATTCAGTTTAACACTCTATGACACAAAAAAAAAGCTGAGATCACTCGCAAAGACAGTGCGACCAGACAACATCTCCGTTCAGTTGAAAACATCTCACTGGTTAGAGTAGTACCTCACAAAAGGAAGATAGTTGTGGCTGTTGGAGGTTAGCCCACCACAGGACATCTCTGCAGGAGTTGCTCAAGGCAGAATCCTATGCACCACCACCCTGATGCAGGTTTTTGACCCAAAACATCGACAATCAACTTCCCTGCCCCCACCCTCCGCGCCCTCCCTGCCTCAGATGTTGCTTGACCCGCTGAGTTCCTCCAACAGATTGTTTGTTGTACTCATGTAATACACAAAATGCTGGAGGAACTCAGCGGGTCAGGCAACATCTATGGAGGGAAATAAACAGGCGGCATTTCGGGTTGAGACCCTTCATCAGGACTTCATCAGGAGGGTAGAAGCCAGAATAAAAATGTGGGGGAAGGGGGAGGAGCACATGCAGGCAGGTGATAGGTGAAAGGGGGAAGGTGGGTGGTTGGAGAAGGGGGATGAAAGGGAATGATATGAGAAACACTGTCACTTGTTATATATACTGCTCTTATCCATCACGGTGCATTACTTGTACTGTTCCTTACTGGTCTACCATCCAGGTAAGGTGCTGTTTTGCATCAGGACTATCTATAGATGTGAAGATAGAAAGCAACTTGGCTCCTCAAGCCTTCTTCACCATTCAATAAGATCATGGCTGATCCAATTATAGCCTCAATTTCACATCCCTTCTATCCCCAGTAACCTTTCACCCCCTTGCTTATTAGGAATCTCACTAACTGAGTTCTTGAAATATTCAGAGTTTTTTGCCTTTTGTAGAAGAGAATGCCAAAGACTCTCAAACATTTGAGAGAAAAATAACAACTCAATTCTGCCTTAAATTGGTGTCCCTTTACTTTTAAGTGGGGATTCCTAGTTCTAGAATCTGCTACAAGAGCAAACATCCTCTCCACATCCACCTTTCCAAGATCTCTCAGGATCTTATATATTTTATCCTAATGGTTACTGCACAACTGACCCCATTGACAAAAATCCTCACAACCTCTGCACAAAAAACTTCATCTACCTGTACAGACTGCACTATAAAATAAAACTACACTTTAATATAAACGCATGGCTTGAAAGTTGGCTGCATGAGGTCTGAATCTGCTCCCTCAGCATCAGTTCCCAGTACCTTGGCTCTGTTCAGATTGGGATCTCAGACCCCTGTAGTGCTTGAGTTTGTTGTTAGTTTCAGAAGTTTGCTTCTGTAAACATGTTGTACCTGGAATTGTGTGTCAGTAAGTTTGCCTTTTCTGCCACTGATTATAGGCCTGAATCGAAGAGTATGAGTGCAGAAGGAAAGAAACCCAATCACTTGGTCAGACACACAAACATAGAACATAGAACATAGAACAGTACAGCACAATACAGGTCCTTTGGCCCACAACGTTGTGCCGGCCTTTAAACCTCACCTAAGACGAAGGTCTCAGGATCTCTCAGGATCTTACATGTTACCACTCACCCTTTTAAACTCCTGTGGATACAAGTCTAGACTGTACAACCTTTTCATAAGAGAACCCATTGCAGATATTAATCTAGTAAACCTCTCTTGAAGTGCTTCCAATACCTTTACTTCTTTCCTTAAATAAGGAGACCAATACTGAATACAGTATTCCACATCTGGTCTCACCAATGCCCAATACACCAGAGCAGAAACCCATTACTTTTGTATCCAATTCCACTCACAATAAATGGTAAAAATTGTGCTCAGTTTTGGTTACCCTGCTATAGGAAAAATGTTATTAAACTAAAAAGAGTGCAGAAAAGATTAACAAGATTTGCCAGGACTTGAGGGACTGAGTTATACGGAGAGGTTGGACAGGTTAGGACTTTATTCCTTAGAGTGTAGGAGACTGAGAGGTGATCTTATAAAGGTGAATAAAATTACGAGGGGCATAGATAGAGTGAGTGCACTCAGTATTTTTCCCAGGGTTGGGGAATCAAGAGCCAGAGGGCACAGGTTTAAGGTGAGAGGGGAAAGATTTAACAGAGACCTGAGGGGCAATGTTTTTTACATAAAAGGTTATATGTATGTGGAATGAACTGCCAGAGGAAGTGGCTGGGTCAAGTACAATAACAACTTTTACTCGGATTGGAAAGGTTTAGAAGGTTATGGGCTAAATGCTGGAAAATGGGATCAACTTGGATGGGGATCTTGGTCGGCATGGACCAATTGGGCTGAAGGGCCTTTTCTGCTAGCTTTTCTTATTACTTGCTGTATCTCAGAAGAGACTCTTTTGGAATAATCTATTTTACACCCATAATTTAATTGTGATAAATATGAAGTTCAGCTCAAATTCAGTGAGCAATTCCTTGGTTGATCACACCTGATACCCTGCCGGTCACCTTGACAAAACCCAAAGTATTCTGCACGAACTGCTAAGATCACAATCATAGCAGGCTGAACAGTTGACCTATTTACCACTTCTCTCATTTGTGATGGGAATATTATGCTTGGTTGAGTGTTTTGCATCTTGGCTTTAAATCCATTTAACAGCCATGTCCTAATACATTCCTTGTTTTCTGTTTTAAGAATGAGCATGATGTGATTTTTCTTTTTAAATTTTATTAAAGCTCTCCTTTGTGGGTTAAAAACCTACCATGCCAATGCACCATATAAAGATGCATTTAAATAAATATTACAGCCATCTCTGCCCTTCCTATTCTGGCTTCTTGATCATCCCTAATTTCAATCACTCCACCTAGCTCTGGAAATTCCTCTCTAAACCGTGAATCAGAATCAGAATCAGGTTTATTATGACTGACACATATCACAAAATTTGTTGTTTAGCGGCAGCAGTACAGTGCAAAGCATAAAAATTACTGTAAGTTACAAAAATAAATAAATAGTACAAAAGAGGAATAACAGAGTAGTGTTCATGGGTTCATGGACTGTTCAGGAATCTGATGGCGGAGGGGAAGAACCTGTTCCTAAAACGTTGAGTGTGGGTCATAGATTCCATGTACTTAACTATACTAATCCCATTTATCTGCAAATGATCCATAAATTTCAATGCCTTAGCAATTTAAGTGTTCATCTAGATACTTCTTAAATGTTGCGAGAGTACCTGCCTCAGGCAATGAATTCCAGATTCCAACCACCCTCTGCGTGAAAATGTTTTTCCTCAGATCTTCTCTAAACATTTTACTCCTTACCCTGTGCCGTCTAGTTTTAAATACCTCTGCCATGAGGAAAATGTTCCTATTATCTACCCTATTCATGCTCCCCCATAATTTTGAGGATTCCCCCGCAGCATCTTCTGCTCCAAAGAAAACAAACCCAGGCAATCTGGTCTCTCCTCTTACCTGAAATGCTCCATCCCAGATGATATTCTTGGTGAATCCCCTCTGCACCCTCTCCAATGCAATCATGTCCTTCCTTGAGTGTGGTGACCAGAAATGCCCACAGTACTCCAGCCGTGGCCTAACCAATGATTTGTAAAGCTGTACCATAACCTACCCCCTTTTATATTCCATGCCCTAGCTAAAGAAGGCTAGATTCTCTTGTGCCTTCTTCACTGCCTAATCCACCTGTGCTTCCACCTTCAGTGATCCTTGAACACTTGAGGTCCCTCTGTTTCTCAATGCTCCTTAGGCCCTACTATTCATTGTTTACATCCTATCTTTATTAGTCCTCCTGTTATGTATTGCCTTACACTTATCAGGATTAAATTCCATCTGCCATTGCTGTACCTATTTTGCCAACTGATCAATACCTTCCTGTAACGTAAGACTATTCTCCTCATTACCAACAACATTACCAATTTTCAGGTCATCTGCAAACTTACTATTCATACTTCCTACATTTATATCAAAATTGTTAATGTATATAACAAACAGTGAGGGTCTCAGCAAATACAATCCTACATCATCACACTCTATCTCCTGTCACCAAGCCAATTTTGGATCCATTTTGCCAACTTGCCCTGGATCCCATGGGCTTTTACCTTTTGGAGCAGTTTCTCATGTGTGACTTTGTCAAAGGCCTGAATGAAGTCCATATAGACTACATCACCTCCACTGCCTTCATCAATATGTTTCGTTACCTCTTCAAAAAATTCAATCAAATTTGTCAGATAGGATCTCCCCCTAACAAAGCTGTGCTGACGTCTTTAATTAGTTCCTGTGCTTCCAAGTGTAGATTAGTTCTGTACCTCAGATTTTTCCAATAGCTTCCCAACCACTGATGTTAGACTCACTGGCTTATAATTACCTGGCTGATCCCTGCTGCCTTTCTTGACTAAAAGTACCACATTTATTCCTTCCAGTTATCTGGCACCTCACCTGTGGCCAGCAAAGATTTAAAAATCTTTATTAGGCCTCAGCAATCTCCTCCCGTTCATCCCACAGCAGCCTGGGATATACCTCATTAGGCCTGGGATTTATTCAACTTTAAGTCTGGTATGATATCCAATGCTGCCTCCTTTTTAGTGATAACATGTTCACTAAATTCACCATCCCCTTCCTGAATTCACCAACTACAATGTCCGTCTCCACAGTGAATACAGAGGAGATGTATTCATTTAAGACCTTACCTGTATTTTCTGGCTCCATGCACAGATTGCCATTTTTGTCCTTCATGAGCTCTAATCTTTCCCTGGTTACCCTCTTACCCTTAATATGCTAATAAAATGCTTTGGGAATTTCCTTAATTTTGTCCATCAGTGATATTTTGTGCTTGCTCTTTGCCTTCCTAACAGTTTATGAACCCTCTTTCTGTACTCATGAAGAGTCTCCCATGTTTTCAGGTCTCTGTTCCTGCCGTATGCTTCCTTTTTTTTCCCTTTATCAAACCCTCAATGTCCCTTGGACTTTTTGTCCTTACCTTTCACCCTTATGATTCTCATCAGTTCGCTTTTGAATGACTCCCATTGATGAACATGGAGCTAACCTTAAGCAGCTGCTCTCAGTCTATTTTTGTCAGGTCCTGTCATATGATATTGAAATCAGTCTTCCCCCACTTCAGGCCTTAATTTCTGGACCTTTCTTATCTCTTTGCATTACTACCTTGAAAATTATAGAGTTATGGTTACTATCTCCAAAATGGTCTCCCACCGATCATTCAGTCACTTGCCCAGTTACATTTCCTAAGGTTAAGTCCAGTACTGCCCCTTCTCCAGTCAGAATAATTTCGTACTGGTTCAGAAAGCTCTCCTGGGTGCACTTTAAAAATTCTACCCCCTCTATGCCTTTCACAGTCTCTGACTCATGTCCCTTTTTTTCCTCCTTTGTATTACTCCTTCAAAACTACCTCTTTCTTCTCATGCAGCCATGTCAAGTTTTGTTTGGTAACATTTCTATGAAGTGTCTTGAGGCACTTTATTATGTTAAAGGCACAATATAATTACCAGTCGTTGACCTTGCATTATGGTATGAGGTCAGTTGATTTATCTGCAGTCAGAACGCATTATTGGCCTCAAGGATGGAGTAGCAAATATAACAATTAATAAAGCTGGAAAGCTGGAAATGGTACAAAAAAGCAAGCTGGTTAGTTGGATGACACTGAAGGGGAAAGTTAAAACTGGCATTAGTTCACTGAACGATAAAGGACGGTGTGAAGCAACATGACAATTTTTGGTGCCTCTTTTGGCAGGTATAATTGCAATATGATGTAGTTTGTTCTTCTAAGGAAATGCTGAAAGGTATCATCTTCATGCCCTGAAGCTGCACCCCTGCTCCAACAGAGCTTATTTCACCATTTCTTTCCTTTGTGATGGAAATGCTATGCTTCGTGAGGCATTTTACAAATAGCCTTTAAATCCATTTTACAGTTATATTCTTATATAATATTTAATTTCTAACTTTCTTCTCATTGGCTTTGTGAAGTATGAGCGCAAAGCAATGTTTCCTTTTCCTTCTATTAAGTCTGCCCCTTAAGGTAATGAATTATGAGTTTGAATTCTGGGAACATGCATTAAAATGTGCATTAAAGTAAGCCTACTGGGTTCAAATGTCATTTATATTCACTGAAGAATCTGAACAACAGGACCATGAATAATGCAGCACAAAAAGTACAATACGACAGGCAAATCAGCACCAGTATTGAAGCAGCACCAACAGCAACTTGTATGTATATTGAGCCTTTTAATTTTGGTAAGATCATTCCAAGATACTTAAAAGGAGCATTATCAAACAACATATGAGCTAGCCAGGGAGTTATTAGGGCAGATGCTCAAAAGCTTGGTTGAAGTGGGAGGTTTAAGGAGTGACTTCAAGAAGCAAAGAGAGTTATGGCGCTTGAAGGAGAGATTCCAAGAATTTAAGCCCTTGCTAGCTGAAGGAGCAGGTGACAGTGACAGAGTGGTGAAAGTAGGGAACGCAAGAGGCACTATTTGAGGAGGAGAGAGATCTCAGAGGATGGTTAGACTCTGGAAGAATAGAGCATTGAGAAGGGATGAGGCCATGAAGAAATTAAAAAGAAAAGAGATCACAGGTGCATTTACCAATTATAATTCATTTTCTTCCAATGGGTTTTGCAAATGGGTTCACTTCAATTTTTTTCAAAGAGGAATGGTAAGAACCAATGCTGTGAGGGGGAAGGGGAGGAAAGGAAAATAGAAAGTGGGGAGGAAAACAATGATTGGGAGAGGGAAGAATGGAAAAGTCTGTACAATGTAGGATGAAGGAGAGCCAATAAGGCTACAACAGTGGAGAGCTCTGCAGAGTTTCAGACGCTGTGGGACTTATCTATATTGATTCATTGGGGCTGACCATAATCTCTCGAAATATTGCTGCGCAGTTACTAAAATTATGCACAATTAAAAGAACTGTTTTCAAAACATGGTGCTGGACTTTGCAAGTCTCCTAAACAGTATTAAGGTGGATAAGACCCCGGGGCCCGATGGGATATACCTCAGGTTACTGATGGAGGCGAAAGAGGAAATTGCTGGGGCCTTGACCAGTATCTTTGTGTCCTCTTTGATCACGGGTGAGGTCCTGGAAGACTGGCAAGTGGCTAATGTTGTTCTTCTATTTAAGAAAAGAATAAGGGAAAATCCGGGGAACTATAGACAGTAAGTCTCACATCAGTTGTAGGGAAATTGCTGGAGAAAATTCTTAGAGATAGGATATACAAGCATCTGGAATCCAATAGCTTCATTAGGGAAAGCCAGCATGGCTTTGTGCGGGGCAAGTCATGTCTTACTAACCTGGTTGAGTTTTTTGACGTGGTGACGAGAGAGATTGATGAAGGTAGAGCTATGGATGTCATCTATATGGACTTCAGTAAGGCATTTGACAAGGTCCCACATAAAAGGTTAATCAAGAAAGTTTGGATGCATGGGGTCAGTGGAGAATTGGCTGTGTGGATCCAGAACTGGCTTGCCCACAGAAGACAGAGGGTGGTGGTTGAAAGGACTTATTCGGGCTGGAGGCCTGTGAGTAGTGGTGTTCCTCAGGGATCTGTACTGGGACCTCTGCTGTTTATGATGTACATAAATGACCTGGATGAGTATGTTGATGGGTGGGTTAGTCAGTTTGTAGACGATACCAAGATTGGTGGAGTTGTAAACAGTGTAGAAGACTGGCGACGGATACAGTGTGATATAGATCAGTTGCAGATGTGGGCAGAGAAGTGGCAGATGGAGTTTAACCTGGATAAATATGAGGTGTTGCACCTTGGTAGGACTAATGTCAAGAGGCAGTACACTCCTAAGGGCAGTGTTGAAGAGCAGTGAGACCTTGGGTGCAAGTCCATGGCTCATTGATAGGGTGGTTAAGAAAGGGTATGGAGTGCTTGCTTTCATTAATCGAGGTATTGAGTATAGGAGTCAAGAAGTTATGATACACCTCTATAGAACTCTGGTTAGGCCGCATTTGGAGTATCGTGTGAAATTCTGGTCACCTCACTATAGGAAGGATGTCGAGGCTTTAGAGAGGGTGCAGAGGAGGTTTACTAGGATGCTGCCTGGACTAGAGGGCATGTGCTATCAGGAGAGGTTGGACAAACTTGGCTCTTTTCTCTGGAGCGGGGGAGGCTGAGGGGTGATCTGTTGGAAGTGTATAAAATTATGAGGGGCATAGATAGCAATATCTTTTTACTATTATTGAATGATCCAATATCAGAGGGCATGCATTTAAGGTGAGAGGGGATAGGTTCAGAAGAGACGTGAGGGGTAAGTTTTTTTTACTGAGAGAGTGGTGGGTGCCTGGAATGCATTGCCTGATAGGGTGGTGGAAGCAAATTCATTGGGGGCTTCTAAGAGGAGCTTGGATGAGCACATGAATGAGAGGAAAATGGAGGGATATGGGCATTCTGTAGGTAGGAGGGATTAGTTGTGTCATTGTGGCCCAAAGGGCCTGTTCTGTGCTGTACTGTTCTATGTTCACATGTTCTATGTTCTAGATGCTGGTGGTTTTAAAATAGAACCGCTGGCATTTCTCAGTTTAAATGCTAGCTTGTCCACAAATTCTGCACACAGTGTGGACACATGCAGGATACCCAGCAATGGAGCTCCACCAATGCAAGGTAGAGATTTACACAGGAGAATCAGCCCTCAGATTCTGCACCAAATTATACCTGGCACAGGGTCTGCAACACCATTGATCTCAAAGGATGTTGTAAGGCTCTTCTGAAGAAAGAGAGGGAGGAAGATGAATTATTTGTTAGGTTCATGTGATTTTAGTTTGTGTTTTTCTTCCGAACTGTTTGATCTTTTTTTAAATATTAGAATTCTTTATTTACTTTTCATAATTTTGCAATGTTTGGGGGTGGTGGAGAGGGGGGAGTGGTGGTGATTGGGGTAGGAGGAGGGAGGAGTTGGAGATTGTAGGGAGTGGTGGTGGAGTCTGGGAGATGGAAGAGGTTGGTGGAGCTTGGGGAAAGGAATAGTGGTGATTGGGAGAAGGGGTAGTGGAGATTGGGGCAGGGTGGTAAAGATTGTAGGAGGCATGCTGGGTTTACGGAAGGGTTGGTGGAGATTGGGGTGGGTTATGGGTATTGCTGATTGGGGAAAAGGATGGGGGAGATTGTGGGAGGAGGATGGATGTGATTGGGGAAGAGGTGAGATTGGGGAAGAGGTGGTGTAGTATGAGGGAGCGGTGGTGTAAATTGAGGGAGGAGGAAAGAAATGTTTGGGGATGGGTGTGGAAGGATGGGGAAGTGGAGACTGTGAAAGGTAGTGGTGATGGGGGAGGAAAGGGGGTAGTGGAGATTAGGGGAGGAAGCAGTGGTTCTTGAGGGAAGGCAGATGATTGTTATCAGTTCTCCCCCACCCTGGCAACCTCCTTTTCTCCACGTGTCAGTTCCATCCTCCCAACACCTCCTCGCTCGTACAATGCTCTGAAAAACATGTTGATGACTACAGCGCGCTGCAGCTAAATAATCAAATCAAAAATTAGGCACCCACTCTGCAGGGGCAATGCTTTGCTTCCAGTATTGGTCCACAGAATGGGATCAATTTCCATTGTCTGATTGGTCTATGCCTGATCACACTAGATACATCACAACCACCCAAATGCAAGTTCCTAGTGGGCTAGACCCTTTTTCCTTGTGAAAGAAATTTGCTAAGGTGTGGCCAATTATTCAATTCATGTGGATGAGTTAGAGTATATTGAGATGTATAACATGCACACTGAAATTATTTACATAGAACAGTACAGCACAGGAACAAGCCCTTCGGTCCACGATGTTGTGCCAAACTAATTAAACTAGTAATTAAATGCCTAACTAAACTAATCCCTTCTGCCTACACAGTGTCCATATCCATCCATCCTTTGCATATTCATGTGCCTATTAAAGAGCCTCTTAAATGCCTCTGTCATACTTGCCTCCACTACCATTCCTGGCAGTGTATTCCAGGCACCCACCACTCTCTGTGTAAAAAGCTTGCCCACACATTCTCCTTTGAACTTACCCCCCTCACCTTAAATGCATGCCTTCTAGTATTGGACATTTCGACCCTGGGAAAAAAAAGTACCAGCTGTCCATCTATGCTTCTCATAATCTCATAAACTTCAATCAGGTCTTCCCTCAGCCTCCACTGTTCCAGACAAAACAACCCAAGTTTGTCCAACCTCTCCTTATAGCACATGCCCTCAAATCCAGACAGCATCCAGGTAAATCTCATCTGCACCTTCTCGAAAACCTCCACATCCTTCCAGTAATAGAGTGACCAGAATTGAACACAATACTCCAGATGCGCCATACCTAGAGTTTTATAAAGCTGCAGCATAACTTCACAACTTTTGAACTCAGTGCCTCAACTAATAAAGGCAAGCATACCATACGCCTTCTTTACCACCCTATTAACTTGTGCAGCCACTTTCAGAGAACTATGGATTTGGACCCCTAGATCCCTCTGTACATCAACACTGTTAAGGGTCTTGCCATTAATAGAGTACTGTCCCTTTACATTTGATCTCCCAAAGTGCAACACCTCACACTTGGCCAGATTAAACTCCATCTGCCATTTCTCTGCCCATATCTGCAACTGATCTATATCCCACTGTATCCTTTGGCAATCTTCTACACTATCCACAACACCACCAGTCTTTGTATCGTCTGCGAACTCACTAACCCACCCATCACATTTTCATCCAGGTCATTTATATATATCATAAACAGCAGAGGTCACTGTACGGATCCCTGCGGAACACCATTAGTCACGGACCTCCAGCTAGAGTAAGTCCCATCGACCACTACCCTTCTAAGAGCAAGCCAGTTCTGAATCCAAATCCTTTGCATCTTAATTTTCTGGATGTGCCCAGCATGAGGGACCTTGTCAAACACCTGACTAAAATCTATGTAGACAACATCCATAGCTCTACCTTCATTGATCACCTTTGTCACCTCCTTGAAAAACTCAGTCAAGTTCATAAGACATGACCCGCCCCACACAAATCCATGCTGACTGTCCCTGTTTTTGTCCGAGGCTTTTCCTGTGCACAATATTTTGCTTCCTGTTGAATGAAAATAAGTTATTCATTTTCTGTAAAGTGGAACAAATGTTTGACTATTAAGCAACTAGGGAAAATTGTTTCTGCAGCTAGAGTTTTCTGAAATGAAATCATCTTTCAGAATTTTCAGGTAGAGAGAGGTCTTCACTTTTTATAAACCATGCCCATCATATTTCAGTCTAATCTGAATGGTAATCAGCTCAACCAACTGTGCACGGACCTTGAATCCAAAGAGCTGCATATACTTTTAAAACCTACTTTTCACTGACAATGTAGAACTTTGAAGGTTTCTGGTTTGATTTATAGCTTGTCTTATATGCACAAGAGTAAGGTTGAAGAAACCAGCCTACATTGGGCTAATTTTAATCATAGTAATTGAAGCCCATGGAAGCTAGAATTCAACATCAAGCCCTTTGTATCAATGTAGTCTAAATGGGCCAATGAAACTAAATTCCTGCCTGGGAGTCAAAATCCCTTCTGTAAGTGTGCTTTTGAAAGAATCTGGGAAATATTACATTTGATTTAGAACAGAAATGAGGAGAAATTCCTTTAGCCAGAGGGTCGTGGATTTATGGAATTCTTTGCCACATACAGCTGTGGAAGCCTGATCATTGGGGGGGTTTAAGGAGGAGATTGATAGGTATCTAATTAGTCAAGGTATCAAGGGATATAAGGAAAAGGCTGGAAATTGGGGCTAGATGGGAATAGTTTAGTTTAGCTCACGATGAGGTAGCGGAGCAGACTCGATGGGCCGAATGGCCTACTTCTGCTCCTTTGTCTTGTGATCTTGTGATGCAAATTGGTTTTCTTATAATACAGTCTCACCATGCACAGGCTTTGAAGGCTGATATCCCCCTCTGTTTTAGCCTTGTCTTTTCACACTTGCTCTTCACTCTGACTGATTGTCTTTTCTGTTGACTTCAATGGAAAAGTATTTTGGGAGGGTGTTAAATGGGCTGTCAATCTGCTATTGCTGTTACTTGGACCGAGGCCAACTTTATCCCAGCTTGTTAACACTCTTCTGCTCTGTGCCTAAATATACTTAAAATGTATTCTGATCTTTCGGGCAATGCCATATCATTTTTCTTGTTCAATGAATCTTGAATATTTTGATAAATTTTCAAAAAGGGAATTATATTAATCTAGCTTCTTTTGAAAAGCACATTTTTGGTCATGAATAACAAATGAAGTAATCAAGAGAAATAAAAGAAACTGGAAAATCTAATAAATGGGAAATTTACAGTTTTTTAAAACAACATGATGAATGTGATCTCTTAGTTCGTCATTTCCTTATTTCAGATTAAAATGTTATAAATAAGTTATTAATTGGCATTGGGTGCTGTTGCTTTTTAAATGATCCTTACTGTATTTTCCTATTGTATGAAATCTTTTCATTCTTTCAGAGTATCAGAGCATCAGGACTGGTGTTGTTGGAGACAATTCTTTCTGGAGCTTTACTTCTGTATTTTCCAGTAAGTGTTTAATGATTTATGTTCAAGTCCATAATTCAGTGTAAATTCTGTAAGAAAGATTTTGATCTATAGGTCCATTTATGCCCAAAAATAACACTAATGAGTAGCTTGCCTGGAGCCATGTTTACTGCCAGCATTTATCTGATTTATGGCAAACTGCCCAAGTGTTGATGCAATCCAAAAAAGATGGGCAATCACATTTACATTCAGTTTTGTGCTTTATTATCACATACCCTCACTGTGCTGTTATGTCTTGGTACCACAAGTCTAATATACTAAAAGGTTACTGTGTTTGTTAGACAACTAATGCAAATAGCCTTTCATACCATAACTTTCATGTACTCATATCAATTGATTTTTCCCCAACTTCGTTGTGTCACTTACTAGTTTATTTAGCAACCTCTCTGATTACTGAATCTTGGACATTTACATCAGGATTTATAAATGGTAAGATTTTGACGCAGTAATATTTACCAAGAGAAGTCCTCATTATAGATTCCCATGAAACCACTAAAAACATCAGTTTTAAATCCCGGTTATATTATTAATGTTTATCTTTCATTTTAAGCATCATGAAATTCTTGTTGGGATTTGCAGATATTTGTGCATGGTGATAATTCATTTGACAAGTTTTTTCCTTGTCTTGCATTTTTGGAGATTTGAGTATAAATGGCATAATTTTGCGTGGTGCTTTTGAGTTTGTTCCTGTCTGTTAAAGTAATCCATCCAGTTGAGATTTACCTGCGATGGTGACATTTCTTTGCATTTCCAAATCAGCTATATCACTTTTCCAATTTGCATTGTATGTGTGTTTTTCATGGATCCAGCTGTGCTGGGAGAGAGAGAACTTAGATACAGGACAAAGCAGAAGCCCACTCTTAAGTGGCCAGCACCATTAGTTCCTGAGTGAGAGCCTGTAAAAATTACAGCTCTCATGGACAGAAATCTAATTCTGGAGAATTCTGTGTTGAATGAAGACTTCTATATCTCCCAGTTACAGCTTCCATGTGGCTCAGTTTTGTCAGTCACAACATTTGGGGGCTCATCTAGGAGACGTTTGTGACCCACTACATGGCCAGCAACCTCACCAGTCTAAGGGGGGATGATCCAGCTGCGAGAATTAGAAGGATTGTTAGACGCTACAGATAATGGACAGACCGTGCTGATGGCTAGCTGGTGGTGTCTTGAGTCAAGAGGCCGTCAGTAATGATCTGAGCTCCTGAGCTGAGAGCTGGATACACTTCTCATCTGATACCTCAGCTTTACGCCAACCATGGCTGCTGCATCTAAAGCAGCAACCCTCATTCAAAATGGTGGCAAGCGGCCTGTTTTCTATAACTTTAGCTAACATTAATGGGAGATCAATGGTGCCGAGCGTGGTGACTCATTGCAAGCTGCTCTCTGCAGATCTGTTCATTATTTCTATTATAATTGTTCTACTCTTTTAAATCTAAATTCTATGACTCCAAGATGGCCTTGCACCTTATTGTCTGCCTGCACTGCACTTTGTCTGTAACTGTAACACTTTATTCTGCATTCTGTTCCTGCTTTCCCTTGTACTACCTCAGTGCACTGTTGTAATGAATTGATCTGTATGGATGGCATGCATAACAAAGATTTTTCACTGTACCTCAGTACATGTGACAATAATAAACCAATTTAACAATTTAATCTAATAAATAAAGTGAGAGGCCAGCAAGCTTGGCTGGGGATCACCAAGAGAGTGCCTTCTGGTTTCACTGCTTGCAGTCTCAAGAGGAGGGTCAGGAAAACATAATGACCAAAGTTAGAAGAAATTTCTCACTGCTTTACAGGATGTGGCCGCAGAGGTTACAGTTGTAAGTGATTGAGAACTATGAGTGAAACAGAGGATCTGAAACAGAGAATGTGCCTTATTTAGAGGCAGCAAGGCATAGGTGGAGAACAGAGTAAGTTTGTGATAACTAACCATCGATGATCGTAAGTCCATTGAATGCTACAAGGGCAGATCACTTGAAGCATCCAAGCAGAAATGTCCATCGTTTTTGTGGCACAGCTGAGTGCCCTGCCTCAGGCAAGAAGGAGCAGAACAGACATTTCTTTTGCTGCCCTTTATTGCTACAATATGCTGATGTGTGACTGCTGAGTATGGATTGAAAAGATCCTCAAAAATGGACCCAGGCTCCTTCTGCTCCTGTGAGAATTGCAATGAATTTCTCTCCCCCCAAAAAATAAGATTGGATATTCCAGAACTCCATCTATGGTACTCACAAATTGGCATTGCTCATGGGAGCCCCAGTGTTTCTAGGCGAGTAATCAGATTACTGGTCTCCCCCAGAAAAGGAAAGATTTGAACCAGCTGGAACAGAGTCCAACCCCACTTCCAAGCCCCCACCCCTATCCAATGGCACTGTTCGCAGAACTGCCTCAAATTCAGGACTTTCATGATCTTGGTTTCAACTCAAATATTGAAATGTTTTCCTGCTATTCAGAGTAGTGCTGTTAAGATATGGAAGAATTGAAAGAATAATATTGCAGACTCTGTTCCTGTTCTGTGATCTTACTCAATGAGAGACCAGACTGGACAATAAGATGTGAAGGCCATCCTTCCAAAATGCATTAATCAGAATTTTGCAAGTTTATTCCAGAATGGTAATATGTAGCATGGTAGCCAAAGTTCTGGACTATTGATTTGGAGAAACATGTTTGTATCCCATCATGGGGAACTTGACTACAAGAGTCTAGACTTTTGAAAACAAAAGCTAATCTCTGTAATGGTAAACATGAAACTACTGGATTATTATAATAATCCATTTGGTTCACCAAGGCTCTTTAGAGTGGGAACCTGCTGTACTTGCCCAGTCTGTCCAATATCTGACCTTAGACTGACCGGTGTGTTTGACTCTTAATTGCCTCCACAGTTCAGGGGCTATTAAGGATAGAAAATAAATGCCAGTGTTGCCAACAACATACATATTATTTCAATTAATAAATTAAAACAGAATCATTGCCATCTATTTTGTTCTTCCTTGCTGTCAAATGACATTGAGAGCGCAGCTTTTAAAAATATCTCAGATTGATATGTTAATTCAGATTCTGAATGCAAGTCCTTTGTAGGGCATGTACTGACGAAGCAACACATAAATTGGTAAATCGACTCTGATGCTGATAGGACCCTTTTTTTGTTGCAGCATTAGCCTAGCAGCCTGCTAAATACCATAATTCACCAAGCTTTCTAAAGTAACTATCACATGGAACAAAGCAGCATTCCAGCAAGAGGACTCTGCCATGCGGAAGAATAAGGACATCTTAAAATATAGCATAAATTAGTATTGGGGAAACATCACAACATGGACAGTGGTTGTCTGGGATGCCTGTAGAGAGGAACATAGGTAGAAGGAGGAGGCAGCCATTCAGTTCCTTGCATCTGCTCCACCATTCAATGAAGTCTTTTAGCTAACTTCTCTGCATTATCCCTACATCCCTTGATTTCCCTTATCCAAAATTCTTTCAATTTGTCAGGGATGGCACAGTGATACATCTAGTAGAGCCTCTACCTCATTTCTCCAGAATCCCGGCTTCACTCCTGACCTTGGGTGCTGCCTTTGTGGAGTTTGCACATTTTCTCTGTGACCATGTGCCAGGGTGGCCCGGTTTCCTCCCATATCCCAAAAATGTGCAGGTTAGTAGATTAATTTCTCCCTTGTGTAAGTCAGTGGGAGAATCTGGGGGGAGTTCATGAAAATCTGGAGAGAATACCAAATAGGACTAATGTAAGATTAAGGGTGGTCGATAGTCCATGGGCTGAAGGGCCTGTTCCCCTGCTACATGTCTATTTGACTCTGTTACTTTATTAAAATATTCAGTGACTAAGCCCCCAGAGCCCTCTAGGAATAATTGCAATGACTTGCTATCCTGTGAAGAAATGTCTTCCCTTAATAATACCAGTAAGGTATATTTGCATGCACCTGCTTTCCACCTGTGGCACCAACATAGAGCTGGCAGACAAATTATGTAGCTTTGCATTCATGATGGTCCATGTTGATTCAAGTTGTGCATGCTATAAATTACTAGAGAGCCAAAAATGATACTTAATGACATGCTTCATTACACAAAGCACAGTCTCTGTGAAAACTCTGGCCCACTTGGGGTCCAAGATCTAGTAAGCAACTGTTTCAGACTTAGCTTCAATGTAATCAGCATGAAATTTCAGATATTTCAGAAAAGCCTTTAACACATTATGCTTTGATAGAAATGGCTCCAAATGTTCCTCCTTTCCCAGTTAAGATGAAGGGAATTTATCCTGTAAAGTTAACACTGTTTCTATTTTCACGGATATTTCCTGACTTGCTGAGAGTTTCCAGAATTTTCAGTTTTCACTTCAGTGTTCCAGCATCTGCAGTTTTTGCTGGTGTTCAACACCATCATCCCCTCAGTACTAATCAACAAGCTTCAAAACCCTGGGCCTCTGTATGTCCCTCTGCAACTGGATCCTTGACTTCCTTATTGGGAGACCACAGTCAGTGCGGATCACTAATAATATCTCCTCCTTTCTGACAATCAACACAGGCGCACCTCAAGGATGCGTGCTTAGCCCACTGCTCTACTCTTTTTAAATTCATGACTGTGTGGCTAGGCACAGTTCAAATGCCATCTATAAATTCGCCAATGACGCCACTGTTGTTGGCAGAATTTCAGATGGAGATGAGGAGGTGTACAGGAGTGAGATAGATTGGCTGGTTGAGTAGTATTGCAACAGCCTCACACTCAACATCAGCAACACCAAGGAATTGATTGTGGATTTCCGGAAGGGGAAGTTGGAAGAACACACTCCAGTCCTCATCGTAGGGTCAGTGATGGAAAGGGTGAGCATCTTCAAGTTCCTGGGTGTCAACATCTCAGGGGATCTATTCTAGGCCCAACACATTGATGCAATCATGAAGAAGGCACACCAGCAGCTCTACTTCATTAGGAGTCTGAGGAGATTTGGTATGTCACCAAAGACTCTTGCAAATTTCTACAGCTGTATGGCAGAGAGCATTCTGAGTGGTTGCATCACCGCCTGGTATGGAGGCTCCAATGTGCAGGATTGAAAGAGGCTGCAGAGGGTCAGCCAGCTCCATCATGGGCACAACCCTCCCCAGCATCAAGGACATCTTCAAGAGGCGGTGCCTCAAGAAAGCATCATCCATCATTAAGGACCCTAACCATCCAGAACATGCCCTCATCTCATTATTACCTTTGGGGAGGAGCTACAGGAGCCTGAAGACCCACACTCAATGGTTTAAGAACAGCTTCTTCCCCTCTGCCATCAGATTTCTGAATGGTTCATGAACCCATGAACACTACCTTGGGCAGACACGGTAGGCGGGCAGGCACAGTAGTGTAGTGGTTAGTGTAATGCGATTACAGCACCAGCAACCCGGAACACTCTACGCAAAAGATGCATTTCACTGTGTGTTTTGATGTACATGTGACTAATAAAGATATCTTATTCCTCTTTTGCACTATTTATTTATTTTTGTAACTTACAGTAATTTTTATGTCTTGCACTGTACTGCTGCTGCAAAACAACAAATATCATGACATATGTAGGAGCAAGTCCAAGACAGTGTGCAGTGAAGATGGAAAGAAGGACAGGCAGGTGAAAAGACAGGATAATTTGCTGAACAATAGAAATACAGCAAAATCAGCAGCAGATACTGGTCTAAATGAACTGTATTTAAACACACATAGCATTAGAAATAAGGTGGATGACCTAGTGGCACAGCTACAGATTAAAAAATATGACATTGTGGCAATCACTGAGTCATGGCTTAAGGAAGGCTGTGAGTGGGAACTAAATGTCCAGGGGTACACAGGGTATAGGAAAGATAGGCAAGTAGGCAGAGGGGGTGGTGTGGCCCTGATGGTTAGTAATGATGTAAAATCAATAGAGACAAGGGACATAGGGTCAGAAGAAGTGGAATCCTTATGGGTGGAGCTAAGAAATGGCAAGGGTAACACTACAATAATAACAGTTATATATAGGCCCCCTAACAGCAGCCGGGATGTGGACTATAAGTTACAGTTAGAAATAGAAAAAGCATGTCAGAGGGACAACGTTAAGATAATTATGGGGGATTTTAACATGAAGGTGGATTGGGAAAGCCAGCAAGGCAGTGGATCTCAGGAGAGCGAGTTTGTGATATGTCTAAGTGATGGCTTTATGGAGCAACTTGTTGATGAGCCCACCAGGGGATGGGCTGTTTTGGATTGGGTGCTGTGTAACGAACCGGAGGTGATTAGGGAACTAAAGGTAAAGGAACCATTAGGAACTAGCGATCACATTATGATAGAGTTCAGTTTCAAATTTGAGAAGGAGAAGCTGATATCAGGTGCATCAATATTTCAGTGGAACAAAGGAAATTACAGTGGCATGAAAGAGGAACTGGCTCAAGTTGATTGGAAGAGTAAGCTAGTTGGAGGGACGGCAGAGCAGAAATGGATGGAATTTCTACAAAAAATAAGGAAAATGCAGGATAGATATATTCCAAGAAAAAAGGTTATGAATGGAAAAATGGCACAAATGTGGATAACGAGAGAGGTGAAGGATAAAACAAAAGCAAAAGGGAGGGCATACAAGGAAGCAAAAATTAGTGGGAAGACAGAAGACTGGGAAACTTTTAAAAACTTACAGGAAGAAACTAAGAAGGTCATTAAGAAAGAAAAGATAAATTATGAAAGGAAGTTGGCAGATAACATTCAAAAAGATACCAAGAGTTTTTTTAAATATATGAAGAGTAAAAGAGAGACACAGGTTGATATTGGACCAATTGAAAATGGTGCAGGAGAGGGTATAATGGATAACAAAGAGATGGCAGAGGAACTAAATGAGTATTTTGCATCGGTCTTCACTGTGGAGGACATCAGCAATATACCGGATAATCAGGGGTCTCAGGGGATAGAAGTGAATTCAGTTAAGATTACTAGAGAGAAGGTGCTCGGGAAGCTAAATGGACTAAAGACAGATAAGTCTCCTGGACTGGATGAGGTGCATCCCTGGGTTCTGAAGGAGGTGGTTTCAGAGGTTGCGGAGGCATTGGTGATAATTTTCCAGGAATCAATGGACTCTGGCATGGTTCCAGAGGACTGAAAGGTCGCAAATGTAGTTCCACTGTATAAGAAGGTTGGGAGACAGCATAAAGGAAATTACAGACCTATTAGTCTGACATCGGTGGAGGGAAAGTTGTTGGAATCAATCCTCAAGGATGAGGTTATGGAATACCTAGAGGTGCAAGGCAAGATAGGCCCAAGCCAGCATGGTTTCGTGAAGGGAAGATCCTGCCTGACCAACCTATTGGAGTTTTTTGAGGAAATCTCAGGTAGGGTGGATAAGGGAGAGGCTATGGATGTTGTGTATTTAGACTTTCAAAAGGTCTTTGACAAGGTGCCGCACAAGAGGCTGATTAATAAGATGAGAGCTCATGGAATTACAGATAGGTATATTGGAATGGGTGGAGCATTGGCTGGTAGGCAGAAAGCAAAGGGTGGGAATAAAGGGATCCTGTTCTGGTTGGCTACCGGTTACTAGTGGTGTTCCTCAGGGGTTGGTGTTGGGGCCACTTCTTTTTACTTTGTACATTAATGATTTGGATGATGGAGTAAATGGTTTTGTGGCTAAGTTTGCAGACGACACCAAGATAGATGGAGGAGTAGGGAGTATTGAAGAAATAGGAAGGTTGCAGAAAGACTTAGATAGTTTAGGAGAATGGGCAAAGAAATGGCAGATGAGATTCAATGTTGAGAAATGTGCAGTTGTACACTTTGGAAAAAGAAATAAATGGGCAGATTATTATCTAGATGGGGAGAAAATTCAAAGTACAGGAATACAGAGGGACTTGGAGATACTCGTGCAGGATACCCTAAAGGTTAACCACCAGGTCGGATCAGCGGTAAAGAAAGTGAATGCTATGTTAGCATTCATTTCGAGAGGTATAAAGTATAAAAGTAAGGAAGTGTTGGTGAGGCTCTATGGGGCACTGGTGAGGCCTCATTTGGAATATTGTGTGCAGTTTTGGGTCCCGTATCTTAGGAAGGATGTGCTGATGTTGGAGAGGGTTCAGAAAAGATTTACGAGGATGATTCCTGGAATGAAAGGGCTTACATATGATGAGCGTTTGTCAGCACTTGGACTATACTCACTGAAGTACAGAAGATTGAGAGGGGACCTCACAGAAACATTTAGAATGTTGAAAGGACTGGACAGAGTAGATGTGGTTAAGCTGTTTCTCCTGGTGGGTGAGTCCAGGACTAGAGGGCACAATCTTAGAATTAGAGTGTACCAGTTTAAAACAGAAATGAGGAGAAATTTCTTTAGCCAGAGGGTAGTGAGTTTATGGAATTCTTTGCCACGTACAGTAGTGGAGGCCCAATCATTAGGTGCGTTTAAAGAGGAGATTGATAGGTATCTAATTAGTCAAGGTATCAAGGGATATGGGGACAAGGCTGGAAATTGGGGCTAGATAGTAGTTTTAGTTTAGCTCATGGAGCAGACTCGATGAGCCAAATGGCCTACTTCTGCTCCTTTGTCTTGTGATCTTGTGATAATAAACCTGATTCTGATTCTGATTCTGCTTCTTGTTAACTAAGCACAATACTGTGCCCCATCCTCTCCTGTCATGACAAGAAAAATCAAGAAAATGAGACTAAATCAATGGTCCAGATTTTGCTTTGATTTAATGTTTCAGATCAATGACATTTTATCAGGACTGGAGATAAACAGATTTACGATGAAGAAATCACTGAAGGGGATTGGTGGGACATCGTGTGTGTGTGTGTGGGAGGGAGGGAGGATGGTGTGTTATTATGTAGTTATAATAAAGAACTACAGTTCCCAGTAGGCAATGCAAGGGGTCACATGGGGGAACAGGAAGTGGCTGTAAAAAGAGAGGGAAAGCAAAGCCAGGCCGGTGTTGGTTAATAAAATGTTTGAATGTTAAACCCATGCGAAGTTTGTCTCTTGACGAAGAACAAACATAACAGGTGGGTGTGGTGGGGGTTTGTTGGAAAGGTTGGAGAAAACCAAAGACAATCTGTGATATACTGGAAGTACCTGGAAGACAAAGGTACATATTTCCCATGGGCAGTCCCAAAGCAAGACAAAATAGTAATGAGATTTGCTGATCAGAAGGTGGGCTTATGAACTATAATTAATCTCTACTTTTTATTCTTTAGTAATCTTAAAGGAGATAGTGCAGAGTGATACCTGTGGTTCTGTACAAAACAGAATGATCTGCCCTGATGACTGAATTTCCAGCAGAAGCCCTTGGCTGTTGCTAAAGATGCAAAGTTGGGAAAATAATTCCTATAATCTTTATATCCATTTTTGGTTTAAACAAAAAAAAATGCAGAAAATTGAAAATGTCTGTGGTTATACTGGAAAGAAGTTTCTCAGTATCTTTCCCATCGGGAGCAAGAAAGCTAGTTAAAGTTGCCCAATTGGCTGCAACAGTGTTAATGTGAGACTGCAAAGATCTGCCATTTGTTTTACAGCACTGGAATGCTCAAGCAGCAGCAAACTCCTGAATGTATTTACTGACTGAGCTTTCAGATCAATATCTAAAAACTCACCAAATAACAGGCCTTGGTTTGTGCAGGATTTTTTTGAACAATCATTACACTTTTGATTGCGGTGTAAGGAACTAATTGGAGCTCGAATGATTTGCTTTAATTGTGTTGAATCAATACTATTGTCAATGCCATACTTTCAGTCAGAATTGCTCTTGTGCTTTGCTGATTTCTTCTCTTCCTTCTGAAGCCTTTTACTGGGGCACAGCCATTTAGGCCTTGGCTGTACTCCAATTATTCAAATGCACATCCCTTTGTCAAGTATTCTATTGGCCAATCTCATCCTACATTCCCTTGAATCATTGGACAGCGAGCAAGAGACACCTACAGTCCTGATGCAGGGTTTCAACCTGAAACATCTACAGTTCCTTTCTTCCCACAGATGCTGCTCGATTCGCTGAGTTCATCCAGCAGATTGTTTGTTGCTCCAGCATCTGCAACCTCTTGTGTTTCCATGGACCTGGCCATTCCCCCTTTCTAGCCCAGGAATGTGATGATCAATAATAGTGGCTCATCCACTTCAGATCAACTAACTGAGCATAATGCAGGAATTGATCAGCCTAGTATTTTGCAGTTTCACACCAGGTCATCAATTTAGTTATGAGTGAACCCTTACTTATCCTTTGTAGTGCTGGCTATTTGATCTCAGTGTTTAATTTACTGGTAATGGTTATACAGGCAGGGCTTTTACTGCAAGCTGGTTGACTGTTAATTGATTGAGCCATTTGTGGCCTCGTTGTAGGTTTATTTCAGATTCCATGACACAAATACAAAACAAGCAAGCAGATAATGAGTCAGAAAATCTCTGTAAATATTTATCCTTTTTTTAAGCATGTGTTGATGCCAATATCATCTCCTTAGTTTTGTGAAGAAGCAATGAAATGAAATAAATGAGATTGAACTGCATGATACATTGGGGTGAAAGGGGGGCTTAACTGTTCAGAAACAGCATGTTGTTGAAATCCATTTCATCTACACAGCTACTCCACCTGTTTAATCAAAAACAAACATGGTCTTTGTAGGAGGGTCTTGGATTCTTATCTCATGGACTATTGGGCAGATATTCCACTTAGGCATCAGTCCCTCTGCCAGGATTTCCTTGTGATTATCAGTGGAAGATCTGATGTCTGGTGTAATGGAAGCTTAAGCTAGCAGCCGCATCTTGCTGTTGCCTTTTTCTCTCGGCTGCCCCTATGCTGGACGTCACATAGAATGTAATGAGGCAGCATAAATTTCCTGACTCTCATATTGGGAAATCTGCCAGTGAGCCCGTTCCCGGGTAAAGCTAGCACAGGTACAGTAATCCCATTGAATTCAATGGAAAGAAACAGCTGCCAAGAGGATGATAACTTGACCAATGTTGAGTCTGGAACCAAGGTCTCAATGACTGTCCAGGACCACACTGAAAGAAACTGTATGGTCCAAAGGCAGGAATCTCAGCATCCAATTGTGGTCACAAGAAATCTGCCCCTTTGTCACAAGTAACCAGTGATCTCAAATATAATCAACTCACTCTCTGGAAGGAGGTTTCCTTTTTTACCTGGGAAAGAGTGCTTACCTTATCCTATGCAAAAACCAATTGATCAATCTTCCCAAGTTTCTTCCCAAGTAATGATAATCTAACTTGATCTGTTTACCTGCTCATTGTTGTCCATAAACTCTGTTGTTACCGCAGCCCCTACAGTACAGTATGGACTGTTTCAGTTGTGAGGAAGGACTGGATAGGCTGTATTTGCTTTTCTCAGAGTGAAAGAGGTTGAGGGGAAACCTCACTGTGGTATACAAAATTATGAGGGGCATATAGTATGAGGGTAGATAGTAGGAAACTTAACCCCATAGCAGAGGTATCTAAACCTGGAGAGGATAGGGTAAGGAGTAAGAGGTTTAGAGGAGACCTGAGGAAGAAGACTTTCATGCAGAGAATTGTTGGACTCCGGAACGCACTGCCTGAGAAGATGGTGGAGACAGGTACTCTCACAACATTTAAGAAGTGACTGGACAAACACTTAAATTGCCAAGCCATAGAAGGTTACGGACTGAGTGCTGGTAAATAAGATAGATGAGCGCTGATGGTCAGTGTGAACATGGTGGGCCAACGAGCTTATTTCTGTGCTATATGATTCTAAAACTCTACACAATCAAGCATTCTCCCTCACAAATATTAAAAAGAATGGGTATACACTGTGGTTATGTTTGAGTTTGTGCAGCAGTGTAAAGTGAATGATGGTGAATCAAAAGGAATTTCTATCAATTTTGAGGAAACAAAATATCTGAGGAGTTACTGTACAAGGTGCCAATTTGTTATCATCCATTTCACTGCTATATGGAATGAAAATGATACTCCCCATTTTTTTTGTAGAAAGCAGACCCTTTAACCATTCCTGCACAACAATTTAAATAGCTGAAGTTGGGAATAACATTCAGTGTTTTTTTTGTGAGGTGACACGCGTTATTTGCTCTCTACTCTTTAAAGCCCTCACACCTACCGTGATTCAGTTGCTTTACAAGTTGTTCTTTCTCTTCACCATGTTGTGTTTCCCTTGCCCTCCTTTTTCACTCAGATTATGTAGATTTGGAACTGGACCATATGACCACTATTATAACATAATGATTAGATGACATATGCCACTCAGTAGTTATGTGGTAATGGAAACTTCATTATCAACTCTATTTACAAGCTGCAATGCTGTAATGCTCAGAAACAGTTCAGATAATCACTTCAATCTGTTCCTGCAGACAAGTGAAATAATCAAATAAACTGAACTAAGTTCCATGAGTACTGGACTTAAGGAAGTAATACTTAATTTCACAAAGTAGATGTTGCCTTTATTAGCTAAAATGATCAGGTGGATTCACGTCAGCTGATTTAAGCTGTATGCAAATCTCCTGTGATGATGCTCATGGGTGAGGACCAAAGTGTGGATCCTGAGGCCTACCCTGGGTCCACTGCTGTCTCATTGTGGCATCATCACCATACAACCAACTTACTCCACGAGTTCAAACTATTACATCTTTTACCAATGAATGTACATTTAAAAAAATCCAGTCTGGTTTCCCAAGCAGTTTGCAAACTTTTCCTAATATGTAAAAAATATTTTGTTATTGTAGCATTATAGATTACAGGTAGTTCTGCTATAACATGATAGTAACACTTCGAAGAAACCTCATTATAAAAAGTTGTGTTGTAGCAGAACAAGCTGTAGTTGCCTTTATGTAGCACAAATTTAAACAATTTTTCCCAATCGCGATCATGCTATGATCAATGTCACCTGCATAGTGCGAATAGTGTTCCCTAATCCATCAATCGTATTATAACCAATTCGCGTATGGAAACATGGGTTACAGCAGAACTACCTGTGCATCTGTGTTTGACTTTCCTTATGCATTGAGGTATTGCAGTTCCACAGGAACAAATAAAGTTAATGAAGGGTTCTTCAGAAGTGACTGAGGGCGAATTCAACTTGAGTTAGTTAAGCAGTGGCTGCCGTAGTAGTCTGCTTCTAAATTCATCCCCATTGTAGATGAGAATAGCTTAATCTTTTCAGAATCATTTTCCACCTTTCCACCGTCTTCCATTACAGACGTACCTTCCAGCCATCAGGAACTTCTCAAGCAAACAAGTAAGTGGCCTTGAGACAAGTAGCACATACATGTTATCAACAACAATTTGCATTTTTATAGCTTTGATAATGTGGTGAAGCATTCTAACATGTCTAACAGAAATGTTATGAAACAAGATTATACAGTGAGCCAAGTAAGGAGATAGGTAATAGGTAATCAAAAGATTGGTTAAAGAGTTATGTTTTAAAGAGCACCTTAAAGAAGGAGAGAGATATAGAGAAACAGAAGAGTTTCTGGGGAGGGATTGTAGAGATCAGGACCCAGATAGCTGAAGGTACAGTGGTGGAACAATAAAAGTCAGGGATGCAGAAGAAGCCAATGTTAGAGGAACACAGAGGGTTGTCGGGGGTTACAGAGGTGGAACTGTGACGTGGCGATGGTGGTGGTAGGGGTGGAGTTGGCCACAGAAAAACTGGAAAACAGGATGAGAATTCTAAAATTGTAGCATTGTCAGATCAGGAGCCAATGTAGGCCAGCAAGCAAAGGGTTGGTATGTTACCATGCCTTGTCTCATTTAGGATAAGCACAGCAGAATTTTGGATGTGAAATCAAAAGAAGATAAAAGGCAGTCGGCAAGTGAGGAATATATTGGTATTGTCAAATCTAAAGGTAACAAAGGCACGGGTGAAGTTTGCAGCAGCAGGTGTGTTGATGTAGGGTAATATGCTTTGAAAGAAAAAAAAGAATGAGTGAACGCTTTTGGTTGGCATGGACCAGTTGGGCCGAAGGGCCTGTTTCTGTGCTGTATGATGCTATGGCTTTATGACTTACTACAAAATTACTGACCCAGGTGAGTGGAAAGAGTGCCATTGATGCAAGATGGATATCAAGGGTAGTTTGGCCTTCCTCAACAGGACAGTGAAATGGAACCATGGAATTGTAGAAAACTTGTGAACTTTTCTGTCTCTGCCAGTTATTAAATGTCCTTTCCAGCCTAATCCCACCTTCTAGCACCAGGTCTGTAGCCCTGCAGGGAATGGTACAGAGCTCTATATTTCCTAAGGCTGCAGAATGACCATCTCTGAAATATATAATCCACAAAACACTCAGCCACAATGAGGTCAAATATTGCTCAAGTTCCAAATCCTAGAGCTTGTGTTATACTTTGATTATACTTTGAAACCATGTTATGAGACTAATAGGACAGTGAAATTATAATAAAATCAATGATTACACTGTGCAATATAAAGGACATTTAATGTGGATATGAAGTGTCAATATACCAGGATATCTCCAGGAGGGAATCTGTAGTTCCCAAGAGAGAGTTGGGCTACAGATGCTAACCTAGAAATTCAATAACAGAGAATAATTTTTATTGTTATTCAATTGCTAACCAATTGATTTAAAGCAGAAAAAATATTTCAAAATGTGACTGACACTTATAATTATGAAGTTAAAATCATGGAACTTCTGGAGACATGCAACAGTGACATCAGTTGAAGTGCAGCACAGGTTTGGCATCACTGCTGTGGGGAACTGTGTGGCTATAGACTGGCAAAGAAAGTCTTAGCAGCAGGATGAAGGCTACTCCAGCATAAATTACAGGGCCTGTTCCGATCTGAGCCACTGTCACAAAGCCAGCCATGAGGTTTTCAATAATCGGTCAAGTGTCTCTGTGGTCAAGGTGAGTCCAACTCTCTCCTTGGTGACAGGAAATGGGAAATGTTGGGAGGAGGCCTGATAGTTCAGATCCATTACCCAGATGTCCTCATCTGCTGTGACAATGCCCGATTGTCGATCAGTTATGTAGGGAGCTCACTCCCATCTCCAATATAATATTGACTCTTCCAATTAAGACCTTATACTTGAATCCTTGATTCCTGTTGAGAACTGCAACTTTAAGAGAACCTGCCATGATAGGAGATGGTCTATGTAAGTCTGCATCTCTGGTGCATCTCTGCAGTTAGCCATGCTACAGCTCTGTATATTGCACTGCCCACACATGAGTCCCTGCGAATTACATGTTTTAAGAAAGTCATTCCCTGAAACTCTGCCCATAACTGGTTTTGGTCTAATGCTAGGTGCTATTCCTGTGTGTATTTCATACAGTGTTTCTGGCATCCTTAGTGCATTAAATATTTTCCCATTGGGTTTGCTTGATGCTGAAATTCCAGAAATCTTTTTAGAATACAGGACAGAGGGACACACTTTGTCTAAGGCTCACTTTTATGATGAATTAAATGGTTCCGTCTTTATTAACCTTCTCTGGTTTTAGCCCTTTGGTAGAAACTCCTTTCAAGAACTTTTCCCTCCACACTTGTTCAATTGCACTCCTTTGTTCTCTTCAGCAACCTTTCAATGTTCCAATCAGGATTTTCCAGTCATGTGATTACCTGCACGACTCTTGTCTGGGGCACTGGGTCCGGGTAATTGACCTTTGCACCAAGATGTTCCATTGTTCAGATATTCTTGGCCCTAGGCTTGTGTCCAACACCCAAGAGACATAAACCATCTCACTCATGCATCCAAAAGAACCCCTGCGAATAGGATCTCATTTGCAAAATATTTTAGACTAACAGTGCATTTATACCACCTATTTGGAACAAGAGGCTTTCCTTATGCAGGAACAAATTCCACAGGAAAAGTATTGGTCTTAAAGTATTGACATAACCCTCCCACTGAACCAGCAAAAATACTGTAAACAGGAGTTAAAATTAGGCAATATCAATTTGCCACCTTCAAGATATTCTATTCTCATGTATGCCATTTCCTCTTCCCCAATGGGCCATCCCTTCTGCCAAGCTGTGCCATGGTAGAGTCACCAGAGGATGCCAAGATAAGTTCAGTGAGGTTATTTTCCTGAGAATTCTTTGTAGCCCAGGTAGAGCAAATGTGCCATGCCCCTACCCTCAGGCTCAGCAAGACATCCTTTTGTCTCCTGGATAAGATCTCATCACTCCTTCTGTGTCACGGCTTTGCATGTCATATCCATTGCTCATCACTGAGGACATGCTGACGATGGTGCTTTTGAGTTCCCTGTGTCCTAAATCTCTTGAACAAATTTTCCAACTCTTGCTAAAAACATAAAATGCTGGAAAACTCAGCAGGTTAGACAGCATCTGTGGAAAGAAAAACATTTAGGTAGTCACCCATCTGTATTTGTTTCCCTCATTATGGAGGAAACCACATTGTGAGCAGTGACTATGTACACTAAGTTGAACAAACTAAATTGCTGCTTCTCTTGGCAGCTTGCATGTGGGAACAACATTATCTACAGGTTCCTCTCCATATCACATATTATCCTAGCTTGGAAACATATCACCATTCCTTCGGTATCATAACATCAAAATCATGCAAGGCCCCACTCAACATCACCATGGGAATACCTTCACCAGAAGGACTGCAGTGGTTCAGTCACCACCATCTTCTTGAGAGGAATTAAATCCTGAATTTGCCAGTAATGCTTTCAACCTATAAATGAATACAAAAGAAGCGAAACAACATTTGTAACCACCACATAGATCCTTCAGAGAAAAATTTTGGTGCCTTTAAATCCTCACGTGGCATATTATTAACCCACAAGTGAAATCAGAATTTGAAGGCCATACTGGGATCCTTTCTGCAATTTACTGTGAAAGTATAGGTGAGTTGGGATCTGCGAATGGTCATTCAATAAACAGGAACATTCACCAACCTCTTATGGCCACTTGACGTAAAGACTGCACATTCGGTTCCACAATAAATTCAAGAAATAAACTAATTAGTTTTTACATTAAAATAGAAGAGCTGTGAATACTCAGTAGGTGGACCAGCATCTGTGGAAAGAGAAATGGATAACTTGAAAGCACTTTCTTTTTTTATTTCAGATTTCCAGCATCTGCAGGTTTTTGATTTAATTTTTTTTATTGACCGCACTTAAGCAACATTTTGCCTGCTGCATGGCCACTTGTTTTACATATTTTACATAAAATATCCAGCATCCTAGTCTATTGATCTAAGATACATCATTCCAAGAAACCTTCAAGAGGACCATTATTTTTACAGTCTCCTATACGTTTTGCTTTTGAATTGCAATAAACTGGAGTACATTTGGAAAAAAACATTTAAGATCGATTCAACGTGGACAGATTGTAATCAGTCTGAAGATTAAGATGAGGGTTCCTTGGAGCAGTATCTTTTATGCTTTCACATTAAATTTCTTTGTGTGCTGTTTAATAAAGTTGTTAACCTAGTAAAAAAGACAGGTTAGTGACTTCATTAAAGGATTACACACAGGAATTTGACACAGGTGCTTTAAGCAGGATGCTATTCAAAGAGAAGAGAATTTAAGTCACATGGACTCTATGCAAAGCTCATGTGGAGGATCATTTTGGATTTTTCAGTTTTTGTGGAATAAAGTGTAATTGTAAGATAGAGTGTACACATATAACCAATGTTTCCAGCACATCCTTCTCTAGTTTCCTTATTTAACAATGAATTATCACTACCAAGTAAATACACACACAGGAATTATTATTTTAGTGAAAATTGTTTTGCTCTGTAATAAATAGCCCAATAGCGACATTTTACTGCTCACATGTTATTAAACTGGCTGCTACCAGTGATGATCATGAAAAATGCAGGCATTCAGCCACTTGGCTTAAAAAATCATGAAATAACCCAGCAAGTACAGCAAGTAACGCGATGCTGTCTTGTCCATATGGCCTTTCTAAAAGAGCTGCCAATCAGTCCCACTCCCTTGCTCTTCCCCACCACCTTCCAAGCATAGGCATCATTTTCTTTGAAACTTAGTTTATATCTGCTCCCACCACCCCTTTGGGAATTTATTTTAGATCAGAACAACTTGCTGAATTAAAAGAAATATCTCCTCATCTCAGCCTGTTTTTTTTTCTGCCAAATACCTTAAATCTGTGTCCTTTGGTTACCCACACTCCTTAGAGTAGAAGCAGCCCAAACTACTCTGCTAAAATCTGTTATGTCTCAACTGAACCATTGTGAAATGCTGGTTAATCCTGGCCCATGTATTCCCTCCCCCCCAACTGAATTCCCACCCGGTGAATGGAATTTATGGAACTAATGCTGGCAAGCGGGATTAGTATTGATAGGCAAAATGGCATAGATGTGGTGACTCCAAGAATCCCCTCTGCATCTTTGAGGTTAAGAGTGGTGACCAGAATTGGACACCAGACTCCAGATGAGACATAACTGGTAATTTGTAAAGATTTTTACGTAAGTGTCTAGTTTTTGTACTCTATCCATTTACTTATAAAGACTGTTCAAAAAAAAACTGCAGATGCTGGAAATCTGAAACAAAAACAGAAGATGTTGGAAACACCCATGGCAGCATTGTGGGAAGAGAAACACAGTTAAAGTCTCAAGACGATTACCTTTGTCAGCATTGGGAAAGTGAGAAAACTAATTAATTTTAAGTTGCGGAGAAGATGAGGGAAAGGGAATATCTCTAATAAGGGGAGATGAGAGTGGCCACAGTGATAATCTGTTGATGAAACCATCTGGCTGATATAGGTTAATGAGAGAGGTTAGAGAATGAGAACACATACAAAAGGACACATGAATGCAAAGCTGTAGGAAATGCCCAGCAGGTCAGGCTAGGATAGTGGAGAGAGAAAAACTGATCAAATATCACAGATGGACAACCTACACAAGATCTGGTCGTTTCTGATACAACAGAAAGTGAGTTATTTGAAGTTGTTGAATTCAGTATTGAGTCCAGAAGACTGTAGCATGGGTAGATGGAAGATGAAGTTCCTCAAGGTTTCTTTGGACCTTATTATAACACTGCAGAAGGCCATAGACAGAAAGGTCAGAGTAGTAGTGAGGTGGGAATTTAAAGTGACAGGCAACCAGAAGCTCAGCTTTACTTCTGAGGACTGAAGCGAGTGCTCCACAAAGCAGTTTGCATTTGGTTTCTCCAATGTAGACAAAACCACATTATGAGGACTAAATGGAGTACACTTGATGGGAGAATTGCAATTAAATTCCTGCTTTGCCTGAAAGGATTATTTGGGACTTGGATGGTGGAAAGTTAAGAGGTAAAAGGACAGGTCTTTCATCTCCTGAAATTGCATGGAAAAGTGCTAGTTTCCAGTCATTTTAATTCTCCATCTCTCTCCTGCTCCAAGCTTGCTGTCTGTGGCCCACTGTACTCTTATAACATAGCCTAATGTAAACTTGAAGAACGGCACTTTATTTTCTGTCTCAGCACGTTGTAGTCTATTGGACTCAATACTGAATTCAGGTAGCTTGCTCTCTTTTTTTTCTTTCAAAACTGGCCAGTCTGTGATATTGCCTTCTTATTTTTCTCTGGAATGACTTGTTGGGCCTTTCCTACAGCTATTGATTTCACGGTTTTTGAATGTTCCTCAGTGTGTGTTCTCCTTTTCTCTAACTTTCCCCATTAACCATTAACCTATCAACTACATGTCTTCATCAAGAGTTTATCACTGCAGCAATTCTGGCCTCATCCTATCAGAAATATTCCCTTTATCCCATTCATCCCTCCCTCACTCTCTGCAACTTCAAACTAACTTGTTTTTTCACCTTCCCCATTTTGAAGTACTAACCCTGTTCCTCTTCAAACAGATGTGGCATGACCTGCTGAGAGTTTTCATCATTTACTGTTTTTAGTGAAAAGAATAATTTTGTTTCCGTGGCCTAGAGGCCCACAAGCAATAGGTATTGAAAATATATATTGCTCCATCTGACCTTGCATTCAAACCATGTGGGGCACAGACACAATCTTGATCCCCACCTCACCCCTACAATTAGTTTTTAGTGCTAAATACCACCCTTCCTACTACTCACACACATTCTACCCCAAACTACCTCATTCATGGCCTCCATCATCACAATTAAAGCCTTTGACTACAGTCCTGGCCTCTGTCCTTCACCCACTCCACCTCTCACATCATAGGATCCTCTTAACTGGTGTCTGTCACAGGAAGGGGGCTAAAGGTTTTGGGGGAGGAGTGGGAGTAGGTTGTGCCAGAGTTTGTAGCAAGGTGATGAGCACACTGCCAACAATTCTTCATCAACTGTCAGATTCAATTTTAGAAGAGCACTTTTAACAGTTCCATCAGGAAGCAGATTGTGGCCACTTCCTGCTCCTGCTGGTGAACAGCTCTGTAGTGCGCTTCGCTTCCAGACTATATCATCCCCCATGATTTGCATTGACTAGAAAACTTGCTGTTCATTCCAACTGGTTGCACTGGTCATAGAAATCTAGGCTTCTATCAAAATGGCAGCAGTTAGCCTTGGACAAACAGACAGCAATGCACTGTTTCTTCTTTGTAATTTTGGTCTCACTCCATGGCCGATTCCCTTGAGAGTCTATGCACCAAAGGAGACTAAAATCACCCTAGGTTTATCTGCCCAATACCATTTAAACAGCTTAACACTGCAGAGGGAAGAGGAGTATAGTTTTGGTAATTATAGATAATGTCTTTAAAAGTTAATTAGCACAAGATAATAAAAATCTGCTGCATGGAGCATTCCGTCGGATTATATGTGTCCCAAAATAATTGCACAGTTCAAGTGTTGAATCTAATGGGAATTTTCTTCTAATTAGAATAACACCTCACTAAATATTTTGATTACTTTCAGAATTTTCATATTATTTGTAGAATGCTGCTGTGTGTCATGAGAGACTACACGTTATTTATAGATTGGGAGTTTTGGTTTTGCTGTCTGTTTTTATTTTTCCAAAAATGCCTATGTTATTTGTGGGGAATGAGGGCGTTGCTAGTAAGGCCTCCCTAATTGCAGTTGAGAAGCTGGTGGTGAAGCCACTTTCTTGAAGGTGAAGGTGCCCCCACAATGCTTCTGGGTAGGAAGAGTCAGCAACGATGAAGGACATGTGATCCATTTCCAAAGTCAGGTCTTGAAGTGAAGTGGTGACATGGAGAGGTTGTGTTCCCATGAAAATCCTGCCCTTCTCCTTCCTGGTGGTAGAACTTGCAGGTTTTTGAAGTGTTGTGAGAATAATCTAAGCAAAATGACTATGATACATTTTGTAGATGGTACACAGTCCATCAGTGATGATGGGAATGAATTTGTTTTTTTAATTATTTTGAAGAAAATGCTAATACTACAACAAAAAATGATCTCAAGAAAATGAGAAGAGGCTTATACTAAATAGCTGGAACAGGGTTCAGATGATGAGGAATTTAGAAATATAAAATGGAAGGACAAAATTTAGCAAGTTAGGTTATGGGCAGCAGACAATGAGATATGTGCAGCAAAATAGGAAAAATAATGTGAAAATTAAAGACAGTTTATTGGAATTAATGAAGCATTCACAATCATAGATGAATTGAAGGCATAAGTAGAAATAAATTGGTATGATCTAACAGCCATTATAAAGATGTTATGAGGTGGCCAATGTTGGGAACTGAATTTTCTGGAATACTTAACTTGATAGGCAGTATGGAAAACTAGGTGGTGTTAAAGAATAAAGGCAGTGGTGAGAAATTATATTGACTCAGAAAATCACGACCAGTTTGCATGGAGACAAGAGATGATAAGAGATGTAGTCTATAGGTCCAAATTATGGCTATGCTATTGGTCAGAGTATCAGTCAAGAAGTAAACGTGGCTTGTAACAAAGATTATGCAATCAGCATGAGAGATTTGTGCAACAGAGAGACTTAGAGTACAGATATATAGTTTGCTAAAAGTGGCATCACAGGTAGACAAAGTGGTGAAGAAGATGCTTGGCACACTGGCCTTCCATCAATCAGGGCATTGAGTGTAGGAGCTGGGAAGTTATGTCACAGTTGTACAAGGTGTTGGTGAGAGTATTGTGTACTTAGAGTATTGTGCATAGTTTTGGTTGCCATGTTATAGTAAAGACATCATTAAACTGGAGAGAGTGTAAGAGAACATTTGAGAGGATGCTGCCAGGACTTGAGGGCCTAAGTTATAGGGAGACGTTGGGCAGGCTTCAACTTTTATTTTTTAGAGAAGAGGAGGCTGAGGGGTTACCTTACGGATATGTATAAAATCATGAGGGGCATAGATAGGGGAAACACACATGGTCTTTTTCCCAGGGAAGGGGAACTTAAAACTAGAGGCCATAGGTTTATGGTGAGAGGTGAAAGCTTTAGAAGGGACTTGAGGGGCAACTTCTTTGCACAGAGGGTGGTGCGTGTATGGAGTGAGCTTCCAGACAAGTGGTTGAGGCAGGTACAGTAACAGCATTCAAAAGACATTTGGATAGGAGAGGTTCAGAGGGAAATGGGCCAAATATAGGCAAATGGAACTAGTTTGGTGGGTACCATGGTCATAGAACATGGAACACTACAGCACAGTACAGGCCCTTCAGCCCACAATGTTGTGCCGACATTTTATCCTGCTCTATGATCTATCTGACCCTTCCCTCCCACATTACCCCCTATTTTTCTATCATTCATGTGTCTATCTAAGAGTCTCTTAAATGTCTCTGCAGACAGTGCATTCCACGCACCCACCACTATCTGTGTAAAAAACTTACCCCTGACATCCCCCTTATACCTTCCTCCAATCACCTTAAAATTATGTTCCCTCATGTTTGCCATTGTCACCCTGGGAAAAAGTCTCTGACTGTCCACTCGATCTATGCCTCTTATCATTCTGTACACCTCCATCAAGTCACCTCTCATCCTTCTTCGCGCCAAAGAGAAAAGCCCTAGATCACTCAACCTATCCTCATAAGATATGCTCTCCAATGCAGGCAACATCCTGGTAAATCTCCTCTGCACCCTTTCTAAAGCTTCCACATCCTTCCTATAATGAGGCGACCAGAACTGAACACAATACTCCAAGTGTGGTCTAACCGGAGTTCTACAGAGCTGCAACATCACGTCGCGGCTCTTGAACTCAATACCCCGATTAATGAAGGCCAACACTCCATACGCTTTCTTAACAACCCTATCTACCTGCGTGGCAACCTTGAGGGATCTATGGACGTGGACCCCAAGATCCCTCTGTTCCTCCACACTGCTAAGTGTGCTGCCATTAACCTTGTATTCTGCCTTCAAATTTGATCTCCCGAAGTGTATCACTTTACATTTATGGATGAATTGGGCTTAAAGGTTTGTTTCCATGCGGTAGTACTCTATGACTCTATGACTTTAATCTTCATAATGACTGACCAAATTAAATCTGTTAAGATTGTCTTTGGAATGCATCTAGGATGGTTTTCTAGCACAATGTATTTTAGACCCAAATCATCTATTTTAGATTACCTTTCATAAAATAGGATTAATTAGAGCTTTCATAATGAAGATCCTCTGGAGAAAAGTGGTCATAGAAGAACAGGATTTCATATTAAGTTTCAGATTGACAAAATTAAATCTAAACCAAGGATCTTGAATTAAGTAAAGGCAATTACATAAAAAGAGAATGGTGAATAACATGAACTGGGAAATTAGATTAAAACGTATGATGGCAGATAATGGAAAACATTTTGAGAAATATTTCTTAATTCTCAAAAAAGCTATCTTCCATTAAATAATAAAAGTTTGCTGGAGAAGAAATCCACCTAAGGCAAACCAAAGAAACTAATGATAGTGTTAGGCTGAAGGAAAAAGTGTTACATGTTGAGAAGAATAGTAATAAGCCTAAAGAGAGTGAACATTTTAGAAACCAACAAAGGATGATTGAAAAGGAGGAAGAAAATAGAGTATGAGGGTAAATTAACAAAGAGCATAAAAACAGACCATAAGTGTAAAAGGGGAAGGGGAGAAGCAAAGGTAAATGATGGTATTAATAATGGGGTATAAGGAAATGGCAGAGACATTGAACAAATATTTTAACAGTAAAAGAATACCAAATACATATAAGGGTACACATGAGTGGGAGGAACTTAAAAAACCATTATCATTGGAGAAAAAGTACTCATTAAACTTAAGGAACTAAAGGCTGACAAATCTCCTGGCTCTAGTTGCCTCCATTCTAGGGCTTTAGAAGAAGGGGACGCAGAAAAAATGTAAATTATTGATTGTGATCTTTCAAAATTTCTGGATTCTGGGAAAATCACTGTGGAATAGAAAAGTGCAACTGTAACTCCCCTATTCAAGAGGAGAGGAATAGTGGGGAAATATAGACTAGTTAGCCTGATATCTGCTGAGAGGAAAATGTTGGAGACCAGTAGCAAGACATTTAGCAAATCATATACAATTAAGCAAAGCCAACGTGGTTTTATGAAGGCAAAATTATGTCAAGTCAATTTTGTTGTCATGTGCCCAAGTATAGTGAGTGAGGTACATTACAATGAAAAACTTGCTTGCAGCAGTATCAATGATATGTAGATACAGACAACACACAGAATATAAATCATACATAAAATTATACCATACATTGAAAAACAAAACAAAAAGACTGTGCAAACGCAAGACGTTAGTGCAAAAAAAAAACAAAGACACAGTCAAAGATGTTTGGATAAAGTTTGAAGATATAAATAGTAGGCTGGATAAAGGAGGACAATAGTCCCAGTAAAACAAGGTGCTTCTTAAAAGCTTACTCCACAGGAAAAGGGTCATGGTATCGAGGGTAATAAAGTAGCAATGTATAGAGGGTATATTAACTGGGAGAAAATAAAATATTAGAATAAGTGATTCATTTTCAGATAACAAACTGTAAACTATTAGTGTGCCACAGGGAACAATGCTGGGGTCTCAGCAATTTACAATGTATGTTTAAGACTTAGTACAGGTTGAGCATATTGTTTCGAGGTCTTCTGACTACAAGGATAGCTGGGAAAAGAAGGTCTGAGGAGCATGCAGGAAATCTTGAAGACTATGGAGACATTTTAAGGGAATTGGCTGAAAAATTACATTCTTATCAAAAAGCTAAGGCAGTCCAAGGGGCGGGCATGGTAGTGTAGGAGTAGGCACGGTAGTGTAGCGGTTAGCGTAACGCTATTACAGTGCCAGTGACCCGGGTTCAATTCCAGCCACTGTCTGTAAGGAGTTTGTACGTTCTCCCTGTGTCTGCATGGGTTTCCTCCGGGTGCTCCGGTTTCCTCCCACATTCCAAAAGACATACGGGTTAAGAAGTCGTGGGCATGCTATGTTGGCATCAGAAACGTGGTTACACTTGCGGGCTGTCCCCAGAATACGCAAAAGATGCATTTCACTGTGTGTTTTGATGTACATGTGACTAATAAAGATATCTTATCTTATTTGACCTACTCCTGGTCTGTTTCTATGTTCTTATGTCATTATGATCAAATGGTATTACATTATCTGATAAGCATGAATGGACTTTGCCAACATTATAGATATGGCTTAAGTCAGTGAGTTTGAGATTCAGTACATTTATCCCATGACTTCGTATGCTTTCTTAAAAGGGTCATCAGACTTTGATGCAATAAGTTCAGTAAAAGCAGGAATGCTACATGGAAGCATTTGGGTGTTCTGCATAGTATTCATAAAGAATATATTTATTTCAAGATGTTTCCTGCTTGTGGCTTATGCCACTTAATTCCCTTCCACAAGAAATTCAGCTTGACAGTGTTCTTCGAGCCACAAAATGGTGTCAGTGGGGAACATCCATCTTTATGGCTTCAGACAGGGTGGATGTGCTGTTGTTAAGGGCGTTAGCAGACACGTAGTGACTATCTAGCAATGGAATATGGAGCAAACAAATCATGACATCACTTATAATGTGACGCTGCTTTTCAAAGCTTAATGCTGAACTAATGCTCTCTTGATCTTGCTTAACCAAGCACAAGGGTTTTTTTTACACTTTATTGAGTGTATAAGCTTTATGTTGAATGGCTTTATTGATGATTTCTGAACAAACTGGAAGATCCAAGGGAATGCTGCAATTGTAGGCATTCCCCTTGAAGTGCATCATGCACGGAGGGCACACAGAACAAGTTGCAAAAAGGAGGTGGAGAAGGGCTCTCATCGGGAACCCATATGTCCAGGTTGTTCAGTGAAAAGTATCTGAGAATTTAGGGCTTCAGCATCACTGAAATCTGTCAGTGGCTGCAGAAATAAAGGGAACCTCAGGAATAGCATGAATCATACTGGTTTGTCAAGGTGACTATTGTGATCATCTTTCATATTGGCATCCTCTAGATCAGAGCTAGAGGTATTTGCAACATCTTATGTTGCTTATGCCTGATCCAAGGGTGGGTACTGGCTGATAAGGGATATCCGCTGATGATGCAATGATGCTAAACCCACTCCAAATCTGCTGTGCTTAGTTATGTTCTCCTCCAAGTCTTGTAAACTGCAGTGAATATGGAACCACCCAAAAATAACCCAAGGCATTTCATAGGAATATTATCAAAAAAAAATTGCACTGGTCACTAAAGGAGACATTTTGATAGATGTAGTTCAAAGGATACTCTTTATGAAAGCAGAGTCACTGATGATGGAGCGGTGAAAACCAGTAACATTCATGATGTCAGCATTGGCTGAGTCCAGAGGTACTGAAGGGTTTAGAGCTGGAAGACGTTACAGAGACTGAGAAGGAAACTCAAAAGGATTTGAAAACAAGGATGAGGATTTTTAAATGGAAGCATGACCAGACTGTAGCCAGTTTTGCTTTGTGAGCTTGGAGGTCATAAGTAAGTATGACTTAGTAGAGGAAGGGCAATATGGGTGCCAGAATTTTGATGAAAGGTACACAACAACAATGTTAAGTCCCTTACTATTTAGCTGTAATTTACCTACTATATTAACTTTGTTAAGTACATTATATTTTAATAGACAAACCTGATCTAATTATGTGCATCATTTGCTGATATAATTATTTTAAATTGCTAAACAGACTTTCTCCTACAACTAAAGAATGTGATTCTTCAGAAAGTGGAAGATTTAATTGTTATATTATAACTAATAATGCAGTAATTAAGTGTGCTGCTTAAATATTAGTTGCATATGTATATATGCATTTTAATTCATTAATTATAAGTCAGATCTTTGCTTTATAATAGAAAATATAAACTTCAAGAATGGTAAAAGGAAGATGAAACAGTGTTTGATTCTAAGACCAGATTTCTGGGAAGTGTTGAAGTGTGGCACATTGTGATTTAGAGATCACCTCATTTTGCCTCACTTAGAGATCTCTCTGGTATGGCCTTTAGCTGCTGTCAGATTATAGTTATAGAGCATTTCTGGAATCCAACAACAGTGATGTCATCAAACAAAGGTATTGAATGGCTGTAGTCACAAACAGTAAACAAGAGGTAAAGAGAACAATCTTTACATAATTTGTAAGGGTGAAGTAAAGATTGGAGTGTACACATGGCATTGAGAGAAAAGCTGAAATATCCCAAACAAACAGAAGACAGATGAAAAAGGGAATTTATTTTCATTATTTTACAAAGTTATGGAATTTAAAGTATTTTTCAGAGGTAATGACAATCCACATCTTGGGTTTCTGCTTTAGAGAGGAAGAGAAACTAACGATCTAGTATGCCATTCAAAACTCAAGTCACGTCATATTCAACACACTGAAACATTTTGCTTGTTTTTACACAACAAGACTAGTTTATAAGAAGTTGAAGTTCTTATTTGTACTGTTTGTACTGGGGAATGCTGCAACAGCTCACCCTGTGCAGGATCAAAATACCATTCTCAGCAGCATCTGGATCTTGACATGCAGCTGTGCATGTACATGTTCTACAAGTTATCATCAGTTCGATGGTATAATAAAGGCAAACGCTGACTGTTCCAATATCATTAAAACTGCGAAGGTTAGCTGTTAGTGTTATTCATAGACAATAAAGGAGCAAAAGAAAACAGCCTGCTTCTGGCCATAATTATCAGCTTGATTCTTTCATATTGTTTAATTATTCATGTGTCTTCTGGTACTTGGTGTCTTCTAACTCTCCTTTGCTCCATATGTCTGGTTTCTTCACATTGATAGGTGCAAATTACTGAGGCGAATTATAACCTCCAAAAATTTTTAGGTGCAAATTACTGAGGCGAATTATAACCTCCAAAAATTTTTAGGTGCAAATTACTGAGGCGAATTATAACCTCCAAAAATTCATGTGATTGTGTCATGTAGGATGTGAAATTTTCAAAAATCACAAATGTAACCTCAACCCTCCTGCAATGTTCCCAGTTCAAGTTTTAATGAGAATGCAATGAGGAACATGGAATACATCCACTGCCTGGAGTGAGGTTGGGTAGTATAACTAGCCTGTAGCCTCTTATGTTATCTAGTTAATAGATTTAACCCTGGGTAATCAGGTTTTACAGATCTAAGGAAACCCAGTGGCTAAAGGGATGCAAGGTCATCTATATAAAAGAGGTAAGTGCTGCTTTAATGCTGATTGTGGACTAGGATTGTAAGAAAGATTGCCCTCTGTCCAACCACACTACCCATTTCCCTAGGGTTGCAAGAACTGCCGTCCATTCCACCAGGAACTGCTTCATAACCACCACACATGTGCCCAGCCTCTACATTGGGATGCTGGAAAGCATGTCCTGGTCTGCGGCCTCCTCTAGTGCCTTCAGTACAGGGAAACTAATCTAGGCCTGGGCTGCCAACCTGGAATTCGAAGACATTGAGTCAGAATCTGCACCATGTAGGGAAATGCATACCTTTAAGTTTCCGATCAGTATTTTCCCCCTCTCAGCAATCTCAGCCCTTGTCAAAATCAAGGCCATTCCTCTCTTTTTGAGCATCTCTCCATTTTTCTGCTTCCTTTTCCAAATGCTTCCATAGAATCATGTGGAATATAAAGCATAAAGTTGAGCCATTTGGTTCAGCCAGGTCACTTATGCTTCACTCAAATTTTTCCCCATGGAAATTACTTTCACGTTCCCATCCCTTTCTAAGTAAGGAAATTTCTTTTCATTTCCCTCTTTCATTTCTCAGGTACTAACTTTCATTGATGACGTCTAGTTTTATTCTTCCTTAAAACTGGGAAAACTTTCCATCAAATCCATGGTGATTATGAAAGACCTTAATTAGGTTGGTCCTTAGCCTTTTCCTTTCGATTGTAAAGAGACCCAGATTATTCATCCTTTTCTCAATGATACAACATTGCTGATATTTTATCAGTCTTGAAATACTTCTTTCTGCCCTCTGCAGTACCTGTATACTAATTACATTCAACAAAATGTACATTGTTCTCAATGAAATCTAAGCAAAATTCAAATAAGTTCAGCATAATTTCTCTACTTTTAAACTCAAACATTTTTGAAAAAAAATAGTAGGTCAGACTTTTTTTATAGCTGCACTTACTTATGTCACTGCCTTGCTGATTTGTGCTCACAGATACCTTTCCTCCATCATACCATTTAGATTCTTATCATGCAATCAATATATGAAATCCTTACTTTTCTTACCAAAGCGTCATGCCTCACACTTAACTATGTTAAAATTCATTTGTCAATGATATACAAATTCTGTATGTTTATTATTATAATTTTTCATCAATTTTTGACCATTCATCCCACCACATTACATATTGTCAGCAAACATGGGAAATCTTCCCTTTTCCCCTTCTACATTGTTATTTGCCAATACTATTGTCCATTTTATTTCTCAGATTCTATCCTCAAGCCGTAAAATTCAGCTTTTCTCAAAGCTATTTCTTTTCAACTTTCTGTCCTCCTCATTTATTACTTTAGATCACTTTCCACCTGCTGCTGTTTGTTACAGCACAGCCCAGGGGATAGCCTCCTACTGGGAACCCAGCTCCCAGTACGTTAGTGCCTCTGAGTGCAGTGTAAGGATTGCCTCAACACAGATGGCTGGCTGTACCCACAGGGCAGCTTTGAGATCCGGTGAAGCCCAGCTCCCAGCTTGACAATTATTAAAGCTGCCGCTGTTATCACAGTCTTTGAAAGACAGTTAATGTTTCTAACATTCACAACCATTCACCAACATTTGGGACCTACTTGAAAAGTTTTGAAAAATTATTAATAGTTTTTTTATTTTATACTTAATACAGTCAAATCATATTCACACACTAAAAATCAATTAAAAGGATAACTACTCATTTTTCACCTGGCTGCCAGTTTCTCCCATGCACTTGAATAGGCCTTGATGTGACTGTGCCAGGTAGGCACAGGAATAGGTTTCTCTGCTTGAGAGCTGGGAACCTGTGGAAGGCTGCTGCCACAGGAATTACAGTAAGGCCTGACATTAGTGCTAAGTTCCTGGCCATTTCTTTGTGTCACAATTGACTAGATATTCTTCTGCTTTTACTTCTGAACTCTGCTCTGGTGCATTCCCCTTTATTATATCTCATTACAAATCTCAAATCTTTCCTTGTTGAGCTTCAGACATACTGGGATGTAAATGAGTTCTGTCTAATTTGGGAGAAATATTGGCTTATAGTAATTAAGAATATTACTGTGCACCATTATTTCTACAGCACATACAATGAATATCCATTATCCCCTTTAATTAATATAAGATAAAAACAGAAAATGCTTGAAACACTCAGCAGGTCAGGCAGCATCTGTAGAACGAGAAACAGTTAAAATTTCCGGTTGAAGGCTCTTCATCAGAGCTCATCATTTTCATCCCTATTTTAGCTTTGTTTATGAATTTTATATTTGTCTGCATTTTACATTCGTTTATGGGATCTGGGCAACACTGGCAAGGCCAGCATTTATCAGCCATAATTTAGAGCCCAAGGTAATGGCCCACTTACGACAGGCTGAGATGTTCACTGACATCTGACTGGAAGAATACTGCTGACACACACAGATGAGGAATAAAAATAGTTAAATGGGATTGTGTTAACTGGGGCTGGAAGTGTGAGCAAACAGAGAACTAAGTAGGATGAACAAGAACAGAATTTTGTTGTAAATCCTCATAAGATGAGAATTTTCACACAGAAGAATCACTCTCTTAGCAATTCATATCAAAGAATTAAAGGAAGAACATAATTGATTGTTGCTAGTCTTCATCAGAATGTACCAAGGAATTGACTGGTTAATGATGGAATGCCTGATGCATGCTTTGCAGGAGGAATCTCATGACAGAGTGGCTACTGGATTGCTAACTGATAGGTTGCAGTAGTTGCATGGGTCAGACTCAGTTCTTTTGTAGCACTCAATATTGCAGAGCTAGCAAATGACTCAGAGACTTTGAACACTTAACCATATGAAATTCTGAATGATTTCATTGAAAAAAGTGCTTTCTGTTGACAGGCACCACCATAGCGAGTAACAGATAACACAAACAGAAAGGGCAGGAATAACTGGGGTATTTCAACATCTCATAACTGTGAAACAGTGTTGTTATTATTTAGGGTAAGATATCTTTATTAGTCACATGTACATCGAAACACACAGTGAAATGCATCTTTGCATAGATTGTTCTGGGGGCAGCCCTCAAGTGTCTCCATGCTTCTGGTGCCAACATAGCATGCCCACAACTTCCTAACCTGTAGGTCTTTGGAATGTGGGAGGAAACCAGAGCACCCAGAGGAAACCCACGCAGACCAGGTAGAACGTACTTACAGACAGCAGCCAAAATTGAACCCGGGTCGCTGGCACTGTTATAGTGTTACGCTAACCGCTACACTACTGTGCCCGCCCAAGTCTGGACCAATCCTTAAATTAAAAGGAAGTGTCTGTCTTTAATAAAATAATGCCATTTGTACTGAAGTGGAGTGAATTCCCAATTTGCCACCCACTGGACAGATAAACAGAACGTAGAACATAGATACATGTCTCCTTATTTCAATTTTACCTGGGTTGTTTCACAGTCAACTTTAATCCACTTTTCCTTTGATATCTATATTCTGCTTTGTTTATGAGCTAATCAATTTCCTTTTACAATGGGAATCCAATCTCCCAGTCTTTGTCTCTCAAAATCCACTGTGGTAAAGCATTCTGCATTTCCTTTCTGTTTGAGCTCTTATAACTGTTCATCGTCTGAAGAACTTCAACTCGTTCTCCTTCAGCATCTGCAATCGCCTAAAAGCTGCGCTGCTTTTCAGCATTTCTTCGTGGCTGCACCTTTCATTTCTGTTATCATTTTACCAAATCTAGGTGAAGTCAATAATAAAAGTAGAGGAAAATAACAGTGAGGATACAGTGACAAGAAGCAAAGAGGGCTGGTGGATGGAACATTTCCAGACTTCGAGCTTTCAATTTTTATAAACAACCTAAATTGAGGCGTAGGGGGCAACATTGTTAAATTGCACATGATAGGAAATTTAGGTGATCTGGGATAACGCCATAAACAGAATAGTGAAATGAGAGAGAGAAGTTCAATTTGGAAAGTGAGGTAGTGAGTTTTGGTACAACTAATAGAGAAAGGTCATGCCTGATAAACAACATGATCATGGAAAGGGTAGATAAGCAACAGCACCTTGAAGGTCACACACACACACAAATCTTTAAAGCCGGGAGGACATTGATAATATATAATTGAAAAGGCTAATTTGGTTTATAAGTAACGGGAAAGAACATAAAAGCAGAGAAATCACCTTAGGAACTACAGCTTAGGGCTTAGCTGAAGTATTTGGATAATTCTGGGCACTGTACTCCGTCTCTGGATCCACCACTGAACCCAGAGGCATTCTGTAAGTTGGTGAGTTGGGGGATAGGATGCACTTTGTAAATCAGCTTATTTGAATGGGAACAATGACCTTCATTTAAAAGGTATGTTTATGCAAGGTTTTTGTTTGTAGTAATTTTCTTTATTTCCCTGTATTCTTATGAGACATTTGGAAACAGTGAAAAGGACTTTGACAGCATGAACATGAACTATCAGGGGAAGTCTATGGGCAGTGCCTTACTTTCCACTGCCTATGTCCTACTTGTTACTAATGGATTGTTGTGTCCTGTGGAGGTGTTGAGGCAGCAGTGAACTGGGAACAACAAGGCTACAAAAATTTACTGTGGCCACTGGACTAACACGGTGGGAGTAGGGGTGACTGCAAGGTGTGGACCAATGTAATCTGACTCAATAGAGGTTTTAAAGGTGGTAAGTGCTATTGACATCATTTCATATTGCTAATGGGTTAATAACTGGAGGTCAGAGATTCAAAATTATTGAAAAGAGGTCTAGAGGGAAAATGAAAAATAATTTCACTAGGGGCTGAAGAGGTAAAGAAAGCTAATAAATGAGCTTAAACAAGTTGAGCAGACATCTGAGGATGAGGAATTTAGAGAGTTATGGGCTAAAAGTGTTGACATAAGAATGAGCAAGTGGCTCTCATCATGTGCTTACAACAGCCTTCAGCACTCTTATTTTCTTTCTCTCATTGTCTTCACTTGCATTTTGTTACTTATTTCTAGGGTGAAAATTCTTGACCGTGGAATTTGCTAAGCATTTAAAGATGGCATCCTTAACTCAAACCAATGTTAACTTCCGGAAATAAAATTTAAATTGACTTTTTAAAATGAATTACTGTAGTCATTTCTTTTGAGGGAAATCAATCTCACACATAGATCTGCTTTTTTTAAATGTAAAATTGGTTGTTTAGCCTGAGATTGTTACACCAGACCTTGGAACATTAGAAAATAGGAGCAGCCTCAAGACCCTGCTCCACCATTCAATAGGCTGACACAAGAGACTGCAGGTGTTGGAATCTGGAGCAACATATAAGATGCTGGAGTGGTCTTGACTGCAAGCATCAACTCTGCACTTCTCTCCATAGATGCTGCTTGACCCACTGAGTTCCTCCAGCACCTTGTGTGTTAATTCAATGTGCTGATCTTATCCTTGGTCTCAAAATCTATCTCAGCCTTGATTTCAACCAAAAAACAGCCTTAATCCTGAGTTACTCCACTTATTACAAGCAAATGGTCATTTTGTTGCTGTGATCATTCAACTGATTAAAATGGTTAAAGAGAATATAGTATGACAGTACCTTGGAAAGTGTGAATACTTGTGCCTCGTTCAATGTTAAATGTACTCTGCATACCCTCGCTCTACCCCTACCCTCCATTTTCAATATTTTCTTGAAATTTATAATATACATAGCTTCAGAAAAGCAAGGTCCTATGATATTAAAATAGACCTTTGATTTTTTTTCTACTCATAGCCCATTTTATCAATCATGCCCTCCCTCCGCACTATGGAAGAGGATTAGGAGTATGTGTGTTAGTAAAGGCTGTGAGGCCAAGAAGGAGACTTATTTTTGTAATATTTCTTTTGTGACTGTTCTTCTATTTTATTTTCCTCTGGTTCTTCAGCATGGCACATGTCTATATTGGTAAACAGGTCATCTGCTTCATCCAGAACAAAAGCCTAATTGTCCTAAAGACTATATCCCTCTCTGCACGATATGCTGTCACTTCTACTTGGAACTGCATGGTCTACAACTCTATTTAAAGTTCACTGAGAGACAGGTTTCCCTTGCTCGCTATTTAGAGCTGAACCATAAATGTCTCTTTTCAAACTGTATTTATAAATGTACTACAAATATCATACAAAGGAAACCTTACCTCTGGGCAAATGATACTAATTAATCCTAAATTCAAAATAACCATTTATGTTGACGTTGGACATTTCAGCCTGAGTCTTCCACCCACCAACTCTCTCTACTGCTTGCCTGAGCCCATGCGGCACAATAGATGTTCAGCACTACTGATTAACTATGGAGTTGCTGGAATGGATTGCTTACATATGATTTTAGGCCATTTTCAAAGCATGTCTTCCAAAAGGAGGACTTACTGGAGGTAGCTAAGGATAGGACTAAGATGTTGCTCACAGGCATTAGAGAAAAGCAAATAGGTTCAATGAGCTACCCTCAGCTTTTGGATCTGTCACAGCAGAGATGAGCATGACTACTGTATCCCCATGAAGGAAGACTTCAGGAAAGTGCCTTCCATTCAATATGTGGAGAATCAACAGTGGCTCTCCCATCATCACAATTGCAGACCTATCGCTACAAAGGGCATCTGTAGAAAAATGGATGCAATGTGAAATAAGTACTTTGCTTCATTATTGACCTTAGTTACAGATCGAGTGGACATGACATTAGACAGTGAGATAAGAAATGATATAGACACATTTAAAATGGGGAAAGGAGAATCATTAAGTGAATTAATTAAACTCAAAAATTGATGTTCTTTGTCCAGATGGATTATATCTGCACTTTTCAGAATTCAGGGGAGAATGTAGAGGCATTATAAGAGCTAATCATTGATTTGTCAGTGAAAAGTATAGAGCTACATGGCTAGTGGATGGCAAATGTTATACCTATAATTAGAAATGGAGTAAGAGTATGTTCACGGTACTATAGTCCTGTGAGATTATCATTTGTTGTAGGAAAAATCAGAGGATTCCCACTTGAGGAAAAAATTGAAAAGTGTCCAGAAACCAAAAATATAGTGATGAATAACCAGCATGGATTTCAAAAGAGGAAGTCTTGCTTGTACAAAAGACTTTTGATTGTGTGCCAAGGAATAGATTAATAGATAATGCCAGAACATGAAAAGTCAGGGCTCAAGTAGAATAATGGATGCCTAGTTGGCTACAAGACAGAAAGCAGAGCATATATAGGCAAAAACAATTAGCAGCTTTAATATGGTAAAACAGCCAATGGCACTTCACATGTGTGCATTCAAATAAAATTTGACATCATGCCACGTGAGGAGGGAATTTGAGAACTTAGATGCTTGACAGCTGGAGGTTTGCCAAAGGTGGAGTGTTTAAATTGAAGAAGCACGAGGAGCTGGAAATGGCCCTAATCCAGAGGATAGTGGGACTGAATATGACTGCAGAATACATAATGAGGAGGCTATAGAGGGAAGGAAGACAAGAGTGGGAATTTTAAAACTGAGGTCTTATTTAACCACAAACACAGTAGGGCTGGCAAACACGTGGGTGACAGGTGAACAGTACCTGTAAGAAGTGTGATACAAGCAGCAGAATTTTGAATGACCTTAACATAATGTAGATCAGAACAAGAGAGGCTGGCATGGAGTGAACTGATTTGGTCATGTCCCAAGGTCATAGAGGTGTGGATGAGGCTTTTCAGCAGGAGATAAGCAAAGGAAGGGGTAGAAATGGGGCATGTTATGGAAGTGGAAGTTACTGGGATTGGTGACGGGACAGATCTGCAGTCAGAAGCTCAACTCTGGGCCAGATATGGTACCAGTCTGGTTCAGTCTCCATGAGGAGACTGCCAAGGGTAGAGATCAACGTATTAATTAGGAAACAAGAGTTTATGGTGAAAACCAAAACTTACTCCCTTGATCTTCACAATATTACTGTAGGAAGGTGAATTCCCTCATAGATGAGATATTATATTTTATTCAGAAAAACACGGAGATCGCATATTTCTTGGAAAATAAGAATCCAGATAGAATAAATTAACAAAGGGATCTCAGGTTATAAATTGCAAATCCAAAAAGTTGCAGTGACAGTTAATTCAACCACAGGAAACGGTAAACCAAGGACAGAGTTTAGAAGGACATACGGGCTACTTGCCTTTATTAGCCGAAGCATAGAATGTAAGAGCAGGGAGGTTATAAACAATAGTTAAGCTGCAGCTGGTGAACTATGTGCCATTCTGGTCACCATACAAAGGAAAGATATATTGTACTGGTGTGGGTACAGAGGAGATTTATTAGGAAATTGCCTGGGATGGAGTGCATCATTTACGATGAGAGGCTGGATGGGTTGGGTTTGTTTTCCTTGGAGCAGAGGAGGATGTGGGAGAAACAGTATGAGTTATGTAAAATGATGAGGGGCGCCGATAGGGTAGTTGGTTGGAAACTTTTTTCCCATAGACAAAGTGTTTAAAAGTAGAGGGCATAGGTTTAAGGTCAGTGTTAGGGGGTTTGGAGGTGATATAAGGAAGAATTGTTTCCAACAGAGAATAGTTAAAGTCTAGGATGCGCTGCCCGATTGGGCAATGGAGGCAGAGACTCTCACAACATTTGAGTAGTATCTGGACAAGAATTTGAATTGCCAAATACTGGAAAATGGGATTATCATAGATAGGCACTTCATGGTTGCCATGGACATGGTGAGCCAATAGGCCTGTTTCTGTGCTCTATGAATCTTACCCTTTTCTGGAGGGGTTAGTATAGATATGTTTACAGAGAGGGCAGATTTACAGGGAGGATGGATAAGCCAATGAAGGAAAAAGCAAATGAAGATGTTGATGAAGTTAATAAAGATGGAAGGAGGTTCATATAGAATATAAGCACTGCCTTGATTGAGACAAATGGCCTGTTTGTGTGCTGTATATCGTATTTATTTCTGAGCCAAAAAGCTTATGTGCTGACTACTTTGCAAGAACGAATCAGCAGAAATGGGGGATGGATTTGGAGCTCTATGTGTATTTTGAATGTATGTCAAATGGGAATCCTCCAAGCCCTTTCATAACCATGGGTATGTGGATTAATTCAGTGGAAATCTATGGTGTGACTCCAGTTCTTCCACCAAGGAACCACTCAGTGCAATGACGTGTTTTAGATTTAGCGCAGGATAATTGCAGTCTGCTTTTCAATACAAATAAGCAGTGCATTATAATATTTGAAGAGCGCAAGTGTCAGCTTTGGGTGAACATAATGAACAGTTGTTTAGTAGTGTAGAGGTTAACACAACACTATTACAGCGCCAGTGACTCAGGTTCAATTCCGGCTGCTGTCTGTAAGGAGTTTGTACGTTCTCCCCATGTCTGCATGGGTTTCCTCCGGGTGCTCGGGTTTCCTCCCACGTTCCAAAGACGTCATGGGTTAGGAAGTTGTGGGCATGCTATGCTGACGACACTTGCGGGCTGCCCCCAGAGCACCCTACGCAAAAGGTGCATTTCACTGTGTGTTTCTTATGTACGTGTGACTAATAAAGAAATCTTATCTTATTTAACTTCTATAAAAAGGTCAACAAACATTAAAGGAGGTGAGATAAATAAATTATAAATATTCTGCACTAACCTTGTGGATTCCCTGGGAGAGGATGAGAAATGTAGCTGGATCAGAATGCAGTGAATTGAATGAGCCATTTAATGAGATTTTATCAGGTATCGGTTCCACATTGATAAGACAGGAAGATGAAATAATTGCTCTGCTCAAATGACGTGCATGGCATTTAGATTTTCCAGCTTCCTCAACAGTTCATCTGGAGAAACATAATGAGCAGTGAATGGAGCAGATGGATAATAAGGAAACATTTATTTCTTTAATAGAAACAAACAAGAAAGGTTGTCCTCATGTTCAATGCACTTAGACAAACATGGAGAAATGCTGTCCTCCTGATACTGCAGAGCTAAGACGTGAACAGTTGATTAGTTCCCCATGGAGAAAGACCTTATAAATAGTGAGTCATAATGTACAAATTAGTTTTGATGTTATCAGGGATGGATTATGCAATTGTCTCTCAATTCACTGTTGTAGAAGTAGAGATAGCTTCTGCTTGTGCCATTATTTGAAAAATAAAAAAGGAAGTCTTGAATTGCATGGTTTCAATTCTTTCTGTAGTTTCAAGGAATAATACTCAGTGACTATGCACAAAAAAAACATGAAAAAAACCCCCAATAAAACGTTGTTTCTGAGAAGGGATTGGTCCATTGTTGACGAGCAAGGCTATGATTGTCACCCTCCAACATATAGAGAGCTTACTAAAATCTAGGATGTCTGAGAAACTGAAAGTCAAACTCTAGAACACCTAAACCAACCTGTGTCTCTGCAATCGTCTCTTTCAAAATGCTTGGGTACACACTATCAAATCTGGAGGATTTGTCGTCAAAAAATAAGCCGCTCGAAGAACTCAGCAGTTCAAGCAGCATTTGTAGAGGAAAAGGGATGGTTGAGAAAAAGGGAAAAGGATGATGGATTTCGGGCCAAGACCTTGCATCAGGACTGAGAGTATAGAGGGGAGATAACCAGTATATAGGGGTGAGAGGGAGGGGTGAGACAAAGAATGGGAGGGGGGGAATGGAGGGGGAGGGGCTGGTTGGTGATAGGTGGAAGCACATAAGGGAGGGACAATGAACAGACAGAATCACGTGGAGGAGGGGATAGGAAAGGTGAACGCTGGAGAAGAAACCAGTTAGATAGGGATGTGGATGATGGCAGATGGAACCAGGCAGAGATGGTGACGGGTGACGAGGGGGGAAGAGATGGGAAAGGTGAACAAAGGGTAAGAGACCCTGGGTGGACTGATGGGAGTAAGAAAGAAACACAGTAGGTGCTGGCTACCTGAAACTGGAAAATTCAATCTTCATGTCATTGGGCTGTAAGCTACCAAAGTTGAATATGAAGTGCTGGTCTTCTAGTTTGCATTCTGCCTCACCATGGCAGTGGACAAGGCCAAGGACTGTCCATTGGTCTTTGCCGATGTAGAGGAGGCCACATCACAAGCACAGAATGCAATAGACCAGGTTTGGAGGAATTGCATGTGAATCTCTGCCTCACCTGGAAAGGCTGTTAAGATCCCTGGACAGTGCTGAGGGAAGAGATGAAGGAAAAGTGTTGCACCTCCTACATTTGCAGGGGAAAGTGCCAGGAGCCAGGATAGGGAGGGGTGGGTGGGGAGGGATGAGTAGACCAGGGAGTCACAGAGAGATTGGTTCCTGCGGAAAGCTGAAAGGGGGGAGCTGGAAGATGTGACTGGTGATGGGATCATGTTGGAGATGGAGGAAACGGTGAAGGAATTATGCAGCATGTAGAGGCTAGTGGGGAGAAAGGCAAGGATTAGGGGAGCTCTGTCTCTGTCTGTTTGGGGAGAGGGAGGGGTGAGAGTGGACATGTGGGAAATGGAGGAAATGCATTTAAAGGTTCCATCAACTATGGCTGAGGGGAAACATGTTTCCTGAAGAAGGAGGACATTTCAGAAGTCCTAAGCAGAAAGCTCATCTTGAGAATTGATGTGGTGGAGACGGGGAAACTGAGATAAGGGGATGGCATCCTTACAGGAGACAGCGTGGGAGGAGGTGTTAATCGAGGTAGCTGTGGGAGACCATGGGTCTATAGTAGATATCAGTGGATAATTTGTCTCTGAGAGAGAGGACAGGGAAACAGAAAAGGGAGAGAAGTGTCAGAAATGGTACAGATAAAGTTGAGGGCAGGGTGGAAGTTGGTAAACAACGGTAATTAAAATTGATGTGTTCTCACGAGTGCAAGAAGCTGTACCAATGCAGTTGTCGATTGTAGTGGAGAAAGAGTTGGAGATGGTTTCCAGAGTAGGTTGGAACAACTTCGTTTTCCATTAATTATTTAAGCACTGTTTATTTAGCAATAGCAATCTCTTTCTGTTTCAACATGATTAATGAATTTTGGTTCCCCATTGTATATGAGATGTTTTTGTGTCTTTACTATGAAGACATTAGCAAAGTCATTGCTTAATGGCTCTGCATTTCTCTTGCTCTCCATTGTAATCTCTCTCCTTTTTCTGCATTGCAGGGACTCACATTTATCTATGCTAATTTATTCTTTTGTACATACCCTTAGAATCTAATAAATCTATTTTTATATTTCTTTTTAGTATAGACACTTATTCTATTTTCTTTTCATGGTCTACCTTGCTGAATATTTTCCCACTTCTCAGACTTACTGTTCTTTTTGGCATAATTATATATCTCTTTGTTTAATCTATAGCATGATTCGAATTCCTTGGCCTGGAAAGAGTCTTAGTTCCCACATTAGCCTCTTGAACCACTTCAGAACTTACAAAATTAGAGTGGAAGTCAGGTGTCCTCAATTCTGAGACACTCTCTAAGAAGAAGAAGAACTTGTGTTGGAGAGTGTTTATGACATGGGTATATTCATGGTGAATTATGAATACAGCACTATGATTTTTTTCTAAAAGATAACAATTGTTTATCCACTGACATAATTTTTAATCTGATTTCCAATCCGTGTTTGCTGACTCTTCCTTTATACCTAAGTATTTTGCTTGCTCCACTAAATCACTAAGGAACTCAACACAATTTCTATTTTATTATAAACACTCTTCCTCAGAGGCTCCTTTATTGTTAATTACTTTGGCATATTTGAACAATCATGGATCTAGAACAATCTGTTCCTTGGTTGCTTTCTTAACATACAAGTTTGGAAAACTACCCTAAATGTATTCCTGATTAATACTTTTGCTTACAACACAATAGATTTTTGGAAATCCATAAATTACACACATTGATGCTTTTAGCCCTAATTTGTTACTTAACCCTCTCCTATGTGATCCTCTTTTTTCCAATTTGCCTATTTGTTCAAAAAGTCAAATATCCTGGAATACTTACTTCCCAACCTAATTCTCTCTGCAACTTCATTTCTGTAAATGTTATAAGATCAAACTTTTCTGCCTGTGCTGATAGTCTAGCTATCTAATTGTAAATGCTTTGTGTATTCCAACATGCTGGCTACAAAATTTATTATTGCCCATTATTTGGACATTGTAGGTGCCAACTTGGTTTACCTGCCTAGAGCATATGTGCGTATCTGTGGGACAAGGTCCACTGGCTGGTTTATAGGTTAGGTACATTAACATGTGCTGAACTATTTGCATGTGCTGAAGAATGCTGACCTGAATTATGCAGATCTTGGTGTTAATCAGCATGCAATGCTTTAACTGACACTAGTGCTGCAAAATTGGAGCTCATGATCCAGTTAACAACCTCCCTTAATCTCATATAGTTGAGATACTGTGAGAAGAAGCAACCACTCCCCCCCCCCATCACTCCATTGGTTTAAAGACATCATCGACTGCTTGCAAATTAGTTGCTGATTCTACTAATTTTCACTCTGATTCTGTCGGTGTTTGCTGCTTTCAAGAGTTCTTTGAATTTGCAAGTGGTGGGGCAGATGGCAATGGATTTTGTCACTTGATCCAAGACATATGTGTTTTATTTAGAGTTCCCTTTGGAATACAGCATGAATTAAAATTTGCGCAGAGAGGAAGCAGAGCAGAACCAGCTGAGGGGGAGCACCAGTAGAAGGGCTGTTGGTAGAAGACCATTTCCACCCAATTCACCTGCCTGAATCACAGGAAGCTACGGTGGGTGAAGCGTGGCACTTCTGCCAGGCCATCCTCACTGAGAACCGTCACCAACCCCAGAAAGGAAAACACTGCATTGTCAGTAGCGTAAGGATCACCGTAGCCACAAACATCTATGTGCAAGATCCTCTCCAGTTGGAGCTGATGACATTGGCATCACTTTTCAGTTTGCTGTACATGTATGTATTCAAAGAGATCTCTCTATTTCTATGTGATTACTATCATTGATCTAGAGTTGATCATCTTCTATCTACCTTTAAGGCACTTTGGTCTGGAGATGAATTCCACACGCAGGGGCTGCTGTGAGACTTGGGTCCCTAGACTGATTGGTTTCTGGAATATCCTGGTTCCTCAGTTGGGTTCTGTCCACAGGAGGTCTGATTGATGGATGGTGGTCTTTTAGGTGGGAAGCCTGCTTCAGAAAGCCTCAGAAGGTATTGGGTAAAAAGAAGACATCATGGAGGGCTGGAACACAGTTCATGGTCTGGGGAGGTGCCCATGATCTGGGAGGTCATGCTTATTTAATTATAAGAGGTGAGGGTATGATCTGATGCTGGTTGGCGGGCTTAAATGGAGGTCCAGGTCTGATGATGGTTGGGAATAAAATGGCAGTTATGGTGGGTTTGATAGTAGATGGTGCAGGGGAGTATATGGTTGTCTTTTTTTGAGGGGGGGTGTCAGGTGATGGGGCAGAGAGAACAGATGCTGGTCAAGGAATATACTGACCTGGATTTCTTGGTACTTGGATGCTAGTTGGGCCCATGCTTGCCCTCCTGGACCACAGGCACTTCTGTAAAGGCAATCGCCTAACATACTCAGCCACCCTCACCTGCTTTCACCTCCAGAGTTTCTTGAGGCTTGCAAACATGTCTCAGATTAGATTAAAATGAAGGTAGTTATCTGCCTCAGATTAAAATTGGGAAATGGGGGTGGGCTTTGTGGCCAATCTTTGGATAAATATTTGGATGTTTCATTTGTGTTTGAATCACCAGAACTGAATGACATATTCAAGGTGAGAGCTGACGAGATTGTGTGCGTTGCAGTCTCTCACTTCTCATGCCCTGGTCTGACATCGGTCAGCATTTATTTGTTCTGTTAATGACAGTGGATGAACAGTGTCAAGTTTACTTCCACTCCCAATTTCACTTCAACATTTATTTGTTCACAGAATATGCCTATCACTGGCAAGCCTTGCTCAAAAGGGACGTTGTTCTTAAGAAGTTGTCTATGAGTTTTCCTCTTGCAAAAGGCATTGCTTAGCAACTATTGGTGGCAGTCACTGATTGGCAGCATCTTGTTGGAATAAAACTTCAGTCTGTCCATATACAGTAAAACTCTGATGAAGTGCTGTCCACCTATTTGGAAATCCCGATAATTTGGCATCAGGCTAACCAGACAATACTGCATGGGAACCAGGGCCCATTCAGTAGGTCCCGGGTTCCCCCGCTCCCTCTGTTTTCACCCCGGCCATGGTCCCCACACTGCTTCTCAAAGCACCCAATTCCTGCACTCACTTTCATTTACTGTGGCTCCGTTTGCTGTGATCCTTTCAATTTACCTAGTTCACTAGAAAATTTATTTCTTACTGGTTAACATCCAAAAAAAAGAATTAAAAGAATGTTGAGATATTAATGGGAAAGAACAACGAATAGTCCAAGAAGTCTGTAAATCTGGCATAGTACCAATTATCAATGGCCTGCCAGATCTTTGGTGGAAGACCAAATTGGAAGGCCAAAGTACCTAATCTCCTCTCCTCTGTCGCACCACCACCAGTAAGAGTCGCAGAGTTATCTTGCAATGATATTTAACATATTTCAGAGCTGCACCATCTTCTTCCATAAAGCCTGAAGTTAACTTTGTTTGTAACAGTGACACTGCCACTAAACCCACAGTTTTTAATGCCTCCAGCTGCTTTTGAATCAAGACTTTAACAAATGAGCCAACTCTCCATATTAAACACTATTATCCTGCAGGCCCAGCACTTTTGTTATTTTTCCCATTGCCCGGTTGCCATAATGACAGTGCCAATTGACTGCTGATCTGTACTTGGCTACTTGCATTCCAGTCTCCCAGGTGCACTGATCTGCATGCATAGAAAGTAATTCCACTCCAGCAACTTGCTGCCAGTGGTTGAGCACCAGCAATGGATCATGCAGGTTAGCGCTTGCTTGCTGAACATTGGCTTTTACAATCTTGAATTGTGTCAATTGGTTTCCCCCAGCGACTGTCAGCATTTATACTTTAACAGAATGAGTGTAAAATAATTGACACATTCAGTTATTCACAAACACGCAATACTTCAACATGTCAATTACCTTAGTAAAATGTATAATTTTTTTCTGCCTTTTTAAAGAGGACTTGATTTGAGAATGTCTGTACTCTGAATAAATAGGATATAATAGTGGAATAGTTACATCTGGAGACGAGTGATGTGGAGTCCTAAGTTTCAATCCTGCCACAGCTGCTGGGGAATCTAAATGTACCTGGTTAAATAATTCTGGAATGGAATTAGTTCCAGTAATGGTGGCTATGAGACTAACGAATTTTTAATAAAATAAACCCTCCAGTTCTCTAATGTCCTTCAGTGAATGAAATTTAATATCTTGATCTACACGCAACTCACAATACAAGGCAATATGGCTGAATGTTAGTTGTTTCAAACCACAACCACAAAGTTTAGTGAGAACAAGAATAAGATAGGACAAATCATTCACCATTGATCCAGGGGCCACATTTTCCACACCCATTCCAGCCAACTCTGCGATGCCTTATCATTGACATTTGGAAACCTATGCCTAAATAGAAGGCCACATTCAAGTCAACCCTTATGAAGTTCTGTTTATGGAATCATGTACCGTCACAATTCCTGCTGCTGAACCATTGGCAGGACAGCGCCACAGGAGATGGTGACAGAATGGTGGACAGTAAAGAGACACTGACACTCAGAATGCTCAGTATTGGCTCCAGACTCCATGAGTTCTTCTGCCATCAGGGCAAACATGTGTAAGTCAAAGTGAAAAGTCAAAGTCAAAGTTGAGTCAAAGTCGAGTTTATTGTCATGTGCACAAGTACACGTATGCGCAAGTGCGATGAAAAACTTACTTGCAGCAGCAGACAGGCACATAGCATCAGAGACACGACATTCACAAGAAAAAACATAAACTAAACATAAATTATACAAGAAAGAACACAATTAGAACAATTAGGAGACCATTTGCTGGTTACTGCCCTCTTCCAGTACTTTTCCATGCTGAACACCACATGGAAGAATCATTAAGGTTAGAAAGGGAGAGAAAAAGAAATTCTGACTGGAAAACTTCACAGTCAGTCATCGACTGTGGCTTGGTGGGATTACTGGTGACCAGAATGGCCATGAAGGACACAGTTGCTAGACTGGGCTTGTGGTAGATATTGTGGGAACCAACACACCTCTTCCTCACTCGTCTGCCACTTACTATCTGAATCGATCCCTTACAGCTTTGGGAGGAATGACCACTGCATTATTTTGTGGAGCCAAGGTCCTGTTTTGACACTGAAGATACCTTCCATAGTGTGGTGTGACACCACTGCTCAAAACTGTTCAAAACAGATCTAACAGCTCAAAACTGGGTACCCATGAACTGCTGTAGGTCACCAGAGGCAGAATGGTATCCCACCACAACTTGTAACCCAATGCCCTGACATACCTATCACTGTCTTACTAACATATAAAGAGGCCAAATATGGAGCATTCTGGGAGCAACATCTAAAAATGAGGTGCCAAGTGGACGGAGTTACATACTAGGGTACAGGCATGCTCAACAATAGTAGTTGGTGAGTAATAGGCAGAACTAAGCGATTCCACAACCAACAGATCAAATCAAAGTTCCACAATCCTGCCACATTCAGTCAGGTCTACTGACATCACATAATATCAAGCTGTGGGCAGTGTCCTGACTGGAAGGCTGGCCTGTGCTCCAATACCAGCCACATTTCCAACCAAGCTGTTGCAGCACTGGCATCTACCTGGCAAATAACCCTCATATATCCTGTTCACACAAAACAAAAGAGAAGTCCTATTTGGTTGATTACTGTTCTATCAGTCTACCCTCTCTGTGAGGAAGGGGCTGCCATCAAGCCTCAGTTCTCACCAATAAGCATCACTGCAGTGGATGTATGATGACTGCACAATATTCAGTTCCAACCACAGCTTGTCAGATAAGGCAACAGAACCCAGCCAAACTTCTGATATCTCCCCATCCCCATATCCCAATTTTTCCATTGCTAATTAAGCTGGAGAGGGTGCAGAAAAGTTTCACAAGGATGTTGCTGGGACTGGAGGGCTTGGGTTATAAGGCAAGACTGGATAGACTGGGGCTGTTTTCCCAGGAGCAAAGGAGGCTGAGGGGTGGCCAAGGTCTCCCTTCAACAACACTCCCCAGGGCCCTGCCATTCATTAAGTATGTCCTGCCCTGGTTTAACTTTCCAAAATGCATCTCTTTGCATTTTGATTCCACTTATGTTTATTGTTGTTAGAATAAATTGCATGAACTAAATCTGGTATTATCAATATCTTTTTATAAACAATATCATTGGACTCCAAATCAAGTGATGTAAGATGGCTTAATGATGCATTTTGGGAGTTCAAATGCAAGAAGAAAGTATATAGTAAATGGCAGGACCCTCAGGAGCATTGATGTTTCAGTGATCATGGGATGCAAATCCATAAGCTCCCTGAACTTGGCAACACAAGTGGATAGGGTGGTAAAGAAAGCATACGGCATGCTTGTCTTCATTGGTCAGGGTACTGAGTATAAAAGTTGGCAAGGCATATTGTAGCTGTATAAAACTTTGATTTATGGGCCATATTTGGAGTATTGTGTGCAGTTCTGGTCGCCACACTACAGGAAGGATGTGGAGGCTCTGGAGAGGGTGCAGAAGAGGTTCACCAGGATGTTGCCTGGATTGGAGTGTATTAGCTATAAGGAGAGGTTGAACAAACTTGTATTGTTTACCTTGGAGTGTCGCAGGCTGAGGGGCGACCTGATAGAAGTATATAAAATTATGAGAGGCATAGATAAGGTAGGTAGTCAGGGTAGAAAGTCAAGAATTAGAGGGCACAGGTTCAAGGTGAGAGGGAGAAAGTTCAAAGGAGATGTGCAAGGTAAGTTTTTTTACACAGCGTTATAGGTGCCTGGAATGCACTGCCAGGGGAGACATAGAAACAGATATGACAGCAACATTTAATAGGCATTTAGACAGACACGTGAATAGGCAGGGAGTAGAGGAATACAGATGGGATAAGTTAGATTGACATCATGGTCAGTGCAGATATAGTGGGCCGAAGAGCCTATTCCTGTGCCGTACTGTTCTATAATCTATGTTCTATTAAAGGGTGCCTGTTCATTAATTTGTCGGAAGTACTATGTTAAGAAGTTGAATATAAGGAGTCACAGAGCACTTAGATTAAATCTTCACCAACACTATAAAAACAAAATACTAAAATCTGAAACAAAAACATTGAAATGTTGGAAATACTCAGCAGATCAAGCAGCATCCAAGCATTTATGTTTGGATGACTTTTCTTCAGAACCCATCAATCTGAAACATTGACAGTCCTTACCTTCCCATGATCCTCCTAGACTGACAATTATTTCCTAGTTTGTTTATATTTCAGATTTCCAGCAGCCTCAGTACTTTGCTGTTAAATTCCATGCTTTGAACATTAAATGTCTCCTTCATGATATGTGGCTGATGCTGTTTTGTTCAAAACTTTAATATAAAGACAGCACTTTATCTTTTAGCTGTTAATCCCCAAATGCCAAATGATAGGGTGGCCCTAATATTTGCAGATAATCCAGGACATAAGTATGTGCCTTCATAAACCACAGGTGTTCAAAAAATTGATGATGTGAGCGACTTAACACCATTGCTTATGCACTACATAGTTTCCTGTACTTTCCAGCTGCTATGTCAGCGCCTCTTGCCAGAACCAAACCTCTCTCACATTAGAATCAAGAATATTTGGAAATTTGTTTCATTTTGATTGGTAAGGGGGTTAAGGTTTGCGGGAAGAAGGCCGGAGAATTGGGTTGAAAAAAATTAGCCATGCTTGAATGGTGGAGCAGACTCGATGGGCCGAATGGCCGAACTCTGCTCCTATATTTTCAAGTTTTATGGTCTTAAAGCAGTCTTACCATCCTGTCCCTAAAACTATAAAAGAGTAACGATGTTGAATGCCTGGCACCAGCATGATTCATGTGTTTATTCAACCTGGTTTCACCAGTGGTACTGTTCTACTTCCAATGTCTCATTACTTTCACTTAGTCCACAGAAGGTCAATCTGAAGACATTTCCCAGACCCATTATCTATAATGGAATCACAATTGCTACCTCTGGCAGCACGGGCAAAAGTTTAAATGAGCAGCCAAGAAATAATCGACAAAGAGACCCTCACTTAGATATATATTTGCTATTATAAGCACCCCCATTGTAAGAAGCATTAGGGAAGCGTAATATTTCATTTTTTTTTATTTCTGCTGAGTTTACCACTTCAGTATTATAAGTGTAACAAAGAATCACATTGTCAGATTATCACCCACTGTGGCTGCAGCTTCTAATTATTCCCATATTGATATTCTGATGCTGATTCACAGTGACCATGGCTGGGAATCAAGGCACAACATAAAATTATATTCCCAATCTTTACAATTCTCTTTGTAAAGATAAGTAAACAGATAACATTGGTTGGGTTCAAATTGTGTAGAAAAGCCTGCCTTTAGGAAACTAATTGTGTAATAATAAATGATAGCAAAATAATGGCAAGTGCTTTTATATCAACATTTTCCACCTCATTTATGGAGTGAAGCAGTAAAACCTGACAGGAACACTCTAAATCTGTAGTTTAAAATGACAAATTACTTTTGGACAGACAAAGTGGCAAGCATCTTTTGCATTGAAATCTCTTGATATGTTAACAGGCTAAAGTTTATGGGAACAACAGCAACAGAATTAAAAATTACTATATGGATGGGATCAATACATTGGCCATTGCTACGTTTCTCAAAAAGGAGTCTAGGGTCATTGGAACACGTTCTAATTAGTTCATATCAAACACTGAATTGAATTCATCACTGGAGGCTTGAGGATCACACAGGTCTAATTTAAAGTAATTGCCACCATTCTAGTGGTGGCAATTACTTTAAATTAGACCTGTGTGATCCTCAATTTTTGGCCAATGTAAGGAGCAATCCTTGGCACCATTTTCAGAACTAAGTAAGGGGCAGTACAGTGTGCAGCTATAAAATTGCTGCCTCACAGCTCTGGTGACCCGGGTTCAATCCTACCCTCCAGTGCTGTCCTTATGGAGTTTGCAAGTGCTGCCCATGACAGTGTGGGTTTCTTCTGGGTGCTCTATTTCCTCCCATGTCCCCAAGATGTGTGGATTGGTAGGTTAGTTGGCTACTGTAAATTGCCCCAAATTTGTAGGTAAGTGGTAGAATCTAGGGGGCGTTGATGGGAAGGTGGGGAAATAAAATGGGATTAGCATAGGATTAGAGTAAAATGGTTGCTTGATGATTGGCGTGGACTTGGTGGACTGAAAGCCCTGTTTCCATGCTGTATGACTAATGTCCTTTAAGACATCACCCATACCTGCTGGTGTTAGCATTGCTTTTGGTCCATTTTAGGATTCTATTCCACACACATTGTCCAATGAAAATGTGTGTGTGTGTGTGTGTGTGTGTGTGTGTGTGTGTGTGTGTGTGGCTCTAGCATTCAGTGAAGAAAATTTAAATGTTTGATTCATGTAACGGTCAGCTAATGTGACTTTTTCAACACTAATGCTTGATCTGCGATGTGGTCACATCAACATTTTCATCTGAATGCCTTTCATGTCTAGATTCACATATTGGTAAAGTTACCAAAGGTCAACAAACCATGATACAGATCTTTCAGGAAGATCATGAAGGCATGTACTAAAATGGAATTGCATAGCAATTTGTACCATGGGTGATTTTCATGTGTGCACTTCAAGCAAGCACATGTGCACTTTGGAAGTGCCAATTAAGTGTTTTCCTCATTGGCAAGTGCTAAGCACAAGGAATTTCAGAAATTCTGCACACACTGCTAAACGGAACCAGATGACTGATGCCAGTAATCACTAAATACAAGGACTTATTTAAGCATGGGTGCAGGAGCAAGCACCCAAATTCACTAATGCATGCCTCATAATCTTGATAGAAGAGATGGAAATCCACAGGGAGGCCCTTCTATGCTGGAACATCCAGGAAACCCTCAGGAGCTGATATGAAGCTCCAGTGGGAAGAGATGGCCAGAGGGCATAGTGCCCACACTGATGCCCTGAGCATGTTCATAGTGGCACGAAAAGCTTTGCAACTTTATTCAAGGTCAGTGGACTTCTGCAGACTAACTTACACCATTTCCATTGATGTCACACTGCTCGCACTCTCACCTACATATCTCACCCTTCAGACGCACTTCCAATATTCAACTATGGTCGGCATGTCAGACAACACATTGCCATCCACTCACCAACCTTCTTCCCTTTCTGTTGGGGGACGTGTCATATACAGAGACTGCAGGCTTGGAGCCAGAAGCTTAGTTTGTTGGAAGAATGGGTGTTGATGATCATGGTCTTTTCTTCCACAGAGCCATTAGCCATCATTGAACCCATCAGTGTTGATGATGATGGTGTTCTCATATCCAGTTCTCCTTCTCACATCCCACCTTCTACTCATCCAACAATCTTTTCTTCTGCATCACAGTTAGATGCACCCTCTTTCCTGCCCCCTCCCTTCAGCATGACATTACTTTGTGTCTTCCCTGTTTCAGAGATACAAGTACTACCATTTGGTGAGGTCTGTCGGCAATGCTACAAGAACTAGAAAATACAGAAGACCACATTTGTGCTCACATATACTAGATTTTGATGAAAGATCTACAATTTGAAACTTTAACTGTTTTTTCTTTCCACAGATGCTGCTTTTCTGGCTAAGTTCTTCCATCAGTTCTGTTTTTGTTTTAGATCCTGGCTGTCTGTGTAACTCACCAGAAAGTAATGGACAGTGGCATGGCCAGGTATCTTGTGTGGTCGAATTCCAGAAGGCAAGGTTGCTTTTCATAGAATACTGATGGGGCTGTTGATAGATGGAGGTTGATATGCTATCTAGACCTAGATGGGTAGTGTCTGGACCCAATACTCACTCATCACTTGAGGGCAAATCTGCCCCAAGGCAAAGCCAGCACTTCGGCTCCTATGCGTTTTCTTTTTGACATGCAGATAGAATCATAGAAGCATGCAGCACAGAAGTAGGCCCTTTTAGCCCACCTTGTCCATGCTGACCGGGATGCCTATCTATGCTAATCCCATTTGCCCACATTAGGCCTGTATCCTTTAAAGCTTTTCCGAGCCAAGTACCTGTCTAAGCATTGTAATTGTACCTGCTTCTACCACCTCCTCTGGCAGCTCATTCCAGATATTCGCCACCCTCTGTGTGAAAAACTTACTCCTCAGATCTCCAACTTACCCCTAGATGAATTTCTTGTCCAAGGTCTGCTGCCAGCACACATCGGCCCTGTGCACACTGACCTACTTTGGCTCCTTGTCAGCCAATATCTCACTTTTAAAATTCTCAAGCTTGATGATCAAGTCCTCCATGGACTCAGCTACCCCTTCCCTGTAACCCTCTTCAACTGTAAAGGTCTTTGTAAACTCTGTGCCCCTTCATTCCCAGCAGGTACATTCAGAATTTAATCTTTCCACCATAAGCAGCCATGTCTTCAGTTGCCATGGCGCTAAATTCTGAAATTCTCTCTACCTGTCTTTTTTTCTTTTCTCTTTTCTCTTTTACTAAGGTTTTGTATCTATTTCTGTGGTTTAGTATTAGATTTTGGTTGATAACACAGCAGTCCAGCAGAGTTGTGCTCCATTAAAGGTGCCATATAAATGTGTTGTTTTCAGTTTTCTCATTGTTTTTACATTTTAACTCTTTATTCTATCTATTTATCTATTCTCCCAATTTAAGTAATCACCACACCCCTTCACCCCCCCCCAACCATGCCTCTTCTTTTTTTCCCTTTCCTAGTTTATGCCTCTTTTTTCTACCCCCTTTTTTTTATCTCTCCTTACCTTTGATCCATCCCCCAGTGGATCTGCTCTCCCCTCTTCCCCCGCACCTGCCTATCACTATCTCTTACCTGCATCTACCTATCACAACCTTGTGCCCACCCCGCCACCGCTCCTTTGTCCACCTATCACTGCTCTGCTTTTCCCTCCTATATATTGGGCTTCCCCTTTTCCTATCTTCAGTCCTGAAGAAGGGTCCTGACCTGAAACATTGACTGCCTGCTTTTCTCCACAGATGCTGCCTGGCCTGAGTTCCTCCAGCATCATCGTGTTTTTTATCTATTTATTCTGATCCATTGGCACTGATGATTCAACTGCAGTTCTATTTAATAAGTTAGAACAGTGATGATGGATAAGATATTCTGACTTTATGGCTGATGTCCACTTTTGAATAGAAATGTTGAGATTAGATCAGCAATCTTAAAAACTGAGCAGGCAGCAAATAAACCAAGAAATTCAGAACTGGAGAGGAAAATAGGAATTTGAAGTAAGTTTCGTATGAAGCCCTTATGTGAGATAGAGAAGTTCCTTATTTACCAATGATGGTTAATACGAACCCTACTGGTTAAATGTTGCATTCCTACAGTGGCACTATGAGACTGCACTACATGACTCCAATATTCCTGCTGACTCTAACAAAGGCATTCACATTTCCAGGTCATTACTGCACTTGTGAAATGGAGAACATTGATAACAAATAACTTTGTCTGTGTGTGATCAATGGAAGTATGATCAAAGGCTCATTTTCCTGGTATAAATCACCTTTGCATCAATGAGGCACTCTTGCTAATACTTCCTTTATTGATCATCTTTAAACTTGATGCACTAATGCTGAGGAAATAGCTTAAAATGGAGCATTGCCATCATGTACTGGGATCTGTTTTACAGACCACAGTTGATTTAAAAGCAATTTGTAACTAGTACCTTGATGTATTTATTGTTATTAATCAAGGAATGCATGATGGCCAACTCGTCTAACATATTGATCTGGACAGCAGATACTGATGAATGTTTGTGTAAAATTGCAGTAAAGTCCATGCAATAGATAGTTAAATAGTCTAACTGACACTTCCACTTCGATCTGATAAAGAGATACAAGCTGTGTGCCCTGTTAACGTGCTCCCAGATGCTCTGAGGTTGATGCTGTGATTTTAGCTTTGTTATCCACAGTGAGTTTGACTGCAAAACCCCACAGAAAGGCTAAGGGCAAGGGCAAGTGTAACAAACAGCAACTGCTAAGAGCAAACTTCAGTGCAGTATATGAGAAGCCCTGATCACATTTTCTTTGGTATAGACAGCCCTGTGTAATTTAATATAATAAAATTGTTTTAAAAATTCAAAGATTTCATATATTTAGAATGAATTGAAAATTTCTAATGTAAGATTGAGTATTATTTAGTGATATAATGAATCAAGGTTGGAATATTGAAATATGTAGTTTAAAAAAGCACAGGATCTCTAGAAATGATAGGAATGACATGAGATTTTGCAGCGTGTTATTCACAAAATACTATTTGAGGCAATCTAATGGGTGACTGTTCAAATAGCCCTTTTGGGTCTTGTGAAAGTTCTTTTTTTAATTGATCCAGAATTTGGCTGGAGCAGCAAAGCATCTACACTTGGCTACTCGTGAAGCCTGCTCTTAGCTTGGGCAGATCTCCTCGTGAGAACCTCCAGAATGAAATAGGCCCTGAGTTTAAAACAGGAAATGCTGGAAATACTAAGTAGGTTTGGCAGCATCCATGGAGAGAGTAACAGAGTTAACATCTGACCTGATGGGTGAGGACCTGAATAGCACAGGTCCTACCAATCATAAATCCCACATTAATGTTTTGGCTGTAGTTAGGCTATAGACCCTGGCTAAACCGGCTGTCAGACTGTTAAACAGCTTGAACATCTGTGAATTCCTTAGACATTCACAACATTCAAAAGTTATTTAAAAATTAAACTTCTAGTTTAAAGATTAAAAACAAGTAAAGATTAAAGATTAAAAACAAGTAAAACAATTAAAACACAAGATATTAATATAATTACAAATATGTGTACATACAAACTAGAAGCAATCATAAGCCACTCAACCTCTTGAGCCTCTCTACCATTTAATAAATTCATGTTAATAAGATAAGATATCTTTATTAGTTACATGTACATGACAGCAACCACATCACTGCATTCCTTTCTGCTTGTGGTAATGTTTCACCCCATTTCTTTTCAAGTATCTTTCTACCTCTGTCTTAAAAATATTCAAAGGCTCTGCTTCCACTGGCCTTTGAGGAAGGGTTACAACGATATATGAGAGAAAAAGAATTCAGTTGGTTTCCTTCTCTCTGGTCTCAGGTCTCCTTTTGCTGTTCTAACATCCAGCAGGTTAAATCCAAAAATAAAACTTATCTGTCACTTGCCTCCCTCATTCGCAACCATTCCTCTGCGCTGAAATGAACTGAGTAACTGAACCCATGTTGTCTAACCTGATATTTTATTCAGCAGGCAGATTTGCTAGCAGAAGTTTTGGGAAACATTGGAGCAGAGATGGAAGGACAAGAGCAATCAGCTCTGAGAATGTTTGGGATTTTTGGCTTTTTTGCTTAAACTTTAGGCCATTCATTTGCAGGGTATGGGCATCTCTGGTAAGGCAGCATTTATTGCCCAGATTTCTCTGCTGAAGAAGGTGGCTGTGAGATACCTTGTAGAACTGCTGCAGTCCTTCAGGTGAGGCTACTCTTGCTTAGTTACTGCACCACCACATTACCCTCAGAAAGGTGAAGTTCAAGAAGGTTTGGTGAATTGCTGTGGGCATGATGGACTGGTGGTAGAGGGAGGGGATATTTAGGGAGGTGGATGGGATGTTAATTTAGTGGATTTCTTGGTATTCAATGGCATTGACTTTCATCCAGGCATATTGAGAGTATTCCATCACACTCCCACTTAATGTAAAAGGACTAAGGATAGTATTTAGACCCTCTCTAATAGAGATAGGCATTGCATGGCCTTATTATGGCAAGAATATGTTTGCCCCTTGTCAGTCTAAGCCTTTATCATGCCCAGGTCCCGTTGCATGTAGGCATCACCTGCTTTATTAACTGAAGCATTTTTATCACCAATACACATTCCCATTTCTGACCTTATGTGACACATTAATGAAGTAGCTGCAAATGCTTAGGTCCAGATCATTTCCCTTAAGTGCTCCTGGTGCTGAGAATTATTAGACTCCACCAACTGCAACCATCTTTTGCTTTCCCCAGATACCTATTGTTTTCTGTTTTACCATGGCTTCTCGATGCAACAATTAGTCATATGGTTTCTTGATATCATTGGCAATCACTTTCCCCTTGCCTCTGGAACTTGGCTCTCTTGACAGAATCCAAACTCAGTTTATGGATGATAGGTGGCACTAGAAAGTACCGTTGCCAGCACCTTCTCTCACTTGGCTGCTGATTGACAATGCAGTAATTAGCCAGATTGAATTAGTCCCGAACTTTATGGACAGAATGTATCTGGACAATTTTTCCCCTGGTTGGATAAATGCTCACCATGAGGCTATATTAGAATAGCTTTAATAGAATTGCATCAAATTCTTTACACAAGATCTCAGTACTTCCCAAAAGACTATGGAGACTAACGCCTTTAGTGGATCCTATGTGCTCAGCATTTTTTTGATGTTATATGGAATGAATCAGATTGGCTGAAGACTGGCTTTTGGGGTTCTGTGATGCAAGATGAATTATCCACCTACTTCTTCAGGATGTAGGTGATTGCATACCCTGCATAAACGATCTAAACTCCATCATCTCTGAGAATAGTGATGTTCATAGAGCTGCTACCTTCCTTTAGTTGTTTCATTTTCCACCATTGTTAATGTCTGAATGTGGTAGATAACAGGCCTTTGACCTGATCTCTGAATTATGGGGTTGCTTTGTTCTGTCTGTAGCATGCTGTTTCCTCTGTTTATGTAATCTTCTGCAGACTCTCATTTTGGGCACACCTTATGTTACTCCTAGCATGACTTTCTGTAGTCTTCATTGATCCAGGGTCAATTTCCCAGGTCAATGGTAATGGCAGAATGAGAAGTTTTCTGGGCCAGCAGATTACAGACTCTGCTGCTGCTAATGACCCATTGCACCTCATTTTGCCCCAACGCTCCATCAACCCACATTCAATCCTGTCTGTGCTGAGTTTGAATGTTCTCCCTGTGAATGTGTGGGCTTCTTCTGAATGCTTTAGTTTCCTCCCATACTCCAAAGATGTGTAAACCTTGGAGGTTAATGTCAAAAAGATCAGAGGAGAGTTGATTTCCATGTGTAAAAGAGAATAAACTACAAAGGTACAGGGGAGAATGGAACTCATCAGATTGCTTTCCCAGGAGCTGGCATGAGCCCAATTGGCCAAATGACTCATATTTGACCTGTGTTCTGAATCTATCTCATTTAACTTTGGTAGTGCCATACAACATGATGGAGGGTGGCAGGGCAAAGACTGTATGTATCTTGCCACCATGGGGATTGTGCAGGAGGCACTGGTATGTACAGATCCATCAGCCACACATAGGTCATTGAGGATGAGGTTCTCTAAACGTCACTCCATGTGTTTATTCTGTCACCACCCTGCTGCTGGCCCAGCTGTGTTCTTAGGGACTTGTCCAGCTAGTGGTTATGCTACCAAGCCATTATTTGTGATGGGTGTTGAAGACCCTGCCAGAGTACATTCATAACTTCACTGCATCTTTTATGTGGAAAGGTGCTCTGTGCTAATCAAGAAGGGATTTCATTACCAATCCTGATGTCACCAACAGGCAACATTGAAGACTCCCAGCGCCTCTCCCCACCGTCAGTATGCCAATGTACTACATCTCTGTTAAGTCTAACCTGCCAATGGGACAGGACATAACTAGGTATGGTGATGGAAGATCCTGAGATATTATTTGAAAGGGATGATACTCTGTGTATGAATGTGTCAAGCAGTTGTTTGATTGGTCCACGGCACAGCTGTCCCTCTTTTGACACCAATGCCCAGATGTTAGTGAGTACAATTTTCAGGGTCAACTATCTTGTATGTGCCTTTATCACATTAAAGTCAGGTGCCTGGGTTGATGCTAGGTAGTCCATCCGGTTTCATTCATATTATGGATTTTCATAGCAGAGGTTTTTGATAAAAGTGGGTGGGTGGCTTGTATTGCCCTAATAGAGAGCTGTTATGTGTTTACCATATTTTATGGTCTAAGGATACAAGTTCAAATGCGATGGAGCATCAGTCAGTGAGTATAGGAGCAGTTAATGTGTGATGCTTAGTCTGTATCTGACTCTGCATTCAACCCATAATGTGCCCTAAAATTGTCTCAGGTTAAATTGAGAGCAGAGTGCTTAGGTGCCCAGAAATACAGGTTTTTCTGCTTGTTTAAGTATAGAGTCAGTGATAAAGCCTGATTATTATAAAAGTTGCCACTATTTGGGAGCTGCCTGCTGGTGTTGGTTTCTGCATCTGTTCTATGGACAAAACTGTTTCAATAATGGATATTCTTAAGGATCTGGAACAAAAGGGCTGAAATAATAATAGAATCTAATTACCTTCAGATAGAAGTGGTAGGAGAGTTGATCGTCTGTTCTGGATTTCTATAATATTACTCAGTCTCTTCCAAAGAGCTAATGATACTTTCATTTGCTCACCAACCTGTCAGATAACAATCTGTTCATATTGTAGTAACATTGATCCTGCCAGTCTTCCATCAAAATCTCCACAAGGTATTAATCAAATTAACCATTTATTGCCAAATATCAAAGAGCTCAGAAACAAAATCATAAAGTCAGAAAATGAAGCAGTTTATTAATAACCTTAGAAGTAAGTGTATGAAACTCAACTCTTAAGGCCACAAAGTTTCAATGGTTCATCAAGCATCCTTTGTATGCCTGGCCAGTCTACTGTTGTTCAGTTTGTGGCCTCATTGAAGCTGAATTTCACCCCATAGTTTGGAGAACTTATACTTGTTAGCATGAAATAACATTGATTAGCTGTCAAATACAGTTCACATTACGATTCATTTCTCTCAGTGTTTAACTTCAAGCTTCTGAGCTGAATTGATTGTTCTCTATCTTCCTATGGGATGATCTATTAAATGGAGAAATTCTTTTTACATACTTGAGGGTGGCACAGTGATGCAGCTGCAGGGATCTGGGATCAATCCTGATCTCCAGTGCTGTCTGCGTGGAGTATGCACATTTTCTATGTGGGTTTCCATTGGGTGCTCTGGTTTCCTCCCATATCTCAAATACATGCTGATAGGTTAATTAGCAACTTTAAATTACCCCTTGTTATAGGTAAGAGGCAAAAAGAATCAAAAAGGAGTTGATCTGCACGTAAAAGGTAAATTACAAGACTGCAGGGAAATCAGGGGGGAAGAATGAGACTGGGGACATTTGCTTTGCTTGGAGCTGGCATGGACTAGCTGAGGATAATATCCTCTGATGCCGCTTCCTGCACCCGTGTGGAACTCACCAATTTTATCACCTTCGCTACTAGCTTCCACCCTGCCCTCAAATTCACTTTGACCATTTCTGATGCTTTTCTTCTTTTGCTGGATCTCTCTGTCTCCATCTCACCAATATCTACTACAAACCTATAGATTCCCACAGCTACCTTGACTACACCTCCTCCCAACCTGTCTCCTGTAAGAACGCTGTCCTTTCTCTCAGTATTTCCGTCTCCGCCACATCCTGTTCTCAAGATTAGGCTTTCCGTTCCAGGACCTCTGAAATGTCCTCCTTTTTCTGGAACTGTGGCTTCCCCTCTACCGTAGTTGATGGAGCACTCACTTGCATCTCCTCCATTTCCTAGAAATCTGCTCAACCCCCCCTCCCCCCAGACAGAACAGTGATAGAGTTTCCATTTACAAGAACCACTGTGGTCATCAAATAAGTGAAGAATGAGCAGTTTAATATCAAATGTGCAATCTTATATAATCTTTTATTTATAAAGCAACCTTTACATTTTTCTTGACCAAAGTTACATGCTTTAGTAGAGTTCAGCTCTTGATGTCAATCACTTCCCATTGGTATTTTGGTGCTCCTGATAACAGCTAAACTATTGAAGGTCTAGACGTAAAAACTATCTGGTTGACTGCATAATTTTAGTCTCACTAAGGGCCTTACAAAGGTCCAAATAAGACAGCACATCCTGGGTCTGCATTCCTGATAATTTGTTTCTTTGATTGGTGCATTGGTTGTATTAACTGTTGTGATGTAATTATCACTAATCCTTCCCTTCAATGTATTAACTCTAACTACCAAGTTTATCCTGAGGAGCTTTTTAAGGCAATACTGGGGCATTTCTCCCATACGTTTGCAGAAGTAGTCTGGAAGAAGAAAATGCTAAAATTCCTCTGTAGTTTAGGCAGGATTTGTGGGCCTCAATCTGATAAAAGGTCATCATCCACAGATTCTTCCTGGCCTGCTGAGCATTTCTGGCATTTTCTGTTTCCGTTTCAGATTCCAATGACAGGAGTATTTTGTATTTTTTATTGTAAAGCAAGGCTATTTGAAGATGAAGACAAGCATTTTAATGCAATGTGCCTGGAGAAAGCAGAGAGAGATGAAACATGGGAAAGAACATCTCTTAATTGGATTTTAGAATAACATGTTCCTGCACACACAAAGCAAGAGCTACATTGCAATGTACCCATGCTCATTCATTCTGTGACATGTTATATTCATAAATTATATTTCTTGCCAAAATATTTAAAAAATCTCTTTAGTATTAGTTGGGCATAGTAAATGGGTGCAGTGTACGAATTTTTGTGGTCAATTGTCAACAGAAGGATTTCCCTATTGTTTTGTTTGGGGATGATCAATAACATCTGTAATCAATAGATTTTGCCTTGTTCAATACTGCAGCTCAGTACTTGAGCTACAATCTGATGATCCATGGGAAGCTGAATCTGTCAGAGAGTTGGGTGGAGGCAGGAACTATCACATCAACAATACTGAGATGAACACCTGAAACACCAAGGCATAAAAGTCTCTGGGCAGTGTACCAGAAAATGGGATTAGTATAGATTGGAATTTGGTGGTCAAAGGGCCTGTTTCCAAGCTTTAAGATTTTATGACCAAACACAATCTTCTATATTCATTGGCAATCATTTTTATGTAAGTTTTCAACTCAATTATAAATATTTCTTCTTTTGCTGGGAACTTTCCTGAATTAACTGTTCTTACATTGATTACAATGTCTGGTAAATAGCAAAGTTAATCAATAATATTTCCATCTTTGTCAAATTCCATGAGCTACTGAGCTGTAAGCCATGTATTCTTAACACAGAACATGATTAGCATCACTACATTAAAGAAAAAAAGCTAATGGACTGTTGATTTATGAAATATCATCCATTAAAAAATCTTTTTCAGCACAGCAATGAGAAGGCCATAAAATATGATTTTGTGCTTAATAAATGGTTTCTCCCTTTATAAGTTCTAATGTATTAGAAGTATAGAATATTTGCTTTTTTTAACGTGCTTTTATACATTGATGAGAACAACAATGTAAAAATGGAAAATCCTAGCTCCTGTAAAGTTGTGTACCTAGGAACTACAGTATATGAGAAATTGGAAGGGAATATTTGCCAATTGCAATACAGCTAAAGCAGCATGAACCCAGGTCATAATGGAAGGACCGCCCTGTCACTAAACCTGAATGGCCATTGGTTTAGATGGCAGTTAAAGGGACATTTGTTTTTTAACAAGATTAAGAGGGATTTAACAAGTTCCTTTCTATATTTACCTGTACCAATCTAAATTGATATGCTTGATGTTGGAACAACACAATGTGCTTATTGTTCCAGAACTAGTGCCAAAATCTTTTGTTTTCTTCCAACAGGTCGTTATACTCTACTTTGAGCCAAGCATATTCAGATGTATTCTTCTCCGATGGGTTCGTCTTCTAGGCTTTGCCATTGTTTATGGAACTGTAACTCTCAAGTTGTACAGGTACTGTCTTGCAATCTTTTTTCATCCTCCTTCACAGCTGCCATTATGTATGTGCCTGCTGTCTGAGTGTATATCTTTTTTGTACCACTCTAACAGTCCAGAGTCATAAAGCACAGAAGCAACCCCTTCAGCCCAACTGGTCTATGCCAACCAAGATTCCCATCTAAACTAATCCCATTTGCCTGCATTTGGCCTATATCCCTCTAAATCTTTCCTATCCATGTATCTGTCCAAGTACCTTTTAAATGTTGTTAATGTACCTCTCTCAGCCACTTCTTCTGGGAGCTCATTCCATATACTGACCACTCTCTGGGTGAAAAAGTTGCCCCTCAGGTTTGTATTAAATCTGTCTCCTATAAACTAAAGCTATGTCCTCCAGTTCTTGATTCACCAACCCTGGGAAAAAGACTGCGCATTCACCTCTTTTATGTCCTTCATGATTTTATACACCTCTATAAAATCCCCCTCATTCTCCTACGCTCCAATGAATAAAGTCCCAACCTGCTTAACCTCTACCCATAACTAAGTCCCTCGAGTCCTAGCAACATCCTCGTAAATCTCCTCTGTTTCCAGCTTAATGGCATCTTTCCTATGGCAGGGTGACCAAAACTGAACACAATTTTTCAATGTAGCCTCACCAAGTCTTGTACAACTGCAACGTAACACCCCGACTTCTATATTTAATGCTCTGACTCAAGACCAGCATGCCAAAAGGCTTTTTCACCACCCTGTCTACCTGCAACACCATTTTCAGGGAATACCCCTGTTAAAAATTAAAATATATGTTACATAGCAGGTTGCAAAACTGCTGTGCATTTTCAGATAATTGTTTCCATTTCTACATCTCACACATCAAGGTGAAATCTCCCGTACGCAATCTAAAATTTTCCACCTATTAGGCATAATATTTAGAAATTTTGATTTGAATGTAGGTGAGTTGCAAATATATGGCTGTAACAGGCAAGGCTCTGCACTAGGAACTAACCATCAAGTACATTATTAATTAACAATTATGGTTAAGTTACATGTAATTTAGCAATTTATAATAAAACATTTAAAACTAAGTTCTAACTGCAGAATCATTACAGGAAATTAGTTCCTGACATTCACACCACCAATTACTGTTATGTAATAAAGCTTGACAAGGATGAAAATATTATTCTGTGGCATTCTAGACTTCTGCTCCTCGCACTGTCTGACGCTGCACCCTCCAACCTTTCCTTACACCAAAAGAGCCCTCCTTGTCTCACTGTTCAGCTGCTCTTCAAATTCTGCCCCAGTTCTGTACCTATCCCTACCATAAACTCCCTCCTCTCCACACATTTCCTCACTGCTACTACCTACTCCACCCATCCTGTCCTCCTCCCCTGTAAGCAAAGCCTGGGTTTGACTCCCAATTCTATCACTGAAGGGTTTATAAAAATTATAAAAATAAAAAGCTTATATTGTCTGTTTAACTTTTAACTATTGGATCAGCTGCCTATGATATATCCATTCCCAATTTCATTCAGGAATGATGTACAACAGGCAGCAAAATCAATATTCTCCCATCTGCGTTAACACCCAATAAAGATTGCCCCCTATAGGTTACAACAATGTAAGGAAATCCAAAACTGCCCTCGTTTATTCATGTTACAATTTATAAATGTCACTTTCTCCTGAATGAACAGATCACTGACGTCCAAAGAATGAGACAGTTTATTGTGCATCTTGAAGCTTCATGCTGCCAAGATCCACTTAAAAGATCATTACAGTATTATAGACAGGTACCGTCACTAATTAAAAAGGCTAATGGAATGGTGCCCTTTGTACTTGGAACTGACGATGAGGGCATAGAGGTTATACTGTATAAGACTGTGCTTAGACTACACTGGGAATGCTGTGAGCAGTTCTGTGATCCACACCTGCCACCTTTGGCAGCAGAAGAGCACAATCCACTGAGCTGCTGCCTCACAGCTTCAGCGACCTACGTTTGATCCCGACCTCTGGTGCTATCTATGTGGAATTTGCACATTCTCTCTCTGACCATGTGGGTTTCATCCAGATGCTCCATTTTTCTCCCACATCCCAAAGTTGTGCAGCTTGGTAGGTTAATTGGCCATTGTAAATTGTCCCTGGTATGTAGATGAGTCATAGTAACTGGAGTGAGGGGAGCAGTCAATAGCAATATGGGGAGAAGAGGTTACATGGAAAATTAGCAGGGATGGGATTGCTTTGTGAGCTAATAGGCCAAAATTGCCTCCTTCTGTATTGTAAGGAAATGTGGAAAATCATCTTATTGGGCTTGATGAGAATGCAACATTGATCAATTAAAGTGATACCTGCACCAAAATTATAAGAAAAGATAACACAAAGAAGAGCTGTTTTAGTAGGCTATCGGGTGATTTGATCAAAGTTTGTAAGATATTAAGTGGACAGTTGATCAGTATAGAAACCTTTTCTGCTGATTAGAGAAAACAAGACAGGAATGTGGGGTCTCCAGACCTTTCCAAATTGAAGTTAGAAAACCTTTCTATGTATGCCGATGCCTTCTAAATGGTTAAATTGAAATTCCAATTGTGTAGAATATTGTTTATAAAATATTTTAGTAATATGGAGCAAAGATATAGATCTATAGATATTGGGCCTGTGGAGTGAGGTCATGGATTAGCCATGATCTCATTGACAGTGGAACAGGCTCTGGGATTAAATAGCCTACCCTGTTTCTATATTTCTGCACTATTTTAAAATTTCACAGTCTTGCCTGGCATTGCAAAGGGTCTTGAGGCTTGAGTGGAATGACTGTAGATTTAGATGGTTCTGATAGAGAGGCCAGCTTGAGTCAGAAGTAGGACAGGTCATCAGGTCCAGCACTATAAGTCAATATTCTTAACAGCTGGGAAAACAGATTGGTCAGAATGTGCAAGAACCAGCTCCCATGGTCAGCTGGGAAGTCAGTGCACATAATAAAAATGCATTATTTATTTCAGAATAGCATCTTATCATAGAGAGGAGTTACATAATTCAACACTCATGCTCTTAGAAGTATTTTCATGGAAAGCTAAAAATGCATTGCTTTTTAGATATAGTTGCACTGCAGTTATGAAAAGCACATTGCTCTACAAAGGAGCTGAATACAGTAAGATATGTAACCTTAGATTGGTGCCATGGTGAGATTTGCACCATGTGACCAACTGCTCTCAGTGTATTGATTGCAACAATGTTTAGGGCAGAATATTCCAAAGACTGCCAATATACCTCTGGGGAAGAGTTGCCTGTCTGTGTGATAGTAGGCATGTGAGAGAAAAATGCTGCAACACTTTGTTGGCTTAAATTACCAGTTAATTGCCTTGCTAAGCAAAAGAATTTTGGTACTTATGTAATGGAGATAACAGCAGTTCTAAAGTTCTGAAGGTCTTGCTGATCAGAGATTGGACGATTTGTATAATCTTGGGGTCCTGTTTGACGAAATGGCCACTATGTGAGGCAGATTGAATTCCGGAAAATTTCACATAGGCATGTAAAGTTGCGGAGCCATCCAAAGTCAGTTTAAAAACGTTGGGTGACCAACAAGGAAAGTACGCAGGGTAAAGTGGGCAGCAAAGGATAGAGCAGAGAAAGTACAGCCAAGGTGGTTTCGATGATACAAGTGTTGTGGTTAACAATATGCACCATTGAAAAAGGAATGCCCTGTGAATGGGGAAAATATATGGATTGGAAAATTGTTGGAAGTCCATAGGGTGGAGGAGATGAGCCAGAAACAGGCCCTTTGGCCCACCATGTCCATGCCAACCATCATGTACCTATTATACACCAATGTCCTTTTCCAGCACCATACCTGTAGCCTTCTATGTCTTGGCATTTCAAGTGCTTGACTTGATACTTATTAAATGTGAGAGTACCTGCCCTTATGATAGTGTGGCAATCAGGATTACACACAGTACTGCAGCTGTGGCCTAACCAATCTTTTGTAACATGATTTCCCTGCTGTTACATGCCCTGACTAATGAAGGCAAGTATCCCATATGCCTTCTTAGCCACCTTATCTGTGCTGCCATCTCCAAGGAACTATGAGCTTGCACGCCAAAGATCCACTCTTCCTCAATACTCCCTATAGTTTTACCATTCACTGTGTCTCAGCCTTATTATTCCCCCCAAAATGTATCACCTCACATTTATCAGGATTAAATTCCATCTGCTAGTGCTGTGCCCATTTTATTAACACATCCTTTAGTCTCAGATTATGCACCTCACTGTCAACACCAACAATTCTCATGTCATCTCAGAACATACTGATCATACATCCAATAAACACATCCAAATCATTAAAGTATATAAGAAACAGTATGCCCTAGCACCAATTCCTGAGGTAAATCACTGATCACAGGCTTCCAATCATAAAATAGCCCTCCACAATCACCCTCTGCCTCCAATTTGCAAGGTGAGGTGAGAGTGATTGTTCTTGATATGAAGACAACATTTGACCATGTGGGATCAAAGAGCCTTGATAACGCTGAAGTTAATGGGCATAAACGGGAAAACAATGCTGTGACTGGAATGAAACTGTGTCCAAAGGAAGATGGTTGTGGTTGTCAATCATCCCAGCCCGGGATGTCATGACAAGGGTTGCTCAGGCCATCTTCAACTGCTTCCTCAACGACCTTTCTTCTATCACAAGTGGCAATGTTTGCTGATGACTGCACAATTTTCTTCCATTTGTAACTCCTCAGCAGATGAAGCACTCCATTCCTTCGTGCAACAATATCTAGCAAACAATCATGCATGGGCTGATAAGTGGAAAGTAACTCCTGAGCCACGGATGTGCCAGACAATGGCCACTTCCAATAAGAGAGAATCTAACTACCTATTCTTGACATTCAGTGACATTACCATCACCTAATCCCACACCCATGAACATCCTTTTGGTCACCATTAACCAGAAACTCAACTGAACCAGCCATACACACATTCTGGCTATAAAAGCAGGTCTAAAGCTGGGTATCCTGTGAAGAGTGAGTCCAATACTGACAGCCTTTCCACTACTTCAAGGCATAAGTCAGGTGAGTAATGGAATACCTTTCCAGTTGTCTGGATAAGTGCAGCACTAACAACTTTCAAGAATCTCAAAGCACTATCCAGGACAAGGCAGCTCACTCAATTGGCATCCCACCAACCACCTCGAATATTCATTCCCTCCACCACTGGCATATAGCAGCTACAGTGTGCACCATCTACAAGTTACACTGTGGTTGTTCACCCAAGCTACTCCCAACATCTGCTCCCAAACACACAACCTCAACCACCAATAAGGCCGAGGGACTTTGGTGCATGGAATCACTACCACTTCTTCAAGTTGCAAACTTGACCAGTCCTCATCAACATTAGGAGGGTCCACATGCTGGAACTCCCTTTCAAAAAGCACTGTGAGAGTAGCCTCATCAGAAGGACCACAGAGATTCAAGGCAGCTCAGCATCACCTTCTCAAAGGCAATAAATGCTTGCCTTGTCCTTGACACCTAGTTCCCAAAAATAAATGAAAAATGAATATAATTACAATCAGGCTGCAGTGGTTCACTTGCAGCTAATAAGCTAAGACAAAATAAGATATCTTTATTAGTCACATGTACATCGAAACACACAGTGAAATGCATCTTTTGCGTGGAGTCTTCTGGGGTCAACCCTCAAGTGTCGCCACACCTCTGGCACCAACATAGCATGCCCACAACTTCCTAACCCATACGTCTTTGGAATGTGGGAGGAAACCGGAGCACCCGGAGGAAACCCACACAGACACGGGGAGAATGTACAAACTCCTTACAGACAGCAGCCGGAATCGAACTTGGGTTGCTGGCGCTGTAAAGCGTTACACTAACTGCTACACTACCAGCTAGTATGCCCTATTCTGCCATATGATATTGATAAATTCCTCAGAAAGATGCCTCATCGTCTCCTGAACTTTTCAAATGACAAATAAGTAACACTTCGATAGGCCATAAGCCACAGGGTACTGATTGGAAAAATTTAATGTAAGAAAAAGCAATGTCAGATAATTTCTAAAACCAATGATCCCTTGTGTGATCTCAGGCTGGCTTATCCAAAACACCGTGGAGCAAAACTGGACTCAAACAGTAATCCAAATAGGTTGATGACAAAACAGTAGTGTCTTTTATATTTGAATAAGACAATTGGGTGTGTGAATTATGGACCATTGGTTCAATATTGCTTGTCTTATGCTGCTTATGTGCAACCTTCTAAAAGTTAGGCAAAGTTTAAACAACTTCAATACTTGGGACAGCACTATTATGAGAGAAGGACAAATTCATGCATGTCCTCTGTCTCCATCCTTGTAGGAATGTAGCAAAAGTCACCTCGGAAAAGCAGGTCACCCTCATACATCAGAAAACTCTGGTTGCAGAACTGTCAATCAAAAATAGATGTTCAACAGATGCCAGACTAATACATTCAGGGCTTATTTTCAGTCTATCAGTCATTCCTGGAGACAAGCCTAGATGTTTGATAATTAGGGCCCAATGCTGAGGCAGGCCTTCAAGCTGGTAGATGCTTAAAAACTTGGTACAAACACCCAATGCATGGTAAAATATTTGAGATTCTAATATGTAGAGCTAACATGCAGAGGTAAAAGTAAACCAGTACTGTGTATGGGAAAGAAAGTGGCCAACAGAAATGGTACAAATGGGTTAACCTGTTAATATTAACAGTATGATCCCGTGAGTTATTTTCATCCCTGAATTCATGACAATTTGGACATAAGTAAATTGAAGGCTCATATTTCCCTAACAATGAGTACCTTTACTGTTGGGATGATTGTGGCTATCTTCTCATATTTTCTTTCATTTAGGCAAAGCTAAAAGTCACAACCAATGCACTCAGATTTATGAGTTCCTAGGATCGGTTAATTACCCTATTATTTATTTCAGCTTTGCAGTTTGCAGTGTTTTATTTTTGTTTTAACAAAAATTTAATGCTTGAATAATGCTTGCAACCTACTAATTCCATTGAAGTGATATGAAAAAAAAGGGGACGTTTCTGGCCCCATGCCCCCAGTGTATCAAACATCAGAGGAAACATGGATTAAAAACTGAAGCTGCTGGAAACACTCAGCAGGTCAGGCAGAATCTGTGGAGAGAGAAAGAGAGATTTCACATTGGTTTCAGGGAAGAGAAAATGGTCTAATGAGCCTCAATGTTAGTATCTTTTAGACATTAAATAATAGGCCACTAATGAGGTGTTTTGGAAATCATCAAGTGATGAGACAGGCAGTTTCTGCTCCCTTTTGGCTGAGAACAGGATAGTTAAAGGCAGAGACTATCGATCACTGTGTGTAGCACACAGTGTGAAGTCACTTGGATTTTGAAACAAAATTCAGTGGGATGAAACTTTGACTATGCTGATAGGGAAAATGTAAGATGGCATTTAGAAGGTTATTTAGTTGAAGCCAGTCTAGATGATTCACTGATGTGTGAAAATCATGTTTTGTGTTGTTACATAAATGACCTCTATACAGTGAAGCCAGTCATAAGGATTGTGTTATATGTTCACTCACTGTAAAGATAAAGCAGCTGAACAATTCCTCTTTAGCCCTGGCTTTATGCCAAGTTTTCTCCTTCAAAGATACTGAAAAGAAATGCAAAAGGCTTTGGCTTGTACATTGCCAAATGGGACACAAATCTGGGTACTTGCCACTGAAACACAGCAATACCTTGTCCTAAATTAAGTCTTGCCAACTGAACCCGTCCTGAAGCTGAATGGTATTGCACTGAGCAGGAAGTAGGTCTCCAGTGATGGAATGAGTTAATGTGGGTGGGGCAGCAAAAACTCCACCGACATATCTCATCTGAGAAGCTTTGAGAGGCAATTAAGTTGTTACTATAGTACTCGGGTTGTTTTCAATTCTTCTGAATACCCCTCATATTCAGCAACATATAAAAACTATTATAAAGGAAATACATAATTTAAAAAAATATATTTTTTATGTGGATGAATCACAGCTTGGTATGGCAACTGCTCTGCCCAAGACTGCAAGAAATTGCAGAGTTGCGAATGCAGCCCAGTCCATCACGAAAACCAGCCTCCCCTCCATTGACTCTTTCTACACTTCCCACTGCCTCGGGAAAGCAGACAACATAATAAAAGACCCTTCCCACCCTGGTCATTCACTCTTCTTTCCCCTCCCATTGGGCAGAAGATACAAAAGCTTGAAAACTCGTACCATCAGGCTCAAGGACAGCTTCTATCCCAATGTTATAAGAATCTTGAATGGATCCCTTGATAAAGATGGACTCTAGATCTCCCAATCTACCTCATCATGGCCCTTGCACTTTATTTGTCTACCTGCACTGCACTTTTTCTGTAACTACAACGCAATATTCTGTATTCTGTTATTGTTTTCCTTCTGTACCATCTTAATACTTATGTTTGGAATGACCTGTATGGATGGCATGCAAAACAAAGCTTTTCACTGTATCTTGGTACATGTGACAATAATAAACCAATTACCAATTACCAAAATAAAAATATCCACAGAAATCATTTGAAACACACTTAAATAATTGAAAACATTACACAAATTACAATTTTATAAAATTAAACTTGACTTTTTCCCTTGCTGCCTTGAAACTTCACCTTACTGAATAGGTTGGAGGATTCTGCAACAAATTTATAAATAGATTCCCTGGTAGAATTCCAGCAAACTCCTGATCCGCTTTTGGATTCCAAGCAACTGGGAAATCACTGGCAAATGAAGTTTGGGATTTGCACATTCATGCAGGTATTTGGAGCTTGCCAGCATTTCTGACAACAAGTGCCAGTTGTTCTGAGCAAAACCCAGCAAAATCCAATACTTCGCTCAGTTTGTAAAAGTACATTGCCATACAGTTGGAATGGTTCTGATGGACAAAACCCAATTTTATAATGCTCTGACTGCTTACAGGAATAATTAGTGGCATTGTTTCTGAGATAATTTCTAAAGCAAGAGCTTAAATTTATCCCTGTGTGAATGCAAGTTGTTATTTGTCATTATGTTTGCATGAATGAAGAACGTATTTATTAAAACAAGCAGCCAAATCCACAGGAGTTCTTTAACTGCATAATGGGAAAATGAGTTTGCAGATTAAAAGAGGAAAGATCACCTCCAGTACCATTTTACATTGAAATTAGATTTGACATCACAAATCATTCTTGTGTGAGGAAATTGACTGTATCAGACACTGTTGGTTTGAACAGGACCAACTGACACTGATAGAATGCCACGCACATCAATCTCAAGATTAATTAGAGGAAGCAGCTTGACTTCAGATTGGAGCTCCCTTTCTGACTTTGTGATTATTTTAAAATGCACCACTATTCCATCTCATTGAAACCTACTGGATACTGAAAGGCTTGGGTAGAGAGGACATAGAGAGGATGTTTCCACTAGTAGGAGAGTCGAGGATCTGAGGGCACAGCTGCAGAATAAAAGGATGTCCCTTTAAAACTGAGAGATCAAGAGTTCATCTTTATCATACAAGAGGTCCTTTCAAGAGTCTTATAACAACAGAACAGAAGCTGTCCTTGAGCTTGGTAGTACATGTTTTCAAACTTTTGTTCCTTCTGTCTATTGGGGGGGAGGGGTGGGGGGGGAGAGAAGAGAGAATGACCAGGGGAGGTGCGGTCTTTGATTATGTTGGGTGCTTTCCCGAGGCAGCAGAAAGTGTAGACAGAGTCCATGGAGACTAGTGTAGATGGGTGTCAGGAAAATGAGGGGGAGTTGGTGAGCATGTGAGGAGAAACAAGTCAGAATCAGAATCTGGTTTATTATCACTGACATATGTTGTGAAAACTGCTATTTTGCAGCAGCAGTACAGTGCAAGGCATAAAAGTTACTATACGTTACAAAAATAAATAGTGCAAAAGAGGAATAATGAGGTAGTGTTCACAGGTTCATGGACCGTTCAGAAATCTGACAGCAGAGGGGAAGAAGCTGTTCCTGAAACGTTGAGTGTGGGTCATGTACCTCCTCCCCGATGGTAGTAGCGGGAAGAGGGCATGTCCCGGGTGGTGAGGTTCCTTAATGATGGATGCCACCTTCTTGAAGCACCACCTCTTGGCCTCGATGGCGAGGAGGGTTGTGCCTGTGATGGAACTGCCTGAGTCTACAACCCTCTGCAGCCTCTTTCAATCCTGCACATCGGAGCCTCCATACCAGCCGGTGATGCAACCAGTCAGAATGCTCTCCTCCATACATTTGTAGAAATTTGCAAGAGACCTTAGTGCCATACCAAATTTCCTCAAACTCCTAATGAAGTAGAGCCACTAGCATGCCTTCTTTATGGTTGCATCAATGTGCTGGGCCCAAGACAGATACTCTGAGATGTTGACACCCAGGTACTTGAAGCTGTTCACCCTTTCCACCACTAACCCCTCAATGAGGACTGGTGTGTGTTCTCCTGACTTCCCCTTACTGAAGTCCACAGTCAGTTCCTTGGTCTAGCTGGCGTTGAGTGCGAGGTTGTTGTTGCAACACCACTCAACCAACTGATCCATCTCACTCCTGTGCAGCTCCTCATCACCATCTGGGATTCTGCCAACAACAGTGGTGTCATTGGTGAATTTATAGATGGTATTTGAACAGTGCCTAGCCACAGAGTCATGAGGGCAGAAAGAGTAGAGCACTGGGCTGAGCACACATCCTTGAGGTGCGCCTGTGTTGATTGTTCATGAGGAGGAGATGTTACTACTTATCCGCACTGACTGTGATTTCCCGATAAGGCAGTTGAGGATCCAATTGCAGAGGGAGGTACAGAGGCCTAGGTTTTGAAGCTTGTTGATTAGTACTGAGGGGATGATGGTGTTGAATGCCGAGCTGTAAATTGATAAACAGCAGCCTGACGCAAGTTTTGCTGTTGTCTAGATGCTCCAAAGCCAAGTGGAGAACCAGTGAGATTGCTTCCGTCGTAGACCTGTTGTGGCGGTAGGCAATTGCGGCGGGTCCAGGTCCTTGCTCAGGCAGGAGTTAATTCTAGCCATGACCAACCTCTCAAAGCACTTCATCACTGTAAATGTGAGTGCTGTCGGGCGATAGTCATTGAGGCAGCTCACCCTGCTCTTCCCGGGCACCAGTATGATTGATGCCCTTCTGAAGCAGCTGGGAACCTCCAAATGCAGCAGTGAGAGCAGTTGAGCAGGTTGTAGGAAGATAAATGGGGGAATAGGACTGCTGGGAAAACTCCCGTGGGTCTACAATAGGCTTGGTCTCCTGTTTCATAAGGAAATGTGAGAAATATGAAGCCCCTGTTTCTCTTTCCATGAATTCTGCCTGGCCTGCTGAGTGCTTTCAGCATTTTCTGTCGAATTCCTGATTTCCCCTTCCCCTTTGGGAGGTAGCCTATGGTTGAAGTTGGCAATTCAAATAAGTTCATAAACAGACAACTTAGTGTCATATATTGATGGAACTCCTGTAACCCTGAGAATGTTTCTGGGCTTTAGTTCAATTTATTACATTCTCTGGAAATTCGCTGCATCTATCATAGTTAAAGTTGAAGATCTCAACTGAAATCAACATTTTTTAAAAATAAAGCTCCAAGCTCTAGTCAGCAGTCAAGCAGATATTAAATCCTTCTTGAAATGTGCCAACTTTTTCATTTGCCCGAGAAAATGCAAAACACCCACTGCCTATTTTACAATAAAGAGCAGAACAATAATCAGATCTGCAGTGCAAAAAACTAGAGTGACTACATGATTGGAACATTGTAACATTTATTTTTCATGCAAATAGTTTGATATGGTGGGATGTTTTTTGGGAGTCAAATAATTACTCATCTCATCTACCAAGGTGACATATTGCAGCCTTAAGAACTCAACAATAAATTTAACAATTTCAGATAACAAGCCATTCCAGTTTTGTGTCTCTGATTTCCAGAATCTGATTCTTTCCTTCTTTACTCTTTTGGTACTTAAGATCTCAGTCATCTACTCCTCCAGATGTAGCTTTTGTATTCACTAGCCTGTGCCACCCTCTTACAGCTGGCAACACCATCACTTGCCTCATTTAATCTCTCCTGGTTTTCACCCAAACAGAAACCATCCCTTCTGTTCTCCCCACTACCTCCCCCCCCACCCCCCCGCCACCCCCAACGCGCACACACACCCTTACCTGCAACTTAAAACTGATTTTATTTCTTGTTTATCCAGTTCTGATGAAAAGACACTTTACTCTTCCCACAGATGCTGTCTAGCTTGCTAAGTATTCATAACATTTTCTGTGTTTTTGTCAGATATGCACCAACAGTAGTATTTTGCTCTAGAATTTTTTTGACTATTTTCACATTATCTTACAATATCCGAGTTCACCTTCAATGAGCATGGTGACTGTACTGAGGTAACATTAATAAGAATGAGTGCTGATGTTATCCATTTTTGTGTTTCAGAGTGCTAAAGGTTTTCCTCTCCCGAACGGCGCAACGAATCCCTTATATGACCAGCTGGAGAGTGGTGAGGATGTTGGGAATCATTTTGCTGATAGTTTGCTGGTTTCTAGTCTCATGGACGTCTGCGGTGTGTGAGAATTTGGATAGGAATGTCTCACTGATCGTCCAGGGACAGACTGCAGATGGTCTGAAGTTCAATATGTGTCTGCTGGATCGTTGGGACTACATGATGGCCATTGGTAGGTCTAATTTTGGCTGCAGGGTACCCATTAAAACACTCAGTTATAGTAGAAAACCATTTGCTCTTTGGTTTCCTTTAACACACACTATTCATCCAAGCATCTTGCTAATTGTAAGAAGGCTCATCCTCTCATTGGAAATTATACGAGCGCTCAAGGGATTACCGTAATAAGAAAGTCAGTCTCGTTATTTAATTAAAAAATATACATTAGAACAAAAAAATGCTTTCACTAGTGAGCTGAAGACCATAAATATTTATCATAAATATAATGGAGACTTCTTGACTGGAGTTATTTTTCATTGGATTTAAAAGATATTTTGCTTAACACACACAAATTTTCCTAATTATATTGACAATTCCATTTGTGAGCTAATGCCTGGTTCCAATGAACTAGAAAACTGTATTGATTTTATTCTAGCAGCTGAACAATAAGGTTCTAATTTCTCCTCATCTCAGTCCTAAATGTCTAATGCTGTTTCCTGAGTTCTAGATGCATCTCCCGCCCCACCACCTTAGCCAGAGGAAATACTCTTTTTGCATCTAACTTGTCAAACCCTTGATATTTCAATGGGATCTCCCTATCATTTTTCTAAATTTTAGTGAATACAGATCTAATTGACCCAATTTCTCTTCGTACAATAGTCCCACCATCTCAGGACTCAATTAGGTGAATCTTCATTGCAACGGCACAGTGGCAAATATATCCTTTCTGGGGTAAGAAGGCCAAATCTGCACGCCATGCTCCTGGTATGGTTTGGACAAGGCCCTGTATAACTGTAATTGCATCCTGCTCTCAGACTCAAAACCCCTTGCAATAAGCATACCATTTACCTTCCTATTTGCTTGCTTCATCTGCATGTGTGTTCTCAGTGATTGCTGTACAAGGACAGCGAGATCCTTTTGTACACCAACATTTCACAGAACATAGAACAGTACAGCACAATACAGGCCCTTCGGCCCACAATGTTGAGCTGACCTTTAAACCTCGCCTAAGACTATCTAACCCCTTCCTCCCACATATCCCCCTATTTTAAATTCCTCCATATGCCTATCTAGTAATCCCCTGAATTTTGACCAATGTACCTGCTTCCACCACCACCTCAAGCAGCACATTCCATGCCCCAACCACTCTCTGGGCAAAAAACCCTATAAAACCCAGCAAAATTTCCCAGTCTACCACCATTTAAGTAATAATTTGGCTTTATGTTTTTCTTGCCAAAGTCGATAACTTCACATTTATCCATGTTAGATTGCATCTGCCAGGTATTTATCCATTCACTCAACTTGTCTAAATTGTCAAGTTAACTCTCACTTATGACAAAGCAGTAGTTGCTGGATACATTTGTGAGTATTAATGATAAAGTAATGAAACACAAGTTTGTTGCAAGTTAGAGCTGCACTATGCAGCTTGCAGACATGCACATAATTCAATTATATAGTATAAAGATCTGCTCAAAGCCTGTCTTCTTCTTTGGCAGTCTATTGCGTTGGGGATGATGTGGTTGCCCACCAGCTCTGCGGATTATGAGCTGGCTGATGAGGCCAATGTGGGATCTGCAGGCACTACCACAGATGAGGCAGTAAGTGCCCCAACTGTGCTGGTGGAAGGAAATGGGGTGAATGAGTGGTAGTTTGAGAGGTGATGTGTGCCATTTTCATTAGGCTTCCATGACGTGCAAACTTCGAGTCTCAGGGTCCTCAGTAGTTTTCTGGATGTTCCTTCTCCATTTCCACCAACCATTTAAAGTCATAGAGTCATAGAGTAATACAGCACAAAAACCAACTGTTCCATGCCGATCACAGCATCTTCCCTGCTAGTCTCAGTTGCCTGCATTCATCCCACAACCCTCCAAGCCCCTTCCCTCCATGCGCCTATCCAAATGCCTCTTAAATGTTGCAATTGTACCTGCCTCGATGACTTCCTCTGGCAGCTCATTCCAGGTACTCACTACCCTCTGTGTAAAGAGGTTATCTCTCAGATCCCTTTTAAATCTCGCCCCCCTTATCTTGTATCTATGTTTTAACTCTCCAACCCCGGGGAAAAGATGGTAACCGTCCACCTTTTCCATATCCCTCATGATTTTATAAACTTCTTTGAGGTCATTCCTCGTAATTTGGGATGTTGCACTTTGTCAAGGAAGCTTTGAGGATGTCCTCTGTCCACCTGATAACCTCCGGCCCTAGACGAGCATGGTGTTGGCATGCAAATGATTCTGCCCATGCATCAGAACTATCTGAGTGTGCTTTAAACCATATTGCTGGGGACGTTGGACTGGGAAAGGACACTGACATTGATTCGTTAATCCTGCCAGTGCATTTGGAAGATTTTGCCAATACACATTGGTGTTATCTTTCAAGTGTTTTGAGGTGCCTGCTGTAGGGAGTCCAGATCCCAAAAGTTTATAGGTGGGCAGAGCTTAGTTCTGGGTTTTAGGTCACCATCTTGAATATTCTTTGCCTCAGAGGGCTAACAGTGGTGCTGGTGCACTGGAGATGGTGGTAGACTTCATCACTGGTGTCTGCTTTTGTTAAGAGATGGTTCCCAAGGTATGCTGATAAGAGGAAGAGGATAGCTTTTTGTGATTGGAAGACTCTTGCTGTTTACTGTATACATCAACAATCTGGATGTGAATAGAGGAGATGCCATCAGTAAGTTTGCCGATGACACGAAAATTAGGTGTGCTGTTGATAGTAAGGAGTGTTACAAAATGATATTGAAAAGTGGGTGAGAGAGACAGAGCAATGGCAGGTGGAACTTAATCCTGAAAAATGTAATGTGATACATTTTGGGAGGACAGATAAGGCTAGGATCTTCACAATGAATAGTGGGATCCCCAGTACTGAAAAACAGAGGGATCTTTGTGTATATGTTCAAAGATCCCTGAAGGCAGCATGGTATGGAAAAGGAACAGGAAATGTTGGAAATACTCAGCAGGTCAGGCAGCATCTGTGTGGATAGGAGTAAAATTAACATTTAAGATCAATGATATTTCGTTAGAACGAAGAAATGTTAGAAATCAAGCGTATTTCAAGTTGTAGAGAAGGAGGAGAGGCAGAGAAAGCAATAGGGATGTCTGTGATAGAGTGGAAATCAAAAGAGATTGAATGGCACAAAAGGTGGTGGTGACGACTGAGAAAGAGCAATGGAGCTTTGTTAATCACATATGATCTGTTTACAGATGTAAATAGAAGGAGATGAATGAGTAAACCAAAACCAGAATTGGAAGGCTCCATGAGTTACAAAACTCTTCTGTTGCTGGAAATCTGAACAAAAAGAGAGTGTAAGAAAAATAAACAACAGGGCAGGCAGCTTCATGTGAAGGGGGTGGGGGGGGGCAGAGGAAGAGAGAGAGAGAGAGAGAGAGAATTAATTTGCAGGTTGGTGACCTTTCATCAGAACTGGCCACTTCTGATACAAAATGGAAAGGCTAGTTATCTGGAATTGTTGAATTCAACATTGAGTCCTGAAGAACATAGGCCAGAAGATGAGATGCTGCTCCTTTAACAGAGTAGGAATGGATTGGAGACATGGGAGATCAGAATGGGATGGAAGGATGGAAGGTATCTGGAGTCTCAGGGCCTTCCTTGTGGACTGCTCAGAGGTCATAAAGTCAGAGAGTTATACAGCATGGATACAGGCCCTTTGGCCTAACGAGTCCATGCCAACCATGGTGCTCACCCAGCTAGTCCCAATGTCCTGTGTTTGGCTCATATCCCTCTAAGCCCCGCCCCTGCATGTACCTAAATGATACTATTGTCCCTGCCTCAACCACTTCCTCTGGCAGCTCGTTCCATATACTCACCAACCTCTGAGTGAAAGTGTTGCTCCTCAAGTCCTCTTTAAATCTTTCCCCTCTCACCCTAAATCTATGCCCCCTGGTTTTGGACTACCCTACCCTGGGGAAGAAACTCTATGACTCTATAACCCTAATCACTACTTCAGTATAGCAACATTGTGACCACTTCAACCACTTTGAACTACAATAGACATTTTTTTGTTCTAATTGTGTTCTTTCTTGCATAATTTATGTTTAATTTATGTTTTTCTTGTGAATGTTGTGTCTCTAATGCTATGTACCTGTACTTCTCCTGCAAGTAAGATTTTCATTACATTATGCACAGCTGTAATGAAAAAATTGCTTGCAGCAGAATTACAGGCACATGGCAGGCAAAGGGGACTATCTTAGATGGGAATCTTGGTTGGCATCGACCAGTTGGGCTGAAGGGTCAGTTTCCATGCTGTATGACTCTACGACTCAAAGTTGGGTTAATTGTCAAATGCACACGTTGTACAGCACGGAAATTGGCCCTTTAGCCCAACTGGTCGATGCTGACCAAAATTCCCATCTAAGATAGCCCCCTTTGTCTGTGTTTGGCCCATATCCCTCTAAACCTTTCCTATCCATGTACCTGTCCAAGTACCTTTTATTAGACTTGACATGGCAACCACACTATAGCATGTAAAGCTGGCCTAGAAAGTGGGGGAACACAAATGTCTTCAGTCCTGCTGCCCCAGGTCACTGTGAGACACAGGCTGATATAAATATATAAATTAAGATTCAGAATAAACTACTTAGTCCCTCAAGCCTGCTCTGTGATGTAGTATGATCATGGCTGATCTGATTGTAATCTCAATTCTGCATTCCTGCCTAACGACAGTAACCTTTCACTCCCTTGCTTATCAAGAATCTATCTACTTCTGCCTTCAAAATATTCAAAGCCTCTGTTTCCACCAGCCTCTGTGAAAAAGCGTACCAAAGACTTGCGACTCCCTGAGAGAAAACAAAATGTCTCACATGATAAAAAAATATCCAGATGAGCACTTGAATTGCCAATCATGGAAAGCTACAGATCAAATGTTGGTAAATGGGATGAGTATAAATGGCTGCTTTTTGGTCATCATGAACATAGGGGCCAAAGGGACTGTTTTTGTGCTGTATAACTCTATGACTCTAAAAATAGAAAATGCTGTAAAGACTCAGCAGATCAGGCAGAACCTGAGGAAAGAGAAAGAAAGTCAACATTTCAGGTCAAAGACCCTTCATCAGAATGGTTATGAAGAAAGTTCTTTGACCTGAAACATTAATTCTGTTTCTCTTTCCATAGATGCTATATAAGATAAGATTTCTTTATTAGTCACATGTACATCGAAACACACAGTGAAATGCATCTTTTGCATAGAGTGTTCTGGGGGCAGCCCGCAAGTGTTGCCACACTTCTGGCACCAACATAGCATGCCCACAACTTCCTAACCCGTATGTCTTTGGAATGTGGGAGGAAACTGGAGCACCCAGAGAAAACCCACGCAGACACGGGGAGAACATACAAACTCCTTACAGACAACGGCCAAAATTGTTCACATTTTCTGTTTTTAGTTCAACCTTCCTGCAGTTTTTTGATTTTTCAAAATTTGCCTCACTTTTGTCTTAAACTGGTCACCCCTTACCTCTGCTTCTAAATTCTCTCACAAGAGGAGAAACTTACTTAACCTATCTATAGGCCTAATGTACTCCTTTAAACTTACTTCCCTACTTTATGTCATTAGTAAATTCAGAAACTGTACCTTCGGTGTTTTCATCCAAATCATTTTAATGAACTGTAAAAGGTCGAGGCCCCAGGACTGATCCCTGTGGTACACCACTGATTCATCTTGCCAACCTGAAAAAGACTCATTTATACATATTTTCTGTTTTCTCTCAGCCAGCCAGTCTTCTATCCACACCAATACCTTACCTCATACACCATGAAGATACCTTCCAGAAATCCTAGTACAAAAGATCCCTTTATTCTCAGCACACGTTACTTCTTCAAAGAACTCCAATAAATTAGTCAGAAATAATTTCACAATTACAAAACAACATTGAGTTTGCCTGATGACCTTGAATTTTTCTAAATGCCCTGCATTTGTAGTTTCTAACATTTTCCTGATGACAGACATTAAGCAAACTGGCCTGTACTTTCCTGCTTTCTGTCATCCTCCCCTTTTGAATAAAGGAATTACATTTGCTATTCTCCAATCTAATGGAACTTTCCCTGAATCTAGACAATTTTGAAAAGTTAAAAACAAATGCATCAATTATCCTTTCAGACGCTAAATGAAGTCCACCAGAACCTGGAGACCACAGCTCCAATTAATTATGTAGTGTCCCTGCCATGGCGCTCATGATTTTCCTGAGTTACTTCTTCCCTCCCAATTTCATATTGACAGATGTTTCTGGGGTATTACTGGTATCCTCTGGAGTAAGACTGATGGGAAGTGCCTGCTTAATTCATCTGCTGTCTCCTCGTTTAACATTAATAATTCCCCATACTCACTTCATATAGGCCCATTGCTCATTTTTTTTAACTCTTTTCATTTACAAGTATCTTTAGAAAATCTCACCAACTTTTATATTTTTATAACTTTTATAGGCAGGCACTGTAGTGTAGCGGTGAGCATAACATTTTACAGCACCAGTGACCCAGGTTCAATTTGGCTGCTGTCTGTAAGGAGTTTGTACATTCTCCCCGTGTCGGCGTGGGTTTCCTCCGGGTGCTCCGGTTTCCTCCCACGTTCCAAAGACGTACGGGTTAGGAAGTTGTGGGCGTGCTATGTTGGCGCCAGAAGTGTGGCGACACTTGCGGGCTGCCCCCCCAGAAGACTCTATGCAAAAGATGCATTTCACTGTGTGTTTCGATGTACATGTGACTAATAAAGATATCTTATCTTATTTCTGGGTAGCTTTGGTCATACTCTATTTTTCCTCCTTAGCTAAGTTATTTGTTGCAGTTTTTTAAATTTTCTATTTAACCTGCTGACCTGGTAGTTCTCTTTGCACAATTATATGCTTTTGCTTTAAGTCTGATATTATTAACTGTTTTCATTAACCACAGATGGTGGATCATCCCCTTTGAATTTTTATTTTTCATTAGAATGTACCCCTTCTGTATATTCTGCAAGATCCCCTTAAATATCCGCCACTACATCTCAACTGACTGAACGTAAACCTAATTTGATAGGTCACTTTGACAGGTTCTGCCTCCATGCCTCACAATTGCCCTTATGTAAGTTTAAAGTATGCTGCAGAAATCACAGCTTGTATTTCTGCTGTGCATTGCAATGAGACCCAGCAATAATGTACCAAAACAGCAGAACCTTGAAAACCCTGGCAAGCAGAGGCAGACAGTTACACCTCAGTGTTCCATTAGAGAGCTTCATTTTACATCCCTTTGCTGACTTGCCAAGGGGTTTATTCCTTATTTTATTGTGAATCAAAGGTCATAGGTTGCACATGTAATGCTTTAATTTCTGTTGGTAAGGCAGAGGTGAGCATCAAACATGTTATACCCAGTTGTCTCACCTATAAAGCAACTTTTTTTTTGCAGTTTGCACATAATAAACAGGTGCAATTGGGTCCATTTTCTTGGTCAGTATGAGAGTGGGAAAAACAGTTAAAATGATGTGCAGTCAGAAGCCACGACTGACCATTGCAGACAGAGCGCAGGTGCTACACAAAATGGTCACCTACTCTACACTTGGTTTCTCCAGTGTAGCAGGGGCTACATCACGAACACTGAATGCAGTAGATCAGGTTGGAAGAGGTGAACCACTGCCTCATTTGGAAGGGGTGTTTAGGTCCCTAGATGGTGGTGATGGAGGAGGTAAAGGTTCAAGTATTGCATCTCCAGGTGCAAGTGTTACAGGGGAAAGTGCCAGGGGACGGGGAGGGGTGGGTGGGGAGGGATGAGCAAACCACGGAGGACCACATGGATCAGTTGTTGGTCTTCAGCTGTTTACAAATCACAGGTTGTCCCCAGGTTACGGCAGGGTTCTGTTCCTGTGAACTGTTCGTAATCCGAACGGTCGCAAGTCAGAAATGCAGGCGCGAACTGAGTTCACAGGCAACAGAAGATGCCTGCAGCCCCGCAGCAGCTGACAAATCCATACCACCGGTCTCCTAAACACTCAATCCTATGTGTGAGCTGTACATAAGTCAGGCATCCGTAAGTTGGGGGGGACCTGTTTGATGAATGACACTGAAAGAAAAATTTATTGCATCCAAGTTTGTTGATGAAACAAAGCTGAGTGGGGAACTAAGCTGGGAAAAGGTTAGGCATGTTGTGAAGGTAAAATGGATCAATTCATTGATGGGGAAGGAAGATGGCAGATGGAATGGAATGTGGCGAGGTGTAAAATTATCCACTTTGGTAGGAAAAAAGGAAAATTAGACCCTTTTGAAAAACGTGAGAGATTGGTAAATCTTGGCATTTGGAAGAAGTTATGTGTCCTTATACATAAGTCACATAAAGTTTATATGTTGTCATAATAAGCAATTAGAAAGGCATACAATATGTTAGCCATTACGACAGGATGGTTGCAGTATAGGTGTAAGGAAATCTTGATGTAGTTATAAATGGCCTTTGTAACACCATCCCTAGACCACTGTGTATAGTTTTGTTCACCTTAGTAAAGAGAGAACAAAATAACTGTAGATGCAGGAAGTCTGAAATGAAAGCAGTAAGTGCTGTAGATACTCAGCAGGTCATACAACATCTATGAAGAGCAAAACAGTGTTTCAGTTTGATCATATTTCTTCAGAACTGGAAAAGTGAGAGAACAAGCACGTTTCTGGGCTGGACAGCCATGCTCTCCATCCTATCACAGATATTCCCTGTGTTCACTACATACTTCTCCTTCTCAGCCACTTAAACTCAATTTTCAGTCATTTTCCCAGTTCTGATGAAAGGTCATTGGCCTGAAACATTAACTCTACATCTTTCCACCTATTGAGTATCGCCAGCATTTTTTGGTTTTATTTTAACTAAGAAAGAATATTCTTGTCTTGGGGAGGGTTGTGAGAAAAGTTTGCTGGTTTGATTCCTCTGCTGGGGAGGGGTGTCCCATGAGGAAAGATTGAATAGAATAGTAAGAATGGGAGGCAATCTCATGGAAACATGAACAATTCTCAGAGATGTTGAGAGGCTATTTCTCTGACTGAAGAATCTAGAAAGAGATGTAACAGTCTCAGGATGAGCAGAGTCCTTCTGGGTCTGAAAATTTTCTCCGACCAGTTGAGAATTTTTGGAAGATAATCTCCAGCAGGCAGTATCTAATCAATTGTTGTGCATATTTAACAACTGAAATTCTACTAGTTTAGATTTCTGAGCAATTAAATTTGAAAATTTCTAAATGTTAATGTATTCTACAGTTACCAGATACCTAGGCAACCAACAAAAAATAATTAAAAATAAACAAACTGTGGATGCTGGAAATCTGAAATAGAAAACAGAAAATGCTGGAAACTTTCAGCAGATGAGGCTGCATCTACTGGAGGAGAAACAGAGTTATGTTTCAGGTCGAAGATCCTTTGAAAAAACTAATTACATAGCTTTTTAACTCAATTTAGATGGAAGAAAAATTCATTTGATTTCTTTACAAATGCCTATTTGGTGCATTCAGTTTTCCAATATTCTCTGTGTCCAGTTGATTCAATACACCTGGGACAATCTTAAATATTTATTAAATAGAGTTTACAAAATATCTCTCACATGGGAGAAGTTTGTCCTCAGATCAGTGGCACTAAACAGAAAATATTATTCGCCTGTGCTTCTTGCCCTCTACTTCCAAAATTTAGTTCTACTAACTTCAAATAGAACCAAATTTTGGAAGCAGAGAATAATGAACAGGTATTATCATGCTGCATATTTATGCTACGGATCCAAGGGCAAGTCACTCAGCAACATTGACAGGGTCACGTATGACCATTCATCAGTCACTATCTGAACCTTGGTCATTCTGGAATATACTTTAACCTTCGGTAGGTTGAGGGTAGGAGAGGTGGGGAGAAGTGGGTGCAAGGTTAAAGAGTTGGGGTAGACTAAACATGGGTGGAGTGACCAGTCATGGACAGAGGCAGCTGGTGGCTCAGATGATGACTAGAGGGTGTCCAATTGCTGATAGTTGGATAGCAACACATGATGGTGGTCAAGAGACCTGGAAAACCTAGTCAAAGTGAATTAGCAACAGAATGACTGTTACAATGAATACAGCCTTATTATAATATTTAAATGATCAACTTGCCTCCTGCTAGAAACATTGTTGCTGGCCCCTTGCCCCATCTCCATTGAGAGAGAAGTGGACAGGTTCCAGGCAGGTTTCATTTTGTTTTAGATATTTCTGAATTTTAAAGATTCACGCCTTCTGCTTGAGCAGCTGTCAGCTAGTGGACAAGGAGAACAACCGATGCACCAGCCTATAATTACCCCCACAGGCTGTATTCCATGTTGTCCCAAATAATGCTCTCTCCAAGTATCATTTATCCTACTTCATGTTTGTCTGACAGGTTATGTGCTGTTAATGAAGTGAGGTGACATTGTCAGTGCTTTACCCTTCTGGAAGGTAGCACACAACTCTCTCCCTTGGACGGCCTCAACAATAGGAGGGTCCTCGACAGTGGCAGGGTACCAGAAGACCTGGGCATGCAGACTTGCAACAGTTAGGAATGGGCGAAGCCACTCCATCAACTCCACCACTGAAACCACATGATATTCTTTTCAAACCAGTGTTAATTCCTAATATACCTGCATCTCCACTGAGATCAGAAGTTACCGTCTGTTAAGAATATTCAGCTCTAATTTCAAAACTTTGTTTTCGCAAAGATGCAAAGCTTTCACCACCTTTAAGTGCCATTATTCTGTCTCTCCACCCTTTGGCAGGCATTCCAGACATTGCATTTTCACATCAGACTATTACTTCTTCATTCCATAAACATTTTTATTGCAGCTAAGGTTATTTTTCATCTTATATCTCAGCCTATGATTTTAGGTGCTTTTAATGTTAGTTGTTTAGCAGTACAGCTACCTTTAAGCTACAGATCCATTAAACAGAAGTGGCAGTACATTCATTAAGAGGAAGGCTTTTGCATTGCAACAAAACCTTCTCAAGACAGTGGAAGGCTGTTGCTTTAAAAAATATTCATCGCCATGAGTAGCAGAAAGCAGCTCCTGTCCTGACAGATAACAGTACAAGTTTGTGAGACTGAACTTCAGTTTATTTTGACAGAAAGTGCTTGGCTTGGAAATGAACTAGTGAAGAGAATAAGGGGCAATTTTGTCAGATTAAGCTACTGTGGGTTATAATGTGAAGGAAGGTGTATAGCAGAGTTTAAATAAATTGTCTCTTGGGCAGTATATTTCTATTTATACCCTTAATTAGATGCTTCTTCTGACATAGGGACCAGTAGATTGGAACACAGTACTGGCAAAAGCAGAAGATTAGTTGGATATGCTGTACCTTTTTTTGCTTGTTTTCTCAAATACTGAATGCAAAAAAAAAGATACAGCTAATAATGGTCTCATATAGAATAGAAACTGAGAAGCCTGGGCTAGAAAGACCTGACTTTCCATTGTAAACTTTAGCTTCCCCTGGACCCCAAATGAATTGAAAAAAAAAGAGTACTATGTGTACCTTGTGGCCTTTGAAATAAAAATGGAAAAAAGTTGGAAATACTCAACAAATCAGGCAGCATCTGGGGAGAGAGAAATAGGGTAACGTTTCAGGTCGATGACCTTTCATCAGAACTAGGTAAAGCTAGACAACATTGTAAAGAGAAGGGGAAGGAGTGGAGAGAACAAAGGGAATATCTACCAGAGGGTAGAGAGATAAAATGATGGCACCTGAAGGTGGTGTAAGCTTGTTAATAGGAGATGATCTGTCCAAAGGAGGTGAATGAGGACAGAGGGATAGGAATTAAATAAAACAGTGATAAAACAGTGAGATACTGTGAGCTACAGTATCTGGAAAACTCAAATTAAATGCAAGAGAATGCTGGAAATACTCAGCAGGCCAGGCAGCATCAGTGGAGAGAGAAACAATGACCTTTGGGTTAAAATAGCATGCAAACTCAGTTAAAATATCAGAACTCAATCTACATATTTAAAGGAAGATCTCACAGATTTTACTGGACATTCTTATATCTGGGAACAAGTTTAAAGTTGTAGATAGCAGGAAGAAAACAAAACATTGGTAAATTTTGTTTGCCAATTTTTCCAACTTCCACGAGGTGTGCAGAATTAGACTTATTTTCTCTGGAGGTGGCCCGTTTGTTTTTAAGCACAATATCCCTACTAGCAGAGCAGTAGAGAAGGATTGTTAGTTACTCCACAGTTCTTTTAGTTTTCTGCTCACTGTTTTATTTAATGGAAAATAAGCAGCTGGCCAGAGGCGTAAACAGGAAAGTTTAACAAAGCAGTCATCCACATCAATGATCCAATTTTTTCTTAAAACTGAATACTTGCTTATCAGTTATTTTCAGCATGTCGCCCTCTTTCTTCCAACACCCACACACTTGAGTCACAGAGTCATAAAGCAAGGAAGAAGGCCCTTCAAACCCACAGGAGTCTGCAACAACCATTAAACACACATTTACACAAATCCTATACTAATTCCATTTTAATTCTTCTCACATTCCCATCAACTCTCCCCAGATTCACCATTCATCTACACACTAGGGGCAATTTGTAGTGGCCAATCAACCTACCAGCTTGCCTGTGCTAGCCAGAGTTTTCTTCGGTGTTTGTTGACTAGTTGATACTGTAAGGTTCAAATGTGTTAACTTAACTCTAGATTTTTTTTGTCGTGTTCTTTAGGTGGATGGATATGTCTTTAGTGCTGATGCTAATGGGTAGCAAGGTATCAGCCATCACTTGTACTCCTCTCGGGATATTTAGTTCCATTGAAATCAGTGGAATGAGTAGATCAGTTGGTAGCACTCTTGCATCAGAGTCAGAAGGCTGTGGGTTCAAATCCCATTCTGGAGACTTGAACATATTAATCTAAGATGACACTCAGTGCAGCACCAAGAGATGGCTGAACTCAGAAATGCTATCATCACGTGAAATGTTAAACTCAGGCTCTGTCCACTCTCTCGGGTGTACGTAAAAGATCCCATTGACTCTACTCTGAAGGACAGGTGAGAATCACAGAGTCCTAACCGATATTATTCTCTCGGTGATGTTAATTGAGAGATTGTTTGGCTGGTTGTTTGGCTGTTATCACTGTGCTGATTGTGAGAATCTTCTGAACACAAAATTGATTTTGTGTTTCTAACATTGAAACAGTAACCACACTTAAAATAAATCTTCACTGACCATAAATTCCTTTAGAATGTCCTGATAGTTATGTAAAAGGCACTATTTAAATCCAAGTCTAGATTTTTATAATATCCAGAGTTTAAAGGACTTTGTTAGGTTGAAGATGGGAGACTGGAACTGAAGAATACAGTCTCAGAATAAGTAGTTGGGCATTTAGGACTACAAGAAATTTATTTGCTCAAAGGCTGGCGAATATTTGGAATTCCCTATTAGGAGAGAGATAGGTGTCTAATTGCTTATTGTATTCATCATGGAGACCCATAAATTCCTGGATACCGAAGGGAAATGGGGAACATGAGAACTGGGCAGGAGGGTGATGCATCTTGAGAGGACCACTAAATAAAGCCCCACCAGACACAATGAATGGTAAGGCTTTAGTGGGAATTAAGAAAATAGGGACCATGGGTAAAAGTCCAAGGATCCCTGCAGGTGGCAGCACAGGTAGATAAAGAGGTGAAGAAGGCATATGGGATACTTCCTTCATTAACCAAGGCACAGAATATAAGAACAGGCAGGTTATGGTACAATTTTATACCACATTGGATGCTGGAGTACTGCGTGGAGTTCTCATTGCCACCCTATAGGAAAAATGTGATTGCACTGAAGAGGGTGTCGAGGAGATTCACCAGGATGTTACCTGGCATGGAGTATCTCATATATGGGAAGGGACTGGATTGACTGTATTTGTTTTCCTTAGAATGGAGTACACTGAAGGGGTACCTAATAGGGATAAACAAAATTATGAAGAAATTATAATAGTAAGAAAAATTTTGCCATAGCAGAGGTATCTAAAACTACAGAGCATGGGTTTTGGATAAGGGGTAAGAGGTTTAAAGGGGAGCTCAGGTTGGAATCTGCAGCAGACTGCCTAAGGGGACAGTGGAGCCAGGTATTCACACAACCTTTCAGAAGTATCCAGACAAACACTTAAATCACTAAGGTATGGAAGTATAGCTGTGGACCAAGTGCCGATAAATAGATTTGGGGTAGGTACTTGATGTGAACATGGTGCATCAAGAGCCTATTTCTATGCTGTATGACTCTGTGACTCTGTTCCACACCTCATCTTCCGTCTGGGTATGTTGCAGGCTTCAGAACTCAATACTGAGTTCTCCAACACTCTTTCTTTGTCTGTGACAGAACTGGTCATTTCTGCCTTTTATCTTTTCCTCAGTTTTCTTTTTTATACATGTACTCTGGCCTGCTGGGCATGTCTCACAATCCTGCTATGTGCAATACATTGCATGGACAAAAAGAATCATCATCAGATCCTAACTACTACACCACTGCTAATTTAATTCATTTGGTCTCACCCTATCAGAGATATTCTCCCCATCCCTCCCCCACCTTCTCTGCTGTTGAAAACTGATAATGTTTTCTCTCTTTCAAGTTCTAATGAAGAGTCCCAGAGCTGAAGCATTAAGTTTCCACAGCTACTGTCTGACTTGCTCAGTATTTCTAGTGTTTGAGTTTTAGTTTCAGATTCTAACATCTCAGATTTTGATTTACCCAACTAATACTGATTTCCTTCAGTTCCTCCCTGTAGATTCCCTAACATTTCTGGGAGGTTATCTTTATCCTCTCTTTTGAAGACAGAACCACTGTATTTGTTCAATTGGCCTGCCATTTCTTTGTTCCTCATTATAAATTCTGCTTTTCCTGACTACAAGGGTCAGTGCTTGATTCTGCCTTAACCTTTTCCTCTTCATATATCTACAGAACCTTTACAGTCAGTTTTTATGTTCCCTGCAAGCTTACTCTATTTTCCCCCTCTTAATTGATCCCTTAATGGTCCACCTTTGCTGAATCCTAAACTGATTCCAGTCCTCAGGTTTGCAGCTTTATTTGTCTTCTCTTTGGATCTGTTACTATCCTGAATTTCCCTTGCAAGCCATGGGTGAACCATCTTTCCTGTTTTATTTCTGTGCCAAATAGGAATGAACAATTGTGATGGTTCATCCACATGTTCCTTGAATGTTTGCCATTGATGATCCTCATCAACCTCCATAGATAATGTATCCCAATCTATTTTAATCACTCTTGCCTCATACCAACGTGCTTTTCTTTATTTAGATTCTGGACCCCCGGTCTCAGGATCGACAATTTCATGACCATTTTAATGAAGAATTCTACTATATTATAGTTACCCCTTCCCAAGGGCCATGGTACAAGATTGCCAATTATATCCTTTCTCATTATTGAATACACAGCCCAAGAGGCTGCTCTCCTTGTGCGAATGCATAAGGCTTGATCAGTAAGTTTGCAGATGACATGAAATTAGGATGTGCTAGTGAAGAAGGTTATCATAGATTACGTGCAGATCTTGATCAGTTAGGGAAGTGGGCCAAGAAGTGGCAAATAGATTTCAATACAGATAAGTTTGAGGTCATGCATTTTGGAAAGTCAAACCAGCATAGGAACTTATACTATGATGGAAGGGCACTAGGGAGTGCAATGGAATAGAGGGAGCTAGGAGTACAAGTGCATAGTTCATTGAAAGCAGCATCACAGATAGACAGGGTGATGAAAAAGGCATTTAGCACACTAGCCTTCATCAGTCAGGGCACTGAGTATAGGAGTTGGGACATTATGTTGCAGTTGTATAAATTGTTGATGAGGCTGCACTTGGAGTACTGTGTACAGTTTTGCTCCCTTGTTATAGAAAAGACATGGTTAAACTGGAAAGAGTGCAGAAAAGATTTACGAGGATGTTACCAGGACTAGAGGGCCTGAGTTATAGGGAGAGGTTGGCCAGGCTAGGTCTTTATTCCTTGGGATGTAGAAGAATGAGGGGTGGCCTTATAGAAATGTTTAAAATTATGAGAGCTATAGATAAGGTGGGTGGTAACAGTCTTTTCCCCAGGTTAGGGGAGTCCAAAACCAGGTGGCATAGGTTTAGGGTGAGGGGGGAAAGATTTAAAAGGGACCTGAAGAGCAACTTTTTCACATAGAAGGTGGTGAGTATATGGAATGAGCTGCCAGAGGAAGTGGTTCAGGCAGGTACACTAGTGTCATTTAAGAAGCACTTGGATAGGTACATGGAGGCGCCAGGCTTGGAGGGATATGGGCTGAATGCGGGAAATTTCTCATTCACAGTACTGCAGATGACATGAAATTCCTCCTTCACAGTACCATTACTAATTTGGTTAGACCAATTTAAAATGAGATTAAAGTCAGCCATGATTGTAGTCGTAGTAGTTGTTGCCTTATTGCACCTCTAATTTCTTGTTTAATGCCCATCCCCAGCATCAATGTCACCAGTACTGTTTGGAAACCTGCATACAACACCCACTAGTGTTTTGTGCCCCTTGGCATTTCTAGTGTTACCCAGAGAGGTAATATCCTTTCTCACTATTGTATTAATCTTCTTTTTAGTCAGCAATACTATCCCACCTCCTTTTCCTTTTTGCCTCTCCTTCCTGAATATTGAATACTCCTGTATGGTCAGTTTTCATCCTTGTCCCCTTTCAAATATATTATATGCATTCGTGTGTGATTAATTCATCCAACTTATTGTGAACACTCTGTTCATTAAGACACACAGCCTTTCAGTTTGACTTTTTAAAATTATTAGTCAACTTAGCATTATTTTGCAATGTGCCCTTACATGCATTTTGCAATTGATTTCTTTGCCTTTCACTTTTACTTTTTAAAGTTGCTTAAGAACCAATGTATTTGTTCAATGGGTCTGCCATTTCTTTGTTCCTCATTATAAATTCCCTTGTTCCTGACTGTGAGGGCTGGTGCTTGTTTCCACCTTAACCTTTTCCTCTTCACATATCTATAGAACCCTTGTAGTCAGTTTTTTTTTATGTTCCTTGCAAGCTTAGTCTCATACTCTGTTTTCCCCTTCTTAATTAATCAATTGATCCTCCTTTGCTGAATCCTAAACTGATTCCAGATGTCAAGTTTGCAGCTTTATTTGTCTCCTCCTCGGAACTATTATTTCTCCGAATTTCCCTTGTGAGCCACAGATGAGCCGTCTTTCCTGTTTTGTTTTTGTGCCAGACAGGAATGAACAACTGTGCTCATTCATCTCAGGTAGTGCATTCCAGATTCCAACCACTGGATGAAAAATTTATTCCTCAGATCCCCTCTCAACCTCCTACCCCTTACCTTTAGCCTACACTTTCTAGTTTTAGATAGCTCTGTTATGAGGAAAAGTTTCTTACTGTCTACCTATACCCTTTGTAATTTTGTATGCTTCTATTAGTTCTTCCCTCAGCCTCCCTCATTCCAAGGAAAACAAACACAGCCTATTCAGCCTCTTCTCATTACTGAGATGCTCCATTCCACCAACATCCTGGTGAATCTCCTCTGCATTCGATCCAGTGCAATCACATGCTTCCTATCATGCAGAACTGTACACAGTATTCCAGTATCTAATGTTTTATTTACTTGGTGAATCTTTGGAATTCCCTGTCACTAGAGAGATGAGCGTCTAGTTGCTGAATGTTTCCAATATGGAGATCCATCAATTTCTGGACACCAAAAGAATTGAGAAACATGGATCCTTTGTTTAAATCTTTGCTTTCCCTTCTTATGTCTCTCTGCACGACTTCCCACCCACTGTCCTTTTAGTTTAAACCCTCCCTACAGCACTTGTAAACACTGCCTCTCAGACATTAGTCCCGGTCCGCCCATCCAGCTTGGACTGGTCCCATTCCCTTCCTGCCTTTGCAATCTTTACCAGATCCCCAAAACATACTGTCCATGTACATCTCAGCATCAGGGATGCTCCACAATGAATCCATCCACAGCTCTAGCTCCATAATGTGATTAACCGGTAGCTGCAGTTGGATAGACTTCCTGCACAAATGGTCATTAGGGACACTGGAAGTATCCCAGATTTCCCAAATAGCACAGGATGAGCCATAACTCTGAGATTCCCTAACATGACTAACTTGTTACTTTAAATTAATTTAAATTAAAGCCTACTAGTTAACTAGGGCTTCATTTCACTCTCACATGCCTGCATACAAAGCATCTTTTAAACTTTCTGATCCTCTGTTCTTGTTTCCTTTAATTTCTTGGGCTTCTGTTACCACTCCTTTCAAACTTTTGGGGCCTTTGTGCCTGCCCTGTTTAAACTCTCCAAGCATCTGTTCCTGAGATTTTTAAACTCAGCGAGCCACTTTTCCCATTCCTTTTAAACTCACTGAGCTTCTTTTCCTGCTCCTTTGAAATTCACTGGGCATCTGTTCCACCTATATTCAAACTCTCTGAGCCTCTGCTCTTGCTCCTTTAAACTCCAATTCTGTTTTGAATTAGAAAAAAGATATCTAAGAATTAATAAATACTCTTTATCTCTTGTTTGCAAACTGTGAAAGTGGGATAATTATTTCTGTGCTAACTACGTTGTAATTACCAGCAATGGGTATACCTGTACTTAAATTGGCTTCCTCGTAAAATTGTTTATTTTATCTTAGTGTGAGCACCAAAACCCAGCATAGATTAAAGATTCAGTTGCTGTTATTCTTTCTCTCCAGGCAAGACCATGGTTTTATAAAAGCTGTCCATCAAATATTAACACCACAAGCACCACTGGATACTGTTAAATCTGATCTCATTTGTGTGAGGCTGAAAGTTGGTCATCAGTGATAATGCAAAGTGGGGTGATAACTGATGATGCATTTCACACCTTGTCCTAATTTTCTTTCCCATCAATTAAATGAAAATTGGGCAGGGTGTCATTTGGGCTGCTGATTTCCTTTTACCCTTCAAAGATTGTTTTATCGCCCCTTGAAAATCTTGAAAATACTCAACAGGTCAAATAGCATGTGTGAAGAGAGGAACAGAGTTAGCATACAGGTCAGATGGCCTCTTCTCAGTGTCTGCTCTCCTGTGAAAAATAGTTTTAATGAGAATATCCTGCAATACCAATAATGCTAATATGCTCCAATATTGTTCCTTTAACTGAAGTCCTGTTTTTATCCAGAGTAGGAAATAAAAATGGTAATAAAGTCTCTAGATTAAGTCAGGAGATTCAAGGTTAGAATGTAAAGCAAATATCTGCTTTGGAGGGATATATTTCCAATTAAACAGTTATTGTAAGAATTTCTTTAGATGTATTTTATTCATTGTGTCCTATCTTTGACATGCTGTCATGGAGATTAGCTCATTCCAGCTCAGTGTCAAAAAAGATTATTTGGGAGCCTTGGGGAAGTAATTGAGAGAATGATGAAGGCAAGGGCAGTAAATGGTGTCTTTAAGAATTAGTAAGGTATTTGACAAGGCCCGCATGGTAGACTGGTCCAAAAGGTTATGGTACATGGAATCCAAGGCAAGCTGAATCCAAAAGTGGCTTGATGATAGGGGGCAGTGGGTAATGGTGAAAGGATGCTTTCTGATTAGAAGTCTATGATTAGTGATGTACTGTAGAGATCGGAGCTTGACCTTTGCTATTTGTTGTACACATTAATGGCATGGATGTGAATATAGGAGAATGACTACTATGTTTATGGTTGTCACAAAATTTCGTGATGTCGTGGATAGCGAGAAAGGTTGTCTCAGGCTACAGCAGAATATAGGATCAGAATGGAAGTTGGGCAGAGTGTAGGCAAATGGAATTTAATCCGAACAAGTGTGAAGTCAGAGGTAGGACATATATAGTAAATGATACAGCACTAAGGAATGTTGATGAACAGAGACTAAGGAGTTCAAGTCCATAATTCCCTGAAGTGGCAACACAGGTCGATAGGCATACAGAATGTTTGCCTTCATATGTCGGCGCATAGAATATAAGAGTTGAGATGCAAAGTTGCAACTTTACAAAACACTGGTTAGACTGTATTTGAAATATTGTGTGCAGTTCTGGTCACTGCGCTTAAGGAAGGATGTGATTGCGCTGGAGAGCATGCAGAGGAGATTCACCACGATTTTGCCTGGATTGAAGGACTTTATTTATGGATGGGCTGGGCTTGTTTTCCCTGGAGTGACGGAGTGGTGACCTGATATATGTATGTATGATGATGAGAGGCTTAGGTAGGGTAGACAGTCAAAATCTTTTTCACAAACAAAAAAGCATTCATTTTAGGTGAAAAGGAAGGAATTTTTAATGAGATCTAAAGGTTTAACTTGCTTTATACAGAGAGTGGTGGAATCAGGTACAATCACTATTTTAAGAGGTGTTTAGACAGAAATAGGCAAGGCATAGAAAGATTAGTGTAGATGGGCCAAAAGGTCAGCATGGATGTGTGGGCTGAAGGGCCCATTTATATGGTATATGACTGCATGAGGAGCATAGATAGGGTGAATGCACCCAGTCTTTTTCCCAAGGTTGGGGAATCAAGAACTAGAGGGCACAGGCTTAAGGTGAGTGGGGAAAGACTTTTTTACACAAAGGGTGGTATGTATGTGGAATGTGCTGCCAGATGAAGTGGTTGAGGCAAGTACAATAACAACTTTTAAAAGACAGTTGGACAGGTACATGGATAAGAGAAGGTTTAGAAGGTTACGGGCCTAACACTGGCAAATGGGACCAGCTTGGATGGGCCATCTTGGTCGGCGTGGCCCAATTGGGCCAAAGGGCCTGTTTTTGTGCTGCATAACTCTATGACTCTGTGAAAGGTTCTCTCCCTCCCAATATATGTGTCCTGGTGCCATCTTCTGTCCAGAAGATTGTTATAAACATGTCAATTTTAATGTGATCATGTGAACACTTTCCTTTTTGTTTTATTTTGTAATTTCTCTTTGAGTGACTATAAAGGTATGAGCACTTCATTAAATGTCATTCTATTTCACTGCTTTATGCACCATTAACTTTGCATAGAACAAGTGTAAGAGACTTTGCCATTTCCATTTCATCGGAAGGAGAAGGAAACTTACATTTTCCAATGAGAATGTTATTTTACTGCTGCCATTAGCCTGTTTAAGATGTATGGGTTAAAGCCATTGTTATGATAACAGTCCTTCATAAATCAAGGCCATATAGAGAAGGCAGTGTGCATTTTGTTCAAAAAGAATCACTTACTTACCATTTTAAATCAACGTTTAGTTTGAAAAAGGAAGCAAATTTATTATCCATGTGTGCAGAAGCGTCTTCACTCACTGAAGTGGGAATGGCCAAGAAGCCAACCTAGATCTGCCTTAATCTGGAAAAGTACTTGATTACTGGGCTATGCTACATAATTAGCTCAAGTATCAGGAAGTATATCCTATTAAAGAAAGATCAGTTTTAATGGTCTGGTAAACAAATCTTGTTTATCAAACTTCTGGGGTTATTCTCTGTGTTTTGCCATATGCAAGAATATGGTTCGTTGTGTCACGCTGAGCTCTGATACTATGAATACTGCCATTGCTTTCTGATAATGAAAGAATCTCAAAGTCACTCCATTCCTTCTTTGCTTTTTTTCCTGCAGCTGAATTTCTCTTCCTCCTCTGGGGGGTATATCTCTGCTATGCAGTACGGACAGTGCCATCAGCTTTTCATGAACCACGTTACATGGCTGTAGCTGTCCATAATGAACTCATTATATCTGCTGTATTCTATACCATCAGGTAAGAAGCCTGCTGGCTCTTAAACCTAACTGCTAAAAGCTAAAGGTGAGGATGGTTTTATTATCTCTCATTTCAACAATCATTGCAGCAAGAGTAGGAATTTTGGGCAAAATAATTCATGTGTGATTCTGTATACCTGCTTTAAACTTCACTATTTTTCTCCGGTCTGTTGTTATTTGATTACCTTTCTTAGACAAAATAAAATTGACAGCAAATATTGTCGTGCAGTCACCACAGAACAGTGATCTCTTAAAGTGTACGACATATATCGAGCACTACCAGTGGAGATCAAGGGTGAGGTGGTATGGTGAGAGTTTGCAGCTAACATAGTGCTGACCTCAGTATTGGGTACAGAGTACAGCTACTGCTCTATCTTGTTAATGGATGAACAGTACCTTGAGATTAGAATTGACAGTTTTCCAAGCATCCGTTTTTTAAGCAACATTCAAATCAGTTCCAAAAAGCAAAGAACAACTGCAGATACTGGAAATCTGAAATAAGAGCAGACAATTCTGGAAATAATCAGTGGATTAGGCAACCTCTGTAGAGAGAGAAACAGAATTAATGTTTGAGGTCAGTGATCATTCATTTGAGCCAATTCACTTACACGTGATGACTGAATTGACAGCAGTTTGCTGAACATGTGTTCTAGGCCCAACCATCTTCAGCTGCTTCATTAATGACCTTCCTTCGATTCTAAGTTCAGAGTAGGGATGTTTGCTGATGGTTGCACAATGCTCAGCACCATTCGTGACTCATCAAATAATGAAGCAGTCCACATCCAAATGAAGCAAGATCTGGGCACAGGCCTGGGTTGATAGATGGCAAGTAACATTCGCACTACACAAGTGCCAGGCAATGACAATATCCAACAAGAGAAAACACAGCTATTACCCCTGACATTCAATGGCATTACCATCACTGAGTTCCCCGCTATCAATATTCTGGGGGTTACCATTGACCAGAAAATGAACTAGAGAAGCCATATAAACAATGTGGCTCCAAGAGCAGCCCAGAGACTAGAAATCCTGTGATGAGTAACTCACCACCCAACTCCCCTATCAACAAGGCTTAAGTCAGGAGTGTGATGGAATATTCTCCATTTGCCTGGCTGAATGCAGATTCAACAACACTCAAGAGGCTCAACACCATACAGGGCATAGCAGCCTGCTTGATAGGCACCCCATCCACAACCATTCACTCACTCCACCACTGACGCACAGTAGCAGCAGTTTATACCAACTACAGGATGCACTGCAGTAACTCACCAAGACTCCGTAGCAGCACCTTTCTAACCCATGACCTCTACCAGCTAGAAAGACAAGGGCAGCAAAAGCATGGGGACATCACCTCCTGGAAGTTGCCCTCCAAGCCAAAGTAATGGCACATAAGCCAGGAGAGTGTACAGAACCATATTCCTAACCATGTGGTAACTCACTGCTTTTTTGTCCCTAAAAAATCCGATGTAATCATTTGACTCCAATGTTAAGTGAGACTGGTCTGGATTTTTCCCAGGATTGTCTTCACCACCACTGGGTCAAAATCCTGAACTCTGTCCCTAACAACATTATGGGTATACCCACACCTCAAGGACTGCAATGGTTCAAGAAGGCAGCTCACCACCACCTTCTCGAGGGCAATTAGGAATGGGCAATTAAATACTGGCTCAGCCTCCAAAGCCAACATTTCTTGAATGAATGAAGAAAAGCTGTCAGTCATTTGCACCCACAATTCCACTCACTCATTTGACTTGTGACTACATTGTCTTTTAATAGTTACTATTGAATAATTGCATAAGAGGGGAATAGTAATGGATGTATTGCACTAGTTGCCAAGTGTGGCAAAATTATGAAATGGACAGAGGAAAGTAAATGTGTTTGCAATCATAGCAGTAACTTGTCCTAACATCACTTTTTTCAAACTGATTCAGCATAGTAGAGTTCTTGATACATGTTTTTCAAAAAAAGTTTAAATGAATTCTGAGATATTGGAAGGAACACATATGTTTACATTAATTCCTTTATCGTATTATTTTAATGAAAGTATTAAACCAGTCATTTTCAAGATATCAACCTCAATTGTCAAACTAGTTGACTGAAATGTTTGATGTTAATGTCATCAATTTGAATGGGGCGCCATGTGTTTTTCATGCCTATAGTGTCTTGAGTTCCCTCTAAACTATCCAGTTTAACTCATAGCTTGATACAAATAACAGCAGCGCTCACTGTAACACACTATATCTCTGGTGGATGGAGAGAATAGATTTTACTCAGGTGAAGCAGTTAATGTCATAGACGAACTTTATTTTCCTGAGGCTCCTAAGGACCACATTCCAGGGAAAAATCTAGACTGGTCCTCACTTAACATTGGAGTCAAATGATATACATTGGATTTTTAGGGACAAAAAAAGCAGTGAGATACCACATGGTTAAGAATGTGGTTCTGTACTCTGCCCTGGCTTATATGCCACTACTTTAATCTTTGATTTATTCTAAAATTGTTTCCTACGTTACAATCCTTCAAAAATAGTTCACTGGCTCTTAAGCACTCTGAAAGAGATGCAATAGATGCTTTACAAATGAACATTTTTCTTACTTTTCTCTCAACTATTAGTCAGCAAAAATATCTTCCTTTAGAGAAACTGTCATTTCTAACACTTCTTTCTGTGCTGCACACTTAAGTTGTAATAACTGGAATTGGCTCTGTAGCCTATTCCACTTGTCAGATTGTCATACCAATTAGGAGCAGGAGGAGTTCATTCAGCTCCTCGTGCCTGTTCTGCCACTTAATATGATTATGGCTCATCTGTATGTATCTATAGGTATTTTAATCCCTTTGTCCATCTTTTTACAACTCTATAATTCAAAATTACAAGCTCAGACAATCCATGTCCAAGCTTTGTGAAAATGTTACTGCTCTAGTGCAGTATGATATCAGAGTGCAGCACATGTGTATGTCCTATTGTGTCAACTTTCATCACATGTATGTGTGATGCTTATATAATGCACAATGGTTTGTGTATGCTTCTGCACTGCAGAGAGTCCAGTGATGCAGAAAAGCTTTTAGCTCTGCTGACAAGCTTGTTGGTTTGGAAATGTATCACTTTTCAACATTACAGGGAAAAAGGATACAGACATTTATTCCTCCCATTTTATTCAAATATAGTTAATCTATATTCACTTGTTGTTTGAATTTCATGTTCACAGTTTTGTTGGTATAGTTTTATAGTTGAATAAAACAGCATTGCCTCATCTAAAATGCAATTACTTTTACAGGTTCTTGTTTGTATGTATAAAATCTGAAGGGTTCTTCCCCCATGGAATTCTAGTGATGGAGAGCTGGCGCTGTGGATTTTGTTTTATTCTGGCACAGAATTTCTATTAATGATTAAAGCTGAACTTGAATCCAGGTCAAAATGTCAGCATTGTGGAATGTAAACTCAAAAATGGCAAGAACATCTTGTTTTCCTAGCCCCTTTAACATAGGAAAATGTCCCAAGTTGCTATGTAGGATCATATTTGCAGGAGCATAATGAAGGAGGAGATGTTAATCTGATCTCTAAACCTAGGTGAAAGGAGTAAGGATTTTAAACAGGGACTGAAAGGAGAGGCATGGAGAGATCACTTTGCAAATTTTGGAAGGGCTCATTCCATGCTATGTTTAAACCTGTACCATGGACATAGCCAAGCCTTTTTCTCAGGCATGTTATTTGATAGCTTGTACTATCTGTATTTGATAATCTTTAAAAACTCAAAGTTTGTTTTCTCTAACATATTACTTACACATACCCTCTCCCTTTATTTAAGAAAGGACATACTGGCAGTGGAGACAGTCCAAAAGAGATTCACTAGGCTATTCATGAGATGAGAGGGTTGTCTTATCATGATTGCCTAAAGAAATTAGATCTATATTCTTTGGAGTTTAGAAGAAGGGGTGATCTTATTGAGACATATTAGATTCCTCGTGGTAAGTGTCGAGAATGTTTTCACTTGTAGAAGAATCTTGAATGAGAGAACATATTTATAAGATCAGGAGGTGGTCATTTAAACAGAGTTATGTTGGAATTTCATTTCAGAGAGGCTGGTGAATCTCTGGAATTCTGTATCCAGAGGATTATGGAGGCTAGATCATCAGAGGTATTTAAGAGGAAATCGATAAATTTTTGTAAGATCAAGGAATTGAGACCAAGAGGGAACTGGCACAACAGTGAAGACGAAGCCTTGGGCAGATCAGCCATGGTCATATTGAACAATGGAGCTGGCTTGAAGGGCCAAGTGGCTTACTTCTGCTCCGATTTTCTCATGTTCTTCTATCCCTTTATTCTATTTTTATGTTGATGAAACACCTTGGCTCTTCACTTTTGTTTACTTTTGATAATCTACATCTTTAACTTACATTGCTAACATTTGTCTCCACAAAGACACTGTGCATCCAAAGAGGCCAGAACACATAAATTGAAGTGGTGTTGAGAGTTTGAGCTCTTGTTGCAGACTAGACATCAGTGACATTTGTTACATTGCTGCAAAACATATAGACAGTAAAACCAATAATCCACAATCCAGCTATTCAGAAATCCTAATGGTTCAGCATCGGGCTCACCAGTTAATGTTTACCACACTCCTTGTCCACTTGCCAAGCCTCAGTACCCAAGCTCCCTATCCACTTGCTGAGGCCGTGGTTCCTGAGCTTCCCATTCACTTGCCATGACCCTGGTTCCTGTGCTCCCCTCCTACTCAATAGGGCCCTGGTTCATCTGCTCCCATCCTATTCACTGAGGCTCCATTTCCCATGCTTTCCTTCCACTCACTGGGCCTCAGTTCCAACACTCCCTTTCCACTCAGATGGGTCCCGATTCCTGTGCTGTCTTTAAACTCGTCTGGTTTGTTTCCCATAGTCCCTTTAAGTTTACCAGATTTACTGGAAGAGTTATTATTCTACTGTGTAACATTTAAAGAAAAGTAAATTAAACCTATGCTGAAGTATTAATAGGATAACATCCAGTATTCTGGAAAATCTGCTAGTCCGGCACCATTAAAGTCCTGAGCATGCCAGATTAACAGAGTTTTACTGTAACACATCACTCTCCTTTCCATTCAAGATCACTGTGCAAACTCATATATAGATACACAGATAATGGCATGTCTATGCATAAAGGTACACAAGAGTTAATTAGAATGGATGCCAGTTGTGGTATTAATTCATAAAAAGATCTTTTATAATAAGCTAATAAAAATCAAACCTGTTAAAGTAGGAGTTCAGAGTATACAGCAGAGATATTGATATTTTAAATTGTCTGATTTTATTTTATATTCTGCAATTTTTGGAGCTTCTAAGTTTGGGTTTTATTCCTACTGGTCCTCAATACTGACCCTCTCTAACCCATTTTTTTTTGGTTCTCAGTTATAGCAGGAAATTGTCACTGAATTATTGGATTTTCCACACAACTCTGAAGGATAAGCTGTTTATCAGTACTCATTTATCTTGGGTAGTTTATCTATTCTGTTCTTATTCTCCCACTCCTACGCTACCCAACGATGATTAACACCCATAACACTTCATTCTGCTGTTTACCACAGCCACACAAAATGACCTGGAGCTACTGTCAATAAAGTGTGAAAAATAAAGCTTGAAACTTGTTGGAGACTTCTCCTGTTTCCTTGGAGTAGGTTGAGTGGCATTACTTTAAGAAGACATCTATTTTTTTCATGTGGAATGGTGAAGGTGGCAGACAACCAATTGAAGAAGTAGTGGAGGCAGAAGGCCTTGATGTGCATTTGTAGTTCCCCAATTTGGATAGCTACAGACCAATCTATAGCCTACACCCATCTTCTCAAGAGTAATTAAAGATGAACAATAAAAGAAACTAAAGAAGCCAGTTCCCAAAGGTTTTTTTTTAGCAGCACCTGTCAATTCACTCAAGAATAAGGGCATCAATCACATGGGAACACCACCATGTGAAAGTTCTCTAAGTTGCACGACATCCTGACTTGAAAATGCATTGCATCTTTGGGTCAAAATCCTGAAACTCTAGCTTCTCTGCTCTACCTACCTTGACTCTATCTAATAGCATTGGAACTGCAGCAGTTCAAGAACACAACAGACCACCACCTTCTCAAGGGCAATGAAGAATAAGAATTAATTACTGGTCTCATGAATGAATAAATAAGACGAGAGTGATCAACAGTCAGTACTGCGCCAAATGCACTTATAGGCTAAATATACCTATTTGTAATTTCAGTTACTCTACAATTTTGCACAGTTAGCAACAGTGCGGTCCTGGCATAGTGTGGTGGTTAGCGTAATGCTTTACAGCGCCAGCGACACAGGTTCAATTCCAGCCACTGTCTGTAAGGAGTTTGTACATTCTCCCCATGTCTGCATGGATTTCCTCTGGGTGCTCCAGTTTCCTCCCACATTCCAAGGACATGCAGGTTGGGAAGTGTGGCGACACTTGTGGGCTGCCCCCAGAACACTATGCAGGAGATGCATTTCACTGTGTTTCGACGTACATGTGACTAATGAAGATATCTTATTTTAAACCTTAATCTGCAAATGGAGCTCTAGATAATCATGATAATGAACTGATCACCAAAAGTTGCATGGAATTACCATATTTGTACAATGAGGTAGCTTTGGATCCATTTCCATCTATTTAAGAGCAAGTTACAACTGTATCTAAATATGTGGCCTTTTGTATTATTTTTTAAATTCTCTGTTAATGGAGAACCATTGCAAAATTGCACATTTGAAATGCAGAGGAGCACTTCAAGTACTCTGCCAAGGACACCTCTTCAAATGTGCACAATTAATTAGCAGCCACTATCTAAACAGGGGGTAAATTAGCTTTAATAAATTTATCATTGTCACGTTAAAAGTCACCAATTGACCCTACTATTAGGGAAATGGAAATATTGTTGACAGCAGACTTCTTCAGTAGGCTCTGCCCAACGCAGCTCACTGAGGGGATCTGTTTGGAAACAACAAACTGTTTGACACTGCAATGGGCAGCTGTCTCTGTCAATACAATGGTATGCAAATCTGCATGTTGAAAGTACTTCGCGCAGACTCCGGTGCAATGATATGTGTAAATATTAGATGTAACCAGTTCACTTGCTGCTTCCAGGCCTCATAGAGTTGGAATTTGCAGTCATCTCCTTGCAAAAAGCACAGTGTTATTTTCCTGCATGTAAAACAACATGCTTTTGCATTTTTTTGGACTTTGCTTCATTTAAGTGTCTATACCATAGTTGAATATAATATTGGCATGGTTTGAATTCTAAATCTCAAATGTTTAACCACAGAAGTAGAACCACATAAGTTAACAATACAGAAAAGGGTCATGTGCTCCGTAGTGCAAGATGGTAGAGATTGAAAGAAAAAAACTATTCCGGATGCAAAATGCCCCAAAATTTTCCATGCATTGACTTTGACAAATGGATGAAACTGGGCAGCATGTGCTGGATTTGCAGTGGGTTTTCCAGTGAGCTCTTACACTTGGATCCTGAAAAAGAAGATCTATCACACATGCACATCCAAGAATTAGAAGCATTGCTTTTTTGAAAGTGGCTTCAGAGGAACCGTGGCCTAAAATTGTCACTGTTTAGGCCCAAGCATCTGTCTGTTAACTTTACCCCAAAATGCACATCATAATCCTTTGTTTATTCCCTATCAATTGCCTCATTCAGTCAGTTCATCCAGAAACCAAAGTGTTCCCAAAGTAAACTTTCAGTCTATTACCTGGAACTGTTTCAATTAATTTGGATATCTGGTAAGACAAACTTCTTGCAATTTAATAACTCTGAAATGGAATATATTTGATTTAAAGGCAACGATTGCAATAAATGAAAGAAATAACTAATTCACCTACACTATTATGTTTAAGTTGGCTGCATAATTTCCACTGAAGTGAACTGATTAAAAGGAATGAGAAGAAACTTATTGGGAACATTAACCACAAAGTCTATTAGGATCAAGGACATAATGGGATGTTCAATCAGAAAGAGCCACAGTCAATTCCACCAATTCCATTAAAAGCTATTCTTCAGAATTAACTCTCCACAAAAATCAGTGGGAATTTATGTACACTCAGTTACTTTAGTGTGTATTTTACTTGACTGTTGGCACTGTCTTATACTGAGGCTATAACTAAAGAAGGTGCCTCTTGGGGAAGATAATAAAGGTGTCTTAATTTGCAGATTGACAATTGAATGGGGTTCCTATCTGGGATTTACCTTGCCAATATATGGCCTGCCATCTTTTATATCCCACCAGCCAGCTACCTGTTGGAAATGAAAATGAAGAGCAACAAACCAACTAAATCTATATCGCACTCAACTAAATCACTTGGGAATTTTCAAAAGGTCTCACAGATTGGAATAGGCAACAAGAACCCAGACTTGCAGAGCCTGAAAGAGATCACTATTGCACTGCACAAAGGTCAATTTAAAATCTTAGCCTGAAGATCTTTATACCTTAAGCAGCAGGTTTTAGAGAGTGATGTACAAGCTACACCGATCCTGCTTAAACTACTATTAAACTGCCAACAGATTCTGTGTACATCACAGCTCCTTGAGCAGAACATGCTAATGGAGCCACACTATGAGTGAGAAGGGGTGTTTTAACTGCCCACAGATCCTGGTGGTTATGCTTGCTGTACAATGCACGTCATACAGTACAGCATATGAGAGGATGAGCTTTGCCCCCAACATCTGCAAAAAAGATGTCCACGACCATAGAGGCACAAGAGATGGCAGATGCTGGAATCTGGAGCAAAACCTAAACTGTTGGAGGAACTCAGCAGGTCAGGCAGCATCTCTGGAGGCAAAGGGATAGTTGCCATTTTGGGCCGAGACACTGCATTAGGACTGAGAATGTAAAGGAGAGGTGACCAGTAATATAGAAGTGAGAGGTACAGATGATACAGAGCTGGTTGGTGATAGGTTGAATTAGATTCAGGAGGGTTGATGGACAGATGGTACCAGCTGGGGGAAGGGGTAGAGAGATGAATCAAGGGAGAAGAAACCCAAATAGATAGGTCTGTGGGTTATGGGCAGATGGAACCAGGTTGGGGGGATGGTGGTGATGAGTCCAGTTAACGAGGGAAAGAGGGATGGAAAAGGTGAATAAAGGGAGAGAGATCCTGGGTGAACTGGTGAGATTGAGAAAGCGACACAGGGGAGTGGGTTACCTGAAAGTGGAAAAGTCAATGTTCATGCCATTGGTGTAGGCTATTTATTAGGCATGAATGATAGAGAAATGGAGGGTTATGTGGGAGGGAAGGGTTAGATAGATCTTAGAAAAGGATAAAGTGTCGACACAGCATCGTGGGCCGAAGGGCCTGTACTGTGCTGTAATGTTCTATCCAAGTGGAATACCAGGTGATGTTCTCCTAGTTTGCGTTTGGCCTTGCCATAACAGTGGAGAAGACCGAAGATGGACAGGTCGATGTGGGAATGGGAAGGGGAGTTGAAATGACATGTAACCAGAAGCTCAAGATGGCCATTGAGGACAGAGTGCAGGCACCCTGCATAACTGTAGCTTGGTCTTGCCAACGTAGAGGAGGCCACATCGTGAGCATCGAATGCAATAGACCAGTTTGGAGGAGATGCAGGTGAATCTTTGCATCACTGGGAAGGGCGGTTTCGGTCACTGGATGGCGTTAAGGAAGAAGATGAAGGACAAGTGTTGCACTTCCTGCAGTTGCAGGGGAAAGTGCCTGGGGACAGTGAAGGGTGAGCAGGGAGGGGTGAGTGGACTAGGAAGTCATGGAAAAAGTGGACCCTTTGGAAGGCAGTAAGTGGGGGGGGGGGGAAGAGGAAGATGTGGCTGGTGGTGGTATCCTTTTGGAGCTGGCAAAAGTGACTAAGGATGATATGCTGGATGTGGAGGCTAGGTGTCCTCTACCAGTTTGGCCCCACTGAATAACATTGCCCTCCAGCAGTAGAAGTTCTCGAGACCCTGGAAAACATGGACCACTTCCTTTATCTCAGGAGCCATCTGCCAGAAAAGACAGATGTCAACAATGAAATTCATCATTGTTTTCAATGCACCAACACAGCTTTTAGTCAACTGAGGAAATGAGTGTGAAAGATCAAGACCTCAAGCCCAGCACAAAACATAGGGTTTCCTGGGCAGCAGTGACCCCTGACCACTTATTCTGATACTTGGTCCACCTCCAGCTGTCACCTTGAGACCTTGGAGATGCATGACTTCTCCTATGAGACTTTTCTTTAATTTTTTTTAAAATTTTATTTACAGCATGGTAGCAGGCCCTTCCGGCCCAACGAGTCCGCGCCGCCCATTTTAAACCCCCAAATTAACCTACTCGTAAGTCTTTAGAACGTGGGAGGAAACCGGAGCACCTGGAGGAAACCCACACAGACACGGGAGAACGCACAAACTCCTTACAGACAGCGACAGGAATCGAACCCCAATCGCTGGCGCTGTAATAGCGTTGCGCTAACCGCTACACTACCGTGCCGGTATTCTGTCTATGCAAAATCCTCTAAATCCACTGGAAAAATAAGGGAACCAACATCAGTGCCCTCTCCTGGGCAAACATGCCTTTTCTACAGTTCACTTTTCAAGATAGCCACAGCACAGTGCTAATTACTTGCTAAAAGCTGCCCTGTGCCGCTTTTAGCTCTTCCTATCATTGCCATATCTGTTTGTTCCTCCTGACCACTGATTCAAACTCATCCTCATCAAACTTGCCTCCGAAATGCTCAAAGTGCTTCAATCTGATGGAATGTGTGATGGTGAGGGGGCAGACGCCTACTCATGCTCCTATTTTGTTGTGTCATCATTTTCTTGTGTAGTCTTCTTCTTGAATGTGAGTGGTCCAACTTCAACCAAGAAAGGTCATTCAGGAAGAGCAATAAACATGATTCAGGACATCGGAATATTATGTTCAGTTTTGGCCGCCCTGCTATAGGAAAGATGCAATTAAGCTGGAAAGAGTGCAGAAAAGATTTACTAGGATGTTGCCAAGGCTCGAGGGACTGAGTTATAGAGAGATGTTGAGCAGGCTAGGACTTTATTCATTGGAGTGTAGGAGAATGAGGGATGATCCTCTATAAAGAGATGTATAAAATTATGAGGGACATAGATAGGGTAAATGCACACAATCTTTTTTCCCAGATTTGGGGAATTGAAGGCATCGGTTTAAGATAATAGGGAGATTTAATAGGAGCCTGAGGGGCAACTTTTTCACCCAGAGGTTGGTCCATACATGGAATGAGCTGCCAGAGGAAGTGGTTGAGCCGGGTACATTAACAACACTTAAAAGACACTCAGACAAGTACATGGATAAGAAAGGTTAAGAGGGATATGGGCCAAAAATGGGCAAATGGGAGTAACTTAGTTGGGCATCTTGGTCAGCATGGACCAGTTGGGCTGAAGGGCTTGTTTCCATGCTGTACTCTATGATAGAATGCTGTTTAATTGAGATGACAGTATAGTGCATGCAAGGCCACTGTTGTGCACCGTGTCCTCAGTTACTGAGTGAGAATGGGCAAAGGGAAGATGTCTGTACAGTAAATAGATGTTAGCACTTCCACCAGCAAACCTCATTTTCAGAGCTGCTGTTCAACCAGAAACCATAACCCTGTTTGAGTGGCCTTGTTTGCCTTAGTCCATGAAAAATTCAGGTGGAAGTAACACAGCCAACACGTGGCAGGCGCAGACCTGCTCTTATCACATCACAGAAGCACTTACAGTTCAAGGCTGCAGCTTTTCCCAGCAGGTTCACAATGTGTACTTATTGTCTGGTTTGTATTAATGAGTTTTGATTGGAAAAGACAATGCCTTCACCCATGGGGAGGCCTCCATTATTATATTAGATTTAACCATAGATTTCAGATCCTGGTGTTAGATCTTATACAAAGCACAAAATTAGACAGCACTCATTATTACCAATCACTGAATACTTGAAAACTTTGTCTCAGGCTCTAGTGGGAGGTCTCAGCAGCTGTCACTTGAAGCAAATTAAAAAATACTTCTAGAAGGTTATTACACCCCAGCCTATCATGAACCTAGGTTCCCACTGACATTAACATCACTTTTAGTTGCAGCCTTCTGCTGCTTCCAAACTTGTTTCACTTTTCTTTTTCTAGACTGACTCTGTCAGACTGATGGAATGGTATTGCGCAAGAGGGAAAAACTTCTAAAAGAGGAAAAACTTAGAGAAACTTAAGAGAGAAAACGAATTAGGAAGTAGATAAATTAAACTGGATGGTTAAAAACAGCTGCAATATGATAATTATAGAAACTATTTTTAAAAGCGGTAATGTCACCTCATTATGTCACTAAGTACCAAGTCATTCTCTATCCTGAAAATATTATAATTACTGCTTATTCGCATTCATCATAAATATAATTCAAGATATTCCACTCTGGATTACAAATAGTATTGTAGATAGTTTGACCATAACTTTTGGTCTTTGTTATTGTAGATGAGTTAAATGAATTTTAATTGCACTTCAACATTGGCCATCAAATAACATAGATGCCACGTCCAAAAAAGCTCACCAGCGCCTCTACTTCCTCAAGAGGCTAAAGAAATTCGCTATGTCCCCTTTGACACTCACCAACTTTTATCGATGCACCATAGAAAGCATCCTATCTGGATGCATCACAGCTTGGTATGGCAATTGCTCTGCCCAGGACCACAAGAAACTGCAGAGAGTTGTGGACACAGCCCAGCGCGTCATGGAAACCAGCCTCCCCTCCTTGGACTCTGTCTTTACCTCTCACTGCCTTGGTGAAGCAATCAGCATAATCAAAGACCCTACCCAACCAGGTCATTCTCTCTTCTCTCCTCTCCCATCAGGAAGAAGATACAGGAGCCTGAGGGCACATACCACCAGGCTCAAGGACAGCTTCTATTCCACTGTGATAAGACTATTGAACAGTTCCCTTATACGATGAGATGGACTCTGACCTTACAATCTACCTTGTTGTGACCTTGCACCTTATTGTCTACCTGCACTGCACTTCCTCTGTAGCTGTGACACTTTACTCTGTACTGTTATTGTTTTTACCTGTACTACCTCAATGCACTCTGTACTATCTCAATGTAACTGCACTGTGTAATGAGTTGACCTGTACGATCGGTATGCAAGACAAGTTTTTCACTGTACCTTGGTACAAGTGACAATAATAAGCCAATACCAATACCGTTGTTGAACTCATAAACATTGAGAGGTTAGTTGAGGTGGTCAGATGACACTGCTGTTCTTTTTTATATGTTCATACCTGCCCAACCAATGGCAAAAAAGAAGCTATTTCCACAGTATTAGTAGGTTCTAGAATTGAAACAAAGGGATGGTGATGTATTTCCAAGCCAGGATGTTGTGCCTGACTTGAAAAGGAACTTCGTAGTATTTTCATGTGTCAGCTGCCCCTGTCCTAGGCAGTAGAGTTTATCGGCTTGGTAAATGCTGTCAAAGAGATCTTGGTGAATTTCTGCTTCTTGTAGACTGTACACACTGCAGCCATGGTGCATCATTACTGGAGGAAGTAGTCTCTATCCCTCCATTCCCTGCCTGTTTATGTACCTGTCTAAATGCTCTTAAATGTTGCTGTCATATCTGCTTTCACCACTTCCCCTGGCAACACGTTCCAGGCGCCTACCACTCTCTGACCCCCTATTGCCTTAAAGCTATGCCTCTAGCATTTGACATTTCCACCCTGGGAGAAAGAGTCTGACTATTTACCTATCTATGCTTCTCATAATCTTATATACTTCAATCAGGTTGACCCTCAGCCTCTGACGCTCCAGAGAAAACAATCCAAGTCTGTCCAACCTCTCCTTATAACTAATTCTCTCTGATCCAGGCAACATCCTGGTGAACCTCTTCTGCACCTTCTCCAAAGCCTCCACATCCTTCTCGTAATGCGGTGACCAGAACTGCACACAATACTCCTTCTTTTGTGTTGCCACTTTCAGGGGGCTCTGGACTTGCACCCCAAGATCCTTCTGTACATTAGTACTCCTCAGTATACATTACTGAATACTTTTCACTTATATTTGACCTCCCAAATGAAGCCACATTATTTATTTGACTGGTCAATGGATGTTGATAATGTGTGATTTGTTGATGATAATGGTGTTAAATGACAAAAAGAAATAGTTTTCCTCTTGTTGGAGGTGGCCACTGCCTAGCACAGGTGTGGCACTGATGTTATAAGCCACCTTTCTGAGATGCTGCATGTAGACACAATATGCTTCATTATCTGAGATATATATGGAACTGAAAACTAATCATCAGAAAATATTCCCACTTCTAACCTTACGATGGAAGAACGATAACTGATGAGCCAGCTGAGGATGATTGGGCCAAGAACACTGTCCTGAGGAATGCTACCAATGATAATAACACAAGCATGTTGGAACTAGAAGCAGGAGTAGGCTATTCAGAACCATGTGTCTGTTCTATCATTCATTAAGATCATGGTTGATCGCTCACCTCAATGCTACTTTTCTGCACCAACCCCATTATTGCTTGATTCCCTTAATGCCTAAAAATCTATCAATCACCCTCTTGAATATATTCAGCGTTTGAACCCATCTAGCCCTCCTGAGCACCAATGACTCATCACCCTTGGGGTGAAGAGATTTCTTTTCAACCCTGTCCCAAATGGTCAACCCCTTACTTTGAAACTATGATCTCTATTTCCAGGCACTCCATTCTGGGGAAACAACAACTCTGCATCTACCCTGTCAAGCCCTATAAGAAATAATGAGGACTTCATATATACAACTATATAAGACGTTGGAGAGACCACACTTGGAGTATTGTGCCAGAGGATGTCATTAAGCTGGGAAGGGTGCAGAAAAGATTCACAAGGATGATACTGGGACTGGAAGACTTGATTTATGAGGGTAGACTGGATAGGCTGGGGATTTTCCCCCGGCGTGAAGGAGGCTGAGGGTGACCTTAGGGGCATAGATAAGGTGAATGGTCACAGCCTTTTTCCCAGGGTAGGGGAATCTAAAACTAGAATTAAGGTGAGAGGGGTAAGACTTAAGGGGGACCTGAGTGGCAGGTGTTTCACACAGAGGGTAGTGGTTATGTTGAATGAGCTGCCAGAGGAAGTCGTAGAGGTGGGTACAATTACACCATATAAAAGATATTTGGACAGGTACGTGGATAGGAAGGGATTAGAAGGATATGGACCAAACACAGGCAAATATGACTAGCTCTGGTAAGCAATCAGCATGGTCTGGGCCTACTTCCTCACTGTGTAATTCTATGATTCCAAATTATGAGGTTACACTTGCTACCTTCAAGGTAGTTCATAGAAATAACCTCTCATTTTCCTAAATTCATGAGGATATTGGCTGAGTCAGCTTAATCTTTCATCAGACAACAAACTAGGTATCAACCCAGTGAACATTTGCTGCACCTTCTCTTTTGCATATATATCCTTCCCTAGAGATGGAGATCAGAACTATGCACAATATTCCAGATGCATTCCCACCACAATTCTTCCTAATCAGAGCAAAATATCTTCCACCCACATCCTTTTGCAATAGACAACATCATTATCACTGCCTTCCTAATTGATTGCTGAAATTCTGTATGAAGTTTGAATGATTTGTGTACAAGAACACCCAGATCCCTCTGAACAAAACATCTCAATCTCCTCCGCCTTTCAATTCTTTCTACCTTATATTTTTCACTATTATATTCCATCTGCTCTGTCTTTGCCCATTCACATAGAGTCATAGAGTCATACAGCACAGAAGCAGAACCTTTGCCCAACTTGTCCAAGGTTCCCATCTAAGCTAGTCCCATTTGCTCTCATTTGGCCCATATCCCTCTGAACTTTTCCCATCAATGTACCTATCCAAGTGTCTTTTCAATGTTGTTAATTTACCTGCCTCAACCACTTCCTCTGGCAGTTCATTCCATATACAGACCACCCTCTGGGTGAAAATGTTGCCCCTCAGGTTCCTACTAAATTCCTATATTCATCTATATCCACATAAAACCTCTCTGCATTCTCCTCGCAACACCCTACCTAGTTTTGTATCATCAGCAGAACTGTATATATTATGATCTCTGCAGCATCCCATTAGTTACAGTCTTCTAACACGAAAATATCCTGCTTATTCCTACTCTCTATTTCTGTCCTTTAACGAATCCTCAATCTGCACCTGGAGATTATTCCCAATACTGTGGGCTCTAATCTTGTTCAATATTTAGTGGGACCTTTTTGAAGGTCCTCTGAGTCTAATTACACTGCATCAACTGGTTGCTCCTCATCTATTCTGATGGTTACAATCTCCAATATCTCTAATGGAATTTTAAACATGATTTTGTAGTGACTCACCGTCCCAGCAAGCGAACCGGCTCGGCGGTCGGCGGCCCAAGATGGCGCTGGGCCTTCGTCTTCCCCGAGCCACGGGGAGAACCCGCGCGGGGGAAAAGTTTGATGACACAGCACATATGTCATTTCCATTTTCGGTGGGCGGGAACCACCCACCGAAAAGGCCCGCGCACGGTGGTAAAATAAATCAGTTTTGTTCTGCAGCTCATCGACTAGTGTTGTACTTTCACACCGCGGCAGCAGCTGCTACAATTTCACTTTTATACATCCATGTTTACTCTGGCCAATCCTATTACTATTTTGCATGTGCTTTGTTACCATTCCCTTAATGATGGATTCCAATATTTTCTCTGGTATTGATGTCAATAATACCCATTTTCTCTCTCCCTCCTTTCTTATGTATTGGGGTTACATTTGACCATTCTGTAATCTATGGAAGTTTGGAAGATGACAAGCAGCACATTCACTCTTCCCATAGTCGCCTCCTTCAGAACCCTAGGATTTAGGTGATCAGGTCCTGAGGATTTATTGCCTTTCTGTCCCATTAATCTCTCCAGCACTAGTTTATTGTTCATGTTAATTTCTTTGATATCCCCATTTACTCTGGACCTGCACCCCTCCACTATTTCTGAAAAGTTATTCATGAAGAAAAGCACAGCATTTTTGTTTAATTTCTCTGCTGTTTACTTATTGCTCATTATAATTTCTCCAGTCTTGCTCTGTAAGGAATCCACATTAGTTGGAACTGATATGGATGGTCTATGGAAGTTCTTACAATCTGTTTTTATGTTTATCATTACCCTACTCTGATATTCTACTTTCCCTTTCCTTATCAATATTTCTCTCTCTGCTGAATTCTGAAATTTTCCCTCTCTTACTGTATTTTTTTGGCAAAAGTCTAAGCATTTCTTTTGATGTGATTCTAACTTCTGTTGATAGCATGTCTGTTGCACTCTTTCTATTTTTTGACTTAAAATTATATTGCTAGTAAATTATACATTAGTTCCTTAAAGTTAACGCCATCATATTTTTTCTGTAATTTCCCAATCTGCCATTGCTAATTCATGCCTCATGCCTTCATCGTGTGCTTTTTCAGATTAAAGACCGTTTTCAGATTAAGTACATTATCTTTATATATAAAATTCTATCAAATTGTGATCACTGTTCCCTAAAGATGTCTTAACTAGCAAATCCTCAATTAATATTTCCTCATTGCATAGTACTAGATTTAAAATAGCCTATTCCCTCATGAAAGCTGAGGTGATTGACCTCCAACAACTACCAGACATCATTCTCTGTGCTAAATTTGACTCCAGCCAGTGGATTACTTGCTGCTGATTCTTATAGACTTCAGTTTTACTTGAGCTCCTTGATACCTTACTAGGTATGTTGTTGCCTTGATAACAAGGACAGTCAGGCTCACCTTGTCCCTTGTGTTCAGATTTTTAATTCATATTGGACAGGGCTTATGATGAATTTTTGGTTCCAGGTGCTCCTGGCAGATCCCAAACTGAACAAGTTATTGGTGAGTAAATCTATCTTACTGGCACTGTCACAACATCTCCCATCATCTTGCTACTGATTCAGAGTAGACTGATGAGGAAGTTGGATTCAATTGGATTTGTTCTGCATTTTGTGGACAAGATATGCCTGGGCAATTTCTTGCTTTGACTGATTCATCACATCACAGGTAGAGCTGCAGTGGAACAGCTTGGCCAGAGGCATGTCTGATTCTGGAGAGCATCTTCAGCTAGTCAGCCTGGATGATGTGGAAGGCCATACCCTTTGCTGTATCCAGTGTATTTTCAGCACATGAGTCAAATCAAAATGGCTGAGGGTTGGCTCCTGTGACGATGGAAACCTAAGGAAGAGGTTGACATGGATTCTCCACCTGGCCATGTCTTTTGTGACAATGAGAATTGTTCTACCACTGTTGAGGATTGAGGTGTCTGTGGAGCCTCCTCCCTCCATTATGTGTTTCAATGTCTATCACCACAGGATGCTGCAGGACTGTAGAATGTTGATCTGAGCCATTGGCTGTAAGCTCACTTAGTTCTTCTGTTCACTTGCTGCCTCTACATGTAGCATGTAGGCTTGTGTTGTAACTTCACTAATCCAGCATAGTCATACAGTCGAAGCTTAGATTTATAATTCATGATATAAATTGTTGTTGATAAACAGGTTTCTTCATTAACAAATAATCTTCATAACTAATGTCGCTTAATAGAATATTTAATTTGTAACAAGTATTTAAAAATATATGGGATTATCATTTACATTAATGATCTGTTGCTTTAATCTCAAACTGTACAGGTAACTGGCTTGCTGCTATCTGCTCAATGTGCTCTTCCAGTGTTGTTGTCTTTTCTCAGCTCATTAAATGCAGACAATCAAAATAATATAATTTGCTACATCCCATATCCCCTCTATTCAGCTGTGCTATCGCCATCTGCCAGCCTCCTCAAGAAGAGCTGCAATGGGATGGGCACCAAGTTGTGCCATTAACCATGACTGAGTTCAGTTGAGAACAAGACACTTTCAGGAACACATCAAGAAAGGAAAATAAATAGGACGCTCTGTTAAGTGTTTAAGTGGAAAACTGAAGATGATTAAATGGCAGAAGTGATACAGTCGTCCCACAATAAGAGAATTAATGAGAAAAGTTGAAGAAATGGGTGGCATCACTGAGACTGGCAGGGTCTGAGCAGCTAAAATGCAGGTTTCCTGGTAGGTAAGGTTGCAGGGGAAACATGCCAGTGCAATATTGGGCAGTCTGGATAACAGGAAGCCAGATAGCAGAGTAGGTCCAGTGAATGAGAGGGGTTGCTGTTGTGAATGTGATCAGATGAATAGCCACATTATTCTTCTGGAGCAATAATTAATCTGCTGGAGGAAGTCAGGAGGTTGAGCAGCATCGATGGGGGGATAGGAATTGTCGACATTTCAGATCAATGCAGGATTTTGACCCGAAACATCAACAAATCCTTTGCCCCCCTGCCCCCCCCCACGGATGCTGCTCAATCATCTGAGTTCCCCCAGCAGATTGTTTGTTGCTCCAGATTCCAGCATTTGCAGTCTCTTGTGTCTACAGTATTCTTCTGGATCTTTTCAGAAGAACTCTGGCTTATTCTGTCCCCAGAGAAATCATTTTAAAACAGCTACTTGGATCTGATGATCCTTGCTGCCTCTCCAAATGGCAGTAGGGTCCTACTTACATTGTAGAATCCCAGTTTTCATATTTATGGAGTCAAGGTCAAGTTATAGGTGTGTGAATGGTTATCTACTGCAGATCCTGTTGCTGGTGACAGTAACAGGATCAGTGGAATGCCAGGTAAGCCATTTTCAGATTACTGACTACACATCAACCAAGCTAAATTAAAATCCATCAAAATGCATCAAATATAATAATTATTTTATGATAACTGGTTATCTTATTTTACATTTTTCAGGCCATCTTTCAGTCTCTATTAATGCATATTCCTTTTCACCTCTACTGCTTAATTTCTTCATTCTCAACTTATTTTTATCCAATTTTATCACATTTCTTTTAATTTTCTCCTTCATTTCTCATTATTTCTGCAAATCATCCCTCTACCTGTACTCATCTCAGTTGTTTGACATTGAAAGTTTGATCACAGCATGCCTTCCTCTCACTCATATTGCATCAAGACAGGCACACCAGGGTGTCAAGTAGTATTCAGATTAATTATAATGACAAGGAGGACTGCATTCTGTGGCCTCCGGCCCACTTTGCTGCCTTTGACTGCAGGGAAGTCTGGGTCAGCATAGAGGCACATGGAGACTTGTTACGTCTGCTATATGGGCACCAGTGGAAGGAATTACCAGCCATATTCTGAAACTCCTTGCAGAGTTACTGCGATACTGACCCATGCAGATGGCACTGCGGAATGACATACCCTCAACGCCCACAGTACAGCTCTCTAAAAAAGAGGCAAATTGCTGGGTAATTCTTCCATTCACTTCAATTATGGCCCCCATTGCTTCATACACAATAAATATTCTGAATTGACTGAGGAGGGTTCAGATACTCTGAAATAGTTTTTTTTAAATGTTAGACCCCCAACCCTTTAAATTTGGCTGAGGTGGAACTTTAAACTCCTACTTCAATTTTCCAATGCGTATTATCTTAATGCAGTGGTAATTAAATCAATAAGCGGAGGTCAACCCTGTAATTGATGTTGTGCTTAGCTAATCGGGTGCATATTGCCCACTTTCTAATACCAGTTTGTTGGCATGGCTGGTTACTTAGTCATTTGAGTCCAAAGAATTTCAAATATAGTGTATCCAAGATAAGAAATAAATGCTCTTAAAATGGAAGAAAGATTTGACAAAAAAAGGAGTCAAGAAGTTGTGGATCAAGGATAACAATACAGGTAACAGATGCATTGGAGTGACAAGCCACTACCTGGGCGTGAGGATCAATCATGGTGACCGTGTGGCCATACTGCATTTCCTTATCCTCCTTGCAGCCTTCCTAGTAATTGACCACATTATCCCCATGCACCATTTTCCTTCGGTGGTCCAACTCCTGTATACTTTCACAGTTACCTATCCAATCATAGAGAATGCATCTTTGACAACGGCTTTCATTCTTGAGTCTGCACCTATTAGCTTAGCAGTCTGTCTAAGATTTATTCTGCTTCCTTCTCTTCCTCATCGACATGTTTTGCCTTGCTGATACAATCCAAAGCCAAGCAATCCATTTCTACGTGATACCCAGCCTAACTCAGCACAAACCACAAAGTGGGGCTGATTTTCAACTTTATTAGGCTGATTAGCATTCTGTGAGAGTGGATTGTTTGTCCATTATGGATTCTATCATTTTCTCCCCACTCCCCTCATCAAATTTTCATCCATATATATCATTGGAGGTTGTTGGTTGGTTAGGCATTGAATGAATGGAAATAGTGCAGAGATTCAGTCCTTTCACAGTAACAATTGCTGGAGTAGTTATTGGTTACAGCCATTTTAATGCTGAGACACTCACAGAAACTCAATTCCAAAAAAGATTGGCACATAGCAATGAGGCAATAGGACATTTATACATTGTAGGAATAGAGAAAAGATGATGCAAACTAAACTGAAAATACTGCAAAGCTCTGATGTATGTTGATATCCCTTGGATCCTTTGCCTGTTAAATAGTAAATTTACAGTGATTTTTACATTAGCCTGTGGTCAGAAGCTGAAACAGAAGACCATGTCTGATACTTAGCTATGCTCTCAAGTATGATTTTAATTAAAACTGAAGCAATGCAATCTTTTATTTCTATAAATGATGTTGTTAATCTCTGGAACACCTTTAGACTGGAATAATAGCTTTAAATCTGGAAGGCTTTTAACTTTAAGATTGGGTTTTTCTTTGCAGGTTTACACTGGCATCAAGCCTTCACAGTGATTGGATGCTCATGCTCTTCTTTGTTCACACTCACCTGACTGTGACTGTCACTCTGGGCTTGCTTCTGATCCCTAAGGTATTTTCGCTAAACCTTATTTTCTTGACGAAAGCCTTTGAAGTATAATGTTTATTGTGCTTTATTTTAGCCAAATATTAGGCAGCAATAATGGGCTCAATTTTGCAATTGTAATAAGAACAAAATAGTCAGTATTAACTGTGAAATTGACAGCATTGACTAGATTATGCACTGGTGCAGTCAAATGCAGATATCCAGAAGCCATTGTCAGTGATACCCTGCTTTTCCACAAGGGATATTATTTTGCAAAGTTTCCCAGTTCAGTTTGAAGTTATTAGCAATGTAACTAGAAATAAAGATAGTCACAAACTGTCCTCACTGTAAGAAACCCTGAAAATGGTATATTCTATTGTATGATGCATAATTGAATTTTTAATGATGCATTTGTCTATACTTACTGCTTAGCAACCTCTCTGGCCCTACTAATGTGTGTGAATTTTGAGATAATAATGTTTTAGTTTTCAAAATGCTTATTTATTTTTCTACCTGAACTTCAAGCCTGTATGTTCCAAACTTTATTTCAAGTCTTCTAAAATTTTAAAATTCAGTTTGAAAGAGAATTTTTTTTTCACTTTCTGGTTTGCTGCCCCTGAGAATGCCTGTTTGATGACATCAGTGTTTCCAGATGGCAGAGATCCCCAGAGCCGACAGCACAGATATCGAGAAAGAGGAAATTAATTTCAAAGAGTTCAGTAGCCCTTTGTGGGCAGCTTTATTTGAGACTGTAGGCAACTGCTGTAGCTTTGCACTGACGGCAATGTTAGTGTTTAAATTGCTTGTTAATTTTTTGTTAATTAAATGGAAGTTGAAATAGCTGGTGCTTTCAGGTTGCTGGACTCAGATCTAGTGGAACAGGTACACAAATTCAAAGCGTGAACCAGCATCTTTTCTACTTCCTGTTCTATTCATGTTTTATACATTATTAATGTTGGTTTTTCAAAATGATTGGATCAGAAGAGAAATACAAAGCAATATCCAGAGATCAGATAAAAATGATTCCCAAAAGGCAAATTACTTAGGGATTACTTACATTCATCTGTTGCTGAAATAATTTATAATGAAACAGAATTCAGTGTGTATTTTTATGAGTTATTTACTAATGTACCTGTGTATTGTTCTGATTAGGGTAGTTAGACTGGGTTAGTGAAGCAATGATGGTCAAACTTTTCAACTTTCCACTTCATCTCTAATTTTATATACCAGCCTTTGTTCAGATTGCTTAATGCTATGGTTAAGCTCAATTCAGAGCCTGTAATGGGAGATCATGTTGTTAAGTGAAAATGCAAAAATAATTCAGTGTTACTCATTTCACCGCTGCTGGTGCAGTTCACTCCCAAGAAAACCACAGCATAAAATATTAATTTCACTGATAACTCGAGCCATTCTAGATTCTGGATTTTCACAGCTCTTCCATGGGGTAAGTAATGTGGAGAACACTGCAAAATTTTGTTCCATATGGATATTGGGTTTCAATTGGCAGGGCAATAATAAAGCTGATACTTATACCAAATAGCATATCAGATTCCATTGGCAAACAATGGATTCATCCATTCAAGGCAGAGCCCTGACATAAGAGATGTACCAATAAAGTCTGTGATAGAGCTTGGCATTCCCTTAAGGAAATTGCCCAGATAGGATCTAAGATCTACACAGCACTGCCGATGATTATCAGTTCACCATAGCATGCCATCTTAAAACTTGCAGTTGCTTCTAGGAAAGCAGTGAGGAATTTGGGCAGCTGTGAATCTCTTTGACAGCTCTCTTTGGTTCCATTGTCATTAATCTGGTTGAAGCCTGCAATTGACAATTGGGGTTTTATTTATGTCACAGGATCCCAATTTCAATATTAAAAGGGATCTACCTCTGCAACAGTCAGACGTCAGACATTTTAAACTGGAACTGGCCAAATCACTCCCACTACTTAAGGCAGCTTTAGCATTTGAACCTTCATCCTCCAGAGCAGCAAAGTGACCATTCATGAGTGAGATCCTCACTGTGCCTTAGGTCAACACTACTGAGTCCTTTACTGCTGATGGCACAGAAGTTGCCATTTGCTCATGAGAATGTATTCAGCCATTCAGACATGATGACACAAGTCAAAGCATTGACTCTAACCATTTCATAGTATCCCACACAAAAACAATTGAGCCATGTACATAGGCCCCCTGAAACATCAAAATATTCTCTTAAAGAGCTTGTCCCTATTACACAAGGCTGGTATGCTATTTCTGTGCTTATGCAAAATTAACTCAGCAAGCTAATGTATATTACTTGGCCTGAGTTTTAAGGATGTCTTCAAATGCAGTGCACTATATTCTGGAAGAAGACCATGCCAGTACTTTATAAGCCTGTATGGAAAACTTTTACATGTACAGTAAAAATAACGTGTAGGTAGTTAAAATGTATTTGGGTTACTTGGATTTATAGACAAAGAGTTAATTTTAAAAGTAAAGATTATGAGGGTGGGGATTTGTGATGGCAGAGTTACTGGACTGGCAGCCAGAATTCTGGACCATTGAGTTTGAATCTCATTATGGCAGCAGAGGAATTTAAATTTAAGTAATTAAATAAATTTGGATTTGTTTTTTTTTAAAGCAAGTCTCTGTAACAATGACCATAAAACTACTAGATTGTTATGAAAAACCCATCTGGTTCTGTAATGCCCTCAAGGGACACCATTGCACATATTGAAGACTTGGGCCATGAACTCCAGTGCATGTAGTCGCATGTACCTGAAACTCGCTAGGTATGTGTGAAGCAGTGATGTTAGTCATTATGCAATACAGAGTTGATGCCACTACTGCTACATTAATCTATGTTTATGCAGTAACGTGAGCCATGCATAGATAAACAGGTCTCAACAAATGAACCAGCTTGCCGAATTCTTAAAGGAAAATTAAATTACTCCAATTCTGGTTCTGGAATCCATGAGAACAGGCATCAGTGGAATCAGCTGAGCTGCAACAAAGAAACAGATTTCCGTTTATTATTCAGCCAAGACCATCTTTATTTTTTGAGCTGTTCTGAGCATTCCAGTCCTCTCTCCAGGTGTCTATTCCTATTACAAAATATTATTGCCATTCTTCCCAACTGACTTAATTGACAGCAGCAGTTGCAGTTTGACACTGTCACCATAAGAGTTCCAGGCTTTCTATCATACAGTGTGCCTGACTCCCAAAATTACCTACAATTAACATGCACAACAGTGGCTAACTTCACACCACTTACACACTTGGAAACTTATGTAATGCAGTTCAATAAATGTCTCTTTTCAGTTTATTAGAACTTTAATTCCCCTGTTCAGTGCCATTTTTGTGCAAGCTTTCATGTATAAAAGAATTTTGATCCAAGCAATATTTTCTTTGGAATGGAGATGGTTAAGATATGAGTTAAAAGAAATTTCCAAGACAATGAAATGATTTGATAGAATCCATCAAGCAGAAACTCAGCTGGAGCAGCCACATAAACACCATGTACTGTATATAAGAGTAGGACTGAGGGTGGTATCCTCTGGCATGAGACTCACCTCCTGATGCTCCAGTGCCTATCCACCATCTACAAGGAACAAATCAGGAGTACAGTGGATGAGCAGTTCCAACAACACTCAGGAAGCTCAATGACATCAAAGGCAAAGCAGCCCACTTAAGAGGTATCCTGTCCACCATCCTAAATATTCGTTTCCTCTACTGCAATCACATTGTGATATTACTGGACTGTCGTTACTCACCAAGGCTATTTCGACAGCACCTTCCAAACCAATGACTCCTACCACCAAGAAAAACAAGGGCAGTAAATATCTGCAGTTTCCCCCTTGTTATCCTGACTTGGAAATATAACATCTATTGTCACTGGGTCTAAATGCTGGAACTCCCTACCCAAAGCACTATGAGCATATTTTCACCAGGAGTAAAGCAGAATTAAAATGGGAAGCTCATTGCCACTCTCTCAAGTGCAAAGAGAGATGGGCAATAAATGCTGGCCTTTCTGGTGATGCCCAATAAAGACCAAAAGCAAGTCCATAGTCAGAAATCAAAGATTTAAAATCAATCACAAAAGATCTAGAGTGGGAATTCAGAGAAACATTTTATTATTCAGAAGAACAGAAGAAATAGGAGCAAGATTAGGCCACATGGCCCCATCGGGCATGCTCCACCATTCAGTAAAATGATCACTAATCTGGTTTTGCCCTCTGATTCCCCACAAACCCTGAGCCATCTGTAGACCAAAAACCTACCAAATATGACATTGAATAAGTTTTTGGGATCTGGAATGCTCTTCCTGAAAAAATGGCAGAAGCTAATTCCATAAATAATTTTCAAAGGGAATTGGGTAGGTTCTTGAGAATGGGGAATTTACAGATTTGCCACCCTTCGGGAGATCAAAGTCCATGTTCATGATGTCATTGAAACAGCCAAGAACGGCAGTTGAGCAAAGGTCAAAAATTGGCAGATGCAGCCTTCAGTTCTGTTGTATATAATATAAACACTTCAAAGCAGTGCTTCAGATCAGAGGCAACTGAGAACTCAGACCCACTGAAGTCTTCAAAATCAACATAGTCTGGAGGGACATGGGTGTCCACTGAAGTCAACTTGCTGGTACAACAAGCAATAAAGAAGACAAATAGTGTCTTTGCCTTATGTGCAAGAAGATATGAGTACAAGAGTAGAGACGTCTTGCCCCAATTATATAGGTACCTGGTGAAAGAGCATTTGAAATAATGTGTGCAGGCCTAGTCTCCCTACCTAAGGAAGGATATACATACGACAGAGGATTACAGTAGAGGTTCACCGGATAGATTTCTGGGGTCTCATGTTTATTGTATGGGGAGAGGTTAAGCAGATTAGGCATTTAATCTAATTTTGGAAGAATGAAAGGTGAAAAAAACAAAATACTTATGGAGCCAGATATGGTGTGCGCAGGAATAATGTTTCTCTTGACTGAGATATCTCAAACCCAGGGCCTCTGTCTCAAAATAAGAGGTCAGCAATTTAGAAAGGAGATGAGAAGAAATTTCTTCACCCAGAGAATAGAGCAGCCATTATAGTTTAATCCTGCTTCTGTTTCAGTGCTCTTTTATCAATGCAGAAGAGATTCACTAAGATGGTAACAAGTTTAATTGTAAAAAGACAGAACAGAGTAAGAATTTATTTCATTAGAACAAAGAAAGTTAAGAGATCACAGTGAAATGTTTAAAATCATAAGAAGGATTTTAAAGAAATTGAGGAAATTATATCAATTGAAAAATAAGTCAGTAATCAGAAGACCATATATTTCAGCATATAATCAAAAAGTTGAAGGAAGGAGCTAATAACAATAGTCACGTGGCACTTTGCCATATCTATTAATAAGTTTCTTTTTGGATACAAATCGAGTTCTCCTTCAAGTGCTGTTATGGATTCTAGTACAAACAATCTGCTGGAGGAGCTCAACAGGTTGAGCAACATCTGTGGGGGAAAGGAAATGTTGACATTTCGGGTCAAAACCCTGCATCAGGACTGTGTCTCCATGGATTTTAGTACCTTTGGTGGTATCGCATTGACCGTTTGCTATCTCCCTGTTTCCTTTCCACTGAAGTCAGGGCCATTAGGAAATGGAATGATCTAACACAATCTTCACAAATTTTGAAACAGAGCTTAATAAGTATCTGGGAATAGTTGTGCAAAAGGATATGGAGGAAGAGCAGGACTGTTCTCTGTTGTGGCTAGTCATTTCAGAGAACGGGCAAAGAAAGTTCTTATTCTAAGCTGTGGAGTTTGTATGAATTATGACCTATTATAGGTAATTACTCTTGTAACCCAGCTGTCTATCACCACCACATCACTTGGTTCTCTCTAAATTGTTAGACTGTCTATCCTATCCAGTACTGGGTGAGCAACACTTTTCTCCGTCTGAATATTGGGAAGACCCAAGCCATTGTCTGTGATACCTGTCAGAAACTCCATTGCTTCCCTTTGACTTTTGGCTCTCTCCCTGGCAGTTCTCTGAAGCAGATCCAAGCTGTTTGCATCCTGATGAAAATTTTAATCTGGAGTGCACACAGAAACCAATGGTGAAAATGGCTAGACATGGATCACTTTAACATCTTAGTTGAAAAAGATTGCTTCCAGCATGTTACTCCAGTTATACCCTCAATTCTCTGTAATCAGTATTGAACCCCATGACCATCCAATTCAAAGGCAAGAATGGTCCTAATTGAACCATTCAAAGCAGATCTTCTATGGAGAAAATGCATTGATATCCTGATCAGGATGACTCCTCGTAAGGCATTTCCTGAAGTTGCACTTGCAGCGGAACATCAAGGAACTAAGCTTTATCTGCCATTAATATTTCCAAGCTCCTGCTCTGACAGCCCTTTAAAACAGCAGCAAAAACAGAGAATGCTGAAAGCGCTCAGCAGCTCAGGCTTCTTCATTGGAGAAAGAAGATGAGTTGATGTACTAGGGCAGGGTCCCTCCATCAAACCTGGAAAAGTGAGAAGACAGGTGTGCTTTAAGTTGCAGAGAAGAGGAGCTGAACAGAACTGAGGGACTGTCTGTGATACCATGCAGACCTAAGTCATCAATGCTTACATTTAAAAACCATCAGATGGAACAAAATGATACAGAGGCAACATGAAACATGACAAATTTGGAGGTATAAGTTTTAAAAAGGAGAGTTTATTTGAAATTATGAAACTCAGTATTAAATCCTGAGGGTTGTAACATCCGCAGCTGTAAGATGAAGCAACGTAGGAGGCTAAAGACAGAGAAGTCAGAGTGGGTGTGGGACAGACAATTAAAGTAATAGGTGATTGGACACTCAGGGTCCCTGCTGTGGACCAAATAGAGGTGTTCTACAAAGTGATCACCCAATCTGCCTTTGGCTTCTCTGATGTAGAGACCACATTGAGAGCACCAAACGAAGTATGCTAAACTTGAAGAAATGCAAGTGAATTGCTGCTTCACTTGAAAGACTGGTTGGATCTCTGGTCAATGGGAAAAGAATGGAAGAGATAAAAGAACAGATGTTGCATCTGCTAATGTTACATGAGAAAGATGGTGTGAGAAGCAGAATAGTTGGTGAAGATGGAAAAGTCACAGAGAGAATGGTCCTTCCTGAATACTGAAATGGGAGGGGAGAGGAAGATGTATCTTTTCCCTGCAACAGCAGATGGTGCAACACCTTCCCTTTTACCTCTTCCCTTCCCACCATACAGGAGCCCAAACAGTTCTTCCAGCTGAAATATGGATTCACTTGCACTTCCAATCTAGAGCACTGAATTCAATGCTCACCATATGATCTGTTCTACACTGGAAAACTCAAAAATAGATTGGACAATTGCATTACTGTACACTTCCATTCAGTGGGCAAGGCAACCCTGAGGTTACAGTCACAAGTGACTTTAACTCTGCATCCTACATCCAGTTCTCTGACTTCTCCTCTTACACTGCATCAATGATGTCCAGTGTAAACTGGAGAAACATCACCTCATCTTCTGATGAGTCACATTCCAACCCTCCAAACATTATGGAGCTCAATAATTTCAGGTAAAAAGCCCCTTTCTTTCCATGCATGTGCCTGTACATTTGTTTCAGTTTGTTACATTTCAATTTGTCTCCATATCATTTTATTTCAAGTGCCAGTTTTTAATATTTTTTTCTTGACAACTTTGGTCTGCAACCTTTCACAGACATTCTCTCCATTCTCCCCACTTTCCCTGTGCTACAACTTAAAATGCTCTTGTCTTTTCCAGTTCTGATGAAGGCTGCTTAACCTGACTGTTTCTTTCCCCATGGATGCTGCCCGACCTGCTGCAGCCGCATGTGCTTTCCTCTGTACTGGTAGGCAACCTCCAGCACCAGCCCCAGTCAGGACTGGGAGAGCCTTGTCTATAATTAATGAGCAAGCCTCATTTTATCCAGCAGACTCAACACACCTCAGTCCCAGGAAGCACACAACCACTGTGTTAGAAGTAAAAACCCAACCTCTGTGTCTGTTGTTGCTGTATTTTAATATGCATTTTAATGAAGTGCACTTTTCTGTATGTTTACCATCGCCTCTGCAACATAATGAGGCAAGCTCCCGGAGCTTGACTTTCAGATACGTATGAAATTATGCACAAACTGCACCCACCATCTGCTGCATTCTCAAACCCGAGTCTCAATCGTTTGTCAGTTCATACGGGCATCATTGTCACATGATTTTATGAATGATGCTGCGCTTTTGTGAATACACTAGGTTTGTTTTTGAAATTAAAATATTGAAAAGACTTACCTGAGTTTGCACCCATTGAGCTTGGCAGTTCTGTATTATCAAAATCTAACCTGTGCAGATCCCTCTTAATCAGTCAGGATGGAAAACAGATTTTAATTCTGCACACATTAGGAATAGGCACATCAGTTAATAATAATAGAATTTTAGATTTGTTGCTTGCTAATAATATTTGAGACTCTTACCAAATCACATGCAATTGTTGTATGCCTAGTTCAGACGTTTTGTTGTAACATACCTTGCTGTTCTATCTACCAGACTGTGTCAAGTTCATATAGAGAGCAGGGCATGATTATGGTAAAACTAAAAGGATTTTAATTGTAGCATAGGAAAAACAGAGGATGTTCTTCACAATTTCCAGAGCATGATCTGCTGATATCCATTCAAGGGTGCACTATTGCTTGTGTGCAGCTTCGAGTCTACATTTTCTTAGTTTAGTTCTTTGGACGTTATGTTTATAAATTCAAAGTATCAGTTAAATGCTTAACCTTCATAGGCACAGCATGACTTTATTTGTAAGTTTGGTTATCTATTGCACACAGCATTACTGCTCCTTCTCATGTATAATATATTAGCAAGAGTTAAGAATTCTGGGATTCTTGAACCATCTCAAGGAAAAGGGAAGAACTGGCATGGACATTTGGGTCATACACAAAAATCGTATTTTACATTTTCTTCATCTCTCTCTAATACAGCCATTGGAAAGAAAGTACTAAATCATTGCATTTATACTTAAGTAATTTTTTTGCCATTGCCTGGTACACTGTGCATGAGATGAGTTGTCAGCGTTAGATTGAGATTGGGACTTGTGAGTATTTTTCCTTTGCCAAGTCAGTGACTGTGATTACAGCGGGGAAAATAAACTCTTGCTGTTCAGTTTTAGTCCCGCCGTACCCATCCCCACACAGAACATGTTTCACTTCACACCAATTTGTTAAATGAGTGAATTAATTTTACTCCTGACCTTATTGGTGAGAGCAGCTGCTGATGGAGATTCATCCATTCAATAGATAATTGATATTTAAATCACAGATTGCAGCTACAGGCTGGGCCATTGACATTTCGAAGACTGGCGAGGCATATATCCTTCCAATTGCACTTTTGTCCATTTTAATGTTCTTAACCTATTCAAAATCCACTTTTTTAATGTTATTCCCTTCCCACCCAGAGAGTGAGTGAGGAGGAAGGAGAAAAAGAGTAACAAGTAAAGAACTGAATCCCTGCAGAATAAATTCAAAAAGCTAATATTCAACAAAACCAACATAAGTTGCGGGATTTCTTGCAGCTATTTAAAACTTTGGTTTTAAATCGCACTTGGAGTATTGTGTGCAACATTGGTCACCCCATTGCAGGAAGGATGTGGAGGCTTTAGAAAGGGTGAGGAAGAGGTTTACCAGGATGCTGCCTGGATTAGAGGGTACAAGCCTGTGAGGAGAGGTTAGACAAACTTGTTTTCTCTGGCGCGTCGGAGGCTGAGGGGAAACCTGACAGAAGTTTATAAAATTATGACAGACATAGATAGATAGACAGTCAGAATCTTTTTCCCAGGGTAGAAATATCAAATACTAGGGGACATGCATTTAAGATGAAAGGAGGAAGGTGTAAAGGAGATGTGTAAGTTTTTTACACAGATATTGGTAGGTGCCTGGACCGGGCTGCCAGGAGTAGTGGTGGAAGCAGATCCAATAGTAGCACTTAAGAGGCTTTTAGATAGACACATGAATATGCAGGGAATGGAGGGATATGGATTGTGTGCAGGCAGATGAGATATAGTTTAACTTGGCTTCGTGTTCGTCACAGACATTGTGAGCCGAAGGGCCTATTCCTGACCTGTACTGTTCTGTGTTCTTCTGTTGGGTAATATGAGGATTAAAAATGATGCAGTTTGTTTCTTTCAAGCCTGCAGTATTTTTAAGTTTGTTACCAGTTTATGGATTAGTGTGTACTATTGGTTGGAATGAAACCAAAATATACCTGGGGAAGGATACTTGCAAATTTGGGGTGGCCACAATTTGTGTGGTGAAATTAATGTGTAATTAAAACTGTGTATAGCAGATGCCCATTGGAGTTTTAAGTACACTACACATCAGAACAATGAAAGGATCAACATTTGAATTTATCTGACTTTTGGAACTTATTTCTGGAGAAACCAATGTAAGTATGGGTGCAGCATCAACTGAATGACTGTGAATTTCCTTGTGTTCCTCAGATTCTCAGAACTCTGGACTGTAATAGTTCCTTCCGGACTGGTCTGAAAGGACCCAGCATTAATATGCCGAGAAACTGGAATTCACCCTTTTTTGATGCACATGTGCTGCACTGAACACCAATCTCCAATTGGGTGACCCGTAACACATTGTTGGTGCAGTTGAGCACACTGGCCCCACTCCCTTGCTGCAAATTGACCCAGGCCATAGCAAGACATGAGCTCACCACTCTGGAAGAGATCTCAGCATGATCTGTCTCTGCTGTGCATTCTGTAGTGAGGCTGCAGTAGATATAGGTCGCCAGAAATGGTGTGTGAAGTACGCTGAGCAACAAAATCTGAGGCTGGCTGATGCAAAGACCAATATGTCACTAGAACACTAAAAGTCCTTTAATTCATGTCTCTTTGCTGATCTGCTGCAGTGTTGACTCCTTTTCTGTGAATAATAAATACAGGTCATAGGTAGCAGCTTTAAAATTCAAAATGGCTACAGTGTCTCTGATAACATCACCAGTGGTGCATCTGATGCTGGGAAAACATCAGGTACACGTTCCTGGATTGTGGCCATTCCAATTTTCGTTTGGGCAGGATTTAAACAGGAGCAAGGGCTAGTAGAAAACAACCTGCAGAACATATGCAATTTGTGCTTATGCATCCAATTTCCTAGTCAGAGGTGCCCCAACCACCATGTTGGTGCTTCTGCATAAGAAAGGATGGAATCAGAAAAAAAGTGGGGAATATTGCTTCTTATTTCCAGATCCAGTTATTCACCACATGGAGAATCCAAAGAGGAGTCTGGAAAATCCCCTGATGTTAGCCCAGTGGAGGATTTCCTATAGCATGAGGCAGATGGGCAGCAAGGATGGTATGGCCCTACCAGTCCCATGCATACTAAGTTGGGTGAACTCAGTGGCAAAGGACACTGGATTCTGGAGAACTATGAGGGATCAAGATTGTAGAATCTTCAGAGCCTCAGTTTATCTGTTCAGATTCAGATTAGTTTATCGTCGTATACACCAGGGTGCTATGAAATTCCTCATTTGCACGAACCTCACAGAGTAAACAATATACATGGTAATAATAAATACAGCAATGAATACAATGACTTCTCCTCTGCCATCTGATTTCTGAATGGTCCATGAACCCATGAACATGACCATGAACACTACCAGGAATCAGAGCAATCTGAAGTAGTGCAAAGAGAAACGTTAAAGTGACAATAATGGAATAACTGAGAGGTAGAAACTTTGTTAAAAAAGATTCACCTATCATCTGAGGCAGTAAAAGAGCCAATGGTATGTAGAAGACATCCACCAGTTTATCTGTGTACCTAGATAGCAATATAATTGAGAAGCCGAAAGTTTCCCAGGAAACCTCCAAGGTTCGATGACCAAGGACTTTCCTCGCCTCTATATTTGAGCCACTTTTTCGTCACTTCTTCATTCTATGTTCTTTTTTTTATGATTTCCCCTCTCCTCAGGTGCTGTTTCTTTTTTTCTCATATCCCCTTTCTCATCACTCCTTATCTCCTCTTCCTCAACTTCCTGTAACCCTCCATCCTTCTGCTTTTTACCACCTCAGTCTTTCACTGTTGTTTCATTATTAGACTCAGGGCCCAAAGAGTGGAATGCATGGGTCTAATTTAAAATACTTTTTTATTTATTTGGCCAAGGAGATAAAACTTCTATAAAAACATGAATAAAATGTTACCTGTAATACCACCTCGAGAAGTAGATGGGGAGAAGAAGCTATACAGAGCAGCAGCACCCCCTAGCGTTGACAGGACGGGGGGGGGGGGGGGGGATAAGAATGATTGTTAGCATGCACAGTAATATATCAAATCATACCCAAGCCTGATATAGCTGTGATACAGAAGTAATATCTTGGGTGTATGCCTCTGTGCAGATAGGTTTGATGCATTAATGGTACATTGCTTTTTGATCAGGGACTGCATGCAAGCAAGTTTCAGGAAGGAGGCCTCCAGAGGTCTAGGAAGATGCCACCAGGACATACGAACAAAATTGATAGATGGAAGTCATTTCACTTTGGTATTTTACACACTTTAGCTGGTTCTGGAAAGTCCGTGTGGCTTTTGCTTTTGATTGCATTGGATGTCAGGGTGCAAATTGTGAGAAGAAACCCTTGTGAAGAAACTCAGCTATGGATTCAGCCTTCTGCTTCTCCATCTCTAACCAACTCCTGCTGGCAACATCCCTGAAAGTCTATGGGTCACTACTCAAAGGAAGTGAAGTTTGTGACAGAATTTAGACCAACTCTCATTACAGATATTTCCCTGAAATTGTGAGCAGCTTTCTCCTGAAGGTACAAAATGGCAATGAATTAAATGAGGTAATGTATGGTGCCAGCCACAATGCATGAAGGAAGACTAGTGTGAAAAAGATGTGGATCTTGTAGAAACGATATTTTGCCAGCTTTGGAATGTGACACAAAGGGTATATTCATACTGGGAGAACCAAGGAAAGTGACTAAACTCTGGAGGTTTTGTGATTGTTAAGGAATAATTGTAGAGAGAACCATCACCCAATTTTGTGAAGATCTTAGATTCCCAATGATTGGTCTTGTGAGGTCATAAAGCTTTGTTGTGCAGTGCCATCATCTCCGTTCCTAAATGCTGCATTTTGTTTGCCATTTTTTTTCTAAGACAAGCAATATGCCCCTCCTTTATTGCACCAATCCCACCAACGTTTTGTTTAGGGTTTGTTGCTATCCTGTTGTTGTAAATTGTTACCTTGACAACTTTGGTCCACAATGTTTCACAGACGGTTCTCTGTTCTCTCATTCCCTTTGCCGCTCTGTAAATTAAAATATGCTTGTTTTCTCACACCTACAGTTCTGATAAAGGGCCAGTTCTGATACAAATTGGAAAGGCTGGTTACCTGAAATTGTTGAATTCAATGTGAATTGTTGATTTGCCATACTTACCTTATTTTGGCAGAATAATGCAATAGGGTCTGGACTGCAGATTTGCATTGATTATTGTGCGATTTGGCTTGGAACAGCTGCACATCCAGAGGTCTGAAATCTCATGAGGATGAGCCAATTTTAACTGTCAGGCCTAATTTTAATATCTGAGGTTGTCTCCCACTTGATGTCAGGGAGAATGATTTATTATGAGTGATTTAAGCACAGCAATAAAAAAGATTTCTTACTGCAATTATGTTGGGCCTTTGTAAGACAATATTGAGTACTGTGAGCAGTTTGGTCTCCTCACCCTAAAAGGTACTTACGATAGAGGGAGTGAAGATCCACTAGACTGATTCCAGGGATGGTGCATTTGCCATCTGAGATTCAGTAGACAGGGACTGTATTCTCGAGAGTTTAGAAGAATGAGAAGAAACCTAAAAATTTTAAATGAATCATTGAAACCTAAAAAATCTTTGCAGCCTATGCAGGAGATTCTAGAACCGGGACAAAATGAAGATTAGGACATAGAGGACTGAGATAAGGAGAACTTCATTCAGAAGCTGATGAATCTCTACCCCAGGGGGTTGTGGAGGATCATTTGTTGTATTCATTCAAAACAGAGATTGATAGATTTCTAGATATTACAGAAATCAAGGGATATGCGCACAATGCAGGAAAATGGCATTGAAGTAGATCAGCCATGATCTTGATGTATGGTGGAACAGATTTGAACTGCCAAAAGGCCTACCTTCTCTGCTATTTCTTATCTCCTTATGACAAAGTCAGTAGTCACAAGGCAGTTTAAAATGAGTATCACTCATCAGTACAGGTGGAATACTTGGGGTGAGCAGTTTTCCTCGCAGTATCCCAGTGTAGGGAGAGCTGGCACAGGTGAAAGTCCAAGGAGTTCTTATGCTTCCTCTAATCCTCAAAGAATCCTCTCAATTTTCTCTTGTGGGTTTGACATGGCGTAGAGCTGTCCTAAAGATCCCCTTGCGATGGAGATATCATTTATCAGTAGATGGATAATACTTTTCATTACCAAGGTTAATGTTTATGAGCTCAAGTGAGTATGTATTCACCTTTTCTACTTTATCAATCTAAGGATATATCTTTGGTATTTGAAGGCTTATCACATAAATTCAATTATATTCTATAGATTCAAGCCTATATTAGTTTTGGGATATTTAAAGCTGGAAACTAATGAATCAAGTGCAAAAGAGTTAGTTGGTCGGAAAATTCAATATTAGAAAGGATCTATCTTTAGGTTCCAGCTGTCACAGTTTGATTTTATCCAAATATGATCATTTCATTTCTCTCCTAGTTTCTTCAAGCGGGCATCAACCCCAGGGATGACATTGCAACAGAAGCTTATGAAGATGAGCTGGACATGGGCAGATCAGGGTCCTACTTGAACAGTAGCATTACCTCGGCCTGGAGTGAGCACAGCCTGGATCCTGATGATATCAGGGTAAAAAAATCCTTATCTCTTCTTGTCAAGGTTCTCTTCATAACTAGGATTTCTTTCACACTGCAAACATAGGGCTGTGCATGTTTGATTTTACCATGGGTACTGGATTAAATCAGCTAGTTCAGTGATATCAATGACAGTGGTATGACCAGGTAAGTACACCAAAGTACATCAATCCATTTGCGATAAGTGGGTCAGAAATTTAAATATTATAATAATGCCTTTGTTTTAATAATCATTCTGATTTTTAAACACTGGCAGATAGGTTTCTCAAGCCCCAAGGAGTCTAGCAGTTTAAAGCAGGTGAGGAGATTCCTTTACAACATTCCTTGTGGGCCAAGAGGCATAAAAATGTTCTTACTGGGCTAACAAGCCATCCAGTAAACACTCAACCTCTCCATCCCACCACTTGTTGGGCCCCTGTGGCCCCCAGCACAACCCGGACAACATCAGACCCTATTGTCATAATTAGAAATCCCCCTCCCACCCAGCCCTGACCACCATTGGCACAACCCATTCTCCACAATCAGTCCCTCGTCATCACTGAATGACCCCTTTCAAAACTGAGATCCCACAACCGTCATTGGACAACCCCACCCCCCCATCAACAAGCATGATTGCCCCAGTCATCATCAGATCATCATCCAACCAATGATCAATACCATACCCCTCCTGCAATCCAGAACTCACACCCTCCCCCTCAGCTCCAATTTCCCAGCAGGAAGGTCTCCGGCTTGTCAATCAAGCTGCCTGAGAATGAGAATGGCACAAAATATTACATTAAAGCAGCCTTACATTTCACAAAACTTGGTCTGCTGGGTTTTCTGTCCTCACAACAGACTTCCCACACTGCAGTCACCTCCAAGCTAAATCAAGCCTGATTTTCTGGTGAATTCCAAAGTTTCCAAATGTCACTCAGAAGATCCATGGACCAATAGTAGTAACTGAAATGCACATAATAAAAGCATCTTTAAAAGGCATTGATGAAGATGTCTCATTTTTCCAAGAAACTGAATGAAACTTCTTAGAGTGGCACAGTGGTGCAGCTGTTAGAGCTATTGCCTCACAACTCCAGTGACCCAGGTTCAATCCTGACCTTCAGTCCTCTGTGTTTGCACTTTCTCTCTGTGATCATAAGATCACAAGATCACAAGACAAGGGAGCAGAAGTAGGCCGTTCGGCCCATCGAGTCTGCTCCAAAGAAACAGGGAGAAAGAAAAATGAGAATTGGGGGGGTGGGGGGGTGGACTCTGCTTCATGATCAAAAAAAAACTATTCTAACCCCAATTTCCGGCCTTATCCCCATATCCCTTGATACCTTGACTAATTAGATATCTATCTATCTCCTCCTTAAATGCCTCCAATGATCTGGCCTCCACTGCTGTACGTGGCAAGGATTTCCATAAATTCACTACCCTCTGGCTAAAGAAATTTCTCCTCATCTCTGTTTTAAACCTGTACCGTTTAATTCTAATATTGTGCCCTCTGGTCCTGGACTCACCCACCAAGGGAAACAGCTTGGCCACATCTACTCTGTCCAGTCATTTCAAAATTTTAAATGTTTCTATGAGGTCCCCTCTCATTCTTCTGTACTCCAGTGAGCACAGTCCAAGAGCTGACAAACACTCATCATATGTAAGCCCTTTCATTCCGGGAATCATCCTCGTAAATCTCCTCTGAACCCTCTCCAACATCAACACATCCTTCCTAAGATATGGGGCCCAAAACTGTACACAGTATTCCAAATGAGGCCTCACTAGTGCCCCATAGAGCCTCATCAACACTTCCTTACTTTTATACACTATACCTCTTGAAATGAATGCCAACATAGCATTCGTTTTCCTCACTGTCGATCCGACCTTGTGGTTAACCTTTAAGGTATCCTGCACGAGTACCCCCAAGTCCCTTTATACTTCTGTACTTTGAATTTTCTCCCCTTCTAGATAATAATCTGCCCATTTATTTCTGTTTCCAAAGTGTAATACCGCACATTTCTCAACATTGAATCTTATCTGCCATTTCCTTGCCCATTCTCCTAAACTATCTAGGTCTCTCTGCAACCTTCCTGTCTCCTCGATACTCTCTATTCCTCCACCTATCTTGGTGTCATCCACAAACTTAGCCACAAAACCATTTACTCCATCATCCAAATCGTTAATGTACAGGGTAAAAAGAAGCAGCCTCAACACCGACCCTTGCAGAACACTACTAGTAACCGGCAGCCAACCAGAACAGGATCCTTTTATTCCCACCCTTTGCTTTCTGCCACCCAGCCAATGCTCCACCCATTCTGTTATCCTACCTGTAATTCCATGAGCTCTCATCTTATTAATCAGCCTCTTGTGCGGCACCTTGTCGAAGGCCTTTTGAAAGTCTAAATACACAACCTCTACCGCCTCTCCCTTATCCACCCTTCCTGAGATTTCTTCAAAAAACTCCAATAGGTTGGTCAGGCAGGATCTTCCCTTCACGAAACCATGTTGGCTTGGACTTATCTTGCCTTGCCTTGATCATTTGGGTTTCCTCTGCATACTCCAATTTCCTCCCACATCCCAAAGATAGGCAGGTCAGTGGGTTCATTGGCCACTGTAAATTACCCCTTCTGTGTTAGTGAATGGTAGAATCTGGGGGTAGTTGATAGGAATGCGGGTAGAGTATAATACTGTAGGATTAGTGAAAATGATTGCTTGATGGTAAACACAGACTCGACGGGTCAAAGGGCCTGTTTCCCATATGTACATTTCTATGATACCACAGGGAAGGCTGAGATAAACAAAGACTAAATCAACACTGCACTAGTTCATCAGTGTAATCTTCATTGACTTGTAAAATGGGATTACATTTTACTAGTCAAAGTAAAATGACAGGTTTATTTAAATTACTAAAAATGGGATTACATTTTACTAGTCAATGTCAAATAACAGGCTTATTTAAATTTGTCATTGATTTCATTGTTGAATGGCAACTCTAATTTTCTGAAATCAGATGTAAAATGTTTTGCTGATTCTTTACAACATGGTGCGTGGTATTTATTGCATTTTTATTCTCACATTTTTCTTTTTTTTTGCAGGATGAGCTGAAGAAACTGTATGCACAGCTGGAGATTTACAAAAGGAAAAAGATGACAGCCAACAACCCTCATCTGCAAAAAAAGAGAAGCTCCAAGAAAGGTTTGGGGCGATCAATCATGAGGCGCATCACTGAGATCCCAGAGACAGTGAGCAGGCAGTGCAGCAGGGAGGACAAGGAGCACACAGACCCTGCTTTAGCCAGGAACAGCATCAGCATTGGTAGGAGGAACCCATTTGATCCCATGGGATCCAGTCTGAAAGCAAAAGAAGACTCTATGAAAAGTAAAGCACTGTTACTGCAGAAGTCCCTCAGTAGCTATGACCACAGGAGAGATCAAAGTGAAGATTCCAGCATCTCTGGCACAGAGAAGATGGAAGTTTCCAGCACGGAGGCTGGACTGCTAGATTCACTGATGGGAAAGAAGTTGGTCAAAAAAACCAACGAGAAGATAGATGATGCTTCTACTGAATCAGTCCCTCTGGTGTGCAAGTCTGCCAGTGCACATAACTTAAGTGCTGACAAGAAACCCTTGCATCCAAGAACAGCCATGTTGCAGAAATCTCTCAGTGTCATTGCTAGTGCAAAGGAAAAAACCTTGGGAATGACAGGCAAGGCACAAAGCATGGAGGAGCACACAAAACAATTGAAAGGCCAGCAGAGAGGTAAAGACACCAACAAAAGTAATTCCTCAATGGATAACAATGAAGTCGGAACATCCCATCCAAAAAACTCGTTGAGCCGCTCTCTAATATCTGAGGAAGCAAAAAGGGCTCCAAAAGCTGGAATAATGAAGCAACATACTGGTGGTCAATCTACAGTTAGTCCAGATGCAGCAAACCCTCTCCTGAGTGATGCATTTGACAGAGCTGAAGTCTGTCCTTGGGAGCTCCAAGACCAGCCTGCTACTCCTTCAGAATCCAGAGTTCAAAAGCATGTATCTATTGCACCAGTGGAATCCCAAAATATTCATAGTTCCCATTCAAGTGTGAAGACTCAGAATGCCAATAAACACAAGACGGTGGATATAATTGTCAAATCAAATCAGATGCCACAAGGTAACAATGAGAGAGCTGAAGTGTGTCCCTGGGACTTTGAGGAGCCACAATCAACCCTGGAAGAGGGTAGGAAATCTGTAACTCACCAGCCTGAAATTATTTCCCTTGAAAAAGATAGCCACACAAATAATGTAGGCAAGGTTATTGAGATTTGCCCCTGGGACTTCAATGAAATGCCAAGCAATGCATCAGAGCAAAGTCAGATTGTGAAAGGGGAGGGCAAGAAAGGAGAACCCTTGGGAGATGAACAGGACAAAGGACCCATGCCAGAGTCCTTAACATCAAGTGGTAGCCAGCAGCAAATTTCTATTAATAGAGCAAATGTTTGTCCTTGGGAATTTGAACCATCAGAGTCACCAGAATCAGAGAAAAGTCCAGCTTCCACTGCCTCAGCTTTATTATTGAGCAGCATTCCCCAGAAAAAGTCAACAGTGAAAGGGTTTGGACTATCTGTCAAAACCTTGGTTTCCACAGGAAAAGGCAAGGAAACAGAGAAAGCAAAAGAAAGAAAAGAAGATAAGGTGAAGATGAAGACTAAATACAAGGAAAAGGACACAAAAGATAAAGTGCCAGAAATAACAGTGGACAGATCACCTGTGGCTGAAAGATGTCCCAGGGAAGTCAAAATAACCCCTGGTTCTGCAACTGGAAAGAGCAAAAACACAGCTGACAATGAGGCAGGAAAGGAGAAAAGCAAACGTGCCGAAGTATGTCCCTGGGATGTCGAGGAAAGCAGTCCCACTCAACATGCAGCTGGAGGAAGCGCAGTTGCTATTAAGGACAATAAAAATTCACGTGGCAAAGATGTAGACACGTCAAAAATGGCCTCAATCTGTCCATGGGATTTTGATGATCAGAAAAATGTGTGACAATAAACCTTGTCAATTAGCTCCTGAACAGTGACAGTTTTCATATCACTTAACTAAGAATTCCATATCATTGAATTTTATTATAAGGACACATAGAAACAGTGAAAGCAGGATTGAAGTTAAGGTTCCAATTGGTACAATGGTCTTCATTTCCTCAATTTTCTTTCATCAGCATCCAACCTAACAAGAACATATTTTGTAGGTGTACATGCATTCTGGAATGCTGTAGTATTTAGAGAATACTTATGTGGCAAAACCACTCTGATTTATGCAATGGTCATGTACTGTTACACCAAGCTGAAGCACCTATGCTAACTAATGGGAACCACTTTCTTTCTGTTTGTTAATTAACAACATAATAGTGAGTTTAGACTTGTCCCACAAGCCATAACCTCTTCTGAAAATACTATAATCTTCAGTGTGATTTATATTAAAGGCCTTTTGTTTTAATCGGTGTTCACAAATTCTTATGTACTCCCTGAGAATTATAGTTTGGTATTAATAGCTCTTTAAGATTTTTTAATATGAATCAGTAGGTTCCTGTGGTTTAATTTTCCCAGAGATTATTCTTAGTGAAATAGCCACTGTTAATAGTGGAACCCAGGGTCCTACCCAGATTAGTCAAATAGAACCAATTTCAGTTTACTTTGTACTAGCTGATTCCTTCCTAGTCCCTAATCTCTGAAGATGAAGGTTAGCTGTGTTACATGACAATCTTGGGTTTGCACTTTTATAAAATCAACTTACTTGTGCAAATTTGTTTAAAGGTGAAATGGCTTTAAACAAGAACTCATTATCCATGGAATCATAAACTTCAACAATCTTTAGCTCTGCAGTATTTAGCACCTAAAAAGATCAAATCTGTAACCTCATATATTTGCATCTGTGTTTCTGCATGCAATATGACTGGTAGGACTGACATCTTGCTAAACCTCTGACCTTTAGCATTTGGACTGTACTAAGTTGTATAGTGAGTGAGGCTGTATCCTGTACACTGTATTCTGTGTTTGTTATATCTACTGAGAAGCTCTGGACTCCACCAGGGAATATTTGATAGATTTCTTTTATGGTTTGTGGCAGCATGTAAATAAGGTACCTTATCTGCAATAAAATTACATTTATATTATACCAATACGTGTTCATGATTTCTATAAACAGAACTATCAATAACTGGACAGTGGGGTGGATTATATGCAGTGAAGGAATATGGCAATTGAAACACACTGATGAAAACAGTTTGAATAATTCTGCATTTGTATTTTACTCATATTATTAAATAAGTCTTGCAACTGCAAGTTCAGAATAAAGGACAGGACGTAGGGAATACCATCCGAAATGTAAGAAATACCACAATTATTAATTTTAAATTTTAAAATATTAGGATCTCTTTGGGAGTTTCTCAGCTGAATTAGATGTATCCCTTTAAATACAAGTAAAATAATTGTTATTTCACTGGATAAGCAGGTATTAAGGCACAAATTAAGTGCAGAAGTAGGCCACAGTCCCTCAAGTCTGCTCTGCCATTTGAAAAGACCAGGGCTGATCTAATTTTAACTTCAAATCTTCCCTGGCGCCGGAAGCGTGGCGACACTTGCAGGCTGCCCCCAGAACACTACGCAGATATGTTTTGACGTACGTGTGACTAATAAAGATATCTTATCTTGTCTACCCACAGTAAACTTTCACCTTGCTTATCAAAAATACATCTAACTTTGCCTTAAAGATACTCAAACACTCTGCTTCCATTGCCCTTTGAGAAAGAGAGTTCCAAAGATTCATAACCTGCTGAAAGAAAAAAAGTTTCTTCTCTCTTAAATAGTTGATCCCTTATTTCAAACAGTGACCTCTAGTTTAAGAATCTCTCATCCTCTATGAATAGACAGCCACATGAATGATAGAGAAATGGAGGGCTATGTGGGAGGCAAGGGTTAGATAGATATTAGAGCAAGATAAAATGTCAGCACAATATTGTGGGCCAAAGGGCCTGTACTGTGCTGTAATGTTGTATGTTCTCTCCAAACCCACATCTTGTCAAGATATGTCAGTATCTGATATGTTTCAATCAAGTTGCCTCCCACTCTTCTAATCCCCAGAGCATGCAAGCCTAGTTTGTCCAACCTTTCTTCCTAAGAGAACCTATCCATTACAGGTATTAATCTAGTAAACCTTCTCTGAACTGCTTCCACTGCATTAATGTCTTTCCTTCTCTTTCCTGTAGATGTGGTCTCATCAATGCCCTATATAACAGAAGCATAACCTCCCTATTTTTGTATTCAATTTCCCTTACAATGAATGTTAACTTTCCGTCTCCATCTCAGAGGACAGCTAGCCACAAATATTCATTGCAAGCCCACAGACTCCCACAGCTATTATGACTGTATGTCCTCCCACCTTGCAAGCTGTTGGGATTCCATCTCCATCTCCCAGTTGGTCCATCTCTGTTGCATTTACTCTGAAGATGAGACATTCCACACAGGTGCCTCTGAAATGCCTTCCTTCTTTCTGAACCATGGTTTCTCCTCTTCCATAGTGGACAGAGCTTTTGACTACATCTCATCAATTTCCCTCACTTCTGCTCTGAGTCGCTCACCTCCTGGACAGAATAGACAGAGCTCCCCTGGCCCTCAGCTTCCATCCCGCCAGCCTTCACATTCAATGGATCATCCTTCGCAATTTCAGCCGGCACCAACAAGGTTCTGCCACCAGGCACGTATTTGCCTCTTGTGTCAAGACCATTCATCTGGACATCACATGAAAATGGTCTTGACCAGAAAATTTGTCTGCCCATTTCCTTCCATGAGTGCTGCCTGACCTGCTGACTTCCTCCAGCGGTTTTTACGTTGCTCCAGATTGCAGTATCTGCAGTCTCTAGTGTCTACATATTTGCCTCCCCTCCCCTTTCAACACTCCAAAGGAATGCTGCTTTCACAACTCCCTGGTCTACTTTAACAACCCCATTAATCACTCCCCATCTTATGACACTTTCCCTTGCAATAGGGTAGCAATAGAGAGAGTGCAGAAGAGTTTCACCAAGATGTTGTTTGGAATAGAGGGCTGTAGTTATAAGGAGGGGTTGGATGGACTGGGTTTATTATTACAGTACAGGATGCCACAGACAGAATGATCAGAGTGGGAGTGGATGACGAAAAAGTGACGGGCAACTGGAAGCTTTGGTCACTCCGGTGGACTGAAAACAGGTGACCCACAAAGCGGTCATCCAATCTGTGCTTGGTTTCTCCAAAGTAGAGGAGACCACATTGTGAATACCAACTGCAGTACACTATGATGCAAAAAGTGCAAGTGAATCTCTGCCTCACCTGGAAGGACTGTTTGGGTCCCTGTATAGTGGGAAGAGATGAAATGACAAGTGTTAAACCTTCTGTAGTTCATTGAATCATCGAAACATATAGCACAGACACAGGCCCTTACGGCCTACCTCCTCCATACCAACTGCGATGCCTTTCTATGCCAATCCCATTTGCCCATATTAGGTCCATATCCTTCTACTCCTTTCCTATCTGAGTAAACATTGTAATTGCATCTGCTTCCGCCACCTCCTCTGGCAGCTCAGTCCAATTATTCACCAGCTTCTGTGTGAAAAAACTTAACTCTCAGATCTCCTTTAAATTTTTCTCCCCTCTCACCTTAAATCTGTGACCTTAAGTTCCAAACTCTCCTGCCCTGGGAAAAAGATTCTGACTATCTACGTTCCTCATAATTTTGTAAACTTTTATAAGGTTGCCCTGCTGTCTCCTATGTTACAGTGAGATTAATCCCATGATAGAAATGGTGAATGGTACAGGGGTGCTGCTAGAAGAGCTGCAGCCTTACAGCTCCAGTGATCTGCATTCATTCCTGATCTCTGGTGCTGTCTGTGTGTAGTTTGCACGTTCTCCCCGGGTGGGTTTCCCTTGGGTGCCCCAGTTTCTTCCCACATCCCAAAGATGTGCAGGTTGGTAAATTAATTGGCCATTGCAAATTGCAGTTAAGTGCAAGATGTGGAGGGAGTTGATGGGAATGTGGGGAGAATAAAATCAGGTTAATGCAGAAATAGTGGAAATGGTGCCTGATGGTCCATGTGGATTCTGTGAACCAAAGGACCTGTTTCCATGCTGTGTGGCTCTTTGACATTATAGTCACATCCACCAAACATTCACCTGGGTGCAGTGAAATTCTTTGACCACCCTATCCATTGCTTCACTTCTTGCATATCATCAACGAGATGAATTTCTTCCCAGATAATTTATTAAAATGTGGTTTAATAATTTATCCCAGAAATTTTATGCGTTGAAAATATAGTGAGTTGTTCTGTCAATTATTTCTACAGGGTAGAACATTGGATAATTAATTAAAGTACACCAGATGAATACATTTCATTTTATCGTGAAATCTGAATTGAGAGACATTTTACAGGCCCTCAGTGGAATATTATGTTAGTGCAATGTCATATTCTGTCATGATTACAGCCAGGGTTGTTTGGAAAGGATCCAGTCAGAAAGAATGAATCTCCCTAAGGAAAGGATGGAGACAGAGAGCTCGTCAGGCAGTCTGTGCACATCCCTAGCCTGTCACCTCCGACTGACAGAAATTGCAGTGGAAAGTAGGTTAGCCTTTGACTTTCAGCTAATAGATCAGGAGCTGACAAAAAGCTCCCCTCCAGCTCACCCCAACTATTAGACATGGTAGGAGGGAGCTCTATAAGGGGTTCAAAAAGCAGACCAATCAAAATGAAAGTATGAAGACAGTTTCTCCAGACAAAGTTCAACTGAGTTGTGGAACACAAATAAAGAAGGCTGTTGAATTGAACAGCATTAATGAGGTCAAAAGCAACTCCAATTATATATGGAGAGAGAAAGAAACTGCAGTCATGTGGGAAATGTAAGCCTATTTTGTTCAGCCCTGCTCTCTCCTCATTAGATCAAAGATGAGCAATAATCCTTACACTCCAATTCTGGTCCTGGGTAGTGCCCAAGTTTCTCCTGATGAAAGATTATTAACTTTGTTTATTCCTCTTCACAGGTGCCATGTGACCTGCTAAGCTTTTCCAGACTTTCTGTTCCTATTTTATGATATAGTTTTTCTGGAGTCTGGATCTGATTGTGCACCTGGGCTGAGCCAGATCTCATTCATCCGTGAGCTTTTGTCTGATGTTAGGCTGATCCTGATCCACAAGATCAGCAGCACACATCACACTTATTGCTTGTCTGTCTGTTGACATCAAGTGCCTAAAGCCAATTATGACCACCTCTTGTTGATGCTCAAAATCATGAAATGCAGTCTTACAGTACTTTCAGCCAATGAGATCCTGTCTCACAAAAAGGTGCCAGAATAAAATGCGAGTTTGGCCACAGCTAGTGTGTTGTATCCAGGTCTGGGCAGCACACTTCAGGAAAGATGTGAAGGCAAATGATTCCAGGGAATAGGAACTTTAGTTATATAGAGAAACTGGGGTTGATCTCTGTGGGCACGACAATTATGAGGGAATCTTGCAGAAGTATTTAAAATCATGAAGGGGTACGGTCGGACCAGATAGACAGGAACTGTTTCCATTTTTTGAAGGGTCAAGAAGTAGGGGACAGAGATTGAAGGTGACATGAGGAAAAGTTTTTCTATACAGTGGTTAGAGTCTGGAATGCACTGCCAGGAGATGGGGAGGCAGATTCAATTATTGTGTTCAAAATGGAGCTGGATAAGTACCTGAAAAGAAAGTATTTGCTTTTATGTGTAGCTGTGGGTCTAACTAACTGGATTACTCTAATTTAGAGCTGATATAGACTTGGCAGAAGAATGGCTTCCTTCCACTCTGTGATCCTGTGATAGGCTTTTGTTTTACCTTTTTGAATAAAGATTGTTTTACTACTTCAATGCTCATTGCAAAATGCTGTTCATCTTTTACACTCAGCTACACATTATATGGAGGTAGCCAAGAAGTGCTGAAGTCATCTGCCTGGATTTCAGTTGAGCCAAAAGCAATAATTTTCACATCAGCATGTAAGAACTCCATCCAGTACCCTTGTAAAGCCTTCTACTCTGCCCTGTACCACCTTGAATAACTTGAGAGCATCAAAGAAGCATTTTTCATCATCTCTCATACCATCAACCCACACTCCGATTCTAATCAAAATGACGTTACTGGGATTGGAGGGCTTGAGTTATAGGGGAAACTGGATAAGCTGGGATTGTTTTCCCTGGAGCGAAGGAGGCTGAGGGATGACCTTATGGAGGTATATAAAATGATGAGGGGCATAGATAAAGCGGATGATCACAGTCTTATTCCCAGGGCAGGGGGATCTAAAACTAGAAGCCACAGGTCTAACATGAGAGGGGAAAGATTTAAGGGGGAGCTGAGGGGCAAGGTTTTAGCACAGAGGGCAGTGGGTATGTGGAACAAGCTACCGGAGGAAGTGGTAGAGGCAGGTACAATTACAATGTTTAAAAGACATTTGGACAAGTACATGGCGAGGAAAGGTTGAAAGGGATACAGGCCAAACAGAGGCAAATGGGACTAACTCATGTAGGCACCTGGTTGGCATGGATGAGTTGGGTTGAAGGGCCTGTTTCCATGCTGTATGACCTATGACTCTAATAGTGTTCTTCCACTTACAACCTCTCCTCTAGATCAAGTTATAATAGGGATGAATTACCATGGCACTTCTGAATAACTATGTATTAATTGCTTGCCTCACTAGGGAACAATTTCTGTTAAAACTTACTGATTGACCCATGGCTTTAGATTTACTAGTGAATATGTGTAATATATATTTAAAATCTAATACATTGCCTAAAGCAATAGGATTATTTCTTAGGTTAAATAGATTAATTTTTTTTTGAAATCTGATTCCATAGCCTTTTCAAGTGATGCACTCAGATGATTGCAATGCCAAGGAGTAGTGATCTATTACCATGTCTTTGATGAAAGACTGGTGAAACCTCTTGAGTAAAACCTTAGCAGTCTGCATTCTACCATTCCCGCCCCTTCCCCAGAATTTCTGCAAATATTCCATTGAATTTATGGCAAGGCATTTTCAGAACCTCAGTGGAAATCCATGGAGCTTGGTGAAGATTTTTACCGTCATGAGTTCATACTTTCAGGATAAGACAAGAAGGTGCTGGCAGGACGAGGAGGTGAAGGGGAGGGTTGATGGACAGAAAGCAAAAATGGAAATCATAAAGAATAATACAATTACATTTCAAAATTATTCATTGTTGGATTTTCTGACTTAGAAAGAGATGTCCTAAATTTCCAAATAACTAGGGGGTAAAAGAAAAGGAAGACTTCACATTTAAGTGGTGCCTTTCACAATCTTCAGACATCCAAAGATGTTTCATGTTCAGTGACTATTCCCATCAATATACAGCAGTCTTATCATTGAACCAATAAGTTCCAACATGCATAAAGCAATGCTAATCTGAAACTGGACAATAAAAAGAACATGTAAAAACAATTTATTGAAAAAGTTTCTGACTGCTGTCATGTTATATCCAACAAAGTCCATAACAGTTTACTTTAAAACTCAGAGAACCACTTAATGTGCGAGGATGAAAAACTGACAGGCTAAATGTCTTGTCAGAAGCTGTATATGAATTCAAAAAATGAGGGCTGACAATTTGTAAACCTTTTCCCCTTGAGTTACACATCAGTGGCTCTGTGGCTCATCACTTATTATGACAAGTATATTGTCCTTCTTTGAGTAAATAGCCTTGTGAAGCAAGCAATCTATACTCATTTTTATTCTCTATGAAATCCATGACTGGAAACACAATGATGATTGGGCAAAAAAAGGAGACTGAATGGAAACAGGAAACTATAAACTCATTAGTCTTATTTCAATACAGTACAAAATAATGCAAGTGAACATTGTCACTTAAATTCCTTTGTTCCTCCACTGCCTGTAATCTCTCAGTATTGAGTAAATATACCTACCCATCTTCTTTGGCACTCATACCCTGTCCCCACACCGAACTCCCCCTACCACTGTCTTGCTAATTCTGTTGCCTTTGGGAAGTCCATGCCAAGTTGTACCTAATTTTCCAAAACTAAGTTGTAAAATTTCTTTTGAAAGGGTAAAAGAGAGGGTAGACTTTGGTAATGATTATGAACTGATTGAATGGTAAAAATCAATGATTCCTTTGATACCAGCCAGTTTGTGGAAAGTGGACCACAGAGTGTTGCAGGAATTAATGGGGATGAAATTCATTTGCAACAGTAGAACAAACTATCTGACAGCAAATCAGCTGCACATTTTATATCTCAGTTAACTTCCTTCACCATCATTCGTGACTGGTCATTTGGCAAAATTGGCCAATCACCACATCACCTTTCACCGTGGTTTGGTAACAATACAATTGAAAACATAAATTTCATGTTACCAACACAGGGGCAGGAGTGAGCTCATTTGGAAGATAGACTAGTTGGGTCAAATGGCCTATTTCTTGGTTGTAAGTAAATCTATATCACTAAATCTATGATTAAGTTATTATTCTCATTGTAGATAAATCTTTAAGATATGAGTTATTAATATTCTATTTTTAGAATATGTTGGTCACTTTGTTCCCAAATTTGAACAAAATTGAATTCTTCTTTATGGTTTTCTCCTGTAACACAAGCCAGATCGATCAACACAGACTATCAGATCTCAAGTGTGCACACACATCAAGGTCACTCATTAGCCTTGCTGGTTAACTGAACACTGAATCAAATATTCCATAAGGCAAAAAGTAAGGTGCTAACTGAATTACTTTTCAATGAAAGTACATTTAAAATCTGTTTTAGTTGACATGAAAAGAAATTAAGTTTACAGTCTCTGACATTCCATTAGAATATGTTTGAGTTATTAGATTATTTTTGCAATGCAATCTGTTCTTTTAAAAAAGAATCTGCCTTCTGAGCTGCATATATGAAGGGAGTGAGGGCTTGTTTTGATATGACATGCCTGAAGTTTTCTCCAAGTTGTCAATTGTTACTGGAGAAGTTCTGCTTCATTACTGGCAGTTCAAACTTACAATGGATTTTGCTAGATCCTTCTGTTGGTAGACAGTTAGATACCAAAGGACATGATTTAGAATAATTGACAGAGGTATCAGAGGGTAGATGAGATGGATTGCTTCAGTTAAACAGTATGCTGCTATGATCTGACATGAACTGCTAGCAATTGTAGTGAAAGTAGCAACTTACGGAATGAAAAGTTTTCAGGTCTACAGAGAAAGCATCAAGGGGCAAATTGGACTGTTCTTCTAATGGCTCAAAATGTTTTGTTCTGTGCTCTAGACTTCTATGTCTATGAAAAAGGAATGTAACTGCCTTCAACCACCACAAAAGAAATTAATATTCTTCTTAGCGTTTATAAGCAGTAGTTTAATATCAAAAGAATATTCACTTATGCATTCGAAAACAGAATGGTAGGTTACTATGAAATCAATTTCCTGGATGTAGGTGGGTGGTATCAGAATCAAAGGGTGTTTATGGGCATGTGAGAGAGAAAAGGTTGCAGGGAAATTTCTGGGTACATGAGATCGATGGAATTGCTGAGAACTGGCATAGACTCAATGAGCTGAATGGTTTCCTTCTATGTTCTGAGAAAATATGAAATGAAACACTAAAATGTTTCACATTATTTGCCGTAGCTTGCTCTGGATATTCACAAAAAATCCATGGTTATGTGGATGAGTGAAAGTCGCTGATGTTTTCAGTCAACACTCCCACCCTTCACTAATTCTTTGAGTGCACAATTCACTGTTTAATTTTGAACAATGCTGGAGAGCAGACCAGGGCATTCTGTGTGACGGCAGCTGATAAATTTCTTGATGGCAAAGGGAGACACTTAGCATCTGCTGCTAATTAAAAGGAAAGTGCTGGAGAGCAGAAACACTGCTGAGAGAGGAAAGGATGTGAGATAATTTAGCAAGAATCTTCCATTACATGGTTGAGCTGTTTGAAGTACATCCTTGTGAAGTTATATTAACTGTTCTTTAGCTCCAATCACAAGGGCATTTCCTGCAATCCTATAGACTTTGTGATATGGTGGACAGGGAAAGACTTCTGATCCTGATTATAACTATGCAACCTTGGGTATCACCATATGAACAGGCCACAGTGCAATAAAGACATTGTGAACTCTGGGGAGTTGAGAAACCTCATACAAGTCTTGGCTAATCTGGGGGAAAGTTTTTGAGAAATTCCTCCCTGGCCCTGACTCATGGACAATCAAAACAACTGGGTGATACCTAATCTAGGTCTGGCCTTGTAACATTCAGAACTGTGACTTCAGTTGAAGCCGAGGTAAATGGAACAAGTAGTCAAATCAACCATAATCTATTCTCTTCGTCACCTTGTAAAGCTCACCTGCTAAGAGTGAAGAGTCTCAACTCTTTTAGCCTATTTGGTAATAAATGTGCCTTCAGCTGAGAATGAATTTTAATGGCCCTCCTCTCCACCCTGTCCGCACTCTTAACATCACTTAACGTGTGTAGGGTATTCCATTGGAATCATCTGGATTTCTCCCTTTTGATGTGCTGTCCTCTTCCAAATGTGGGATAAAACACTGATGGTGCCACAGACTTTGTGGTATCCCATTCAACTGTTAGGCTTGAGAATTATTAGCTGTGGCTCAGCTGGTAGTTCTCATCCCTGGAGTCAGCTGGTCCCACACCAGAGGCTTGAGCATTTAGTTCAGGCTGGTATTCCATTGAAGAGTTGAGGCAGTGTTGCACCATTGGAGGTCTTTTGGATAAGAAGCTAAACATTCTCTCAGGTGGATGTAAAAGATACTGCAACATTTTATTGAAAGAAGAACATGGGAATTTTGGCAACGTCCAAGCTAGATACAGTATATCTCTCAACAAGCATCGCCCACACTAATGATTTCATTGCTGTTTTTTGGGGAGCTTGCTGCTTTTAGATCAGCTGCCATATTTTCATTTACACTCAGTATAGTATTAGCTATATTTCAAAAGTACTTCATGGGCTGTTAGGTGCTTTGGGACATCCTGAGGTTACGAAAAGCATTGTAAAATTACAGCTTCTTCCTTTTTTCTGAGCCTGAAAAGAAGTTATTTAGTGTGATGTTGAGGCATCCTCCCCATCTTGAGATATTAATTCATTGAGTGGAAACACCTTCAGATAAAGCTAAATAGCTCATCTTACATGTACACAAGATTTGACTGGAAATGAGTTCCAAAATATCTCCTTCTTGGCAACTGCTTAATCACTCTATTTTTCCACAAGCAGAATAACATCTTTGCTTGAGGAATCTCTTTCATTTCAATTTCAATATAGTGTGTATAGTGTTCCCTTATTTATCCTCCTGCAATCCATCGCAGTGCATATTTCTGCATTGTTTCACACACCATTTACTGCCACTGTTGATTAACTTGCTTTCTTGAAGTTGATTATGTTATTTTCAATACTAAGCACATTCACATTCAGATGATAATGTCTTACTGTCATATCCAAGTCTCCATCATTTATATATTAAGAAAGAATGATCCCAGCACTGACTCATGGGTTGGTGGGAGTGGGGGTGAAGGCTGGATGGTCGCCATTACTTACACCCCAGTAATTAGCACTTCTCTCTGTATTTTGCCTTTGAAACCAACTTGTTATCCAAATAATGTAAGTTGGCAACGTCAGAGAGTCTACCAAAGTTAATAACATTTAGCCAATCTTGGTGATGCAGATTTCTGGTTTTAAGATTGAAATTAGAATTGGAATTGGTTTATTATTGTCACATGTACCGAGATACGGTGAAAAACTAAGTTTTGCATGCCATTCATACAAATCATTTCAAAACATAAGTACCTCGAGGTAGTATAAAGGTAAAGCAATAGCAGAATGCAGAATATAGTGTTACATTTACAGAGAAAGTGCAGAGCAGGTAGACAATAAGGTGCAAGGGCCATGACGAGGTAGATTGTGAGGTCAGAGTTCATCATTAACATACAAGAGTCTTATAACAGCAGGATAGAAGCTGTCCTTGAGACTAGAGGTGTGTGGTTCAAGCTTTTGTATCTTCTGCCTGATGGAAGGGGGGAGAAGATGAAATGTCTGGGGTGGGAGAGGTCTTTGATTATTGCTTGTCACTTCCTACCATTCCCTAAGATTGTGGATGTGGGAAGTGGAGAATTGACCTGTCTATGCTAATCCTTCCAGTTGTTTTTTTTAATGTATTTATTTATAGGATGTGGAGTTTTCTGGTAAAGTTGGTCTTCATTGCACATCAACATCCCAGACCATTTTGGAGAGCTGTTATGAGTCAACACATTGGCCAGACAAGGTAAGAGTAATAGATTTTCTTCCTGAAGTACATCAATTAACCAGATGGGCTTTTACAACAAAGCCATTTTTTCACACTCACCATTTTTCATGTTAACATTTTATTACAGATTTTAGTTAAATGTATGACTTGAAATTCTCCCTGGTAGATTTGAACTCATGTCCTTGGAGCTGCCCCAAAGCCAATAATTTAAACATGAGACCACTACAATACCCGATAAATGACTTGCTCGTCAACACACACATTGTGGCTTCACTCAGAAAGAATGGTATCTTGGAAGACATGCTGCCACTCCCCAAGGAACAGACTATAAATGGCGCACATGCAGTAAAGAAAGAGCAACATCAAAAAATAAATCAGCACACAACAACACTGGAGTGCACAGATCTGAATGGGACAGTCAGTCACTTCATTGGCATTGGCTCTAAACAGAGACCTGATGCTTTCTCAGTAATTAGTGTAACAATTAATGGGAAGCCTACTTTAGAGGACAGCTAGGTTTGTTCCAACTGCATGAGGTAAATTGCCTCTCCACACATAGGCACTGTCATTAATAAGGTCGTTAATCCCACCTGTCCAGTCTCGGAAGGAGTTTGTAATATGACAGATTTAGATTTAGGAACAAACTTCATAGGACAATTAAATCATACTTTTTGGCATTTTGGTAACAACTGACACCTAGTGCAGAATCCAAATGGTCTCCGTAATGAGAAGCCCCAGCATGAAGCTGAGAACGGTAAGATGAAACAGTTTTCTGGCATCCCTTTGCCAAACTAAGCCTACCCTATTCTATATGTAGAGAAATCACCACAGTGCAACACACCTCACAAACTAAGATCTGCAAGGTATGCTTATTAATAATGCTCCATTATGATTATTATCTCTCTTTTATATAGATCAGCAGTAAGTGCTGTTATTACTATGTCTGCTGGTTCATCACCTTAAAGCTGTTTGGGGCACAGCTTACATCTACAATTGGAGTCACAATTTTGAATGGTACAAGAACAAACCCAGGTGAGATATTATGGGGCAGTTCTTTGTTCACGGGATGTCTGAACAACCTTTTGGCAGCTTGTGTGTTGGACGCCGATGGCTGGGGTGGTAATTATCTTATGGTTATCAGAGCCAAAGTTTTGATTTTGGTTGGTTACAGTTTTTGATGTCTTGGATGCAGGCTTAGAGTGAAATTTCTCTGGTATTTTCCCCCAAATTAGCATAGTGTCTGGTTTCTTGACTCTCCCAGAGACAAGGTGGTTTTGGTTGCACTGAATATGGCAGCGTTCAAGGTCACACAACTGTGTAGAACTGGCTATCACCAGGAATCTTTCCCTGTCCTTTATGTCATGATATTTAAAGACAACACCCACAGCTGGTATACAGCAGTGTAGAATTAAGACATCTAAACCCACGTTCAAAGTGGCCAATAGGGAATGATACTGAAGTGTTCACTGCTAAGACAAATCTTATTATTTCCTGAAATTGCATTGTTTGATTTCATTTTGTTTTCTATGATTTTCCACACACATGTTTCATTGCATTCTCAGTTAGGGCACCTAATATCTTTCAGTGTACGGAAAGAAGACACTGTGGTCTGGCACTTATGGCATTGCTGTGCTGCTGTCTCATTTAGTAAAGGTACTAATGGAAAGCATTTCAGGTCAACCAGCATGACAACATAATGATCACATTTTCTTGCTGTGGGTACAGTAGGATGAAGTCCTTCTTCCACTGAGACTTTGGCAGCACTTCCTCATTATACATATTGGAATTGGCTTAATGGCTTAGCTGGAACCCCATGACTCCAGGTGAGTTCTACAAGGGATTCCATATTGCTGAAGAGTGTGGGCTTGAAATGTTAACCCTTCAAGGCATTATTATCCAATTATTACCCTGCTGTATTATCCAATATTGTGACATGCTTTTCAATCAGTTGCATTGATGGATATCAGCCATCAGTGTTGATCAGGAGGCCAAAGTGTGAAAGCTTTTGACTTTTGTTAACATTGGAAAATGGGGGTTCTCCAAGAAAACTGCATTTTTATGCAGAGGTTAGAGTGTCGTAAGGTGTCATTCATTAGGAAATGCAAAGATTGTGGTGGCAAAATACTTGGATATCTTGGTCTTGTCTCCTGTTGGCCAGGTTATGCAGCACACCACAATGAAGTCTCCACACCAGCTGGGAGTATACAGCAGCATTGTCCTTCACATTGACAGGGCAACAGAATCTAATTTCTAGAAGATCGATGGCAAACTCTGCTTTTATCGTCATTCTGTGGATTTCATTGAATTGATGCTGAGTTAGAGAGGTGAGTAAGCTAACAGGGTTTAAAAACCATGGAAACAGACGGTAGCCCTTGACACCAAGATCCATCCTTCAGGACAGTGCTGTCACTGAAAACATCAGGTGGTGCAGACTCCCTAAAGTTGAAAGAGCTGTGGGAGCTGCCAAGCAACATAGTATTCACAGCTAGAACATTCTTCTCATGAGCAACTGCGTGCTTAGGGATTAGAAGCCCTTTGAATTCATGAAGGGATCTGACTTCTTCAAATGGGCCTTATGAGACCATGAGAGCCGATAGCTGCATGCTTTTTGGGGAAACCAGAAACTCTGGCATATCCCATTGCACAAGAGGCTACCTGCACCTCACTAAAATAAAACCGCACAAGGTCATTCAGCTGGGTGGCCTTCAGCGCTGCGGAGGTCAGCAAATTGAGATAATGGGTAATGCCAGAGATCAGTGGCTGCTACCTGGAATGATCCAGAAGCTAAGAAGTTGAGAGTTATTGTGACCTTGGCCTTCACAGAGAGAGCAGTTGTAGATTTTCAGATCCATTATTAATTAAGATCCATTATGAAAACCAGTACTTGTGAATGTTACTCAAGAGAGAGGTATAGATATTAGTATTGGTTTATTATTGTCACTTGTACCGAGGCACAGTGAAAGACTTGTCTTGCATAATGTTCGTACAGGTCAATTCATTACACATTGCAGATACATTGAGTTAGTACAGATTGCATTGAGGCAGTACAGGTTAAAAACAATAACAGAGTACAGAGTAAAGTGTCACAGCTACAGGGAAGTGCATTGCAGGTAGACAATGCAGTGCAAGGTCATAACAAGGTAGATTGTGAGGTCAAGAGTCCATCTCATCGTCAATAGTCTTATCACAGTGGGATAGAAGCTGCCCTTGAGCCTGGTGGTATGTGCCCTCAGTCTCCTGTATCTTCTGCCTGATGGGAGAGGAAAGAAGAGAGAATGACCCGGGTGGGTGGGGTCTTTGCTTATGCTGGCTGCTTCACCAAGGCAGCGAGAGGTATAGACAGAGTCCATGGAGGGGAAGCTGGTTTTCATGAAGCACTAGGCTGTGTCCACAACTCTCTGCAGGTATGGTCTTGTCTCGAAAGACTTTCTCTGAATAAATAGAAATTCCTGTTCTCCTGTCCCACAGGTTCTACCCTCCCTGGGTCAATTGCATTGCCTGGCCCAAAGTGTTTAGGTAATGAAGTGCTGCCAGCAGTTTGACCACTGAGGCACCCGTAAGTGAATTACTTAGCTGTTAAATAACACAACAAACAGACAAGATAGTGCGAGCACACTTGAAGGACTCTGAGAGGTGTTTCAGCAGTCTGGAGTCAGTTCTGGAACTACTTGGTGAGTTCCTGATATCCTCAGAGCATCTCATCAGTCACAACAGTATGTCAAACATCGTGCTTCATGTTCTCTTGTGACTTCTAAACAATGGTCATTTCCTAGAGCTTTGACTCCTGTGCTTTTTTTTGGAAGGGCTAGAAATGTGCTTTGCATGATGATTGATGTTATTTGGTGCATGTCTGTCACTAGGAAAAGAAAACTTGCTCATTATCATGGATCTTGACTAAAAGAGCCCAGTCCAGTTTTGCAATTGGAGTGATTTTGCACAGAAATAAGCACTAACACAATTTATTCTGAGCAAAATTGATCTTGGACTGCATATTGCTGAAAAAGAAAGCACTACATAATCCATTTCCTGTGTTATGTAACTTGGATCAAGTATGTATTTTCCTCAAAATGCATCAGTTATTTATTTTTCACACTACAGAAGAATGACGGGAGAGTCTTTCCCTTGGCTTGAAAACAATACTTTTCTGGTCACCTTGCCCAGTGAAAGAGTACTGAACTAATTCCAAACAATCTTTCACAATAATGTCGAATGCTTTAAAATCAAACAAAACTGCAGATGCTGGAAGTCTGAAATAAAAGTAGAAAATGCTGAAAATACTCAGCAGGTCATAAGAACATAAGCAAATAGGAGAAGGAGGAGGCCACTCAGCCCCTCAAGCCTGCCATCCCATTCAATACAATCATGGCTGATCTGCCCCTGGCCTCATCTCCTCTTCTGTGTCAGTTTCCCACAGTCTCCAGTTCCACGATCTTTCAGAAATTTATCTACCTCATCTTTATATACCCTCACCCCCCCTCCCATAAAAAAACCTCCAGATAGAGAATTCCAATGACCATTCTTTCTGCAGCTGTTTCCTTTAAAACCCTCAGGTACAGATGCAGACCATTGGGACTTGGTGACTTGTCTGCCTTTAATGCCGCTAGTTTTTCTAATACCTTGTCTCTCATGTTAGTGATTATTGCAGGTCCTTCCATGGTATTTGAAACTAGCCCATCTGAAATTTTTGGGATGATTGTCGTGTCCTCCAACATGAAGTCTGTTGTAAAGTATTAATTTAACTTACCTGCCATTTCCTTGTTTCCCATTATTAATTACTCAGTCTCACTCTCTGGAGGTCCCAGACTTATAGAACATAGAAGATTACAGCACAGTACAGGCCCTTCAGCCCACGATGTTGTGCCAACATTTTATCCTGCTCTAATATCTATCTAACCTTTCCCTCCCGCATAGGCCTCCACTTCTTTATTATTCATGTGTCTATCTAAGAGTGCCTTAAATGTCCCTAATGTATCTGCCCCCACAACCTCTGCCAGCGGTGCGTTCCAAGCACCCACCACTCTCTGTGTAAAAAACTTACCTCTGACATCCCCCTTCTATCTTCCTCCAATCACCTTAAAATTATGCCCCCTCATGTTAGCCATTTTTGCCCTGGGACAAAATCTCTGACTGTCCACTCGATAAATATCCACTATCCTACGGCAGTGTAGCGGTTAGCATAATGCTATTACAGTGCCAGCGAGCCGGGTTCAATTCCGGCTGCTGTCTGTAAGGAGTTTGCATATTCTCCCTGTGTCTGCATGGGTTTCCTCCGGGTGTTCTGGTTTCCTCCCACATTCCAAAGACATATGGGTTAAGAAGTTGTGGGCATGCTATGTGGGCACTGGAAGTGTGGTGACACTTGTGGCATGCCACCAGAACACCACACAAAAAGATGCATTTCACTGTGTGTTTCAATGTACATGTGACTAATAAAGATATCTTACCTTATCTTACTTTCTTCCTGTTTATTTACCCATAGAAGCTCTTGCTGTTTCTTTTGATATGTCCGCCAGTCAGCATCTGTGCAGTGAAGTTAATGTTTCAGGTCAAAGAGCCTTCATCAGAAATGTGAAAGAGAGAAAACAAGTTAGTCAGCAGTTGCAGAGAGGGTACAGAAATATTGATAGGACAAAGGGAATAGCCCTGAGAGGGTGCAGTCAGGGATGGCATGGGACTAAGTTATTGATGAAGTAGCCTGGTTGATAGATAAATGAGGGTAGTTGGAGAGAAATAATGTAAACATAGAAACCAAAACTCTATGAAATGGGTGCAGTTAGAAAGAGGAAATACAGTGCAAAGGAATGCAAAAACTCTGAAATACAGAGTTGGGGGGGGTGGTGGTGAGGGATGGGGGGGGGATCCTAAATAGGTTGGGCCTTGTCAGAGGAGAGAGAAAAACTGAGCCAATATTACAGATGGATGACCCACAGCAGAGCTAGTAACCTGAAGAGGGCAAGTTACTCTAAACTATTGAATTCAAATCGAGTCTGGAAGGGTGCAGCATACCCAGTCAGAATATGAAGTGCTGTCCTTCAAGTTTCATTATAACAATGCAGGAGGCCACAGACATCTAGGTCAGAGTGGGAGTGGTATGGCGAATTAAAATCTCAGGTAACAGGAAGCTCAGGGTTAGCCCTGCTGACTGAACACAGGTGCTTTGCAAAGTGGTCACCCTGAGTACACTTGGTTTCTCCAGTGTAAAGGAGGCCAGATTGTGAACACCGAATGCAATATATTAGATTGGAAGAAATGTAAATGAATTGCTGCTTAACTTGGAAGGACTGTTTAGACCCTGATTAGTGGGAAAGGAAGAGTTAAAATGATGAGGGTTGTATCTCCTGTTGTAGCAAGGAAAAGTCCCACAAGAAAGGGAATGGTTGGTGTACATGGAAGACAAAAAACAGGGAGTTGCAAAGGGAAGGATTCCTTTGGAATGCTGAAAGGGGATGGGAAGGGAATATATATCTGGTGGTGGAAACACACTGAAGATGGAAGAAATAGTGAAGAACAACCTGTTGAATGCGGAGGTAGGTGGAGCAGAAAGTGAAGACCAGGAAAATTCCATCCAGGGTCTTGTGCTTGTTTTGAGGCAGCAAAAGTGGGGATCAATACACATACAAAAAAAATCCTTTGTTAATTTGCCAAGGGTTCATTTTTAGTCCTGGAAGTCAATCAAAGCCAAAGTCGAAATAAAAAATGCAGTTCTTCCCAGTTCTCATGTTAACTTAATTTTTCTTTCCACAGACGCTGCCCGTCCTGTTGAGTGCCCCCAGAATTTTCTGTTTCCATATATTTTGTAACATTGGCTCAGTTTTTCTCCCCCCACTATCATGGCTTGACCTATTTGACATTCCTTCCAGTTCTGTATTTCACAACTTTTGTGTTCCTTTGCTCTGTACCTCCTTTGAGAGGTGCATAGGTTGGGTACTAGTATTAAAATGATTCACAAAGATGACTGAAAAAATAAACTGTTTTAATTTTTTAATAACTTCCATGTTATTTATAAATTCAGTTCTGATGAAGGGCCTTTGATGTGAAATGTTAACTCTGTTCTTCTTTTCACTGCCTGACTTGCTCAGTGTTTCTACTATTCCTTGTTTTTATTTCAGATTTATTGAGATAATTCATCATGTTTCTTGACCACAGTATAAAATTATAGAAGGTCTAAAAACTGGATCTACAGTTTTTTTCATCTTCCATAAATTTGTTAATTTTACACTGGGGTCATGGAACATGATGAATAACCTCAATACCTTCTGCTTTCCCCCAGTGTGACAATGTAAAAGACATTTGGACCCATACATGAATAGGAAAGGTTGAGAAAGATATGGGTCAAAAGCGGGCAAATGGGTCTAGCTGAGATGGGCATCTTAGTCGGGATGCACGAGTTGGGCCAAAGGGTCTGTTTCCCTGCTGTATGAGTCTATGACTTTAAGCCCTTTTAGTATGTCCACTTACCATGGCTAACCCTTGGCACCAAACCAACACATGACAGGACAGCCTCACCCTTCCTCCCTGACCCCAGCCATGGCTTCCATGCGGATGCTAAGATTTAGCTTCACTTTTGAAACTTTGCCATCGAATAGCTCACCAGCACACAGTAGATTGGATCGCATGCAGAGTTACTAACTGGGTGAGATATTGGAAGTCCCCTAGGCACCATAGTCTGTACACGTGTCATTGCTTCAAGAAGGGAGCAAACAAATTGAAGAGCAGCTCTTGAAATTGGCCATACACACCACTGAATAATGTTCACTGAATATGAAGCTGGATGCAATTATTTGTAACCCAGAAAGCATTTGTAATACACTGCAGGAGGTTCACGTCTAACTCCATCAAGCAAAATATTTTCTCATAAGTAAATGTTCATTTTAACAAAATGATCTGCACTCATAGACAAAACAATATTGAAGAGAAGGTCCATGGATATTTCAAAATTTCACAAAATACAGTGAGATGAAAAAATGTTCTGCTGATAGCTTGATATAAATAATCTTCTGTCGATGAGAAAATGGTGATAATGCAGACCTTACCCTGAGAAAGACAGAGTAATATCTTATCCAGATCAGAATCATCAGTTTGATTTAATGCTACATTGTTCAACAAATCAGATAAGGATGTGAAAGGAGTTTTGAAAATCAACGAGTAATTTGGTTGTTGTAAAATTGGGAGATTTGTGCTTTCGTTTTTGAGCAACTTCTTTTGCACAAGTGTTTTCAGTGAACCTTCAGAGCACTGTAGTCACCCAGGGCTAAGTGTAGGTGTTGCCTCAGGCTGATGTTAAGCATTCATTCCAATCCAATCACAAATTAATATCAGTGAGCCATCTTTCCAAGCTGACACATTACTCACAAAGTTTCAATGCTTCAATGTTTACTAAGGATACTTTAAGCAATGTTAAATGAATAAGCAAAATTAAGTTGCAACTGTGTTCACTCATTTTATTCATGTGTTGAACTGACAGATAGAAACAGATTTACAAGCTGTTTCCTATGAACCCCAGTTAAAGGAAGGTATCTTCCACTGTGAGGCTAAATTTTGTCTTGGAATGAAGAGGTTGCTGAAATCACATTCTCTGAAAGGTTGTTCTCTACAAAACATATTTATTGTTTATTTCTTGTGCCACCAGGGAAAGTAAATAGAAGGTTAATTATAATATAACCTTCAATTTACTCAGATACAGACATCACAGAGTGAAAATTCATGGGCGTCCGCTAGCCAACAGAACCAGAGCTGATATCCATCCTTGTGCCTGAAAAGGGTAAAATAGTCTCAGGGGTTCATAAATGTCACTGCAAGAAATGCTATTCAAATTAGACATAGCTAACAACAGAATAAGTTTTATTTAAGGCAGCCATTCTCAAACTAAAGAGCATTGTATCAAGGTCATATTGTGTGGTACATAAAGGTACACTCACATTCATAAATATTAAGGGAGCATAGAGGTTATTACATTGAACTCTAGGTAATCTAAGCCCAGTGAAGGGGTTTTGAGTTTAAATCCCACTTTGGCATTGAAATTCAATTACTTAAAAGAACAAAAAACTAGTATTAGTAATGGTGAACATGAAAATATTGAATTCTCAATTGCCCTGTTTCTCAGTGGTTGCCACAGATCAAAGTGATGGTTGTAGATTAGAAGAAGAATGTAGGAATTTGTCTTTGTGCTGGGAGCTGCATTAACGCAGTTAGGTGTAAAGGTCTCAAGCAGCAAGCTCCCAAAGCAGACATTCCAAACTCTGTCATGGGAATAGATTACCAGCTGGGCACAAGGAAGAGATTCAAGGATGTCCTCCAAGACTCCTTGAAGGAGTGCTACATCCACACGGATTCGTGGGAATCTCTGCTCATGACCACTTGGATTGGAGAAAGATATTCGAGAATGGCATTGAGAACCTCAAGGTCATGCATCGGGAACACACAGAAGCAATGTGTAAGCAACAGATTAGATCGCCTCACAAACTGCCCACCTGCCTACCCCATCAGGCATATCTTACCCCATCTGTGGAAGGGTCTCCAGATCCCATATTAGCCTCATTAGCTACTTCAGAACCTCCAAACTCCCAGCATGGAAGAAAGTCATCGTCAGTTCCGAGGCGCTGCCAAGAAAGAAGAAAAGAGTCAACCTGGTTCTTTAGTGAGGAGACTCTCCCCATAGAGCATCTTGCTCACAGAAGGGGAGTCGGAGAACTTCCTGCCAACTCCATCATCATGCTGAGTTAATAACCTTGGATCTGCTGAGTACTTCCAGCATTTGCTATTTTTATTCCATCCAGCTCAAAAGTTTACCCTCTGACTTATGACCTATTGTCCAATACTATTAATCCCTCCTGATAAAATATAAGATAAAGGAATCGGCATATTTTCCCTCTAGGATTTTCAGATGGAACTTATCAGGATTTCCCAGAATTTCACAACTTATCCTCTGTCACGATGTAGCCATTTGAAAGCTCACCTATAAGCTGCATGCAATATGACATGTATTTAACATCATCGACATTCTTTGTTTAATTCCCATTGTAATTTTTACAAAAGTACTTCAGTGTTTGGTGAACAGTTTATTGATTCAGCTCCTATAATGTACACCCCATGCTTTGTAATCATGCTCATGTTTATATATTTCCCAATACAAGTTGTCATCTTTCCCAAATCTATGCATCTAATTGGCAATTCATCTCCAGATCCCATTGAAAGCTTGAAAAGCAAAATTCTGCAGAAAACTGAACTTATGTTAAAGCTTGGTGATATTCTTATATTAAAGCTTGATGATATTCTTTAGAACTGGCCAGTTCTTATACAAACTTGAAAGGCCTATTATCTGACATTGCTGAATTCAATGTTGACAGCTGTAAAGTGTCAAAGTCAGAAGATGATGTGCTGTTCCTCAAGGATACATTGAGCTTCATTGGAACAAAGGTAACGAGATCAGAGACAAGTGAGATACAGAATTAAAGTCGTGGCCAGTGGGGTAGAGATGTTCACCATTTGGTTTCTCCAATAAAGAGAAGACCTCATCCATAGCACTGCATGCAGTCCATAAAGTTAGAAGTACAAGTGAATCATTTCTTCACTTAGATTGCTGGATGCTGGGAAAGGGAGATGTGAAAGGGCAGGTGTTGTTTTGCGTGATCCTGTATGGGAAGATGCCATAGGAAGAGTAGCGGCTGTGGAGATAGAAGTGTGAACCCAGGAGTCACATAGAAAATGGTCCCTTTGGAGCCTTCATGGGGCCAGGTTCATCTCTCTCTGTTTGGTTATTGGTATTCCACTCACTTTCTCCAAATCAGGAGAGAGACAAGGGTATCAGCATGGGACCAAGCTACACCTGTCTCTTTTGTGCAGGAAGTGCAATAATCCTCATTTCAGCATCACTCAAGGCCCCTCCCTCAACTCTCTTTCCTGTAGTTCCATGTTAGACTTCCTGCTCTCACACAGAACTCGAAAGTTCCAAGACATTTGCTGCCAAATTTCATCTTGTTCTCACTTCCACACAGCCCATCTCTGGCTCTTATCTTCCTTTCTCGACTTTTTCTTATCACCATCTCAGGGGATCAGTTATTGAATAATATCCATTATAAACCCATAGGTTCCCACAGATATCTCGACTACTCCCCCTTCCACCCTGGTTCCTGTAAGGATTCCATTGTATTCTCCCAGATTCTCTGGCTCCATTGTATCTGTTCCACTAATGACACCTTCCACAGCAGTGCTTCCTTTTTCCTTAGCGTTGAAAGGTTTTCAATTGCACTATTCAATTTCCTGCATTTCTTTCCTCTTACCCAGAACAAGGAAAGGTTCCCCATGTCCTCATCTTCCACCAAACCAGCCTCTTTAATCAACAGATCATTCTTCATAACTTCTGCCACTTTCAATATGGCTCACCCACCAGGCACAACTTTCCTCCCCTTGCAACATTCTGAAGGGATCGTTCTCTCCACGATTCCCTCATTCACTCTTCCATTCCCAACACACAGCTCCCTTCTCACAGCGCCTTCCCATGCAACTGCAGAAGATCCAAAAACAGCCCTTCTACCTATTCCCTTCCCAATATCCAGGGACCCAAACACCCCTTCCAGGTGAAAGCCAAATATACTGTAGCCAAATCTGCTTATGATAAAAAATAGGAGGGTTAGCGTATTGTGAGGAGGATGCAAAGACCAGCGAAGGGTTTTAGGTAGGTTAAGTAAGTAGGCAAGAAGTTAGCAGATTGGGTGACTGCTATGCAGAACACCTCTGCTCAGTCTGTGAGGGACCCTGAGTTTGTCAGTACCCTGTCACTTTAATAGTTCTTACCACTCCCAATCTGAGTTTTCTGCCTTTGGTTTCCTTCACTATTCTCCTGAAGCTCAATGTTAGCTCAAGAAACAACACATCTTCTTCTGACTAGGTGCGTTATAGTCTCAGGTCACAATACTGAATTCAACAAATCTAGATAATAACTCTTTTCAGTTTGTGCCAGAAATGGCTGGTTCTGACGGAAGGGCACCAACCTGCAATGTTAACTCTGTGTCTGTCATTCCACAAATGCTCCCTGACCTGCTGATTATTAACAGCACACTCTTCCAGGGCAGATTTCCAGCAACTGCTGTGTTTTGTACCTCACAGTTTCCAGCAATGTTATTTTGTTCTCCCTCCTCAGCCCTCTGTTAGAAAAACATTGGTTGAAAATAGCAGCAGATTATCTTTGCTCATTGTATTCTACTTTGTAGCTAAAATATGCAGATATTCAATTAGCAGTCTGCATTGACTTTTCCAATGAATCAGTTCACAGTCCCAGTGATAAACAACTGAAAGCAACACACAATATTAGCTGCATGCACTACTCATTAGCTATGCCCCAGAAAACAGTATAATATCAACTATGTACATAAATAAACAACAACAGAACAAGTTTTCCTTTGCTGATACAAGTTCTAATTTTATCAAGGTAAAGACAATTCAATCTATGATAACTCAATGGTAAGGCAGAGTTTTAATAGAGAATACAAGCTATATGTACACAAATGGTACTATTATACTGAAAATATTACAATGTAAACATTCCTTCTGAGAATTGCAATAATTAAAATGTTCTCCCTGTGAAGTGATGCATCACTAGGTGGTATTCTAATGGAAATTCCAATGTTAAATGACAATGCTGAATTATCAGTGATCACTGCAACACAACTCTCTCAAAATGTCTTTTCTTCATTAACTAGTATTTCCAGTATTATAAATATGGTCTCAAGCAAACTAAAATGATTTAAAACCTGCATTTGCCACAATAACATTATTACATTTATCCTGGAAATTGACTTTGCCTTTTTTTAATGTCAGAGCCCTCAGTCATTCACTCAATGGACTAAAAACAGATAAGTCTCCCGGACCGGATGAGGTGCATCCCTGGGTTCTGAAGGAGGTGGCTTTAGAGATTGCGGAAGCACTGGTGATAATTTTCCCAGAATCGATAGACTCCGGCATGGTTCTGGAGGACTGGAGGGTCACAAATGTAGTTCCGCTGTATAAGAAAGGTGGGAGGCAGCATAAAGGAAATTACAGGCCTATTAGTCTGACACCGGTGGTGGGAAAGCTATTAGAATCGATCCTCAAGGATGAAGTTATGGAATACCTAGAGGTTCAAGGCAAGATAGGTCCAAACTAGCATGGTTTCGTGAAGGGAAGATCCTGCCTGACCAACCTATTGGAGTTTTTTGAGGAAATCTCAGGTAGTGTGGATAAGGGAGAAGCTGTAGATGTTGTGTATTTAGACTTTCAAAAGGCCTTCGACAAGGTGCCGCACAAGAGGCTGATTAATAAAATGAGAGCTCATGGAATTACAGGTAGGATATTGGAATGGGTGGAGCATTGGCTGGTTGGCAGAAAGCAAAGGGTGGGAATAAAAGGATCCTGTTCTGGTTGGCTACCGGTTACTAGTGATGTTCCACAAGGGTTGGTGTTGGGGCCGCTTCTTTTTACTTTGTACATTAATGATTTGGATGATGGAGTAAATGGTTTTGTGGCTAAGTTTGCAGATGACACCAAGATAGGTGGAGGAGTAGGGAGTATTGAGGACACAGGAAGGTTGCAGAGAGACCTAGATAGTTTAGGAGAATGGGCAAGGAAATGGCAGATGAGATTCAATGTTGAGAAATGTGCTGTTGTACACTTTGGAAACAGAAATAAATGGGCAGATTATTATCTAGATGGGGAGAAAATTCAAAGTGCAGACGTACAAAGGGACTTGGGGGTACTTGGGGGTACTTAGAGGGTACAGGTTTAAAACAGAGATCAGGAGAAATTTCTTTAGCCAGAGGGTAGTAAGTTTATGGAATTCTTTGCCATGTACAACAGTGGAGGCCCAATCATTGGAGGCGTTTAAGGAGGAGATAGATAGTTATCTAATTAGTCAAGGTATCAAGGAATATGGGGATAAGGCCAGAAATTGGGGCTAGAAAGGAATAGTGTTTTTTTTTCTTTTTTTCCTTTAGCTTATGGAGCAGACTTTTTTCCCCATTTCTCATTTCTTTTTTTCTTTTTCTTTTTCCCTTTCTTTTCCTTGGAGCAAACTCAAAGGGCTGAATGGCCTACTTCTGCTCCCTTGTCTTGTGATCTTGTGAAAGAAAAGGTGACAATTTTACCATGACTCTTTTGTCTTTTGTACTCTGAGCATGTGGCAAGGCACCTGAATTCCCCAAAATGGATCCACCCGATACAGCCTGCTATATGGATGAAGTATTTTCCTTTGGTTCCCAGCCATTTCTAAAAATTATCTAAAAGGGAAGTCAGAATATACATTTCCAGAATGTTCACATAAAATTTACACTGTTTTTATCAGATTTTTATGTACAAGGATTCAAGTAAGAGAAAAAAATCAAAAACTGTATTGACTATAACCTATTGACAATAGCGGAGGCATAGAGCTTGAACGTATGAAATATGTTAATTAAAGAGAAATAGATTCACCAAGGCAGTAAAATGGTAATATTGCAGATATGTAATGATGTAATGCAGATGATAAATAATGCTGAATGCAAGAAGCAGGTTTGCGGTGACTATGGTCTTGCAGCACTGTAGAAATGCAATGTAATATTTGCACTTCTGTGTCTTAATACTTAGAAAGAAGATAGATACAGTATGTATCCATTGTCACATTAAAGTTAATAATTAATGACTGTACTAATTAATGGGAATAGAATTCTCACCAATTACTAAATCTATTTCAAACTTGAGTCCCTCCTGATAACAAAGCAAATATGAATACAAAACCATCTGACCAATTAGTCAGGCAATTGAAACATACCTTTAGACAACTTTAACTCTTTAAACAGATCTTTCCAACTGCTCTTTAGATTGTGGATATTTATTATTTTGATACTTCCTCAAGTATGTCTTCTCAAGTGCGGTGATAAACCCAAATGAAAACTGCCTATATGAAATGCAAGAAAAACTTTTGGAAATAAACCTTGCCCATTTCAGAATCAGAATCAGAATCAGGTTTATTATCACTGACATATGTTGTGAAATGTGTTGTTTTGCGGCAGCAGTTCAGTGAAAGACATAAAAATTACTGTAAGTTACCAAAAAATAAATAAATAAAATAGTGTAAAAGAGTAATAATGAGGTAGAGCTCATAGGTTCATGGACCATTCAGAAATCTGATGGTGGAGGGGAAGAAACTGTTCCTGAAATGCTGAGTGTGGGTCTTCAGGCTCCTGTACCTCCTCCCTGATGGTAGTGATGAAAAGAGGGTATGTCCTGGATTGCGAGGGCCCTTAATGATGGATGCCGCTTTCTTGAGGCATCACCTTGCGAAGATGTCCTCGATGGTGGGGAGGGCTGTACCCGTGATGGAGCTGGCTGAGTCTATAACCCTCTGCAGCCTCTTTCAATCCTGCGCATTGGAGCCTCCATACCAGGTAGTGATGCAACCAGTCAGAATGCTCTCCACTGTACATTTATAGAAATTTGCAAGAATTTCTGGTGACATACCAAATCTCCTCAAACTCTTAATGAAGTAGAGATGCTGGCGTGCCTTCTTCATGATTGCTTCAATGTTTTGGGCCCAAGATAGATCCTCTGAGATGTTGATGCCCAGGAACTTGAAGCTGCTCACCCTTTCCACCACTGACCCCTCAATGAAGACAGGTGTGTGTTCTCCCAACTTCCCCTTCCTGAAGTCCACAATCAATTCCTTGTTCTTGCTGACATTCAGTGCAAGGTTGTTGTTGCGACAATACACAACCAGCCGATCTATCTCACTCCTGTATGCCTCTTTATCACCATCTGAGAATCTGCCAACAACAGTGATGTCATCAGCAAATTTATAGAAGGCGTTTGAACTGTGCCTAGCCACACAGTCATGAGTGTAGAGAGACTAGAGCACACATCCTTGAGGTGCGCCTGTGTTGATTGTCAGCGAGGAGGAGATGTTATTACCGACCTGCATTAACTGTGGTCTCCTGATAAGGAAGTCAAGGATCCAGTTGCAGAGGGACGTACAGAGGCCCAGATTTTGAAGCTTGTTGATTAATACTGAGAGGATGATTGTGTTAAACGCCAAGCTGCCTGTTGTGCCTCGATGAACAGCAGCCTGATATTTGTATTGCTGTTGTCCAGGTGCTCCAAATCTGAGTGAAGAGCCAGTGAGATTGCATCCACTGTAGACCTGTTGCAGCGAAAGGCAAATTGCAGCAGGTCCAGGTCCTTGCTCAGGCAGAATTTAATTCCAGCCATGACCAACCTCTCAAAGCACTTCATCACAGTAGATGTGAGTCCTACCTGGCGACAGTCATTGAGGCAGCTCACCCTGCCTCAAAAAATAATTTGACCAGAATGCCTACAAAATTCACCTCCAATATGATCATCATCACTTAATTCTCCCAACAGTAACTGCATTTGTTATTACTATGGCCTTATTGCCATGGTTCCCAATTCTAGAAGCAGCCAGCACTGGTTGAAGTATTGGTATTGGTATTGGTTTGTTATTGTCACTTGTACTGAGGTACAGTGAAAAACTTGTCTTGCATACCGTTCATACAGATCAATTCATTACACAGTGCATTGAGGCAGTACAGGGTAAAAACAATAACAGAATACAGAGTAAAGTGTCACAGCTACAGAGAAAGTGCAGTGCAAGTAGACAATAAGGTGCAAGGTCACAACAAGGTAGATTGTGAGGTCACGAGTCCATCTCATCGTATAAGGGAACCATTCAATAGTCTTATCACAGTGAGATAGAAGCTGTCCTTGATCCTGGTAGTAAGTACTGCTGATCAAAGCCGTGCTTATACCACTGAAAGCAGAGATGCTAGTGGAAAGGGTTCCACAGGTTGTAGAGACACAACCAGATGCAGCTCTGGATGTCTTGTTTGATGCAGTGGAGAGAGGGTAGGTGTCCTCTATCCCCAGGGCCTGAAACCACTCCCAATGAGTATGACAGCAAAGTGCTAATATTACTGGAAAACCAATCAGAGTTCTAGACCATTCATCCAAAGACATGAGCTTGAATCTTACCATGGCAGCCGGAGAATTTTAAATTCAAATAATTAAGTAAATAAGAAATTTAAAACGAAAGCAAGTCTCGGTAAGAGTAACCATGAGACTACTGGATTGTTGTTAAAACCCATCTTGTCCACCAAGGTGCTCCATGAAAGGAAATCTGTTACCTTCCCTGGTCTGTCCTAAACGTGACTCCAGATAAAACAATTTCCAGATAAAAAAATCTTTTTTATTTCAAAATATCCATCATTCATTAAAATTCTAAAATATATAAATGCAGAACGTTGAAGTTAAATTCAAATAATTAAGTAAATAAGAAATTTAAAACGAAAGCAAGTCTCGGTAAGAGTAACCATGAGACTACTGGATTGTTGTTAAAACCCATCTTGTCCACCAAGGTGCTCCATGAAAGGAAATCTGTTACCTTCCCTGGTCTGTCCTAAACGTGACTCCAGATAAAACAATTTCCAGATAAAAAAATCTTTTTTATTTCAAAATATCCATCATTCATTAAAATTCTAAAATATATAAATGCAGAACGTTGAAGTCAACATTTTCATAACAAGTAATGTTATTCCTTGTCAACGTTACCGGGACTGGAGGGCTTGAGTTATAAAGAGAGGCTGAAAAGGCTGGGACTTTTATTCCTGGAGTGTAGGAGGCTGAGGGGTGACCTTACAGGGGTATATAAAATCATGAGGAGCTTAGATTAGGTGGATGGTCACGGTCTGTTTCCCAGGGTAAAACTAGAGGACATATATTTAAGGTGAGAAGGGAAAGATTTACGTGGCACAAATTTTTCATGCAGAGGGTGGTGAGTCTATGGAATGAGTTGGCAGGGGAAGCTGTGGAGGCAGGTACAATTACCAATGTTTAAAAGACATGGGTAGAAAAAGCCTGGAGGGATTTGGGCCAAATGCAGGCAAATGGGAACTAGCTCAGATTGACAACTTGGTTGGCATGGACAAGTTGGGCTGAAGGGTCCATTTCTGTGCTGTATGATTCTATGACTCGACTTAAAATTAATACATAATCAGTTATCATCCATTTGGAAACTTAAAGTGAATAGTTCATGGGATTTTAACACAAATTGAACTAATTTGTGTGCAATGGTAGGAGGGCTCTGAACTCTGGCCCTTACCCACTGAGCCCCTAAATGTGGTTGACTCTTAGCTGTTCACAGTTGAGGGGTTATCAGAGGTGGAAAATAAATGCCAGTGTTGTCAACAATGTCCACATCCCATGAATGAGTTTAAAATTTGCTCTCAAGTTTCTAGGGAAGGGGAGGTGTCAACACGTCATATTAAAGGTCAAAAGCAGCAGCCCTAGGAAGATGGATGTAGCACCACTTGAAGTTTAATGACCTTCTCGTGGTCAGACAAAACACCTTCACTGAGGATCGACTTTCCCTGATTTACAAATTGGATGTAGTCCAAGCTTGTACTTCTCCTCACCTTTAACCTAAACCTTGTGGATTTCTTCTTTCAGATCACCAAGCACTCCCCCTGTGACCTGGCACTACCTATAGAGCAAGAAGACTGTGATAATGTTATGCTGTGGACGTAGTTGGGAACCTCTGTCTCAGATCCAGCCATTGCCTCGAATCATGGGTAGCTTAGCAGTGGCATTTACATGTGGTGAGTCAACAGGGGTGAGTGACCTGAGCAGCACAGGGGATAAGGGTAGAAAAAATGCTGGCTTCCCTGAGCATGTGCTCTTACACAAATCCTGTTTCAGAGAACTCAGATAAGGAGTCAGTCAAGGCAGCCTCCAGGCAAAGGCTGATGGTCATGCACAACAAAATGCTTAGTATGTAGCAATGCCTGTCTGAAAGCCTGAATGAAATATCAAAGAACATGTGGGGGGGGGGGGGGGGGCAGTTCCAAATTTACTATGTGTGCAGCTTAGCTCTAGTAGGTGGCTTCATTTCAACACTCATTGGCCCAACTTTTGTTCAACCTCTGGAGGAAGTGCTGACAGTCTTAAGACATATTAAGGTGGATAAATCCCTGAGGCCTGATCAGGTTTATCCTAGGACATTGTGGGAAGCTAGAAAAGAAATTGCAGGGGCCCTAGAGGAGACACTTGCATTATCTTTATCCAGGGGTAAACCAACGGAAGACTAGAGGGTGACTAATGCTGTGCATTTATTTAATACAATAAATGCACAGCCAAGGACAAGGCAGGGAACCACAGGCCAGTGACCCTAACATCAATGGTAGGAAAGTAACTGGATTGGATTCTGAGGGACAGGATCTACCAGTATTTGGAAAGGCAGGGACTAATAAAGGATAGTTAGCATGGCTTTGTGCGTGGGAAATCATGCCTCACAAATTTGATTGAGTTTTTTAAGGATGGAATGAAGAAGATTGATGAGGGCAGGGCAGTAGACTTTGTCTATGTTGATTTTAGCGAGGCCTTTGACAAGGTCCTGCCTGGTAGGCTAGTCTGGAAGTTTAGATCACATGGGATCCAGGGTGAGTTAGCCAATTGGATACAAAATTGGCTTGTTGGAAGGAGACAGAGGTTGGTAGTGGAGGGCTGTTATTCAGACTGGAGCACTGTGGCCAGTGGCGTGCCACAGGGATCGGTGCTGGGTCCTCTGCAATTTGTCACCAATATTAATAATTTGTATGACGATGTTATTAACACAGTTATTAAGTATGCGGATGACACCAAAATTGGTAGTGTAGTGGACAGTGAAGAAGGTTATCTAAGATTACAATGGGATTGAGATGAACTGGAGAATTGGGCAAAGGTATGAAAGATGGAATTTAACTCTGACAAGTGTGAAGTGTTGCATTTTGGTAAGTTAAACCAGGCAGGACTTACACAGTAAATAGTAGTGCCCTGGAGAGTGTTGTAGAACAGAGAGACCTAGGGGCACAGGTGCATAGTTCCCCGCAAGTGGCAACATGGGTAGGCAGGCTGGTGAAGAAGGTGCTTAGCACACTTATCTTCATTAGTCAGGGCACTGAGTACTAGAGTTGGGATGTCATGTTGCAGCTGTACAGACGTTGGTGAGACCACACTTTTTGGTATTGTGTGCAGTTGTGGTCACAGAGCTATAGGAAGGATGTCATTAAGATGGAAAGGGTGCAGAAAAAATTCACAAGGATGTTACCGGAACTGGAGGGCTTGAGTTATAAGGAGAAGCTGGATAGGCTAAGACTTTTTTCCCTGGAGCATAGGAGGCTGAGGGGTGACTTCATAGAGGTATAGAAAATCATGAGGGGCGTAGATAAGGTGGATGGTCACAGGGGAGGGGAGTCTAAAACTAGAGAGAATAGATTTAAGGTGAGAGGGGAAAGATTTAAAAGGGACCTGAGGGGAAACTTTTTCCACACCGAGGGTGGTGGGTATATGGAACGAGCTACCAGAGGGAGCTGTAGAGGCAGATATTATTACAATGTTTAAAGGGCATTAGGGCAGCTACATGGATAGGAAAGATTGAGAGGGCTGTGGACCAATGGAAAGCAAATGGGACTAGCTGGGATAGACATGTTGGTTGGCATGGATGAGTTGGGCTGATGGAACTGTTCCTGTGCTGTGAAACTATGATTCCAATGTTTCAGTTTCCATTTCAGCATGAGCAAAAGCCACCTGTTTGAATGCAATACAGTTTCATTTTGCAGCCACCCTGTCCACAATTACTCACAAGGGCTTCGAAGGTGACACAGCAATCCAGCAATCCAGCAATCCATTCTCCAGCTGATTGTTGGGACAGCTAGGGAGTGGCAGTGGCTCTGTGGAGCAGGCGTTATTTCCTCTGGATGTTAATAATAATGAATTCTTCACAGCCATTCTGACAGTGCCATCGTTGTTACCTGCGATCCAGGCAGTAAAGTCTGTATCCAAGATCTGACCTCTCTACTTAAGGAAGGATATATTGTAATAGAAGGAATGTATTTCAATTGATGGAATGTAGTGAAGTTTCACCGGATTGTGTCCTAAGATGGGAGGGTGGTGGAGGGGGTGTGGAATTGTGATTGGTGGGAAAGAGTGCGGTCAAGTGATGAGAGATTAAGCTGCTTCATCTATAACCATGCTTCCATCATAAGGTCAGAAGTGGGGATGTTTAGTGATGATTGCACCAAGCTCAATTTCATTCACAAATCCTTGGCAAATGAAGCAGCCCATGCCTACACGCAGCAAGTCCAAGACAACATTCAGGCATGGACTGATAACTGGCAAGTAAAATTTGAGCCACTTAAGTTACAGACAATAAATCAAATCTGTGACCTCCACTACACAAGAAGAAGGGCAACAAGTGCAAGGAAATTGTGCCATCTACAGGATCCCCTCCAAGTCACACCCTTTCCAGATTGGAAATATTTCACCATTCATTGTCACTGTGTTTAAATCCAAGAACTCCCTAACCAATAATGCTGCAGGAGTACCTTCACCCCCACCTTCCCAAAGGCAATTAGGGACTGTCAATAAATGCTGGCCTCGCAAGTGATAGCCAGATCTTGAATTTTTTAAAATATTAAGCCGACTGGTTCTATAGCCTGGAGACACAAGGGACCGCAGATGCGGGAATCTGGAGTAACACACGAAGCGCTGGAGGAACTCAGCAGGTCAGGCAGCATCTATGAAGGGAAATGGACATTTTGGGTCGAGACCCTTCATCTGGTTCTATAGTCTCTTGAGTTGAGAATAACAAGAGGAGATCTCATTGAAACATATGAAATTCTTCAGAGGCCTGACAGGGTTGATACAGAGTTGTTGTGTCCCCTAGTTGGAGTGTCCAGATCCAGGTTACAGCCTCAAAGTTGGCCGTTCTGATCAGAGATGAGGAAACTCACTCCATGATATAGGGATTAATAAGGACATAACATAAGAAATAAGAATTTTTAAAAAACTGCATATGTTGGAAATACAAAATAAAAACAAATTTTGCTGGAAACACTCAGCAGGTCAGGTGCACATATGAAAAGTGAAACAGAGTTAATGTTTCAGGTCAAAGGCCCTTTGTCAAACGCAAACGGCCATCATGATATGAAAATATCATGGTTGTCCATTGCATTTCGGGCATTGCCTGTCATTATCTTCAGGCCAGGGCTGTTGACCAGCTACACACTGAAGAAGTGATATCTCTTATTATTCATGAAGATCTGGGACCGTCAATGTAATAGTAAAGAGTCAATGTTTTCCTAAATGAATGGGAGTCCTGATGAATGTCAGATTTCTGCCTGGTTAACTATAGCGTTAGCTGGATTGTTGCTGTCTACTTTGGCAGTATTGGTGCCAAACCAATGTTTGACAATGATGGACATCCCTATCTGTCTACTCTGTATAGTTCCACTGTACAAAATTAACACATGCAGTTGGTGCTGATCAATTTATTGGATGGTGCAAATCATACTAATATGAGTGCTTGCAATTTACCAAAGAAATTAAAAGCAAAATAGGTCATGCAATGATTTGAGATAGCGGCTGAGGATAAAGATAGTACTATGCCCCCAATTTCACAGGCAGTATCTCCAATCATTTCAAGCCTGAATAGTTACTGGAGCTCTGAAAAGGGATAATGATTTTCTGAGATCATTATGGAGAATAGTTTCAATAACTGGCTCATTAACTCCTGAGTGAACCTATTACAGTAACAATCACTTTTTGGTGTCAGTGGAACCAGTCTGCTTCCTTCTGTCAAGGACACAGAAAGAATTCTGGACTGAAAATTGACTCATAAAGGTTGAAGATCTCTGTTCATATCAGAATAAGGTACAAACTAAACATTCTACTAGGTCCCATGTACAATAATTCTGCATGTTATTATTATTTTTCCTTCATCTTTCAAAACAAGCTACAATTAGAAGTTTCTTTAATGCAGGAAAAGACACTTTAAGGTTCTTCATTAAGACAGAATGAAGTCAAACCACTAACAGAAATTCATGAGTGCTGATGATCAAAAAGAGCTGAGCTTTAAGGATGGTGTTAAAGGTAGAATGGGAGAGAAACATAAGCTACAGGGAGGAAAGACCAGAGGATGGGGACTATACACCATAGACTGAGAGGACAGCCTAACTGTATACATCTCTCCCGCTCCTCTGGCCTCTTGCCAGTTGCTGATAGGGCCAGAAATCATGAAAATCCATTCTTTGGAAGATTCCCTTTCAGTCTCCTTTTCTTCCACTGTGAGGTGCTGAGTCCATAGCACCATCATTGAGTTTTATTCCCACGATGTGGTAGCTTCTGTCTCTGTGATGGAGATCACACAAGGAGACTACTAATGCACAGAGATAAGTTGGCTCTTAGGAGCTTAATATGGTGTCATGGTAAGATCAGGCTGATGGTGAACAGAATGTTCAAGCTGCGCTCCTCAGGCTACTAGGATGTTCATTTACAAATAAAAAGGTTGATCACATAACTTTTAATCAATGAGGCTCTTATTTTACTTTATTGTGCACTTTTATTTTGCATCTTCGGGGATCTGAGGCTTGTTTTCTGAGAATGAAGATAGGAAATAGGCAAAAGGAACAACACAGAACATCACAACAGAATGTGGGAAGTACCTTGACAGCACTGATTAAATCAAAGTGATAATTTCAACTGAAACAGCTCACTCACTCGTCTATATATGATAAAGAAACAGCATCATTTAGTTTCAGAACAATTCAGTTAATCGTCAAGTAAAAGAGAATAGACCTTTCTGAAATAAATTTAAATGCAATTTGTTTAGTAAAATTCCATATCAGTCCATCATTAATTCTAAATACTTTTACCAGGGATTGTCTGTGTATACTTCAACAAAGACTTCTGTAGTCTGCATTTATTCTGTTCTAGTATTTGACACTAGTACTTTAATAAGTAATATCTACTGGCTGTAAGTGTATCTACAAGGATAGGAGTGAAGGTGCAAGTCAGAGGGTCAGTTTCTTGTTTGTTTCCAGTCTTTTAAAACAGAATTATATCCAGCCGTCTATTAGGTACACTGCAATTACTCCCCAAGATTCCTTTAAAATCATGTCCCAATGCCATGACTTCTACTGTGAACACTATAAGTTCCCCTCCAAGCCCTACATCAGGTGGATTTGGAAATACATCGCAGTTCCTTCGCTCAGGGATATAAATCCTGAAACTCCCTACCCAATAAAACTGCAGGGTACTCTCAAATGCAGGATTGCAGTGTCTCTGGCAGGCAGATCACATGCATTGGTCCAATAGGCAATAAATTGGTAAATTGGTTTATTATTGTCACATGTAGCAAGGTACAGTGAAAAACTTCATTTGGCATGCCATCCATACCGATCATTTCATCACATCAGTACATTGAAGTAGTACAAGGGAATTAACATAATGCAGAATAAAGTGTTACAGTTACAGAGAAAATGTAGTGCAGGTAGACAATAAGATGCAATGCCACGTTGAGGTAGGTTGTGAGATAAAGAGTCCATCTTATCGTACAAGGGGACCATTCATTAGTCTTATAACAGCAAGATAGAAGCTGTCCTTGGTGGTATGTGCTGTCAGGCTTTGGTATCTTCTGCCTGATGTGAAGGGGGAGAAGAGAGGATGTCTGGAGTGGGCGGGCTCCTTGATTATGTTGACTGTGTTACTGAGGCAGTGAGAAGTGTAGACAAGAGTCCATGGAGGAGAAGCTGGTTTTCGTGATGTGCTGAACTGTGCCCACAACTCTCTGCAGTTTCTTGAGGTCACAGGCTGAGCAGTTGCTCAATAAGGAATAAGCAATGATTTTACCAGTGAAGCCAATGTCTCATGAAAAAATAAATATGCACTAAGTAATGCTGGCCTTATTTGCATTTGTCAGAGTAGGAGCATGTGATGAAGTAGCTGTCTGTTTCCTGGACTGGAACAGTAGATTCACTCTAACTAACATAGAACGTAGAACACTACAGCACAGTACAGGCCCTTTGGCCCACAATGTTGTGCCGACATTTTATAGAACATAGAACATAGAAAAACTACAGCACAATTCAGGCCCTTCAGCCCACAAAGCTGTGCTGAACATGTCCCTACCCTAGAAGTTACTAGGCTTACCCATAGCCCTCTATTTTTCTCATCTCCATGTACCTATCCAACAGTCTCTTAAAAGACCCTATCGTATCTGCCTCCACCACCGTTGCCGGCAGCCCATTCCACACACTCACCACTCTCTGTGTAAAAAAATTACCCCTGACATCTCGTCTATACCTATTCCCCAGCACCTTAAACCTATGTCCTCTTGTGGCCACCATTTCAGCTCTGGGGAAAAGCCTCTGACTATCAATACCTCTCATGATCTTATATACCTCTATCAGGTCCCCCCAATCCTCCATCGCTCCAAGGAGAAAAGACCGAGTTCCCTCAACCTGTTTTCATAAGGCATGCTCTGCATTCCAGGCAGCATCCTTGTAAATCTCCTCTGCACCCTTTCTATGGCTTCCACATCCTTCCTGTAGTGAGGTGACCAGAACTGAGTACAGTACTCCAAGTGGGGTCTGACCAGGGACCTATATAGCTGCAAGAATACCTCTCGGCTCCTAAATTCAATTCCCCAATTGATGAAGGACAATACACCATATGCTTTCTTAACCACAGAGTCAACCTGCGCAGCCGCTTTGAGCGTCCTATGGACTCGGACCCCAAGATCCCTCTGATCCTCTACACTGCCAAGAGTCCTACTATTAATACTATATTCTGCCATCATATTTGACCTACCAAAATGAACCACTTCACACTTATCTGGGTTGAACTGCATCTGCCACTTCTCAGTCCAACTTTGCATCTTATCTATGTCCCTCTGTAACCTCTGACAGCCCTCCAAACTATCTACAACACCTCCAACCTTTGTGTCATCCACAAACTTACTAACCCACCCCTCCACTTCCTCATCCAAGTCATTTATAAAAATCACAAAGAGCAAGGGTCCCAGTACAGATCCCTGAGGTACACCACTGGTCACCAACCTCCATGTAGAATACCACCCTTCAACAACCACTCTTTGCCTTCTTTGGGCCGGCCAGTTCTGGATCCACACTGCAATGTCCCCTTGGATCCCATGCCTCCTTACTTTCTCAATAAGCCTTGCATGGGGTACCTTATCAAATGCCTTGCTGAAATCCATATACACTACATCTACTACTCTCCCTTCATCGATGTGTTTAGTCACATCCTCAAAAAATTCAATCAGGCTCCTAAGGCAGGACCTGCCCTTGACAAAGCCATGCTGACTATTCCTAATCATATTATACCTCTCCAAATGTTCATAAATCCTGCCTCTTAGGATCTTCTCCATCAGCTTACCAACCATTGAGGTAAGACTCACTGGTCTATAATTCCCTGGGCTATCCCTACTCCCTTTCTTGAATCAGGGAACAACATCCGCAGCCCTCCAATCTTCAGGAACCTCTCCTGTCTCCATCGACAATGCAAAGATCATTGTCAGAGGCTCTGCATCTCTTCCCTCGCCTCCCACAGCAGCCTGGGGTACATCTCATCCAGTCCCAGCGACTTATCTAACTTGATGCTTTCCAAAACCTTCAGCACCTCCTCTTTCCTAATATCTACACATTCAAGCTTTTCAGGCCGCTGCAAGTCCCCACTACAATCCCCCAGATCTTTTTCAAAGGAACGTAGACAGGGTGTTGTTACATGTTAGAATTGCTCAGCAAAGAAGCATAAATCTGAGAATCCTCTCTATAATCTGAAGTAGTTCACTTTTTTGAAAAAGCCTTTCATGAATGTGAAGCTGTTACCAACAAAGGTAAGCAGAGTATGTAGGTGTCAGACATAGTATATGTACATATGCAGAATAGTTGGAGAGAATGGAATAAACAAGATGCATTTTAGCAATTTCTCTAGTCTCTTAGTGATTCATTATAATCTTGGAATTATCTTCAATTAAAATAAGAGCCTCCACATACTGTACATTACAATAATAGTATCTTGTCAAGACATCTGACCTGCTGCTGTTACCATATTCCATTATTAACGTGCCTGCCAGATCATTCACTGCAGGTACTGGTGTCTTCTGATGGAATGAAGAGGATGAAGTTTGTTGGATGCAGATCTGTATTCCTATCCACAAAGACCGTTTTGAGCTGGCTGCATGTCATGTCAACGCCCCTTCCCATTCTCACGCAGACCTGTCTGTCCTCAGCCTTCTTCATTGTCACAGTGAGGCCAAATAGAGACTAGGAGAACAGCACCTTATATTCCGCTGGGATAGCCCACAGTCCAACGGTATGAACATTGAATATTCCAATGTCAGGTAACCCCACTCTCTCTGAGTTCCTTTCCCACTCCCACTGGTCCACCCAGGGTGTCTCTCCCTTTGTTCACCATTTCCATCCCTCCCGCCCCCACCCCCATAACGTAGACTCATCACCCTTTCCCATCTGGTTCCATCTTCCCATCACCTACATACCCATCTACCTGGATTTCTTCTTCCTTGATTCACCTTTACTTTTTCCTCCCCAAATTGATTCCATCTGCCCATCATCCCTCCCTTATCCAGATCCACCTATCACCTACCAGCCTCTCTCTCTGTTCTTCCCCATCCCCTCCTCCACCCGGCTCCATCTGCCTAATTTCTGTATGACTCCACCTATCACCTAACAGTCTCTGTCTTACCCCTTATCTGGCTTCTATTATCTTCCCTCTACACTCTCAGTCCTGATGCAGGGTCTCAACCCAAAATGTTGACCATCCCTTTGCCTCCACAGATGCTGCCTGACTTGCTGAGTTCCTGCAGGTTCCAGCATCTACAGCCTCTTGTGTCTGAATTCCTTTCTCTCTGGATATGTTTAGAAAACTGTAAATTGTGTTTGAGGTTTTGTTGTTTGCTCATTTGTTGAAATAATTAAAAAAATGCATGTTCAAACCATCAGAATTCTGAATAGATTTACACAGAATGCTTGCAAGCACTGCCCATTCAGTTTGAACAGGAGATGGCATCCTTAAGTTACATTCTTGGAATGCTGACATTGCCTTCTGGAAGTTGTAGTCTGTGTCCTTATATGGTCCCCAAATCCATTGAATAAGTAGCAGTATCTATAAGAGGTCAAGTCCCTGGCCCTATATGGGAGGACCGGCTCATGGAAAGGAGGATCTATCCTGGGCCCAACACATTGATGCAATTATGAAGAAGGCACGCCAACGGCTCTACTTCATTAGGAGTTTGAGCAGATTCAGTTGTCGCCAAAGACTCTTGAAAATTTCCACAGATGTACGGTGGAGAGCATTCTGACTGGTTGCATCACCACCTGGTATGGAGGCTCCAATGCACAGGATCTCAAGAGGCTGCAGAGAGTTGTAGACTCATCCAGCTCCATCACCGACACAACCCTCCCCACTGTCAAGGATACCTTCAAGAGGTGGTACCTCAAGAAGGCGGCATCCATCACTAAGGACCCTCACCACCCGGGACATGCCCTCTTCTTATTACTACCATTGGCGAGGAGGTACAGGAGCCTGAAGACCCCACTCTACAGTTCAGGAACAGCTTCTTTCCCTCTGTCATCAGATTTCTGAACGGTCAATAAACCCATGGACAATACCTTGTTATTCCTTAATATTCAGACTATTTATTTAATTTTGTAATTTAGAGTAATTTTATATCTTTTCACTGTACTGCTGCCGCAAACCAACAAATTTCATGACAAATAAGTAAGGGATAATAAATCCGATAAATCTGGATACGGTCCATAACCTCACTACTCTTTTGCCTCAGTTCTATAGACTCTGTGTCTGTCTCCAGGGTAAAAATAGATGCAAAAAATTCATTTAAGACCTCCCCCATCTCTTTTGGCTCCATGCATAGGTGACTAAGAGGACCAATTTAATCTCTTGCTACCCTTTTGCTCTTAATATAGCTATAGAAACCCTTGGGATTCTCTTTCACCCTGTCTGCCAGAGCAACCTCATGTCCTCTTTTTGCCCTCCTGATTTCTCTCGTAAGTGTTGCCTTGCATTCCTTATACTCCTCAAGTGCCTCATTTGATCCTAATTGCCACCTTCTTTTTCTTTACCAGGGCCTCAATATCCCTTGATAACCAACTTTTCCGAAACCTGTTAGCCTTGCCTTTTATTCTAACAGGAACATACAGTATTTCACTTTTGAAAGCTTCCCACTTACCAAGCATCTCTTTGCTGGAAAACAGTCTATCCCAATCCACATCTGCCAGATCCCTTCTGTTACCATCAAAATTGACCTTACTCCAAACCATCTACTACCACTGCCTGGCTTCTTGCGTCTGGTTAGCATAACACTTTACAGCGCCAGAGACCCGGGTTCAAATCCGGCCACTGTCTGTAAGGAGTTTGTACGTTCTCCCCGTGTCTGTGTGGGTTTCCTCTGGGTGCTCCGGTTTCCTCCCACGTTCCAAAGACGTGGAGGTTAGGAAGTTATGGGCATGTTATGTTGGCGCCGGAAGCGTGGCGACACTTGCAGGCTGCCCCCCAAAATCACTACGCAAAAGATGTATTTCACTGTGTGTTTCAATGTACATGTGACTAATAAAGATCTTATCTTAACTTACTAACCGCGTTAACAACACTACCATCCGAATTGTTAATATAGATGGCACACCACAGACCTCCAGTCGGAATAACAACCCTCCATTACCACCCACTGTCTCCTTCCACTAAGTCAATTTTGTATCCAACTGGCTAGCTCACCTTGTATCCTTTGTAATCTTCCAGACCAGCCTACCATGCAGTACATTGTCAAAGGCCTTGCTAAAGTCTATTTGGACAACACCTACCACCCTGCTCTCATCAGTCTTCTTCATTGCCTCTTCAAAAAACTCAATCATATCGAATTTCTACCGTTTTGATTCTGATAATCAGTTCCTAATACATGCTACCATATTACAGTAAAACTCTGCTATTCACTCACCAATCTTTCAGAAACTCCAGTAGTTTGATATCTGGTTCACCAGGAGCTGATTCCCACCAGACCCCCAGTTTCCCCACTTTCTCGAACACATCGAGGCCCCAGTCCCCACAGTCCCTTGAAACTCACCTGGTTCTATTTCCTGCACACCTTTGAAATGTGCCAGTTTCACTGGATATTGTACTACGAAACACCTGAAAAAAAGGTGAACTAATTTGCTGGCACCTTGCAGGACAATCAAGCAAGGTTATTGAAATAATGATAAGATACCTTTATTAATCACATGTACATTGAAACACACAGTGAAGTGCATATTTTGCGTAGAGTGTTTTGGGGGCAGCCTGCAAGTGTCGTCATGCTTCCGGTGCCAACGTAGCATGCCCACAACTTCCTAACCCGTACATCTTTGGAATGTGGGAGGAAACTGGAGCACCCGGAGGAAACCCATGCAGACACGGGGAGAATGTACCAACTCCTTACAGAGAGTGGCCGGAAATGAAGCCGGGTCGCTGGCGCTGTAATAACGTTATGCTAACCACTACCGTGCCTGCCATCAGAAATCTCCAAGAGTTATAAATTTGGCATTTGCAGCCAAAGAACTGGCTCTCAGAAGAGCAGTCCACTTCCCTTCTCCTTATTTCACTGTAGCCCTGCAACTTATTTTCTCTCAGCTGCACGTCAACTCCCTTTTGATTCCTTTGCCACTTATCTAAATTAAGGGGTAATTGGCAGAAACTAATTAATCTATTAGTTTTGGTACGTGGGAGGAAAATGCAACATGCAGTACATTCACGGAAAGAACATGCAAGCTCCACACTGATGGAGGTTATGAGTGAACCAGGATCTCAGGAGCTGTGCAGTAGTCACACTATTTGTTGTGTCCCCATGTCACCCTCAAATCTTTTCCATTTATTTGCCCACTCCTGATGTTCAGCTTTATGTCCTGCAGTTAATTTGTCTTTCCTTTCCCTTTTTAAATAATGGTACCACATTAGCAGCTTTATCTGCCATCTGGTGGAAGGAAAGGGGTTAAGGAATTTGGGAACAGTGCAGGCATCATGGAACCACTCACCCTGATACACACCGACGTTTTTATTGACATAATGGCCTTACACGTTTCATGCTTATCATTCTCTTCAGGTGTAGCATTGGACCCAGGGAGTTAACCATGGTTCTTTGGTCAATAGCTATCTTTAGTTAACACTGAAAACAGATGGACTAGTTACTAACACATCGCTTTCATGAGAGTTTTCTCTGTTCTGATTGGCTGCTATATTTGCTGTGTTAGAATAGTGGCAACAATTCAAAGAACTTTATTAACTGGAGTATGCCTTGGGATATCCTGAAAGATATAGTACACATTTGTGTGATTGTACCTTTATGAACTAAGTGAACCATGTGGTATAGCCTTGATACATCATTGAACCAGATTCTGCTGTTGAGTTTGAGGTGGTGGCCTTCAATGTTTTCTGGTTAGTGCTAAATTGTCTCAGTGATAATACTTGCAGCAATGTCTAAGGAACACACAGACACCAGAAAAGGGATGTGAAAGATGACATACAAATGTGATATTGAAAAGTCAACACCAGATGGCACCATATAACAGCAGATCAAAAGAAATAATTTGTTAAGTTACTCAGTTTTGTGTGGCATTAATCAAAATGATGTCAGTCTTGTCTTTGGAAATATTTATCCTTGCCAGAGATAACCATTTAAGTTTTCCACATTCATTGAAGTGTGTTCTCCTGATCATGAATATTTAATGTAACTATCAATGTTATTTGATAGGTTGCAATGTTTAATTTTCAGTAGAATAAATAACATAGCCATCCGCTTACAGAGTTCATGATTAAGCATCAGCAATCAAGCAGAGAAAAGAATTAATTGGACACATCTAAATTTGGACTCCTTTGAATTAGTTGTAATGCTATTGAAATGCATCACATATAGCTTGCAGGGTTCTGATTTCAGTGTTTGTTTGCAGAAGCTGGTATGCTGGTGATGGGGTGTATGGGCTTGGAACTAAGCACAAAATTATAAACATTATGAATGATTGCTTCTTTAATGTCCAATAGGGGAGACATGAATAACACATATGATTTTAAATCAGAGTTAATCAGAGGAAAATTTAGCATAAGGTTCTAAACAGTCAGAAATGGATAGAAGCTGATGCATTCCTGGCCAGATCTCCTGGGAAAGAGGAGAGGCCAAGCTGTGGAAACATTGATTTTCCTTGTGGTACTGGGAGGAATTTTCAACAACAGCAGACTTGTCTTAACATGGAAGCAAAACTGCGTGGGCAAGCTCAACAGGAACACCATTGTTCTGATGAAACACCATCAACCTGAAATCTTAGCTCTGTTTTGCTGTCCCTAGATGCTTCCTGGCCTACTGAGTATTTCTGACACTCTCTAGCAGTAACAGATCCTTGCATTGCAGACAATTATGAGGTTGCAGTCTGCCTCAGTGAGCCTCATGACACTGAACCACACTGAACAGTTAAAATGGTGGCTGGCGATATTCCAGATGGAGCAGAGTGGCTGAACAATCCATTTAAAAGGCACCCAAGTCCCACTCCCAGTAGAAATTGAGGTTAAAATTGGCCCAATGTCTTTTTTTTGGTTTGTGCTACAAATTACTAAGTCATAATTTTACTAGAATGATGCCAGGGATGAGGAATTTTATTTATTCCAAAAGATTGACTATTTTCCTTCAGATATAGAAGCTATGAGGAGATTCAATGCAACAGGAACAGCTTTGATAGAGTAAGTAAGGAGAAATTGTTTATTGGGGCAGAAAATTTAGTAATTTGAGAATTTAAATTTAGAGCAAAGGAACCAATGGCCACAAGAGGGAATACTTGCTTTGCTTCTGCAGTAGGTTGTATTATAACATTGTCTGAAATGTGGGTGGAAGCTAGTTCAACTAAAATATATACTATTCTGCTTAGAATGAGGCAATTCAGTGTAACGGGCCTATACTAGCTCCCAGGGGAGATATCCCATTAGCACCACTGCCCTCCTTATTTCCCTGTACCCTTTCATCTTATTTGGTCTCTCACATATCCATCAACTTCCCTTTGATTTTTTTTGCAAATAACTTATAGTGGCCAGTTAACTTACCAGCACATCTTAGCAATATGGGAAGAAACCAAAGCACCTGGAGGAAACCCACACAGTCACAGGGACTACCTGTAAACTCCAGAAACAGCACCCATAGTCAATATTGAACTAGGGTCCCTGGAAATGTGAGGCAGCAGCACTACAGCTGCAACACCATATTTAACAAAAAAGGAATAAATACTTGAAGGGAAAAAAGATTTACAGTTCTATGGGGAGATAGTGGGGGTGTGGCGGGATGATTAATAATATGCTCCACCAAAAAGGTTTGACGGACCTCTTTCTGCGTCTTGTGAATTTATGTTTCCAGTAGTTCGTGTGAAGGAGATCTTGTCTGCAACCTGATGGACTTTTACACAGCATCGGAATCAAGAAGATAGAAAATTAAAATTTTAAATCTTTAGAACTTTTATTTTTGTTTTAAATATTTAGTGTTCAGGTTTTGTTTTCAGTCTACATTGGAATGTATGTTGAACATTAAAGGAAAAAGAACTTCTAAGTGAGAGCTTTGGTATAAAACAGATACCTGGAAATTGGATTGCACTACCTTTGGAGTGTTAAAACATGTTGTGTTCACATTTAAACCTTGTAAAATCACAAAATTGGCCAAAGCTTAGTCTGAAATAACAAGGGGTGATTTACACTAGAAACAAGTGTCGAGACTGCATCTGGATTATTCCCAATGGGGACTTAGTCAATTTCAGTGATCTCCTGACTCTTGGCTGCACAACATTCAGAGAAGGATACACAAGAGATTGCAGGTGCTGGAATCTGGAAAAACAAACAATATGCTGGATGAACTCAGCAGGTCAAGCAGCATCTGTGGGAGGAAAGGAATTGTTGATGTTTCGGGTCGAAACCCCTGCATCAATCCTTCAGAGAAGGATTTCAGTCCTTAAGTTACAAACTCTATGGCAGCCACAGAGCAGCAAAACACACTGTTTCACATTCACTCAAAAGGACATGCAAGTCCAGGTGCAGGGGACAAGCAGACCAGTTAGATTCACCGGAAGAATATCCTGTCTGGAGATAACAATAGAAAATGCTGGAATCATTCTCAGGCAGGCAACATCTGTGGAGAGAGAAACAGAATCGTGGTAATATCTCCTGTGAGAACATGAACTTTTTAAATGTTGTGAGAGTACTTGCCTCCACCACCTCCTCAGGCAGTGCATTCCAGATTCCAGCCACTCTCTGAGTGAAAAAACTCTCCCTCAAACCCCCTCTAAATCTCCTACTTCACACTTTAAACCTTAAGCTGAGATCGGGAGATTTTCCATCAGTAAGCATATTGAAGTTTCTGTGAAGAGATGGGAAAGTAGACTTGAGGAAAGTTGGAGCAATACCCAAAAAGTGCTGGAGGAACCTGCTGAGTTCCTCCAGCACTTTTTGTGTATTACTCCAGATACATCCAGCAACTGCAGAGTTTCTTGTGTCTTGAGGAAAGTTGGATCAGCTGTGTCGTGTTGAATGGCAGAACAGGCTTGAGGGCACCAATGGCCCACTCCTGATCTTATTCCTTAATGTCTTATAATACCAATATCTCCCCTGGTTTCGGCCCTGCCACTGACGACTAACACAACAATGGGCAGCACAATCCCTTCTTTGGGGGTGAGGAAATAAGGATTTCCCTGTCCCCTTTGAGCTAGCTGCTGCTGCCACTTATATACATAGTGCTTGACCTGGAAGAGGGAAGTGCAGCACTTGAAGTATGCACAATTTGATTGGATAATTGCTATGTTCACAGTAACATCTGCATGCCAAGAGCTGTGACTATGGGATGTAGCAGTGCTAGGTGTAGTGTACAAACATTAAGTCAGAGTCCTGATTGAGGGGGATTGTTGCTGCATAGGGGATGGGGACTTGTGAATTGAGCATAGTAATGCGTGTGATAGAACGTGGCATTGGAAGTTTCATTCACTTACCTTGACCTTTCAGTTGAGCTCTTGAGGAACTCCACCTGGGTCCTTAGGAAATTGACCCCTTGAGTGATCTATCCCCACTGACTTCCAAATGTGTGTCTGGACAGCTTCCTGATAACCTGCAAGTTCAAGCTATCCCTCCCAACTTCCACATCCTTTGCCAGGATCTCCAATGAAATTTATTCTCTCTCAAGTCATGCTCTTCTATGTTTTCAAGGACAGATTCACTTCCTGCAGCTCCAGTCCTACCACTGTCCACATGAGATAGTTAAAGTGATAAAGATTAGTTTCAGAAGACATGGATTAACTTATCTGGCATTAGTCATTCACAGCATTGGCCTATTGACACATGTAGCCAAACAACATCATGGTAGTTTTGCATTAACATTGAAATTATTGCAGTAAGCAGGTAGATGTAGTGTCTGTACAAGATTGAAGTCAATAGATGTAGATTAATCATATGTTACAAGCCCTCGCCACTCTTTTAGGAGAACATTATATTTCAGAATGCCAGAATCTATCAAAGCATTTCACAGCCAATGAACGTGTTAGAACAACCTAGTGGATTACTCTAATACATACAGCTTCAAATCCTAAAGATTAATCAAATGGGTGGCTTTATTAATTTCAGCAAATGCAAGCAGCTCTCTCTACTTTACAAATAGATACCAGGATCTGCAAACAACTACCATATCCAGGTGAGGTCACATTGTGGGACATCCAAGAACTACAGCAGGTAAATGTAAGAGTCACTCTGAACATCTCCGTTCTGAAATTATCATCATCTGATCCTAATGTGTCATAAGATGCCATGCCATTAGATGGCAATGTTGCACCAAATATTCTCTCTCACACTGGCAGGTTAATCCATTACACCTCCTGTCAGTGGAAGGTAAAACACAGTAGCAAGTTTATAAATTTCATCCTATGCCAGAATAATAGTAACTGAAACCTAGGCAGGTTGACCACAAGCTAGCTATAATTCTTTATTCTTCTTAAATTGCTTTAATCTGATACCTATTTGGCATGAAGAATTCTGACATCCTAATATGTTAGTCTCCATCATAAAGAATACATACGCATTGTGCAAAGGTGCTAATACTAACACGGTTGAGCTTTTATCCCAATCTATTTTTATTAGGGCCAGCTCTTGCTGGGACAGTGCATCTTATAGTGAGTGCACTTCACTGGTTAGGCAGCACCTTCAATATGGAAATATTTCTTTTTTTTGTGTAATTTGATCTCTGTAATGACACAGGTCCTGGGAGAATGATGGGCCTAACAGTGTATCTCCTTAAACAATGAGACTTATAGAATGAGAAAGAAATAGAAACAATAGAGGAAAGTGAATTATAGTAAAATCAGATTGAGAAAGAGAAATAGAGTTTAAATCATTTCTAGAGTTATTGATTACATTTATTAGATACTTATGCTGTTAAATTCCAAAAATTCTGAAGTAAGATTAATGGTCAAAAAGGTGCATTGTGGTATGTTCTCAGGAAAAAAGAGACAAAAGGCAGAATGCCGTGTATGAAAAACAAGTGAAGTAAATTGATCCACAAGTTCTAGAGTTGGAACTTATGGTGCATTGCCTGATGGCCTGGCTATGCTGGCTGCTTTGTGCATTTACAACGATCTGTGTCGCTAATGTGACATTATTTATCCAGCAGGATGCAGCCCGTTGTACAACACTTACAGCTGTAAGGAAATATTGCTGTCAATTTACACAATGCAAGTTCCCACAGACAGTGGGAATGATAAATAAATGACAAGGTGATTGGTTGATTTTTACTCGTGGAATCTGCAGTTCATCTTTGCATAATATGATGAGTCCTTGTACCTAAGAGGTAGGCAAGGCCTTGATTTAACATCACGTGTAGAAACTACCATCACCATCATTCATTTGAGCTTACCAGCAGAACACAACTATCATGTAAACAAGTTGAATTTTCTATCATACTTGCAAATCCAGGAAATATTTACTATTTTAGTTATTGAAAACAGGATACAAATTAACAAAATTCCAAAAGGGCTGTTTTATTAAATGATTATTCAAGATCTAACTAAATTGACATGTTAATTTAGTTTTCTAATGGAGTCAAAATGAAGTTAATGTTCATCATTAAATATTGATTTTTAAGTATATAATTCATTTTGAACAATGTAGTCTAAATGCGACTTTTCAACAGGATAACGAATAGTGAAATCTATGCACATTAATAAAAGGAGAGAATATAGAGCATGTCAAGTTCTTTTCAGTTTCATTTAAGTATCTTGAGATTTTACATCTTTCTTTTGTTTCATTTGTAAAATCTTCAGTTGCACATGTATGCTTTCTTAATTGATCTCATTTACATGAAGCCATGGTGTGCTGATGAACCTGCTGCTGATATGTTTGGGGATATTAGTGACTGGGTTAGCCGATGACTATCATTAAGGTTGCTGGACAATGTAAACTATATATGGCAGAGGACTATTGTTATGTTTAAATTAAATCTTAGAGGTGCAATATTATTGTATGTTAACCCAAAGATCTGGGATCTTAATCCTCAGAATTTTGGTTCAAATTCTGTAAAGTTCATTTGGAAGTTCAAGTCTGGTTTACAAAAGGCATAGAATCAAAGCACATCGCCCTTCAGCCCATCGAGTCTGTGCTGACCATCGAGTACTCATTTACATTAATCCTACCCTAACCCATTTTGTTCTCTCCAGATTCCCATCAACTCTCTACTGAATCTGGAATAAATTAGTCGAGTTTATTGTCACATGCACAAGTACATGTATGCACAGGTGCAATGAAAATCTTACTTGCAGCAGCATCACAGGCACATAGCATAACATAAGCAGCATTCACAAGAAGAAACATAAATTGGACAGAAATTATACGTAATTTTTACTAGAAAGAACACAATTAGAACAAAAAATAACAAAGTCCATTTTAGTGCAAAATGATCAAAGTAGTCATAGTGTTGCTAAACTGTAGTGATTAAGGTTGTGCTGGTTGGTTCACGAATGGTTGAAGGGAAGTAACTGTACTTGAATCTGGTGGTGTGGGACTTCAGGCTTCTGTACCTCCTGCCCGATGGTAGCTGCGAGAAGATGGCATGGCCCAGATGGTGGGGATCTTTGATGATGGATGTTGCCTTCTTGAGGCAGTGCCTCCTGTAGATACTGCTGATGGTGGGGAGAGATGTGCCTGTGATGTGTTGGGCAGAGTCCACCACTCTCTACAGCTACTGAACTTTGTGATTGCACACGAAGCAAGGTGACTTGTGCAAAGTACTGGAAGATACAATTCAGTGTCGATTCCAAGTTTGTTCACATGGCAGGCATTCCATTCATATCCTCTGGACAAAATGACAATTAATGAATAATGCATCTTATGTCATCTTATTACTGACAAGTCAACCATAGAATCATAGAACCATACAGCACAAAATAGGCCCTTCGGCCCACCATGTTGTGCCGTCCATCAAACCACCCTCACACTATCTAACCCTTTCCTCCCGCAAGAAGAGGCCTAAACTTCTGTGCTGCTACCTGAACAACACCTTCATAGAAGAAGAGTATGGGTGGGTGTTTGGGTGGTGGAGAAACACTGCAGTGTGAATTGTAAAATTGTTAAAGGCTTCTTGACCTTCCAAGTAATCAGGTAACACAGAGCTCTGCAATACGGTGTCCTTACATAGACAATGCTAGTAACCTGGAGACACAAGAGACTGCAGATGCTGGAATCTGGAGCAACAAACAATCTGCTGGAGGAACTCAGTGGGTCAAGCAGCATCTGTGGGAGGAAAAGGATTGTTGATGTTTCGGGTCGAAACCCTGCATCAGGACCCTGCTTTAGTGACTGAGTAAACTTATTTTCTGGGCTTTCCTCGGTAGTTTTAAACTCAGATGCTCCACATAAATAATTGTAATTTAGCTGAGCACCAGCTTTCATCACTGTCAGTAGAATTTAGTTCATAATAGGAGCTATTGTTAGTCTCTGCTTTGTTCTCTGATGTTGTGCACTTGTCAAAGCAGTATCTTTGTTGCCCTGTCGAACACAACTCTAATCCCTTCAATCACCTCAGAGATAAACTGATAAAATTTCAGTTAACATGAAATTCAATGGCTATAAAGCAGCTTGATTGGTGATCACCATACATTTGGATTTCCCACCTTCGCAGCCTATGTTGATTTGCAGCCTAACCACATGACTCGTTACCTGGCTTCATGTGAAATCTTATACAACTTCAGTTGCCTTCAATATCTTAAAATATAAATTAACACCAGCTCCCATTTAAGATTTCCACTGTACAACAAACCCTTATCTTTTAATTAGCTTGGCTCTTTTCCAAGATCTGGCACCAAGAATAGCTCAGCTCTTTCTGTCTGAAAGGTGCAGGTTACAACTGTGCAGCTTTTTACATCTGTTCAGCTATTCTTCTTGTTACCATCCTGTACATCAATTGCCTTCCATCTTCCTCTCCTCCTATGATGTTCTTGATTCCTTTCTCAGGTTACAATTCCATAGAAAATATCCCCATACTCCTTGCAATACATCACCCCAGTGAACCTAAATTGTAAATGTCAACAGTTCAAAAGATCACTGAAAACATAATCAAGCCTTATCCTTTGCTAATTCAAATATTCCAGATGGTAATCTGGAAAAATAAAGTTTTGATATTCCCTTTGTTAATCTAAAGGTGCCTGAGGCTAAAGATAGAGAAACAAAGGACTGCAGATGCTGGAATCTAGATTTTCCTATCTTTAGTCCTGAAGAAGGGTCCTGACCCGAAACGTTGACAACTGCTTTTCTCCACGGATGCTGCCTGGCCTGCTGAGTTCCTCCAGCATCATGGTGTTTTTCATTTGAGAATAAAGATCATGGAGATCACCTAATTTAGCACAGGACATGAGACCTCCCTGATTTATGAGGCATTCAATTACTCACGAGTTTAACGTTCCACCTCATTAGGTAAAGATCAATCCTTTATTTTAATGTTTTCTCATCTGAACTAATGATTTGTTTGAAAATTTGTTTGGAACTCACTTCTTGTTGAGAATTCCAGAAATGATTGGAAAACCTCTGCACTACATCAACACTGGACCTCAATCTAAAGATTAAAACATTTTTGCACTCTTGCTGGTGCGCTCTTTACAGAAATCTTTTAATGTTTAGGTAATTAAAGTGAAGAGACCACTGTGTATAATGGTTATATACAATTATCACTATTTAACCATTTATTTTAAATAGATTAAAGCTGTGGATAAAAGAATGCCATTTGAATACATCAAGCATTCATACACTAAAATACTCTATATTCATTTTTAGCACTAGATAGTTAAAAGTGCAAGGATCTATTGTTCTGATTCTATTGCTCCTCTATAAGGTCAAGTTTTTCACCTTATACCTGATAACGTTTCCAGTTCACTTAAATTTTAAAGCACGTTTCTTACTATCTGTTGCCTTGGAAACACTGTTAAATTCTGAACAGAAACTATTCCCTGGTCTATGCACGAATCAGGAATTGCTGCCCTATAATCAACCCCACAGGAAACTGTTCAACTGTAATCATTGGATAAAGATTAGTTCAGCTCTGATTTATACGTCAGTAATGAATTATATGATCTGAGTATATTTACTTTGAATATTAATTGCTAATCAAACACGTATTAACTGCTAGCTTACCTAGTGCAGGTGATTAAACCATTCATTAATTTTCAAAAGCTAACACACAGCCATTTTCAGATTGCTATAACTGTCCAGCTTGTAGTAATTTTTTGATATTATATCACGTTTTCCATGCCAATTTCCTATATATTATCCCAAGTATCTAGTGGTAAAGAACTGTGTGACTGTGAGTGTTTATATTAAAATTTGAAGGACATTTAACAATACGCTTGTAGAAACATATTTTATTAAGGAATCTTGGAAGAACCCTGAGTATTTTGGAAGAAAGACAGGTCAGAAATGTGTCCTTGTTCAGTTGTGCTAAACGGAAAATATATTGGTGGCTGTGTGCTGTAGTCTGCTTCCTAAATTTGGTTTCATTGATTTCAAAACAGTTGAATTTCATAAGTGACGTTCAGTCGTTTGTATATAACATGTGATTGAGGATGAAATTCGCCCCAACTTTTAATTGTGGCTATGTCTCCCCACAGTCTCCAAGAAACTGCCTCAGTTTCTTGGAGCTATTTAAAAAGCTATCTAAACATCTGTAAATTTCAATGTCTTTATCCCCCAGTGTAACCCTATACTGGGCATGTAGAAGCAAAGGCTTTGGTTTAGAATAATTCATGCAACACTTGAGCACATCATTGCTCTCAGCCACATTGAGTAACAGATCAGGGTCAATCCGCGGTCAATGAGAACAACAATTTGTTCATTCATTCATGACTTCCAATGCCTTTTCATTGACTGTTCAATTTCATTCTTTTATTCTCCAAAATGTATTACTCTATACTTAACAATGTTAACTTCAAGCTTCCAGCTGCAAGACAACAGTATTTTCCCAATGATTTATGTACTATTTGGAAAGTTATTCTAATCTCTTCAGGTCAAATTGGATTTGACAATTATGGATGACCCCAAAGTTTGCTTAAAGTGTTAATATCTATATAATTTAGTTCTTCCATCTACATTGTTTTAAATGCCACCTAACTTTTTGCTATTGGAAAACTTTAATATCCATCATCTAAGTCAGTTGCAAATACTGTGACTAGTTACTGCCTCAGTATAGGTCTTTGGCAGACCGCCTTCCTGAAATTATCCTGACTCTCTGTCTCCTGCTACTCAGTCAATTTCCCAAGCAGGTCAATAATTTGTCTTCAATTCAATGAGCTTCAATTTTGGCTAGTCACCTTTCATGAATTGCTTAATTAAATGCTGTCAGGAAGCCCATTTAAATAAACAACATCCACAGACACTACCCTGTCTACAACTTCAGTCACTCTTAAAAATAGAATCAGATTCCCCAGCCGTGACCTCGCCTTTTATAAATCCATATTGCTCACTCTGATTGGCTGAACATATTCAAGATTTCAGGTATTTCTTTCCTTAATGACTTCAATTAATTGGTGTCCATTTAGGCTTGTTAAACTCTTTGTGCATGCCAAGTCATCAAATGCTTTGTTTGAGGTGTCTGCCAATAGAAATTCAGTACCAGGTGAAACTCAAGGTTTTGTATGCTACTGAGTAGAGATTACCCGATGAAACACTATCTTCCCATGTGCCTAGCCCCAATTGTGGTGGACAAGAGGAAATGGAATGCAACAGAGTCAGATACAAGTTCAGGGGAGAAGAGGAGTTGCAAGGCATAAAAATTCAGTGAGTTGGGGGAGGATTGGGATCCACAAGGTTTCTCTTGATGGCATGGTATTAAGAGGTGGACAAGGACAAGAGAGGCTTGGCTCAGGATTGGAAGAGGATTTGGACCAGTAAGCTGATTGAGGAGTTGAAAAAGTTGGTTGATTGGTCAGAGTAGGTGGAAGGTTAAGGGTTCAGGCCAAGTGAGTGGGATTGTGGTGATGGGTTAGCAGGGTGCGGCTGAGGGTTTGATTGAGAGATTCCAATGGGAAGTTGACTGAGAATCAAGCTGGATAGTTTTGTGGGTTATTTCTAGAGTAAGCACCCGGCAGTTAATTGAAGAATCTAGGTAAGAGCTTGGTTGAAGGATCAGGCCATATGTTGGTTTGGGGTTAAGATAACAGGTTTGGTTGAGGGATCAGAGTTGGGGTGGGGCACAATGACTGAGAATCAATATGAGGGAGGTTGGTTGTTTGGTCAGAGCTGGTTAAGTGGTTGAATTGATAAGTTGGATGAGAGGTTGAGCCAGGGTGTTGGCTGAAGGGTTTGACTGTGGTGGAGGAGCAAGAATGGGTTTATTTGAAGAATCAGGCTGAGGGATTAGTTCAGGGGTTGAATCAGGTGAGTCAGTTTAGAGGTTGAGTCAGTGGACAAGTTGAGCAGGAGATGTGACTGGTTGGTTGAAGGATCTCCATGACATCAGGACCACAAAGCTCTCTTATTGATTGGGGAACTCAGACTGAGTTGGTCTCCTCGACTACAGGTACTGAATCTTTCATCACCTTATAGATCCTTGGATTTCTCTAGACAAGACTTTGTTCCACACCAGACCATGTCCTAAGAATTAGCTACTGATTTGTTCTCTGTCCTGGTGTTTGGTTGCTTGAATTTTTAGAGTTTAGCCCACAGTCCTTCTCCCATGGGAATACTGTTTCCTTACATTAGCTGTTGGAATTTCAGCTGTGGCTACAGACTGGTTGTAATCCCTAGACAGAGTTTTCTCTTCTGTGCTGCAGTACATCTCTCTGTTGTTTATGGTCCTTCAGGTATCCTACAAGTTTTCTTGCCCAATGAAGGGAAATCAGACATGAAATATTAACTGTTTCCATTCCCACAGATGCTGTCTGACTTGTTGAGCCTTTCCAGCATTTTCTGTTTTTATTTCGGATTTCCAACATTTGTGTTTTTAGTTAATTCTCTTTTCTCCTGACCTGCAAACAATTCCAAACATTTCCTTTGTCTTTAACCCCGCAGAAATATCTGTATCAATACATTCTCGGATATTCTATCCTATGAACCACTTCAGGACTTCAATCATCAGCCATAAATATTTCTGGACAGTTTACTGATTCCACCTAGCACCTGATTTTCCAGATACACCAGGGCAGGGTGTCACACTAGTAGGAAGAAAAGAGGGTCTTACCCTACTTCATCCTGATGTAGGACAGCTGATTCCACCTTACTTACACTAACTTCAATCTTCAGAGTAATGGGGATTGTAACTATGGGTTTCTGCTATTATTTCCTCTCTAATACCTGTGCAATTCTAGATAGAAATGCTCTAACTTGAGTTTGCCTTGATTCCATTCACATATCTATTTTTGTTGCTGCTCTATATCAGAGCCCATCACTGCAATCTCCACAAGTTGTCTTTTTTTTCTGCACTTTCTTCCTTCCCTCTTCTAGACCCCTCTCTGCTGTGCCTCCATTTATCTCTCGTGGGTACTCTTACTCCAAATTTCTGACTACCACTTCCTGAATGCTTGTGTCCTGCTTCATTCCAGACTTGAATCCCTCTTCCTTTATCCTACAGCACCCCTCTGTGCTTCTCTGGGTACGGTCCAAAAGGTCATTGACGATTGCACTGCTTCATGGGAGATTTTTCATTTTATCCTATATTAAAAGATTTACATGGAAGCTTCAGCAAAACTGCAATACAAGATGAAATGTCGTACCATATAGTATTTCTTTTTGCACTACAATACTTTGCACCTTTCCATTGTTTATGCACTCATTGCTGTATTTACCGTCGTATTTATTATAACCATGTATACTGTTTACTCTGTGAGCTTCATGGGAACAAGGAATTTCATTGCACCCTGGTGTATATGACAATAAACTAATCTGGTATAAATCTGGCCTACATCAGGATGAAGTAGGGTAAGACCCTCTTTTCTTCCTACCTGTGTGACACCCTGCCCTGGTGTATCTGGAAAATCAGATGCTAGTTAGATTATTGTCCCCATGTCAACAAGCAATTAAGAGATAGCACAGTGAACAAGTATGTACTTAATGAAGAGGTGTAAACAGAATTGGATGGGAGTGAGCAATTCATTTTGTTATGTTTAAGCTGCACTTTTGAGTTGAAATTTTGAAAATAAACATAGAACTTATCAAAGAATTTGCTAGTAATGTTAGATATCTCACCATTACTTTGAGAAGTCATTATAGTATAACGCTTGGTTGGTAAATCACTGATTGTTAGGGGTCCTCACGTTGTTCCATTGGTGCCAATGTCCTGACGCAAGGGTGTAGGAGATTGATGTGGTTAACTATTCACAGCCATCTGGAATGGTTTGATAAGTCATTGGGTTCAGGGGCCAATTTGGGTGGGCAATTGATGTCTTGCAGCTATGTCCATATCCCACAAATAGATTTTAAAAAATTGAGGAGAAGTACTTCAGAACTCTGAGCCTTCACAGGACCATATCTTCAAAAGACCAAAGCATCTAATGATACATCTGGCACGTTAGATGCTGGGCTCGGGTAATCTCACAGCAACATTACAGCCTGACTGTATTTCAAAAATATGCCACTGATTGTAATGTAACTGGGATCGTCTGAGGTTGTGATAAGCACTCCAAAGGCAAGTCCCTTCCTTCTTTGATTTTCCCACCTTGATAAAATAGTAGGTAGGGCCCAGGGCACAAAGTATATTATAAGGATTACTGAAAAACTTGATGTGATGAGTGACAGTCATGGCCTGCTTATGTCATCACTTTTGAGCTCATGCAGCTGCTGTCTCCAATGTGAAGTATCTTAATTAGTGAGGACATCAGGCTGAAAACTCCAGGAAATGAGAGATTCATCATCCTGCACTTCCTCAACCTAAACATGCTGACGGATCATTTTTGATACATCATTACATTAATTTTGCCATTTGTGCTCTGGATTTTTTAAATAAAATGCTGGATTATCCATTTTATAACAAATTATTTCATTGAGATTAATGGTTCTAACTCAACCAAGTAATTCTCTCAAAGTGAAGCTGAAGCACTTTGAGTAACAATATCAACACTGAATCATTCAGAATTGATTTACCATCTAAAGCTGTACAAATAAATCTTAATGTTTAATCCAGAATCTATTTGAAATAATGCTGCCTGTTTTTTTTTCTGTGGTTGGTGCCTGATCAAGATGGAGTGTAATAAAAACACCAAGAGGTTTATTTTGGATACTTGGAATTACTTGAAGTTACTTGGGAATATAAAATGTACCACAAAATACTTCAGATCAACCTCAATTTAACATTAAAAAAACACTGTTTTAACAGGTTTTGGGCCAAAGGGCCTGTTTCTGTGCTAAGTAATCAGTAACTAGAACTGTAATGGCTGTACTGGAGTAATTTCTGATATTTTTCTAATTTAATTGACACATTTTACATGTAGACAATATTGTAATAACAGTTAAAGCAATTTGATGTACACAAAGAAATAGTTTGTTTTTTGGCAATCTGTACAAGTTAAATGACCTCTTTGTGTGTTGAGTGGGGCTGGGATTAGGGTTGGGGCAGGCAAACTTTGTAACGGTGGAATCATTATAAACTGGGTCACAGCTGTGCGCTGAAAAAGAAAATTATAATTGCAGACATTGTTACATCCAATTCACTGCTGGAAGAGCGCGCCCAAATGCTGCAGCCATTTTGTGATAACAAGGGCGAGTCAATCAGCTTAATAGGGTCCCTGCTGCTGGTCAAGTTTAATCATCACACAACAACTTGTGAAGAAAGTAGTATGGCTGGAAACTTAACATCTCCATTATTAACTCTTAGAAACAGTCAATATGAAATGAAGCAGAATCCGGGGCCAGAACTGAAAGTAGTTTACCTCCTGTACCCAATGACCAAGTAGGCTTAAAGTAGCATAGTAGTTTTGTTACTGGACTGGTCTGGACTGATGATCAGAAGGCATGCAGTAAAATCTCTCCACATTTTAGTTAAATAAAATCTGGAGGAGAGAGTCAGTGAAGAGCAAATACTGACCAGGAAACTACTGTATTACAATAAAACCCATCTGGAATGTAAAACATAGAACAGTACAGCACAAGAACAGGCCCTTCGAGTCTGTGCTGATGTGATGCCAATTTGAACTAAATTTTAAAAGAAAGAAATTTAGTATGTTCATCAATATTGAGCCTGCAGTGACTCCAAGTGCATGGTAATGTGATTTACTCTTAACTTCCCCTTAAAGAAGCCTAATAATTCATTAAGTTGTACTAAACCATTCTGCACCATAGGAATGCCTTCACCATAGGGGTTCCACCACAGGGGCTCCAGTAGTTAAGATGGCTCACCACCATTTGTCCAAGGGCAGTCAGGAATAGCTAATAAATGTTGCCCTTGCCAGCAACATCCACATTCTTTGGATATATAATAAACAGTCATGGGCAATTCATTTCTATTGTAGCACTATTAAATAAGAGTCATGTTTCTTTCCAAGTGAAGTTTGAGGAGAGTGATGTTCTTTAGCTGCCTGATTCAGTAGCCAAGTGACTCACCCTAATAACTGGGATATGCTAAATACTTTGTTAGAGTGATGAAGGCAGGCAGATTTTAAAACTCCCAATGTGGCAAGTGGGTTGTGTATTTTTTTTTGCTTTGAATCCAAAGAGACAATTAACCAGGTTTAAATTATATTTCTTGGGTGTGCTGAAAGCTGTGATTAAACATGGGCTGATTATGATTAATCTCCTGGCAGCTATTTTCTTTCTTGTTTTGCTATGCCTGGCATCACGTTTTGCAGCAGCTGTCTGGATTGCTTATATGGCTTCAGACTCCAGCAGAGTGCAGAGCTTTGAAAAATATCTCCTGGCAATCACAATACCTTACTTGAATGTAGAGTTCCAATTATTTGACTTCCTGCATTTCCATAATGTTCAGTTCGGTGTTCCATGGTGAGGTGAATAAGATAAAAAGATATTCCTTAATGAATTCAGATGTTAACTCACAAGCTATCAAGTTAACCAGACTCCCATGTGTTGCCTATTTTGTTTTTTTTAGTTATCACAAATGTGTGCTTTTCCCTGTCACCAGCCGTAACTTAAGTTGAAAAATGTGTAACCTGATCGTATTAACCACAAGGATCTTGGCTGAAACATGTTTCAGATGTGATGATTCCTGTTCCAATTGGAGAGTTGGGAAGTACATTTCTGAACATGGTGCTAGAGAAAATAGTATTCTCAATTTTAGCCATGAGTGGTCTGCTTTCACCTGGTTAGGACCTTAAGTCTTGAATTCTTTTCCTAAACCCCTCCACTTCTCTATCTCTCTCCTTTCAAGACACTCCTTCCTCCTTTTTCTTTCCTCACCACCTAAAACAATGGACAATTACACACGGTAGTATAGTGGTTAGTGTAACGCTATTACGGCGCCAGCGACCCGGGCTCAATTCCGGCCACTGTCTGTAAGGAGTTTGTATGTTCTCCCCGTGACTGCGTAGGTTTCCTCCGGTTTCCTCTCACATTCCAAGGATGTACGGGTTAGGAAGTTGTGGGCATGCTATGTTGGTGCTGGAAGCGTGGCGACACTTGCAGGCTGGCCCCAGAACACTCTACGCAAAGATGCATTTCACTGTGTGTTTCAATGTACATGTGACTAATAAAGATATCCTATCTTATCCTCTATGTTTATATCCCAGATGAATTTCTCCTAGCCTCATAGTATACAATAAACATGCACTAGAGGGCCAGAGTCACTGATCCATATACCTATGCTTCCAAAATGTCATTAGCTTATGTGAAATATTAAAAAGACCACATACATTGAGGTCTAAATTTAATATCATGGCCCAATTTTATGGACCCAACACTCATCAAGTTACTACACCATTGACGAGCTCTACAGCTAATTTCCTAAATTAACTGTCAATCTTTTTAGTTGGACCCACATATGTCTGAAAAGTGTAGTTTACTTGCTGTGGCTTCTCCTTTACAACATTACGATTATACTTCATTGACCATTAAGCATTTTGGAATGTCCTGAAGACATGAAAGGTGCTATGTAAGTGCAAAAACAACATGCTGCAAATGCTGGAAAACTGCAACAACAGCAGAAGATTCCAGAAATACTTAGCATTGCGGTTAACGTTTTGGGTCAATGACTTTTCATAAGACCTGGAGAAGGTCAGAGATAAAACAAGTTCTACAATGCAGTGCAAGGAGAGAGGGAAATGGAGGGAGCAAAAGAGATGGGCTTCAATAGAGTAGAAGGCAGGCTAACTTAAAGGACAAAAGGTGCAAGGTGAAAGAAGGTAGTGATTGGGAATAAAAATCTATAAATGATGCGTATGCAATATCTGTGATTGTCAAAGGAATGTGGAGAAACAGAGTTTGATCTTTCCACTGATGCTGCCTGACCTATTGATTGTTTTCAGCATTTTCTGTTTTTACTTGCTGGGCTCAGTGTTGCATTCAAAAATTTGTTGTGTATCTTTTTAAATTTAGGTTCTTTCCATTCTTTCAAACTGTAATCATCACGGGCAAAATATTCTATCATCTGTTCAAATTCAACAGTAAAAATAGTCACCAGAGACTAATGATATAAAAATAAAATGAGAAACAAAATGGAGTATAAGAATTTAGGTTGATTTCATTAATCATTTTGGAATATTAAAAGCCTTAAAAAAAAATAAATGGCAACTTTGATAAATGGACTGGTCCCAGAGAGCATCCAAAACTGACTTTACAATCAGCTGTGATTCGTTGTTAAAATTGCTGCAGTGTTTAACAATATATTTCATAAATAAGCAATCCTCACAGCACCTAAGGAAGTAATTGGAATCTATAATTAAGGACAGAGTGACTATCCCTGAAATGAAGTTGCAAAGGTTTGGTCGCCTTCGACAAATCCAATTGATTTTTTTTGAGGAAGTGACTAAAGCGGCAGGCAGGGGAATGTACATGGGTGTAGTTTATATGGACTTTCAGAGATATCCAATTAATTCCATATAAAACCATCATAAGGAGTTATATGTTACAACTTCACCAAGGGCACAAAGATATGTGGTATAGTAAGAAATGTAGACAAGATCACAAAATTACAGAGAGAGATTATTTGATGAAATTAGTGAGAAAAGTTCTTACAAGTTAATTTCAATGCAAGAAATAACGTGAGCAGTTTTAGACATCTGAGCTTAGAAAAGATTACAACATCTGGGAAAATGTGACATGCAGCTTCACGAGATTGCTACCAAGATTCCAAAATGATTTAATAAAATATACAAAGTTAGAGGTGATTTGGCTGTGGTGTTTAAAAATTTGAAAGGAATTGGTGGGTAGAAAAGAGATTTTTTATTCTGCTGGTGGTGAAGTCCATTGCCAGGGGTCATAATGTCAGAACCAAGCCATCCAGAAGAGAGACTGGGAAACTTGTTCATCCAAAAGATCTGGAGGTGTAGATGACCACCGGCTACAAAATATATTGAATACCAGATCAAGTGATGATTTAAAAGGCGAGACAGACGGATTTTTGCTGGACAAGACTGTAGAAGGACATGGTGATGAGACGAATGGTTGGAGATTGGTATTGGTTTATTATTGTCACTTGTACCGAGGTACAGTGAAAAACCTGTCTTGCATACCATATGTACAGAACAATTCATTACACAGTGCATTGAGGTAGTACAGGTAAAAACAATAACAGAACACAGATATGCACAGAATACCAACACCTATGGTATTGCAAACAAGTAATGGATTTATTTTGTTGACAAATAATATTTAAAGCTCAGTTTGCACTGAACTCTGAATTAAAGCCTAGCATTCGGCCAACATACTGGGAATTGAAAATGGAAATGTATTAAGGGTTAAGTTGATATGAAAACCCACATGGTAGCACAAAATGATGGGGTCATAATAGATCAACACATTGCTGTTGCGGAGGGGGAAGGAGTGAGTAATGTTGTGAGGGATTCCTTCAGTGTGGGTGAGCTTAAGGGCAAGAGAAAGACAAAGGGTTATATTTAAAATGAAAGCAAACTATCATGGCATGATTTGGGGCTATCCTGGAGTCTAAAAGAGGCACATACTAGAAGCATAAACATTGCAAAGAGCGATAGATGACCTCTGGGCCCTTGGTGGATTGAGCCTTTAAAATTTAACATCTGGATTTCTGAAAGAAACTGGACAATTCTATATCAAGTTTTTCACATTTTATGATGGTAGTCGTTGTTTGTCTTTTTGTCTATTGGATACATTGCACATTATATATTTTTAGTTATGTTTAATTGGTGGCAAGCTGTAAATATGAATATTCTTATTAAGTCTGTCCAGCAGCTTCACTGGTACAATTTTTATTTCAATTTTGAAGGGAACTTTTTTTAATTGTTATTTCTTTTCTTTATTTGGAGGTGCTAAATCTGATTAATATTAGCTAGATGAGATTTGAGAAACATGTATCTTGAATGATGTGATTGGTTCAGGTTCTCCTTTGTTATATTGAACATTTTTGATTGTGTTATAAGCTAGTGAACTGTGATTGCTTCATATGAAATTTGGAATAAAAATAATACTGGAGTTGGAGAAAAATCAAAAAAAGTGACCTTGAAATTCAAAATGTCTGTAGTTGCTGGAAATCTGAAACAAAAACAAAGTGTTGGAAATGCTCAGCAGGTCAGGCAGCACATGTGGAAAAAGAAATAGTTAACATTCCCAGATCAAAGATCCTTCATCAGTTCTGATGAACGGTCTTTGAACTGAAATTTTATCATTGTGTTTCTTTCCACAGATGCTGCCAGACCTGTTTAGAGTTTCCACCATGTTTTCCTTTTATTGAAATTTAACTCAGTAAGTAGAAAATAGAAAATTACAGCACAGTACAGGCCCTTCAGCCCACAATGTTGTGCCGACCTCTTAACCTCTAAAATCAATCTAACCATTCCCTCCCACATGGCCTTCCATTTTTCCATCATCCATGTGCCTATCCAAGAGTCTCTTAAATGTCCCTAATGTATCTGCCTCTACCAGCAGCCCTGGCAGCATGTTCCGCACACCCACCATTCTCCATGTAAAAAAACTTACCTCTGATATCCCCCCCTGTACTTTCCCCCAATCACCTTAAAATTACACCCCCTCGTGTTAGCCATTTCCGCCTTGGGAGAAAGTCTCTGGCTGTCCACTTGATCTATGCCTCTCATCATCTTGTACACCTCGATCAGGTCACGTCTCATCCTCCTTCGCTCCAAAGAGAAAAGCCCTAGCTCGCTCAAGTTTGGCAGATCAGTTGGCACACCAAGCTGTGATGGATCTAGATAGGATGCTTTCTATAGTGTGATTAAAAATTGCTAAGGGATTGTGGTGCTTTGGCTTAGAAGGCAAAGTGGAAAGTATCACTTTTTAAAAAGTGTTCTGCTTTAATTTAGTGCCAGAGACATTTGACAACTGTTGACAATGTGCTTTTTCTGCTGGCAAAGCCGGGGATGGTGCTCTGTCAGAGTCTTACAGAGACAAGTTCACCTCACCACCCAGCCCCAAGCCTTGCCACCATCCATGCTGTGGGCTCTGGTTGATTTGGACCAATGAGATTGGCTCTCCCATCCAGAACAGTTAAGTGCAGGCATGGTGGGGGACCACACAGGGGATCTAGGTGAACAAGTATGTCAATCATTCTTAAGAAATTAGAATAATAAACAGTTGACTAAATTTGACAGGTCAGCTTAAAGATTTTTTTCTTAGAACTGTCTCCAATGTAACTGTGCTGGAAGCAAGACAGAATGTACATATGCCGATTCCCTGCTGCGGTGAAGTTATGGGAGGGGGGTGGGAATAACACAAAAGGATTCAATAATTGACCAGAAACTCCCCCAAGCAAAATTGTATCAGTTATTTTACATTAAAATAGTGCATTATGCTATTAAGCTGATTTCTAAAAAAAAAATTTACAATTTTAATGAAAATTTATTGGATCAGCGATAAACTTATGCAACATATAGATTAAAATTACCTTGATATTTTACTTTGCAATGATTTGTCATTTGACTCCTAAAATTTCGTGGATAGGTTTAGACTGCTCCAAATGAAGAAAATTGATGATTTTCAATAAATTTACTTTGGAAGTTGTGTGGAATACAACTGCAAGCTGCTCATGATATATCATTGGATAGTTTAAATAGTTCATTGTATCTAATACTGATCAATCTTTCTAAACATATTTATTGTTCTATTAGAACTACTCTTTAGTTTTTAGATAAAGATTATCATTATATTTTAATTGTAACCTGTCATAAATTTTAAATATTATTATTTCAAACATATTTCAAGATTAGAAAATCGGTGGCAAATAAAATCATCAAAATAACAGAATCTTTCTAGAGAAATGCACACAATGTTTTACCAATCTCCTTAGCTTCTGTATTTCAGAGACTGAAAGCATATGTTTATTAAATATACATCCTGGTGAGAAGCATTTTCTATACAGAGAGCTAAGCATATAATATGATATGCAATATCTTTTTGCAGTTAACATTTGACAGTAAATAGATTTACACTGTAAAATTATCATGAGGACAATATTAATTCAATTCTACTGTAAGATAGAATTTGCAATTTCTCTGTAGCTCTGTAAATAATTTTCTCAGCTGTCCACCAAAACGTTCTCAAGTGACTTACTTAATGTTAAATAATCAAGTAGATTCATCCCAGTGCATCTTATATATTTTTAAAGAACATGAGATTTCAATGATCAATAAGCAAACGATGGACCTGTAATATCAGAAATAAATAATTTCATTGTGCATCAGTTTGTGATTAGAAATTGGCCTTCAGATGAGTTTGGTTCAACTAGCATAACCGGTCGTCAATTTCTAATGATTATACCATATTTTACGTAACAGCCCCCTAAATCAAATTTAAAAAGATCAATACAAGTTACAAAAGTATGCTTTGTGAAGCAGAGAAATGTGGGCTAATTGAAAATTAAATCAAGTTTGAGGTTTATTTTAAATTCGTCAAAGCATCTTGTTTGTAAATGATGAAAGTGCTTCACCACTGCTGTAAACTTAGGCAGATAAAGCACAATTATAATAATTTAAATGGATTTATTTAACTATTCAGTCTTGGGATGTGTGTATTGTCGACAATAGCAATCATCCTGTCTACTCTTGAGAAGTAGTGCTGAGGCACCTGCTGGAAGTGCTGCAGACTGTAGGGTGAAAGTACCTCACAGGGCCTTTAGGAAGAAGCTCAAGACTGAAAAATCCAACTTCTTGTGCACTTATGTGCATGGCTCTGCCATTATTGAGAATTGGGATTTGTTCTGTTGATTATTGGATTACTTAGCTCCGATATAGCAAATTTCTTCTACTTTTGTGTATGCTGCTTCCACTGTTGAATGTGGTTTACCATTTGGCAAACCATATTGCCTTTTCCGAAGTTGAGTAATTATATATGTGTGAGACGTTTTTGGTAAGTGCATTAAGTACTGGCCCTCTGTGCAAGTCACTGGATTAGTATGTCAGAATAATCTTGCATAATGATTCATTTGAAAATAATCCCTATTTTGCAAAATATAACATTTACTGAGCTAACAAATTAATTGATCTGCTGTACATTGCTAATGTCATATTTATTTTCTTCAAGTTTTCAGCATTACTATTTTTCTTTTTGCTTCTCATTGGCACAGAATAAGTGAAAGAATCCTCAGTTATTTATTTAACATGGTTGAACTACAAAGAGCATAAATTTGTACAGTTATATTGCATTCAACTTCAGACACAATTGAATTAAGTCACCAAGATAGAAATGACATTGTGTTGATCGTACGTAATGGAACAAGAGAAATTTAGTAGGATTGGGCAGCTTCATTGATATAGTTTTTAGAAACAAAATATTGAAGATAGTGAATCTATGAACTTGAAAAGAAGCAATATTGTAATAACTTTTGATTCTGATACTTCAATATTAGTACTGAATTTTCTGATGTTACTCTTTAGGTATTTATGGAGTCACAGAGTAATACCGCATGGAAACAGGCCCTTCGGCCCAACTCATCTATGCCGACCATGGTGACCATCAAGTTAGTCCCATTTGCCCATGTTTGGCCCATATCCCTCTAAACCTTTCCTGTCCATGTACTTATCTAAATGTCTTTTAAATGTTGTTATTGTATCTGTCTCAACCACTTTCTCTGACAGCTCATTCCATATCTGCACTACCTTCTGTATGAAGAAGTTGCCCTTCAGGTCTCTTTGAAATCTTTCACCTCTCACCTTAATCCTTGTCTGGGAAAAAGACTATGTGCATTCACCCTGTCTATACCCCTCACAATATTATACACCTCTAAAAGATCACCCCTTAGTCTCCTATGTTCCAAGGAATAAAATCCTGGCCTGCCCAACCTCTCCCTATAATTCAAGCCCTCGAGCCCAGGCAGAATCCTTGTAAATATTCTCTACACTCTTTCCAGTTTATTGATGTCTTTCCTCTAACAGGGTGACCAAAACTATAAACAATTCTGCAAGTGCGGTCTAAAAAAGATCTTGTACAACCTCAACATAATGTCCCAATTCCTATAGTCAGTGCTCTGTCTGATGAAGGCCAGCATGCCAAATGCCACCTTCACCAACCTGTCTACCTGTGATACAGCTTTCAGTGAACTATGTACTTATACTCCTAAGTCCCTCTGTTCAACAACACTCATCAGGGCACGACCATACACCGTGTAAGTCCCTCCCTGGCTCAACTTCCAAAAACACAATACTTTGCACTTGTCTGAATTGAAAGCTATTTGCCAATCTTTGGCCCACTTACCTAGCTGATCAAGATCCACCTGTAATTTTTAACAACCATCTTCACTGTCTACAACACCACTTATTTTAGTATCATCTGCAAACTTACTAACCATGCCTTGTACATTCACATCTAAATTGTTTATATAAATAATGAACAACAAAAGTCCCAGCACTGACCCATGTGGCACACCACCAGTCACAGGCCTCCACTCTGTGAAACAACCTTTGACCATCACTCTCTGCTTCCTATCATCAAGCCAATTATGAATCCAATTAGCTGTCTCTCCCTGGATCCCATGCAATCTAACCATCTAGACTAGCCTACCATGTAGAACCTGGTTAAAGGCCTTGATAAAGTCCATATAGACATCGTCTACTGTCCTACCCTCATCTATACTCTTGGTTACTTCCTCAAAAAACTTGAAGAGATTTGTCAGACATGATTTCCCATGCACAAAGCCATGCTAACTATCTCTAATTAGACCTTGCCTATTCAATAATTGTTAGATCCTCTCCCACAGGATCCTCTCCAGCAGCTTACCCACCACTGATGTCAGACTATTTCTTACTGACAATAAGCTCTGTTACATTGAGATGTGAAGTGCTGAATTCTGATGAAAGGTCATTGACCAGAAAATTTTATTATTTTTCTCCCTCCAAGAATCCTGCCTGGTCTGCTGGGAGTTTCCTACATTTTCCGCTTTTATTATATACTTAATATAAGTATTGGTAACTTAAATACAGTGTTGGTACAATGGATAAGTTATGAGAAACCGTAGTTCAAACCCCACCATTACAGCTGTGAACTTTATATTTGGTTAATAATTTGGAACAACTAGTCATAGTAACAATGAACACAGAAGCCACCAGAGTGTTTACTAATCCCCTTCTGGCAATCTTTCAGCTTTTCTGGTCTGGCCTACATGAAACTCCTGGCCCATCCTTTGTAGATGGCTCAAGACAAGTACACTCTGAAACGTTTGTCACTGCTGTCTTCTCAAGGCACAATTATGGATGGACAGATCCTGAAAACTGAAAACAAAATACAGCAAATTGTCTTATCATGACTAATGTCATGCAATAAGAAATACTGGGCAAGGTTAGGCCATTTGGACCTTCAAGCTTCTTCTGCAATTCATTAACATCATGCCTGATCTTCTACCTCAGTGCCATTTTCTTGCATGATCTCCATAACCATTGATTCCCTTTAAATCCAGAGTTCTATCAATCTTATTTTGAATGAATTCAATGAGTGAGCCTCAACATCCCTCTGGCCCAGAGGATTCCAAAGATTCATTATCCTCTCTGGGGAAGTATTTCTCCTCATCTCAATCCTAAATGGCCATATTCCGAGACAGTGACTCTTGGTTTTAGACTCCTCAGCAGGGAAACCTACTCCCTCCATCTAGCCTTTCGAGTCTGTGAGAATTTTGAGAGTTTCAATGAGATCTCCTCTTATTCTTCTAAACTCAATACCTGGCCTAGTCTACTTATTTTCACTTCATATGGCAAACCTGCCATCCCTGGAACTGGTCTAGTGAATATTCACTGCACTCCCTCCTTGGCAGATATATTCTTCTATAAATAAGGAGACCAAAAATGTGCACAGTACACCATGGCCTCCCATTATTACAGTAAAACATCTTTACTCCTGTGCTCAAATCATTTTGTAATAAAAGCAACATACTAATTGCCTGCCTAATTGCTTGCTGCACCTGCATATTTGCTTTCAGTGAGTTGTGTACAAGGACACCTGGGTCTTTTTGAATATTGACATTTCCCAACCTGTCACAATTTTAAAAAATATTCTTCTATTTTGTAATCCAAAGGAATTAACTTTACATTTTTCCTCATTCTATACCATCTGTCACTCATTCACTCATCGTTTCCATGTTCCCTTGAAGCCACATTACATCTTCCCCCCTATTCACAATCTCACTTGGTTTTGTATCATCAATAAACTTGGAAAAATGACACTTGCCATCTTAGCAAAACTACTGATTTAGATTGTGAACAGCTGCAGCCCAAGCACTGGTCCCTATGATACGCCACTAATCCTAACCTCCCAACATGAGAATGAACCATTTACTCCTATTGTTTGCTTTCTATCTGATAAGCAGTTTTCAATTCACATCAGTACATTTCCCCCAATTCGGTGTGATGTAATTTAGTTGACTAACCACCTGCATGGGACCTCATTGAAAGTCTTCTGAAAATCCAGTGCACCACATCCACTAGTTGCCCTGTAGGTAATTTCTCCTGCAGCTATTCTCTGATTTCGGCTAAAGCTATTCAGGTTGGGATAAACAGAGCAGCACAATTCACAACTCTTTAAAACAAAGTTTATTAAAACCCAACCAAGTGCCACAAATAAAATAATACAAATACAAAAACTGCAAATAATATGACATACAATGAAATTACCATTGTATTCCAATATGATTTCTGTATTCCCTACCATGCATGTTTCACCCCTTAACCATAATCTATAGAGTCATGGAGTTGTACAGCACAGATATGGGCCCTTTTGCCCATCATGTCCATGCTGACCCTTTTGCCCATCTACGCTGATCCCATTTACCTGCCTTAGGCCCCTATCCTTCTTTCCCTTGCCCACTGAAGTATCTGTCCAATTGTCTCTAAAGCAGCTGTTGTATCTGATTCAACCAACTCCTCCGGCAGTGAGTCAACCACTCTCTGTAAAAAAAATTTTTCCCTCAAATCCCCTTTAAAATAACTTGAATTTATCTTAAGCCTATATTTTATTTTGATACCCTTACCTTGTCAAAAAGAATTCTGACTATTTACCCTATTGTTGGATTCGACTGTTTTAAGTAGTTTTTTAACATGTATAGTGTTTAATACACCTCAAGTGGCTGCACAAGGAATGGCTGTTTCCCAGCTTCCTGGTTCATCCATTCGGTGAATACGTGTTTTCTCATTGGTTGGTTTTGCCACAGGTATCTAATAGGTTTTCTGATTGGACTATTGTTAGCTAAGAAGTACCCCTTATATCAGGTATAAAAGGTGTCATTTTTTGTTAATCTCTCTCTCCACCCCCCCCCCCCCCCCCACCGCCACTCCCGGCCCTAGCTCATTTTTAGTTCCTTTTGTCTCGACTTATCTCCTAGTAGTAAACCTAGTGCCATGTGCCCTGTGACTGTTTCTTTGTTTTAAACCTTTCCAATAAAACTTTGTGAAACACCAAGTTGTTTTCAACTCATCCTTGGACTCCTGAAAGAACCTGCGGATTTGAAAATAACCGGATCCGACACTATCTATGCCTCTTATAATTTTATGTATTTATGTCTTTCTATATGGTCAGCCCTCATTCTCGCTTGTTCTAGGAAATCAACTCAGCCTATTCATTCTCTCCCTATAATTAAAGTTCTCCAATCCAGGTAATATCCTGGTGTATCTCCTCTGCCCTCTCTCCAGTGCAACCACATCCTTCCTATAGTGTGGCAGCCAGAACTGCATACAATACTCTAAGTGTGGTCTAACTAGGGTTTTGTTTAGTTGTAACACAATGTCCCAACATTTATATTCTACCCCCTGACCTATGAAAGCAAGCATGCCATATGCTATTTTCACCATCCTATCTAACTCTGATGCCACTTTCAGGGAACTATGAACTTGAACTTTCTGGTTATCAACACTCCTTGGTGCCCTGCAATTCACTGTATATGTCCTACGTCTATTTGATTTCCCACAATGCATCACTTTGCACTCATTGGCATTAAATTCATGTTATTTCTCTCTCTCTCTCCACAAGTGGCCAATCCTCTTTGCAGTCTTTTGCAAACTACCTTTTAATCTAAATATTACTTATTCTATATCTCAAAATGATTTTAGTCATAACTCACCAGAGCAAGCACTGAGGATGTTCTGCCTGTGACTCTTTGCAAGTTGCCACCTCTCTTTCTAAGCTATCCACTTACAATCCAAAAATCACTCCTGTGGCAATTTGAGTGACACAGCCTTGCCTTTTGCCTGTTTCACCTCCCATCCTGTTTGTTCAATATAGGAATGTTTGATGTACAACCATGAGCCCAACAGAAATCTTTTCACAGAGAGAAATTTGATCAGTAGTCTAAAACTTGTTAATAAATATTTCTCCTGATACTCACACTGACAAATGCCCATTGAGGACAGAATCAGATGCACAAAAGTCATATTGCTATTTAGGTGCTGACTTGTTACTTTGGTGATATTGTCACAAAGCAAAGGTCCAAAAGAAAAACGTGAACAAACAAATACTCCAGGATTTCCTTTTCAGCTCACAACCAATTTGAAAAGTTCAGCACTGACACTAAATTCCACGCAGTACCTTGGGATCGAAATTGCGGTCGATTTTTGATCAGTTTTGGTTCAGCAAGTTATGCATTCTTGCGAAAGGCATCCCTCTATACCCCTTATATATTCTACTAGTCACACCCTTAAAGAACTCAAGTAATTAGTCAAACATGATTTTCCTTCCATATATCCATGATGACTTCTCAGTCCTGTTACTCTTCAAAGTTCTCTGTTATTGGATGTTCCATTATATATCACATATAATTATATTTAATTATTTTTAATATATAATTACAATATATATATATATATATATATATATATGTGTTTGGGCTGACTAATAGAGCCATTGCTTCACAGTGCTAGTGACCTGGGTTCAACCCTGACCTTGGTGCTGTCTGTATGGGGTTTGCACTTTCTCCCAGTGACTGTGTGGGTTTCCTCCCAGTGCTCCAATTTCCTCCCACATCCCAAAGACATGTGGGTTGATAGGTTAATTGGCTACTGTAGAATTGCCCTTCATATGTAGTAAAATATGGTGGAAGTGGGAGGGGGGAGGTGATGAGAACATAGGAATAATAAAACATAGCATTAGTGTAGGATTGACATAGATGGGTGGTGGATGGTCGGCATGGACGTGGTAGGCCAAAGGGCCTGCTTCTGTACTGTATCTCTCCATGATGCTATGACTATATTCCAGCATTTTCCCCACCACTGACCTTAGGCTAACAGGACAGTAGTTCATTTTTTTCTCTCTCTCTTTTCTTAAATAGAGGGGTCACATTTGCTACCTTCCCATCCACAGGAGCAATTCCAGAAAGCGCAGAATTTTGGTGGATGATAACCAGAATGTTCACTATGTCTGTAGCTACCTCATTTTAGAGCTCTGCAAAAGACATCATTGGATTCTACTGTAGAATCTGCAAATCTCCTGTAGCTGGTGAACTATATACTGGAAGTTGCTTTGAACACACAAATGATCCAGAAGATTTGTTGGGGTCTAATTTGGCCATTTGTTGTATAATCTGTGATTATTACAGGAAATCTATTGCATTATTTCTTTTCCAACAGTAGGATGCCAGAACCTTGCTGACAATGCAACAGTAATATATATCCGAAATAGTGAATTACCTCTCATTATGGAAGCTGGCCATTTAATATTGATACCTACTCACAAAGTGATGGCAGCTGTTAAGTAAATTGCTCAGATTAATCTTCATTAACAGAAGTGGTTGACAAACTCTAGATCCAGATATTTTGGCAGGAAATCCGTAACAATGTGATATGAAGGAACATGAAAGGAATGAAATGACAAATTTACCTCTGGGTGGATAGCAGGAAGGTGGGAGTCCCCATGGCAACTGTGCCACGATATCTGGAGCTCCCCATCATTAGATATTGATGCTGGATGGTGAGACAATGATACTGGTTGATTAAATGATGGTGTTGGTTGGTTACAGAATAACACTGATGGATTAAAGAATGGTACTGAAGGCCTCACAGAGCAATTCAGCTATGCCTGCCACTTGGGATGCCACAGTGGAGCATGCCACCACTGACTAAACATGGGAAAGTGAACAAATACTTTTTTTAAACAACAGAGTAGTGAATGCTGTGTTTTAAACTGCTGTTTCCAAATAGGTAATCCCCCATCCCCACTCCATATCAATCCCACTTTCAATCATTAACAACTAAAAACTTTTGGAAGCATGTAATACATCTAAAATGGGCTTCTTCTTGACCTGGAAGTACTTATCGATAAATGACAAAAAAATTTGTATAAAATCATGAGGGACATAGATAGGGTCTCTTTCCCAAGGTTGGGGAATCAAGAACTGGAGGACTTAAGATAAGAGATTTAATAAGAACCTGAACGTCAACTTTTTCACCCAGAGGGTGGTCCATATACAGAATGAACTGCCAGAGGAAATGGTTGAGGCAGGTACAACATTTAAAAGGCACTTGGATAAATACATGGATAGGAAAGGTTCAGAGGGACATGGGCCAAACGTGGCCAAATGGGATTAGCTTAGATGGATATCTTGTCGGCATGGACCATTTGGTCCAAAGGGGCTGTTTCCGTGCTGTATGATTCTATGACTCTATGATTCTATTTCTGCAATCCTCAGCCAGCATTAGCATCCCCAGGCTTAATCATGAAAATGAAGGAAATTGCTTTTCAGAATGTGGATGAAATGTTCCATGAAACTATAAGAGCAATTTTTCTTAACCGCTTGATTCAGAAATCAATTGAAACATAGACTGTTAATTTTAACCTTTGGAAAGCAGAACTAATTTCCAATATTGTTTGGAAGGTTCCCCTGAGGAAATGTTTTTAAAATGAACCTGTGTTGATGTGGTGCTGCTTCACCCAACTTGGGCATGCAGCTCACGAAAATAATTATTGTTGTGAACAAAATATTTCCAAGGACAGGACTTCTGTTTGACATTTCTACACAAAAGTACATTAAAAAAAGCAATGATTTTTCTTAATAGTGTGTTATAAATTTTGGAAGAGTAGATAAAAGTGACGATGCCCCTGAAGAAACAGGTCCAACTCTAAACTTGGGGTTTCCATTGGGGGAATCTTAAACACCCTTTCCTAAGCAGATGGGAACCATAGTTTACATAAAAGGAAGCCATTTCAGCTATCTATGTTGGTTCACAGCAGCAATCCCATTCCCTATTAATTTTCCCTGCAATCTATTCTTCCCACATTCCCATCAACTCCTCCCAGACTCTACAACTCACCTATATATTAGGCGTGATTTACAGTGACCAATTAACCTGTCTATATGAGTCACAGAGATAATGTGCAAACTCCACATAGACAACACCAGAGGTCAGGATTGAACCCAAATTGCTGCAACTGTGAAGTAGCAGCTCTATGAGATGTGCCAGTCTGCCACGTGGATGAATGAGCAAGAGAGTTTACATTTAAGTATATTAATCTAACGATTTGGTAAAAAGGAAATCGAGAAAATTGAGAAGGTGAATCCAGGGAGTGCTGGCTAATTGGATACATAATTGGCTTGATGGTATAAAGCAGAGGGGAATAAGAATGTACAAGGCATGGTTAGTAAGTTTGCAGATGACACTGAAATAGGTGGTATAGTGGACAATGAAGAAGGTTATCAAAAACTGCAGGGGGTTCTTGATCAGCTGAGTAAGGGGCCAAGGAATGCCAAATGGAGTTTAGTTAGGATGAGTGCGAGGTGTTGCATTTTGGAAAGTCAAATCCAGGTAGGACTTTCATAGTGAACAGAAGGGGCCTGGGGAGTGTTGTAGGACAAGGCTACCTTGGAGTACATTGTTCACTAAAAGTGGAGTCACAGGTAGACAGGGTGGTGAAGAAGGCTTTTGGCACGCTGGCCTTCATAAGTCAGGGCATTGAGCTTAAAAGTTGGGAAGTCATGGTGCGGTTGTACAGGATGCTGGTGAGGCCGCACTTGGAGTATTGTGTTCAGTTTTGGCCGCCCTGCGATAGGAAAGATGTTATTAAACTGAAAGGAGTGCTGAAAAGATTTACAAGGATGTTGTCAGGACTTAAGGGACTGGGTTATAGGGAGAAGGTGGACAGGCTAGAACTTTATCCCTTGGAGCCTAGAAGACTGAGAGCTGATTTTACAGATGTGTATAAAATCATGAGGGGCAGAGACAGGGTGACTGCACTCAGTCTTTTTCCCAAGGTTGGAGAATCAAGAACTGGAGGGCATAGCTTTAAGGTGAGAGGGGGAAGATTTAATAGGAACTTAAGGGGCAACATTTTTTTACACAAAAGGTGGTATGTATGTGGAATGAGCTGCCAGAAGAAGTGGTTCAGGCAGGTACAATAACAACTTTTAGAAGACAGTGGATGGGTACATGGATTGGAAAAGTTTAGAAGTTTATGGACCAAATGCTGGCAAATGGATTAGCTTGCATATGGCATCTTAGTCAGCATGGACCAGTTGGGCAGAAGGGCCTGTTTCCATGCTGTATAACTCTAATACTCTAAAAGTCTGTGCAGACTATAGTTTATCATATTCCATTAGGCTTTTTAATGACATTTTCTACTATCTTTCACCTCTTAAACTGGAAGAACAAAAGTTGGAGGAACAACACCTCATCCTCTACCTGGACACGTTGTTGACTTTCAGCCTCACCACTTCAACAGTTTCAGAAAATGATTACTTCTGCATTTTATTTTAGATTTTCAAGAATCATTCCTATTGCAATTTAAAATAATTCTTCTCCATTTACACCAACCCCAACCCTATCATCTGCAGTATTTTGCTTTATGCATTTCTGCTGCTGATTTTAAAACACAAGAACTTAAGAAATGCTGGTAGGAGTAGACCCCTCGAACCTGCTCCATCATTCAAGAAAACAATAGCTTTTATCTCAGTGCCACTTTCCTGTACCAACTCCATATCCCTTGATTACCCTAATATTCAAAGATTTATTAGTCTCTATCTTGAGTATACCCAGGAACTGGGCTTCCACAGCCCTCCTAGGGAATTGCAAAGATTCACCACCCTCTGGACAGAGAAATTTATCTCCTCTGAGTCACGAACATCTGATTTATGCAGTGGGACTTCAGGTAGAAGAGAAAAATACATAGTTGATGCCTGATTTATACTCTCCCAACCAAAGTTCCCACATGATTAGAGAAAGAGGGGTTAAAACTCTCCTGTTGGAACGAAGATTGGTAGGCTGGAATATGGAGTCTGATTAAGCTTTTCCAAGTCACCATCACTTTTACGTACAGTTAAATATTTGTAGGTGATGACATTCCGGCCGTTCCACCTCAGTTGCCCACAATACAAAGTTCCCTTGCTTAATGAAGAAAGACATGCATGCCAGGATTGGATCCCAATGGAAGTGCAGCCTACAATTCCCCCTCCATTACCTGGTTCTATCTGCTCATCATCCTTCACCCCTCCTCGGTCCACCTATCACCTACCGGACCCTGTCTCACCCCTCTTCCTCTCCTCTTTATACTGACAATCTTCCCTCTCAGTCCTGATGCTGGGTCTCAACCTAAAATGTTAACCATTCCTTCCAAACCCCACAGATGCTGCTCCTCCAACAGTTTGTTTTATGCTCCAGATTCCAACACCTGCAGTCTCTTGTGTCTCCGAGCCGACAATTATGTTCAGTGCTGGTTCCCCAATGGTAATCAATGGCAGAATGATTGCTTTCTGTGGTGCAACAGTTTAGAAATAGGGGCTTTGTCCTCATCCTTAGGCAATTTTGTTTGGAAGAGCCAGCCCTTAACACCAACAACATGGTATCCCACAGGAATTCTTGTCCCATATTACTCCCTCTCTGGTAAGGCAAATGCTACTGTAGACTGGTGAACCAAGAAATTAATTGAGACCAGATTCAAAGCACTATTTAAATGCAGGAAACAGACCCTGACTGCACAGACAGAGGGCCAAAGCTAAGGAAACTGTGTCTTTAGACCTCATCTAAATAGTCATGATGGGCTAATAATTGCTGGCCACCTGTTTTGCTGGCAGAGGTTCCGAGGGAGTGATTTGTCCTGTTCCTCGTGACACATTTGTTCTAAAACTGTGAGCAATAAAAGCTTAGTCACTTCGTTGGCATTCATTAGACAGTGAAGGATGACTAGAAGTTGATATCCCATAATAGTTTTTGTTGGAGAGAAAATTGCTAATATTGCAAGCAAGGGTGATTAAAATATCAATTAAGTTTATGTCTTATAGGGTGCTTAGTAAAATAGTTGTTTTAGCATAAGTAAAAGTGGATGGCTAATTTAATGAAACTATGAGCAGCACAATAACTCTGTCACAGACCAGCAACTAAGGAAAATGCTATATTCAGCAACACAGTTTCAATTTTGAAACAATTAATCGTTTTAACTATGACACTCACCCAGCTTTCACTCTGCATTATGCTAAGTATTCAAATCATTGTATTTGTAAGTGAGTCAGTGCATGAGAAATTTATTGCAGGCTTAGAACTGGTTTTCTTACTGTGAACTCAAAGAGAACAATAGAGTTATAACCATCAATGCTGTAGTTAGATTCACAAAGCACAGCTCCTAAGGTGTGCTTTGAAAACCCCTCATCATCCAAATTCTCAGTGTTCAAGGGCGATACAATGGCTGTGACCTCAGGAGCCACATGTAACACCAACCTTCATTTTTTCTGGACTGTTTATGATTTACAAGCATAACGTCTCCAGCAGACATGTCTTTCCCTCCCCTCTGAATGAACCATTTCCATTGCTCCTCTATCTCCACCAACTGCTCCCCATCTTATGGCACTTTCCTATGCAACAATAGGAGATGCAACACCTGTTCTTTTATCTCGTCCATTTCCACCATCTAGGGACCCAAACAGTCCTTCCAGATGAAGCAGCAATTCACTTGCACTTCTTCCAATTTTGTGTATGTTTAGTTTTCCCAAAGTGTTCTCTTCCACATTGGAAAAACCAAATACAGATTGGGTAAGTACTTTGCAGATCACCTGCATTCAGTTCACACTGGTGACTCAGAACTCCCTTTGCTTTCACTTTAATTCTCTATCCCACTTTCACTCTTGACTTATTTTTCTGTGAATTCCAACACTGTTACAATGAGGTCCAAAGTAAGCTTGAGGAACAACACCTCATCTTCCATCTTGGCGCGTTGCAGCTGTTCAGACTCAATATCAGTTTCTACAACTTGCTATCTCTCTCTCTTTATCAGATCTGCCCATTTCTGCTGTATGTCATCCATCTGTGATATTGTCCTTGTTTTCTTCTTCCCAGTGGCAAAGCCTGTCTTGATGGCATGTCCTGCAGCCCTGCATTTCACATCTTTTATGTTCCTTTGTTATTTGCACTCCTTGTATGCCCTCATTTCATAGATTTTGCTTATTTTTCTTTCTCTCTGACTACCCCATTAACCCATCAACTGGTTAATATCTACAACTAAATGCCGTTGCATTCATGGCCTCACACTATCAGAGATATTCACTTGCCTTATCCATTCCTCTTCCATTTTCTCTGTAACTTAAAATTAACATTAACATCTAATAGTAACAGGGATAGCGATGAGCAGATAGGGAAACAGATCCTGGAAAGGTGTGAGAATAACAGAATTGTTGTGATGGGAGATTTTAATTTTCCAAATATTGATTGGCATGTCTCTAGAGCAAGGTGTTGAGATGGGGTGGAGTTTGTTAGGTGTGTTCAGCAAGGTTTCTTGACACAATATGTAGATAAGCCTACAAGAGGAGAGACTGTACTTGATTTGGTATTGGGAAATGAACCTGGTCAAGTGTCAGATCTCTCAGTGGGAGAGCATTTTGGAGATAGTGATCATAATTCTATCTCCTTTACAATAGAATTGGAGAGACAGAGAGGAACAGACAAGTTAGAAAAGCATTTAATTGGAAAAAGGGGAATTATGAGGCTCTCAGGCAGGAAATTGGAAGCTTAAATTGGGAACAGATGTTCTCAGGGAAAAGTACGGATGAAACATGGCAAATATTCAGGGGATATTTGTGTGGAGTTCTGCATAGGTATGTTCCAATGAGACAGGGGAGTCATGAGAGGATACAGGAACCGTGGTGTACAAAGGCTGTAATAAATCTAGTCAAGAAGAAAAGAAAAGCTTACAAAAGGTTCAGAGAGCTAGGTAATGTTGGAGATCTGGAAGATTATAAGGCTAACAGGAAGGAGCTTAAGAAGGAAGTTAGGAGAGCCAGAAGAGGCCATGAGAATGCATTGGCAAGCAGGATTAAGGAAAACCCCAAGGCATTCTGCAAGTATGTAAAGAGCAAGAGGATAAGACATGAAAGAATAGGACCTATCAAGTGTAACAGTGGGAAAGTGTGTATGGACCCAGAGGAAATAGCTGAGGTACTTAATGAATACTTCAGTATTCACTATGGAAAAGGATCTTGGTGATTGTGTGAGGGCTTGCAGCAGACTGAAAAGCTTGGGCATGTAGACATTAAGAAAGATGATGTGCTGGAGCTTTTGGAAAGCATAAAGTCGGATAAGTTGCTGGGACTGGATGAGATGTACCCCAGGCTACTGTGGGAGGCGAGGGAGGAGATTGCAGAGCCTTTAGCGATGATCTTTGTGTCATCAATGGGGACAGGAGAGGTTCCAGAGGATTGGAGGGTTGCGGGTGTTGTTCCTTTCTTCAAGAAAGGGAGTAGAGATAGACCAGGAAATTATAGACCAGTGAGTCTTACTTCGGTGGTTGGTAAGTTGATGGAGAAGATCCTGAGAGGCTGGATTTATGAACATTTGGAGAAGTATTATATTATTAGAAATAGTCAGCATGGCTTTGTCAAGGGCAGGTCCTGCCTTACGAGCCTGGTTGAATTTTTTGAGGATGTGACTAAACACATTGATGAAGGAAGAGCAGTAGATGTAGTGTATATGGATTTCAGCAAGGCATTTGATAAGGTACCCCATGTAAGGCCTATTGAGAAAGTAAGGAAGCATGGGATCCAAGGGGACATTGCAGTGTGGATCCAGAACTGGCTGGCCCACAGAAGGCAAAGAGTGGTTGTTGATGGGTCATATTCTGCATGGAGGTCGGTGACCAGTGGTGTACCTCAGGGATCTGTTCTGGGACCCTTACTCTTCATGATTTTTATAAATGACCTGGATGAGGAAGTGGAGGGATGGGTTAAAGTTTGCTGATGACACAAAGGTTGGAGGTGTTGTGGATAGTGTGGAGGGCAGTCAGAGGTTACAGTGGAACATAGATAAGATACAAAACTGGGCTGAGAAGCGGCAGATGGAGTTCAACCCAGATAAGTGTGAAGTGGTTCATTTTGGTAGGTCAAATATGATGGCAGAATATAGTATTAATGGTAAGACTCTTGGCAGTGTGGAGGATCAGAGAGATCTTGGGGACCAAGTCCATAGGATTCTCAAAGCAGCTGCACAGATTGACTCTGTGGTTAAGAAGGCATACTGTGTATTGTCCTTCATCAATCGCGGAATTGAACTTACGAGCTGAGAGGTAATGTTGCAGCTATATAGGACCCTGGTCAGATTCCACTTGGAGTACTGTGCTCATTTCTGGTCAGGAAAGATGTGGAGGCCATAGAAAGGGTGCAGAAGAGATTTACAAGGATGTTGCCTGGATTGGGGAGCATGCCTTATGAAAGTAGGTTGAGTGAACTCAGCCTTTTCTCCTTGGAGCGATGGAGGATGAGAGGTGACCTAATAGAGGTGTATAAGATGATGAAGCATTGATCGTGTGGATAGTCAGAGGCTTTTCCCCAGGGCTGAAATGGTTGCCACAAGAGGACACAGGTTTAAGGTGCTGGGGAGTAGGTACAGAGGAGATGTCAGAGGTAATTTTTTTACACAGAGAGTGGTGAGTGTGTGGAATGGGCTGCCGGCAACGATGGTGGAGGCAGATACGATAGGGTCTTTTAAGAGACTGTTGGATAGGTACATGGAGCTGAGAAAAATAGAGGGCTATGGGTAAGCCTAGTAATTTCTGAGGTAGGGACATGTTCGGCACAACTTTGTGGGCTGAAGGGCCTGTATTGTGCTGTAGGTTTTCTATGTTTCTATGTTTCTATTCCCAGATTTTACTTGGAATTCTCTACCTCAGAAGACTGTGGGGACTCAGTTACTATGTTCATTCAAAACACAAATCAATTGATTTCTGGAATTTAATGGAATTGAGGGAAAAATTGGTAAATTGGTTTATTATTGTCACATGTACCGAAATACAGCGAAAAACTTTATTTTGCATGCCATCCATACAGATCATTTCATCGTATCAGTGAATTGAGGTAGTACAAGGGAAAACAATAATAGAATGCAGAATAAAATGTTACAGTGCAGAGAAAGTGCAGTGCACGTAGACATTAAGGTGCAAGGCCATAACGAGGTAGATTGTGAGGTCAAGAGTCCACCTTATTGTACTAAAGAACCGTTCAATAGTCTTGTAACAACAGGATAGAAACTGTCCTTGAGCTTGGTGTTACGTGTTTTCAGGCTTTTGTATCTTCTGCCTAATGGGAGGGTGAGAAGAGAGAATGTCCGGGGTGGGTGGGGTCTTTGATTACCAAAGCAGTGAGAAGTGTAGACGGAGTCCCATGGAGGGGAGGCTGGTTTCCATGATGTGCTGAGCTATGTCCACAACTCTGCAGTTTCTTGCGGTCATGGGCAGAGCCGTTGCCGTAGCAAGCTGCAATGCATCTGGATAGGATGCTTTCCATGGTGCATCAATAAAAATTGATGAAGGTCAAAGGAGACATGCCAAATTTCTTTAGCCTCCTGAGGAAGTAGAGGCATTGGTGCACTTTCTTGGCTGTGGCGTCTACGTGGTTGGACCAGGACAGGCTATTGGTGATGATATAGGGATAAAGCTGGAAAAAATGATGCTGAAATAGAAGGTTGACCATAATCTTGATGAATGGCGGAACAAGCTTGAAGGGCTGATCTATCCCTCCTTGCCTTTCTCATTTTCTTCTGGCAGGAACTTCAGTTATTAGAATCATACATCATGGAAGCAGACCCTTCGGCCTACTGAGTCTGCACCAAACATCAAGCACCCACTTACAATCATCCCATTCTGATCTCAGATGCTCAGCTGAAACTCAACTCCCTCTGGTCTCAGCTTCTTGAGATTGTTTCTTTATCAAAGGCTTGGCTGAGTATTACTTGCAAACACTTCAAGAAGCAACAGAATAGTTCTAAGAGCATTAAACCACGCACCTCAAGCTGAACCACCAGTGATTCTTGGTTCACAGGTGTATTAATGCTCTCTCTCCTGTTTTTACACATGGGCGTAAGTTAGTTTGCCAATATTTTTTGACCAAATTTTGTCATGTGTCTGTAAAAGCACTGGCAGCATTCTAACTTAAAATGAATTTAAGATTAAATTTAAAGGAGATTCAAGAGTCTACAATCCAATCCTTGAATGTAAGGAAAGAAAGAGAGGGAGAGAGACACCTGCAAGACCTATTGGAATGATATGATTCTAACATATGTGTAGCAAATGATGGCTCCAAATCATGGTAAGTACAGATAGCAAACATAAAATAGTATTCAACTGACATACTGATCAATGAGGACCTATGTATTGAGCAAATCCCTACCACAGTTTGAAAGTGTATTTCAACAAAGCTGAAGTTCAGCTTTCCTCATTCAACTCTCCTGGCACAGGTCTGGAGCTCACTTTAGGAAATCAATCACTCCTGTCCCATAAATTTCCAACCAGTCATTTTAATCTTAACGGATGGACAATCATGGCATCAGGCCATACGATTTTCTAATCTGTTCCTGGCATGTACTGAGGTTGCCAAAATGAAAAATTCCTCCTATAATTTCCAAATTTCTTTCTTGCAAATTTCTTTTCATTCACAAGCATGCAACAGTAAATGAGGGAGTAAAATTACAACAGAAGGGAGACATTCTATACAAAATCACACTTTTTAAAATATCATACTCACGTATAAAGCAAGAAATGTAATGCCCGATTAGAGATTTGTCTTGTTTAACTGTTATAGAGTCATAGAGTCGTACAGCACAGAAACAGTACCTTTGGCCCAACTGGTCTATGCTGACCAAGATGCACATCCAAACTAGCCCCATTTGCCTGGATTTGGCCTATAACTTTCTGAACTTTTCCTGTCCACGTACCTGTCCAACTATCTTTTAAAAGTTGTTATTGTACCTGCCTCAACCACTTCCACTTAAGTGGTACTCAGATATTGCCTCAGTGCAGATGTACTCTGTAACAGTTCTCACGCCCAGCACAATAACAACATGCATTGATATAGCTCTTTAAAAGGAGAAAAAGGTCCTCAGGCATTTTGCAGAATCATTTGGCAGGCTGGCCTTCATCAGTCAGGGCATTGAGTAGAGGAATTGGGAAGTTATGTTGCAGTTATATAAAATGTTGGTGAGGCTGCACTTGGAGTTTTGTGTACAGTTTCGGTCGCCCTGTTATAGGAAAGATGTTATTAAACTAGAAGGAGTGAAGAAGTGATTTACCAGGATATTGTCTGGACTTGGGGGCCTGAGTTACAAGGAAAGTTTACATAGACTAGTACTTTATTCCCTGGAACATAGGAAATTGAGGGGTGACCTGATAGAAGTATATAAGATCATGAGGGTCATTGACAGCGTGAAAGCACATAGCCCTCTTCCCAGGGAGGGGGTGCTAAAAACAAGGGGGCATAGGTTTAAGATCAGAGGCGAGAGGTTTAAAAGGGACATCAGGGGTAGCTTCTTCACACAAAGGGTGGTGTGTATTTGGAATGAGCTGCCAGAAATAGTGGTTGAGGTGAGCACATTAGCAACATTTAAAAGCCATCTAGATGAGTCTACGGATAAGAGAAGTTTAGAGAGCTATTGGCCAAACATGGGCAGATGGGAACAGTTTGCTGGGCAATACATTCGGCATGGATGAGTTGGGCCAAAGGACCTGTTTCCATGCTGTGTGACTCAATGACTTGATGAATCTATGATTCTATTAGCATACAAAATTTTCCTATCTGGAGTTTTGCTCAAAGGAATGGATTTTAAGGAATATCTGAACTGGCCACAACTTCATTCTGTGACATTAGATCAGATTTTCTCTCTCCATTAGTACCATGTGACCTGCTGGGCATGTCCTGCAGCTTTGTATTTTAAAAGTCTTACATTCCTTTCTCTGTGTTCTCACTTTCTTACTATTACGGACAAAGGATCATGTTCCCTCTCCCTAACTGCTCTCATTAACACACCAACCAGATGATCTCAGTTACAGCTTATCAGCAGGGCAACCCTGACCTCATCCTATCAGGGAAATTCCCTTTATCCAATCCATCCCTCTCCCACCTTCCCTGCTAATTTGTTTTCTCTCTTTCCCAGCTCTGAGAAATGGTTTCCAACCTGAAATTTTAACTCTGTTTCTCTTTCCGTAGATGCTGCCTGACTTGTTGACTGTTTCAAGCACTTTATGTTTTAATCTCTATCATGCTCTCTCAACTCCCCACACTCACTACAATCAACTCTTCAGTTCTCTAATCCTAACTCCTTATGTACTCTCCCTTTGCTCTCTCCCTCTCCATTTCAAAGACAATTTTCCTTGTGCATTATTCAAAAATATTGTTTTTACATTATTGATTGACAATAGAATTGAAAATGCAGTTAAATTGCAATCAATTTTTTTATTTGCAAAAGTAATTGCAAATAATTTTAACTGCTCAAAAGCCCTTTTTTATAATGTTAAAATTTTGATAATGCGATGCTGCATTATGTTCTAATGTTATCATATAAATAATGAGCAGAGTGACTGATTAAACTTACTTTTCCAATTTCATTTAATAAACTGGTTGAATCTGTATTTTTCTAACAGATCATTATCCTATGATATAGTGTCATTGTTATATTTCAAAATATACTTTTCAAGTCATAGCTGATTTTCTTAGGAGTTGGAAACATTGGAGGATCTTACAACTTCCATGTACAATAAAAATGGAAAATACTGGAAATACACAGCAGGTCCAGCAACATCTGTAAGGAAAGAAGCAGAGATAATGTTTCAGGTCAACGACCTTTCATTAGAGCAAGGTAGAGCAACAGATGGAACATGTTTTAAGTTATAGAGAGATGGGTGGAGAGAATAGTCTGTGATAGAGCAGACACCAGAAGAGATTGAAGGATACCAGTTAAGGTGGTTCTAACTGAAAGAGGATAGTGAAGACTTATTACTCACAGCTCGTCTGTTTGCAGGAAAATCAAAAGGAGGTGAATGGGGACAGAAAGGAGAGAGGAAAAAAAGACAAACCATTACAGTTGCTGGAAATCTGAAACAAAGGAGAATACTTAAATATCCAACAGACAAGCAGCATCTATGGAGAGAGAAAAGCAGAATTAACATTACGGATTGATGATTCAGAACTGGTTAATTTTACCCAAATTAGAAAGGCTGATTAGGGAAATAAGTGGGAGAGAAAATTGATGGGATTGTTCTGAGAACTGGTATAGACTTAAGAGGCCAAGTGACCTTCTCTGTGTTGTAAGAAAACATGAATCTATCTGCCTTTAACTTAAACATATACAAATAATTTGATGAAAAGAGTTCCAAAGACATTTATTGGTATTAGTATTGGTTTATTATTGCCACATATGATCAGCCAAGAGTCCCACTCATGGAAAGCAGGAGCCAGATTTAAATCTAAATATCACAGCAGGGTGTATGCTGGACTTAATTTGCCCTCCTTCCTGAGGGGCATGTACATGGGATGAGCATGTCAGTGCCTCCTTCATGGTATACATTTTCCTGGATAATTGCTGGGGGTGCTCCTGCTTTTTCCCTCCTCCAGCCACTGCTTGCTTACTTCCTGCCCTCTCCTTCACCCTGCTCATTCCCTCCTTGCCCCCTCTCCACTCCTGCTTGTCTCCCCTCCCTTACTTGAGGCTGCCTCCTTCTTTTTCCCTCATCCCTCCCTCTGCTTGCCCTTCACCTACCTCCGTGCACCCCAGAGCCTGTGATGACACAGGGCCAACCATACAAGGCAACCATAGAGAAAGTCCACAGAGTGACCAGAAGAAGCTAACGTAAGGTATGAAACATAAGGCAGGCACGGTAGTGTAGCAGTTAGCGTAACACTACTACAGTGCCAACGACCCCGGTTCAATTCTGGCCACCGTCTGTAAGGAGTTGGTACGTTCTCCCCATGTCTGCGTGGATTTCCTCCGGGTGCTCCAGTTTCCTCCCACATTCCAAAGACATACGGGTTAGGAAGTTGTGGGCATGCTTTTTTTCATGTTGGCACCAGAAGCGTGACGACACTTGCAGGCTGCCCCCAGAACACTCGATGCAAAAGATGCATTTCACTGTGTGTTTCGATGTACATGTAACTCATAAAGCTATCTCATCTTACTTTTACACCATTGTGAGGCAGAAAGAGCTGTGCCTCTGCTGCCAACGGCTTCTAACTATGATCATCACGCAGACCCACTTCCTCGTCTGCCTTTCCATGAATTATTTTTCTGGGACCCTGCCAATGTGACCTCTGGGGTCCTCCCCACTCTTGCCTTCTGGTGGTTGAGGTTATTCCTGATGGCTTGAGGTGGGAATTAATTTCCGGATATTCAGATGAAGCCAGGGAGTTAAAGACTTTGGGGCCTCTGACTCTAAGCAGCCAGTTGGATTACCACCTGCTTTGACACCTGCACCCAAGACAAAGCTGACCCCTATATGGCCTTGTGATCAGGCTGTATCCAGTACAACTATTCATTTAACCATTTCCCAACCATTATCCTTTCTCAAGAGCAACTGTGCAATCGATAATTTTAAAATGTTCATTTCCCTTGGAATATTATGTTTAACGGTTGTAACATCTCACAAAGTCATTTTTTTAATTTAAAATTCAAATAGGCAAACTGCTGGCAATTTTTATTTGACTGCAACATCATTTGCATCTTTACAACATTGTGTAGAGTATAAATTAATCTTTAGGTCATCCTCACCTCAAATGGAAAAGAGCAATTTGTAGTTTACGAATTAAGAGAAGTATGAGACAGGTGACTCAACCCAACCAGAGAGCCACTCACTGCCTGTGTTCACTGCCTGCTGAGGCTTATCAGGGAGAAACGCAAGCTTCAGGCTCTTTTCACAGAATGCATTACGCTTTGAGTTCCAAAGCTGGTAAAGACATTACACAGAGGCGTGCAGCGAAGTGTTATCTGCAGTGAACAGATGGAGTGCATCAGCACGCAGTCCAGCAGCTCACACCTGTTGATCCTGCTCCAGACCTGAAGAAGTAATTGTGTGCTAATTTGGAGGCGACAGATTGTGATCTGAGAGGAATCATTGAGAAATGAAACATGTTGGGCATTGATCTTCATGCCATTTATAAGTCCTGTGGAAAGCATTTCAGAAACATAGCATGAAGCAAGCTGCTGTACAGTTAGATTTAAGTTATTGCATCAGTTTAAATTTATACACTAACATACAGCACCGGTTAATAATAGGTGTTTCCCTTTGCTGTAATAATTGCTTGGGTTCAAATGCAATACCTGCAGTAATATAAATTTGTATGTTCAATATCCTTATACATAACAGTTTACACTATACAGTATATTTTTTTAAATGCCTGCAGGATTCTGTAAGAAGCCAATAACTTGTGAAGCCAATCAGTGTGCCTCTGAGCACATTGTAAAAACTGCTATATTTTGTCACCACAGGGCAAGGACGCTGGAGCAAGCATTAATCAGATGGTCACAGTTAGAGGCAGGACTCGGCATACTACAGCCGTTTGCACCTGAACATCCAAATTTGCCCTTCCTTATCTTCAAAACGCAGTCTCTGGGACATGTAGTGAGGCTGGCTTTTGGAGACATGGTGGTATTTTCTGCATTGAAAAATGTTCAACTTCCAGCTGTACTGTTGAAGTTTACAGACATTAAAGAACTCAACCTTCCAGGAAGAATTGTTAATGTCAGGATATTACTGTCTTCCTGCAAACATGATCTGGAAGTTGATTTAATTGGATTTATCTTTTCCTTGGACTTTTAACATACCCGTGTTCATAAGTCAAACTGCCAGCCACAGGTACCAAGCACCCTTTGACGTCACCTCTTTTGGAAAAGAGATGTTGACAAAAGCACAGACAATCCATCTGGAACAGATAAATCGCGTTGGCTGTCTCTCATCAGCTAACTACTTGTTACAGTCACGTTCACCACAGAAACAATGAGAAGAAGCTAATTTTGAAATCAATGTTGTAGCCTAATCTCTCTTCCCTGCTCCCTTTGAGAGACGCTCCTCAATGGAAGTGCAGGATATTGAATAACCCCTGGGCCTCATAGATTGCTAACACAAAAGGGTTGGATCCAGTTGACAAATGGACCACTGGAGACAGCCTGGAGAAAAATACCAAAATATGAAGCTTGAACAGCTGGAACCATTACAAACTGAGACAATAATGTGGATTTAAACAGTATTTTTGAAACAGAAAAACATCCCCATTCTCTTTACAAACTCATTAGCAAACAACATTAGACAGCAAACCACATGAAGAGACTGACAGGCAGTTGACAGGAAAAGGAAGCAGAGAGATTTAAGGAGAGAATTGAAGAGATAAGGGACTTTGCAGCTGAAGACATGTCTTGCCATGGTGGAGCAATTAAAATTGGGAATGATCAGGGAAAGAAATGCTTGGAAGGGCTCAGATAATTTTGGTGGGTTATAGAGTTGGAAGATATTACAGATCATGAAGGATTTGAAAACAAGTATTTTAAAAATAAGGAAAACTTAACTGAGAATCCAGCACAATGGGGAAAAAATTCAAGTCCATCAATAGTCTCCAAAGCCAAGGATGACAAGGAGCGACTACAATATGTTTCATACAATCATGGAAAATACAGCAGAGGAGGAAGCCATTCAATCCATCATTCCTTGCTCGTGGCATCTCTGAATGAGCTGTCCAATTAGTCCCACACTCCTGCTATATTTCTAGGTGTGGAACCATTAGAATGTTCCAATCTTTCAGAGCTGGAGAGCAAGATGAATTATTCATTTTGGTTGAACAATTTGATAAGACACTCCAGCTCCTGAAATAATCGCATGCAAAAGGCACAAGTTATATATTTCTAGAAGGCAAATGAAGTACAGATGAATAAGTACAGAATTAAAATGGACAGTCAAATGCCTGAGTATAGAGTATTTGTGATAGTTCGCCCAGAGTCAGGGTGATATATAGAACATAGAACAGTACAGCACAGAATAAGCCCTTCGGCCCACAATGTTGTGCCGACATAGCTAATCCCTCCTACCTACAGAATGCCCATATCCCTCTATTTTCCTCTTATTCATGTGGCCATCCAAGCCCCTCTTAAAAGCCCCCAATGAATTTGCCTCCACCACCCTATCAGGCAATGCATTCCAGGCATCCACCACTCTCTGAGTGAAAAATGTGCCCCTCACGTCTGTTCTGAACCTACCTCCTCTCACCTTAAATGCGTGTCCTCTGGTTTTGGATCGCTCAATAATGGGAATAACTGGCCTCAAGTCCACACTGTGGGTCACAAAGTAGAATGGATTTTAAATTCCCTTTCCTTGAGAGCAATGGAATTAAAATGGAGTTGGTATTCTTATAAACTGGTGCCATTTAAACTGGGATCTATCTCTGGGTACTCGCCTACAGAGCTCTTTTAGTATGGAAATTTGTGACTTCTCATGTAAGTTAGGATGCCAAATGCTATTTTCAGTAGGGACTGGTCAGAAGCTTCATGAAGTTTTTCAGATAATGAAAGAGGAGATTCAGCAAAGCCCTAAGACCCCACTGTCCATGATCATGATTCTTTACACTGTCCCCTATCTAACAACCTCCCTTACCTGGAGGTTTAGACCCCAACCTGGGGATCAGCTGGAACCTTGCCTGGTTTTCTGCAGCTGACTTGGTGAGCCTAAGCGTAAAGCCCCGTGAGATCCACTCTGCCATCAGTACAGTTTACTGCCAGTCCCTCTTCATCAATCAGCCACTGGAAACTCAATAGACCCCCTTGAGCTTTTAATTATAGCCCAGTTGAAAAGAGACACTGGATTAGTTTGGGCCCACCCCATAAAAAGTGCTCAAAAGCCAAACTGAGCCTCTTCCACACATGTTCTTGTGTTATTAGTGATTTGGAGACAGGTTCTCCCTCTCTCAGGGAGCCATTAATGACAGGCCTGTGAACAGGAGTTTCCTTCCTCTTTAGTTACATTTTAAGAAACAGGCCTGAAGGGGGTGGGGAGCTCTTTAATAACTTAAAATAAGAAATGAATTCCAGTCATTATCTGATTTAAAACCTGCCTGCTCTAAAAATGAATCCATCTCCTCTAATTTCTTAATTCAATTTGATTTTGCCAGTTTATGATTTTATGGATGCAGCTCAATGTTCATCATCACTGAACAAATGGTCTGTAAGGAAAAAAAGCCATTTAAAAAGGAATTGGACAGGCACTAATGAGAAAATAATTTGCAAGGATGGGAGAAAGAATAGGGTAATGGGAGTGCATACATTGCTTGATGAGGAGCTAGTATAGACTCAAAGGGCCTAATCGACTTCTTCTGTGCCATAAAATGGATGGGGAGGATCCTGGTGAAATTTTATTTTAAGGAAAGTGAAGTGTTGTGAAGATTCTCTGATTCTGAAACAAACCTTGACATATTCTACCTCACCTCCTTCATTACCTGAGGCAGTCTTTATCCTCTGCTGTGTGCTCAACACATTTCACTTCTTGGAATAGTGTTTCCAGCCAGGCGTTTGTCATTAGAACTGCACTGTACACCAGCTACATGCTTTTGTGATTTCAACAATCGATTTTAATTAGCACTAGTCACGTACGAGACTGGTACTGCTCATCGCCTGTGGCACTGCTCATGGTGAGTTGGAGGACATGCTGTTCAATATCTTGTACCTGCTATCAGTGACTGCAAAAAGTCAAAAGCAATTTCCTTCTCTCCATCACTACCAAATATGTGCCTGACATAGGCATTGACATAGATTTTTGACTTCTGACAGAATAATAGGAAGGAAAATAAAAGAGATTAAATCCAAGTAAGAGGAATGTGATAGATGCAGTTGTTTAGAATTCATTAGAATAAAACACTCATAGAAAGGTTAAGACACAGAAGGAAGTCTGGGGTATCTGTGCTGATCAATAAAGAACTACTCAGCCAAACCACACTTCCCAGTTCCTAGTCTGTAGCCCTGCAGGTTCAAATGCCCATCCAGATACTTTTGAAATCACAGATTGGATACAGCAGGGAAGGGCACATTCGACCCATCAAGTCTGTACCAGCTCTATATGATAATAATCTTGCTGATCCTGCATCCCAGTCCTCTCCCCATAACCCCTTTTGTGTGCTGCAATTAAATTTGTCTCTACTACTCCAGGCAGTGCATTCCAGATCCTAACCACTTGCTGGGTAAAAAACAATAATTCGTCACATCATTTTTGGTTCTTTTGCCAATCACCTTCACCCCCCAAGCTCTTGAACCTTCTGCCAATGGAAATAGTTTCTCCCCATTCTATACTATTAATGATGTTAAATAATTTTAACAGGCCATCTTGCAAACAAAGAGAACAATTCCAGCTTCTCCAGTGTATTCTAAGGTCCCTCATGCAGGTATCATTTTGGTAAATCTATTCTGCATCCTCTGAAGCATCTACTTCTTCCCTAAAGTCAAGAAATAGACACAATACCCCAGTGTCCAAGCCATTGTTTTCTAATAGTTATGACTTCCTTGCTCTTGTATTCTATGACTCTACTAATGAAGCCCACTATCCCATATGTTTTTTAACCGCTTTCTCAACTTTCCTTGACAATTTCAGTGAATCATATACATAAACCCCTAGATCTCTCTTAGACGTTCATAGCATCCTTCAGCACAGAAACAGGCCCTTCAACCCACTGTATCCATGCTGACAATCAACTAACTACCTGTCTATACTAATCCCATTTTCTAGCATTTGGCTCATCTCCTGCTATGTTTTGGTGATTCAAGTGTTTGTCTAGATACTATTTAAACACTGACAGTCTTTGCCTCCAGTTTTCAAGTACCATCTGATCTTTCTTAAACCTTATCCCCTTTTCTTAAACATATTCCCTCTGATTTAGGCAGTTCTGCTATGAGGAAAGGTCTCTTACTACCTACCCTGTCTAGTTCCCTATAATTTTGTATATCACAATCAGGTCCTGCCTTAGGCAACATCTCGGTGAATCTCCTCTGCACTTTCTCTGGTCGGTGTAGCCATCTGGAACTCCTGGTTGCAAGCCATTTAACTTCCCTTCCCATTCCCACACTGACTGGTCTGTCCTCTGCCTCCTCCACTGCCAGGGTGAGGCCAAACACTAGAAAAACAGTATGATATGAACATTGAATTCTTCAATTTAAGGTAATCCACTCTCCTTCTGTCCCTTCCTCTCTTTCCTTCTGATCTACCTTGGTCTTCTCTCACATACCCTTCTCTCCCTCATCTCCTGGCCCAGTATCACCAAGTTTCTTTCTTCTCCCCCCACTCCGTCTGCCCATCACCCACACACTCCTCCCACTGGGTCCCCTCTGCTTACTATTCCCATTTGCCCACCAAAATGCCCTTATTTGGTCCTTCTTCACCTTCCTTTCTTATCAGGTTCCATAATCTGCAGCCCTTTGTTGCCTCCATCTGTCACCTCCCAGCCTCTGTCACTAACTCCACTGTTCCCTCCTCCACATTCCATCTGTAATCAATCCCTATTGGACCCACCTATCACTTGCCAGCTCTTGCCGCACCCCTCTCCCTCACCTCTTTACACTTGCTGTCTGCCCTCCACAGATGAAATGTCTCAACCCAAAATGTCAATTATCCATTTCCCTCCACAGATGTTGCCTGAGTCGCTGAGTTCCTCCAGCAACTTGGTTTTTATCAACTCATCAATATTGTCTTGTCATCTAAGACTATCGTCTGCACTAATTTTTGTTTTACCTCTAAACTTACTAATCTTTTCTTGTACACCTTTTAGATTGCTGCCCTCTGGCTTATACTTCTTATTATTCTTTCTAAGATATCACATTTCTCAGCATTAAATTTCACCTGCCTCCTATCCACCCAATTTCACCAGCCTTTTTCTTGGAGTCTGTAACTACTTTAGTTAGGCCACATTTGGAGTATTGTGTGCATTTCTGGTCACCACATTATAGGAAGAATGTGGAGGCTTTGGAGAGGGTGCAAAAGAGGTTCACCAGGATATTGCACGGAATGGAGAATATCAGCTGTAAGGAGAGGTTAAACAAGCTTGGATTGTTTTTGCTGGAGTGTTGGGGGCTGAGGGGTGACCTGATAGAAGTGTATAAAATGATGAGAGTCATGGATAGGTAGGTAGTCAGAGTCTGTTTCTTAGAGTGGAAATGTCAAATACAAGAGGGCATGGCTTTCAAGTGAGAGGGTGTATGTTTAAAGGACATGTGCGAGACAAGTATTTTACACAGAGAATGCTAAGTGCTTGGAACGAGCTTCCAGGGGAGAAGCAGATTTGATAGCAATGTTTAAGAAGCATTTAGACAGACATCTGAAGAGGCAGGGAATGGAGGGATATAGACCATGTGCAGGCAGATAGGATTAGTTGGATTGGCATCATGGTCGGTGCAGCTCTGAGGGTCTGTTCCTGTGCTATATGTTCCTGTGAATATGTTCTGTATTTATTAATCACAGCAATGAAAAATTTATTATTGTTCAATAAACCTTGCGATGTGTTTCCATAGTCAAGTAACTTGCTGGGACTGAGGAATTGTAATTGAGTTGCTATAACTGAGTGTGCAAAGTCAACAGAGATGCAATGGGTTGCACTGGTTCTCCTGAGTCAGGTCATGGGTACTGAGGGGCTGCTGTACTGCAGGAATTGCAATCCTTTGGTTGTGCTGTTAGAACAAGGCCTCTTCAGCCCTCTTAAGCAGACTTAAAGGATCCTATGATGCTCATTTGAAGACATTATTATCACTGATATAATGGCCATTATTTAGTTTCATTAAAGCAGGCTGTCCACTGATGGTTGCATTGCTGTTTGTGGGAGCTTGCTATATACATTTCACTTGCTCTGCTTCCAGTGTTGCAAAGTAAGTGCACTGCCACATTATAACATTAATGGTGAAGGATTTCAGGAGCTCCTTGGGACTGCTTTATACCTGTAGGTTTTTATCATCAAATATCATTGGGTCTTTGGGTCCTGACTGGCGCAATCAGGAGAAAAGTACATTTGTACCCACCAGCAAAATGACAAAATGAACAACCAGGGTTATGGGTTACACCAAAAGGGTGGAAGCAGCTGGGAAATTCCCATCTTACACAAGGGTATAATTGGAGGAAATACCAAAGAGATTAACTCAGCTCATTCCTGGGATGAGAGGGTTGCCTTATCATTAGTGGCCAAAGAAGCTTGATCAGTATTCTTTGGAGTTTAGAAGAATGTGGATTGATTTTATTGAAACATGCAAGATCTTAAAGGGGCATAATAGAACAGATGTTGTGATGTTTCTGTTATCCTTCTCAAGTTTACTACATCTCCACGCACTGTGATATCTGCAAATTTGGAAAAGTTGCTCTGTATACCCAAGTTACAGTTTTCAGATATAATGGGCAATCCTGGTGTCAAGCCCAGAGGAAGTCTTTTAGGTCAGAGAAATGGTATTTCAGTATTACCCTCTGTTTTCTGCTACTCAGACAATTTTCTATCCATGCTGTTCCAGCCCCTTTAATTCCATGGGCTTCAAACTTAATGTCAAGCCTATTACCTAGCACCTCATCGTATGGCTTTTGGAAGTCCATATATACTACATCAATTACATTTTCCATACTGACCCTCTCTGTTAGTTCACCAAAATACTCTATTAACTTAGACATGATTTGTTAGGTTTCTCTAATTAATTCACACTTGTCCAGGTGATCGCTAATTCTGTCGCTCAAGAACTAATGCATCATCTGGGTTAAACTGATGGTCTATAGTCACTGTGTTTATGCCTATACCCTCTTTGAACAGGATGCAAAGGTGGTGCAGATGTCTGCCTTTAAACCATCTTCAAACTGTGAGTTCCAAATTCTCACCACATATTAAATAAAATATATTTTTCCTTTTTCTTCTAATCCTTTTGCTAGCACCTAGTTCTTCACCTTTCTGTTAAGATAAATAGACACAATCAGGAAGAAAGCTCACCAGCGCATCTACTTCCTCAGGAGGTTAAAGAAATTTGGCATGTCCCCTTTGACACTCACCAAAGCATCCTACCTGCATGCATCACTGCTTGGTATGGCAACTGCTCTTCCCAGGATCGCAAGAAACTGCAGAGAGTTGTGGACACAGCCCAGCACATCACGGAAACCAGCCTCCCCTCCATGGACACTGTCTATACCTCTCACCGCCAGCGTAATCAAAGACCTCACCCACCTGGGTCATCCTCTCTTCTCCCCTCTCCCATCAGTAGAAGATACAGGAGACTGAAGGTACATACCACCAGACTCAAGGACAGCTTCTATCCCACTGTGATAAGACTATTGAACGGTTCCCTTATATGATGAGATGGATTCTTGACCTCAAAATCTACCTTGTTTAACCTTGCACCTTATTGTCTACCTGCAATGCACTTCCCTGTAGCTATGACTTTACTCTGTATTCTGTTATTGATTTTACCCTGTACTACCTCAATGCACTATGTAATGAATTGATCTGTATGAACAGTATGCAAGACAAGTTTTTCACTGTACCTCGGTACAAGTGACAATAATAAACCAGTAGCAATACCAATACCAATACTTCCCATTTACCAATACTTGCTGTGAGTTTTCTCCTCCCCACCTTCCCTCCCCAGCCTCCCCTATTTCAAAGCTTATCCAGTCTTTCCTCAGTGCCACACTTTTCCAATCCAGGCAATATTCCCATCAATCTCCTTTACACCCTCTCCAGTGCAATCACATCTTTCCTATAATTTAGGGACCAGAAGCGTACAGAGTACTTAAGCTTCGGCCCAACTATTTTTCTAGCAAAACTTGATTGCAGCAGAAATTTAATAGGATGTCCTCTGCCTTGTCTAATGACAAAATGATTCTATATGCTATTTTAACTACTTTATTGATCTATCCTGTAACCTTTAAGAAAGCTGAGGGGGGATCTCATTGAAACCTATAGGCTACCGAAAGGCTTCGATAGAGTGGACGTGGAGAGGACGTTTCTATTAGTAGGAGAGTCTAGGATCCGAGGGCACAGCCTCAGGTTATAGGGATGTCCCTTTAAAACTGAGATGAGGAGGAATTTCTTCAGCCAGAGGGTGAAGAAATTTCTCCTCATGTAGAATCCTTTTCCACAGAGGGCTGTGGAGGCCAACTCACTGGGTGTATTTAAGGCAGAGATTGATAGGTTCTTGATTGGTAAGGGGGTTAAGGGTTACAGGGGGAAGGCAGGAGATTCGGGCTAAAAATAAATCAGCCATATTTGAATGGTGGAACAGATTTGATGGGCTGAATGGCCTAATTCTGCTCCTATACTTTATGGTTTTATGTTCTTATGGTCTTTGAGGATCTAAGGCTGAAATGTCCAAGGTCCCACTGTTCCTCCATTACACTCAATATTCTACCATTTACTGTATGTCCCATTGCCTTGTTGTATATTTAGAGCAATAGAATAATATAACCAAAAACAGGCACTTTGGCGCATTGCATCCGGCCATCAAATACCAATCTTCCAGCACTGCCACGTCATTTCAAGAACTCATCTAAATATTATTTAAATGTTGTGAGAATACCTGATTCCACTAACCTCTCAGGAAGTGCATTCCAGATTCCAACCAAATCCCTGCTAAGTCTCCTACCTTTCTGGTCATCGACACTTCTGCTAAAGGGAAAAGTTTCTCACTATCTACTGTAACTATACCTCTCATAATTTTGTATATCTCAACCAGGTGCCCCCTCAGCCTCCTCTGCTCCTAGGAAAACAATTGCAGATTATCCAGTCACTCCTTATAAATGCTCTGTCCCAGGCAGCATCCTGGTGAATCTCCTCTACACCCTCAGTAGGGGGTGCAATTGTGTCTTTCCTTTATTGTGGTGACCTGAGCTGCACACAATACTCCAGCTGTGCCCTGATCAGTGTTTTATAAAGTTGTATCATAACTTCCCTGCTCCTATATTCAGTGACCTAACCAATGAAGACAAGTATCCCTATGCTTTCTTCAGCATCTTATTGACCTGTGCTGCTACCTTCATATATTCTTAGATATGTACTTGAATATCCCTCGCTTCCTTATTACTTTCTAAGATCTTACTTTTCATTGTGTACTTCCTCGTCTTATTATTCTCCCAAAATTATTCTTTGGAATAAATTCCATTTGTCATATCCCATCACATCCATGCCAACCATCATGCCAACCATCATACTAAGCCCACTTACCTGCATTAATTCCATATCCTTCTATTCCTTGCTCAGTCAAGTATCTGTCCAGATGCCTTATAATTTGTTACTGTTCCTACCTCCACCACCTCCTCTGGTAGCTCATTCCAGACACCAACTACTCTTTGTGTGAAAAATTTACCCCTCAGATCCTCTTTAAATCTCTTCTCTCTCACCTTAAGCCTATACCCTCTAACACGACTAGCATGGGAAACAGACACTGTCTATCTACCTTATCAATGCCTCTCATAATTTTATATACCTCTGTCATGTCACCCTCAACCTCCTTTGCTTCAGGATAAGCAAACCCAGCCTATCCAATCGTTCCTGATAACTCAAGCCTTCCAATCCAGGCCACATCTCTGTGAATCTTTTCTGCATCCTCTCTAGCTTAATCACACCTTTCCTGTAGCGTGCTGACCAAAACTGCACACAATCCTCCAAGTGCAGCCTGACCAATGTCTTGTATGGCTGTAACATGATGACCCAACTCTCAAACTCAGTACCTCAGCCAATGAAGGCCAGCATGCCATATGCCTCCCTCACCACCCTGTCTATCTGTGTTTCCACTTTCAGGGCACTATGTACTTGTAACCCAGTGTCTCTGTTTAACAATACTCCCCAGGGCCCTATCATTCACTGTGTATCTCCATCCCTGATTTAACTTCCTAAAATGCATCACCACACTTGCCTGAGTTAAATTCCATCTGCCATTCCCTTGCCCACTTTCCCAGTTGATCTATATCCTCTTATAATCTTAGACAACCTTCTTCACTGTCCACTATACCAACAACTTTAGTGTCACCTAAAAATTTACTAATCATTCCAGCTATGTTCTCCTCCAAATTATTAATATACATGACAAACCACATGGGGCCCAGCACCGATCCCTGCAGCACACCACTGGTCACAGGCTTCCAATCTGAAAAACAATCCTCCACTACCACCCTCTGCCTCCTAAAACCAATCCAACTTTGTCTACAATCTGCTAGTTCACCCTGAACCCCATGTGTTCTAACCATCTAGACCAGCTTTACCATGCGAGACCTTGTTGACAACGCCTACCACCCTGCCCTTGTCAATCCTCTTTGTCGCCTCTTCAAAAAACTCAGTCAAATTCATGAGACATGATTTCCTGCTCAAAAAGCCATGTTGACTATCCCTAAGCAGTCCTTGCCTTTCCAAATGCAAATAAATCCTGTTTCTCAGAATTTATAACTTTATCACCGCTGATGTAAGGCTCACCAGCCTGTGGTTCACTGGCATATCCCTGCTGCCATTCTTAAATGAAAGCACAACATTACCCATCCTCCAGTCTTCTGTACCTCACCTGTGGCTAATAAAGATACATAAATCTGTGACAGGGCCCCAGCAATCTCTTCCCTTGCTTCCCATAGCATCCTAGGATACACTTGGTCAGGCCCCAGGGACTTATCCACCTTTATGTGTTTCAAGACCTCTAACACCTCCTCCTTTGTAATGTTGATGAATTCCAGGAAATCCCTCCCTTAAATTCATTAGCTTCCATGTCCTTCTCTATGGTAAATAGAGGCAAGAAATATTAATTTTAGATCTCGCTCATCTCCCATGGTTCCACACACAGATTATCATACATATCTTTAAGGGGACCTACTCTCTCCTTAGCTATCAGTTTGTTCTTAATATACTTATAAAATCTTTTAGGATTCTCCTTTATCTTATCCACCAGGGATATCTCATGGCCCCTTTATGTCCTCCAAATTTCTTCAAATGTATTCCTACATCCCTTATACTCCTCAAGGAATTTGCTTGTTCCCAGCTGCCTATACTTGACATATGCCTCCTTTTTCCTGACCAATATCCATCAACATATTGCTTCAGAAAATTTTCCTGGACCAATTATCCATGATGCCTGAATTTTGAATTTGTGGATCAAGCAAGGTAATGGTCAACAGCTCTCAATATCCCTTGTTAGCTAGGGTTCCCTAATTTTGGAAAGCTTGCCTTCACTCTAACAGGAACATACTGACCATGAACTCTTCCGATGTCACTTCTAAAAGCCTCCTACTGGTTAGACATCCTTTTATCTGCAAACGGCCTGTCCCAATCAACTTTTGCAAGTTCCTGTATGACGCTATTAACATTAACCTTCTCCTAATTTAGGACTTTAACTTGAAGACCAGTCCTATCTTGTTCCATAAGGTGTCTTCAAACTGATAGAATTATGGACTGTCGTCCCAAAGTGCTCCCCCACGGACACATCAATCACTTGCCTAGCATCAATTCCTAAGAGGAGGTCGAGTGTAGTCCCTTCACTAGTAGGGCCTTCAACATGTTGCCTCAGAAAATTTTCTTAGACCAATTATCCATGACACCTGAATTTTGAATTTGTGGAGCAACCATTCAGCTGAATAGCAAAGTAATGGTCCACAGCCCCTAACATGTATTTGTGTGTAGAGCTGCCAGGGTTATTATATAATCGACACTATGACCAGAAATTTGTGAGTTCCATGCTTTTCCTCTTTGGTATATCAATCAAAAATCCTAAAGCATGAAAATACATAGGAAATGTAAATGCAATCAGAATATGGAAATCACTTGAACCAAGTCTGACCTGACTGCATCAGCTTTCTCTGAGTAACTTGGTAAACAAAGATTGTTGTTCCTTAGTTTCTGAATCAGAATCAGAATCAAGTTTATTACCACAGACCTATGTCACGAAATTTGTTGTTTTGTGGCAGCAGTACAGCGCAAGACATAAAGACATAAAAATTACTATGTTACAAAAATAAATAAATAGTGCAAAACAGGCTGCTGCATGTTATATTTTTATTCAAGGTAGAGTGGAAATTTTCAGCTGAAAACCTGAGAAAATGCAAGATCATGGTGTATACTGGATCCTATCCAATGTCTTCTCACCATAGCCTGAAAGAAAAATTGTGTACAGTTCTGATTGCCACACTACAGGGAGGATGAGGTAGCAATAGAGAGAGTGAAGAAGTGATTCACCAGGATGCTGCCCAGAATGGAGGTCTGTAGCTATAAGATAGATTGGACAGGCTAAATTTATTCTCACTCAAATATAGGAGGCTGAAGGATGACCTTCAGTGGTTTACAACATTGTGAGGATAGATAGGCAGAATCTTTATTTCTCAGGGGAAGGGAGTCTAGAACTAGAGGGCACAGGTTTAAGGTTTATACTTATGACAGTTTTATATTTATATTAAGAAAATGAGGATAACTAAGGAGAGAGTAGGTCCATTCAAGGATAAAGGGGGGAATTTATGCTTGGAGTCAGAGCAAGTGGCTGGGGTACCAAATGTGTACTTTGCATCAGTACTTACCGAGGAGAAGAAACTGGAGGATAATGAAAACAGAGTGAGGCATGATAATGTGCTGGAACATTTTGACATTATGGAGGAGATAGTGCTGGGTCTTCTGGAAAGCATTAAGGTGGATAAATCCCCAGGGCCTAATGGCATATATCTTAGTATATTGATAGTGAGGAGATTGCTGGGGCTTTGACAAGGATCTTTGTGTCCTCACTAGCAACAGGTGATGTTCGGGAGGACTTGAGAGTAGCAAATGTTGTGTCTTTGTTCAAGAAGGGATAATCCAGGTGATTATAGGCCAGTGAGCCTCATATCCATGGTAGGGAAGTTATTGGAGAGGATACTGAGGGATAGGATTTATGCACATTTGGAAAGGCATGGCTTGCTTAGAAACGGTCAGCATGTCTTTATGCAGGGCAGGTCATGTCTTACAAACTTGACTGAGTTTCTTGAGGAGGTGGCAAAGGTGCTTGATGAGGGTAAGGCAGTGGACGTTACCTACATGGACATTACTAAGGCATTTGACAAGGTCCCTTGTGTTAGGTTGATTCAGAAGATGAAGATGCAAAGGATCCAGGGTAAATTGCAAGTTTGGATTTGCAAATGGCTTGCTTATAGAAGATAGAAAGTAGGGGTGGAAGGCTGTATTCTGGCTGGAGGTCTGCGACCAGAGGTGTTCCGCAAGGATCGGTACTGGGACCTCTGTTGTTTCTTATATATATCAACGATATGCATGAAAATGTAAATGAGTGGATTAGCAAATCTGCAGACGACACCAAGATTGGTGGAGTTGTAGACAGTGTAAAGGACTATCAAAGAATACAGCAGGATATAGATCAGCTACGGATACGGGCAGAGAAGTGGCAGAGGGAGTTTAATCTGGGCAAGTGTGAAGTGTTACACTTTGGGGGGTCAAATGAAAGGAGAAAGTATATAGTTAATGATAGGCCCCTTAATAGCACTGAGGTACAGAGACATCTTGGGGTCCAGGTCCATAGTTCACTGAAAGTGGCTATGCAAGTTGATAAGGTGGTAAAGAAGGTGTATGGAATGCCTGCCTTTATTGGTAGAGGTGTTGAGAACAAGAGTAAGGAAATCATGCTGCAGCTATGTAAAACTTCAGTCAGACCACACTTGGAGTATTGTGTGCAGTTCTGGTCACCTCTTATAGGAAAAATGCAGAGATTGTGGAAAAGTACAGAAAAGGTTTACCAGGATGCTACCTAGATTGGAGGGTACGAGGTATAAGGAAAGGTTGGACAAAGTTAGGTTGTTCTCCTTAAAGCATTGGAGGCTGAGGGGAAACCTGATAGAGGTTTTTAAAATTATGAGAAGCATAGATAGGGTGGACAGTCAGAATCTTTCCCCAGGGTAGAAATGTCAAATACCAGAGGACATGCTTTTAAGGTTAGAGGGGGAAGTTTAAAGGTGACGTGAGAGGCAAGCTTTTTACACAGAGAGTGGTCGATGCCTGGAATGGGTAGTGGTGGAAGCAGGCAGTTTGGTAGAGTTTATGAGGCTTTTGGATAGATACATGAATATAAAAGGAAGGGAGGAATATGAATGATAAACAGGAGGAGGACATTTAGTATAAATTAGCATCAAGATTGGTACAACATTGTGGGCCGAATGACCTGTCCAGTGCTCTACTGTTCTATGTTCTTCTATGTGAGAGGGGAGAAATTTAAAGGAAGTCTGAGGGGTAGGTTTATCACACAGAGGGTGATGAATATTTGTAATTAGCTGCCAGAGGAGGTGGTGGAGGCAGATACTACTGCAATGTTTAAAAGGCATTTGGACAGGTACTTGGATAGGAAAGGAATAGAGGGATACAGGCCTAATGCTGGCAAATAGGATTAACACAGATAGGCATCCTGGTTGGCATGGATGAGGGTGATCTGTCAGGGCCCTCTTCTATGATGCTTTCATTCTATGAAACATCAGAATGCACAGATACATTAAAAGAAAGCTAGAAAGGGGGAAATGACAGGTTGAAATGTTTGAAAGGGTCATGTACTCTATTGGCTAATGCCAACTACATTTCTTTGCTTTCTAAATCTATGATAACAAACATAAAATATCAGCAATAATTAATGTTAACAACAGCAAGTTTTAGTAGACTGTAGGATTATTCAACTAGACAGTCATAACATTGAAAAGCTGAATGTGTATAAATTAATTTGAACAAAATCTTTTGATTCAAGAGCTATTTGGTTTGGGAAAATGTACAAATTAGGTTAATCTTGAATCTGATACATCCCTTGACCTTTACTATAAAAACCTATAATCTAAGCAAATGGACAATAATGGAAAATATGTTCCCTCATGTTATTTATTTAGGTAAATGTGGCATGTAGTAGCCACCTATTTAGATTTTTATTTTCTGGAAGTCAATCACACAGGTCTTTATTCATTGTGTCTGTGGGTCTCTTTCAAATCCTTGGAAGAGATGTTTATCCTATCATCCTCCCAGTTCCCATTTCTGGCTTCTATATTCTTGCATGTACCTGTCTTGCAGCGCTCCATGTGATACATCATTGACAAATGGTGCCTTAGCTGAAATGCTCTCTGAACTGATCTGCCTGTGGAAATGTTTTATACACTTCCAGTAAGGTGTTGTCATTAGAAATCTGCTCCTGTTAACACACTGTCTCTATTCAGAGGACTGCAGCAGTCTGAAAACAAAGTACTTACCAGTTCTGCTCTTTTTTTGGTGTGTTTATATGCAACTTGATTTTCAGAGAGCTGGAGCACCTGCATGAAACAAGCAAAAATGTTACTAATCCTTGCAAATAGTTCTTAAGGGACACCTTATAGACCCTAAAGACATTTTTGGTCCTGATTGACTAACCACTATCAGATCTCACATTCCCAGCACCAACTATACATCAATCAATCAGTAGCAATTTGGAGCAAGGTTTAAAGGAGTCCTCGACTATATTAAGGTCATCTAGTGCCCTCAGATCTTCCTTTTTTGTATAGTTGATCTCAGAGTGAAGCAGTTGGACTGTGTGAAGAGTAAGTGTATAGAGTTGTGCGGCACAGAAACAAGCCCTTCGGCCCATCACATCCCTACTGACCTTTTTGCCCACCTGCACAAATTCCATTTGCCCCATTCAGATTTTATCCTTCTATGCCTTGCCTATTTAAGTGTCTACCTAAATGCCTCTTAAACATAGTGATTGTATTTGAAACCACCATGTCCTCTGGCAGTGAATCCTAGCTATTAACCACTCAAACTTACTCCTCAGACCTGCTTTAGAATTCCTTCCTCTTAGCTTAAACCTATGCCCTCTGATTTCTGATATCATTACCATGGGAAAAAGACAATCTACCTATGCCTATCTCTGCCTCTCATAATCTTGTATACTTCTAGCAGGTCAACCCTCAGCATCCTTCACTCCAGGGAAAACAATCCAACCTAACCAATCTCTCCCCTTTACTAAAATCCTCCAATCTGGGCAATATCCTGGTGAATCTCCTCTGCATTGTCTCCAATGCAATCACATTTTTCTTTTAGTGTGATTACCAGAATTGCGCCCAATACTCTAAGTATAGCCTAACCAAGTGGTTCTAATGTTGCAACATAACATCCCAACTCTTACATTCTATGTCCAACCTATGACGGTAGGCATTCTGTATGCCTTCTTCATCACCCTATTGGCCTATGTTGCCACTCTCAGGGAAATCTGGACTTGGACCTCTAGGTTTTTCTGTTCATCAACATTCCTTCGTGCCCCACCCCTATTAAAATCCATCTGCCAATTCTCCAACCAACTTCTGATCTCTATCCTGCTGTAAAACTTTCTTGCTATCCACAATACCATCAATTTTCATGTCAACTGCAAACTTAGTAATTATATTTCCTACACTCACTTCCAAGTCATTAATATATATCACCAGCAGCACAAAGACATAGAGGACTGTGGATCAAAGCTGGTAAATGGGATTAGCATATATGGTACCTGATAGATGGCATGGAGCTGGTGGGCTGAAGGACATGATTCTGTGCTGTATGAATCAGACTCCTTGCAGATATCATTGCTTCTTCAAAAATAAACTATATTTTTACGCCCTTCTGCAAATGAAATTTCTGATTTCCAGGATAAGGTTTCAACAAATTAAAATATTTATAAGAACAGATACTTTATAGCATGATAGAATTTATCCACTGACTTTTGCTTTGTGTTTTTTAATACCTTTATTAAGGGTTTTTTGAACAAGTTGCCAATTAGCAAACTAGCACTGATAACTCGGCTTTACCAAGGCTTTATGATGGCTTGGGAATTGGATGCCATAGAAATTTGAGAAGAGGGGTTGGTATGGTGTTTCGTCTACTTGTTTCAATGCCCGATTGTTCTCCTTTACCCAACATTGTGCTGTCATTTTTGTTCTCTTCTTGGTTGCTACAACTTTTTTTTGAGATCTGGGCATTGGTGCAAGGCCAGCATTCATTGCCCATGCCTGATTGCCCTTTAAGTAGCTCCTGGTGAGCCACCTTCTTGAACAGCTGCAATCCTTCTCTCAAAGGTACTCTCAAAGTGCTAATGGGTGGAGATTTCCACGATTTAGACCCACAGATAATAAAGTTTGATGATACACGTCCAAGCCATGCTGCTGTGTGATTAGGAGGGAAATCTGCAGGTGGTAGTGTTCCCATGTGTCTGTTGCCCTTGTCCACTTAGGCAAGTAATTGCAGCGTATTTCTTTTGTGGGTGGTACACAGCACAACTAAGATGTATAGGTGGTGGAGGGAGTGAAAGTTTAGGGTTGTTGATGGGGTGTCAGTCATACAGGCTACTTTGTTATGGATGGTTGAGATTCTTGGGAGTTGCTGGAGCTGCACTCATTCAGCCAAGTGGAAGGTATTCCACACACTCAGGTTTGGTGCTTTGTTGATGGTGGAAAGACAGTGAAGATGGTGTGTAAGGAAGTGAGTCATTCACTGCAGGAGATCTAGCTTCTGGTACTTATGTGTCTAGTTCGGTTGAGGTTCTTGTCAATAGTTTCATTGTTAATTGGTTTATTATTGTCACTTGTACAGTGAAAAACTTTGCTTTGAATGCCATCCAGACAGATCGTTGCAAAACAGAAGTACTTTGAGGTAGTACAAAGGAGAAAGCAATAATCAAATGCAGATTATAGTGTTACAGTTACAGTTGGAGAGAAATAACTAAATAAATCTGGAATAAAATGTTAGTATCAACAAATTAATTATTTTTATAAGTGATTATCATCTATCTTCTTTCAGTTCTGCCTCTTGCCCACCACCAGAGGATACCTGCTCTTGTAGCCATGTGACTGGTCCAGTTGAGTTTCTGGTCAGTGGTGACCCCAAGATGTCAATGGCAAGGGACTCAGTGATGCTAATGCCATTGAATGTAAAGAGTGGGTGGTTAAACTTACTGGATATAGACATTGCCTAGCATTTTGTGGCATGAATCCTACATGTCCACTATCAACCCATGCCTGAATGTTGTATAATTCTTGCTGCATTTTATTCTTTCTTAATTTACTGAGGAGTTGAGAATGGATTTTAACATCATGCATTCATCAGCAAACATTCCCCTTCTGATTATGATGGCAGGAAGGTCATTGATAAAACAGTTAAGATGATTGGGTCTAGCACACTGCCCTGAGGAACTCCTGCAGTGATGTCCTGGGGCTGGGATGATTGACCTCCAACAATCACAACTGTCTTTCTTGCTGGGAGACATGAATCCATCTATAGGAGTGTTTTCCCATCGATGCCCATTGATTTTAGCCTTACCAGCTTTGGGTGGCACGGTGGCACAGTAGTAGAGCTGCTGCCTCACGATGGCAAGACCCCGGATTCAATCCTGACCTTGGGTCCTGTCTGTGTGGAGTTTGCACATTCTCCCTGAGACCGCATGGGCTTCTTCCAGATGCTCAAGTTTCCTCCCACCTCACGTTAATTTGGCACAATGAATTGTCTGTAGCGTGCAGGTGAATGGTAGAATCTGGGGTGAATTGAAGATGTAGAATTAGTTTAAATGGCTGGTTGATAGATGGCATGGACTTGGTGGACCAAGGGGCCTATTTCCAGACTGTATTTCTCTATGACTGTATGACCAGTGTTCCTAGATGCCATACTCAGTCCAAGGATGCCTTGATGTCAAGGGTAGTAACTCTTAACCCACATCTGGGATTCAGCTCTTTGATCCATGTTTGCATGCAGGCTGTGATGAAGTCTAGACCTGACCAAACCCAAATTGGGCATTAGTGAGCAGGTTATTGGTGAGTGAGTGCTACTTGATAACTTTGCTGACAACGCCTTTAATCGGTTTGCTGCTGATTGAGAGCAAACTGCTTGGGCAGTAATGAGATGGATTGGATTCATTCTGCTTTGTGAAAAGCAATACCTGGGCAAGCACTAGACTGGCACCTCATTACTCTTTGGTCTGCCTGGTTGTGCTGGCAACATGCTCTTCTGCACTGCTCATTGAACCAAGGTTGATCCCTTAGTTTGATAGTAATTGTGGAGTCAAGAGGTTACAGACTGTGATGATGTACATTTCTGCTGCTGCTGATGGTCCACAGCACCTCATGGACACCCGGTTTTGAGCTATCTAATTTTGCATTATTGTAGAGCCACACAATATTGTATCAATGAAAGTCTTCTGAAAATGCATATATACGTCATGCTATGCATCTACTAGTTCCCTCCCATCTACTCTATTAGGTACATCCTCAAAGAACTTCAATAGATTAATCAAACGTGATTTTCCTCTCATAAATCAATGCTGACTCTGTTCAATCATATTATTTTATAAGGGTCAAGGTATCATGTTCTTTACTATTAATTCCTCTTCTTGGAGGAACCTGGGACAGATTGAGCTGATCCTGGAAGGAGGTCTGTAATCAACTATTGCAGCTAGCACAGCACTGCCCAGGGCAGTCAACGTCACCACACGAAGGAATTTTGCTTCTGGGTCCACTCAGTCTGCCTCTGGGATATTTGTAGCAACATCCAGTGTGCAGTTTATGCTTGCTGTGGTTGATACTTCCATGGATAGAAAACTGGTTGGCGGATTGGAGACAAAGGGTAGGGGTGAATGGATGTTTCTCAGAATGGCAGGCCGTGACTAGTGGGGTGCCACAGGGCTCGGTGCTGGGACCGCAGCTGTTTACGATCTATGTTGATGATTTAGATGAAGGCATTGTGAATAACATTAGCAAGTTTGCTGATGATACGAAGTTGGGTGGCAGTGCGACATGTGTAGAGGAAGTTAGGAGAATTCAAGGTGATTTGGATAGGTTGGGTAAGTGGGCAGATACTTGGCAGATGAAGTTTAATGTGGATAAGTGTGAGGTTATCCACTTTGGGAGCAGGAACAGGAAGGCGGATTATTATGTGAATGGTGTGGGATTAGGTAAGGGGGAAATACAAAGGGATCTAGGAGTCCTTGTTCATCAGTCACTGAAAGTGAATGAGCAAGTGCAGCAGGCAGTGATGAAGGCTAATGGAATGTTGGCCTGTATTACAAGGGGAATTGAGTACAAAAGCAAAGAGATTCTTTTGCATTTGTACAGGGCCCTGGTGAGACCACTCCTGGAGTATTGTGTACAGTTTTGGTGTCCAGGGTTAAGGAAGGATATCCTGGCTATAGAGGGCGTGCAGCATAGGTTTACGAGGTTAATTCCGGGGATGTCGGGACTGTCTTATGCTGAGAGGTTGGAGAGACTGGGATTGTACACGCTGGAATTGAGAAGATTGAGAGGGGATCTGATTGAAACATACAGGATTATTAAGGGATTGGACAAGATAGAGACAGGAAATATGTTCCAGATGTTGGGGAAGTCCAGGACCAGGGGGCATGATTTAAGAATAAGGGCTAGGCCATTTAGAACAGAGGTGAGGAAAAACTTCTTCTCCCAGAGGGTTGTGAATTTGTGGAATGCACTGCCTCAGAGGGCAGTGGAGGCCAATTCTCTGGGCACTTTCAAGAAGGAGCTAGATAGGTTTCTTATCAATAGGGGAATCAAGGGATATGGGGACAAGGCAGGAACAGGATATTGATTGTTGAGGATCAGCCATGATCTCAAAATGGCGGTGCAGACTCGAAGGGCCGAATGGTCTACTTCTGCTCCTATTGTCTATTGTCTATTGTCTATTTTCTATTGTCTATCTTCTATTATGCACGTTTGAAACTATGTTTGCTTCACATCACTTTCCTCTGGAAGCAGAAGGTCTCTGAGGTTTGCACGGTTTGCACAGTTTGCAGGCTTTCCCCAATTTCAAGATATAATTGAGCTGTATCTTCCCTACAGTAACCTAAGCCAAGCTAATTCTAAGTTATTATATGAGTGCATAATGGTCAGGTTAATATATTTGCTGCAATAATGGAGAGTGGGACATATTAACGGTTCCTGCCATACCATCACTGAAAGTAATTTGTGGGCCTATGTATTTACTCACCATCTCCTCCATTGTAATTCCCTCTAGGTTTTCCTATTAATATTAAGAAATAGACTTTGAGCATAAATGCAACAGAAAATAAATATTTTCAATTGAAAATGGGTATTTTTGATTCAAAGCACGAAGCAATCTGAATATATTTTGGAACCGATCCTTTGAAGTTAATGACTGGGAAAATCATGCACAATACTGTTACTGACCATTAGAAAGCAATCTTGCTGTCATATTACTGAGATAATTTAGATAAATGTATGGTTCAAATCCCTCAAACAAAGACTTAATGAAATGCTGATATTGGTTGGTATTCATGTAAAAAATAAAACCAATGTTAAATTTATTATGTTTACCATTAAAAACGTCCACAAATGCATTATTAATGCTTAAAATATTTTGAAATAAATATTGGCAATCTATTCTAAAGAATTCTTTGTACAGTATTTTGTTCTAAGGAAACTAAAGTAACAGATGGGACTAAAGGGCTGACATTTCACTCCAGTTTCATCAGTCACAGTCACAAGACTATGGCCTGTCAATATTACCCAAATGTAAAGAGCAGTGAAAAACCAAAGTATTAACCTTCCTAATATGTAGTTTAGTGCTCCACAAAGATTACAAACAATTGGAGGAGGAAGCGACAGCTTCAACATCTGCATTCACTATATTACTCATGGCAGGGTAACTAATGTTTTCTTGCTTGTCATTGTGACAGGGGTGATTATGTTTCTGCCTAATGTGTGAAATATTTCTTTCTATTTGCTGTTACAGGTGGTCACAATCTCGCCTGTGCTTCTAGAGAGTTGATAAAGCAACGCCTGTTTGGTTGCAACAGGGAGAAATGACTACCTTACAGGAATGATGATGTGCAGGATGTCAAAGCTACATCTTCATTTTGACCTAATGATTACCTAGCTTTTCTTCTTGGTAACAAAAATAGATTTTATGGATTGAATGAAGTCACTCTAATTAAACACTGCATTCCATTTTCCATTGGTGAACAAGCAAAATCCTAACCCATTACATTGAATAATATCGTTTCCTGCTTTTTTTTTTCCTTCTCCGCTCCTCCCCGGAAGGCACGGTTACTTGCTGAGATACAGTTACCTGCCCAAGGACGCATTCTTCAACTTTTTGTTCATATAAATCTAATTGTTGAAGATGAAAGAGAAGAAGAAATGATTTACCTGAAAGCCATGGTGTTCATTGCATCATTGTGAAATAAATTGCAAGATACAGCTTCCACAAACTAGATCATTGCCTTTCATCAGATCTTCAATTCCTTGTTAATTAACAAATAATCTGTTGGTCTACATGATTCCAATTTGTGTATTTTTTATGGTCTATGAGCCCACTTCTTTTTATAAAACAAAACCTTAAACAAATGTCATTACTAATGCTCCATGTGAAGGAATCATCAGACGTCTGAACAGCACTGCCATCACATTTTAGTCAGTGTGACCAAATAATGAGTTAGGGCCCAGATTTCAGGAGACTAACATCGAGCTATTTGTTGTTATGGAGACAATGCAGCTATTAAACTGACTACAAGAACCATGCATCATCTGATGTGATGCAAGCTATTGCAGTGAAGACAGTAACAGGGACACCTTTTTCAACAGTGCAGGTCACTGACAAAGGTGGAGAACAGCATATAGCCACGGAATTAAACTAATCATGATTGTAATCGCATTGTTTAGTTTGAAGGTTATAACCATTACCATTTCAGAAGTTTTCATAACATCCATTTGCCTAACTCAGGTTTGTAATGGCCCTTATACCCTACAGGAAGACTCTATTGCCAGCTGTAAAAGATGCTGCATTAATACTCTGATATATAGCAACAGATTTGTTTGTTTCACATGAATGATCTATGCTTCTTATCAGTCACCAGAGCCTCTTCAACAAGGCATGCTGCCAAATGGAAGTAAAATCAATTCCCTCTCTCTCAATTTAAAGATATCGAGAGTAACCTAAGAACCAATGAATAAATAGATAGATCGAAAATGTTTGAGCTGAAGCATATGATGGAGATCAGCTCCCCATTACCAGCGTATACTGGGGGAACACCTTTTGCAGTGCTTCATATTGTGAAATTGTGTCCTTCTGCCAGGTTTGACAGATATCTCCCAACTTATAGCAGTGCTTGGCTGTTGATGAGGTGGGTATTGTAGCATCGTGTGGCTAGGCGTTTCTGAGTCTCATCCTGATCCAGCACGTGGATTATTGCTGCCTACACTATGCAACATTTCTCTTCTGTTTTGCACTGGTTATTTTACAACTGATTGACTTTCTGGACCTTGGCTAAGTTTGTCTATCAGTTAGTTCACTATGTTAATAATCATAGAGTCATACAGCATGGAAACAGAGCATTCGGCCCCCAACATCCAGGCTGACCAGTGGACACCCACCCATATTAATCCCATCTTCCAGCACTTGCTCCCTAACCTTCTATACCAAGGTGATTCAAGTGCTCATCTAGACACTTAAATGCTGTCAGAGGCTCTGCTTCTACCATTCTCTCAGGCAGTGTATTCAGGTACTCACCACCCTCTCGGTGAAAAAGGTCCTCCTCAGATTCCCCCCTAACTCTTACACCTTCCCAAAATCTATGTCCTCTAGATTTATCTGCCTTTGATTTGAGGAAAAGTTTCCTTCAGTCTATCTTATTTATACCCATCATAACTTTATTTACCTCAGTCATGTCATCTCTTAACCTCCTCTGCTCCGGGGAAAACCGACTGAGCCTCTCCAGTCTTTCCTCATAACTGAAGTATTCCATTCGAGGCAACATCCTGGTGAATCTCCTCTGCACCCTCTCCAACATGATCGCACCCTTTCTAAAGTGTAGTGACCAGAACTGCATGCGGTATTCCAGCTGAGGTCTCTGTAGTGTATGGACTAATCATACATGCCTGTGATGCTGCTGCAAGTAAGTTTTTTTGTTGTACCTGTACCTCACTGATACAGATACAATGAAATACTTGCTTGCAGCAGGTTTTTACAAGTCAAGTTAAATTGAACATTCAGTTGATTAAGTAAAAAGTAATGATGCCCATGTAAACACCAGATTGTTCCAAATATGCATTAAGTTCATCTTTCGGGGAGGAAATTTGCTGGTCTTTCAGGTCTGCCTGCATGTGCTTCCAGACCCTCAGGAATGTGATCTTGACTCTTCTCTGTCTGAAATGGATAAGCACTTCATGTTCAAGGGCAATTAAAGGTGGCAATAAATGCCACCTTGCCAATATTCCTCAAATCTCTTGAATGAATGAAAAAAGTCACAAAGTCAAGTTTATTGTGATATGCACAAGTACATGTATGCACAGGTGCAATGAAAAACTTACTTGCAGCAGCATCACAGGCACATAGCATCAAGTGCCCAACATTCAAAAGAAAAACATAAGTTATACAAAATTGCACAAGAAGGAATACAATCAGAACAAAAAAACAACGAAGTAGTGCAAAGTTGTCATAGTGTTGCTATATTGAGGTAATGATAAGGTTGTGCACGTTAGTTCAAGAACCAAATGGTTGAAGGGAAGTAGCTGTTCTTGAACCTGTGGGTGTGGGACTTCAGGCTTCTGTACATCCTGCCCTATGGTACCTGCGAGATGATGGCATGGCCCAGATGGTGGGGATCTTTGATGATAGATGTTGCTTTCTTGCGGCAGCGCCTCATGTAGATACTTCCGATGGTGGGGAGGTATGTGCAAGGGATGTATTGGGCTGGGTCCACTATTCTCTTCAGCTTCTTACATTCCCACGCATTCAAACTTCTGTACCAGACCATGATGCAACCAGTCAGGATACTTTTAACAGTATATCTGTAGAGGTTTATTAGAGTGTTCATTGACATGCTGAACCTCCTTAACCTTCTAAGAAAGTAAAGATGCTAGCATTCCTTTCTTGTGATTGCATCTATGTGCTGGGCCCAGGACAGATCATCTGATATGTTAATGCCCTGACTTCAGAGGGTAGTGACTTCATCTAGACTATGTTGAAGTGCTGGCCATTAATGAATCAGCTGCACAACAACCATCATTTCTCCCCATCACTTTTTTTCCAGTCCCCCCTCTGCATTAGCAGATTTACTGAGCTCAGGCTCATAACTTGCCAAGATGTTTTGAGTTCATGATGAATGGGTTACTAATTCAGCACTGCCAACACAAGCCTGCAGTGTCAAATCTGAGGGCTAAACATTAAAGTCAGTAAATTCTGATACACAAGTGTCAAGCTGTTTGATAATCTATAGTTAGAAAGTCTTGTGTCTAACATGTGTGCATCTGAGAAGACTTAGAACACCAGAACATCTGTAGACAGCCAGAATATTTCTCCCAGGATTGAAATGTTGAATACTAGAGGGCATAGTTTTAAGGTGAGACGGAGAAAGTTTCAACGGGATGTATGGGGCAAGTTTTTTTTACACAGAGAGTGGTAGGTGCCTGGAACGCACTGCCAGGAGTGGTAGTGAAAGCAGATACTATAGAGGTGTTCAGACACTGAATACACAGGAAATGGAGGGATATGGATCATGTGCAGGCAGAAGGGATTAATTTAATTTGGCATCATGCTCAGCACAGACATCATGGGCTGAAGGGCCTGTTCCTGTGCTCTACTGTTCTATGTTTTAACACCAAAGAAGGCCACTCTGCCAGAATGTGAGTGGGTATTATTACCACTTTACATTAGCTGACTAAGTCCGTTGAATAATCTGTGAGCTAATTAACATTAAATTGACTGAAGAAATGTGATCTAAAATTCCAGCTGGAAAACTGTGCCACACTTATCTGGTGCTACGTGATACAGGTGCACGAGACATGTTGCTCCTTCTCAGCTCCTAAATACCCAAACTCTTAGCTCTATTTGGCTGTATTCTTCATGTTAAGAATGGATAAATGATCAGTTGTAAATTCTTATATTTCAGCAGGTGAATTGTTGAAGGGATGGACCCATCAACATCAGAAAGTAAAATATGCAGAATTTATGCTGGCTCTAATGTTGAGCCAGGACCATGCTCTGCTTAATACGAGGATGCAGAGACAGGGTTTCGACTCAAGCACTGAAATGCAGCTCTGTCCTGTCATACAAAATATTTAATTTGACTGCATATCCTGCAAAATAAAAATGGATTAAAACTTCACCATTTTTCAATTTTAAGCATGAAAACAACATGATCATGAACATCATAGCTGAAGAGATTAATTTCATCAATGCAAATAGATTAGTATTTGGACAAAATTACTCTTTATTTGTGAGAAGAGGAAAATATGGCCATCAATTTATCTGACTGACATGTGTGATGACTGACTGTGTCAAATTAGCAGAATGGTAGGTGTTGACTGACAGATGTTTTTTGAATGGTCCATCAAATGAATCCGTCAGCCTACTTTTACTTGAACGGTTTCTGCTCGTCAGAGTCGTAAATTGCTGCTGTAAATTACCACAAGTGCACAGCACTGTCTGCTTCATTTTGACTTGGATTCTGCAGTAACTCCTTGCAAACCATTCTGCTGCCAACACAATACCTCGGGAAAGATATATAGGGGTAGAAATTTATTCTCAGTCTCATATATTAACTGCCAAATCTGAAGTTGAGTTATACTCCAGTTTCACTGGAACTGATGTTTGAAAGTGGAGTTCAATGTGCCAATGCTGCCACATTTTGCACTTACCCCCTGTGATTAAGACTAAACTTCTACCCCACTGGCAAACAAGCAGGTCCAGTGCAGATTCACCAGAATCAGAACCAAAAAAATTTAATTATGAGTTCAGCTCGCAGAGGCCACGTTGGTATTTTCTTGAGTTTAGAAAATTAAAAGGTAATTAAGTCGAAGTGTTAAAGATGATTAAAGGGATAGAGCAGGTAGAGAGAATCTCCTTCCTCTGCTGGAGAGCTATAGGACAAGGGTCCATAGAGACAGATCAGGCTCATTCATTGGTTTTGAGGAGCAATGTCATTGAAACTCGATCAATACAAAAAAATCTAAACTGAGAATTTTGTTGGAAAGATGGGTAAGTGAAGTTAAGATAGGGATAAGCCATTATCTGAGCTTCTCTCAGCTTCATGTGTAGTAGAGTGACAAAGCGTGAGCCATGTCTGTCTGACAGAAAGTGGATAGACTGTTCATGATGAGTTCCATACATTGTAAGTACTGAGAGATCCGCACATTGACAGCAATGGCAAGTTTCAAAAACTAATAGCAGTTTAGTGAACAGCCACAGCCAAAGTTGCTTGCATATCGGGTTAAATATTGTGCCTATAAAGATTATCTCTTGATGTCTTGTAAAAGTGAAAAGGACCCAGACAATTCACTGATGAAATGGATACAGGCCCACTGGAAGATAGTCTCTGCTTGGATCAGAGAGGTGCGGAATAATAAGATTGGCTGTTGTAGTCAAAGCAGTAAGTAAAGCACCCCCTCCCTCCCCACGCTGTGAGGAAGAGGCACCACAGGTTCTGGAGTAGGAGGCCAAACAAGAAATCAGCAATGACACGGTGAGTGCCAGAACCAGGGTTGTGAATAAATCTTCTTCACTTTCCTACTATCCCTGGTATTGGCCTGATGTCTGTTCTTTTATGTCTCAGGGACACATACTTGTTGGCATATGAAAGAAAGTGGTTAAGCTATTCACTGCCAGATTTGGATGCATCATATAAAAAATTATTATGGCTACCTCTTGTCTGCAAAAATTGATCATTATTTCCATAAGCAAAAATAACACCAGGCTTCTCCAGTGTAAATCTTCTTTGGCAGCATTTCCACAAGGTCATGGAACTTGTGGACTTCTTTGTCACATCGCATCAGCTGCCTTTGTCGCTTCCCTCCCTCCTCCAGCTTACTGGGCCAAACCTCTTCTAATTACAGCCCTTTCACTATTTCCGAGCTTACATGTTTCCATAGTTTCTCTCTCATCTCTAGTAAAACTTTTCCAAGTTCATTTTGTCAATGACGTTCACTTCTTCTCCTTTTATTCCATCCCACTGAGCTTCCATCTTCCTTTCCTGCCCTCCATGTTAGCTAATATAGTTAATAGTTCCTTCTTTTTTATTTAATGTACCACTCTCTTTAAATTCAGCCATCAGCAAGCTTCTCAGAATTGCACCTTTCCATACCTTGGTCCTTCAAGCTGCTATCTCATCTCCAACCTCATGTTCCTCTGTAAAGCCCAAGGGCGTGCTCTTGGCCCCCAAATCCCTGCCCATCATCTTTGTAATTGCATGTTTGGATCTCTGTTAGAATAATTAAATTACCTTTATCAATTGATAATTTACATGCCCAAGGAATATAACATTGCTCCAGCTTCTTCTTGACCTTCCTTCACACTTTGACATGCCTGACCACACTATACTTGGAGCAAATGATGGTGGAGGAGTTGGTAAAGGTGTCTAACATCATGACTTATTTAGGCAAAGTAACTCAAAGGAAACTGTTCCTATTAGCTGATGGTTCATGGACCAGGAGGCACCATTTAAGAAAAGGGAAAGGGAAACAAAGGGTCCATGAAGGGATGTGCTTTTTGGGCAGAGAGCAGGTTGATCTGGAACTTTCCACCTGTAAAAGTAGTGGAAAAAGGGTATTAAAGAGCTTATTAAAGAGCTTTCAAAGAGGAATTATCGAGGCAAGAGGGAATATTAACTTGCAGGGTGAGGCAGAAAGAGAGGGTGGGTGGAACTGAATTCGTGAGGAGCCATCATGCACTCAATGGGCTCATTCTGTGCTTAACTAGTCTGTGATTCCATCTCCAAAGTCTTGGTGGAACCACCAACATTTAGTTTGGTGGAAATGCACTTGCCTGTTTCCATTCTTACCTGTCCAGTTGTAGCTTTCCTTCAACACTGATAGCTATGGACCTTCCATTAGGATCTATCCTGGTCCCCCTCCTACTTCTACGTTCTGCCCCTCAGCTACCTCTTCCAAGAGCACATCAGTTTGCACATGCATGTTGATGTCATTCAGTTCAGCCTCACCGCATCTCTCTTGATCAGCTCAGAATGTCATGCTACCCAAAGTTCCTCTGTTGGCTTCTGGGGGGAAAGGTTGTTATCAAGACTGAGATCATCCCATCAACTGCCTTCCACTTCCCACCTATCTCTCAGGCCAAACTTCCTCTAAAGATCACTTCCAGGTGGTCACTGCTTACCTGACATCCAGTGACAGCTGAGCAGAAATCTCCCCTAGCTAAATATTGTGAAGACCAACGTCATGTTCGTTGTTCATGAAACTAACACTTTTCTCCAGCCACAGACCCCAGCTCTCTCTCCCTGGAAATTATCTGAAGCTGAACCAGGCTTTTTTTGATCAAGCTTGTCTTATGTGGAAAGATGTCGTCTTTTTTTTGCTGACACTCCCTCAGATTAGCTCTGAGCTGGTGAAGGATCTTAGCCTGAAATGTCGACTGTTCATTTCCCTCCATAGATGCTGCCTGACCTGCCGAGTTCCTCCAGCATTTCGTGTGTGTTGCCTCAGATTACTCTGGAACATTTTATGATGTTAAATGTGCCAGATAAAAGCTGTTGTTATACTGCTCATTAGCAATCTGTATCATGAAATTCTTTTACAATTTACGCAACTATAAAAATACAGATTTGCACCATTTTTTTTATATATGTTATATTTATACTTCAGAGGCCGGAACTGCTTTGAACAGTTGTTGCAATGGTTTATTCTCCAGGACAAACAACAGCTGGAGAACTGTAATCTGTTTTTGAAGCACAACAGGCAACAAAGCTAATGACTCATTCATGAAGATCAACTGTTACCTTGTTTTTTGTTCAGTTGGATGTGAAATGTAGTCATGTAATATCCTAAGAAATCTATGAGTGATAGTACACAGAGGCAAATGTTATTCATTACGAAAAACAATTCCAACTTCCTCTGCTGGCTTCCCGGGGAAAGGATTGTCACCAAGACTGAGATCATCCCATCAGCTGCCGACTGATTCCCTCCCATCCCCCAGTCCATCAGACCAAATTTCCTCAACAGATCTCTCCTGCACTAACTCTGAACTCCCTTCTTTCTCCATTTGGTACCCCACTAGTTATCACCAGCCGTTCCCCAAAGCTGCTAGTTACTTTTTTTTTTACTTTGTGACAGTCCATGAAGATATATCACCATTAATCTCATGAGTTTAAATTTTCTGAAAATCCAACTTCACAACCTTCACTGGTTCTTCTTATCCATTCTACCTGGTACGTCCTCAAAAATCTCCAAAAGATTTGCCAAACATGAGTTTCCTTTAACAAATCCATGTTGACTTTATCTGATCCCATTGAAATCCTCTGTTATTATATTCTTTGTAATAGACTCCAGCATTTTCCCTGCTACTGATGTTAGGCTGATAGGTCTATAGATCCCTATTTTCTTTCTCTCTCTGTTTTTAAATATCAGGATTAGATTTGCCACCCTCTAATAAGCATGAATTTTTCCATATAGAGTCAGAGATTTGGACAACTCAGAAACAGGCCATTTCCATGCCAATGTCCAGGCCAACCACACTAATCCCATTTGCCTGCATTTGGACCATTTCCTTCTATGCCTTGCCTATTTAAGAGCCCGTCAAGGTACCTCTTAAACAAGCAATTATATCTGATTCCACCAACTCTTTTGGCAGCGCATTCCAGATATCACCCATCCTCTGTGTAAAAAACTTAGCTGTTTGAAACTCCCTCCTCTCACCTTAAAACTTGTTTTTGATACCACTACCATGGGAAAAAGATTTTAACTGTAAACTTTTTTCTGCAGAATTTTGGAAGATGACAACCAATGGATCCACTATTTCCATGGGGAGAAGACAGATTTGCCAATAAGGGAACAACCAACTCCCACAAAATATACGGACACACTAGATCCTACCTGGACGTCTCTCATAAGAGGCTCAGGTTTTCCAAGACTGCCACCACTGAGATACATGATGTTCTGTGGGAAAACCTTCCGCCACGCTCATATGCTGGACTGCTGTCTCTGCAGAGGTCAGGTCACCTGGTTTTCAACTTCCACACCATGTGACACTCTCTAATATCCAATCATCACCACCGACATAATATATCAGTGACCTAAGGGAGAGCACAAATGACACAAAAAATCCTTGCAAGTCCACCATATTAATTATACAACATGAGTGAATGAATTGCTGCTCCAGTGACTTGCTACAACTTCTCTATATTTCCTTGTAAGAGGCATCATGCTTAAAGAATCAGACTTCTGCATAATTACATTTTCTGTAAGGGTCTCTATGCTATTGGTTAAGCAGTGGTATGCAGATCGCCACATCTCAAGAGGGCATGAAATTCCTTTCCACATTGCTCCACAGAGAGGGGGACTTCCAGCTTCTGGAGGTGACCACCCCCTGCCGTGTATCATATATATCACAACATATAAACTGTATGTCCTTGCAAGTGAACGTGGGAGCTCTCTCCCTACAGCTTCATCACTTCAATGGCAGACATCCTTCACTTGTTGCTGTGCAGCGATGTATCAGGGATCACTAATGTGAGCGTGGTCCTGTTGGGAATTACACAAGTTCCATTTTTATCCTTTTTCTGGGTGTAAATTGCTCTTCAAATAGCTTTTGACCAACTTTATGGTTTTATTTTGTGTGGGAGACCCAATTTTAGTTAGAACGAAACACTACAATGTTTTAACACACCAAAGAAGGATGCAATGGAATTACTAGGCAATAAATATTGGGAAGACCACAACCAATTGGCTAGAATTGTGTTCACACAACTCTGCTGAAAATCAGGTTATCCCCAGAGTATTGATGGCTGGTACTCACAACGTAGTCTCCTTTGCAATGGACAAATTAACGTAGATTGGGTGACCATTTGCAGAGTTACTTATGTTAAGTCCGCAGAGGCATCTCTGAACTTCCTGTTGCCTGACACATTAATTCTTCATCCCACTCCCACTTTAACCTCTCTCTTTTTGGCCTCCTGCATTGTTTTAATGTGGCCAATTTAAACTTGAGGAACTACACTTTACTTTCTCTCTGAGCATGTTGTAGCCTTCTGGATGCTATACCGAACTCAGCAGCTTCAGGTAGATCGTGAACTAGTGCGTAATACAGCTGTTGGTCTTTCAGTAACATTGTCTCAGTTTTTCTCTCTCACGAGCACAGCCTGACCTTCTGGGCCTTTCCTATAGCTCTGCATTCCCCAGCTTTTGCATTCCCTTTTGTGTTTTCTCCCCCTAACTGCCTTCATTAACCTATCAACTAAATAACTTCATCAGCAAATTATTCTCGTGGCAGTCCTGACCTCATGCTACTAGAGATATTCCCTTTGTTCTTACCATCCCTGGAAGACTCCAAAGGGCCTCTGTACAAAAAACTGCACCAAGTTAAGAGCAGCCATGATGAAATAGGGCAATGGCTCACTAATTGAGATCTGTGATGTCAGTGGGGAGCGGACCATAGTGCACCCTTTGGTTTTCCCACAGCTCGAGGACAGACCATGCATGGCTCAGAACTGGCCTAAAGCCAACATGCAACTTTTGCATTGTGCCGACCATTAGAAAGATCTATGACTATGGTGGATGGACACAAGAAACAGAAAAGACCTCAGTAACATTGCCCAGAACTGTCCCTGTGCATTTCATCGGTTGCCAAAGCCCTCATCCACATAATTTGTTAACTCTGCACTGGCACGTCCAACCCAACAGCCAGCCTTCCTGATATCACCTTCCCTTGCTTGAGGATATCCAAAAGACTCCTAACCTCCAGTGTCCTATTCACCCATGAAATTCAAAAAACTGCTATTTTCCATTATCCATAATAACTCTGTACGTGGATTGGATTGGAGTCACGTTTTGCATAATAATACTTCCCTGAATCACCTTGCAGCAGTTACCAATTTTAAAGGTCTTATACAAACGTGGCCCTATTTCTTGTGAGGACAAGATTGAGCTTAACTCTTAATTGAATACCCTTTTGAGGGTCATTTCTAGCCTCACAAATAAAAAATAACCACCTCATTGAAGATTTGAAGGACAATTTACATCCAGGAGACAGGCCCCAGATTTTTAGGAATAATATGGTGAAAATTGGAGGTTATGAAAATGCTTTATGATAAATTGCTCTAATTGGGTAGGTTGGAATTCGCTTGTGTGAAGTGACTCACTGATCAAACATTTAATCATGTCCCTTTAGCATTAATTTTTCATCAGTGGATTAATTTAACATCAGTTACCAATCTTTGTAATCATTACTGTGGAATAATTAGAAATGTGTTCTGTTTTCATTTACCAGATTGTCATTTACATTATGAATTTTAAAATTCATTCAGAAACTTACTACATGCAGTTTTCTGGGCATATGAATTCCTGTGTGTCAATCTCTAAGTCATTCATTTGTAACAATGTAATAATGCAAAAGGATTTCAGAAGCAAAGTAAGCTTTTAGACCTTTGTTTTTCACATCTGTTATTTACGGATATGATAGCATAAAGGTTATATTTCTGGGCTAGTAATCCAGCAGCCTGGACTAATGACCTGGAGACATGAGTTCAAATCCCACCATGGCAGCTGTGGACTTTAAATTCAAGTGATTAAATAAATCAAAAATAAATAGCTAGTATGGGTCCTGGTGACCAAGTAGCTGCTTGATTGTTGTGAAAACCCATCCGCTTCATTAATACAGAGAAAGGACTCTGCCTTCCTTGCTCAGTCTCCAGCGCCACTGCAATCTGGTTAACACTGAACTGCCTTCTAAGCTGGTCCAAAATAAAAACAGTTTGGCCACAGGCACCAGAAAAATTCAAAGGCATACTCAACTAGTCAACCTTACAAGCTCCAACATGAACCCACTACTAGTCACATCTTCCCCTCTCTTCCCCTTTCTGCATTTTGCAGGGATCACACACCATGACTCACTTGTCCACTCTTATGTCCCCATCCACCTTCCCTTGTAACTGGAGGAGATGCAACACCTGTCCATTCATCTTCTCCCTTCCCAAATCCAGCGGCCAAACAATCATTCCAGGTGAAGCAGCGATTCATTTGCACTTAGGGTCGTAGAGTCATAGAATTATAGAGCCGTAAAGTGCAGAAACGGGTCCTTCGGCCTTCATATAAAAGATGGACTTTTTTGTCCATCTAATACCATTTGCCCACATTAGGACCATATCCTTCTGTACCTTTCCTATTTAAATGTCTGTATAAATGTCTATTAAATGTAGTGATTGTATCTGATTCCACCACCTCCTCTGGCAGCGAGATCCAGATATCGACCACTCTCTGTGTAAAAAACTTACCTCTTTAAAACTCCTTCCTTGTATATTAAAAGGATGGTCTTTTTTTTGGATACATCTACCATGCAAAAAGGTTCTGACTATCTACCGTACCTATGCCTCTCCTAATTTTATATACTTCTATCAGGTCACCTCTTAACCTACTTTGGTTCAGAGAAAACAAGCCCAGCCCATCCAATCTCTCCCCATTACTGCAGTCCTCCAGTCCAGGCTACATCCTGGTGAATTTCCTCTGCACTCTTGCCAGAACGATCACATCCTTCCTATAGTGTGGCAACCAGAACTGCACACAGTACTCCCAAGTGTGGCCGAACTAATGTTTTGCAACGTTGCAACATAATGTCCCAGCTTTTATATACTGTGCCCCAACCTATGAAGGGAAGCATGCTATATGGCTTCTTCACCACCCTCTTGACCTGCATTGCCACTTTCATGAAACTATGGACTTGAACCCTAAGGTCGCTCTGTTCATCAACATTCCTTCGCTCTCTACTATTTACTCTATATGTTCTATCCCTAGTTGATTTCCTAAATACCTTATCTCACACTTGTTGGGTCTGTATTCTATCTGCTCATCTCTGCCCAACTCTCCATCTGATACTTAACCTGCTGTAGACTTCGAAAACTTTGTTTGCTATTCATAGCACCACCAATTTTTGTGTCATCTGCCAATTTACGAATCATACCTCCTACATTCACATCCAAGTCATTAATATATTTCACAAACATCAAAGGTCCCAGCACCAATCCTTGTGGTACATCCTTTCTATCTACCTGTAGAAACTCTTGCAGGTTCCCGTTCAAGTCACAAAGTCTGCTGACTTGAAATATATCATTGTTCTGGCATTGTCGTAGAACAATACCCTAACTGAGAATGTTCTGAATGCTTGTGAAATGTCAGAAACATTCACATGCATTCAATCTCTTTGGCAGCTTTGACAGCTAGGGCTGGTCTTAACCAGTGCTTAAAGCAACTCTGGGAATGGAGCCCATATGTTATGAATCGAAAAGCCCTGCACTGGACCTGACTGATGAACTAGGAGCTAGATTCCGATTGGAAGAATGGATCCATGGATTAAATTCAAGTAAGAACAGGTTTTAAGTGCGGGTAGAAAATCTGGGACATTATGTAAATGTATATTGTTGTTATTACACAACGTCCCAAGCAGCTATGTGATCTCCTCACTACCAGTTTATAAGGATTCTTGTGGTGGATCGTGTGCAGTTGGGTGTGTTAGAAATCCCTGTCACATCTGCAAATCCCCTCCTTGAAATTGTTGACTTTTTTATCCAAACCATAGAAGGTGCTAGTCATGAAAAGAAAATCACTTCTTGCAAATGTTGTGTACATAGATGTATGATGCATGTGCATGATGCATGAGCACATGGGCAGTGCTGTTAGTTTGTCTAATAAACAAGATGCATGTGTCCCAGCAGCTCTCGATCTCTCTTTGTGTTTCTCCACACTCTCTGCATTGCCCGGGCTCAAAATAGAAACACGGACACACACATCCATACATTACAAGTTGGCAATGGGGATAGAAGCAAAAAAAAGGCAATGGAAGATCAACAAAAAAGAGTCTGTCAATGAGCATAAGTGGACAATTTGTGGATGACTATGAACACTTGTTTTAACTTTGATCTTGTACCAGGATTCATTTAAGTCTATAACAAACACTGCGAAAGAAAGCATTGTAGAAATAGTTACATTATGCACAATAGCCTTTGAGTAGAAACTATATTGGTGTAAAAGCAGGAATGGGACAAAATGGCTGCTGGTTACCTAAAATGTTTTGGTGCATTTTTTTTAATACTGCAAATATCACAGTGGAAATCGGTGGTGACGGTGAGAATGTGTCTACACAAAACAATACTCTCAGCAGCACTAGAAATTCTGAAAAATAACTCGAACAGAGAATTCTGAAAAATAAAGTATTTTCATAATCTTTTTTTATGTCATAGAAAGCAAAATATATTTTGTTTTGTATCGCTGTACGATAGTTACAGGATCACTTCTAAACTATCAGAAATTGTAGCAAGCCCTAGGTTTGAATCTAGGAATCAGAAGCTAAGATGGACATTGTCTTCTTGAAATACTCCTCTTGGTATGGCAACTTTAGCAATTTCTTAGACCACGTATTGTGTGACAAGTTTGTTTCTGGTTTAATTACAGAGAGTATTCAATCAAAAATAGCAAATACATCACACTACTGAATTTGCAGGCAAAATTGTGGCACTTATGAAGATGGTATTGAGGAATAGTAAAGAATTTCATCTATTGCAATGTACAAATACATCTACAATTTATAGCCACAGGTTGCAGCAAAGGGAAAAGTTGCAGGGTAAAATCCCAATGTAAAATCCAATGAATGTGGATGAGACTGATGCAAATAACTGCTTTAGATACAGTGGAAGTCATCCATCACACATATGTCAATTCAAATTAGTAAAGGGTTTCAACTGTCAGAAAATATCCTCAGCGTGCAAGTCTAAAGCCAAGGCAATCAACCAAAGCAGTTCTGGTAGTGTGATTTCTTCACCAAAGGAAAGTTTTCACAACAAGCAGCCACAGAGAAGAGAGGTCCATAGTACTGAAGCCAATGACAACCAGGCAAACTTTGTTAGGAGTTTGAGGAGAATCAGTATGTCACCAAAGACTCTTACAAATTTCTACAGATGTACGCTGGACAGCATTCTGACTGATTGTAGCACAGCCTGGTATGGAGGCTCCATTGCACAGGATATCAAGAGGCTGCAGAGGGTTATAGACTCAGCATAACCCTCCCCACCATCAAGGACGTCTACAAGAGGTGGTGCCTCAAGAAGTCAGCGTCCATCACTAAGGACCTTCACCATCCCAGACATACCTTCTTCTTGTTACTACCATCGGGGAGAAAGTACAGGATGTGAAGACCCACCCTCAATGATTCAGAAACAGCTTCTTTCCCTCCACCATCAGATTTCTGAATGGTCCATGAACCCTTGGACACAACCTTGTTATTGCTTTTTTTTTTGCACTATTTATTTATTTTGTAATTTACAGTCATTTTATGTCTTTGTACTCTATAGCTGCTGCAAAACAACTCATTTCACATCATATAAGTCAGTGATAATAAATGTGATTCTGATTCTGACCTGAAGCAAAGGCAGAGAGCAGAATGACCTCAAGACAAAGGTATATTTAAATGAACATGAGCATCGTTACAGCAGCAAATTGCTTAATTAAAGGCAAAGATACACACCTGAATAAGTTCACCCAAACCCACTGAAGGATGCTGTGAACTTGAAAACACATTCAGGCAGAGCATTGAAGACATTAGGCCAGATGAAATGTTCAATGCTGCAATGATCCTCAAGCAGAACTACCAATGGTTGTAGTTAAAAATAATTGACCAATGTTGCTAGATTAAGATTGGCTCAGAAAAGAGAACATAGACTGCCAAGACACGTCAATGGGGAAAGTAAACAGAGATGTTCCACGTAGTGAATAGTGAAAGTGAAAGGATACAGCAGAATATAGATCAGTCACAGTTATGGGCAAAGAAATGGCAGATAGAGTTTAAATTTAGTAAATTGGTTCATTATTGTCACATGTACCAAGGTACAGTGAAAAACTTGTCTTGCACACCATCCGTACAGATCAATTCATTACAATAGTGCATTGAGGTAGTACAAGGTAAAACAATAACAGAGTATGCAACTCACTTGTCCACTCATCGCTCCCCACCGATAAATCCCCAGCACTTATGGTTGCAACCGCACAAAGTGCGACACCTGTCCCTACACCTCCTCCCTCACCATCATTCAGGGTCCCAGACAATCCTTCCAGGTGAGGCAGCGCTTCACCTGTGAGTCCGAGGGTGTCATTTATGGTATATGGTGCTCCCGGTGTGGCCTCCTGTACATCGGTGAGACCCGACGCAGGTTGGAGGAGCAACACCTCATATTCCACCTTGGGAGTCTCCAACCTGATGGCCTCAACATCGATTTCTCTAACTTCTGGTAACCCCACCCCTTCTTTTTCTCCCCCCCCCCCCACTCCTTTGTCTTCCCTTATTCCTATGGCTCCCTTCCCCCACCTTGATGACCTGCCCATCTCCTCTCCTCCCCTCCCCCATCCTTTATTCCATGGTCCACTGCCCCCTCCTACCGGATTCCTTCTTCTTCAGCCCTTTGCTTTTTCTACCTATCGCCTCTCAGCTTATTATATCTTCCCCCCTCCCCCAGCCACCTACCTTCTCCCTCTCACCTGGACTCACCCATCACCTGAACTCACCTATTACCTGCCTGCGTGTGCTCCTCCCCCTCCCTGCACCTTCTTATTCTGGCTTCTGCCCTCTTCTTTTCCAGTCCTGATGAAGGGACTCAGCCTGAAACATAGACTGTTTATTTCCTTCCATAGCTGCTGCCTGACCTGCTGAGTTCCTCCAGCACTTTTTGGGTATTGCTCCAGATTCCAGCATCTGCAGAATGTCTTGTTGTCTATAGAGTGCAGAATAAAGTGTTACAGTACAAAGAAAGTACAGTGAGGTAGATTGCAAGGTCAAGAGTCCGTCTTATTGTACTAGGGAACCATTCAATATTCTTATAACAGCGGGATAGAAGCTTGAGCCTGGTGGTACGCGATTTCAGGCTTTTGTATCTTCTACCCAATGGGAGGGGGTAGAAGAGAGAATATCCAGAGTGGATGAGATCTTTGATTATGCTGGCTGCTTTACTGAGGCAATGAGAAATATAGACAAATTCCATGGATGAAGGCTGGTTTCCGTGATGTGCTGAGCTATGTCCACAACCCCCTGCTGTTTCTTGCAGTCATGGGCAGAGTAGTTGCCATACCAAGCTGTGATGCATCTGGATAGGATGCTTTCTATGGTGCATCGGTAAAAATTGGTGAGGGTCAAAGGGGACATGCCAAATTTCTTTAGCCTCCTGAGGAAGTAAAGGCACTGGTGAGCTTTCTTGGCTGTGGCATCAATGTGGTTGGACCAGGAAAGGCTATTGGTGATGTTCACTCAGAGGAACCCAGGCAAGTGTGAGCTGTTTCATTGTATGAGGTCAAATGTAAGGGGAAAGTATACAATTAATGGCAGGACCCTTAACAGTATTGATGTACAGATGGATCTTGGGGTCCAAGTCCATACCTCCCTGAAAGTGGCAATACAAGTAGATAGAGTGGTAAAGAAGGTGTCTGGCATGCTTGCCTTTATTGCTAGGGGCATAGAGAATAAGAGTCACGAGGTCATGTTGCAGTTCTATAAAACTTTGGTTAGGCTGCACTTGGAGTTGTGTGCAGTTCTGGTCACCCGATTACAGGAAGGATGTGGAGCTTTGGAGATGGTTCAGAAGAGGTTCACCAGGATGCTGCCTGGATTAGAGGGTACTAGCTTTAAGGAGAGGTTGGACAAACTTGGATTGCAAGTTTTTTTTACACAGAGTGGTAGGTACCTGAAATGTGCTGCCAGGGGCGGTAGTGGAAGCAGATGCAAGAGTCGTATTCAAGAGGCTTTGAGATGGGCACATGAATATGCAGGGAATGGAGGGATATAGATCATGGGCAGACAGAAGGAATTAGTTTAATTTGGCATTGTGTCCGGCACAGACATCGTGGACCGCAGGGCCTGTTCCTGTGCTGTACTGTTCGATGTTGTAATACCCACAAGTGTCTTATATGTTACAATTACCATTTTGATTGCAGGCCATGTGCACCAATCCACAGGAAGCCTCATCTTGTCCCATATGCACTGAAGAATCAGGTGGACAAAGAGGTGGATAAATTGGAATGAAACACAGTTCCAATAAAGACAAGCCTGTGATACTGCTACAAGTAAGTTTTTCATTGCACCTGTGCATACATGTACTTGTGCATATGACAATAAATATGACTTTGACTTTCTGGTATTTACAATGAAGCAAACAGTTAATGGCATTGCTTACTTCGCAGGATTAATAAACAGTGATTATAGCCAAAGTTTGCACCAATCTAAATCTGTTACATGCATAAGCACATCAGAATGTGAATAAGGCAAGTCAACATTGATAATCAACATACATTTATTGATACTCAGAACTATTTAATGATGTAACATCAGTAAAGATCTTTCAAAACATGATGAACAAGATACAAAAAAGGTATTCATCATTGTTCATGGAATGAAGATAATGTACTAAAAACCACAAAAATATTAGCAAGTGTTCCAGCCATGACACAAATATAATATGAACCACAAAAGAAGCAACAGAGAAGTCATTTATGTTGGGCTAATGATAGATGCAATGGGATTGTAATCAGTCAAAGAAAAAATGGAAGCATTTGAGAAGGCAAAGGAAACCCGAAAATATTGAAACCTAAATTATTTTTCAGGTGTGGTTTGGTACTATGCTAGATTTTTGATGGATCATTTATACTTCATTTTAATTTAATGTGTTAATCACTTATTAAAGCTTTAATCTCTTTGTTAATTCCTTTTATTCAGAAAAAAATCAGAGACTTTTAAACACTGTTAAAAATACCTCCTACCTTTAACACTGTGAAAATCTCTTGCTAAGGTCTTCTAGGGACTACATTGTACACCCCCTGAGACCTACTTACCACTGAGACATTGTTGCATCTTGTCAGATATCTCCTGGTGGTGGGATGTCAGTTCATCAGCATCCACATCCAACTCATATGAATGCTGGTGGGTGAGTCCATGGGAGGAGAGCCCAGTATGACTCAGCTCATAGTTATGTGGAGAAACTAATGAGGCTGTAATTGTTTTATAAAGGATACTCAAAGGAGATTTAATTGAGGTGCACAATATTATGGGAAGTTTATGAAGGGTCAATAGCATGGACCTACTTCCCTTGGCAGAGAGATCTTTAACTAGGGGAGATAGGTTTAAGTTAATTGGTTTAAGGATTCAAAGGGAGTTGAGGAAAAAAATGTTTCATGCACAGGGTGAACAGGTGGCAAAAACTCTCATCACATTAAAATGGTAGCTGGATAAGTACCCAAAGAGCTGGAACCAATACACCGACAGACTGAGAGCTTGGAAATGGAGTAAATAGCTTTATTCTTGTCCAACATGGACACAATGACCTCTCGTTATATTAAAACTTTCTGTGATTTGATGACTCTGACTAGATTTCCAAAGTACTGCGCCAAAGTGCCAGCCAAGATTCTTTCTTTTTGTACTGGTTAGGAGTGTGGGATTTGGATCAGAACCTTTTAGGCATGAGAGCCATCAACCGAACCACAACTGACACCAGAATGGCACCTGATGTTAAAAGATCACCATTTCGCAAGTGCTCTATTGTGGCAACTTAAAAGAAAGAGACTTTTCTTCCAGATAAATCTAATCCTGATGATTCCCTTGCAAGGTGAACAAGGTACCTGGAATGAGTTGTGTGGAAGCAGAATTCCCCACTTCTATATCTGACGATAAAAAAATGTTATTATAAAAGTGTGGCATAGAAGAAAACATTGAGTCTACCAGTGATCTCTACTGTATGCTTTACGAAAGTTAACCTGGGAGGAATTGTAAAACGTTTGTTAAAAAAAAGCTGCAGATGCTGGAAACCTGAAATATAAATGGAAAAAGCTGGAAACACTGAGCAGGCCAGGTGGGATATGTGGAATGGGAAAAAAAAAAGTTTGCATTTCATGTTGAAGACTCTTTGTCAGAACCGAGAAAGAAAGAAAACAAGTTAGTGTGGAATGTTTAACCAGCTTAGCAGGCAAGCCAAAATAGTATTTGTACTGTTGCCTCATAGTCATCTTTCAGATGAGATGTTAAGAGAAAATTCTGTCTTAACCTCTCAGATGGATGAAATAGATTCCTTGGAATATATATCTCTATGACTTTATAAGAGGAGTTTATTCTGCTATCCTGGCTAATATTTATCCCACACCCCAAAATAATTTTCAGGTCGTTATTGTTTTTGTGCTGTTTGTGGGAGTTTAAAACAGCTTCCAAGTGTCCTATTTAATGATAGTGACAACACTTCAAAAATGCTCTGGAATGTCATGAGGTAATGAAAGGCATTATATTCATCTCAAAAGATGGGCAATAGATACAATATTGATGTGAGGAAACAACTCAAGTGAGTTGTTCAGATCTGGAATTCACTGCCTATGAGAGCAGTGAAAACAGTATCAACCAATGCCTTCAAAAGGTAATTGAATAGCAATTAAGAGAAATTATGGAGATAGAGTGGAATAATGGGACTGATGGGGATTTACTGGATGAGGAGTGAGATAGAGTTGATGGCTCAAATGGCCTCCTTTTGTGCTGCAACTATTCTATGATTCTGTGATATTTGTATTTTTTTATTGTTAAGTAAGTGATTCAAGGCTGTATAATATTTTGGGGATTCCACTCCACCGCAATTTATGATGCTTTGAATGCTGGGCATGAGTACTCCTAATGCATTTGGCATCACAAGCTGACACCTGTAAATGTTCTTCTAGTTATATTTCATTATAATGGTGTTATTGGGAGAAGCGCCTTATTCTGTTCCCAGGGATGTTCAAAAGAAAAAATAGCACAACGGACATTTATCTTGCTGTGAGCCAGTTGCCAGTTGCCAGTTGCACGTGGTAAGGGAATATGACCTCAATGTCTCCATCTTCATTCTGGGAGAAATCTAATGACATCTGCTAGTGTTATGCTCCATTTGTATTCATACCTACAGCAGTTGTTGTGTGGCTTGAGGGGACAAATTTGGAAATGCTGCCACACATTCTGTGAACTTGTCAATCTACTAAGTGTACCATTATGTACAGGCTTTTACATTTCTTGAATGTCAGTGCAATCTATGTTATTGAAAATATTAGCAACGTATTTCATCCTTTTATCATATTGGCATTTTGCAAGCTGGATCATATTATATTTGTTTACACAGTGCCTGGCAGAGGCACTGCATGAACAAACATAATATGATCCAACTGTGTGCAGAGAGAAAATAGTCCAGAGTACTCCAGCTGTCTATTGCAGAGAGTGGCATCTGTGGAGGAGGGCCAAGTGTGGGCAGTTCCCTGTAAGTTGTCATAATGTTTATTCTTGGGCGGGGGAGAAAGGGTTACCATATTTCTCTCACCAAAGGCTTTCACCAGAAAGAAAAGGCAAGTTTGATGACAGGGTGGAGACAAAGCACCGTCGAGGAGATTGAGGTTCTGCCTGAAAAGGAAAGGATCTAGGTGACTTGAAGTTCCTTCCATTATCAGTGAGGGCATACGCATTACCCATTCAGGTTCTCGGGTATTTCACTTGTGGAGATTAGTCTGGCCATCTCATTTAGTTTAATGCAAGGAGCCTTACAGGTAAAACACAGATGAACTGAGAATGTGGATCAGTACATGGGATTATGATCTTACAGGAATCATTGAAGCGTAACTGAGGGAAGGGGACTAACAGGTCAATGTTCCTGGGTATAGTATTTTCAGGCATGATGGGGATGGTTTCAAAAAGGGAGGAAGTGTTGCACTGCTGAACAGGGAGAGCACTACAGTAGTACCCAGGGAGGATATCCTGGAGAGATTAGCTTCGTGAGCAGAATTTAGAAATAAGAAAGGGCGATCACTTTCACGGGATTGTACTGAGGCCTCCAAGTAATCAACAGAACTTGGAAGAACAAGTATATGGACAAATAGCAGTGGCATGTAAAAGCAATAGGGTTGTAGTAGTGGGTGATTTTAACTTTCCCAGTATTGACTGGGGCCCAGATAGGGTGGAATTTGTTAAATGAATCCTAGAAGGGTTTATAAAGCAGTAGAGAGTCCTACCAGTGCTGTATTAGGGAATCAGAATGGGCAAGTGGTGGTAAATTGCTAAATTCATTTATTATTGTCACAAGTACCGAGGTACGGTGAAAAACCTGCCGTGCATACTGTTCATGCAGATCAATTCATTACATAGTGCATTGAGGTAGTACAAGGTAAAACAATAACAGAGCGCAGAATAAAGTGTAAATGTTACAGAGAAAGTGCAAATGCAGGTAGACAATAAGGTGCACGTTCATAACGAGGAGTTCATCTTATAGCACTAGTTCAATAGTCTTATAACAGCAGGATAGAAGCAGTCCTTGAGCCTGGTGGTACGTGCTTTCAGGCTTTTTATCTTCTGCTCAGTGGGAGGGGGAAGAGAGAATGTGCGGGGTGGGTGGGATCTTTGATTATGTTGGCTGCTTTACTGAGGCAGTGAGAAGTGCATACAGAGTCCATGGAGGGGAGGCTGGTTTTCATGACGTGCTGATCTGTGTCCAGAACTCTCTGCAGTTTCTTGCGGTCATGGGCAGAGCAGTTGCCACACCAAGCCGTGATGCATCTGGATAGGATTCTTTCTATGGTGCATCGATAAAAATTGGTGAGGGTCAAAGTGGACATGCCAAGTTTCTTTAGCCTCCTGAGGAAGTCGAGGCACTGGTGACCTTTCTTGTCTGTGGTATTGACATGGTTGGACCAAAACATACCATTGGTGATGTTCATTTCCAGGAACTTCAAGCTCTCAACCCTCTCGACCTCAGCACTGTTGATGCAAACAGGAGCATGTGCACTGCCCCCCCTTCCTGAAGTCAATGACCAGCTCTTTTGTTTTGCTGACATTGAGGGAAAGGTTGTTGTCGTGACAACATGTCACTAAGCTCTCTACCTCTGTCCTCTACTCTGACTCTTCGTTATTTGAGTTACGGTCCAAACTTGTAGATGGAGTTAGAGCAGAATCTGACCACGCAGTCATGAGTATATAGGGAGTAGAGTAGGGGGCTGAGGACGCAGCTCTGTGGGGCACCAGTGTTGAGAATAATCATGGTGGAGGTGTTGCTGCCAATCCTCACTGATTCCGTCATTTGGCCAGGAAGTCAAGGATCCAGTTGCAAAGGGAGGTGTTGAGTCCCAGGTCTCAGAGCCTGGCGATGAGTTTGCTTGGAATTGTAGTATTGAAGGTGGAGCTGTGGTGGAAGAGTCTGTGGAGGAACCCTCTGAGAACAGTAACCACAATGCAATAAGTGTTATGGTAGTCACAGAAAAAGATAAGGCTGGATCTGGAATTAACGACTTAAATTGGGGGAGAGCTGGCTTCGATAGTTTATGAAGGATCTGGTAAAAGTAAAATTGGAGCAGCTGCTAGAGGGAAAAGCAACATCCAATAAGTGGGAGGCATTTAAAAACAAAATAGGAAGAGTTAGCATGTCACTGTAAAGGTAAAAAGAAAAAAATGGTAGGATTAGAAAATCTTGGTTAACAAAGGAAATTGAGGGTTTGTTCAGGAAAAAGATGGAAACATACGTAAGGTCCTGGAAATTGTTATGAAGTGAGTCTTTTGAGGTTTATAAAGGACGTAGAAGAGATCTTAAGAAAGCAGTAAGGAGGGCAAAAAGGAGACTTGAAGTGGCTCTGGCCAATAGAATTAAAGAGAATTCCAAAACCTTTTATAAATATATTGGAAGCTAAAGTAAGACCTTTCAGGGACAAAAAGGGAAGTTTTAATGTGGGCCAGGAGATATGAATGACGTCCTAAATGAATATTCTGAATCAGTATTCATCAGGGAGAAGGATGGGGAGAATGGAGCATTCGGGGATATGTAGACTGATAGCCTGGCACATGTATGTATCAGGAAAGAGGAAGTGTTAGAGATATTGACACTCATTACGGTGGACATATCCAACGGGCCTGATGAAATCTATCTCAGGGTGTTATGGGGAGGAAGGGAGGAGATTGCTGGGGCTCTGACAGAGATTTTTGCGTCATCTCTAGCCACCGGTGAGGTACTGGAAGACCGGAGGATAGCTAATGCTGTTCCCATATTCAAGAAGGGCAGTAGGGATAAGCCAGGAAACTACAGGCTGGTGAGCCTTACTTCAGTAGTAGAGGAACTATTGGAAAAAATTCTTGGGGATAGGATTTATGACCACTTGGAAAGGCAGAAACTGAATATAGGACAGTACACACAGGAACCAGAACTTCAGCCATGATGTCTATGCCAACCATAATGTCAGTTATATTTCTCCATTCCCTGTCTGTTCATGTGCCTGTCCAAATGCTTCTTAAACACCAATATTCTGTCTGTTTCCATCACCTTCCTGGCAGGGACTTCCAGGCACCTACTACTCTTAGTGTTTAAAAAAAACTTGCTTCCTAAATCTCCTGTAAATTTTCCCCTCTCACCTTAAATCTATACCCTCTAATATTTGACAATTCCATCCTGGGAAAAAGACTCTGACCATTTAACCTGTCTACGCATCTCATAATCTTATAAACATCTATCAGATTTCCCCTCAGCTCCCGATACTCCAGAGAAAATAACGCAAATTTGTCCAACCTCTCCTTATAGCTCATGCTATCTCATCCTCACTGAGTTCCTGCAGCAGTTTGCTTTTTGCTCCAGCTTCCAGCATCTGCAGTCTCTTGTGTCTTGACTCTACAAAGTTTTACACAGCTGCAACATGACTTCCCAATTTTTATGCTCAGTGACCCGACTGATGAAGGCAAGCATGCCGTATATCTTCTTTACCACCCTATCTACTTGTGTTGCTACTTACAGGGAGCTGTGCACTTGCACCGCAAAATTCCTCTGTACATCACTGCTCCAAAGGTCCTGCCATTTACTCCATAGTTTCCTCTTATGTTTGACCTCCCAAAGTGCAATATCTCATATTGTATAGATTAAACTCTATCTGCCATTTCTCTGTCCACATTTCCAACAGGCCTATATCCTTCTGAATCATTGGACAACCTTCCTCACTATCCACAACTCCACCAATTTTTGTGTCGTCTGCAAACTTAATCATTCCACCTACATTTTCATCTGAATCATTTGTATATATTTCAAACAAGATAAGATATCTTTACTAGTCACATGTACATCAAAACACACAGTGAAGTGCATATTTTTGCGTAGAGTGTTCTGGGGGCTGCCTGCAGGTGTCACCACGCTTCCACCGCCAATATAGCATGCTCACAATTTCCTAACTTCCTAACCTGTACGTCTTTGGAATGTGGGAGGAAACCGGAGCACCCGGAGGAAACCCACGCAGACATGGGGAGAATGTACAAACTCCTTACAGACAGCAGCCGGAATTGAACTTGGGTCGTAATAGTGTACTGTTACAACAGGGGTCCCAGAACTGATCCCTGTAGAACACCACTAATCACAGGTCAGTCAGAATAACATCCTTTCACCATTACCCTTTGCCTTCTATGGCCAATACAACTTTGAATCCAATCTACCAAGTCACCCTGCATCCCATGTGGCTTAATTTTTTGAATCAGCCTACCATGAGGGGCCTTGTCAAATGCGTTACTAAAGTTCATGCATGTCACATCTACTGTCCTATCCTCATCAGTTATCTTTGTCACCTTCTCAAAATAGTCAGATTTGTAAGACATGACCTCCCCCACACAAAACCATGCTGACTATCACTAATAAGTCTATGCATTTTCCAGATGTGAGTAGATCTGGAAAAAGCCGGAGGAGGTTCACCAGGATGCTGCCTGGAATGGAGGGCTTTAGTTACAAGGAGAGATTGGATAGGCTGGATTTTTGTCAGTAGAATGCAGAAGGCTGAGTGGTGACCTTATGGAGGTTTATAAAATTACGAGGGGCATAAATAGAGTAGATATTCACAGATTTTTTTTCCAAGGTTAGGGCCATCTAAAACTGGAGTACATAGGTTTAAGGTGAAAGGGGAAGTATTTAAAGGAAATCTGAGGGAGAAGTTTTTCACACAGAGGGTGGTGGGTACATGGAGCAAGCTTCGGTGGTAAAGGCAGCTACAGTCTCAGCATTTGGACAAGTACATGGATAGGAAAGGTTTAGAGGGATATGGGGAAAATGCAGGAAAATGGGGTTAGAGTAGATAAGCATCTCGGTTGGCCAAAGGACCTGTTTCCGTGCCGTACAACTGTATGAATCATCTAAAGAGCAGCTTGGCACTGCCAGAGGACTCACGCCCCCAGCTGACTCATCTACTCTAATAAACAGCTTACTCATTCAAGCACCACTTTAAAGTGCACCCATATAAAAGGAGAGCATCACTATGACAGAAGGCATATTGATCGATTAGTCACAGGGCATCAGTGAGCAAGGAATAAACAGCTGAATCTGTCCATTGCTGCTTGCAACTACTGCCCTTAATTGAGGAGCCAAAGGGCTAAAATGTCAGGGGCATAGTCTTTAAAGGAATTATCTTTTGGGGGTATTGTGCAAGCTTTCTGTGTTGCAGACTATAAGAAGGTTCATGGCAAATTCTCGTCAGCACCTGGGTGGGCATTGGAAGTTCAAATAATAATTCCAATGAGGCAAGAGGTATTTTGGCCCCTAGGGGCCTACATCGCTGCAGAGAGACATGAGAGGTTTGGATCAGGAATGAAAAAAAATTAGCTACAAGATGATCAATTTGAACAAAAAATAGGGCAACAAGAATAAGATGTAATGAAGGACTAGATGGTGGTAATTCTTTTGTTCTATGTGTTTGTGAATGTTTATTTCTACAATACAGGTAACCCTAGTGTTGATTTATTTACTTTTTTTCACATAATTTCTGTGAGAGTGAATTTTATTCCATATCTCAAACTTTTGGGTAGTGATTTATGAATTCTGTGAGGGTGAATTTCTGTAACCCAGATGACCGTAATGCAGGGGTTGCCTATAATGTTCTGTTAATGCTTATAAAACAAACATTAGAAGGCTAATCTCTTGGGCTGTAATACCTTGATATGGAAAGTTTTCACAACTCTTCCTGGGTCAAACTGTGACATTTCTGACATCTCTAGACATCCAGTAGTAAAATTAAGAATGTATGCCATCACCCTGATGATGCTAAAAGCCTCTGGACAGCTTTAACTGTTTACTCCATAGTTATTCTGTTCACTGATGCCCTGGGACTAATCCAGCACCATCTCTTCGGACAGGTTTTCCTTTCAAATGGGAGTAAATGAGTATCCATTTTGGTCTGTCACGGCTTGCCATTGAATGCTGAGAAGGAACCATCAGCCAAGTCTGGAATGCACATATGTGGTCTCTAGGCATATCATTCTGGCTGAACAGTGCAAGGATCCTTGATTGCTACTTGTATTCTCATGAAGAATGAGGTGTCTAACATAAGTTATCTGTTGAAGATCAGAGGATTTCTGTTCATGAAGTAGATGGGGCTTCATATGGAGATGTTATAGCCAAATGAGTGGCAGCAATGGCATTCTGCACTTGTGGGAATCCAATGATTTGAAGTAAGGTGACAGGCTTTGCTTTCTCTTTCTTTCTCTCTCTCTCTCTCTCTCTCTCTCTCTCTCTCTCTCTTTTTGCTTTGATAGGTACATCTGCAATTGAATAAATTCAGAGAACCTGACTTTTGTGATATACAGCAACTTTTGACTTCCTGACTAATGTCAATACAGGTTACCTCAAAACTTTTGGATTACTTACATTGATAAACAACACATTTGCAAGCAGACAGATTTTTTTGTAATGATGACTTTGCTTCTTTTTCTGTTATTCACTCTTTTATGGCTATCTGGTTGTGTAACAGGTAGAAATCCCATTCTCACATTGAATAACTTTTGCACCAATGGACTGAGAGATTCTTGTGGTAGAGTTTTTATTTGTTCTGTGTGGAGTGCAACCTGTCCTGCTTTGTCGATGGACCTCTTTGACCCATGCCAAATCTAGGAACAGACTGAAATATTGAAAAATAAACCTCATAGAATAATCCCAATCCACCCATTGACAAATCTCCAAAATAATGATCACAGAGACTCTTAGCAGTGTGGAGGAACAGAGGGATCTTGGGGTCCATGTCCATAGATCACTCAAGGTTGCCACGCAGGTTGATAGGGTTGTTGAAAAGGCATATGGTGTATTGGCCTTCATTAGTCAGGGTATTGAGTTCAAGAGCTGTGAGAAAATGTTGCAGCTATATAGAGAGTGGTGGGTGCGTAGAACGCACTGCCGGCAGAGGTTGTGGGGGACATTTGAGACTCTTAGATAGCCACATAAATGATAGAAAAATGGAGGGCTGTGTGGGAGGGAAGGGTTAGATAGATATTAGAGCGGGATAAAATGTTGGCACAACATCATGGGCCGAAGGGCTTGTACTGTGCTGTAATGTTCTATATTACTGAAAAGGACAGGCTGGGTTGCTTGATTATCAAGAGTTCCTTCGAAGGCATCCTGATTAGTTCATCAAACCACACAAAGGATTGACTTGGTTTCAATCCTTCACAAGTTGGGATGTTAGCTTGGGGTCAACAGAACCCCAGAGGATAGAAATAGGTTAGTCATAAAATATAAGAAAAAAAGGAAAAGTAGACCTAATGCCTCATTGATCATGCTTAGCTACTCAATAGGATTAAGGATGATCCTGTGTCTCACTCATTCTTCTACCTGATCCACACACCTCTTAAGTCTTCTGGTTCCCAAGAATATTTTGATCTCAGTCTTGATTGGATGACTGACTCTTTATTTCATTTTGCATGAAGGACTCTTTGCAGAGCTGAGCAGCATCACTTAGAACTGTAAAAAGAAGTTCTAGCTATTACCTATGGAGTGAAAAAATCCACAAGTTCCTGTATGGCCCAAATTTTATACTATTCATTGACCACAGGGTATTTTTGGTGAATCCGAAGGAGTACCTCAAATGGCCTTGTTTAGAGTACAGCAATGAATGTCAACGTTGTCTGTGTACAATTACATTATGAAGTATGAGAACTGACTGAGCATGTGGAATACACATTTAGAAAGAGCACTGGATTGATTTAAGCAATGGTTGAATATTAATAAAGGGAGTATTGGGATCTGTCCATATGGGGTGTAATATGGGCCACATTTCCAGTCAGGCTGTACTTAATTGTTTATAAATAACCTAACAGCAATACTTTTATATTCATCTTGAGGGCATGTGTGTCACCAGTACTTCTATCTTATTTCTAGCTCCCCTCATTATTGAAGAACTCACTGGGTCATTAAGGAGGGCAGTTAAATGCTAACTACATGGAGTCACAAGTAAATAATACCGAATAAGGACAATGATTTCCCCACATAGAAGAACATTAGATAAGCTGTAAGTATGTTTCTTACAAGCATTTTTACTGAGCTAGCCACTTATTTGTCTATTTGTTTTCAAATGAAATTGATATTTTTAACCTGGAATGTTGGATTAATAACATATTGCCATGACCAAGACACTACTGTACCCTTCTCACATCAGTTCTGAATCTACTCTCTGATCTTCCATTGTGTTAGAGATACTATAAGTATTAACATTATCTCATATTAAAAGGTATTGAGACAAGCTAAAACTTCCAGGTAAAACTAATTGTAATTAATTAGGTTTGAACTCAGAAGATAAAAAAAAACATGTAGGCATCCAGAGATATATCAGCAACTCCTGGCTGCTGTTGACACTAAATATTGAAATAAAATGAACTAAAATACATCTACAATTTGGTTGAGAGGTAGATTCAAAACGATAGTACAGAGATTGATTTTACGTGGGTATGGCAGATTTTCATTCATAAGGATGTTACATTAATTCAGCACAATTGTATCCAATTAGCTTATCTTTCTAGCTACTTCACCACTTTTAGATCAGAAAGGAAAATTGAACTGAGCAGTGAGCTAAAACGACTGATAAACTATCAGTGAACCAACCATATTACCTACCATCCTTAATGATGTGATAATATTGGCTGGTTAGTGAAGCAATTAGAGGATAATTCTGGGGACTCCCTGGATGGCTCAATGGATAATTATACAGCTTACTGCAGAGCTGGGAAATCCAACCAAACAAATTCAAAAGCTTGCATTGAGTGAGCTCATTTTACTGGAAGTGGGGCTGCAAAGCCAGTTTTGATGTTACGTGGTTGGCTGAGTTACTGGCCTTTTGTTGCCCAGGTTCACAGAAGGCTCACTCCTACCTCACTGGCAACTTGAGGTAAGAGAGGACTGCTGACACGTTTGGAACTGTACCTTGACTAACTTCAGGTGATTGAAGGGAAGAATGGATAACCTTCAATTTCACAAATGCAGAGATTCATTTGGGCACTTTCACACTCTTTCCAATACATGGTTCTGAAGTGACTGAAAGAAACTACCAAATATGATTGACCACTTACGTTAATTCTTTCCATAAGCCAATGGTGTAACACCTCAACTAAGGCAGCTTACACATGAATTTTATGCTATGTGCTCAGAAAGGGTTACCATCAAAATTCTGTAGTGTGGCTTGAATCATAAGAACACTAGGAACAGGAGTAGGCCATTCAGTTCTGTGTATCTGTTCACCTTTCAATAAAATCATGGTTGATCTGTAACCTTGGTGCAGTTTTCCTGCATTAACTCCTTTCATTCCTTTTGATATCTGAAGATATTTTTATCTCTATCTTGAAAGTATTCAGCAATTAAGCCTTCACAGAACTTTGATGGTAATCTTTGGGGTGTGTGAAGTAATTTTTCCCCATCTCTATCCTGAGTGGCTGACCTTTAACTTCAAGATTGTGAGCTTTGGTTGTAGATACCCCAAGCAGGGAAACATCACCGGGACCCTATATAATTGGAGCAAGATATATTTTATTCTTATTTTCAAATTCTCTTCTCATAATGTCCTCCCTAATTACTTCATAATTGCTGCATCTTAATTTACAGTGATGCAAAAAATTAAGTTTAGTAACTCAATAGTGGAGGATGGATTCCTAACATGAATTAGCCAAAGTGTGAGGATTTTTCAATCTTGTGTTATTTGTAGCTAACGAGTGCGTAGAATCAATCTTCCCAACCTGGTGATAGACTAAGGGTATTGGAAGAGCATGGTGTGGCCAATCACACTAAAGATTGCAGATCAATGAAGAAGGGGGCTTAATATTTACCAAGGCCACAATCACATGTGATATAAATGGACCTCCATGTCCATCTGTTCCTTGTATAATTTAATTGTTGTAAACTGCACTGTGTTCTGTGGTTCAAGAAATGAGAAAATGCTTGCTCTCCTTAGTAGGTGAATGGTGGTGTTGTGATAAATCACCATCATTTATTGGTTCAGGTGCCTCAGGATCTGTAATGGTGCATGGATCAGTTACACTTCTTATTTGTAAGAGATCTAGTGATATTTATTAGTTACATACAATCCTGCAGGAGATGAAGAGTTTGTGTAGAGCTGTATCAGACTAGTTGTATTATAATATTAGCCATGTATTGTTGGAGAAATTACAATATAAAGTATGGGTTAGTAATTTTCGCTTTTAATGGATGCTGATATTTTACTTATTTTTGGAACCGTGTTTACAGAGAGAAAACCCCAAAAGTTAGAGCTCCAGTATAAGTTGGTATAAACAATTCACAATTTATAGACTAAGTAGCTATGGCAACTGTTTTCCTGCCCTGGGAATTTTTATGTTACTAGGAGTCTTTTGACTGCCTGTGGTTCTCTTCCAGTAGGTTTAATTGACAATTGGCTGAATTCAATTTTATCTCAAGTAGTTTCCTTGACATCACTGAATACATTACTGACGCAATGTTGTATTGTTCCATTAATAGGGTTACCTCAATCCTCTGACTACTTACTCAACACCTCTTTTATTAGGAGAATTAGGTGTCACATCATAGATGACAAAGATTATGCTAAAAAGTTTATCTGCAGTATAATCTAGATTTTAATGGTTGAATGGGTTATTGGTGACATATCAGAATTGAGTCTGTTATTAACTCCTTGTTTGGTTGTTATCCTGATAATTGAAGTTACATGTTTATAGTTGGATGACATAGCAAGCAGACAAAATGTTCCCAAGTCCCTCCAGATCAAATTGCTGTGTTCCTCCAGCATGGTAGTGTTTTTCAAATATTTTCCCGAATCTCTCATCAATATACCTATTCAGCAGCTAGAAGAATTGACAAGCTTGTCTGGGATTTGAACCTGGGATCCTTTGCTTATGAAGCATTTTCTAACCCAAAGTGAGAATCAACTGCAGAGCAGAATCGGACTGCTGCAGTTTAGGTAACAATGGCCATCAATTTCTGTCTCTGAGTCATTCCATGCTATTTCAGGGTACATCAGTAATATTTAACAATTTGTTATACATTCCTGCATTAAGAATGTCACAGCTGTTCTCCATTCCAGGAAAACCCAATTCATTTTATCTTCCTAATAAAAGACCATCTGGGTCTTACGTATGATGAGCGTTTGTCGGCTCTTGGACTGTACTCACTGGAGTACAGAAGGATGAGAGGGGACCTCGTAGCGACATTTAAAATGTTGACAGGAAAGGACAGAGTAGATGTGGCTAGGCTTTTTCCCTTGGTGGGCGAGTCCAGGACCAGAGGGCACAATCTTAGAATTAGAGGGTAAAGTTTCAAGACAGAGATGAGGAGAAATTTCTTTACCCAGAGGGTGGTGAAATAGTGGAACTCCTTGCCACGCACAGCAGTGGAGGCCAGATCAGTGGGGGTGTTCAAGGAGGAGATAGACAGATATCTAAATAGTCAGGGTATCAAGGGATATGGGGATAAGGCTGGAAAATGGGATTAGAATAGTTTTTTTTCCCACCCCATTTCTTTTTCCCTTTTCCTTGGAGCAGACTCGGTGGGCCGAATGGCCTGCTTCTGCTCCCTTGTCTTGTGATCTGACTCTGCAGAGAGATCCACTTTGGACTTCAGTTCCTGCCACATTTATTTATATAGCGCCTCTCACACCCCTGCGTGTGTGCCTAAGTCGCTTGTAGGTAATGAACATGAAGTGTAGGTGTTTCTATAATATAGGAAATACTGCAGTGAAATTCAGTACAGCAAGCTCCCAATAATAGCAAGGTGATAATAGCCAGATAACAGTTTTTTAATGTTGGTTGAGATACAGCAAGCAAAATAAGAATGTTAATTTCTTTTCTTGAGAATAGTATCATTGAATCTTTTACAATAACCCGAGAGAGCAAAATGGGCTGAAGTGTCATCATCACATCTGAAAGACAACACATCCAGCAGTGCACCATTCCCACACGTTTATATTTAGAATCTAGGAACTGCTGGCAAGGTCAGCATTTTTGCCTATCCCTAATTGCCCTTGAGAAAAAGGTGATCGAGGAACATCTGTAGGGGAAAAGCAACTGTTGATGTTTCGGGTCAAGAACCTGCATCAGGACTGAGAGGGGAGATGGCCAGTATAAAGAGGAGAGGGGGTGGGGTGAGACCGGCTGATAGATGATAGGATGTCCAAGGAGGGTTGAGGGATGATGGGCAGATGGAGCCAGGTGGGGAAGGCAGGGGGCTGGAGGGTGATGTGTAGGGACACAAAGGACAGTGCTGGAATCTGAGTGACGGAGGTGAGAATGGGAACCATTAAGGGAGAGGTGAAGGGAAGATGGAGGTGATCCAGTGAAATGTGTAGGTAATGGGAGGGAGATGAAAATGGATAATCAGGTGGGCGGTGCTATGGGAAAGCGAACAAAAATGGGAGAACCAGGGGTGGACTGGAAGGAGGAAGACAGGGGAAAACGGGAGACGAGGGTTACCTGAAACTGGAAAATTAGTTGTTCATTCCATTGGATTGTAGACTGCCTAGGCAGAATAGGAGGTGTTGTTCTTCCAGCTGGTTTTGGGCCTCACCCAGGCAGTGGAGAAGGCAGAGTTTGGACAGGTTGCGGAGGAAGTGAGGAGGAGAGTTGAAAGGGCATGCAACCAGGAGCTAAGGATAGCCATTGCAAAGAGAATGGTGGTGCTCTGCAAATCAGCTGCCTAGTCTGTGTTTGGTCTTGCTGATGTAGAGGAGGCCACATCAAGAGCACTGAATGCAGTAGGTGAGGTTGAAGGAGGTGCAAGTGAATCTTTGCCTCACCTGCAAGGGCTGTTTGGGTCCCTGGATGGTGGGGTAAGGGAGGAGGTGTAGTAACAAGTGTTGCATCTCCTGGGGTTGCAGGTGAAAGTGCCTGAGGAGAGGGAGGGATGAGTGGACAAGGGAATCATGGAGCAGGTGGTCCAGGTGGAAAACAGAAAGGGGAGGGGAAGGTGTGGTGGGGGATGGGATCACATCATAGCTGGCAGAATTTTCGGAGGATGATGTGCTGGATGTATAGGCTGGTGGGGTAAAAGGTGAGGGCCAGGGGAACTCCAGTCCTAATGCAGGGTTTCGACCCAAAATGTTGACAATTCCTTTCCTCCCACAGATGCTGCTCAACCCGCTGAGTTCCTCCAGCAGAATCATTTGTTGCTCCAGATTCCAGCATTGGCAGTCTTTTGTGTCTCTATCTCTGGTCTGTTTGGAGCAGGGGTTGGGGGTGGGAAAGAGCAGAAGTCTGGAAAAATAAAGGAAATATGAGTGAGGGTTCCATCAACCACAGTAGACAGGAAGCCATCAGGGGAACTCTGGTCCTTGCATTTCAAATATCTGGGAATGGAAGGCCTCCTCCTGAAAGCAAATATAGTGGAGATGGAAAAATTGGGAGAAAAGGATGGTGTCCTTGCAAGAGACATGGTGGGAAGAGTCTAGGCTGCTCTGGGAGTCGGTGAGTTTATAGTATTGAGAAGGTGATAATGAGCAAACTTCCTGAGCCACCATTGTCTTTCAAATGAAGGTACTCTCACAGTGGCTTTGGATAGGGAATTCCAGAATGCGGACAAGGCTACAATGGAGCAGCAGCAATATATTTCCATGTCAGAATGTGACTGGTGGTGCTCCTTTTCACCAGCTGCCCTTATCCATCCTGCTGGTGGAGGTTGTAGGTTGGGAGGAGCTGTTGGAATAGCCCAGGTGAGTAACCACTGTGCATTTTGTAGGGCCACTGTACCAGAAATCTGCAATGAAGTGATAAGATCAAATTTTTGTGCTCCAGTTAGTGAAGTAATACTGAACCTGCAACTCCTTAGTCAGATGTACAGGACAGAAACGTGCCCTTCGGCCAACCTTATTGCCCATCTACACTAATCTCATTTGCCAGCCTATTTAAATGTCTACCTAAATGTCTCTTAAATGTACTGATTGCACCTGGTTCCACCACATCCTTCAGCACCGAGTTCCGGATGTCAACTATTCTCTGGAGGGAGAAAGAAACCTTTCCCCTCAGATCCCCTTTAAAACTCCTCCCTTTCACCTTATACCCATGCCCCCTTGTTTTTGATGCTACTAACATGGGGGAAAAAGATTCTCACTATCTACCCTATCTATGCCTTTTTATAATTTTATAGACCTCTTTATCAGGTCACTCCTCAGCCTCTTTCACTCCAGGGAAAACAAACCCAGCCTATCCAATCTCTCTCCATAATTAAAGTCCTCCAATTCGGGCAATATCCTGGTGAATCTCCTCTGCACTCTCTCCAGTGCAATCACATCCTTCCTATAATGTGGTGACCAGAAATGCACAATACTCCAAGTGCAGCCTGACCAGTGATTTGTAAAGTTTCAACATAACATCCCAACTTTTATATTCTAGGCCCCTGTTTCAGAAGTAAGTGTTCTACCACTAAGCTATACATCACACAAAAGTCCATCTGTTTTCCATGTAGATCTGCTGATGCAGAGTAGCTCTGCTCCAATGATTTGGCACAGGAGGAAATTGTTAAGGAGCACATTATTGGTAAGCAATCCATATTATTGGTAAGAAACTTATTGAGAGAGTCACCTGAATATAAATCAAAACCCTTCATTTCTGAGATTGAATGTTTCTTTGAATTGAATAATGTTCAAGTGTTTCCTCAAAAAAATTCTTAAACTCAATCAGGCAGTTTATAGAACATAGAAAATGATGCAAAAACTTAACTGATTCGGGATGCTCAACCTGAAACATTAACTTTGCCTCTGTTTCCATAGATGCTACCTTAAATGCTGTTTCCAGCATGTTCTTTTTTGATTGCAGACATCTAGCATCTGCTTTTCTTTTAGTTTTCAGCCTACAGAACATCATTGACAAACTCCTTTATGTTTTTAACAACAATGCTTACTTTGAATTTTCAAATCTGTCAGTTTGAGTGAATTGTGATCATGACCTATTTACTATGAGATTCTGCTAATTAAAGTGTTGAAGAGAGATCAAGTCTCTATATTCATTCTTCATAGGATGGGAGGTTTGTGACAGGAGTTTCTTTCTGGGGCAAATTTGTTAACGTACACTTCAATTTAGCAAATTTTGCTATGTAAATAATCTTATCGAAACTGGTGTTTTCCTTCCTTGGTAAATGTTTGAAGTGATCATTTTCTGGCAACTGAAATGCAATATTCACTGGAATTTTAACACACTGTAGTATCATAGTATAAAAAATGTAGTAAAAACAAGCCAGGTCAGTGAGTCTGACATCAGTGGTGGGTAAATTGCTGGAGGGGTTACTGACAGACAGGATCTACCAACATTTAGAGAGACAAGGTCTGATTCGAGATTGCTTTGTGCATGGGAAGTCGTATCTGACAAATCTCTTGGGTTTTTGAGGAGGTAACCTAGAGGGTAAATGAGGGTAGGGCAGTGGATGTTGTCGATATGGACTTTAGCAAGGCCTTTGACAAGGTCCCTCATGGCAGACTAGTCTGGAAGGTTAAATTGCATGGCATCTAGGTGGAGGTAGCAGATTGGATTCATAATTGATTCAGTGGTAGGAAGCAAAGGGTGATGGTCAAGGGTTGGTTCTCAGACTGGAGGCCCGTGTCTAGTGGCATGCTACAAGAGTTGGTGCTGGGACCTGTTTATTTTTTGACATTTCAGGATTAACTGAAGTTGTAGTAAAATCCGTTATTCAGTCACAGCTATACTTGCCTATCAGGAGTTTACAATTAGTGATTCAACTAACAGGAATAATTATTCTGTGAGTGGTTGTTTTAACTAAGTACAATTGACTATAATGGGAAAATGCAATTATTTTTGTGCTGCATAATTAACTGGAGTGTTACATCTCTAAATATATTAATTGAATTTGTCCACTTGAGAGTTGCATTTCAGTTGCCAGGAATTGATCACTTCAAACATTTAACAAGGAATGGAGACACTAATCTAGATGTTTAATATGAACAACAAATAGTAAATGATTCCTTGCTGAAGAAGAATCCTTGAGAAAATAGAACATAGCAAGATGATGTATTCCCAATATGATCTAATTATAAATTGCCAAATAGTTTTTTAGCCAGAAGAACTTCGAAATTAGATTTCCATAAGTGAAATACAGCAGATAATCTTAAATAAAAACAGACAATGCTAGAAGCACTGTGCAGGTCAGGCTTCATCTTCCTCCATGGATATGGGCTGATGAGAAGAATGTTTGTAACATTTGCCAATTTTATTTATTTTTAAACTGCAACTTCAGAAAAAGTGACGTGCTGCATTGCCTTTACTTACTTTGTCCTTTTTTCTATGAAACTAGCAGCACCCAAACTGAGCAAATTATTGGTTGGCAAATAGTATGTGATGGAAATATTAACAACAACTTCCAGCACTTTACTGATTGAAATCAGGCTGATAGGACACTGACTGGATTAGAGCTTTTCCTTTTCATTTAAAAGTTTTACACTATTAGTCGCAGCATCCTTACTCTAACAGTTAATATCTGGCATTTCTATTGCCTTCCTGCAGTAGTATTGCCTAATTATACCCTCTTTGACTCTGGATCAGGATGTGTATTCAGCACCCAAAATCATGCTTGCATCCAACCAAGCTTCTTCCACAACTCCACTGTCCTTGTCATCACAGCACCAAAAGAAACAATTACCTTTTGAAATCCACACCAACGTGCCAAACATCACTTTGAGTAGCAAAGGTGAAAAGTAACTATAAAGTCTGGATCAACATTCATAACTACAAAAATATCACTATGTGGACAAGGTAACAAACTGCAAGTGGATGTAGCATCTGGCTCAAGGATGTCTTACATTCAGTCAAAGGTATTAGGAATGTGTTGATCTCTGGTGAATAATGGATTAGCCCTCTATCGTTCTTTATAAACACTCTATCATTAACTGTATCCTGAAGATATTGCAAAGATGTAACAGTAGCTGCTTGAATCTGTGTATCTGCCTTGTATTGATAACAGACAATAATTACTTTGGCTGCATTCACCTCCAGTGAATGCCATGCTCTTTTCACCCTGTTCAGATATGAGAGTGGGGTTCAAAATGATTCCAGTCCAGTCCATCTAGGAAAGCTTGAAGGCCCTGAATTGGCAAGTTAGCCAATTTTGGGATTGTTTGACACAGTAATAAAACCAAAGTAAAGAGTATTGCATCCTTGCAAATTTAATATATTATAGATAAAATCATGAAAAAGATCCCTTGAGAAGGAAACAATATAAAATGGAACTTGTCACTTGTCTACTCCCATATACATCTGCCAGATATTAACAGCAGGGAACACTAACAAAGACACATTGATCTGACATTGATCCGTCAATAATTTTTTTATTAATAATGCTGCACATACAAAAAGTCGTTAAATGTGACACAGAAACTCTGATAGCAGAGGATAACTTGTTCTCTTCAAAAAGAGTTAACTACTCATGCTTACTCAGCTTGATGTGTTTGGCCCTTTCAAAGAGAAAACTGCCTGCTGAATGCTGCTGCTTTTTTTTAATTAATAATAAACTGATGCCAGCTTCTGTTGGAAGAATTTATTGTTTTTGTTTTTTGAGTGATTCGATCTGTGATTTTGTACAGATGATAGCACACATTTCTTCTTCTTTGTTAAACAGATGCAAATAACTTTTATTCCCAGAAATCATTATCAAAGACACGTTAAACACTGAATAACACTTGATACTCTGCTTAGTTTCCCCAGTTTTTTTTTAAAACATTGCCTTCAAATTTTAATCAGCATTTCTCAATTGGCAAACATTCCAATTCCAATAGAAATGAGGAGGCTTATTTCTTCTGGTTAATTTGTGGGTAATTTAACTTTGTGTTTAAAAAAATAAAATAAAATTGATTATGTAAGAAAAGAATATGGTCTTGTTCTCAAGCCTTTGAACATTATTGGAACAGGATCCATACTGTTTGGCCATTCAATAAGATCACTGCTGTCCTGTGATTTTAAATTTTGTCACATATGTTTACCATGTGTCACATATAGCAACCTCACATTTAAAATTAACAATTCATATCGCATCAAATGTTTGTAGTAGGAGTGGGTTCCAGATGTCAACCAACTTTTGTGCAGAGAAGTGTGTCCCATCCTCTCTCCTGAGAAGCTTGGTTCTAGTTGTTACACAATGCTAGATTCTGTACACAGCAGAAATAGTTTCCAACTTCTCTGTTCTCCGTAACAGCTCAAAAACTTTGTTAATATTGCCCTTTAACCTTTTAAATTCCTGGAAATAAAATCCTAAAGATCTGAAAGCATTTGCGTCAAGAAACACATCATGGCTAACAGTGTAAAACAGCACTGCTCCTTTTGTGTCATTGCCCTTAAGAAAATCTAATGTGGTCATTCCTGACCTTTCTCATTATTTAAAGGTGAATCTACTGGTGAGCCAAGCACATACTTCACATACCAGGCACAAATGATGCATGAACAGGCAGCCAAGTATAAATCAAAAAGATTATATTCACTGGGTAGACTCAATTTTGATTACTACTGGTCATTATAAACACATGAATGATGTTGTGACCCCTGAAAGAGTGAAGTGTTCAGTTGGGTAATGCACATCATGGGAGACAAATTCAATTTTTGTATTGAAGCTAGAATGAAACAGAGAGCAAAAAGATGGTGACCAGGCTAAAGTTTAGTATCTGTTTCAGGAAATTGTTGAATGGTGACTACACAGCACAACAAAATTTTCATAACATTGTACGTGGATTTAAATATTAAATAAACCGAAATAAATAAATGAAGTGCATGAAGTGTAAGGTCAATTGTGTGATACTGGAATTTGATTGTAAATTCAGCAGTCAGATTAAGGAAACTGGGATTATCATATGGGAAGCAGGAAAGGCGTAGAAGTGACACGATAAAATTTTTTTTAAATTATTGGAAGAATTAATAGGGCAATACAAACAAACTTCAAAACATGAAATTATAGTTTGTTGCTCAAAAGAACTTCTTTAGTAAATTATAATGAATTATTTTCCTCAAAGACACAGTCATACAGCACAGATATGTGCCCTTCCACCCACAATGTCCGTGCCCATCCACACTAATTCCATTTGCCTGTATAAGGACTGTATCTTTCTATTCCTTGCTTATTTAAGTGCCTTTCTAAATGTCTCTTAAACACACTAATTGTATGTCATACCACCACCACCTCTGGCAGCACACTTCAGATATCAACTGCTCTCTGTGTATGTAAAAAAGGTAATAAACATTTATCCCAGATCCATACCCTTATGTTAAACCTATACCCTCTTGGTTTTGATACACCTACCATAGGGAAAAAGAGAGTCTCATGTCTCTTCCCTGTGAACCTATAAATGAGGCAGACAGTAGGATAGAAGTAACTAGGAAACGTTAGCAGTGGACTATCATATGGTTTGTACCCATTCCAATTTTGAATGTCTTAGGCAAGGGGACATGCCTACAAAATAAGGGGCTAGTTATTTAAAACTGAGGTGCATAGAGATTTCTTTTCTCAGAGAGTTGTGAATCTCCATAGTCTATCTGCATCACTATTTTCAGGTAACTATGTACTCAAGAACTCACTGTTCAATAACATTCCCCAGGGCTCTGCCATTTACTCTGTATGTCCTGGGCTTGTTTAACTTCCCAAAATGCATCTCTTGCACTTAGAACATAGAACATTACAGCATAGTACAGGCCCTTTGGCCCACAATGTTGTGCCAACATTTAATCCTGCTCTAATATCTATCTAACCCTTCCCTCCCACATAGACACTCATTTCTCTATCAGTCATGTGTCTATCTAAGAGTCTCTTAAATATCCCTGATGTATCTGCCCCCACAACCTCTGCCAGCAGTGCATTTCACACATCCACCACTCTCTGTGTAACAAATAAAAACTTACCTCTGATCTATGGACATGGACCCCAAAATCCCTCTGTTCCTCCACACTGCTAAGAGTCCTGCCATTAACCTCGTATTCTGCCTTCAAATTCGATCTCCCAAAGTGTATCACTTCACACTTATCCAGGTTGAACTCCATCTGCCACTTCTCAGCCCAGGTCTGCATTCTATCACTTATCTGATTTAAATTATATCAGCCATTCTCTTGTCCACTTCCCCAGTTGATCTAGGTCCTGTTGTAATCTTTGACAATCTTCTTCACATATCATCAATTTTTCTGTTGTCTGTAAACTTAATAATCACACCACCTACATTCTGTTCCAAATCATTGATATATATGATGCATGATAAAGGACTGATACCTGTGGCACACCACAGTTCTCCAAACTGAAAAGCAACCCTCCATAACCACAAAGCCAATTTTGTGTCCAATTTGCTAACTCACCCAGGATCCCATGTGATATAACTTTATGAACCAGCCTACCAGGCGGGACCTTTGTCAAAGGCCTTGCTAAAGTCCACATAAGACAATATTCACTGCCCTGCCCTTATCAATCAAGGTGGAGATAGATAAATATTTGAAAAATCGAGGAATAGAAGCTTATGGGGAACTGGCACAGAAGAGGAGTTGAGGCCAGCACAGGTCAACCATAATAACTTTGAATGGTGGAGCAGGCTTGAGGGGCCTAATGGCCTACTCCTGCTCCACTTGTGGAGACACAAGAGACTGCAGATACTGGAATTTGGTGTGAGATAACAAACTGCTGGAAGAACTCAGCAGGTCAAGCAGCATCTGCGGAGGCAAAGGGATGGTCAATGCTTTGGGTCGAGACCCTGCACAAGGACATCTCGACCTGAAATATTGACCATCTCTTTGCCTCCACACATACTGCTTGACCCTCTGAGTTCTTCCAATGGTTTGTTTTCTGCTCCTATTTTCTTGTGTTCTTTTATCCAAGCAGCTGCACCCTTATAAAATACAGTTATAAAACTGGATTAGTAATGCAGAGGACCCAGCTAGAAAGGATCGAAATTTAAGTATTTAAGTTCACTTAAACAAAAATCACATTAAAATGACTGTGAAACTGTTAGATTGCCATAAAAATACAAAAGATTTGTTGATGTTCTTCAGGAAAGGAAACTTACTGTCCTGACCCATTCTTGCTTATTTGTGACAGTCTCCTACCACTGTGACTGAGCCTTGGCTGCCACTTGAGAGATCATTTAAATTATCTAGGGACAGTCAGTACATCACAGACTTCCCAACAATTCACACATCCTGAGGCTGAATTAAAAAAAAATGTAAATCAATGTTAAATTACATAATTATGATGTCATTTCTAGTTCTGCCCACATCACTATAACCCACCAGGTTTAGAGCTGGGAGTTCAGATGTGGCCACATTGAACATCAAGGAAGGCTGGAAACATATGGCATTCACTGCAATTACTTCTGTGAAATAACCCCTAAAGACTCCAGTATTTGAAGGTTCTCAATCTTTAAATGGAGCAAAAGTCTTCTGGCTACCAAAAGCTGAGACCTTCTTGTCAGTAATTGTCATTCCACAGGATTCCCACGCACATAGTTGTCAATAAGAAACAGACAGTCTGCTGGCTACCTGCTGCATTTGTTCAAATGAATCCAGGCAAAGTAACTGAGACTCCATCAGATGGGTTGTATTTATTTATCAGATGGGTTGTATAAATACCTTGCCCATCCCTTGTCCAATAGGATATATAATAAATGACTCCCAAGAATAATTTACATAAAAAGCTGACTAAGAACAATGCATCTTTAAACAAATAACAGATAGCTACATTTGATAAAAATTGGGAAATAGATGAATAGGAACATGAGACGAAAGCTATCAAAATAAGGCTTGGCTTGATTGACTGATATTTGCCTTTTGCCTAAATTAGTGAAAAGCCCTCTAAATACTCCACTTCGGACATACTTATTTCAGCAGATACCTTAATGAAGATGTTATTAATTGACAATAGGCACCTCTACAATAATGTTTACAGGCAAAAGTTATTTTCTTTCGAAGATGGAATTATTTTCCATACAGAAGTACAAACTGAAGCAACAAGCAACCTGCTGGAGGAACTTAATGGGTCAAGCAGCATCTGCAAAGAGAATGGAAATTGTCTATGCTTCAGATTGAAATCCTTCATGAATCCTTGCCCGCTGCTCGACCTGCTGAGTTCCTCCAGTAGATTGCTTGTTGCTCCAGATTCCAACATCTGTTGTCTCTTGTGGCTCCAATACAAACTTGAGATGGCTCACTGGGATTGAAATGTCTGAACCCATGGACCTGAGCTAAGCATATTGAAGCTTGCCCTAATTGGCCAAGGGTCTCATAGAAATATTTTGGGTGAAATATTATCAGCTGTTTTGCCTCTAGAGATACTGACAAATTAATTTATCCTCCTGGTTGTCACAGGTGGCTTGACACAGAGCTGACTATTCATTAAGTTAATTATTTTTAAATATCTCAGAAAATGTTTAACTTTAGATCATAGTTGGAGCTGCACTCATCCAGGCAAATGGAGAGCAGGATGATAGCAAGAGACACTTAAATAAATGAAAATGCACTCCTATATAAAGAACATGTGAACATTGTTATATTCAGAAAAATACTTGATGAGCTGAGTAATAGATATCTCAGTTTATCCCTGCAGCTACACCAAACTTGCTTCCAAGGATCAACTCTGAATAATGATTCCAATGAATTGTCCTAACTCCAAGGCCAACTTTTCTTTCCCTTTCACTTGTAGCTTTGTCTACATTTTCTGGTTTTATTATTGAATGTAGAGTCATAGAATCATCGAGTCATACAAAAAAACAAGGCCTTTGGCCCACCATGCCAATGTTGGTAATCAAACACCTATCTATACTTATTCCATTTTCCAGCTATTGGCCCATAGCCTTCTGTGCTATGGCATTTCAAGTGCTCATCTAAATACTGCTTCAATATTGTGAGGGTACCTGCTTTCACAACCTCCTTAGTCAGTGTGTTCCAGATTCCAATCACCCTCCTAAATCAACCTGTCTCTCATCTTAAACTTATGCCATCTGGTTATAGGCACCTCTGCTAAGGGAATTTGAGAAAGAACCTCTCATTAGCACCCCCCACCCCACTTCAGCTTTCTCCACTCCTCAGAAAACAAGCCCAGCCTATCTAGAGTCTCCATATAACTTCAGCTCCATTCCAGGCAACATCCTGGTGAATCTCTGCTACATCCTCTCGTGTACAATCATATCCTTCACATTATATGGAGATGACATCAACCACACTATGTTCATCCTCACTCCTAGTTACCTCTTTGAAAATTTCAATCAATTTAGTCAGATAGGACTTCCTCTTAATGAAGCCAAGCTAACTAGTTTTGATTCATCCCTCTTCTCCAAGTGCAGATTAATTCTGTCCTTCAGAACCTTTCTGCAATAATTTGCTTACTATCAATGTTAGACTCATTGGCCTGTAATAACCTGACTTATCCCTATTGCTCCTCTGGAATAAAGGTACCACATTTGCTGTCCTCCAGTCATCTAACATTTCTGTGGCCAGACAAATTTTATATGGGCCCCAGCTAGCTCCTCCCTTGCCTCTCATAGCAGCCTGGGATAAATCTCATCAGGCCCTGGGGATTTATTTGCCTCTACTGATACCAAGCATGGACAGAAGTCCAATTTATTAGTGTGTTAAACAGAAATGTCACAAGTGCAGAAAGAGGTTTATCAGAGGTAAACACATCTGAACTGCAATTTATTTTGCTCTTCAGAACTTTCCATTCTTACCTACAAACCACTGAATACATTTCAGCGAGATATTGATTGTGACAGAGTTTATTTTTTATATATTAAACCGTTCTAGCCAGAAGCCCACAGAAAAACATGATTGCACTCATACTCTAAAGTGCACCACAGTCAGAGTAAAAGATTATCCAGTCTATATTATTTTATTTAAAGTTCAAGCTGCTCATGGCTTAATGTATGACTAAGTCTTGGCCCCATGCAGGCATCCTTTTTTGTTAATCATGTTTCAGGTTATGATTATATGTTTGCATCATGAGTGATAATATTTTTGGTTTTTTTTAATCAACCAGTCCTAAAAAAACATCTTATGCCAATGCAAGCATAATTTATTCCCAACAGCCAGGGCTAAAGTGCTTTTGATATCGGATAACACTGGAGATGTCAACACATACAGAAGTCCATGGCAAGTTGCAACAGCATTCACACTCACATCTTCCATTCAGTTTTGATCTTAATGCAGTTCAGCATCTGACCATGAGAATATGGTTTTGTTACATGATCCACTTTTGTATCTGTTCATATCTGTATGCTTACATACCTGACTGTGTATAACACTTCTGATTGATTGACTAACACTGTGTATGTTGTACCAGTGTTATAGATCATGCAGTCATGCATTGACAAAAGGTTTTTCCTTCCTGGCTCTCACTAGTGGCTTGACACAATGCCTGTCTCTCCATTAGACTAATTACAAGTTTAAATATTTCAGCAAATTGTATAATATTAGATTACCAGATGGCTCAAATGATGCATAATTTAATAAGTTCAGTTCAGACTCCATATAGCCATCCCTAAATAACACTAGGATGTTTTGACTCTAACATTGTGCTTTGTGAATGAGCAGCTCATGCAGTTAATATGAAGATCTGCACAAACTGTGAGTTTCTTTGAAACATTTACAATTTCTCGTTATTTCAATCCCAGTATTCCCTATCTTGAAGAGGTATCTTAGTACCGTGTGGATTCTGAATCTATCTAATCTGAGGTGCAGGCTCATTTGTTCTAACCCTTGAGTGATATCAGCTCAGTGCTTAGTTGCAATCTTCTCCTCTGATGTTGTTAGACATCCACCACTGGTTGTTTATTATCTACTTCTTGCAATTATAGCTATTCTCATCAGATACTGACCAGTTAATGTGTTCAAATCAGGTGTTGAAGGCTAGGCTGGCAGTGTCTTCAATCAGTTGTACTATTTGCTTCGTTGGCAAATATTCAGTGATGTAAAGGACTTGTCAAACTATTGAAGCTAACTGCAATAAATAGGAGTGACAAAAGATACAACATTACCGCTTTTCTCAGCTATTTTACACACCATTTGGGGAGAACATTTAAAATCATAAGCAAAGTCATTCTGTGAGAGAAAATGAATTAAAAGAAAAGGTTTGAAACAGCTCTCTCTGCAATATCCTTTAGATACTGACTGATTTAATGAGTTAAGCTTCAAATGTTACCAAAGTGATGTCATATATCAGCTTGATTTTTATGCCACAGCATGAATTGGTTTCATAATGTACTTGGATGAATCTCTTATTGTTGTTGGAAGTGGGACAGAATGAAGGAGGATTCCAATACCAGAAACTTCTATAAACACCCAGTGGGTCAGGAAGAAAGTTTGATACGGGCCTTGACTGGCCCATCAGTCTGCATCATTTTCTGTTCTTCAGACTTCAAGTATTTGTAGCATTTGTCTAATTGTTTTGTTTGTGATTATTTGGGGCTTCTCTTTAACAAAACACTGATTCAGTATCAGCTCGCAGTAAGTAGTGGCTGATTTAAACTAATCTGAGCATTAACCAGCTGTGAAGTTTTCAGATGAAGGAGCAAGAGGAAAATGGGTAGCGAGTTTAATAGAAATTCAAATATGAATGTAAATATAAGCAATAAAAAATAAAATATAAACATGGAAACAGGTACAATGGGAGAGGAGAAATTATAGAAGCTATGGTGTCAGCAAACCAAAACTAAAGTCCTTTGAAGATTTCAGTTTTGTTTAAAATTACAAAGAGGCAGAAAATTTAGTAGTATGAGATTATCAAGTAAAGAAAACAGTTCTGGTTTATTATTGTAAAAACATGTGTACTACAATTGTAAAATAAGGTGGCGGATAAGGGGTATTTAAAATTCTCTGGAGCTGGTCATAGTCAAAGGATAATGATTACTGGCATTCATTCCTTGGTAATTGCACATTGTTATTTTTCAATTGTTGGATTTTTACTTACCACTTCTTCATATAATAATCCACTCAATCAATTAAATGGCTGATTTTAGAAATTTCGTCATCTAAAATTAAACATATTTTGGTTTGAACATAAAATTCTAAATATATTTAGTCAGGGAAGTTTTTAAAATGCTTTTTAATTAAACAGTGTTTCTTTATACACAGAGAAGCCTTTATAATTTACCACACAGTAAAATTATTCTGTAACATGCTCAGTATAGGGACACAGCCAGTGGAACTGGTACCACACGACTCCTGCGACCCAGATTTGATCCTGCTGTCTGTGTGGAATTTGAATGCTCTCCCTGGTGCCGTAGTTTTCTCTGACATTCCTAAGATGTGCTGGTAGGTTAATTATCACTGTAAATTGCCTCTACTGTAGGAGGTGGGAGATGAATCAGAGGAAACATAAAAAACCTACAGCACAATTCAGGCCCTTCAGCCCACAAAGCTGTGCCGAACATGTCCCTACTTTAGAAATTACTAGGCTTACCCATAGCCCTCTATTTTCTTAAGGTCCATGTACCTATCTAAAAGTCTCTTAAAAGACCCTATCGTATCCGCCTCCACCACGGTTGCCAGCAGCCCATTCCACGCACTTACCACTCTCTGAGTAAAAAACTTACCCCTGACATCTCCTCTATACCTTCTCCCCACCACCTTAAACCTGTCTCCTCTTGTGGAAACCATTTCAGCCCCGGGAAAAAGCCTCTGACTAACCACAATATCAATGCCTCTCATCATCTTATACACCTCTATCAGGTTCCCCCTCATCCTCTGTCACTCCAAGGAGAAAAGGCCGAGTTCCCTCAACCTGTTTTCATAAGGCATACGCCCCAATCCTGGCAGAATCCTTGTAAATCTCCTCTGCACCCTTTCTATGGCTTCCACATCCTTCCTGTAGTGAAGTGTCCAGAACTGAGCACAGTACACCAAGTGGGGTCTGACCAGGGTCCTATATAGCTGCAACATTACCTCTCGGCTCCTAAATTCAATTCCATGTTTGATGAAGGACAATACACCATATACCTTCTTAACCACAGAGTCAATCTGTGCAGCTGCTTTGAGCATCCTACGGACTCGGACCCCAAGATCCCTCTGATCCTCCACACTGCCAAGAGTCCTACCATTAATACTATACTCTGCCATCATATTTGACCTACCAAAATGAACCACTTCACACTTACCTGGTTTGAACTCCATCTGCCACTTCTCAGCCCAGTTTTGCATCTCATCTATGTCCCTCTGTAACCTCTGACTGCCCTCCATACTATCCACAACACCTCCAACCTTTGTGTCATCTGCAGACTTACTAACACATCCCTCCACTTTCTCATCCAGGTCGTTTATAAAAATTACAAAGTGTAAGGGTCCCAGAACAGATCCCTGAGGTACACCACTGGTCACCGACCTCCATGCAGAATATGACGCTTCAACAACCACTCCTTGCCTTCTGTGGGCCAGCCAGTTCTGGATCCACAAAGCAATGTCCCCTTGGATCCCATGCCTCCTTACTTTCTCAATAAGCCTTGCATGGGGTACCTTATCAAATGCCTTGCTGAAATCCATATACACTACATCTACTGCTCTTCATTCATTAATGTGTTTAGTCACATCCTCAAAAAATTCAACCAGGCTCATAAGGCAGGACCTGCCCTTGACAAAGCCATGCTGACTATTTCTAATAATATAATACCTCTCCAAATGTTCATAAATCCTGCCTCTCAGGATCTTCTCTATCAACTTACCAATCACTGAAGTAAGACTCACTGGTCTATAATTTCCTGGGCTATCTCTACTCCCTTTCTTGAATAAGGGAAAAATATCCGCAACCCTCCAATCCTCCGGAACCTCTCCCGTCTCCATTGACGATACAAAGATCATCATCAGAGGCTCCGCAATCTCTTGCCTCGCCTCCCACAGTAGCCTGGGGTACATCTCATCTGGTCCCGGCGACTTATCCAACTTGATCCTTTCCAAAAGTTCCAGCAGCTCCTCTTTCTTAGTATCTACGTGCTCAAGCTTTTCAGCCCACTGAAAGTCCTCACTACAATCACCCAGGTCTTTTTCCGTAGTGAATACTGATGTAAAGTATTCATTAAGTACCTCTGCTATTTCTTCTGGATCCATACACATTTTCCCACTGTTGCACTTGATTCAAGGAGTTAGGAACATAGAACAGTTCAGCATGGTAACAGGCCCTTTGCCCATGATGTCTGTGCTGGCCATGATGCCAATCCAAGCCAGTCATATCTGCCTGCACATGATCTATATCCTTCCATTCCCTACCTGTTCCATTTGCTTGTCTAAATACCTCTTAAACATTGTTATTTTATCTGCTTCCACCACTTCCCCTCGCAGTGTGTTCTAGGTACCAACCATTCTTTGTGTAAAACAAAACTTGCCCCATAAATCTCCTTTAAACTTTCCCCCCTCACCTTAAAGCTATGCCCTCTAGTATTTGACATTTCCACCCTGTGAAAAAAAAACTTTGACTAGCTCAACCTCTCATCAATTTATATCAGTTTGCCCCTCAGTCTCCAGAGAAAGCAATCCAAATTTGTCCATCCTCTTCGTATAGCTAATACTCTGTAATCCAGGCAAAATTCTGGCGAACACCTTCTGCATCCTCTCCAAAGCCTCCTCATCCTTCCTGTAATGTGGCAACCAGAACTACACACAATACTCCAAATGTGGCCTAACCAAAGTTTTATACAAATGCAATATGACTTCCTGACTTTTGAGTATAAAAGTCCACCCCAAATGATGGAAAGAATGCCATATGCCCTCTTTACCACCCTACCTACTTGTGTTGCTACTTTCAGGAAGCTCTGCACTTGCACCCCAAGATCCCTCTCTACATTAAAGCTCTGAAGAGTCCTACTATATACTGTATATTTTCCTCCCAAAGTGCAATACCTCACACTAGTCCAGATTAAACTCCATCTGCCATTTCTCTGCCTACATTTCCAACTGCTCAATATCTTGCTGAACCCTTTGACAACCTTCCTCACTATCCAGAACTCCACCGATTTTTGTGTCATTTGCAAACATACTAATCAACCCACTGTGGCGACTCACCGTCTAGTCGGGCGAACCAGCTCGGCAGTCGGGTCGTGCGGCGTCGGAGCGACGAGGCCCAAGATGGCGGCGGACCTCGTCTTTCCGAGTGACGGGGAGAACCCACGCGCGGGAAAGTCCTGACGACGTAGGACTTACATCATTACCGGTTGTTTTGGGCGGGCACATTCTCCCTTAAAGGGCCCGCGCAAGGCAGGAAAATAAACCAGTTCTCTTTGGCAATCCTCCGAGTAGAGTCTTGTTTTATTCTGCGGTAGCAACCGCTACATTGGTGACCCCGACGGTCCAAACAGCTTTTGGACCCGCGAAATGAACGACAGCACAGCAGCCAACGCAGTGGCCCTCAAGCTGCCCACCTTTTGGACACTTTGGCCCAGCGTCTGGTTTGACCAGGCCGAAGCGCAATTCCACCTTCGGCAGATCACCTCCAACTCCACGAAGTACTACCATGTGGTTAGCTCTCTGGACCAGGAGACAGCCGCCCAGGTTGGAGACTTCATCCAGTCGCCTCCGGAGGAGGATAAGTACCCGGCTTTCAAAGACCTTTTGATCCGGACCTTCGGCCTCTCCCGTCGTGAGCGCGCCGCCCGCCTGCTTCATCTGGATGGCCTGGGGGACAGATCCCCATCCGCCCTAATGAATGAGATGCTGGCATTGGCCGAGGGTCACAAGCCATGCCTGATGTTCGAACAGGCCTTCCTCGAACAGCTCCCCGATGACATCCACTTGTTGTTAGCTGACGCCGACTTCAGCAACCCCTGTGAGGTGGCCGCCCGGGCAGATGTTCTGTGGAGGGCCAAGCGCGAGAGCGGTTCGTCCATCAGTCAAATCACCAGGCCGCAAGCCTAACGCCCCCCTCGCCCGGCCCCAGCAACCGAGCAACCACGCCCCAGGAACACAGACGATGACACGGGTGACCAGCTGTGCTTCTACCATCAGCGGTGGGGTGCGGAGGCCCGTCGATGCCACCCACCCTGCAAGTTTCAGGGAAACGCCAGGGCCAGCCGCCGCTGATGGCTACGGCGGCTGGCCGCCGACAGAGCCTCCTATTCGTTCAGGACAAGAAATCTGGACGGCGTTTCCTCGTTGATACTGGAGCGGAGGTCAGTATTTTGCCCCCGACAGGCCGCGACACTCGTGACAGGCCACCAGGTCCTCTACTCAATGCTGCCAACGGTACAACGATACTGTCTTTCGGCACCCGTACGCTTCAATTACACTTTGGCGGCAGCCGTTTTACCTGGACCTTTACCCTTGCCACCGTCGCCCGACCACTCCTAGGAGCCAATTTCCTTCGGGCCCACAACCTGTTAGTCGACCTGCGAAGGAAGCGGTTAGTCCACTCTAGCACTCTCCGGACCTATCCCCTGGGAGAAATCAGCCCACCAGCCCCGCGCCTGGAGTCCATTTCCCTTTCTGGCGACGATTTTGCCAAGCTCCTAGCCGAATTCCCATCGATTTTGGCACCTTCGTTTACAAACTCTAGGCCCACACACGGGGTACGACACCACATCATTACCACAGGGCCACCCCTTCATGCCCGAGCACGATGATTACCTCCACGACAAGCTCCGCCTGGCAAAGGAAGAGTTCCGTTACATGGAGGAGCTGGGGATTGTTCGCAGGTCAGACAGCCCCTGGGCCTCCCCCTGCACATGGTCCCCAAAGCCACCGGAAGGTGGAGGCCCTGCGGCGACTACCGCAGGCTGAATGACGCCACCACCCCGGACCGCTATCCCATCCCTCACATCCAGGACTTCGCAGAGAACTTACACGGGGCCCGCATCTTTTCCAAAGTGGACCTCGTTAGGGGATACCACCAAATCCCGGTCCATCCGGATGACGTCCCCAAAACTGCGATTATCACCCCATTCGGCCTGTTCGAATTCCTTCGGATGCCGTTCGGCCTTAAGAACACCGCGCAGACCTTCCAGCGGCTGATGGACGCGGTAGGCCGAGACCTGGACTTCGTGTTCATTTACTTGGACGACATACTGATCGCCAGCCGTAACCGCCAGGAACACCTTTCCCACCTCCGCCAGCTGTATTCCTGCCTCCGCGATTTCGGCCTCACGATCAACCCGTCCAAGTGCCAATTCGGACTTGACTCTATCAATTTCCTCGGCCACAAAATCACCAGCGACCGGGCAACACCCCTACCCGCCAAGGTGGATGCTATCCGCCATTTTGCCCGCCCCGACACAGTCAAAGGCCTACAGGAATTCCTTGGGATGGTCAACTTTTACCATCGTTTCATCCCTGCAGCAGCCCGTATCATACGCCCTCTGTTCTCGCTGCTGGCTGGTAAGGGCAAGGACATCACCTGGACTGACGAGGCTGCGGCTGCTTTCGTTAAGGCCAAAGACGCCCTGGCAGACACCACGATGCTGGTACACCCCAGGACTGACGTCCCGACTGCCCTCACGGTAGACGCGTCCAACACCGCGGTGGGTGGGGTACTGGAACAGCTACTCGAAGGCCGCTGGCAACCCTTGGCATTTTTCAGCAAGCACCTTAGACCGCCCGAACTGAAGTACAGCGCTTTTGATCGGGAACTTTTAGCGCTGTATCTGGCGGTCCGGCATTTCCGATACTTTCTAGAAGGCAGGCCTTTCACCGCTTTCACTGATCATAAGCCTCTGTCCCTTGCCTTCTCCAAAGTCTCCGATCCCTGGTCAGCTCGTCAGCAGAGACATTTATCCTACATTTCCGAGTTCACAACTGACATCCAACATGTCTCCGGAAAGGATAATGTCGTTGCTGATGCACTTTCCAGACCAACCATCCACAACCTATCCTTGGGTGTCGACTACACTGCCCTAGCTGACGCACAGCAAGCCGACGACGAACTGCCCAGCTACAGAACCGCAGTCTCGGGTCTGCAGCTCCGAGATTTCTTGGTTGGTCCAGGTCAGCAGACCCTACTTTGCGACGTTGCGACTGGTCAGCCCCGCCCTATAGTCCCTGCAGCCTGGCGGAGACGCGTTTTTGACTCGGTACATGGGTTGGTGCACCCGTCCATCAGATCTACTGTCCGACTGGTCGCCAGCAAGTTTGTCTGGCATGGCCTGCGCAAACAGGTCAGTGAGTGGGCCAGGACTTGTCCGCACTACCAGACGTCAAAAATCCAGCGACACACCAAGGTCCCGCCACAGCAGTTTGAGCCTACCCGCAGGAGGTTCGACCACATACACGTCGACCTCGTTGGCCCTCTGCCGGTTTCAAGAGGAGCCCGGTACCTCCTTATCATCGTGGACTGGTTCACGAGGTGGCCTGAGGCAACCCCCCTGACTGACATCACCACTGATTCCTGCGCCCGGGCGCTGCTCACAACTTGGGTCTCACGTTTTGGCGTTCCGGCCCACATCACTTCAGACAGAGGCACCCAATTCACTTCCAGTCTCTGGGCTGCATTAGCGAACCTGCTAGGGACGCAGCTGCACACCACCACGGCCTACCATCCTCAATCAAACGGGTTGGCGGAACGTTTTCACCGCCATCTGAAATCGGCCTTGATGGCCCGCCTGAAGGGTCCTAACTGGGTTGATGAGCTGCCTTGGGTCCTGCTCGGCATAGGCACTGCCCCCAAAGAAGACCTCCGCAGTTCGTCAGCTGAGCTTGTTTACGGGGCGCCACTAGTTGTCCCCGGGGATTTCATACCTGCCCTTCGGGACCAAGGGGAACAACCCCCAGCAGTCCTACAAAGACTGCGCGAGAAGCTTGCCGACTTGGCCCCGATTCCCACCTCACGGCACGGTCAAGCCCCATCCTGCCAGCCCAAGGAACTACGGGACTGTAAGTTTGTTTTCGTTCGCAGGGGCACACCTCGGGCGCCATTGCAACGACCATACGAGGGACCGTTCCGAGTCATACGCAATAACGGATCCACTTTTATTTTGGACATTGGAGGCAGGGAACAGGTTTTCACGGCGGACCGCCTCAAACCGGCCCATTTGGATCTGCAACAGCCTGTCGAGGTTGCCACGCCGCGACGCAGAGGCCGCCCCCCTAAGCGGCAGCTGGCACAGCCCACGGACCTTGGGGACTGTATCGCCGGTTCTGGGGGGGGTTGTGTGGCGACTCACCGTCTAGTCGGGCGAACCAGCTCGGCAGTCGGGTCGTGCGGCGTCGGAGCGACGAGGCCCAAGATGGCGGCGGGCCTCGTCTTTCCGAGCGACAGGGAGAACCCGCGCGCAGGAAAGTCCTGATGACGTAGGACTTAAGTCATTACCGGTTGTTTTGGGCGGGAACATTCTCCCTTAAAGGGCCCGCGCAAGGCGGGAAAATAAACCAGTTCTGTTTGGCAATCCCCCGAGTAGAGTCTTGTTTTATTCCGCGGTAGCAACTGCTACACCACCTACATTTCATCCAAATCATTTATATGTATCACAAATGACAGAGGTCCCAGCACTGATCCTTGCATACCACAACTGGTCACAGACCGCCAGTCAAAATAACACCCTCAAACTGGTTCGTAAGATGTGACCTCCCATGCACAAAGTCATGCTGACTATCCCAAATAAGTCTATGCTTTTCCAGATACGAGTAGATCTTTTCCCTAAGAATCTTCTCCAATAATTTCCATACTTCTGATGTAAGGCTAACCAGCCTATAGACTTCCTGTTTTCTATTGCCCTTCTTAAACAAAGGAATAACTGTGGCTATTCTCAAGTCCTCTGGGACATCACCTGTGGGTAAAGAAAACACAAAGATCTTCTCAGAGCCCGAGCAATCTCTTCAATTTCCCGTCTCAATAACATGGTATAGATCCTGTCAAGACCTGAGGAGTTATCAACCTTATTTTTCCTCAAGAGCCCCAGCACCACCTCCTTCTTGATATCAACATACCCTTCCCTGATCTCACTGTACTTCCTGTCCATCTCCGTGGTGAGTACCAAAGCAAAGTAATCATTTCGTACCTTGCCCACCAGCTCTAGCTCCAGGCATATATTCCCTCCTTTGTCCTTCTGTGGTCCTACCCTCTCCCTAGTTACCCTCTTGGTTTTAATGTATGCATAAAATGCCTTGGGATTCTCTTTAATCCTACTCATCCCTATCCTAGTTGATGGGTATGTGAGAAAGAATAGACTCCTGGGAAATAATTCCTGGGGGAATTGGAATTGATGGAGATGCTCTAAGATATGCCAGAGACTTGACATGATGGAAAAACTCCCTCCTTCTCCTTTAGATTTATAGAGTTATATAGCACGTAAACAGGCCTTTTGGCCAATTCATCCATGCTAACCATATTTCCCACCTGAGCTAGTCCCATTTGCCTGTATTTGGGGCTTATTCCTCTAAACCTTTCCTATCTAAATGCCTTTTAAATGTTGTAATTGCACTCGCCTCTACCACTCCCTCTGGCAGTTCCTTCCATATACCCACCACCCTCTGTGACCCTCATGTCCCCTTTAAATCTTTCCCTCTCACAAACGCCCTCTAGTTTTAGACTCCCCTACTCTACACCCGCCCAACTTCCCCAGTCCACTCCCCATCCCACACTGCGTGGGTTTGCAGTATAAATGGGTCACAGTCCCAAGCACAGTTTTAATATGAGCCACTTCATTTTCAAATTCATCACAGCAGTAAATTTGAAGCTCACAACCTGGAACATTTTCCCACTGAAATGATTTCTCACCTTTCTGTCTTTATTCTCATCACTAAACAGCTCCAAATTTTATCCTGCTCTGGAAGTCATTCTCTCAATGTCCTCCATCTTTTCACCTCCCTCAACCATTTTTGACTCTTCCAGCCATGTGCACAGCACGGTAGCGTAGCGGTTAGCACGACGCTATTACAGCGCCAGTGATCGGGGTTTGATTCCCGTCACTGTCTGTAAGGAGTTTGTACGTTCTCCCACGTCTGCGTGGGTTTCCTCTGGGTGCTCCAATTTCCTCCCACATTCTAAAGACGTACGGGTAGGTTAATATGGGTTTAAAATGGGCAGCGTGGACTCGTTGGGCCTGAAGGGCCTGTTACCACGCTGTAAATAAAATTTAAAAAAAACTTCTTAACCTTACTCTTGCCCATGAGGGGTAACGTTTGCTTCAGACAGGAATGTGCATTGACAACTACAACTACAATCAGCTGTCCTTAAATACGCTATCCAGTTGTCCATTTAACTGAAGTTGATGAATGGGGCTGTCGTACCACATGGAAAACAGCCGATCACAGAAATTTGTGCATGGAAAATTTTTCTCTCCAATGGTAGAGAACCTCTGGAATTCTTTGTCCCCAAGGATGGTGGAAGTCAGATCATTAAATATAACCGGTACAGAAGAGGAGTTGAGGCCAGTGTAGATCAGCCATGATCATATTGAATGACGGAGCAGGCTTGATGGCCTTCTCCTGCTCCTGTTTTCTTGCGTCGTGTGTATTAAGTACTGTAATTACCTCGGTGTGGAAGATGCAAGTCTATTTTGACAATGTCAGTGGATTATTATCATAAGAACCAAATTGCTACTAGCAATCAGTGGAAAATATAATCAGCACATGATTGTTCTAACCAAGATATTATAAGCATTCAAGATAACAATGTTTGGTTAGTCTAAACTAAGACATGGCATAAGGCAGGGCAGTACATGTGTGCATGGATTTTAGTAAGGCATTTGACAAGGTCTCTTATGGTAGGCTGATCCAGAAGGTTAAGATGCATTCAGAAGACCAAAGGTAGTGGTAGAAGGGTATTATTCTGGCTGGAAGTCTCTAACCACTGGTGTTCTGTAGGGATCAGTGCTTGGGCCTCTGTTGTTCGTGCTGTATATAAATGACTTGGATAAAAATTGCAGACAACACAAAGATTGGTGGAGTTGTGGACAGTGTACAGGGTTATCAAAAGATACAGCAGAACATGGATCAATAACAGCTATGGACAGAGAAATGGCAGATGAAGTTTAATACAAGCAAGTATGAGGGGTTACATTTTGGAAGGTCTAATGTAAGGGGAAAGTATACAGTTAATGGCAGGACCCTTAATGGCATTGATGCACAGAGGGATATTGGGGTCCATGTCCATTGCCCATTGAAAGTGACCACGAAAGTAGATAGGGTGGTAAACAGGGCATATGGCATGCTTGCCTTCATTGGTTGGGGCATTGAGAAGATGAGTCAGGAAGTCAAGTTGCAGCTATATAAAACTATGGTTAGGCCACACTTGGAGTATTGTGTGCAATTCTAGTTGCTCCATTACAGGAGGGATGTGGAGGCTTCATAAAGAATGCAGAAGAGGTTTACCATGAGGCTGCCTGGATTAGAGGGTATGGGCTATAAGGAGAGATCCTAAGACTGTAAGATATAGGAGTAGAATTAGGCCATTTGGCCCATTGAGTCTGCTCTGCCATTCAGTCATGGCTGATTTATTTTAACCCCATTCTCCCACCTTCTGCCCAAAACCCTTAACTCCCTTACCAATCAAGGACCTATCAATCTCTGCCTTAAATATACTTTATGACTTGGCCTCCTCAGCCCTCTGTATCAACGCATTCCACAGATTCACCAGCCTCTGGCTGACAAAATTCCTCCTCGTCTCAGTTTTAAAGGGATGTCCTTTTATTCTGAGGCTGTGCCCTCTGATCCTAGACTCACTTACTAATGGAAACGTCATTTTCACGTCCACTCTATCCAGGCCTTTCAGGTTTCAATGAGATCCCCCCCTCATCCTGCTGAACTTCCTCAAATACTGGCCCAGAGACATCAAACACTCCTCATAGGTTAAGCCTTTCGTTTTTGGGATCATTCTTGTGAACCTCCTCTGGACTATCTCCAGGACCAGCATATACTTCCTTAGATATGGGGCCCAAAATTGCTCACAATATTCCAAATGTGGTCTGACAAATGCCTTATAAAACCTCAGCAGTACATCCTTGCTTTTATATTTCAGTCCTCTTGAAATGAATGTGAACATTGCATTTGCCTTCTTTACTATTGATTCAACCTGCAAGTTAACCTTGAGGGAATCCTGAGCTAGGACTCCCAAGTCCCTTTGCACCTCTGATTTCTGAATTTCCTTCCCATTTAGAAAATAGTCTCACCTTTATTCTTCCTACCAAAGTGCATAACTACACACTTCCCTCTGCTGTATTCCAACTGCCACTTCTTTGCCCACTCTCCCAATGTGTCCAAGTCCTTCTGCAGATTCCCTGACTCTGTGACACCACTGTTCCTCCACCTATGTTGGTATCAGAGGTTGGAAGAGCTCAGATTGTTTTCTCTGGAGCTTTGGAGACTGAAAAGAGACCTGATAGAAGTTTTTTAGATGATGAGAGGCATAGATAGGGTAGACAGTCAGAATCTTTTTCCTAGGATAAAAATGTCAAGTATTACCATTTAAGGTGAGAGGGGGAAAGTTTAAATCAGGTGTGCGGGGCAAGTTTTTAAAAAAAAGAGTGATAGGCGCCTAGAACGGGCTGCTTGGGGGGTGGTAGAAGCAGATATGATGGCATCGTTTAAGAGGTTGTTAGATAGATACATGAAGATGCAGAGAATGGAGGGATGTGGATCATGTGCAGGCAGAAGAGATTTAGTTTAATTCGGTATCATGTTTGGTGCAGACATTGTGGGCTGAAGGGCCTGTTCCTGTGTTGTACTGTTTTGTGTTTTATAAATAGCCACTAAATAAATAGTTTTAAAATGGAATGTGAAAAGCCATTTAACAATAAAGGACAGAGATGCAATTAAAAGTAAGTTAAATCTCTGTTCAGGATTGCTCACGATGTCCATCACAAAACAAGGGAATTAGTGTCAAACATAGATTGAGATGAAGCAGATGTAATAAGGGTTACTGAGATAAATCAAGACTAGGATTCAAACGTTGCAGGCTGCAACACACTTAGTATAGATAAAGGGAAAAGAGTGGGATAGTGTAGCAGTACTTACTAACATGGTAACAATTAAGAATTTCAGTCCCAAACATTGTTAAGACCAAAATAGAATTCACATGAGAGATACCAAAGATTCAATCATTATTATTAATTGTTGTCTTACTCCACTTAAAAGGTACATGAAGGGAGGAGGAACAACACTGGCAGATTATGGTAATTAGTACCACATGTTTAATAATAATCAGGAATTTCAACTACCGTAAAATTAAATGACCAGAGGATGTACAGAAAGGTAATTAGGGAGTGGTTAAGACTCCCTTATAGCTCAGTATATAGGAGCCTGCAAGGAAGTATTTTATACTGTGGAATAGGCCACAGCAGATAAGAGAAGTAATGGTGCATCTAGGCAATAGTGATCATAACATAATACTGTATAAAAACAATAATTGAAAAGGATCTGATCATGAAAAGATATGAGCAGAAAATTAAGAAAAGCTGATTTTAATGAGCTTGGCATAATAAAAAATGAATATTGACAAACAAAGTAGCAGAAGAACAGAAAATATTTAAAAAGGTTTTCGACAGACCCCAGGAAAAACAATTCACCTCTATAAAAATAGAAAAAGCACAAACTGGAAATGATGGATAAACTGAGGTTAAGGTAAAAAACAAACACATACTAAAGTCATGGACAGCAAAGGAGGTCATGACAAGGGAGAATATCAGAGTCATAGAGTCATACAGCACAGAAACAGACACTTCAGCCCAATTAGCCCATGCCAGCAAAGATTCCCACCTAAGCTGGTCCCATTTGCCTGCATTTAGCCCATATCCCTCTAAACTGTTCCTATTGATGTACCTGTACAAGTACCTTTAAATGTTGTTAATGTACCTGCCTCAACCACTTCCTCTGGCAGCTCATTCCATATACTGACCATTCTCTGGGTGAAAAAATTGCCCCCTGGGTTCCTACTAAATCTCTCCCCTCTCACCTTAAACCTATGCCTTCTAGCTCTTGATTCCCCAACCCTGGGAAAAAGACTGCGTTGATTCACCCTATCTGTGCTGCTCATAATTTTATACATAAACAATTAAGGGAGAAAGACATGATAAAGGAATGAGATAAAGAATCATTGAATTATGAGATCACTGCACTACATAAGACCATAAGATACAGGAGCAGAATTAGGACATTTGGCCCATAAAGTCTGCTCCCCATAAAGTGGCTATTCACCCCTTTGAGTCTATGCTAGCTCCTTGTGAAGGGAATTGATTTCATTTATCCTCCTTTTCCCTGTAGCCCTGCAAATTATTTTTCTTCCAATTCCAATCCAATTCCTCTTTGAAATCCTTGATTGGCTCAGCTTCCACTACCTGCTGTCCTCATGTCCTCTTTGGCCCTTTGATTTAAACCTGCTCCCACTGGTCCCTGAACCATCAGCTAATGATAAGAGCCTCCCTCTATCTATCCTACCCAAAGCCATCATGATCTTGTCAAATCTCCTTTTAACCTGCTTCCCTTCAAGGAGGACAAACCCAGGTTCTCCTGTCTAACCTCACAGTTTAATATCTCTTCCCTGCAACTATTCTTGTACATCTTTTCTGCACTCTTTCAGGAGTTTCTCATACATATTATTCTCATACATCTTTTCTGCACCCTTTCAGGAGAGGTTAGAAGAAAACTAGTACAGGAGCTATGAAATCAGATTATTAAGGAACATTAAATAAAACTAAAATATTCTTCAGACTTGTAAAAAAAAACTCTGGCTGGGAATTCTACTTCAGGGATGGATAAGCCAAAATCTCAGCTGAATTTAAAGGAATGTTAAGTAATTAATTTAATTTATTTGTTACAAAGAGATGGATTAGATGAACATGACATAAAAAGATGTGATAAGAAATGAAGCATTTAAAATAAAAAGGAGAAATATAAAATCAACCAGTCAAATCGAATGAGGATAAAACCCGAGAAATAGATGGATTAAATCCACATGTTTAAAAAAAAGAAGGGAACAGCGATAAGGCAGTCTATTACACATATTTAATAATTCATTAGTAAAAGGTGTAGCGCCAGAGGACTGTAATATGGCTAGGATTATATACATATTTATGAAGTGAGACAAAGGATGTTAGAGGAAATACAGACAACTCTGCACCGGTGATAGGGAATGTAATCCACATCACCAGGGAGGCATTGGAACTTGAATGTGAAGGCTGGTGAGTGGAAGTTGTGAGAGGGAGAAAGTGGACGTGCATGAGATGGAGTGGACACAGCTGAGAGCTGTTTTACCCATGGATGGATTGAATCCTTGGTTCAGAACAAAGGAAGTTCTGTTACCTCAGAATGAAAGGTGACATCAGAACATATGGAAGGGAAATGGAAAAATTAGGAAAATGGAATGGAATTTTAACAGAGAGGTTAAAGTGGCTTGTAGTTAGCATTAGTTTCTAGCTCATCCCCTGTAATAGAGATAGAGAAGTTGAGGAAGGAAGAAGTTAGACTTGGACCACGTGGTGAGAAAAGTGTGGACATTGACACCAAAATTGTTGCCTACCAGAGTTGAGATGGGGTTCTCCTTGTCTTCAACCTTCTAGGACTCAACATTGAGTTCAATGACTTCAGATAATCAGCAGCACAGGTTAATAAAGCAAACCAAGGACTTTATTTCCAGAAGGATAGAACCAAAGAGTAGAGATGTAATGCAAAACTTGCATTGAACCTTTGTTAGACTATGCCTGGCATATTGTTTCCAGTTCTGTTCATTGTTTTATAAAACAATGGAGAGGGGGGACAAAGAGAATTTACAAGGTTTAGGAGACAAGGAGGGTTGATGAGGTGAGTACATTTGATGTATTAGTCTATATGGATATTAGCAGACCATTTGAAAAAAGTCTCATAGTACAGATTGAACAGAAAGGTAATCAAGTGACAGGGGAAATAGTAGATTGAATTAATATGGGAGAAAATAAGCAGTACTGGTCAACTGGAAATTTAGGGACTGGAAGGCGATATGTAGTGGGGTCCTGTGTTTTTCATGGCATAGGTATTCATGATTTGGAGGCCAGACTAGAAGTGCATGAAACAGTAATTAGGTTACAATTAGAGTACTGTATGCAATTCTGGTCACCACACTATAGAAACAAAATGGTAGCAGTAGGGTGCAAAAGAGATTTACAAGGACATGGAAAATTGTGGTTATGAGGAGACAATGATTATTCTGTATTATTTTCTTTGATTCAAAGAAGACTAAGTGGAGAGTTAATTGAAGTGCCTAAAATCATGAGAGGCTAAAGCCTATTTTTCACATTGAGAATGTTGTGGATTCTTAAATCAAAGTCTGAAAAGGTGGCGAAGGCAGAGGCATTAATCACATTTAAAGGGAGCCTGAATGAACATTTGAAGAGCTATTAACTACAAGGCTGGAGACAGGCAGCTGAATTGTGGAAGGGAGTCAATGAGCCAAATGGCCGCCTCCTGTGCTGTAACTTTCTATGATCCTAGCTTCCTGTGAAAACCACTGTCCCCTTCAGAAAGAAAAGAATGGAATAGGCCCCTGTTCTCTTGAAAAAGAAGGTTAATAAGTGTCCTAATAGATGTCTTTTAAAGTTTTAATAGAGTTAGCACACTTGAGCTAAGAGAAAAACTAGAGACCATCAATGTAAGTGTCACCAGGAAGGCAGTAGGAAACTCAGATGAAGTCTCTTCACCCAAACGACTGATGGGAGTGTGGGGCTTACTTCCGTAGGCATTGAAGGAGAAGCTAGATAGACATATCACTGAGGAGAAAGTAGACAATTATGATGATAGAGCTGGATGAGAAAGGATGGGAGATGGTTTAATCAGATAATAAATGTTATCGTGTTTTGATTAGGCAGAATGGCCTGTGTCTATATAGAATATTCCATGAAAATAACTTGAACATGATATTTAAGGGCAAATTCTACTTTCCTTTGTATCACATTGGATTTCTTATAAACTGCATTCAGGTCAGAGTTCTGAAGTATGCAGTCTCATTACCAAATAAATATTAACTGAGGTTATCCTGAGCACCAGCAGGAGAGCCTCAACAGAACACTGCTAAATTGGGAAGCATTTGCAGGATTATATTGCTGTAAATTTACATTATTAACTGAGAAGGCTGCCACAAATCCATCTGCGGAATCGTGCAAACTGGAGAACAAAACCTCCCTCTGACCATACTGTTTGTGTACTTTTAATAAAATACGAGTACAGCAGGTTTTCCAAGTAGCTCAGTGTGTAAAAGACAACAAGTTGTAACACTAAACTATACGAGCTTAGAAGGTGCCACATGAACCCACGAGTCCCAATAGGGACAATACAAATGTCAAATGTCATCTTGTCCACCCTTCCTTATAACATGTAAAGCAGCTCGTGTTTAGTTTTAATGCCTTCCACAGCTAAGTAAACTCACCCATTGGGTGCACATCGTATGCCAGGTGAGAACTCCAGTCCTCTATTGTGTCCTGCAGAGCCCCACATGCAGAATGGGCTGACAGCTGGAGGAGCCGGAGAAGGTTTCAGAACTGGAGCTGCAGCTGACATCATTGCTGTATTTTCATGAAGCTGAGAGTGACGTGAATAGTGCATTTCAAGCTATGGTCACCCCACACCTTAGAGTCTGTATGCAGAGAAAGAATGGGTGATCACTAAATGGACAGGAACAAGGAGTCCACATTTTATTCTCAAATTGGTGTTTTGCTCTGAATACTAGTGAGTGTTATATTTCCTCAGGGGAGTACAGCCAGATCCAAATCCTTGGCTCCATGAAAATCAAAAAACTGCAGATTCTGGAAATCTGAAATTTTTAAAAAAACAGAAATGTTGGAAACACTCAACACGTCAGGCAGCACCTATGGAAACGGAGTTAATGTTTCAGGTTGAGCCTTCATCAGAACATCCTTGGCTACATGCTGACTCAGCTTTATGGGGTGAGGAGTAGTCATAAGGAATATAATACTCCATGAACTGTCAGGTACTTCTGCAGCCACAGATATCATTTGAGGTTGTTGAGTAACCTCCCCGATGACAGAGTGAAGGATGTCACCTTGCAGCTGCAAATGTCCTGAGGGAGGAGTTTGAACTCCCAGAAACTGTGGTCCTGATTGTGGCCCAATGACAAAAGTAGAAAGAAAAGTGAGGCACATTAGGGAGATTTGTTGGAGATCTGGGAAAGAGTTTAAAATACAGAACCTCAAAGGAAGTAATCTCAAGATTATGTCCAATGCAGTGTTCTACTGAGGAGAAATGAATGCATGGTTGAAGAGATTCGGCAGGTGTGTAAAGCGTTAGATAGGAGCCCATTCTAAGAGATTACAGGAAGGATGTGGAGGCTTTTGAGAGGATGCAGAAGTGGTTCATCAGGATGTCGCCTGGATTAGAGAGCAATAGCTATAAGGAGAGATTGGACAAAATTGGTTTGCTTTTCTCTGGAGCATCGGAAGCTGAGGGGTGACCTGAAAGAAGTATATAAAATTATGAGCAGTATAGATAGGGTAGAGTTTTTTTTTCCCAGGGTGGAAATGCCAAATACTAGAGGGCATAGTTTGAAGGTGAGAGGGGGAAAGTGTAAAGGAGATTTACGAGGCAAGTTATTTTGCAAAGAGAGTGGTAGGTGCCTGGATTGGGCTGCCGGGGAAGTGGTGGAAGCAAATACAATAACAACATTGCAGAGACATTTAGGCAGGCACATAAATAGGTAGGGGATGAAGAGATATAGACCATATGCAGGCAGAGAGGATTAGTTTGGATTGACAGCAGGGTCAGCACAAGTCCCTGTTCCTGTACTGTACTGTTCTAAATTCTGTGAGATGGAGCCTGTTTAAATGAACTGGCTGTAATGTAGCGAGTGGCATTGCTGTGAGACACAGTGTACACTGAGTGGGTATCTGGGTGCAAGGTGGGTATCTGGGTGCAGCAATAGAAATGAGAAACAAAGGGCTGAGAGGCTTGGAGGACACTTGATTTTAAAAGATTGCAATAGTCATGTGATCAGTCCCATAGATAATGTGGCGATCTTAGATGGTTTGACAGTGCATGTGAATAAATGCACAAAACATGGCAAGTAGGATTTGTGAACTGGGATGTGTTATGCTGTCGTCCTTCCTTTTAATAAAGTAATCCTTGTTGAACCATGTTATAGGATGTTTGAGCTTCTTACAAGTCTGCAGTGTGATCATCCTCCATTTTAGCAATACATTCGGACCTTGAAATGCTTGATGTTTGAAATTGCTGTACTACCATAAAATGGCACTAGATGGCGCTGCATCTCTTACAAGCCATGGGCATAAATAATCCCATATGGGAATATGATGTTATGGCGAAAAGGGAGAGCTGGTTTAAAAAGGGACAGGACTGGCTGCAAGGTATTCAGGAAAGATAGGAAAGGAAATAATGGAGGAAAAAATGGTTGCTCTGCACAGATTTGATGAAGGAGAATACTGCAATTCTGGAAGAAGAGCATGTCCTCGAATGATAAAGGACAAAATCTAAGGTCCTATTCTCCTAACTCAGAACTGCCAACACTTATCTTCATAATCAGCCAAACTTTGTAAATGTTAAATGAAGATGAAAGTCCTAAACTTGCTGAAACTCAAAAAAAAACTGCAGATGTTTAAACAGAAAATGCTAGAAACCGTCGGTAGGTCAGGCAGCATCTGTGGAGAGAGGAACAGAGCTCCGTTGCTGATTGCTGATCTTTGGATTTCAGTTGGGATCCAGCAGAGGAATGCCATTTTCTGCACATTTCCTGGCACTGATGCTGGGAATTCTGTTTGCTGAACTAACGTGCTGCAAGTCAAACAGACTCATTCATTTCAATGTTATTTTTATTTATCAATTTTTGGGGATCTGTCTGTGATTGGCAAGAGTAACTTATATTGCCCATCACCAGAGGAAGTGCTAATGAGCCACTTTCTGGAACAGTTGCTGTCCTACTGGTGAAGACACCTCCTGACTGCTGTTAGGGAGTTCCGGGAGTTAGACCCAGTGACAGTGAAGAAACGGGGATATATTTCCACGTCAAGTTGTGCAGGAAAAGAAAGGCTGCAGACAAAAACTTAGATACAAGGTAATTTTCTTTCATTTAGTTAATTGAATTGAATTAAATTGATTTAATTGTTCCTTTGTGCTTTTTCGGTCAGAAAGTCATAGAGAGGTACAGCACGGAAACAGGCATTTCGGCCTTCTGAGTCCACACTGACATTAACCACCCATTTACACTAATCCTACATTAATCCTGTTTCTTTTATTCCCCGCACATTCTCATCAACTCTCTCCAGATTTTACCACTCACCTATGCACTGGGGCAACTTACAGTGACCAATTAACCTACCAACCTACACGTGGGTTTCCCCTGGGAGCACTACCAGCTGCACCTCTGTGCTGCCCTGTTTTAATCTTACTGCTTTAGTTTATTATTTTCTTAATAATTTTGTAAAATTTTAGAAATATTTTAATGTTTCATTTTTATTGTTGTGAGATAGGAGATGTTCCTGTCAAGTTGCAGATTGTGAGCTCCCATAAGCAGTACCAAAATGACAGGATCTGTTTTAGTAATTTAGAGTTCGTAGTTCATTGACCAGACACAAGGAGTAAATCCCATGTTCTTTAAGTGGTTTGTGATACCTTTCACTCTGGGATCTACTCCAGTGCAAGACCAGTCAGTACTGCACTGGGGCAGCAGCCTAAGTTTTTGCACTCGAGTCTCTGGAGTAGGACCTGAATTCACAGAGTTTTGACCCAGAAACTGTGAAGCCGCATCTAGCAGATGATTTACAGCACTTTGCTGCGTTAGTGAGATAATAGAGGCTCTCTATTCGTCAAGCCAAGTTCATCTCCTTCTCCCTGAGCAGACAGCCATAGGCAGAGTGAATTTATAGATTTTGAAGGATCTTGAGATTCTTAATGGTGAGCAATGGGTGGCACTCACATTGAGGAGGGCACCATATGGGGATCCAGAAAGCACAAGAGATTTTACTCATTCTGTTATACAGCAAGGATATGGGTTCAGTCCTTATCAACTGCTGGGAGGAGCAGAGGTGAGGTTGGAAGAGGACAAGGAGGTAGAGAGGAAAGGCAATGTTTGGTGCCACTTTCTGGTTGGATAGTCCAGGTGTGACTAATACAATTAGAATTTCAATAACAGACTCTCCACTATCCATTTGACAACTGTTCTCATCTTACCTTTTCTCTGTGACTGATCCAGTCAGTACTTGCTTGATCATAATTATTGAATGCAAGGTCCTTCCAAACCATGGTAGTGTAGCGGTTAGTGTAACGCTTTACAGTGCCAGCAACCTGGGTTCAATTCCGGCACCTGTCTATAAGGAGTTTGTATGTTCTCCCCATGACTGCGTGGGTTTCCTCTGGGTGCTCCAGTTTCCTCCCACGTTCCAAGATGTACGGGTTAGGAAGTTGTGGGCATGTTATGTTGGTGCCGGAAGCATGGAAACACTTGCGGGCTGCTCCCAGAACACTCTCTGCAGAGGAGATTCACCAGGATGTTGCCTGGATTGTAGGACTTCAGCTACGGAGAGATTAGTTATCATCCGTGTGCGTTCCCTGCCTGTCATCCAGGTACCCCTGTCTCCCCTCCTGCACCAACGAAATGTTCCTCCAGTTGCTGCAGCAGAACTGGCAAAAGGCAGCTAATGTTTAGCGGAAGAGGCTGAGGATGGCCTTGGAGGACATATTGTGCAGTTCCTGCCCTAGAAGACCTGGCTTAAGAAGACTGCATTGTCTCACCATCTCAATTGCATCTAGGGTGTTTACAGCTTGAGGCTGGCTGATTGGCTGTCATCTGCGATTGCAATATCACAATACAGGCGCACACATGTACAATATTCCATGCATAAAGACACATTACAAACACTGGTACTCAGATCCTTTACAGCAGGTACTGTATTTGAGCTTCCACTGCCGTATTCAGATGTTGTGCACCTTCTGCAATGTAAGGTCAGCTTTTCAGATGACTTTTGGGTCTGAGAGTATTGAAGGGGACCAGTCACCACCTCTGTGCTGGAAGGGACAGCCTCAAGACTTCCCATGGTGCGAAGTGCAACATAGAAGCTGGATTTCCCATCCGCATGGACTTTTCTCCCCTACGTTCAGGCAGGTCTGTCAATGCACCAAGCATTTTGTTGTGCATACTTATAAACCTTCTCTCAGCTGTCATACCTGAGGCCTCAGCAGCGGAACTTGTGTGCAGCCTCAACTTGCTGGGAGCTGGACTGTCCTTTCTCCAGCTGGTGTGGGGCCATGTGCCTGGTGACACCTTGCCTCTTAGCTGGGCAATAGAGAATGGTAAGGCATAGACATAGAGAAAGAGCAGAAGTAGGCCATTCAGCCCTTCAAACCTACTCCATCATTCAATATGATCATTGCTATTCATCTGAATTCCATATCCAGTCTCAGCTTCCTCCCCTTATCCCTGATCCATTTAATCCTAAGAACGATATTTAAATCCTTGAATTTTTAATGATTTAGTGTCGATGGTTTTCTGTGGTGCAGAAGCCCACAGCTTCACCACTCTCTGGGAAGAGAAATTTCTCCTCATCTCAGTCTTGTATGGCTGGCTTTTTATCCTTAGACTGTGACTCTTTGTGCTGGATACTCCGGCCATAAGGAACTTCCTTCCTGCATCTAATGTGTCCTGTGCCTGAACTGGAGTCTGTAAATGTCAGATGAAGCAGACTGTTTGTCCTCGGCCTTCTCCACTGCCAGGGTGAGGCCAAGCATAAACTAAAAGAACTGTATTTCATTTTCCACCTTCTCTGTCTATAACCCAGTGGTAGGAACATTGAATTTTCCATTTTCAGGTAACCCACATCCCCTGTGTTCCTTCCTAATCCACCCAGGTTCACTCACACCCTCTTCCTTCCAACTCCCCCCATCACCCCTGTTACCCAGTTTCTTTCCACTCCCCCATCTTGCCTCATCTGCCCATCGTTCCTCCCTTATCTGGTTCACAAGATCACAAGACAAGGGAGCAGAAGCAGGCCATTTGGCCCATCGAGTCTGCTCCAAGGAAAGGGAAATAGAAATGAGAAATGGGGAATGGGGGAAGAAGAAGAAAAAAAAACTATTCTAATCCCAATTACCGGCCTTATCCCCATATCCCTTGATATCCTGACTATTTAGATATCTATCTATCTCCTCCTTGAACGCCCCCACTGATCTGGCCTCCACTGCTGTATGTGGCAAGGAGTTCCACAAATTCACCACCCTCTGGCTAAAGAAATTTTTCCTCATCTCTGTTTTGAAACTGTACCCTCTAATTCTAAGATTGTGCCCTCTGGTCCTGGACTCACCCACCAAGGGAAACAGCCTAGCCACATTTACTCTGTCCTTTCCTATCAATATTTTAAATGTTGCTATGAGGTCCCCTCTCATTCTTCTGTACTCCAGTGAGTACAGTCCAAGAGCCGACAAACGCTTCTCATACGTAAGCCCTTTCATTCCTGGAATCATCCTCGTAAATCTCCTCTGAACCCTCTCCAACGTCAACACATCCTTCCTAAGATGTGGGGCCCAAAACTGCGCACAATATTCCAAGTGAGGCCTCACTAGTGCCCCATAGAGCCTCATCAACACTTCCTTACTTTTATACACTATACCTCTCAAAATGAATGCCAACATAGCATTCGTTTTCTTTACCACCGATCCGACCTGGTGGTTAACCTTTAAGGTATCCTGCATGAGTACCCCCAAGTCCCTTTGTACTTCCGTGCTTTGGATTTTCTCTCCTCCTAGATAATAATCTTCCCGCTTATTTCTGCTTCCAAAGTGTACAACTGCACATTTCCCCACATTGAATCTCATCTGCCATTTCCTTGCCCATTCTCCTAAACTGACTAGGTCCTTCTGCAACCTTCCTATCTCTTCAATACTCCCTACTCCTCCCCCTATCTTGGTGTCATCCGCAAACTTAGCCACGAAACCATTTATTCCATCATCCAAATCGTTAATGTACAAGATAAAAAGGAGCGGTCCCAACACCGACCCCTTACAACCTTCCAGAATCTGCAGCCCTTTGTTGTTTCCATTATCACCCTCCAGCCTCTTAACCTCCACCCTCCTCTCCCCCTATTTGGTTCCATCTACCCATCAGCTCCCTGCTCACCTGGTTCCACGTATCGACTGCCAGTTCCTACCTCACCCCCTTACCCCTCACCTCTCTGTACTAGCTACCTCTTTTCTATGCTCTCAGTCCTGATGCAAGGTCTTGACCCGAAACGTTAACTATCTCTCTGCCTCCACAGATGCTGCCTGACCCACTGACTTCCTCCAGCAGTTTGTTTTTTTGCCTTATTCATTGGTCTCTTTGCTGAGCCATCACTGGCTGGCCAGATGGGAATTCCTGAAAGGAGAAAGCAGGAAAACATAAGGGTCTGGTTGTGGTGAGGGGAGGGAAAGAGAGGGACTTAAGGATTCCAGAGTTTGATGTCTGGCTTTAGGATACTCTGAGTCTTTGAGAGGGTATTATTCTCCTCTATGACTGATTTGAAATTAGGGTGAATTTTGGCTGAAAATGACAAAGGTTTTGGGGTGGTAAGGTCAGCTGCCATAAACTTTTTATAATTGGAACAATAGTGACAACTAAAATTCAGTACAGCAAAACTATGACCACTTTGACCACTTTGCACTAAAATTCAAATTGTGTTCTTTCTTGTAAAAATTGTGTATAATTTATGTTTAAATTGCACCTTACTGTAGACAAGTAAGGTAGACAGTAATGCATTGCACTGCACTTTCTCTGTACTGTCACACTTTATCCTGCACTCTGCTATTGTTTTACCTTGTACTACCTCAATGCACTGTTGTCATGAATTGATCTGTATGGACAGTATGTAAGACAAGTTTTTCACTGTACCTGTGCAGTACTACTGTACCAATTTATGTTTTCTTGTGATACTGCTGCAAGTAAGTTTTTCATTGCACCTGTGCATACATGTACATGTGCATATGACAATAAACTCGACTTTGACTTTGATTTTGAAATTCAATCATGAAAAATGCAAGACAGTCCTTTGTTCCTCCTTGTTCCCTTGGAATGAAGCTCATTTGTGATTTGCTGAGAGGTGCTGATGGGGTTCCTGGTAATTTAGCTCATTCCTGTTTGACAAAGAGAATCTTAATGACAATGTGCGGAGACAGTAGTGTAGAGCTGATGAGGGATATTGAAAGAAGAATTGAAGGCTTTGGCCAAGAGCTTTCAGCTGGTAAACATTTTAGGTCAAAGTGGAGTCAGAGGAGATCACTACCAGAGCTCCTCCTCCATGATGAACCGACCTCTGAATTTCTCACAGCAGCTCTACAAGTGACATACAGGAAGATGGAATGAAAATCTCTGGAGACCCAAGCTCTGCCCTGCCACCCTGCCCCCAGCTATTTACATGTGATATACACAGAGAGAGAGGCAGGTGTTAACCCCTTCGGACAAAGCAATGGGGAACACTGTGAGGTGGAGATAAACCTCTTCAGATTTTCAGTTTTGGCAGAGTGGTGAAGGAGAACCCTGGCCTCGAGCTATGCTTTTCAGGCTATGTATGCCAGAATTTGATTAGCCCTTATTAAATTGCTTTGCCGCACAGCTTTATTATGCAAGTAGAGAGAGCACTGTTGCTCCCTGGTCCCTTTCTAAATGTCTCTTGATAATTCAGGTTCATTAATTCTACACTTGTGATGTATCTATTTTTGAACACTGCTTAAAGCAGTCTGTTTACCAGTGTTACATTCCAAATGTTGTTGCCTGGCTGGTGTAAATCACCTTGTAAATACTTTGTTATAGTCATTGTCTTTGTTGCTCTCTCTGTTTGAATCTGCTCAGCTCTAACTTGGTTTCAATAATCCTAAAAAAGTGCATTATTAAGTAAGGAAAAAAAATCTATAATTCCCATTGTCAGGATACAAGTATAAGCATAAGATTCTTCATTGATTGTGGAATAAGCTTTAATGTTCCACACACTCGGCAGAGACAATCTTAAAAATGATTCTCTGTACTTACATACTCAGAATGCAGCCCAGAGAGTTCTCTTTGAGAACTACTGTTGGGTGCCTGTGTAGGAGGACATCAAAAAAGGCATTTGGAAGCAGTGCTAAGTGCCTCTAAGTGCCGTTATTAAAGCATTTAGAGAAATATTGTCCCAGAATCAAAGACCAGTTGCTAAGGAATCAGAATGCTTTCTGCTGAGCCTGTATTCCAGGGACTGATCTGCATCACCACAGGTCAGAAAATGACGTGCATGTGACAGTCTGTAAGGGTGAACAGTGGAGAATACTTTTGCTGCTTGGAAATATTGCATCTGGCTGTGCAAGCATATGCGTGTGGAGATTGGGAGATTGGTCCAGAGCGGGGAGGGGGAACTGGGGGTAGGTGGGGGGAATGGCAGGAAATGATGCAGTATCAGAACAAAATGTTGGACCTGGTCTCTCCTTTTCTTTTCCAAATGGCAGCTTTAGAGTCATAGAGTAATACTGCACAGAAACAAGCCCTTATCCATGCCAATCACGATGCCTACCAAGCTACACCCATTTGCCCGTGTTTGGGCCATATCCCTCTAAACCTTTCCTATCCTGTCTAAATGACTTTTATATGTCTTTGGTCTGGTCATCTAAGTTTTTCTCGCCTATTTTCTCACCTATTTTATACTTGATTGGCTGGCAGATATAACACAACTCAGTGTCAGCTGGAGCTCATTTAGTAGAACTCTCATCTCTGAGCCTCGAGCTTCCTTTTCAAATCTCACTCCACAAACTTCAGGGCAAGTACTGAGATTGACACCACTGTGAGGTACTGAGGTCATGTTGCACTGTCAGGGATGTGGCCCTTTTCAGTGCATTGAGATTTATCCCTCTCTATAAATAAGACTAATCATTCAAATCAATTTATTATCGTTGAGAGATATTTGCATGCAGCATATTTCTTACATTGCAACAAAAGTCCTTAATTGACTGCAAAGTGCTTCAGGATGTCCTGAGAGGGCTATGAAAAACACTATATAAATGCAAATCTTTCTTTTTGTCTGTTTCATTCTTGCAGCTGACATTGGTAAAGGTGATCCAAAATAAATTTATTTTACTTGTTTCAATACTTTAACTCCAATGTAAGAGCACAATGAATGATTAAACTAGCCCTCTTCTCAGGCAGTTCCTTGGGGTTGAAGATGATTTGCTTTCACTTCAGTTTTGTGGGGTCTGAGATGATTGCTAAGGTTTCTGTAGGACCCGCAGACTCTGCAAGAGATGGGGCAGATGGTGCTTGGTGGGTGAGATGTTTGGGATGTGCACTCCTTCCACCTTTCAAGTGTGGCCTTCATGCATTCATGTCATAGAGAGTCAAGGTGCTCAGTGCCTTCCCCATTCATGAGCTAGAGATTCCCATGAATCAATGAAGGAATTTTTGAGGAGAATTTGCAAACAATTTCTATCCTCCAGGAAGTCTTCTGCCTTCAGCTCAGAGGAAAACATCGTTTGAAAATGAAATCCTCAAACACATGCTTGTTTCAGGCTTTAAGGTAATGGCTTTAAGGCAGTGGGTGGGAAATTCAAGGAAGACATCAGAGGGAGGTTTTTCACCCAGAGAGTGGTTGGTGCATGGAATGCGCTGCCTGGGGTGGTGGTGGAGGCTGATACGTTGGTAAAGTTCAAGAGATTGTTAGATAAGCATATGGAGGAATTTAAGATAGAGGGATATGTGGGAGGAAGGGGTTAGATAGTTTTAGGAGTGGTTTGAAGGTCGGCACAACATGGTGGGCCGAAGGGCCTGTATTGTGCTGTATTGTTCTATGGTTCAGGAACCTGGTGTCAGGAATGCAGACAACTGGAGCTAGGTGACTATTACCAAAGCCTTGACATTGGGAATGTTGGTCTGTGAGAGGACACTGATGTTGATTCATTCAGCCTGTCAATGGATTTGGAAGATTTTGCAGAAACAGCATTGGCGGTATACCTTCAGAAAATTGAGATGTCCACAATGGGCTGGCCATGCTTGCAAACCTTAGGCATGATAGTGGCATCAGGAGGCCTTTAGATAGGCACATGAAAATGCAGCGAATGAAGGGATATGCATAATGTGCATATCACTAAGGGATAATAATCCCTTATTAGTTTAATCTGGCATCCTGCTCAATATAGACATCGTGGGCCAAAGGGCCTGTTCCTGTGCTATACTGCTCTATGTTCTATGTAAAGCATAGAGGAGCGCTTGGGTCATTGCTGCCTAGTAGACCATGAACTTAGAGTCATATTTGAAGTCTTAGTCTTCGAACCTTTATTTGTTCCAACTATCAAAGGCTGTGCTGCTGCATTGGGTGAATTTTATCAACAGTGTCTGCTTTTACTGAGGGGTGGCTCCCAACACATGGACAGTGGACTATGTTTTACAGGGTCTTGATTGTTAGGGAGCAGCAATGTGTGGCAGAGGAAAATTATAAGAGGTCCTTTACCTTCCAGATTTTAGTCTGAGCCCCATCCTCAATGCTTTCAATGAGAGTGTCAAAGATGCCTTGGAACTTGGCCTCCAAATGTGCACACATGCAGGCATTATCTTCATATTGTACACTGGTGTCTGAAGTTGGAGTGGAGACGACCAAGGTTCAACAGTTTCCCATTCATACTGTAGTTTATCTCCATTCAAGGAGGAAGCTTGTTGGAGGTGAAGTGTAGGATTGGAGCCAGGAAAATTAAGGAGGATCAGGTGTGATAACACAGACCTACTTGATGCAAGTCCGCACTGGGATTGGGTCTGTGATGCACCCATTGGTTAGGATCATGTGGGAGGTGTGGAATAGAGACAGATCTCAGTACTTGGACAGAGTCGTAGTATCATACAATATGGAAACAGATCCCTCTACCCACCCATCAAGCAGCCACTGACACTAATCCTACACCAATTCTGCTTTATTTTCCCCACATTCCCATCTACTCCCTCCAGATACCACCTGTTACAGGAGCAATTAATTGCTACTTATAGGAGCAATTAACAATGGTCAATTAAGCAACCAACCCATGTGTCTTCAGGATGTGGGAAGAAACTGGAGCACTTGAGGGAAATCCATGTAGTCACAGGAAGAACGTGGAAACTCCAGACAGACAGCACCAGAGATCTGAATTAAACCCTGTGAGGTAGCAGCTCTAATAGATGTGCCACTGTGCTGCAGTATGTGTACTTGATGTACACATGAAGCAATCTGAAGGACTACACACCTAGGACTGAAAGGTTGTCTCATACTGGGTGCCCCTTTGTCAACTAGCACAGACACAGGTGCCCAAGTGACCTTCTTTTATCTTCTATTATACATAAATGTTACTATTATTCTCTGGACATCTACCTTAATCCACGTCCAGATCCTGAATATGAACACAGGAATGTGAATGTAATGTGTACTTTAACCATGAACTAAGATAAGATATCTTTATTAGTCACATGTACATCAAAACACACAGTGAAATGCATCTTTTGCGTAGAGTGTTCTGGGGGCAGCCCACAAATGTCACCATACTTCTGGTGCCAACGTAGCATGCCTACAACTTCCTAACCTGTAGGTTTTTGGAATGTGGGAGGAAACCGGAGCACCTGGAGGAAACTCATGCATTCATGGGGAGAACGTACAAACTCCTTACAGATAGCAGCCGGAATTGAACCTGGGTCAATGGCGCTGTAATAGTGTTACACTAACTGCTACACTACCATGCCTACCCATTTGGTGAAAGTACCCAATCTCAGATAAAGGTATCAGCCTCTGCCTGTTTTTATTTCTTCATCAAATATTGAATTGTATCTAATCTCAGATCTCTAAGCTCAATAGATCTCAGAACAATGTTCAGCCAGAGGTGCTAATTGGATGATGCACCTTGGCTTCCTCTTGAGATCCCCACCATCAAAGAAGCCAGTCTCCAGCCAATTCCATAGAACCATACAGCACAAAACAGGCCCTTCGGCCCACCATGTTGTGCCGTCCATCAAACCACCTTCACACTACCTAACCCTTTCCTCCCGCATATCCCTCTATCTCACATTCCTCCATATGCCTATCCAACAAGCTCTTGAACCTGTCCAATGTATCTGCCTCCACCACCACCCCAGGCAGTGCATTCCATGCACCAACCACTCTCTGGGTGAAAAATCTCCCCCTGACATCTCCCCTGAACCTCCCACCCATAACCTTAAAGCCATGCCCTCTCGTCTTGAGCATTGGTGCCCTGGGAAGGAGGCGCTGACTGTCTACTCTATCTATTCCTCTCAATACTTTATATACCTCTATCATGTTTCCTCTCATCTTCCTCCTTTCCGGTGAATAAAGCCCTAGCACCTTAAGCCTCTCCTCATATTCAATACGCTCTAATCCAGGCAGCATCCTCGTAAATCTCCTCTGCACCCTCTCCAACGCCTCCACATCCTTCCTATAATGCGGCGACCAGAACTGAACACAGTACTCCAAGTGTGGCCTAACTAGAGTTTTGTAAAGCTGCATCATCACTTCGCTGCTCTTAAACTCAATCCCACGATTTATGAAAGCCAACATCCCATTGGCCTTCTTAACTGCTCTTTCCACCTGTGAGGCAACTTTCAATGAACTGTGAATATGAACCTCCAGATCCTTCTGCTCCTCCACACTGCCAAGTACCTTGCCGTTTAGCCTGTACTCTGCCCTGGAGTTTGTCCTTCTAAAGTGTACCACCTCACACTTCTCCGGATTGAACTCCATCTGCCACTTGTCAGCCCAGCTCTGCATCCTATCAATATCCCTCTGTAAGCTCTGACAGCCCTCCACACCATCCACAATGCTGCCGATCTTAGTGTCATCTGCAAACTTACTAACCCAGCCTTCCACCCCCTCATCTAAGTCATCTATAAATATCACAAAAAGTAGAGGTCCCAGAACTGATCCCCGTGGGACACCATTAGTCACTGCCCTCCAATCTGAGGGCGCTCCTTCCACCACAACCCTCTGCTTTCTACATGCAAGCCAATTCCTAATCCACACAGCCAAGCTTCCCTGGATCCCTTGGCCTCTGACCTTCTGAAGAAGCCTACCATGAGGAACCTTATCAAACGCCTTACTAAAATCCATGTAAACCACATCCACCGCATTACCCTCATCAATCTTCCTAGTCACCTCCTCAAAGAACTCTATCAGGCTTGTGAGGCAAGATCTTCCCTTCACAAAGCCATGCAGGCTGTCCCTAATCAGTCCATGATTCTCTAGGTGTTCATAAATCCTATCCCTTAGAATCCTTTCTAACAGCTTACCCACCACAGACGTGAGACTCACCGGTCTATAATTCCCTGGACTATCCCTATTACCTTTTTTGAACAAGGGGACAACATTCGCAACCCTCCAATCCTCTGGCACCATCCCCGTGGACAACGAGGACTCAAGGATCCTTACCAGCGGTTCAACAATCTCCTCCCTAGCCTCTCGAAGCAGCCTGGGGAAAATCCCGTCAGGCCCCGGAGATTTATCTGTCTTAATATTACTTAACAACTTCAACACGTTCTCTCTCTTGATATCTACAATCTCGAGAACATTACCCCTACCAGCACTCCCTTCCGCATCATCAAGACCCCTCTCCTCGGTGAATACCGAAGAGAAGTACTCATTCAGAACTTCTCCCACTTCCGCCGCCTCCAGGCACATTCTCCCACCTTTGTCCTTAATCGTACCTACCTTTACCCTAGCCATCCTCCTACCCTTCACGTACTTGAAAAAGGCCTTGGGATTTTTCTTAACCCTACTAGTCAACGCCTTATCATGTCCCCTTCTATCTCTCCTCAGCCCTTTCTTAAGTTCCTTCCTCGCTGCCCTATATTCCTCACGGGCCCTGTCTGAACCTTGCTGCTTATACCTCATGTACGCTACCTTCTTCTCCCTAACAAGTCGTTCCACCTTTCTCGTCACCCACAGTTCCTTCACCCGGCCATTTCTTCTCTGCCTCACTGGGACATATTTATCCCTAACATCCGGCATAAGATCCCTGAACATCGACCACATCTCCATGGTACATTTTCCTTCAAAAAGGACATCCCAATTTACACTCCCAAGTTCTCTCCTTATAGCCCCATAGTTCACCCTTCCCCAATTAAAAATCCTCTTGTCCTCTCTGCACCTGTCCCTGTCCATCACAATTTTAAAGGTTATGGAGCAATGGTCACTGTCCCCCAAATGCTCACCCACCAATAGATCCTTCACCTGTCCCGGTTCATTTCCTAAAACTAGATCTAACATGGCATTCCCTCTAGTCGGCCTGTCAACATACTGCGTCAGGAATCCCTCCTGGACACATTGAACAAATTCCGTCCCATCTAAACCTTTGGCACTAAGCAGGTTCCAGTCTATATTTGGGAAGTTGAAGTCTCCCATTATAACAACCCTGTTATTTTTGCTTCTCGATACACTCCAATTGATATCGAGGAATCTCTGCGAGCACTGGATATAGCAAAGGCTTCAGGATCAAACAACATCCCAGCTGCAGTATGGAAAACCACTCTAGAATCAACTGCACCTCTATCCAAGGCATTCTAGTACAGTTATAACACTGACATCTACTCAACAATGAGGAAAATTGCCCAAATGTGTCCCATTGTCCAATATGGATAATTATTGGCCATCTGTCTACTCCCAATCATCAGAAAAGTAATGAAATCAATCATCAAAAGTTCTCTCAAGTGGTACATACACTCTGAAAACATATTCACAAATACCCACTTTTGGTTTTGCCAGGACTACTCGGGTCCAGACCTCATCACAACCTTGGACCCAACATGGACCAAAGACCTGAATTCCAGAGGTGAGGTGAGAATAACTGACCTTGACATCAAGGCACTATTTGATTGAGTGTTACATGAAGATGCCCTGGTAAAAATGGAGTCAATGGCATCAAAGAGGAAAAACTCCAATGGTTGGAATCGTACAATGGCAGATGGTAGTGTTTGTTGGAAGTCAATCACCTCAGCCTTAGGACATTCCTGCAGCAGTTCTTTAGGACAGTGTCCAAGGCCCAACCATCATTAGCTGCTTCATCCATCACCTTCTTTCCATCATAAGGTCAGAAGTGGGGATGTCTGCTGATGATTACATAATGTTCATTTTCGTTCACAAAAGAAATAGCCCATTGTCTATATGCAGAAAGACTGAGACTACATTGAGGCATGGATGACAAGCTGCAAATAACTTTTGCCCATGAAAAATGCCATGCAATGCCTGTCCAACCACTCTCAAGAAGCTCAACACCATTCAGGACAAAGCAGCTTCCTCAACTGACACCCCATTCACTACCCTAAACATTTATTACCTCCACTGTCAGCACACTGTGACTGCAGTGTATACCATCTACAAAATGCATTGCAGTTACTTGCAACCTCTACCACCAGAAAGGACAAAGGGAAGTCAGACATTTGGGAACACCACCCCTCCAAATCACACCATGGTGAAATATATCATTGGTGCTTCATTGTTACTGGGTCTAAATCCTGGAATTTCCTATCCCACTGGGCAGCAGAGCTTCAAGGGCATTATATCTGGACAATAAATACTGTCCTTATTGGTGATACCCAGTTCCTGAGAATGAACATAAACTAACCTACTGATTCAGATTGAGATCCTGGCTATCAATTCCAATGACTAAAGGCAAAGGACTCTTCTTATTTTGGGGATACTTTACTGCCTTAAATGCCTTCTATACATGCAAATTCTTGCATCAGCAAAATCCTTCCATTCCACAACCTGGTTATTTTTCCCTTCCTAACTTTAATGCTTTTGCCTATAATTATCCTTCTATCCCTGTATCTATAATTCACACTTTTATGAATGTTCTTGTCATAGCTTCTCATCTTTTGAGAGTGGCAATCATTGCCATGTTCCTGAACTTGGGTAAAAATCCTTAGAGTAAAAGGACCTGAAGCACTGTTAACAACCAAGGAGGAGAAATACTGCAACGTAATTCTGCACAGTAAGCTTCTTAGCATAGCTTGACGTTCTGTGAAGTAGACTTACATGGCTGCATCACTTCTGAAATCAATGCCAGAAGGATACCATTGGTGGCAGTTCTGTGACGACAACAATTTGTATTCATGCAGCACATTTGCTGTTCCACTGTTAGTATCCATTTATTAGTACTTGTCAGGGCTGCATTTTGGACAATTGAACATAAAGTAGTCAGAACAAGTTTTTTTTCATCCTTCTCAGTGATTTTAATCCTGTGACAGCATTAAGACTCCTAACACTTGTAATGTAAGACTTCTGTAACAGTGCAAAATGTCTGAATTACTTGCAAATTGAGTTTTCCTCCTGACAATTGGCAAATCATCGAGTCACACAACACAGAAACTTACCCTTCTGCCCATTGAATCTATGCCTACCATCAAGCATGAATTCTACACAAATCCTATTCTATTCTCCCCACATTCCCATCAACTCCCTTCAGATTTTGCCGGTCACCCACACACTGGGGTAACTTACGATAGCTACAATAATCTATCAATCTGCAGGTAACAAGAGGACCCAGGGTAAACCCACGCATCAGAGGAAGAATGTGCAAACTCCACACAGACAAGATCGGAGGTCAGGATTGGACCTGGGTCACTGGAGCTGTGACAGCAGCTCTAGTAATTGTGTTACCTGTCTGTTAATGAATAAAAACAGCTGTACTAAATAGACATCAGGAAACAGATGTATTTGAAAAGCCATTGCTCCACCAGTAAGTACCCTGAGTAGATCGATGAAAGAGGGACAGGGAGATTAAACAGTGAGATACACAGCACACAGCCCCCTAACATGTTGCTCACGTAACAAGGAAATTGGGGCATCTCACGCCAGCTGCAGAGTAGTAGGACACATAATTTTTTTAAAGAGGACTCCTAGAGTGTTAGGGGGAATGCTATTCAAAGTTCCTTTGATTCCACCTATTTCCCATGATAGGAAATCCAGCAGTCAAATGGACATTTCAGTCCTGATGCAGGGTCTCGGCCTGAAGCGTTGACAATTTGGTATTAGTTTATTATTGTCGCATGTACTGAGATACAGTGAAAAGCATTTGCGTGCAATCCAGGCAGATCATACCATACAATCCCTTCCCCACCCCCACAGATCCTGCTCAACCTGCTGAGCTCCCCCAGCAGATGTTGCTCCAGATTCCAGTATCGGCAGTCTCTTGTGTCTGCAGTGAAATAGAGATGTTGGCTCCTCAGCAAACCCTTGGGCCTCTCCCAGCTACAGTCATAGGCATTCAGTCCTTCAAATCGCCAGTCTCCCTCGCCTATAGCCCACACCATATTTGACCTGCTCCTCCACTTCTCTTTCCTGTTTGCTAGTGTCTGTCTTCGAGGGTCTTTCTCTAAGCACAATGGTCAGCCCGTCCACTTGACTAACTAGCGATAGGAGGTGAACTTACAAGGTGATACTGAGGCCTGATCAGGAAGGTTGTCAAGGTCTCTGTATCTCTTGCCTGGTGCTTCAGTAGTTTTCAACCTTACATTTCACAGCTCCACTTTCCTGTGAACATCATGGACAAACGTCTCTCCCTCCAAGACATTTACTTCCAGATTCTCAATATCCTTCTCAGTTATGGTTAGCCACTAAACAAGCAGGACATCCTCTCCCCAGGCCTTGATGAACTGTGGCATTGTGTGAACTATACGACTATGTGAACAAGTGCTAGACAATAACGATATCCAACAAGAGTAAATCCAGTTATTACCCCCAAAATTCAATGGTATTACCATCAATGAACCCTCACTATTAATCTCCTGGGAGCTACCATTGACAAGAAACTGAAGAAGAGTAGCCATATACACAATAAGGCTACAAGGGCAGGGCAGAGACTAGGAATCTGCAGTGAGTACTCATCTCCTAACTTCCCAAAGACTTCCCACCATCTCCAAGGCTCAATTCAGGAGTGTAATGCAATTTTCTCTACCTGCCTGGATAAATACAGTTTCAACAACATTCAAGAAGCTTGACACCATACAGGACATAACAACCCATTTGATAGGCACCCCTTTCACAACCATTCACTCACTACACCACCGATGCACAGCAGCAGCAGTTTGTACTATCTACAGGATGCACTGTGGCAATTCACCAAGACTCCTTAGACAGAACCTTCCAAACCCATGATCTCTCCCAGCTAGAAGGACAAGGGCAGCAAAAGCATGGCAACATCACTACCTGGAAGTTGCCCTACAAGCCACACATCATCCTAACTTGGAAACATATTGCCATTCCTTCACCATCGTTGGGTCAAGATCCCTCCCTAATGGTATTGTGGGTATAACCTTATCTCAAGAACTTCAATAGTTCAAGAAGGCAGCTCACCACCACCTTCTCAAGGGTAATTAGGAATGGTCAATTAAATACTGGCTCAACTTGTGAAGCCCACATACCTAGAGTGAATTAAAAAATTATAGCTGGTTGCACCCACAAGTAACCTGAAGCTGTGGGAGACATGAGTGACAGCAGCTGCTAGAATCTGGAGCAACAAACAATCTTCTGGAGGAGCTCAACGGTCGAGCAGCATCTGTGGGGGAGGGGGGATCGGGGGGGGAGGAATTGTCAACAATTCTGTTCAAGACCCTGCATCAGGTCTGAGGGTGGAGAGGGAAGATAGCCAATATAAAAAGGAGAGGGGGGAGAGGTGAGACAGGGGCCAGTTGATGATTGGTGGATCAAGGAGTGGTGATGGATGATAGGTGGATTGATAAATTGGTTTATTATTGTCAGATGTACTGAGGTACAGTGAAAACTTTGTTTTGCATGCCATCCACACAGATCACTTTATTATCACATCATCACATCGAGGCAGGACAAGGGAAAAGCAATAACAGAATGCACAATGTAGAGTTACAGTTACAGAGAAAGTGCAGTGCAGGTAGGCAATAAGATGCAAGGCCATGACGAGGCAGATTGTGAGGTCAAGAATCCATCTTATCATACAAGAGGTGCTTTCAATAGTCATACAACAGGGAAGGAATTGTTAACATTTCAGGTCAAGACCCTGCATCAGGTCTGAGAGTGGAGAGGGAAGAGATCCAATATAAAAGAAGGGGAGGGGTGAGACAGGGGCCAGAAGCTGTCCTTGAGCCTGGTGGTACGTACCTTTAGGCTCTTGTATCTTTGCCCAATGGGAAGAAGGAGAAGAGAGAATGTCCAATGGGTGGGATCTTTGATTATATTGGCTGCTTTACCAAGGTAGCAGAACATCAGACAAAGTCAATAGAGGGGAGGCTGGTTTCTGTGATGTGCTGAGCTGTGACCACAACTCTGCAGTTTCTTGTGGTCTCAGGCAGAGCAGTTGCCATACCAAGCCGTGATACATCTGGATAGGATGCTTTCTATGGTGTATCTATAAAAAATGGTGAGGGTCAACAGGAACATGCCAAATTTCTTTAGCTTCCTGAGGAAGTAGAGGTGCTGGTGAGCTTTCTTGGCTGTGGTGTCTGTGTGGTTGGACCAAGACCAGCTATTGGTGATGGTTACTGCTGGGAACTCAAAGCTCTTAACCATCTTGACTTCAGCACCATTGATGTAAACAGGAGTGTGTACGCTGCCCTGCTTCCTGAAGTCAATGACCAGCTCTTTTGTTTTGCTGATACTGAGAGAAAGGTTATTGTCATGACACCATGTCACTAGGCTCTCTATTTCCTTCCTGAACTCCGTCTCATCGTTATTTGAGATTCAGCCCACTACGGTGATGCCATCTGCAGCAGAATCTGGCCATGCAGTCATTTGTGTACAAGGAGTACAGAAGGGGGTTGTGGATGCAGCCTTGTGGAGAACCAGTGTTGAGGATAATCGTGGCGGAGGTGTCGCTGCCTATCCTTGCAATCTGTTGGTCAGGATGTCAAGGATCCAGTTACAAAGCGAAGTGTTGAGTCCCTGGTCTAGGAATTTGATGGAGCCAGGTCGAGGAGAGGGAGGAGTGGAATTGGGAGACAGAAGCAGTTGGGTGATAAGTGGAAGTTGGCAGACAAAGAAAAGACAAAAAAAGGCAGATGGAACCAGGTGGGCGAAGGGAAAGTCAAGGTGGAACCAGATGGGGACATGGGAAAGGGAACAACAACAGCAGGACTGGAGATGGATCGGAAAAAGTTGGGGGAGGTGGTGGTGAGGGGATCACAGATGGTAAGTGTTTCCTGAAATTGGAAAATTCAATGGGTTGTAGACTGGCAGTGGAGAAGACTGAGGAGGGACTGGACAGGTCAGTGTGGGAATGGAAGCAGAGGTGAAATGGCATGCAACAGAGAGCTCAGGATGACCATTGTGGACAGAGCACAGGTATGCTGCGAGCCTGTGCTTGGCCTCACCGATGTACAGGAGGCCACATCAGGAGCACCGAATGCAGTGGTCAAGGTGCACATGAATCTTTGCCTTTCCTCAAGGTGCACATGAATCTTTGCCTTTCCTGGATGGTGGTGAGGGAGGAAGTATAAGAACAACGGGCTGATTTCTGGCCTCCAAAGGGGTCAGGGTCATGTTGGAAGTTAGTGGTGAGGCTGGAAACAAGGAGAGAATTTACAATCTAGACTTGCTTTGCCTTGCTGGAGGGATCGTTTCACTGCTTTGGCCAGCGAGGCCAAACACCAGCTCATTTGACAAGGGTGGTGTACAGCTGTTAAAATTAAAGAGGAACCAAGACAAGAAGACTTGAGAGCACTTCATCCCTTTTCACTTCACAGCTTCTTCCTTTCATTCAAATTGCATCTGTTATGCACACCAGATCAAATTTCTTTTCTGTTGGACAGAGAAATACGTGCCAGCTGCAGAGTCAATTTTCCTATTCTAACACCAGTTATAACCCATTCAGTTTAACAGGGTTACCATCAACATTACAATTTAAGCCATTCTGTACAAGTCTTCTGACGTGTGTGTCTAAGTCTAATGTGTAGCAATGAATTTCACGCATCATTTATAGTGGAATTAAATAATTTGTGTCTTCAGAGATCAAGCCATATAGGGAAAGGCTCTTTTTGAAGTCTTCATTAATACTCACTAATCCTTGACACAGCTTCACAGTGTTCAGATCCAGTGCTGTAACCTGCCTGCTTGGGATTTTAGGGATTAGTTAATAGCTCCTCCTTTCAAGAGCTCATTATGATTCTTCTATAGCAGCTGGCCAATGGACCAGATATAACTGGACAATTTCTTTGGCCTTTTTGTAATTATTCAGGAAACAGGTTTAGCATCTAAACTATGTAAGTAATTACTTTAATTTCTAAAAGTCTTACAAAAATATATAATTTTATGATCTTTGTCAACAGTTTGTCAGCTTAAGTATATTACACATATTAGATTTACATTGACATGGAGGTAAATTGCTTAAAGGAAAAAAGTTAAGAGCAAACTTAATTTTGATGCATTTCATTATGTTCTTTTATTAAAAGCGATCTTAATAAGTCAAAATGTATTGACTTCTTTGGCCATTATTCTAGTCGGTGAATCTTTGGTTGAATTTTTTTTTTAATTAAATGGCATTCATGTTTTAATTATTGATGGTCTTTGGATTGTTGCATGGCATCACAATGTCAAAGGCCTGTGAATCTACAGGACAGAAACAGGCCTTTAGTTCAGCTGACCTTTGCTGGTGCTTCTATTCCACACAAGCCTCCTCCTACTCTGATTACAGTAGAGGAGTACCTGTCACATCTTCCGCTATTTTCGTCTCCTCATTAATGTGTCAATCCACTCATCCCGTCACTTAAATCTGCCGATGCTAATTTGCTTCAACTAGCTCAAGTCCTTAACTTTCTCTGATACACTGTTCCAAAAGTCCTCTTTACTTGATTTGTTAGTTGTTATCTCATACTCACACAAGAAAGAAATATAGACTGACAGATAGATAGACAGACACATTATAAAGTATCCTTTGCAGCATTAGGAAGCTCCAAAACACATTCCATGGGCAATGAACTTTTTTTAGGATATTGTTGTAATGTTAGACAAGGACAAGCTAATTTGCAGACAACAAACTTCCAGTTTAGTTTTATAAGGTTCTTTTTTGTAAGTTTTTATACAAGTTTTAATTGGGAATAGTGGGGACTGGACTGTTCAGGCGCGTGACGTCAGCAGGTAGGGCGCGGGCAGTTTAAAAAAGCGGGTAAAGAAAATGGAGGATTTGTGGGTTTCGCTTTGGCAGACGTCAGGACTTCGGGACAGATAATTTTTTCTTTTTTTTATAGGGTTTTTATTACAATGTTCAGTTTTATAAAGTTCTTTTTTATAAGTTTTTATATAAATTTTAATCGGGAATAGTGGGGACTAGACTGCGCAGGCATGTGACGTCAGCAGGTAAGGCACGGGCTGTTTAAAAAGCAAATCGCCATATCCAGCGGGCAGTGTCAGAGCGGGCAGCGGAGTGAGAGGTAGCAGAGTGTTTTGGGCTTTGGCTCAAGGGGCTTCGGCGTAAAGGGGTGAGGAAAGGTAGGTGACTTGAGTTAAGGAAGGAGTATGAGTGCGGTTTCCTGTACTCGGTGTCAGATGTGGGAGTTCCCGGAGTCTCCCTGCCTCCAGGAAGGCTACATCTGCATCAGGTGTGTCGAGCTGCAGCTCCTGTGGGACCGTGTTAGGGAACTGGAGATGCAGCTCGATGACCTTTGTCTGGTCAGGGAGAATGAGGAGGTGATAGAAAGGAGCTATAGGCAGGTGGTTACATCGGGACCACAGGAGTCAGGCAAGTGGGTCACAGTCAGGAGGGGGAAGGGGAAGAGTCAGGTACCAGAGAGTACCCCTGTGGCTGTACCCCTTGATAATAAGTAGTCCTGCTTAAGTACTGTTGGGGGAGACAGCCTACCTGGGAGAAGCAACAGTGACAGTGTCTCTGGCACAGGGTCCAGCCCTGTGGTTCAGAAGGGTAGGAAAGGAGAGAGAAGGGCACTAGTGATAGGGGACTCTATAGTTAGGTGGACAGATAAGCGATTCTGTGGACACAGGAAAGAAACTTGGAAGGTAGTTTGCCTCCCAGGTGCCAGGGTCCAGGATGTTTCAGATCGCATCCAAGATATCCTGAATGGGGAGGGAGAACAGCCAGAGGTCATGGTACATATTGGTACCAACAACATATGTAGGGAAAGGAATGAGGTCCTGAAAAAAGACTATAGAGAATTTGGAAGGAAGTTGAGAAGCGGGACCTCAAAGGTAGTAATTTCCGGATTACTGCCTGTGCTAAGTGACAGTGGGTATAGAAACAGAATGAGGAGGAGGTTAAATGCGTGGCTGAGGGATTGGAGTAAGGAACAGGGATTCAGATTTCTGGATCATTGGGGCCTTTTTTGGGGCAGGTATGACCTGTTCAAAGAGGACGGGTTGCACTTGAATCCCAGGGGGACCAATATCCTGGCAAGGAGGTTTGCTAAGGCTACTGGGGAGAGTTTAAACTAGAATTGTTGGGGGGTGGGATCCGAACTGGAGAGGCTGGGCAAGGGGTGTTTGGATCTCAAATAGAGAAAGCTAGTAGTAGGTACGATAGGCAGGTGATAGAGAAGGGACATGCTCAGACAGGTTTGAGATGTGTCTATTTTAACGCAAGGAGTATTGTGAATAAGGCGGATGAGCTTAGAGCTTGGATCAATACTTGGAGCTATGATGTGGTGGCCATTACGGAGACTTGGATGGCTCAGGGACAGGGATGGCTTCAAGTGCCAGGTTTTAGATGTTTCAGAAAGGACAGGGAGGGAGGCAAAAGAGGTGGGGGAGTGGCACTGTTAATCAGAGAAAGTGTCACGGCTGCGGAAAAGGTGTACGTCGTGGAGGGACTGTCTACGAAGTCTCTGTGGGTGGAGGTTAGGAACAGAAAGGGGTCAATAAATTTACTGGGTGTTTTTTATAGGCTGCCCAATAGTAACAGGGATATTGAGGAGCAGATAGGGAAGCAGATCCTAGAAAGGTGTGAGAATAACAGAGTTGTTGTGATGGGGGCTTTTAATTTCCCAAACATCGATTGGCAGTGAGGGGTTTAGATGGGGTGGAGTTTATTACGTGTGTTCAGGAAGGATTCTTGACACAATATGTAGATAGGCCTACAAGAGGAGAGGCTGTGCTTGACTTGATGTTGGTAAATGAACCTGGTCAGGTGTTAGATCTCTCAGTGGGTGAACATTTTGGTGATAGTGATCATAATTTTATCTCCTTTACATTAGCACTGGAGAGAGATAGGAACAGACAGACTAGAAAGGCATTCACTTGGAGTAAAAGGAATTATGAGGGTCTCAGACAGGAAATTGGAAGATTAAATTGGGAACAGATGTTCTCAGGGAAAAGTATGGAAGAAATGTGGCAAATATTCAGGGGATATTTGTGTAGAGTTCTGCATAGGCATGTTCCAATGAGACAGGGGAGTCACAAAAGGATACAGGAACCGTGGCGTACAAAGGCTATAATAAATCTAGTCAAAAGGAAAAGAAAAGTTTACAAAAGGTACAGAGAGCTAGGTAATGTTAGAGATCTGGAAGAGTATAAGGCTAATAGGAAGGAGCTTAAGAAGGAGATTAGGAGAGCCAGAAAGGGGCATGAGAAGGCCCTGGCGGGCAGGATTAAGGAAAATCCCAAGGCATCCTACAAGTACATGAAGAGCAAGAGGATGAGATGTGAAAGAATTGGGCATATAAAGTGCAGCAGTGGGAAAGTGTGTATGGATCCGGAAGAAATAGCGGAGGTACTTAATGAATACTTTATGTCAGTATTCACCACGGTAAAAGATCTGGGGGATTGTAGTGGGGACTTGCAGTGGGCTGAAAACCTTGAGCATGTAGATATTAGGAAAGAGGAGGTGCTGAAACATTTGGAAAGCATCAAGTTGGATAAGTCGCCAGGACCGGATGAGATGTACCCCAGGCTGCTGTGGGAGGCGAAGGAAGAGATTGCGGATCCTCTGACAATGATCTTTGCATCGTCGATGGAGATGGGAGAGGTTCCGGAAGATTGGACGGTTGCGGATGTTGTTCCCTTATTCAAGAAAGGGAGTAGAGATAGCCCAGGGAATTATAGACCAGTGAGTCTTACTTCAGTGGTTGGTAAGCTGATGGAGAAGATCCTGAGAGGCAGGATTTATGAAGATTTGGAGAGGTATAATATGATTAGGAATAGTCAGCATGGCTTTGTCAAGGGCAGGTCCTGCCTTACGAGCCTGATTGAATTTTTTGAGGATGTGACTAAACACATCGATGAAGGGAGAGCAGTAGATGTAGTGTATATGGATTTCAGCAAGGCGTTTGATAAGGTACCCCATGCAAGGCTTATTGAGAAAGTAAGGAGACATGGGATCCAAGGGGACATTGCAGTGTGGATCCAGAATTGGCTGGCCCACAGAAGGCAAGGAGTGGTTGTTGAAGGGTCATATTCTGCGTGGAGATCGGTGACCAGTGGTGTACCTCAGGGATCTGTACTGGGACCCTTGCTCTTTATGATTTTTATAAACGACCTGGATGAGGAAGTGGAGGGGTGGGTTAGTAAGTTTGCCGATGGCACAAAGGTTAGAGGTGTTGTAGATAGTTTGGAGGGCTGTCAGAGGTTACAGAGGGACAGAGATAGGATGCAGAGTTGGGCTGAGAAGTGGCAGATGGAGTTCAACCCAGATAAGTGTGAAGTGGTTCATTTTGGTAGGTCAAATATGATGGCAGAATATAGTATTAATGGTAGGACTCTTGGCAGTGTGGAGGATCAGAGGGATCTTGGGGTCCGAGTCCATAGGACGCTCAAAGTGGCTGCGCAGGTTGACTCTGTGGTTAAGAAGGCATATGGTGTATTGTCCTTCATCAATTGGGGAATTGAATTTAGGAGCCGAGAAGTATTCTTGCAGCTATATAGGTCCCTGGTCAGACCCCACTTGGAGTACTGTACTCATTTCTGGTCACCTCACTACAGGAAGGATGTGGAAGCCATAGAAAGGGTGCAGAGGAGATTTACAAGGATGCTGCCTGGAATGCGGAGCATGCCTTATGAAAACAGGTTGAGGGAACTCGGCCTTTTCTCCTTGGAGCGACAGAGGATAGGGGGGACCTGATAAGATGATGAGAGGTATTGATCGGGTAGATAGTCAGAGGCTTTTCCCCCAGGGCTGAAATGGTGGCCACAAGAGGACATAGGTTTAAGGTGCTCGGGATTAGGTATAGAGAAGATGTCAGGGGTAATTTTTTTACTCAGAGAGTGGTGTGCATGGAATGGGCTGCCGGCAACAGTGGTGGAGGCGGATACGATAGGGTCTTTAAAGAGACTGTTGGATAGGTACATGGACCTGAGAAAAATAGAAGGCTATGGGTAAGCCTAGTAATTTCTAGGGTCGGGACATGTTCAGCACAGCTTTGTGGGCTGAAGGGCCTGAATTATGCCGTAGTTTTTCTTTGTTTCTATGCTTCTATGTTTCCATGTCACCATTTTGAATTATTAATGCTTGTGATTTTAAATTATGCTTTGTGCACTGTGTAAACATTGGATTACATTTATATATCACATGTTATGTCATGTAAACAATGAACTGGATTTCTATTATCATGTGATCTGAATTGCATTCAATGCCTATGAGTATTTATTGAAGTACATTTATAATGTAGGAAACATACCAGTCAATTTGGGAACAGCATTTTCCCACAGACTACAATCTTTGCTTTTGGTTTAGAAATATCCAGTTTATCAACAGATCCTGAAGTAGAACAATGGCATTCATCAAATCTGTCATAAGACATTCAGCCCTTCTGTTCCATGCCAGCTCTGAGGGGATGAATCCAATCAGTCCCATTCCCTCTCTCATTTCCCTGTCCCTTGAAACTTATTCTTATCCAGTCAGCTTTGATTCTTTTTGCCAATTACATATACTGGGGCTAATTTACAGAACTGAATTATTCAACCAGCGCATCTTTGGGATACGAGATGAAACCCATGCAGTGATGGCGATAACATGCTGCATCCTCCACACAGCTAGCACCCAGGATCAGGATTAATCCTGGGTCTCTGGAGCTGTGAGGCAACAGAACTAATTGCTACAACACCCTGCTACGAATGTCGAGAAGCATGTGCTTCTATAAATTAGGAAGAATAAAAATGCCCATTCTCACGTGTACTGACAGATGAGAATTTAGTAATAGGAAATTTGAGAGGAAAATGCACTGTCAGAAAAGTTTAGAAATAATTATAGATGTTAAGGGTTCAATATACAAAAATCTTTCTGGAGTTGGGGGATAAATTGATAAAGTTCTGAAAGAAGTAGACAATCTTACATTTTATAAAAGAGGGAATGGCACAAGAATGAAAGGAAATAATGAAAAGCATATGCAAATCAATGGATGAATCAAAGTTAAATTACTGGGCTACAATTCATCCTGGTATCTTCTCATACTTGCTTTCTTAGATACTAGAGGATAGCCAATAACACAATTACTTTATTTGTAAGAGAATTTAAATTGTGCAGAGCTGCATTTTTGCAGCTACTGCAATTCTCAACACTGAACCATTTGTAGCAACGTACAAAGAGCAGTTGGTCGCAATTTTTAAAGGGATGCATAGGTCACAAGGTTACTGTATTCTTTATTAATGAAGACCAAAAAGGGAAAACCAAACATCCAAAATAACTGAAATATAGACAAAAAATGCTGGTAACACTCAGCATATTAGACAGCATATGTGGAATGAGAAACAGTGTTAATATTTCAGGTTGAAATACTGACCTGCTGAGTGTTTCCAGCATTTTTTGCTTTTATTTCATACTTGTAGTACTAGCAGTTTTGTATTGTTCATCCAAAATAACTTCATATGTGCTTTATTTTTCAACAAAGTCTTCCCAATACTTCAACTGAAGGACAGTCCTACATCTGGTCATTACAAGTTGTGGACTGTTGCCCGGCTCTCTCTGCAGGGTTAGTGATGCACCTGCTGGTATCCCTGTATCTGCTTATGTCAAGCAAGCCTCTTTGGTGGTGTGCCTGTTCCTCTTATGTGGACACATCCTTCTCCATTAGGACTTTGTGGAACCTGGGGCACAGCTTGTAATTGGTTACCATTGCCTTCTGCCACATCTGGTGCTGGTGTGATGTAGCCTTCATCTTCTAAGTACTTTGGAACCTCTATGATTGTGGTCTGCCAGTCTTTTTGTTTTGGCTTGACCCAATTGTCTTCATACACCTTTTTTGTGTTTTATTCTCTGCAGTTCTGGTTTCCCCATTACAGGAAGGATGTGGAGGCTTTAGAAAGGGTGCAGAAGAGGTCTACTATGATGCTGCCTGGATTAGAGGGTATGAGCTATAAGGAGAGTTTGAACAAACTTGGGTTGTTTTCTCTGGAGCATCAGATGTTGAGGACAGACCTGATAGAAGTTTAGAAGATTATGAAAGGCAAAGATAGGGTAGACAGTCAGAATTTTTCCCCGAGTAGAAATGTCAAGTACTAGAGGAATTCAACAGTTTCATAAATTTCGCCACTAATTTTCACCCTGCTCTCCAATTCACTTGGACTATCTCTGAGACCTCTTTCTCCTTCCTCAATCTTTCCAGCTCCATCTCAAGGGATTCCTTATCCATTGACATCTTCTACAAATCCACTGACACCAACAGCGACCTCGATTACAGCTCCTCCCACCCTATTTCTTGCAAGGACGCTATCCCTTTCTCTCAATTTCTCCACCTCCGCCGCATCTGGTCCCATGATGAGGCTTTCCACTCCAGGACATCCGAGATGTCCAACTTTTTTTCTAACTGTGGCTTCCCCACAACTGCGGTCGAGAGAGCTTGCACCCCCATCTCTGCCATTTCCCGCACCTCTGCTCTCACACCCACTCCTCCCAGATCCAATAGGTATAGGGTCCCCCTTATCCTCACATTTCATCCTACTAGCATATGTATCCAACACATCATTCTCCGCCACTTCCGCCATCTCCAACAGGACCCCACTACCAAGCGTATCTTCCCCTCCCCATCCCTTTCTGCCTTTCGCAGGGACTGCTCTCTCTGTGACTCCCTCGTTCACTGCTCCCTCCCACCCATCCCGCTCTCACCACAAGGACTTTCCACTGCCCCTGCATCACCTCTGTCCAGGGACCCAAACAGTCGTTTCAGGTGAGACATAGAATTACCTGCACCTCCCTTAATATCACCTCCTGCATTCGGTGCTCCAAGTGTGGCCTCCTCTACATCTCTACATTGGCGAGACCAAACGCAGTCTAGGTGACCATTTTGTAGAACACCTGTGCTTCGTCCGTAACCGCAATCTGCATCTCCTCATTGCCAGTCACTTCGACTCACCCTCCCACTCCATGACAGGTATGTCAGCCCTCGGCCTCCTCCACTGCCAGGAGAAGTCCAAGCACAAACTGGAGGAACAGCACCTCATTTTCCGTCTTGGAACCTTGCAGCCTAACGGCATGAACATCGTATACTCCCACTTTAAGTAATCCCCTCAACACTGCCCCCCCCCACCCCCACACAACCCCCCAGCCATGCCTCTTCCCTTTCCTAGCCTATCTCTCTTTTTTCGACCCTTTTTTCCTCCTTACCTTTTACCCATCCCGCGGTGGATCTGCTCTCCTCTCCTCCCCCGCACCTGCCTATCACTATCTCTTACCAGCATCTACCTATCACCAACTTGTGCTCACCCCGCCTCCCCTCATTTGTCCACCTATCACTGCTCTGCTTTCTCCCCCTATATATCGGGCTTCCCTTTTCCTATCTTCAGTCCTGAAGAAGGGTCCTGACCCGAAATGTTGACCGCCTGCTTTTCTTCGGTGATGCTGCCTGGCCTGCTGAGTTCCTCCATTATCATCGTGTTTTTCAAGTTGAGGACACACATTTAAGGTGAAAGGGGGAACGTTTAAATGAAGTGTGCAGGCAAGATTTTTACACAGAGAGTGGTAGGTGCCTGGAATGGGCTGCCGGGGGGAGTGGTAGAAATAGATACGATAGCAGCATTTAAGAAGCTGTTAGACACATGAACATGCAGGGAGTGGAGGGATATGGATCATGTGCAGGCAGAAGAGATTTAGTTTATTTTGGCATCATGATCAGCACAGACATTGTAGGCTGAAGGGCCTGTTCCTGTGCTGTACTGTTCTATGTTCTATGTTCATTTGATTCTAACAGCCTTTGGAAGTAAAGGAAACTTACAGGATGCTAGCTTTCACTTACTGGGGCATAGACTATATGCACAGGGATGTTAATGTACAACTTTATAAAACATTGTTGAGGCCACATCTGGAATATTGTGTGCACTTTTTGTTGCCTCGGTATAGAAAGGATGTGATTGCGCTGGAGAGTGTGCAGAAGAGATTGATCCGGATGTTGCCTGCAATAGGATGTCTCAGTTATGAGGAGAGACTGGACAGTCAGGTTTGTTATTCTTGGAGCATAGAGTGCTGAGGAGGGACCTGATAGAGGTGTACAAAATTATGCAGGAAAGATAGCCAATAGTAAATCTTGCCTCGTAACAAAGGTATCTGTAACCAAAGGGAAAGATTTAAAATAAGGAGTAAGAGGTTTCAAGGGGATGTACAGAACATAGAACATTACAGCACAGTACAGGCCCTTCAGCCCACGATGTTGTGCCGACATTTTATCCTGCTCTAATATCTATCCAACCCTTCCCTCCCACATAGCCCTCCATTTCTCTATCATTTACTGTATGTGACTATACAAGAGTCTCTTAAATGTCCCTAATGTATCTGCCCCCCACAACCTCTGCCAACAGTGCGTTACACGCACCCAGCACTCTCTGTGTAACAAAAAAAACTTACCTCTGACGTCCCCCTTATACCTTCCTCCAATCACCTTAAAATTATGCCCTCTCATATTAGCCATTTTCACCCTGGGAAAAAGTCTCTGACTGTCCACTCGATCTATGCCTCTTATCATCTTGTACACCTCTATCAAGTCACCTCTCATCCTCCTCCCCTCCAAAGAGAAAAGCCCTAGTTCACTCAACCTATCCTCATAAGACATGCTCTCCAATCCAAGCAACGTCCAGGTAAATCTCCGCTGCATGCTCTCTAAAGCTTCCACATCCTTCCTATAATGAGGTGACCAGAACTGAACACAATACTCCAAGTGTGGTCTAACCAGAGTTTTATAGAGCTGCAACATTACCTCGTGGCTCTTAAACTCAATACCCTGACTAATGAAGGCCAACACACCATACACCTTCTTAACAACCTGATCGACCTGTGCAGCAACCTTGAGGGATCCATGGATGTGGACCCCAAGATCCCTCTGTTCCTCCACACTGCTAAGAGTTCTGCCATTAACCTTGTATTCTGCCTTCAAATTTGATCTTCCAAAGTGTATCACTTCACACTTTTCCAGGCTGAACTCCATCTGCCACTTCTCAGCCCAGCTCTGCATCCTATCAATGTCCTGTTGTAATCTACAGCAACCTTCTACACTATCCACAACACCGCCAACCTTCGTGTCATCTGCAAATTTACTAAACCCACCCTTCCACACCTTTATCCAAGTCATTTATAAAAATCTCAAAGAGCAGGGGTCCCTGCAATTTAACTACTGCACCCCAAACAGGCAACAGCGAGTTATTTTTAAAATTTCTGGGCGATAGAAAACACTTTTATTGATTGCCATTGATGGATAAGCATTGATGGATAAGGAAGATCTTTTGAATGCACTGAGAGGGAGATGCAGGCAGAGATGCTCACAACACTTAAGTATTCAGATAAGCACTTGAATCACAAAGGCATGGGTGGCTTCGGATTATGTGCAAATAAATGGGATTAGTACAGATCAACCTGCACAACCCTAATCACTACCTCAGTATAGCAACACCATAATCATTTTGACTACTTTGCACTACAATGGACTGTGTTTTTTTGTTCTAATTGTGTTCTTTCTTGTATAAATTTGTATAATTTATGTTTTTCTTGAGAATCTAAAGTTATGTGCCTGTGATGCTGCTACAAGCAAGTTTATCATTGCACCTGTGCATACATGCACTTGTGCATGTGACAATAAACTCAATTTAGACTTTGCGTATCTGATGGTTGGCATGGACAGGGTGGACAAAAGGGCCTGTTTCTGTGCTGTATGAATGTGACTAGAGTAGAATTCTAATTCCTCGGTTCATAAATTACATATACAGGACAGCTCACACTCCATTGGCTTGGAGTATCCAGAAGGCTGGGACACTCAGTAAAAGTCTGACTGGAATGTCTTAGCCTGCATTCTCTGCTTTTCTATCATTCTGTGTGAGTTGTCTGGTAATCAAGTTGTCTGGTAATCAAGTTGTCACTCCTGGGAGAAGCTCACAAGGTTGCCTCCAGTGGACAATACCTCAGGGACAACACACAAAAAATGCAGGTCAGGCAGCATCTATGGAGGGAAATGGATCATCAACATTTCAGGTCAAGACCCTTCATCTACCTCAGGGATGCCATGTTTGCCCCACTGTCCTTTAAGCTTGCAAATGGCCATCAATGAATTAGTGTTTTCTACCTCCCAGAAATTTTGAAAATAACTCACTGTTACCTGTTTGAGGTGCAGTAGTTAAATTGCAGGCCTAGTAATCCAGAGACCTGGACAAGTGGTCCAGAGATCTGATTCCCATCCCAGCAAGGCAGCTGTGAAATTTCAATTCGGTTAATAATCTGGAATTTAAAAAAACAGAAGTAGTCATTATCAATGATTACAACAAAGCACCTGGTTCACTAATATCATCAGGGGAGCAAATGTACTACATTGCTACACTGGCCGGCATATATGTGACTCCAGTCCAGTGTGGTTGGTTGTGAACTGATCTAGGAAGCTGCTCAGTTCCATATTAGTTAGGGATGAGCAATATGTACTGGCCTTGGTATTTATACCCAGATCCTGAAAGATGAATACATTTAAAAAAAACACATTTTCCCATCAAGGTGAAACTGGTCAAACCTGATTTTTGTCCACAGTCCATCTAGCACCATGAGATTGAACCATTTCCTTCGATTAGTTGCTTTCTAGACATCTGCAGGTGTCGTCTTTCTGCACATTTCCCTGATCTTCTCACCTCCCTCCTGCCTGGTACATACTCTTACTGGCTGTGAGGAAGCAACCCTTCACTCCAGGTGTGAGGAGTGAAGATATTTGATCATGCCATTCATTTATAGCTTGGGAACAACTTTGCCTCTGAGGACTGGGTCATCTTGTGTGGCGATATGGTCTAAGAATAGGATCAACCCCACACCAGGTCTCTTTCCATCCAGTCTGAATCACTTGCTTCAGGCACTGCATTGTGTCACTGTGGCCTCCTCAGTCTTTTGCATCAGTAGCTGAGAGACTGGAATAAGTCTCACCATGTTGATTGCCTCAAGCTCAGTGTCCTTGGCCTTTCCTGTGTCCTCGAGATAAGCCCACTCAAGTGTCTTTGCCTGAGGACTACTGAATCTTTGTGTTGTATGTCTGCATCCTCACAAGCATTCTCTGCAACTTCTTTGGTGTTATATGGAGGAACTTAACAGCAATAACTTTGTGACTTGTGGTACACATATATAAAGTTCTCTAGACCAATAACTGCAGTCCACAACTCCCCCTCAATTTGTGCATGACAAATCGCCACTTCTGTCACACCTCTGCTTGTGTACATTGTTGGCTGATCTTCTTGAAAGATCATTGCTCCAACACCCGTTTCTGAGGTGCCTTCCTTTAGTGTCAGCTACTTATCATCAAAACATCACAGCATGGGCTCTGCTGTTACTGTCTCCTTAGTTTATCTGCTTTCCTGAGTGCCCAACTGTCAATATTCCATATCCCTCTTGTTCAGCTGTTTGACTGGCTACACATTGCGCTCAGATGAGCGGGAACTTGTACAGATTGTTGATGAATCCCAGAAAGTAATGCACTCCTGTATTATCTGAGTGGTTCAGTATTTCCCTTACTATGTTAACATTTGCTGGGTGGAACTTCAGACCCACAAAGGGGACTTCCTTTATTTTGCTTTGATTTTTGCTTGGAGTCATAGAGAGACATGGCATGGAAAGAGGCCCTTGGGGCTACTGGGTCTGTGCCCACCATCAACCACCCATTTTACACTAGTCCTATATTAATCTCATTGGCTCTACGTTCCATCAACTTCCCCTGATTCTACCATTTACCTACATACGAGAGGCAATTTGCAGTAACCAATTAACCCGTTGACTTCCCCCCCGCCCCCGTATCTTTGGGATATGAGAGGAGACCGGAGCAACCAGAAGAAACCCACATGGTTACAGGGAGAACATACAAACTCCACAGAGACAGCACCTGAGGTCAGGATTGAACCCAGGTCTCTGGTGCTGTGAGGCAGCACCTCTGCTACCTGTGTCACTAAGTTGCCAAGCTTGTTCAGCTTTCAGTTGCTTCTTCTGGCATTTGCCCATCAGGGCTCTCATCTTGTGGCCATGGTCTAATTCTGCCTCTGCCACTATTTCCCTTCTCTAAAGATCACAATATCACCTGCTCTGGTCATTACCCTAGGAGACCTTCAAGTATAGTATGCAGTCTTTGTTGAAGCCAATGTGGTGCTGTGTTGAATCCAAATGGATTTCTTCTCCATTTGTATCTACCAAACAATATGGTGAAACAGGTTACATATAAACCTTTCCCATCAAGTTCTACATGACAAAGCCTATTCTTTCTAACTGGCATATTGCCCTATTCAAGTCTGGCAAAACACCTACCATTGTCTTCATGAATGCGTGGCTCCTCTTTGGGGCTCTGTTAGGATCTCTTGGGTCCGGGCAACTTCTCTGCTTGTCATTTGATTTCTCAACACACACCAATTTGGATAGACAGAGGGTAGGCTCATTCCACACTCACACCACCCTCTGAGTAAAGAAGTTTCCCCTCAGATTCCCCTTAAATATTTCACCCTTCACCCTTAACTTGTGTCCTCCAGTTCTAGTCTCACCCAACCTTAGGGGAAAAAGCCTGCATGCATTCATCTATGCCCTTCATAATTTTGTATACCTCTATAAGATCTCCCCTCATTCTCCTGTGCTCCAGGGATTAAAGTCCTAACCTATTCAACCTTTCCCTATAACTCATGTCCTCAAGTCCCAGAAAAATCCTTGTAAACTTTCTCTGCACTCTTTCAAGCTTATTGATATCTTTCCTGTAGGTAGGTGACCAGAAAGACTATTGTCTTTCCTTTTGTACCACCTTGAAGTACTTATGTTTGGAATGATCTGCTGGATGGCATGCAAACAGAAACTTTTCACTGTGCCTCAGTACATGTGACAATGATGAACCAATTACCAAGTTGCTCCTTGGGAGCCATGGGAACACAATAGCCGCACGGTAGTGTAGCGGTTAGCGTAATGTTATTACAGCACCAGTGACCCGGGTTCAATTCCCGCGACCGTCTGTAAGGAGTTTGTACGTTCTCCCCATGTGCCTGCGTGGGTTTCCTCTGGGTGCTCCGGTTTCCTCCCACATTCCAAAGACGTACAGGTTAGGAGTTGTGGGCATGCTATGTTGGTGCCGGAAGAGTGGCGACACTTGCGGGCTGCCCCCCAGCACATTCTCAGTAACGCAAAAATATGCATTTCACTGTGTGTTTCGATGTACATGTGACTCATAAATAAACATCTATCTATATTTCCTACCCCTTTCCTTAAATCTATGTCCTCTGATTTTAGACATCTCTGCTCAGGTAGATATTTCTCACAGAGATCCTTGGATGAGTACGCCAAGATCCCTCTATTCCTCAGTAATTCTTACGTTTCTACCATCTTAGCCTTATTAGTCCTCCCAAAATGCATCATCTCACATTTTTCACAATTAAATTCCAACTGCGATTTCTGTGCCTAACCTACCAACTCATCAATATTATTCTGTAGCCAAAGACGACCTCCTTGTGATCCACAACAGCACCAGTTGTGAAGTCAGCTGCAAGCTTACTAATCAAACATCCCAAATTCTCATCCAAATCATTCATTATATGGCAAACAATAGAGGACCCAGCACAATCCCTGTAGTACATCACTGGTCACAGGCTTCCAAACACAAAGACAACAATTGACCATCACCCTCAGCCTCCTATTACAAAGCCAATTTCCATCCCAATTTCCCAAATTTCCCCAAATCCCATGGGTTCTTAATTTTGGATCAATTTTCATGCAGGACCTTGACAAAGGCTATTAGACTACATCAACTACACTTCGCTCATTGACACCTCCTTGAAAAGTTCAGTCAAGTTAGTCAGATGGGATTTCCCCTACGCAAAGTTTTGCTGATTATCCCTGATCAATCTCTGCCTCTCCAACTGCAGTTTAATCTTGTCCATCAGATAGCTTTTTTCCCAATCATTTCCTATCATTGATATTAGATTTACCAGCCTGTAATTACCTGGTTTATATCTTCCCTTGAATAAAGTTTCCAAATTGTCCTCCAGTCATCTAGCACCTCTTCTAAGGCCAGAGAAGATTAGAAAATTTCAGTCATTGTCCAAACAATCTCCTCCCTTGCCTCTTAGAACAGTCTGGGATACATTTCATCAGGCCCTAGAGATTTATCCAGTTTTAAGCCCTCGAAGACAGCAAATACCTCCTTTTAACTTAGAACGTAGAACAGTACAGCACAGATCAGGCCCTTCGGCCCACAATGTTGTGCTGACATAGCTATTCCCTCCTACCTACAGAATGCCTATATCCCTCTATTTTCCTCTCATTCATGTGCCCATCCAAGACCCTCTTAATAGCCCCCAATGAACTTCCCTCCACCACCCAATCAGGCAACGCATTCCAGGCATCCGCCACTCTCTCAGTAAAAAAATGTACCCTCACGTCTCTTCTGAACCGACCCCCTCTCACCTTGAATGCATGCCCTCTGGTATTGGATCTCTCAATAATGGAAAAAAGGTACTGCTTGTCCACCCTATCTATGCCCCTCACAATTTTATACACTTCCAACAGATCACCCCTCAGCCTCTGCTGCTCCAGGGAGAAGAGACCAAGTTTATCCAGCCTCTCCCGATAGCACATGCCCTCTAATCCAGGCAGCATCCTGGTAAACCTCCTTTGCACCCTCTCTAAATTCGCGACATCCTTCCTTTAGCGAGGTGACCATTTTCGATGGTAATTTGTTCTAGAATTCCACTGCCCTCCCCCCCTGAATTTTCCAGCTTCTCCATGGGGAATACAGCTGTGAAGTGTTCACTTAAGACCTTGCATATGATCTCTGGTTCCATGTACAGATTGCTTCTTTGGTCCCTAACTCCTTCTACAGTTACCCTCTTGCCCTTACTATATTCATAACATCCTTTGGGGTTTTCCTTTATCTTACCCCCCAGTGTTATTTCATTCCACCCGCCCACCTATTCACTTCTTTGATAGCTCCCCTGCCCCCACCTCCCCCCCCCCCCCAAAACATTCCACACTCCTGCAGGACCTCTCTGTTTTCAGTTCTCTTTTCTCTTTATCTAACCCTCAACAACCCTTGACATCCGGCATTCCTTGGCCTTGTTTGCTCGATCTTTCACCCTTGATATTGGCCTTGAATTGTCACTATTTCATTGCTGAACGACCTCCATTTGTTGCAGTCCACTTTTGCCAGCTCCTGACTTACCATTTTGAAATCAGCCTTGCACCCCCCCCCCCCAACTCAGAACCTTAATTTCTGTGTTTCTCAGGATCTATTTCTTTTCCTTCAGCATTTTCTAGCCCAGCTTTGGACAGCTTTGGATGTCTGAATGCAGTTTTCTACTGAACTCTGTATTGGGTGCCTGGAATGTATTGCCAGGGGTGGTGGTGGAGGCAGATACGATAAAGGTAATTAAGAGGCTCTTAGATGGGTGCGTGAATATGCAGAGAATGAAGGGATATAGACCACGTGCAGGCAGAAGAGTTTAGGTGTCATTCGCTTAATTAGCTCGGCACAACATTGTGGGCCAAAGGGCCTGTTTCTGTGCTGTACTGTTCTATGTACTATGTTCTGCATAATGCAATAGCCACACCCTCAGGCCAGACTGCCAGATAGTACAAATGATCCAATCTCTGAAGAGTGAAGCCCTCAAAATCCCCATCGTAAGAAACAGGAGCAGGACTGGCTTAATTATCTCCTTGAGTTTAGTCCATCATTCAATAGATTCTGGCTGTTAACCTTGGCCTCAATATCAGTTCCCCACTCTCTCTCCATAGCCCTTGACCTGCTTATAGCTTAAATGTCTCTCTCTCTCCATCTTGAATATATTCAGTGACTCCCCCACCATAGCTCTCTTGATTATGTTCTGATTTACCTTCTGAGAGAAGAAATTCCTCCTCATCTCTCTTTTTAAATGGAAGATTCTTAATTCTTAATTTTGAATCTAAGTTTTGAAATTCCATTAACCAGGATTTCTGACACCATGTCTTAGTATATTCTCCCATACACTTTCTAAGATACTAGAGGGCAGCCAGCAGTTTAAACTAACAGATGTAGTTCATTTATAAAATAACTTAAATTGTGCAAAACCACATTTCTTCCAGTGGCTTCCTCTGCAGAGCCTGATAGCTTCTGCCTGCCTCACCACTAAACCATTTGTAGTCACTTATGCAGAGAGCAGTAGGTCACATGATACAATTCTTAAAGGGATACACAGCCATTATTTCATAAGCAACGCATATTGCAGTGTTGGGCCAAGTGCTGTCTTTAACGTATTTAGCTAAAGATGGAAGTATTTAAAGAAGCTCTGGAGAAACTAAATATTGCAGTGCCAAAGTGACAGATTGAGAAACATTTTTTAAAAAAGTATATCTAATTCCGTTGCTAAATTCCAAGAAAAAAAAGGGGTGCTGAGCTTGTCCGGCAGCATCTGTGGAAAGAGAAACAAAATTCAAGATGAGACTCTTTCCCTCTCTCCACAGATGCTGCCTGACTCGCTGAATATTGTCAGTATGTTGGATTCCATTTCAGGTTTCCAGCATCTGCTTTTGAAAAGAAGCATAAATACTTGCTGGCCATCTGCTATAGAATCCAAATTTAGCTGTGGACCCAACAGCAAATTTTATAAATGGGTCTTCCACAATTTTATTCTTGATAACTTTATGATGTGGAGGTAAATTCTATTCACTTGTTTAATCCTATGCAAATCTGAGCTTCAATGCAAGCAGCAATACTTCATATTCCACAGCAATTCATCTGAGAAGTAACAACTAATGTGTTTTCTTTCTGGACAATAGGTTTTGTAAATTAAACAGAAATTGCAGAGTTTGAAAATTTAGAGAAGTTGCTGAAAGGTTCAGAAATTACTATGGTTAATGCTGGTGCAGTATTCACCTGTATGAAAATAAGATAAAGTTCAGTGTATGTTTAGTACAATGCTAATAATTCACATAGGAGCAGGACGGAAAGGGATTTGAATTTCCTGATGCCTGCCCACTGCAAACAGATAGACACTCCATTTAAATAGTAATTTGGAGACACACTCTTCTCCACAATTCTCCTTCATTCTGACATGATAGAATGCTAGATCGAAAACATGAAACGAAGTTCAGGGTTGCTAGGCAGCTGTAGATATATAATCTCACAGAATGGACACAGTGTTGTTAAGGAAAGTGTATTTCAGCTATTTCATCCATTTTGCCTTTCTTTTCTCCACTGTATCATGAATAAAAAACACCCATGCCATATATCACTGTGCAGATAGCTTTGTCTTCATTTCTAAGAAGAGATTTGAGCAACTAGGAACCATGTCAACCTTGTAAAAGATTGTATTATGAAGCTGCTTGAAAGAATATTTCATCTGAAAAATTACCAACCAAAGAAATATAATTCAAGAAGGCGATTTTAACCTTTTGTGTATTGATCTTTGTTCTCCTCTGTGATTTACCACAGTGGGACAAGCCTGCATTCAGTTCTTGAAAGAGCATGTGGGCTTGCAGAATCACTAAATAATACAATGCAAAAGGGGTGCATTCATCTCATCAAGAGCACGACGGCACTTCTGGAAAGGAGTCCAATTAATCCCATTCTTTGGCTCTTTCCCCAGTGCTCTTCAAGAATCCATGGAGAATGGAACACAGATCTTTTAAGTTTGACTCCATTCATGTTTTGGGCACCAAGTTTTAGGCTGCAGCTTCACTATACCCCAGTTAATTGTGAGTGCTGCTGCCACGAAGCCATCAAATACAGCATTCCCAATATTTCTGACTGAAATCTTGTTACATCTGTGCACTATTCTACCAACCTGATTATGGCTTTGTCTTTGCACAACACTTCAAAAGACTAAATGCAAATCTGGCCTTTTCTTTCCACCTTTCAAAGAAGACACAAGAAAGTGGTGGACATCCCCTGCAGTGTCCAGAGCCATATATGTATATCACAGCCAAAAGAGTCATGGCTGATAATATTTCACGCTATCCAATTTTATTTAATATGGATACCATCATAGATATCTCATCATAGGAATGTGGCTTATTGAATGTATCTTTTTGTAATGAGTACAAAACAGGTTGGAAGAAGCTTGGCCTGTAACAAACAATTCTATATATATAGAATTGTACGTTTTGTACGTTATATATATTATAACATACAAAATGGCTGTGGAGTGTCAAATATTCATTGCAGTCAGAGTACCTTTCGATTTTCTGTCCTTGGTCATTGATTTTGGGTCAAAATATGATTTTATTTGTTGGATAAAATATTAGCCTACATCAAATGTACTTTGTTGTTTCTTTTCCATTGTTGCTCAGGAGGTCACACTTAGGGATGTTCCCGCTAACTGGAAAAACAATCATCTTTGACAGCTTCCCTGATCCCTCCGATACGTGGGAGATTATTGAAACCATTGGCAAAGGGACATATGGCAAAGTCTTCAAAGTATTAAACAAGAAAAATGACAGCAAAGCTGCAGTTAAGATTCTGGACCCAATCCATGTGAGTAAATGCACTGATGTTTGCAGTGTGCTACCTTCTTTATAATTTATCCAAGCCTTTCCAAATGTAATTGGACAAAGCATTATCCATATTATTCTCCCTCCATGCGTAATGACTGATCAAACACGCATAAAGTTGCTATTCTACAATGGAGAGGCAAGATTGCTGATCGTCTTCTGGATTTACAGCCTAGGTCTAAACAAAAGAACAAAACCTGTTCAGAGCTAGATATCGCATTATTACTATTGATTCCACTTCTCTGCAGTTTGCCATTACAGAAGCCATTTCAGCATTTATTTTCATTTGTTTCAGTCATTCTCTGGTATAATGATTTGACAGTGATTCATAGACAGAACTGGCTGAAAGGTAGCAATAAAGCAATTGTTCGATGCAAAGGTAATTCACGTTGGAATTGATGAGAGTTTTTACTTTATTGGGAAGTCTGTGCGAAAAGCCAGTGCCAATAGTGCAGAACACCATCAATGACAGTAATAAAGTGAAAGAATAGAATCAGGAATACAATGAATGTCGCACTAAGCTTAAATATAAAAAACATCTAAGTTACTAGTATTCAGAGATCTGCACCATTAATCCAAAGACATAAATTCAAATCCCACCACAGCAGAAGGGAAATTTAAATTTAAACAGTTTAATCTGTATTAACAAGCTTGTCTCAGTAACAGTGACCATGAAACTGATTAGTGGAAACCCTTTGGTTCGTTAATATCCTGCAGAAAAGGAAGCCTGCCATGCTTACTTGTTTTTTTTCCATATGTAGCTTCAGGGCCACAGCAATGTGATTTGCTCTTAATGGTCTGCTGAAATGGCATGGCAAGTTCAAGGGGCAATTAGGGATGGACAATAATTACAGCCCTTTCCAATGCTGTCCCCATCCAGTGAATGTAAGGGCTGAGGGAGAAATAGTGTTCTTAGAATTAATGAGTTGGAGTAGGACACAATGTAGCAAGAACTTACTTTAATACCTTGCAGAAAGACGGGGAATAGAATATGATGATCATTGAAGTAAATATTATATAATGACCTTATTACATTTTTAAGCATTCTAAAATGCCTGAAGAACTGTAATGGGAGTACTAAAAGGGTGTTGGTGGGTGGTGTAAGGTACAGGGTCCACACCACCAGATTATTGCCCGCTGAAACTCACCTTCTGAAATTTTAAAATAAGCTTTGAAGATCAAAAGTCATAAATAGTAGAACCAATTAGTAAAATAGGAAATGACAGGGAAGAGTAGATGAGGTGAGAAAAGGAATAAAATGACTTGTTTGTCCAGTTCTGATGTGGGTCATCGACCTGAAATGTTAGCTTTGTTTCCAACTCCATAGTTGCTGCCTGACCTGCTGAGTATTTCCAGCATTTTCTGTTCTTATTTCATGTCAAAGAGTTGGTTGGCAGTGGCAGAGGTTATCTCCAATACAATACTGTATATAAATAGTGTGATGAAGCTCCCCTTTCAATGGAGACACGAGACTGCAGATGCTGGAATCTGGAGCAACAAACAATCTGCTGGGGGAACTCAGACGGTCGGGCAGCATCTATGGGAGGAAAGAAATTGTACTGATGCAGGGTTTTGACCAAAAACATCGAGAATTCCTTTCCTTCCACAGATGCTGCTCGACCCACTGAGTTCCTCCAGCAGTTTGTCTGTTGTTCGCCTATAAGCCTCAAATGCGGAAGAGCTCTCCTTAAATTCTGCTAATTTCAACCCTTGTGGATGGTACTTTGAAGGAACATTAGAACATGAGGAGACTACTTCAGCCCTTGAGCTTGTTCCGTATTCAATGTGATCTTGGCCGATCTGTGGCCTCCACCAAATATGCATTTTCTCCACATAAACTTCATTACCTTTGGTTAACAAAAATCTATCATTATGAGATTTAAAATAAACAATAGGTTTTTGACCAATTACAATTTGTAGAAGGGATTTCCAAATTCCTGCCATGCTCTGCACATATCAAGTACTTCCTGACTTCACTACTGAAAATTTGACTGTAAATTTTAGATTACTGCCTTGTCCTACATTTTGCCACCCATCGGTATTATTTTCTCCTCATCAACCTTTTCAGCCCCCGTTTATGTTATGATTAATCTTTAATTCACAGGACAGAGACAGGCCATTTGGCCCAGGCAATTCATGGTAACATTTACGTTCTTCTTGAATCTCTCCTCACTTTCCGCGTCTGTTTTAGTATAACCCTATTTCCTTACACCACATCTATTTGTTTAGTTTTCTCTTAAATGCTTATATACTATTCATTACAAATTCTCCTCATGACCACAAATTCCAAATTTATTTTACATTTGGACTTTTCCTCTGAATTTGTTTTTTCATTATTTGGTGACATTATTTTCATTATTTGCTCTTTCCACCAAGTGGGAAAACTCTCTAATGTGTCCAGTTAGGAAGGAAGGCAAGGGTTAGAAATTTGATCAAGGAAGAGGAGAGATCCAGCCAAGGATGGGACAATGGTGGGGTATGGGAGCACAACTAATCCAAGAGTAGTTCTGGAAAACAATCTGTCTTCTGGGTCTGGTAACTCCTGCCTTCCCTCAGCTCCTCAGCTTCTCAGCTTCTCAAATGGCTGCCAAAATCTGAGGAACAGATTACTGACCTACCTCTCCAGAATGGGTTACTCAGATGATTTCAAACATAGCAAAGGAAAACTGTTACTTGGGATTTTCACAATAGGCTTGGAGGTGTTTTCACATTTCTCCCAGTTTAATTATTGTCCAAACATTTTGCTCCCATCATAAGTTAGGGGTTAAAACTCTAACCGTCACTTTATAGACAATACCTTGCAATTGTCTACAGCAGACCAAAATTCATATCATATATCATTCAGTGAAATGTTCATTTCATTTACTTTAATAGCACATTTTTGGATATTCAGAACATCATTTCACAGACTGCCAATATTATGGAACACCATGATGTAGAAGGACAATAACAGTATTCAGGAAGACATATACTTTCCGGAAAAGTGGGCAAATTCATACTTAAGGAAGAATGAGGAGTGGTAATATAAACCGATTCATACATTTAAAGGAAGTCCATAAATAGAGACTTGAGGACAAACTATATACAGATCTTTGAAGGATATGGAACAAGTTAAAGCTATTAAAAAGGCATACATGTGTGAGAGAGAGAGAGAGAGAGAGAGAGAGAGAGAGAGTTAGAGAGTGAGTGAGAGAGAGAGTGAGAGAGAGAGAGAGAGAGAGAGAGAGAGAGAGAGAGAGAGAGAGAGAGAGAGAGATATCATTAGCAAGAAAGTCACAACCAACCTTCATAATACACTGGGTAGACCATGCATTCTGTCCTAATAGAACATAGAACACTACAGCACAGTACAGGCCCTTCGGCCCACAATGTTGTGCCGACATTTTATTCTGCTCTAATATCTATCTATCTAACCCTTTCCTCCCACATAGCCCCCTATTTTTCTATCATTCATGTGTCTATCTAAGAGTGTCCCTAATGTATCTGCTCCCACAACCTCTCTGTGTAAAAACCTTACCCCTGATATACCCCCATACCTTCCTCCAATCACGTTAAAATTATGTCCCCTCGTGTTAGCCATTGTCTCACTGGGAAAAAGTCTCTGACTCTCCACTCGATCTATACATCATATCATCTTGTAAAGCTCTATCAAGTCACCTCTCATTCTCCTTCTCTCCAAAGAGAAAAGCCCTAGCTCACTCAACCTATCCTCATAAGACATGCTCTCCAATCCAGGCAACATCCTGGTAAATCTCCTCTGTACCCTTTCTAAAGCTTCCATGTCCTTTCTATAATGAGGCGACCAGAACTGAACACAATACTCCAAGTGTGGTCTGACCAGAGTTCTATAGAGCTGCAATATTACCTCACGGCTCTTGAACCCAATACCCCGACTAATGATGGCCGACACTCCATATGCCTTCTTAACAACCCTATTGACCTGCGTGGCAACCTTGAGGGATCTATGGACGTGGACCCCAAGATCGCTCTGTTCCTCCACACTGCTAAGAGTCCTGCCATTAACCTTGTATTCTGCCTTCAAATTCGATCTCCCGAAGTATATCACTTCACACTTATCCGGGTTGAACTCCATCTGCCACTTCTCAGCCCAGCTCTGCACTCTATCAATATCCTGTTGTAATCTACAGCAACCTTCTACCCTATCCACAACACCACCAACCTTTGTATCATCAGCAAACTTACTAACCCATCCTTCCACATAGTTCTTCCAATGTCATTTTAAAAAAGTAAAGATAAAGATTTTATTTTTAAGTACTACATTAGGAACATTAAAGTATATTGAAAACTCTTAAAGACTTCCACAACTCTAAGGTACTTGTAGGCTTTCTACAAAACTGGCAGTATTGGAAGAACTATTTGGAGTGAGATTTATGTTTGGCAAGAGTGATACAGATGGCAAATTCATTTAATGACATATGGAGCCATGGTTATTCTTCAGAGTGACAGATACCCAATCGATCACAAATTCAAACCAAAAATGAATGAGGTGCTTGACAGGTCTACTGCTGAACTTTGGAGAATCACTTCAGAGTGAAGAACCTGGACCTATACTATTGCTCTCTGTTACATGTGGCAAGCTCTATGGATGCTTTCAATGTTCCTGCATTCGTTAATGTCCAAACAATGGTTAGATTTTAACATTGGGAACAAGTAAAGAACCACCAAACTAAACTGTAAGATCTGATGTTTTTATAAAAGCATACCAAGTATATGAATATGCACATAAACATACAGATTAGAACCAGGAGGAGGCCACTAGGCCTTTGAGCCTGTTCCACCATTTTATAATATTATGGTTGACCCAATTGTAACCGCAACTCCACATTCCCATCTACCTGTGGTAAACTTCACCCATTGCTTCTCAAGAATCCATCTACCTATGACTTAAATATACTCAGATTCTAATTCCAATGTTCTTTGAGGAAGAGAGTTCCAAATTGTCTTAACTCTCGGAGGGAAAAAAATTCATCTCAACATTGTCTTAATTAGGTGACCTGATACTTTTCAACAGTGATCCCTAGTTCTGGATTCTCCAACCAGAGGAAACATCCTCTCCACATCCACCCTGTCGAGATGTCTCAGGATTGTGTATGATTCAGTCAAGTTGCCTCTCACTCTTCTCAACTCCAGTGGATATCAACCTAACCTGTCCAACGTTTCTTTGTATGGCAGCAACAAGCAGTCTGCTGGAGGAATCCAACGGATCGAGCAGCATCTGTGGGAGCAAAGGAATTGTCGACATTTTGGCTCGAAACCCTGCATCAGGCCTCCCACAGATGCTGTCTGACCTGCTGAATTCCTCCAGCAGGTTGTTTTTTGCTCCAGATTCCAGCATCTGCAGTGTCTTGTGTCTTCTTTCTTTGTAAGGCAGCTGGCCCATTCCAGGTATTAGTCTAGCGAACCTTCTCTGAACTATTTCCAATGCATTAATATCACTTCTTAAACAAGGACACCAATATTGTACACAATACCAGATGTAGTCTCTCCTGTGCCATAAAAATGTAATGCAATACTTATGGTCTACTGGGCATATACTCCTTCTATATGCTGTCCTTCTATATGTTTCTGGGACCTGTACTATCAACAGCAAAGATACCACCATTGCTTTCTCTGCAAAATCCTCCAAATCCACTGAAAGGATAAGTGAACCACATCAGTGTTCCCTCCCATGGCAACATCCCCAGCATTGAGGCCCTAGTTACACTCACTCGGCTCTGTTCGGGCAGACCAGGTCACCTGCACACCTGACACTAATCTCCTGAAACAGACACTCTTTTCTTAGCTCTGTCACAGGAAGAGATCACCAGGCGGACAGAAGGAAAGATTCAAGAATATGCTTAAAGCTGCTTTAAAAATTGCAATTTCCCCACAGACCCTTGGAAGCTCTGTCCCATAGTCGCTCAAGGTGGAGAGAAGGGGCATTTAGAATGATATTGAGAAACTTGAGTCTAAGCATTGAGAGCTCAGAGAAGCCTTTGTAAAAATAGCAGAAGGAGTGCACCACTGCATAAGCTACCCACCCACCCACTCTGTCAGGCACCTTCTGCCCTATCTGTGCAAGGATCTGCCGTTACCACACTGGCCTCATCGGTCACCAGCTATGCTTTGAAGATCTACGATTCACTTCTACTGAGCTTACTGAAGCAGTGAAAGCTGTCATTAAGCTTTATTCTTTTTCCATTGTATGAAGAAACAGATATCTTTGTTTCTTGTTAAAATAGGATACTGATGCTTCTCTCAGGCAGACCTTGTAGGCTATAACCTTCTCTACTGATCTAGCAAAACTAAAGGAGGAAGCAGTTGAATTATATAAATAGGTATAAGGAAGAAGTGAGCAGGGCCAGTCCCCTTACCATTCTTGATAATAACCACCCAATGAACTATCATAATGTTTTATTCATGTTAAAATCCACCATACCAATGTTGATGACAGGGAACAAGAATGGTTGATTAGTGATGAGATGTTTGCCCTACAGTTATGGCTTACGGCAGTGAAAACCAACACATCTGAGTTTCTGCCCCGTAGCTGTGGGGTGCAAGACATCCACAAGACAATGGGACTCACATGGTGACAAGTTTTAATGGTGCAGGCCAGATGCATTCTAAGTTCTTGTACAAGATGGCTGCAAAAATCAAGATGAGTTCTTAAGCACAAAACAAGTGACTTCAGAAAATTTATTGTGCTCTGCATATAACTACCCTGTCGAAAGAATTATTACTTTCTAAATCTCCATGAAAGTGTTGATTTCAAACTGACCTACAAATACCCAAGATTTGGGTCCCCATATTCCTCACTTCACAGTGCTCATTCCTCTACTTTCTTCTCTCCCTGCCTTGTGCTGCCAGGAATTACCTGTGCCAGTCTGCCAGGGAAAGCCCATCCAACTCATGGGGCTGAAAAACTATTTGAAGTGTGGCCAGCAACAAATTGGGGGATAGGATGCAAGTGTTAAATTTTACATCTTAATGGTGAAGATTGGATTGCAGGGACATATCCTCCAAGGGCAGGAGGGATGCAAATCATGGTGAATTAATTTGAAGGACTGAGGTTACACCTCCTGGTCCTTAAGCAGTGTTATTGTTGTGGAGTAAAAGAACGTTAAGTCTGTACTTAAACCAAACAGGCAAGTATTTATTAATGATGTATCACCTGGAGGAGGGTGAGCATATGGACACTTTGAGATTGGGCCCCTGCTGGTGAAGGATCATAAATGAATATTTCTCTGTTTGATTCTTTTGTTCCAGAAAGCACTTACCTCTCATGCCCAGTATTGCTCCCTCCCTTTAATCATTGGGATTCCTCTGCCCCACCCGCTGTCTTTAAATAAACATGGCTGCTAAAAACTGTGGCATCCAGCATCATTTAAACAGCAAAATGTAGACATTTGTCTTAGTCATGTGCAATAAACACATGGTAGTAATGTATATGTGCTGCATTCTTTTTCTGAAACTTGATTACTTCGATGGAATCAAATTTTAGAAACAGAGTTCACATACATTGAACAGCTTAGTGTTTCAAACATTACTTTGCAACATTTGGGAAATTTGACCAGATGTTTCATGTCATCAGGCACCCTCATGCAATTCCTGCCTGAGGCACACACTCTTTTTGAGGCTTTGTGAGTGATTTTGGACCACACTGTCCTGGGAGTGACTGTCAATGGGCACTTGTAGGACTTCATGTTCTTCACACCACAACATAGTACTCTGCAGCATAGTACTTTACATATATCCTCTGCACTGATACAACTTCCCAATATACCCTGTCCCCAATCATCCCTCCAAACTGCCCCCCACCCCCCCTACCACCATTTGCTGCAATCCCAATCAACATCTCTCTTCAACCAAAGCACTCCAATCCTTGGGTGCAGCTGAAGTTTTGTGTGGTGGGTGCACAACCAAACTCACCACTGGTGCCCTTTTTCTGCATTGGTGTAGCTCTCTGAAGGATGACTAGAATCTCCATGCAATAGGCTCTTCTCTTACATGGTTAGTACACATGGCTGAGAACAAATTTCTACACAAAGCTCTTAAGAGAAAAATACCTTCCATAAAAACTTAATGACAAAAGCAGACGTAGACTATTCGACACTCAAGGCTGCTTTGTTGTCTAATAATGATCTTAGTTGTTCTTTTATATTAGCACCACTTTCCTGCAGTAACCCCATATCCTCTGTTGCCAATCAACAGCTTTGCACCTTGCCTAGGATGATAGCTACCTTCCATCTATCTCCCAATATTGTTCCCTCTTGTTCCTGGGATGCAGTTTAATGTCACCAGTATCTTCTATTAGCCAGAATCACTAGTTCACACATGTGAGTTTACAAAAAAAAACACTTGATTATTTGAAAGTGTCCATTAATGAAATTTAGTTATGGGACCTAATTAAGCTAATCATAACATTTTGGTGTATACCTATTTGAAAGGACATCAGTGCTATTAACCTTTTCATTCTGTGTCAGTACAATCAACCTGCAAACAAATGCCTTGACAGGGCACACTTTGTACTGGCTGTGCTGCTGTCTGGGTCAATTTACCACCGCTGAGGGGTAATAGACCATGGCTCTATTAAAAGCACATTTGAACTATGGTTATATTATTATTATTTTGGTTATATCATTTTTATTATTTTGTATCAGGATGAAGAGGATTTTCTGAAAATCAAATGCGTAAATCAGAAAACAGGTCTTCAATCTAATTCCCAAACCACTGAACCTGAGAAACAGCACTCATCCAACATAACTAAATACTTCTAGCTTGGTTTCTTGAAGATATTGTAAATGTCACCCTGGTGATTGCTTTGCTCTTGTCTTTGGGAATTGTTTGCATGATCTGATTTGCATCCTGTCAGTGAAAAAAAAAGTGGGTTACATAAGGAAAATGGGAAAAGAATTCATCTAAAGTGAGGAACACCAATTACAGCAAGTAAGGTTTATTAAACATTGTAATGTATATTACTATATCACATTAAAATTGAGGGTGTCAGGAATTAATAATATTTAGCTGTTTATTTTCACTGCTGGAATTAAACCAAAGTTTGAGATGGGATACCTTTGCATGAGCCTAGTGTATTAACAACTGCAATGCAGCCTTAGAAATGGAATGACATGAAATCTTGTGCTAGATCCATCTGTAAAAAAGTTGGAGTTGGTTAGTTTTCTCTGTTCATAATATCTATTAGGAAATAGAAGGTGTTGTGGCGGCCCGCACACGCAGGACTCAAACAGGCATCGGGAGCCGCCGGCAGACACGCAGTAGCACGTTTTGAACTACCCGCTTGGGGCGGACCCTCCGGGGACAGTCGGACGTCACTTCCGCCCCACGGGTCGCAGGGGCCCTTGGGTAGGGAGTTTTCACGCGCTTTGTGGAATGAGTAAAGGTTTGTGAGTTCAGTGCTCTCTGCCTCTGTGTGTTCCTTGAGTAGCACGTTGCATGCGGCTACATTGGTGACCCCGACATTCCAGACAGCATCTGGAGCCGGCGACTCAGCGACCAGCCATGAGTTCGAGCAACTCGCACAGTGCGGTCTCTCTGAAGCTCCTGACCTTCTGGGCCACTCAGTCCCACGTTTGGTTCAAGCAGGCTGAGGCCCAGTTCAATATCAGAGACATTACAGCCGACGCCATGCGGTACTACTACGTGGTCAGTGCGCTCGACCAGGACACGGCAGGCTGGATCATCGACTTCCTACACCAGCCACCAATGGAGAACAGGTACACTAAGCTTAAGGTGCTCCCGATCCGTACCTTCGGACTCTCCCGCCACGAACGAGCCGTGCTGCTCCTACACATGGATGGTCTGGGCGACCGCATGCCATCCGAGCTCATGAACGATATGTTGGTGCTCATGGATGGCCATAAGCCATTCCTTTTATTTGAGCAGTTGTTCCTCGAGCAAATGCCAGAGAACATTCGCCTCCTCCTCGCAAGTGAGGATTTCAGCGACCCACACGGGGTCGTGGCTAAAGCAGATGTCCTTTGGCAGAATAGGCAACGTGGAGCAGCCTCCATCGGCCTAGCCATGAGCGCGCGTCCCAAAGCCCAGACCCCACAACCGAAGCCGTCGAGACCCACTGTGGAAAAGGACGAAGGTTTGGAATGGCTGGCGCTAATGGCTATGACAGCTGGCCACCGAGACAGCCTCCTGTACCTCCGGAACCGACACTCTGGGCAGCGCTTCCTGGTAGACACCGGAGCCAAAGTCAGCGTACGTCCCCCCTCGAACATGGACACTCGTAACGTGGTCCCAGGCCCCAAACTCACCGCTGCAAATGGCACCAGTATTCGGACATATGGCTCGCGAACTATCCCACTGCGTTTCGGGTCCAGCCGTTTCACTTGAACTTTCACGTTGGCAGCGGTGTCACAGCCACTACTAGGGGCAGATTTCCTACGAGCCAACTGCCTCCTGGTCGACCTAAAAGGCCGGTGTTTGGTCCATGCTGAGACGTTCCAGACTTTCCAGCCAGGAGAAGCCAGGCTACCGGCCCTCCACCTGGATTCCGTTACCCTCTCGGGTAACGAGTTCACCAAGGTGTTGGCAGAATTCCCCTCCATAGTCACCCCGCAGTTCTCCACAGCCGACCCCAAGCACGGCGTGCAGCACCACATCCCCATGTAAGGACTGCATCTGCACACCCGAGCTCGCAGGCTCCCACCCGACAAGCTCCACCTCGCCAAGGAGGAGTTCCGTGAGATAGAAGAGATGGGAATCGTACACCGCTCAGACAGCCCGTGGGCATCCCCGCTGCACATGGTGCCCAAGTCCGCAGGAGGATGGAAGCCCTGTGGAGACTAAAGAAGGCTCAACGACGCCACAACTGCCGACAGGTACCCGGTACCCCACATCCAGGATTTCACGGCGAATCTGCATGGAGCGACCATCTTCTCAAAAATCGACCTGGTCATGGGATACCATCAGATCCCAGTGCACCCTGACGACGTGCCCAAGACAGCCCTCATCACTCTGTTCGGCTTGTTCAAATTCCTGAGGATGCCTTTCTGTCTCAAGAATGCAGCTCAAACTTTCCAAAGGCTCATGAACTCGGTGGGACGCGGCCTGGATTTCGTTTTCATTTACTTGGACGATATCCTGGTGGCCAGCAGTTCACACCAAGAGCACGTGGCACATTTGCGCCAGCTTTGCCAACACCTGAGCGACCATGGACTGGCAATCAATCCGGTGAAGTGCCAGTTCGGGCTGACGGAGATCGACTTCTTGGGCCACAGAGTCAACCGAAATGGCGCAGTTCCCCTACCAGACAAGGTCCAGGCCATCTGCCAGTTTCCCAAGCCCAGCACGGTCAAGGGCCTGCAGGAGTTCGTAGGGATGGTCAGCTTTTATCATGGGTTCATGCCGGCGGCGGCACGCATCATGAGACCCTTTATCAGCCTGATGGCCGACAAGACCAAAGAGGTGGCACGGGACACAGAGTCCATGGAGGCGTTCGAGCAGGCCAAGGAGGAGTTGGCAAAGGCAGCCCTCCTAGTGCACCCGAGAGTTAATGTGCCCACGGCACTCACAGTCGACACTTCCAACACAGCAGTTGGCGGAGTCCTGGAGCAGCTCGTCGAGGTCCAGTGGCGAAAACTTGCTTTCTTCAGCCGGCACCTACGGCCACCAGAGGTGAAGTACAGTGCTTTGGACAGAGAGTTGCTAGCACTGTACCTAGCTGTCCAGCATTTCCGGTACTTCCTCAAGGGAAGGGAGTTTACCGTGTATACAGACCTCAAGCCCCTCACCTTCACACTGGCCAAGGTATCGGACCCATGTTCGGCTCGGCAGCAGAGGCACCTGTCCTTTATTTCAGAATTCACCACGGACGTCTGCCACATCGCAGGGAAGAACAACGTTATCGCCGACACACTTTCTCGCCCCTGCCTTCACTCAGGGGGCATATCGTCCTCAGGAACAGACTACGCAGGGCTGGCGGAAGACCAACGGTCGGATACCGAGATCCCGGCTTACCCGCACCACCGTTCCGGGGCTCCAGTTGGAGGACGTCCCCATTGGCCCAGCAGCGGATCGACTCTTGTGAGACGTGTCTACTGGCAAACCCCGACCCGTGGTACCAGCAGCCTGGAGGCACCGGGTGTTCAACACGCTGCATGACCTGGCCCACCCGTCCATCTGGGCATCCATCAAGCTGGTAGCAGACAGATTCATCTGGCACAGTTTGCACAAGCAGGTCGGACACTGGGCCAGGACCTGCGTACACTGCCAGACCGCCAAAGTCCAGCAGCACGTGAAGGCTCCCCTCCACCAGTTCCAGCCGATGCACGGGAGGTTCCAACACATCCATGTGGACATCATTGGCCCCCTGCCAGTCTCCCGGGGTGCCAGGTATATCTTTACCATGGTACACAGGTTCACAAGATGGCCGGAAGCCATTCCGCTCACAGACACGTCCACTGAGTCTTGCGCCAGGACGCTCTTTGCAAACTGGATCGCCAGGTTCGGCCTCCCAATGGACATCACCTCCGACAGAGGGGCACTGTTCACGTCTGGTTTGTGGACAACACTGACGCAGCTCCTGCGCGCCCAGCTGCATCACGCCACAGCGTACCATCCCTAGTCCAACGGTTTGGTACAGTGATTCCACCGGTACCTCAAATCAGCCCTGATAGCGTGCCTCAGGGGCCACAACTGGACAGATGAGCTTCCCTGGGTCCTACTGGGCATCCGCACAGCCCCCAAGGAGGACCTGGGCACCCCCTCAGCGGAATTGGTCTACAGCGCCCCCCTGATGTTCCCGGGCGAGTTCTTTCCAGAGGCCCGAGGTTCGGAAGATACTCCAGCAGCGGTACTAACGAGGCTGCGGAACAAGGTAGGGATCCTGGCACTGGTCCTGACCTCCAGGCATGGTTCTATGCCATCCTTCACCCCTAAAGACCTCCGAGACTGTGAGTACGTTTTTATTCGCAGGGGCATGCACAGGTCACCTCTACAGCGGCCGTACGAAGGACCCTTCAAGGTGATCCGGCACAACGGATCCACGTGTGTCGTGGAGGTGGGTGGCCGGGAAGAGACTTTTACAGTGGACCGCCTCAAACCGGCGCACTTGGACATTGAGCAACCAGTGAGGGTACCCGCACCGTGCCGGTGTGGCCGGCCACCCAGGCAAGCCACATGGATTGGGGGCTTCACTCCCCTGATGGACGTTTCTGGGGGGGTGGGTGGTGTGGCAGCCTACACACGTGGGACTCAAACCACCATCGGGAGTCGCGGGCAGGCACGCAGTAGTGCGTTTTGAAATACCCGCTCGGGGCAGACCCTCCAGGGACAGTCGGATGTCACTTCCGCCCCGCGGGTCGCAGGGACCCTTGGGTAGGGAGTTTTTGCGTGCTTTGTGGAATGAGTAAAGGTTTGTGAGTTCAGTACTCTCTGCCTCTGTGTGTTCCTTGAGTAGTCCGTTGCATGCGGCTACAGTGTATCAATATCTGAAGATTCATGGAAGAAATGGGCAAGTAAAGGCTATTGGTGGAGGCTATTTCTATGTTTCTAGGCAATATCTGAAAAATAGCGCATCAATCATATAAATGGGTCAGTGGTGCAGCTTTGAGTTATATTAATAACATCTATATGGGCATAGGTATAATACAAATAAAGGTCAGTTATAAAAGGAAGTTGAGTGAGCAGAACTGTAGCAGCAAACTGTCTAAAAGACACGTAAGAGAAGATTGGAAAAGTAAATAAGGCAAAAATAGTGAAATGGTCAAGGAGGAGAATGAAGGACAATAACCCATTGTCACAATGCACATGGTATAAGTTGCGACTTGTTGGAGTATTCTCACTGCTGTAAGTGGGGCAAAGTCAGCTTGCAGGGTCTTAGACAGGGAATAATGAAACTAGTTGAGAGTCAACAGCATACCCATGTAAAGAGAGAGAAGAATGGAGAAAAAGAAACATCTTTCTTGTGCTCAGGCTTCAAAAGAGGGGCCTGAGATTTTAATGTTTGGAGAGAGGAAATATTAAAACCATTGAGCCATTGCTGAAACAGGAATCAAAGGCATTTGGAGAGACTGAGGATTAGTTTTTGAGGAGGCTTGGAAAGAGTGGCAGATAAAGGAAGGACAGGTGAGAGAAGAGCAGGAGGAAGGGATAAGATCTAGGTCAGCATTAAGAGGGGAAGCACCTTCACTGATGAGCTCATCTGTAGATAGAAAAAGACATAGTTTAATTCAGCATTGTGTTCAGCATAGGCATTGTAGGCCAAAAGGCCTGTTCCTGTGCTGCACTGTTCTATGTTCAATAATTTCATAGTCTAACAACACAGAAACAGATCCTTTGGCCCTTCCTGTCGATGCTGATCATTGATTACCCATCTATTCTAATTGCATTTTCTAGCATATGGCCTCTATGCCTTTGCAATTCAGGAGGTCCATAATGGCCATGAAACCTAATATCTAGACTTACATATGAAGAAAGCCTCATCTTAATGGGATATTGGGGACCTATAATTACCAGTGAAATCATCCCCCAAACAGCCCCTTCAGCAGACCAAAGTAGTGGGAAAAGGGTTTCAACATGTTAAGAATCCTCTTCATCTTTTAATTGCATTGCATCTTTTATCCATATTTGGAATACTGTCTCAGCATTTCAGTAAAGTAAATTCCTTATATTAAGTACCAGGTTTTGCAAGTTTAGGCTCAAGAAGATAGTGTTGTAATTGGCAGACTTAATATGGAATATTTCATATGTGCCAATCATTTTTATTTACTTCAGGACATTGATGAAGAAATCGAGGTTGAGTATAATATCCTGCAAGCACTCTCGGATCATGAAAATGTTGTCAAGTTCTATGGAATGTACTATAAGAAGGATGTAAGAAATAAACATCAGCTTTGGCTTGTACTGGAGGTAGGAATTCCTGGCTTTACAGAAACTACCAACTGATACTCTTTTCTGTTTGCAGCCCCAATCTTCAGAGTGACAAATCTTAATTCCATGTGATTAGATGATTGTATTTTTTTCTTAATGAGTACCGGTGTCTAAGTTATTGAATGATAATGAGGAACACCATTGTTTACATTGGAGAAAGAATAAGAAATACCTCGTAATACACTGGAATTTGCCATTCATGAATAGGGTTTTTCTTATAGATAACATGCTGTTAAATGAATAACTCTATTAGATTACAATGAAAATGATAGTATCTTGTTATTCTGATTTTTTTAAACATATGTTTTAGTGGGTAGTATTGTAACTGCGGAGGGTATTGGAATATTCCCCACCCAGTCTTGTTAACAAAGCTACATTCATCCAATTTTCTCCATGATTTATTGAAGCTTGCAGTTTCTCTATCTCACAACATTTCAATAAAAATGTGTTATTGCAATGATGCAAATGTATCAGAGAAATTTCTAGAATGCACTAAATATTAATCATAAGATAAAATGGTAGAACAAATTTTCATATGTTTCATTAGGTGATCAATAATCTTTGCACTTAATCCATTTAATAAGTGATCTCAACTGTATCACTGTATTGTTCCAAAGTACCAGAACACAGTAGTTAACGCTATGGATTATCAATTATAATATTTATTCATCAAAATGTACATCAGAGTAACTAGTATCATTATCAACAGACATTCTCATAATTAATATAAAAAAGAAACAATGAAATATTCAAAAAAACATTGCTGCACTGGAGATGGTTCATCAAATTGCAATCATTTGTTACCAAAGTCATTCAACAAAATGTGTTGATATCATTCACTGAAAAATAACCATGTCATTCAAAGAATGTGTTCATATTATTCATCAGAATGTATCCAACTCATTCAGCAGAATGTGCACATGCCATTCACAGAACAATTATGCAAATAGAATTTTAATTCTTAATAATCATTTCTCTAAATTGAATCAATCTCTGACCCTCACTTTCAAATCATTTATTGATATTCACTTCCCAATTATTTCAATTCTTCAATGCAATTCTTGTGTGCCTTTATCCATTTTAAAAGTTAAAGTACTTATTTCTTTCTAATACTTCCTTTATGAGATCTTTTTAATAACTGCACCAGGAACTAGCAAACCTGCCTGAAGACCTGCTGGTGTAAGTTACTGTTGTCTAATTGTTGATGCTGTTAAAAATGTTTGAGCAAATGACAGCGGTAACCTTTGCTTTTATAGATTTTTAACAGCTCCATTGTTTGTTGAACTATATCAGCAGAAGACTGCTTTGTACTTCTTTATGTGAAAAAAAATTTTTCATAACTTCTAAATGTTTAATATCTTTCACTTGAAAAAGAAAACAATAGGATTCCATTCAATTATGGTAGCAAGTTGAATGCAATTCTCATACAGCCTAAATTCAAGAGCTATTATTGCTTTATAATTTTGCATATTTAAGCTAATTATGATTTGATAGGAACTATTTCTGCAATCATAGCCCATTGCGTGATACTGCAGCAGAAAACAAAGCAACAGATATTGCCCCTTAAAAAGCTATCTTTTGGATACAAACAACTGTTTAAACATAAAGTGATGAACCAAAAACCATAGAACTGCAGCTATTGGAAATCTGAATTTATAAAGGAAACTGCTAGAGATGCTCAGCAGGTCAGGCAGCAACTATGGAGAGAGAATCAAAGTTAACACTTCAGTGCAATTACCTTTCATTAGAACTAGACAAAGTTAAGAAACAAGTTTTTTTAAGTGGCAGAGGAGGGAGAGGGATGAGAACAAAGAGAATGTCTGTGATAGGGTGGAGACCAAGAGCTCTTAACCAAGAAAAATGATGATGGTGCCAGTGGAAAGATGCTTGTTAATTGCATACAATCTACCTAAAAAGTACTTCCTTAAAAAATGCCTCTGTAATCCCTCCACCAACCATATCCTTAATTAGTCAACTCTTCCTTTAAGAAAGTGTTACGGACTCAGTGAAAGTCCCTTTAAGATAGAGAGTGTGTGTGTATGTGTGTGTGGGGCGTGCTTACGTCAATAGAAGATAAAGGATGTAATGACGTTGTTGAAGAAGTTAGAAGAAGAAAGAGAGAGAGAGAGAAGGGAGAGAGACACCAGCCTGCTTGTTTTCTCTATCGATGGATGAGAAACAATAACTGTGTTTGCCACTGAAATCCATGTATGGAAATTGGAAGTAATCCGGTGGAGTTCACTTTGTTGCTGACCTGTAGAAGGAAACAGGTATTTGTGTGGACGACCACGATTCGGATGCTTTTTGGGGTGAGGAAGTCACTACCGAGTAAACACTGGAGTGTCGTTTGGGTTCCATCGTGGAACATTTGGATTTCGTATGTACTCTCTCTATGTTTTTCTACATCTACGTCTTATCTTCTGACAACGGTGGTTGTTGAAGAAGCCCTTGCTCATGTTTCACCTTATGGCTTGCGGAACTGAACTTTAAGAACCATTCCGGAACTGAGAGTTTTGGACTTTGCCACACACACACGAAGAGTTTAGTTTTGGGGTTAACGTTCGAGGTTTAACATTTTTGAATTCTAACATACTAACATTTTTACTTTTATTTTACATATTATCATAAGTAGTGATTAATAAAATAGTTTTTAACACTAAATCATGCTCAGTGTGTTTCTTTTGTTGCTGGTTCGTGACAAAAGAAAGAATTAAAGAAACCTTTAAGAAAGAATTTTAATATAAGAACGCACGACGAGTTTCCATACATTTTTAAGATTTTTAAGATACCTTTATTAGTCACATGTACATCGAAACATACAGTGAAATGCATCTTTTGCATAGAGTGTTCTGGGGGCAGCCCGCAAGTGTCGCCATGCTTTCGGCGCCAATATAGTATACCTACAACTTCCTAACCCGTACATCTTTGGAATGTGGGAGGAAACTGGAGCACCCAGAGGAAACCCACGCAGACATATGGGGAGAACGTACAAGCTCCTTACAGACAGTGGCCAGAATGGAACCCGGGTCGCTGGCACTGTAATAGTGTTATGCTAATGGCTATACTACCGTGCCTGCACCTATTCTACCAATGCTGAGTTGGATCATAGCCCAAATCGAATTAAATTGCTCAGGCCTGAAAGATTTTCTCCTTAAATTCTTAACACAGTGATGCAAACCACTAGGCTTCTACAATGTCTTGGATCTGTGTCACAACACAATCCCCATTATATTTAGTCTACCACAACTTGCTTCTCTACTTCCAAGACATGTTAACAATAAGTATAACCAACTGGCCTGGTGCATGAGTCTTCCGAACAGGTGCCATGCTGTTGCACCTGCTGCACATACACCCTCCACCACAGAAGCTGCATTGACCACAAGAACTGAGAGTGATGGAAAATGTGCTGCATTTGGCTGGAATTCATTGTGTGCTATGGGACAAGATCAAACAGCTGGATTGTGCTGGTCACCAGCCAGTGTACTGTGGAGAACAATCAACTAGCTGCAATGAGTGGGTCAGCCTGTTCCAGAATTCCCTTCTGATGTATTGCAATGGACAGGTCAGAAATGCACCGTGTTTTAAAATAGATATATTTTTATTATTGTTTTAAATATTCTTTATATTTTAATTATTTAAATATATTCCCACTGTTTTTAAAAGTCTCTGGTTATCACTGATATTAAAACATAGTTAAGAAGATCTTTGACAGCAGCAAGCTATTCCCATGTGCCTGCTGCTCTTGCCTTTCATGTTAATAGAGTTCATGGGTTTGGGAGATGTTGTGGGAGAAGCTTAGATGAGTAACTGTAGTGCATTTGTGTACTGCAGTCATTGTGCACCAGTGGTGGAAGAAATGAATTATTTATGGAGTCGGATGGGACAATCAAGTGGACTGCTTTATCCTGAGTGTTGTTGAGCTTCTTGAGTGTCGTTAGAGCTGCACTCATCCAAGCAAGTGAAGAATATTCTATCGTGCTCCTGGCTTTTGTTTGGTGGAACACCATGGGACGTCTGGAGGTGAGCCTCTCACAGAATGGTTCCCAGCCTGTGGTCGATGGTAACCACAGGATGTTGATGAAAGAGATTCAGTGATGATAAAGCCTTTGAATGACATGGATGGATGAAAGGATTCTTGTTGGAGATGGTCATCATCTGGCACTTGTGTGGTGCCGGTATTACTTCCCACTTTTCAGCCCATGACAGATGGATGTCTAGGTCTTGTTGCGCGTAGGCATGGACAAATTCATTTACTAAAGAGTGAATGGAATTAAACATAGTGCAAACATCAGAGAACATTCTCACTTTTTACCTTATGATGGAAGGAAAGTCATTGCTAAAGCAGCTGAAGATAGTTGACCCTACAACATTGCCCTGAGAAATGTGATTTTCTGGGCCTGGTCCGATTCACCTCCGACAACTCCAACCATCCACCTTTGTACAGGGAATGCTTTCCACCTGATGCCCGTTAACTTCAGTTCCACCAGAGCTCCTTGAAGGCCCAATCAGTCAGATGCTGCCTTGACGACAAGGGCAGTCACTCCCACCTCACCTCTGGAACTTAGTTCTTTGGTCTATATTTGAACCAAGGCTGTGATGTGATCCGGAGCTGAGTGACATTGGTGAAACCCAAACTGGGCATCATCAAGAAGGTTATTAAAGAATAAGTTCTCCCTTATAGCACGAACAATGACACCTTCCATTATTTGCTGATGATTGAGGCCATAGACTGGATTTGTTCTGCCTTTTCTGAACAGGGCATACCTGGATAATTTTCCAAATTAATGGGTGGAATCAAGTGTTTAATTGGTACTACAACATCTGAACGTAGATATGAATGCTTCAGCCTTACATGGCCTTCATTGTTCAGGACTGGCTGGGGTAGGATTTGAACCCGGTACTTTTTATCTCAGATAGGAATGCTAGCCACAAAATGAAAGGTCCATTCATCCACTAAAACTTCAACACTGTTAAAGGCCTTTCAGATCGAGAGCCAGCTGGCTGGTTGAAACCCCCTGCTCTTTGACAACTGCCTTGCATACTTTTCCTTTTCAAGTACATAAAACTTCAGGAAGACAGTTATGATTTAGCTATACCTATCACAATGAGGAAATCTTCTACAAAAGTCATTGTAGAAGTATTCTGGTTTTATTTACTTTAAAAAATTTATTCACTTTACCAGCAACTGACATTCACCATTATCATTGGAAACAACTGTTTCTTTTGACAAGAATGAGTTCTGCAATTTTCGACAGTCATGCTTTAATTCTGTTCTATCAGAGGTCAGCAGCTGCCAACATGAATCTATTGGTCCAATAGTTCTCCAGAACTGATTATCTGCCGGATTTAGTAGGTGAAGTAGTTCAGATTTCTTCATTAAGTATTACTTCATTGGCATTGATGGGAGTACAAGTCCACAAATTAGATCTTCCTTGTGGCCATTGGATTTATTATTTATTCATTTTTCAAGGATATGAATATCGTGGACAAGGCCAACATTTATTGCCCATCCCTTTGAGAGAGTGGTAGTAAGCTGCCTTCTTGAACTACTGCTGTCCTTCTGAAGAAGGTACGCCCACAGTTCCAGCATTGTGACCCAGCATTGATAAAAACAGTGACATCTTTCCACAAGAGGATGATGTGTGACTTGGAGAGTAACTTGCAGATGAAAAAGCTTATTCTGCTTGTTGCCGTGTTCTTCATTGGAATAGGGTTTATGAGTTGGTTAGGTGCTTTCACACAGGCAACATAAGCATTTGGAGATAATTCACACTATAACAAGAGTGCATCAGTGCGAGAGGGAATGATGGTTATGGTGGTTAGTGGAGCATCAACCAAGCTGATTGATTTATCCTGGTCATCTCCAAAGTCCTAAACCTGGGACTCAACTCCTCCTTTTGCAACTGGACCCTTGACTTCCTGACCGACAAGCCATATCCAATAAGGATAGACAGCAACACCTCCACCACGATTATTCTCAACACTGGAGCCCCACAAGGCTGCGTCCTCAGCTCTACTCCCTATACACTCACAACTGTATGGCCATATTCTGCTCTAACTCCATCTACGAGTTTGCAGATGATACCACTGAAGTGGCCATATCTCAAATAATGATGCATCAGAGTGTTGTCCCGATTTTAAGTTTCCACTCCTGTCTGCTGCAAAGTAACACAGTGCCACAGATTAATTCTGTTAAAACACATTTATTAGCAGTATACTGTGGGAGAATTCTCCTCAAACTCTCATGTCGAGTCTTTATCGGAGGTCTCCACAGTCCAAAAGAGCAGACAGAAATTTATACACATATTGTCACGCACACTTAATGAATTCAGCTCCACGAGTTTCGGTCAGGCTTCAGAGATCCAAAGGCAAACGTCGCACCTATTGTCCAACATAACTGAGTTATAATCAAGAGATTCAAAGACAGGTATCACCCTCGTTGTTTAGGACAAGCTTCCCACTCGTTGTTTATTGCACCCACCACCCTTATTGTCTAGCAGAACTGGTCTGCAACCAAGGTTCCAGACACAGTAATTATCACTTATCCATGAGTCAGTAGCTTGCGTGCTCTTGCTTGCAAGGTATTTTTCCATCAGCTATATGTATAGTCACAGTCAGTCACAGTTTCTTAACCTTTTACTTCCTCAAGAGTACGGGAAGGAGATAGAGAGCTTAGTAACAAGGTGTTATGACAACAACCTTTCCCTCAATGTTAGCAAAACAAGAGCTGGTCATTGAATTCAGGAAGGGGGGGCGGTGCACATGCTCCTGTCTACATCAGCGGTGCTGAGGTCAAGAGGGTTGAGAGTTTTGAGTTCCTAGGAGCGAACATCACCAATAGTCTGTCCTAATCCATCCACGCTGACGCCATGGCCAAGAAAGCTCACCGGTACCTCTACTTCCTCAGGAGGCTAAAGAAATTTGGCATGTCCCTTTTGACCCTCACCAATTTTTATCGATGCACCATAGAAAGCATCCTATCTGGATGCATCATGGCTTGGGATGGCAACTTCTCTGCCCGTAACAGCAAGAAACTGCAGAGAGTTGTGGACACAGATCAGCACATCATGAAAACCAGCTTCCCCTCCATGGACTCTGTCTACACTTCTCGCTATCACGATAAAGCAGCCAGCATAATCAAAGACCCAACCCACCCTGGACATTCTCTCTTCTCCCCCCTCCCATCAGGCAGAAGATACAAAAGCCTGAAAGCACATACAACCAGGCTCAAGGACAGCTTCTCTCCTGCTGTTATAAGACTACTGTATTGTTCACTAGTAAGATAAGATAGACTCTTGACCTCACAATCTACCTCACTGTGATCTTGCACCTTATTGTCTACCTGCAATGCACTTTCTCTGTACTGTAACACTTTATTCTCACTCTATTGTTGTTTTTACCTTGTACTACCTCAATGCACTGTTGTAATGAATTGATCTGTATGGACAGTATGCAAGACAAATTTTTCACTGTACCTCAGTACTTGTGACAATAATAAACCAATTTTACCAATCTTACCAATTTTATAGTGTCAAGCATCTTGAATGTTGGCACTGCACTCATTCAGGAAAGTGGAGAGTATTCTACAGTACTTCTGCCTTGTGCTTTATAATAGTGTCATAGCGTCATACAGCACTGAAACAGACCCTTTGGCCCACCACATCCATGCTGAACATTGTACATAACTATACTAATCCCATTTACCTGCAATTAGTCTGTACCCTTCCACGTCTTGGTGATCCAAGTACTTGTCTAGATGCTTCTTAAATGTTGTGAGACTACTTGCCTCCACCATCTCCTCAGTCAGGGCATTCCAGATTCCAACTACTCTGTGTGAAAAAATCCCCCCTAACCTCATACCTTTTACCTTAAACCTATGCCATCTTGTTTTAGACACCCCATTCATAGGAAAAACATTCTTATTAACTACCTCCCTCATAATTTTGTATATCTCTATCAGGTCACCTCTCAGCCTCCTCCGCTATGGATATGGATGGTGGAAAGGCTTTGGGGTGTCTGGAGGTGAGAAACTCACCACAAGACCCTCAACATCTGACCTATTCTTGTAACCACAGTGTTTATGTGGTTGGTCCAGTTAAATGTCGGTCAATGTTGACACTCAGGATATTCATGCTGGGTGATTTGTCAATGGTAACATCACTGAATGGCAAGAGTAAATGGTTAGATTTGCTATTGTTCAGAGATGGTCTTTGCCCGGCACATGTGTGGCTTAATTTTTGTTTGCCACTTACAAGCCCATTGTTGATTGTTGTCCAGGTCTCTCTGCACGTAGATATGGGCTGCTTCATTTCCTCAGGAGTTGTGAATGGAATTGAACATTGTGCAATCATCTGGGGACATCCACACTTCAGACATTGTGATATAAGGAAGGTCACTGATGAAGCAACTGAAGATGGTTGCACCTAGGAGCTGAGGAACTCCCTGCAGGAATGCTCTGGCTGTCAGGATTGACCTACAAGAATCGACCTTAACTTCCATTTTGTGATGTATGACGTCAGTCATTGAGTGTTTTCCCCTTGATGCCCATTAACTTTAATTTTACCAAGGAAAGTCATTGGAGAATATGTACTGCTCTATGGCACTGTCAGCAACATCATATTACTGATGAATGAGAGTAGGTTGTCAAAATTAGCTAGATTAAATCTGTTCTGCCTTTTGTGGGCAGTATATGCCTTGGCATTTTTCTACACATTCAGGTAGATGCCAGTGTTGTAACTGCACTGGAATAGTTTGCTGGAGACACCAGTTCTGAAGCATAGATCTTCAGCACCATAACTAGGATGTTGTTGGTTCTATAGCTTATGCAGATGCAGAATTACTTAACCTTGTTTTGTTCTTTCTTCCAGTGAAATGCTGTAGTGAAAACAAATATGTGGGAATGTATTTTTTAACTTTTGGTGCTGAGTTTACTACACACCACCCTACTGTCCATCTGATATTATTTGCCAAAACTTGACAAGATCAAGACTGTAGTGTCTGGAGTCCCCCTCCACACAGACAGGTGACCTGTGGGGAAGTCGGGGTATATTGGGAATGAGGAGAGGTGGGGAGCCATGCCAATACAGACCCTGAGACAAGGCCATGAGAAGCACCCTTGTAGCTCCAGACCACAGTCAGGATAGCTTTTAAGTTCTTCTCCCAGTTTCTTCTTCTTCCCCACTAGTATTTACTGTGAGACACTACAGAGTCGTAGAGTTATCCAGTATGGAAACAGGCCCTTCAGCCCAACTCATCCATGCCAACCAAGTTTTCTGTCCAAGCTAGTCCCATTTCCCCACGTTTGGCCCATAAACCTTTCTATCCATGTTCCAGTCCAAATGTCTTATAAACATTGTAATTGTGCATGCCTTTACCACTTCCTCTGGCAGCTCGTTCCATCCACCCACCAACCTCTATGTGAAAAACCTGCCCCTCAGGTCCCTTTTAAATCTTTCCCCTGTCGTCTTAAATCTATTTCCTCTAGTTTTAGACTCCCATAACCTGGGAAAAAGGCTGTGACCATTCACCTTATCTATGCCTGTCATGATTTTATATACCTCTATAAGGTCACCCATCAGTTTCCTACGCTCCAGAGAAAAAAGTCCCAGCCTATTCAGTCTCTCCTTATAACTAAAGCCCTCTGTTCCTGGAATACTTCAGGAGACTTAAAGACATTATTAGCACCAAAGCAGTATAGAGGCATTTACAAGAAAGGTTCTAGGCCTGAGGAATTACAGCTGTGAGGAAAGAACGTGTAGGCTGAGGTTATTTTCTTCAGAACTAAGGAGACTGGAAGGAGATGTAATTGAGGTATACAGAATTATGAGGGGTTTATACAGGGTTAACAGAGTTTCACAGAGAGGCCAGTAACCTCACAGAGAGGCCAGTAACCTGGAGGCATAGATTGAAGTTAATTGGCAGAAGGATTAGAGGGGAGTTGAGAAGAAATTATTTCACTTGATGTGTTGTGAGGAACTCAGTGCCTGAAAGGATGGTGAAGGCAAAAATTCTCAGCATATTTAAAAGGTGCCTGCATGACCTACAGAGCTGGTAACTGGGATAACTCGATGCCCATTGCCGGACAGCACAAACATGATGCCATAGATTTCGATTATCCTATGATCCTATTGGCTCTGATATTTATGACACAGTGATGCAACTGCCTAAGTACAATTCAAATTTATAATGTTAGTTTACAAATTATCACATCGATACCCCTTCCATTTCCAACTGGGACGGAGGATAAAGTTACCCTCCCATCCCACACATCCCCCCCCCCCCACCCTCCTGCTCCTCTTCTGCCCCTGGAAGTAAAATGCAATTTGTATGTAGACATCTGTACCAGATTGGTTGTCTGATTTTTATTGACAAGCAGTCTTCTTATGGTGCCTGTACTGAAGTTCAGTTTTGTCAATATTGTACCATAAAACTTCAGCTTTTTGGATTGTGTAAGGCTTAGTGTTCACAGAATATAAACTAGGATGGTGCTCACTGAGGCAAGAGAATAGCAGTGGAACATTTCACGTCATTAATGACCCACGGCTGATGTTATGTGCAACATGCCTCACAGTTGGATTGGAACTACGTCATTACAGTGAAGGCTATCAATGAGACTGTCGTTACAGCCATGTGTGTCCATGCTGCCCTTGAATACTAAGGAAAGTCCTTGAGCACCCCCGGCTGCTTTGCAGCGTTTGAAATCCTTGCCTGAAATTGTTCATCTGTGCTTATCATGATGCAACAGACTCATGGATGATTCACAGTACTTTTACTGTTCAGTAGTTGAGATTAGATTTATCAAAGAAGACTTTAGAAATCTGGTTAATATTCATTGATAACAGGTAACTGTGAAGAATATTCCCAATAATAATTTTGCACTGGTTAGAATATTTTTGTTAATGAAGTATTAAAATTAAATGCATTTATTAAAAAGGAGTATTCAGAGGTAGATATTATATTTTCCTCAGTTTCTTCTCTTCACTAGGTAATCTGGGTAAATTGGAGATCGAATCACCAGTCTCATTTTTATTCTTACCAACAGTTTTGACAGAGGCTGAGGAATGGTTTATTTAGGGAATGGTGTTTTTCAGGAACAATCTTAAAATAATAAAATCTAAAATTTTTAAATCAAGTAGTGCAGTGGTAACCTTCATTGAATAAGGCTCTCAACCACGATAAACATCCCAATGGAAGAAAGAAAGCAGCCTCTGATATTTTTACAAACCCCATTTGCTGCAGGGTGAATCACTTTGACATACTAATGTACTCCAAATGTAAGCCTTCTTGTGCTTGACAGTAGTAAACAGAGTCTACGTATTGCCGATTAATCCCTGAGGATTTAACTTTAATGTTCAATCAGCCTATTCCAATGGCAGTCTCCAATTCACTGCTCGAAATCCTTGCTCCTTTCAGCATTTGCTATCTTTATGATGTAAAACTGGCACACATTAAGTAAACTTTCCACATTTTGAAGCCAAATGCAAACTTGTTTATAACAAAAAGTTTCAGTCTGACAATAAAATTGAGCTAGACGGCTTCATTTCCTTCAGTGCTGTGGGTGTCAAGTTTTTCTTTAGCTTTCCATATGAATCAAGAACCCATATTTCTAGTGAATTATATTACTCAGCAATCCACGTAGAGCTATGAAGCATGTGCATAGTGGAAGGATTCAGAACAGGTGCCAATCCATTTATAACACTGAGTTGACACCAACCCTGCCAAGTTGGGGCATCACAATTCAGCCAGTACATTTGTTTGTGATCATGGAAAACCTGACTTCAGATTGTTGTGAGCAACGGAGTAAATTCTTCATTCTTCGCAGAGTGTGAGGGAGCTGGGGCTGTACAGGAATATTCATTAAACCATTTCCCTTGGTTAATGGGTGCCTTGGTGGATGTTCTCCTGGATGACTTGCATGATTGGGAGAAGGTGAGGGCTTAACCAGCAGGAGAAGTGACCAGAACAGAAAAGGAGGGGAGAAGGCTTCTGACCAGTGGGCATATCATTCATATAATGTGATTGAGTAGCAATCCATTCTTCAAGAACCTGTTGTATGCTATAGAAGGATATTCAACACCAGCACTGTGTCAGGATGCCCACCCCACCCCACCCCGCTCCACCTGTCACATTAAAGGCCACAATACACCTGAATGTCTTTTGCATATAGATCATCCCAGGCTAGACTGCTACCTGGATTATCATAGAGACCACTAGCAGTGTGTTCAAGCAACCTGTTGTGGAGAAGTTACTGGAATTTATCATTATGGATTGCCTATCCATTCCAATGGATTGTGTCTAATTCAAGGTACTTACTCTTTTGGAATAAAGTTTGAGATGACATTCTGTGAAATTCTACTCTCTTGTGTAGAATCTCACTGAATGTTATCTGAAACCCTACGTTAAGCAATCCATTGACTTTATCTTATCTACTACATTGGTGAGATCACCAAAAATAGATTAGTTAAGCATAACTTACCCATTACAAATGCTACATCATTCTATTGTTGATAATAAACACTAATAACTTCTCGACAATAGACATTGAACAAGTAAGTCTAATTTCTTGAGTTTTCTTCACTAAGTTTCCATCTGTAATAACCCATGTCGAAATCTTTGTGTAGCATTTCCTGAAACTGTTTAGTATAGATAAAGTTTCCTAACATACTCCAGAAAGAGGCTTTGAACTGCAAGGCCTGGAATACAGAAGGGACTTTGCCTGGAAGCAGCCAGGGCCAGAGTGGGATCCAGAGGCAGTCCAGATGAAGGGTCTCGACCCGAAACATCAACTGTCTATTTCCCTCCATAGATGCTGCCTGACCTGCTGAATTCCTCCAGCTCCTTTGTGTGCAACCCCATTTTTCTTGGTCTCCAACTTTTCCAAAGCTGGGCACAAAATGGCTGCCATATTCATTTATACAACAGCATGTCAATGTAGTTCATTCATTGTGGAGTACATTGAAATAGTTTAGAAATAAAAGCATGAAATGCTGGAAACAGTCAGCAGATCTGGCAGCATCTTTTGAGAGAGAAACAGAGTTAATGTTTCAGACTGATAATCCTTCATCAGAATCAAAACAATTCTCAGGACTTAATATCAAATTTAACAGCTTCAGATAGCCGACCTTTCCAGTTTGTGTCAAATCTGACTAGTTCTGACGAAAGGAATTGGAATTGGGTTATAACTGTTACATGTACCGAGATACAGTGAAAAGCTTCTGTTTGCATGCCATTCAGACAGATTATTCCATACATAAGTGTATTGAGGTAGTAAAAAGGAAAACAGATTGCAGAATATAGTGTTACAGTTACAGAGAAAGTGCCATGCAGGCAGACATAAAAAAGTGCAAGGGCCACAACGAGGTTGATTGGGAGATCAAGAGTTCATCAAGAGGTCAACAGCCTGCAATGTTAATTCTGATTCTCTTTCCATGTATCTGGCCTGACTCGCTGAGTATCTCCAGCATTCTCTTTCTTATTCCAGATTCCCAGCATTTGAATTATTTTGGTTTTGGTTCTCTCTTTTCTTCTGTTTCCACTCATCTCCTTCTGTTTATATTTCTTCCAGACAGATGATCTCCAATTAACAAACTTCACCATCCCCTCTCAGATGTAACCACCACCATTTGGGTCATTAAGTTTCCTAATCCACCCCATCATAGATATTCTGTTTATTCTCTGCATCTCTTCCCCTTCTATGTAAATTAAACCATGTTTTATTTCTAACCTTCCTCTGCTCTGATGAAAGGTTATTGACTTGAAATGTTAACTTTGTTTCTTTCTCCATAGGGGTTACCTGGCCCGCTAACCACTTTCGGCATTTCCACCTGCTGCAGTTTCTCTTTTGCTTTTCAGTTTTGAAATAAGATGCTTATTAATGGTGACACGAGAGACTGCAGATGCTGGGATCTGGAGCAACACACAAAGTGCTGGAGGAACTCAATGGGTCAGGCAGCATCTATGGAGGGAAATTGGACAGTCGATGTTTTGGGTCAAGGAAAGGTCTATCTTTCCATAACTGACCTGCCCTCATACATGCTGAAAAGTTGCATTAGAAAATAGATTATTCTATCTTTCGACTGCTTTTAAGAGTCAGGGCATGGAAGCAGGCCCTCCGGCCCATCAAGACCATGGCAATCATCAAGTACTCATTTATACTATTCCGACACAAATACAATTTTTTTTATTTTCCCGTCATTCCTAACAGTTCCCACCAGATTCGACACTCGCCTACAAACCTGGGGCAATTTACAGTGGCCAATTAACCTACTAACCTGCACATTTTTGGGATATGGGAGGAAACTGGAGCACCCAGAAGAAAGTCATGAGATCACATGGAGAACATGCAAGTCCACTCCAGAGGTCAGGATTGAACCCTGATGACTGGAACTGTGAGGCAGCAGTTCTACTAGCTGTCCCTTGTGCCATACCTCAGTGATATGATTTCCCTGAATGTTTTCTGAAACATTTTGGTGTCAGTCTTAGAGTTCGCTGTAGCTTGGTAGCCAGTGGTGATATTCACTTCTTGCATAATTGTTTACTGGCAGCCTTGGTGGCTTTGCTAGAAGTTTCTTTCTTAACAACTGACTTGATCACACCAATAGCCACCGTCTGTCTCATATCACGGACACCTTTCCACACCTTGAGGAGAAATTTACATTCAAGAAAACTACATTCAGGGAAAATGTAGTTTACATTTATGAATCTACTTTAACATTTGGAAATGCTCAGTACGAAACTATTAAACCTTTTTCATATAGTTATCAATATTTTTTTATTTAATGCTCTAATAAATAGTCTATGTTCCAGCATTTCTAGTGGGGCATTTGCACGGTAGTGTAGCGGTTAGTGTAACACTTTACAGTGCCAGCAACCTGGGTTCAATTCTGGCCACTATCTGTAGGAGTTTGTACGTCCTCCCTGTGTCTGCATGGGTTTCCGCCAGCTGCTCCGGTTTCCTCCCACATTCCAAAGACATACGGGTTAGGAAGTTATGAGCATGCTATGTTGGCGCAGGAAGTGTGGCGACACTTGCGGGCTGCCCTCAAAACACTCAGCACAAAAAGATGCATTTCACTGTATATTTCAATGTACATGTGACTAATAAAGATATCATCTTATCTTCTGGACATCTTTCTACTGATCACAACCCTTTCCTCTTCCCAATCATCCTTCTGCTCCTGATCATTGCCACTTCCCAAGGCCTTACACTTCTACATTTAGCACAGTTTTTCCTACTCACTTCTTCCAGAAATGTCCCTCTGCAGCTTTTCTTGCTTTAAATACTTGCCTCTCCATCTAATAACATTCAGAAAAAATTATCCAAGTGATTTATAAACATAGTGCAAACCCAATAATACAGTACAGCTTTCTGGGAGAGCACCACATGTCACATACTTGCAATTGAAATGAAGTTCTATTATCTTACAGCGTCCCTCCATTTTTTTTTACCAATTCCCTACCCATGACAGTAGGTTGGCTCCAGTTCCATGAGCTTACTTTTATTTCTATCCATGACACCTCTTTGAATGCCTTCTGGAAGTCCGTATAAATAAACTCTTGCTTATTTGCTGCATTCGTAACAGCATCAAAAAGTTCAACTAAGTTAGTTAGACAAAGGTTAACCAATGGTCCCAACTTCACCACTCCTATCTGGCTCGGTCTGCCTGTCATCCTTCATCCCTCTTCGGTCTGCCAATCACCTCTGGCCCCTGTTCCACTACTCTCCCCTCCCCCTTCCACTTTATACTGGCTATTTCCCCTCTCCACTCTCAATACGGATGCAGGGTTTTGACCCAAGATATCAACAATTCCTTTCCCCCCACAGTTGCTGCTGGACTGGCTGAGTTCCTCCAGCAGATTGTTTGTTGCTCCAGATTCCAGCATCTGCAGTCTCTTGTGTCTCCAAAGGTTAACCTTTACCTGACCATGCTAGCTCTCTCCAATTTATTTACATTTTTCCAAGTGCCCAATCACTCTATCCTTTATGGTAAATTTTGGACTGTTTTCATAACAGATGTGAGAATAATGGGTCTTTAATTTCTTCTCATCCGAATTAACATCTCATTTTGACTGGGTGACATTTTGCAACTATTACTCCTAGTGAGGAGAGTTGCTCCAGAATTAAGTTCCCAAAGTGTAGTCATTACTTTTCAGAAAAGAAAGTGAGGCAAAGAAAGTATAGAGCAAAATAAATAGTATTTGGAAGGTCTTGGCCAATGCAATTCACCTTTGAAAGATTACATGTGGGTGCATCAGCACAGTCTTTACAGAAACACCTTCTGCTTGGCAGGTTTAGTGGCTGTCCTCTGATTCCTTCCCTCATCCTCTCTGCGTCTGTTCAAGGGAGAGTGGCAATTCTTCTGTTACTCTGTTCAACATTCCTTCTGCAATCAATATGTTATGAACAAATTAATTGGGCACCCATCTAAAAGCAAAAAAGTGCAGTTGTCCGAAATCTGAAACTAGAAATGCAAAGTACTGGAAATGTTTGTCAGGTCTGGCAGCATCTGTGGAGAGAGAAACTGAATTAATGTTTTAGGTCAATGACCTTTCATCAGTTCTGTTTTTGACTTGAAACATTCACTCTGTTTCTTTCTTCACAGACGCTGTCCGACCTGCTGAATATGTCCAGCACTTTCTATTTTAATTGGCCATTCAGTTTATCGTTGTGGTTCTTTGCTTTCTTCACTATTGACCATCATCTAATGGCTGTAATTAGATAATTTTAATTTCACTATTCGATATATTATACCTAGGATGACTATACTGAGCTCCTGTGTGGTTTTGTTTTTAGTTTCTTTTTCAAATGTGCATCCATTTATTTCCAAATATTTTTTCGGACTGCATTTCTACCAATGTTTCAAGAAGTATTTTTTTTACCTTAATAATCCACTCAGCAGCCATCCGCATTCAATTGAACCTCTAATGACCTTCCTTGAGCTTTTGGTGATAATCTTTTGGACCAAATATCAACTCATTGACTGTGGAAAATACTCAACTTGACTTATCTTACAAAATAACACTTGAATCTTACACATCTCGATCAGATTTCCTCATTCTGACATAAAAGGTCTCAGTTTTCCTGATATTGTCTCATCTCCATAGTTAAAGCCTTTATCTATGCTAACCTCTTAATAAAACTTCCTTGCAGTCTTTCCATTGCCATATCAAATGCCTTAAAATGGACACCAAGGTGTGTTGCTATGTTTCTGGTGGAGAAGACTCCTTACAGTTAGTGCATCATAGGAATTTATGGTCTGTAGTACAATATGAATAGATGAGGAGATTTGAGTTTCCCTGACATACTGCAATGGGCTCTGTCTTAATGTCATTTCCCTCAATGATGTGAAATTAGCTCCATTATTTAATGCTACCAAACCATGGAGGTTAACCATTTTCCCATGCTTTGGGTTACTTTTTCTTAACATGCACTGATAAAAAATAATCCTCACTCACTTCAATGTCAATCAAAATAACTATGCTGTCATGGTGAAGTTGTTTAAGTTAAACAATTTCACCATGACTGGTGCAAATTGATATACAGTAGGCATTTTACTTATAATTTCATGGTTTTATGTAGGAAAAATAACTAAAAACACTGAGAATATCAACCCTTGTTCTTGCGAGAAGAAGCTGGAGGAACGAAAGATTAAACCAAACTGAATTTTTCCCGTGCCCTTAGATATACCTGTCTTAAGATGAGATGATATACAATCAGTATGAGTAATGTTATCACTGGAGAAACACATTTCTGCCTAGATGCAGTTTATAGGTAATACGTACTGGTTATGAGATTACAACATAAAGCTGGATACAATTTAACATTATGTACCAAACTGTTTATCTAGCCCTAGGAAATGAAAGTCTAATACTAAAGCAGAAGGGGATATTTTAAATCACATTGTTGGGCAGAATATCTGTGGCATTTTTGTCTGTGTAAAGTTGACTTATACTTGCTTTGGGGTTGATTGCTATCGACACAGAATTAAAATTACTTTGTTTATTCACTCAGAATCTTTTATTTTGCTGAGAATGCAAGGTTTACCAAAACTAGGAGGAAAATGCCCTGTGAAAGACTTGGGTAAATTTGATATGCTTAAGCTGAATAAATAGTGATGTAACACTCAAGCAGGCACTGGACCATGCTTCAATTTTCCTCAGTGACGTTGTGGGAGGCAGAGAACTATTTTAAATGCTTTGATGGAGTGCACATGGCAGTCTTTCACCAGCAGATGTTTTATCATTGCTGACTTCTGACAGTATTAGTGTGCCAGCCATTCTGATGAATGTGACGTCCATTAACTGCGTCTCCCTCCCAGGATAACCTGTCACAGTTCCCCTGCCTCCCCTGCTTGAGCAAGTCAGTAGTTTTCCCATCCTATCTCAAGCAGTGACTGCATGGCTCTGAGTAATCACCCTACCCCAACATTTGCTCTAGTATGTAGTTAACACAAATTACAACGGAATGGGATATTTAATTGCTTTAAAACATATCTAATTGAACTATTAATAAGCAGTTAATAATCAATAATTCTGCAGGCACAATAAGATATTTTAAAAGGCTTGATTCTGGGAAAGGGATTGTCACATGAAGCAGAAATTTACCAAAGGGAAAGGCAATTGCCTGAGGTATCAGGTCTAAAGATCAAAGTTCAAATCCATTGCTTGGCCCTTGGCTTGAGAACAGAGCAGCTGCTCAGGGATACAAGAAAAATGTATTTTTCTTTAGTGGTTGTTGTTGAAGCTTTAAAAGACTTTTAAAAAAGAAGTCCTTGGAGAAGAGTAAAACTTGTTTTTGCTGCATACGTCAGTCCTGGCCTTCAACTGGAAAAAAATTGCAAAAAACAGAGAGCATCAAATGACGAAATGGAACTATTAAATATCCATCTATTTTTGGATTGTTTTTGCTGTGATGGCTGCTGCTGCATGATGCTGTCTCATAATGAAGTACATTTTCAACACTTTATGATAATTAAGATAATTATCACAAACAGACCCTAATGGATCCATCAAGCAATGTCTTTATGTGTAATCACTTAATTTTGCATAAATGAATGTTGTGACAATTTGGAAGCTACAATTGTATTATTCGATGTTTAGAAACATTCTGTGCATTTACAAATACAGTGGGCTGAATCTTATTTACAAAAGGGATCATTCCGGGTTATGACAGAGGTTGAAGGGCATTGTTATAATGTGCTCCAAGCTCGCCAACTTCCAATTTTTGTCAGAGGTGGGATAAGATTCAAGCAACCAATCATGCCACAGGATGCAGTTTTGTCTCTTCATATTATAATGAGGCTTGCCTTCATTTTAACAGTCTATTTTTAACCACAGTTGGCTGGCTTCCCAGGTGTCAGGAAAACCAGCAGCTGAAACCGAGTGAACCAATGAGGATACCACAGTGGCACAGCCAGTAGAGCTACTACCATACAGTTCCAGTAACCCTTTCTCAATCCTGACCTCCGGTGCTGCCTGTGTGGAGTTTGCATGTTCTCACTGCTACAATGTGGGTTCCTTCTGGGTGCTCCGGTTTCCTTCCAAATCCCAAAGGTGTGCTGTATCTCTCCATGACTTTGTGAGGTTAAATGCCATTATAGCATGCTCAGTAGGTTAACTAGCCCTAATGTGTAGGTGAATGGCAGAGTCTGGGGAGAGGCGATGAGAAACTAGATGGAATTAAAAAATGAGATTAATGTAGGATTACTTGTATTCTGTATTCCTCGGAGTTTAGAAGAATGAGGTGTGACCTTATCCAAACATATGATCCTAAGGGGGCTTGACAGGGTGGATGTTAAGAAGTCTTCACAAGTGGGAGAATCATGAATGAGGGAACGTAGTGACAAAATAAGGGGCTGGTCATTTAAAATTGTGGTGTATAGAAATGCCTTCTCTCAGAGGATAGTGAATATCTGGAATTCTCTGCCATGGAGGGTAGTGGAGGCCAGATCATTATAGGTGTTTAAGGAAGAGATAGATAACTATTTGAAAGATTGAGGAATTGAGGGTTATGGGGAACTGGCACAGAAGAGGAGTTGAGACCAATTTATATCAGCCATGATCACATTGAATGTTTTAGACTCCCCTACCCCAGGAAAAAGACTGTGCTCATTCACCTTATCTATGCCCCACATGATTTTATATTTCACTATAAGGTCAGCTCTCGGCCTCCTATGCTCTAGGGTAAAAAGTTCCATCCTATCCAGCCTATCCTTATAACCTAAGCCCTCCAGTCCTGGTAATATCCTCTTGAATCTTTTCTGCAACCTTTCAAGCTTAATGATATGTTTTCTACAGCTGGGTGATCAGAACTGTGCAGAATACTCCAAATGTGGTCTCAGTAACAACTTGTACAATTTCAACATCGCGTCCCAAGTCCTCTACTCAGTTCCCTGACTTATGAAGGCAAGTGTGCCAAATACCGTCTTCACATCCCTGTCTACTTGTGTCTTCACTTTCAGAGAACTATGTACCTGTACCCTTATATCTCTCTGTTCAGCAACACTCTCCAGGGCCCTACCATTTACTGTGTAAGTCCTGCCCAGGTTTAACTTACCAAAATGCAAATCTCGCACTTGTTTGAGTTAAATTCCATCTTCCATTCATTGGCCCACTTCCCCAGTTGATTTAGATCCCATTGTAACCTAAGATAACCCCCTTCACTGTCCACTATACCACCAATTTAGGTGTCATCCATAAACTTACCAACGATGACAACAACATTCTCATCGAAATCATTAATAAAGATGACAAACAACAGTGGAACCAGCACCAATCCCTGCAGCCCACCCCGGTCACAGACCACCAATCTAAAATACAACCCTCAACAACCATCTTCTGACTCCTTCTACCAAGCTAATTTTGTATCCAATTGGCTAACTCACCCTGGATCCCATGTGATCTAATCTTCCAGACTCTACCATGTGTTGGGATTAGGCAGAATACCAGAGATCACTGTTTTACTCTTGTAGCATTATAGAAACATTTTTGACCACTTCTGTCCAAAAGAGGGAACCTTTGATGATGCAGCACTCTGAAATTGCACTGATATTTATATTTCTGGACAGTGACTTGCACCCATAATATTCTGACATATTTGGTACTGATGTTGCAGAGCTGACAGCCAAACTAAAGTAACAAGGAACTGGAGTGCAAGTAAGAGAGCAGGAATTAAAACAGTCTGTTGGTGGACCAGAACACAAGCACTGAATTGATGTACCACATAATTGGTAAATTGGTTTATTATTGCCACATGTACCAAGGTACAGTGAAAAACTTGTCTTACACAAAGTTCATACAGATCAATTCATTACAGCAGTGCATCAAGGTAGTACAAGGTAAAACAATAACAAGGAGTGCAGAATAAATTGTTATAGTTACAGAGAAAGTGCAGTGCAGGTAGACAGTTAGGTGAAAGGTCATAATGAGATAGAGTCCATCTTATCATACTAGGGAACCATTCACTAGTCTTCTAACAATGGGATAGAAGCTGTCTTGAACCTGTTGCTACATGCTTTAAGGTTTTTATATCTTCTGCCTGATGGGAGGGGGAAGAAGACGGAATGTCCAGGGTGGGTGGGGTCTTTGATTATGTTGGCTGCTTTACTAAGGCAGCGAGAGGTGTAGACAGAGTCCATGGAGGGGAGGCTGGTTTCCATGATGTGCTGGGCTGTGTCCACATCTCTCTGTAGTTTCTTGGGGTCACAGGCAAAGCAGTTGCCATACCAAGCCATGATGCATCTGGACAGGATGCTTTCTATGGTGCAGTGATAAAAATTGGTGAGTGTCAAAGGGTACATGCCAAGTTTCTTTAGACTCCTGAGGAAGTAGAGGTGCTGGTGGCCACGGGGTTGACATGGTTGGACCAGGACAGGCTATTAGTGATGTTCACTCCTAGGGACTTGAAACTTTCAACCCTCTCAACCTCAGCACCATTGATGTAAACAGGAGCATGTGCACTGCCCCCTTCCTGAAGTCAATGACCAACTCTTACGTTTTGCTGACATTGAGGGAAAGGTTGTTGTCATGACACCATGTCATTAGCCCCTCTATCTCCTTCCTGTAGTCCGACTCATCGTTATTTGAGATACAGCCTACTACGGTGGTATCATCTGCAAACTTGTAGATGGAGTTAGAGCAGAATCTGGCCATGCAGTCATGAGTGTATAGGGCATAGAGTAGGGGGCTGAGGACTGCAGCCTTGTGTGGTGCCAGTGTTGAGAATAATCGCCGCAGAGGTGTTGCTGCCTCTCCTCAATGATTGTGGTCTATTGGTCAGAAGGTCAAGGATCCAGTTACAAAGGAAGGTGTTGAGTCCCAGGTCTAGGATTTTGGAGATGTGTTTGCTTGAAATTATAGTATTGAAGATGGAATTGTAATCAGTAAACAATAGCCTAATACAGTATAGGTGTCTTTACTGTCCAGATTCTCCAGAGATGAGTGTAGGGCCAGGGAGATGGCATCTGCTGTAGATATGTTTTAGTGGTAGGCAAATTGCTATAGATCTGGGAAGCTGGAATTAATGTGTGCCATGACCAGCCTCTCGAAGCACTTCATGATGGTGGATGTCAGAGTCACCAGTCGGTAGCCAGTAAGGCATGTTACCTTGTTTTACTTAGGTATCGGGATGATAGTGGTCTTCTTAAAACAGGTGGGAACCTCAGATTGAAGCAGGGAAAGGTTAACGATATCTGCAAATACCCCTGCCAGCTGATCTGCTCAGGATCTAAGGTCACGGCTGGGGACATCATCTGATCCAAACATTTCCATTACTTTAGACCTATTTTAAGTTATAAAGGTCACCAAATTTGATAAGAATGCATTTATAATTATGTACTGCATAAATCTTCATGAAGTCAGACACAGGACATTCAGCCCATTGGTCAACTGGTCTACACTCTTTCCTAGTTCTAATGAAGAGTCCCAGACCTAAATATTAACAGATGCTGCTTGACCTGCTGAGTATTTCCAGCAATTTCAAAGTCAAGGTCAAAGTTGAGTTTATTGTCATATGCACAAGTACATGTATGCACGGGTGCAATGAAAAGATTACTTGCAGCAGCATCACAAGCACATAACATAATATAAGCAGCATTCACAAGAAACACATGAATTGAACATAAATTATACACAATTTTTACAAGAAAGAACACAATTAGAACAAAGAAAAAGCAAAGTCCATTTTAGTGCAAAATGGTCAAAGTAATCATAGTGTTGCTAAACTTAGAGTTTTGCCAGTTGGTTCAAGAACCGAACGGTTGAAGGGAAGTAGCTGTTCTTGAACCTGGTGGTGTGGGACTTCAAGCTTCTGTACCTCCTACCCAACGGTAGCTTTTGGAGATGGCATGGTCTGGATGGTGGGAATCTTTGATGATGGATGTTGCCTTGTTGAGGCAGCACCTCCTATAGATACAGCTGATAGGAGGGAAGGGCGTGCCCGTGATGTATTTCTCTTTTTATTTAAGTTTCCAGCATCTGCCATTCTTTGATTTTTATTTGGTCAACACTACTTAGTATTTATCCCACACGTTTTCCTCCCACTTCCCTGTGTGTATATATACATCTTTCTCTCTCTCTCTCTCTCTCTATCTATCTATACAGAGATATATACATATATGTATTTTTTTTCATATATATATATATGAAAAAAAAGACAATCGTCTCATATATTGAATGGGAATAGGAGTGAAGTAGGATAGAACTCTGCATCTGTGCAGAGCATTAGGGTTTTATTACTGTGGTGGACTGTGGGAAAGTTGGAAAATCCAGGTTTCCCACAAGGCTTGCAATCTTTAGTGCCAGACTCTGTTAACTGAAGTGATTGACAGATGGAGGTAAGGCTTTCAGGCTCAGGGGCTGGGTAGAGTAAGCAAAGCCTGATGATGGTTGGTTGAGCAGATTATGGTCAGGGGTGAGTTCCAGCAATAGTTGAGAGATCATAGGGAGGGGGAGCAGGTGTATAGGCAACCTTGTTGGGTCTGGAGGAACTGCTGCTCCCACTTCACGGTGCAGTGCTATGAAGGCACTGCTGCTAAGTGCTGCTATGATGGATTTAGCTTACTATGCCTATTTTTGACTCTCAAGACCTGGAAATCCCAGCTCGCATTAACAATGTTAAAGGGAAGATTGGCAATTTCCTTTGAGTGGATTGGTATCACACTCCTTGTTCCATCTCCTGAAAACCAGAAGTTGTAATGATCAAGGCAGCTACAGATCTTTTCCTTTTTAAGCTCTGACCCCAACCTACATGGGCCAATGCCCTTTCATCAGAATTCTAATAGTAGTGGATATATAGCACCTATCCACATGGGATGGAGCAATGACTTTCCTTCACAGTGCTGCTTTAATACCTCCTGTGCATCAGGCTCTGTGTAAAGACTAGGTTTTATTGGTATTCATGCTGGAACTTTCTGCACACCTCCCTCATATACCAGGTGTGGCAGAATACAAACCAGACAACTTTGTTGTAACTATTGCAACACTAGCTGCAGTTCTGGATCTGTAAATAGTGCCCTTTCACCTTGACATGGCTCCATTTCAGCTTCCCTTTAACTGTGTGACATGTAAACTTACACTTGAATGTGCTACAGCTTCTCAAATTGCAGTAACCTATTCAGGTAATCCCTGATAAGTAATGAAAAACAATGGATGAACGAGTTTTGGAAGCATGATATCTGAAATGAAGTACGATGTCAGTTGAGATAAGCAGCAGGAAAATAGAAAACATATTCAGACACATGATTCAATAATAACATTATCAGAAAGCAAAGAGAAATAAAGTACTCCTGTGTACAACTCCCTCTTTATTTGCCTGATACTAATTATCTTGAGAAAGTGGACACTATTTTGGATTGTGTTTTTTTTATTGTGCATGTTAACTGCATCTTCCTGTAAATGGTTAGAAATGTTGAACTACTGACTTCAAACGAATGTTCTCCCTAAGACTTCTCAAATCTGACCCCGAATGACAGATCCATCCAGAACACTTAAAATGTATTTCCCATACAGTTACTGACAGCTGGCTTTGAATTTCCGGCATTTTCTTTTTGTTTTCTTGTCCTTATTACCTTGGGTATCTGAAATGCCTCACGTCATTGTCATGATTTTGCCACATGACCTCTTTATATTTGTAATTGCTCCCGTAAATATCTGTGTTTATTCAAGTGTTCTACATCTCTTTATGTTCCTCAATTGTTTAATCGTCACAAAGGAGGTTAATTTCCTGTAAAAATGAATGGGTTTCATTTTAATAAATTACAGCTGTAGCGTTCAAAAGGTAAATGAGTACTTACAGAGTAAATAATGAATGCTGAGGATAAGAGTAAAAGTGAGTGGATGGTTGGCATGGACTCGGTGGGCTGAGGGCCTGTTTCCATGCTGTATCTGTCTGACTCTTCAATCCCTCCTCCTGTATTTAAGATATCTTTGTTAGTCACATGTACATCGAAACACACAGTGAAATACATCTTTTGCGTAGATTGTTCTGGGGGCAGCCCCCGTGTCACCACACTTCTGGTGCCAACATAGCATGCCCACAACTTCCTAACCTGTACGTCTTTAGAATGTGGGAGGAAACCTGAGCACCCGGAGGAAACCCACGTAGACACGGGGAGAAGGTACAAACACCTTACAGACAGTGGTCAGAATTGAATTACCCTTTAACCTTATTGCTAATGAATCTCTTCAAACGTCACCACCCCTAACCCTCACCTATTATAACATAAAAAGAGGATATTTGGTCTATTTGGTTATGCTGGTTCCCAGCAAAACAATCCTGTCAGTTTCAATCCTTCTCTCCTTATTTCTTTGTAGCCATGCAACCTATTCTGTCTCTCACATGCCCATCAACTCCCTTTTGATTCTTTACCCTCTCAGACATGTACATTAATGCAAAATTTACAGTAACCAAGTAATCTACCAACACCCTGAGGAAACCCACATGCCAGTCAGCCGAGAAAGTGCAAACTCCACACAGAGAGCACCTGAAAGGCTCACAATCTCTCTCTTTCTCTCTCTCTCTCTCTCACACACACACACACACACACACGCAGCTCCTATCCCACTGTGATAAGAATATTGAACGGTTCCCTTATACGGTGAGATGGACTCTGACCTCACGATCTACCTTGTTATGACCTTGCACCTTATTGTCTACCTGCACTGCACTTTACTCTGTACTGTTATTGTTTTTACTTGTACTACTTCAATGCCCTCCGTACTAACTCAATGTAACTGCGCTGTGTAATGAATTGACCTGTACGATTGGTATGCAAGATAAGTTTTTCACTGTACTTCGGTACAAAAGTGACAATAATAAACCAATACATATGTGCACACATACACACACACCACACACACTCTCTCTTTCTCTCTCTTGGCAACTTGCCTCTAGCCAATTATGATCCATCTGAATTCCTTCACCATCTTTAATGAACTCCTTTTAAAATTATCCATGGTCTCGCCCCTCCCTATCTTGAAATTGTTTCAATCGATTAAGCCCTCCAGGATCTTTGCACTCTTCCAAATCTGTCCTCTTCTTCATTCTGCCTCTCATTAGTCCCAATTTCTATTGCTCTACCATTGGCATCTATGCCAACAGCTGATTGGACACAGGAATTGGCTTCCCAAACCTTTCCACTATTCTTTATCTCTCACTCTCCCTTTAACGAATCTCCTTGACCAAGCTTTGTTCATCTACCATAACAACTACCAGAACATCTTAAGGCATGGTGTAAAATTTTATTTGAGAATCGCTCCTGTGCTGTGCCTTGGAATGTTCTACTGTATTTAATCCAAGTTTTGTTAATACCCATCTCTTTGAATAGACTGATCAAGCTAATGATTCTTCTTTTGGCTCAGATTTCTGTATTCCTTACACCTCTGCAAAGGACCTTGGAAAGTTTGACTGTTCAAGGCACTGTATAAATGCAAGTTGATTAGATTGTTGTTGTCACCAATCACTTTCTGTTATTTCAGCTGTGCAATGGAGGTTCTGTGACTGATCTTGCCAAAGGCTTATTAAAGCGGGGAGAGAGAATGAGTGAACCGATCATTGCCTACATTCTGCATGAAGCTCTAATGGTAAGACTTATTGCAGCATTTTAACAAGCAACAGTTTCCTTTAGCTCAGAATGAAGCAATGCATAGATTATAAACTCCTTTCTGCAGAAAACTTGTAAATGCCACAAAGGTGAGCTGCTGAATTAAAATGGCTCACTCATCATACCCATTAGTCAGGAAGGTTTTATTTGCTGCAAGCATATTATAACTGTCACCATTGATTTTTCTCTAGGGTCTGAAACACTTACACAAAAACAGGACAATTCATCGTGACATCAAGGGCAATAACATCCTACTAACAACAGAGGGAGGCATCAAGCTCGTGGATTTTGGTATGTAGTGATGCATGTGCAGCTAAAGATTGCAGTTATTTTCCTTTTGCAGAAGTGTACCATACAAGCTGGTTGTGGGCAGCTTTGGGCAAGAGTGTACAGTCAGAAGCTGTGAGGACTATGTCCAATAACCAAAGTTATCGGTCAGAAGTTATTTTCACCCAGTCGATCAACAGCTGTCCGCACAGAGGATGAAGGGGCAGGATATAAGGAGTTTGGGGATCTAGTATCACATTCAGATTTTAATAGGGAGCTCTGAATGGGAGGGAGTGTAATTCATTGGTATAAAAGGGGTCATTTAAACTCTGGACAACAAGCAGTAACCATAAGCTGCATGGATCCCACAGGCTACCATTTTAATATCCAAGCAGTTGAGAAGGACATCTACCGGCAACTAATCAGAGAACCCATGTTACAGGAAGGATGTGATATCCAAAGACATGATACTGAGGAGATTTGTGAGGATTTTTGCAGGTTGGAGAGGTTTCATCAGAGGGAAAGAGTAATTAGACTGTGGTTGTTTTGATTGGGACAGAGGAGGCTGGAGCAGGTTTTACTGAGGTACAGAAAAATTATGGGCCAAAATGGTGTGAATAAGAAGCATCCACTTCCCCTAGTGGAATGATGAATAACCTGAAGACAAACATTTAAGGTTATTGATAGAAAGTCAAGTAAACCATTTTTTCAGGGAAAGAACAGTCAGGGTCTGGAAGCCTGCAAGGGTGGAAGCAAAAAAGCACATTGTAATTTTAAAATACCCCTGGATGAGAACTTTATGTGTCCTAACCTGAAAGACTACAAACAAAGTGCCAGGAGTGGGTGTAATCAGAAGAGTTCTATTTTTAGCTGATATGGACATAATGGACCTCCTTTTGTGGGAAGGTTCTGATGAAAAGACATCAACCTGAAACATTAAGTCTGTTTTTCTCTGCACAAATGCTGCCTGTTCTGCCGAGTATTTCCAGTATTTTCTGTTCTTATTTCAGGTTTCCAGCATCTGCAGTTTTTTTGCTTTTTATTTACTTCTGTGATTGCTGTTTTACTAGTCCGGGCAAGGTTGTGGCTTTCTCACCAGTCCAGCAGTGAGAAGATTTGGGAGCATGAATAATTGAAAATATATTTTCATAGAATCATAGAAATCATCAAAGTCAGAGTCTTCAAAGTAGAGTTTATTGTCACATGTACAAGTACATGTATCTACAGGTGCAATGAAAAACTTACTTGCAGCAGCATCACAGGCACATGGCATCATATAAGCAGCATTCACAAGAAAAACAAATTAAATGTAAATTATACACAATTTTTACAAGAAAGAACACAATTAGAACAAAGAAAAATCTATTTTGGTGCAAAGCTACAAAGGTGGTCATAGTGTTGTTAACTGCAATAAGTTTTACCAGTTGGCTCAATAAATGTATGGTTGAAGGGAAGGAGCTGTTCTTGAACCTGGTGGTGTGGGACTTCAGGCTTCTGTACCTCCTGCCTAATGGTAGCTGCGAAAAGATGGCATGGCCCGGACGGTGGGGATCTTTAATGATGGATGTTGCCTTCTTGAGGCAGTGCCTCCTGTAGATACTAGGGACGGATGTGCCCATGATCCACTACTCCCTGCAGCTTCTTATGTTCCTGCACATTCGAATTGCTGTACCAGATCATGATACAACCTGTCAGGATACTTTCAACAGTACATCTGTAGAAGTTTGTTAGAGTATTCGGTGACAAGCTGAACCTTTTTAACCTCCTAAGAAAGTAAAGACGCTGGCTCACTTTCCTTATGATTGCATCTATGTGCTGGGCCCAGGCCAGTTCATCTGATATGTGAACGCCCAGGAATTTAAAGTTGCTGACTCTCTCCACCGCCTATATCCCAATGTAGACTGGAGCATGTTCACCCTCCTTCCCCTTCCTGAGGTCAACAATCAGCTCTTTAGTTTTGCTGATGTTGAGCGAGAGGTTGTTGTTGCAATACCACTCAACCAGGTGTCATACGTCGCTCTGGTAAGCGGACTCATTGCCACCTATGATTCGTCCAACAACAGTAGTGTCGTCTGCGAATTTGAAGATGGCATTGGAGCTGTGCTTGGCCACACAGTCATGTGTGTATAGAGACTAGAGCAGGGAGCTAAGCACGCAGCCTTGAGGTGCACCTGTGTTGATGCTCAGCGAGGAGAAGATGTTGTTACCAATCCTCACTGATTGAGGTCTGCCGATGAGGAAGTCGAGGATTCAGTTGCAGAGGGAAGTACAGAGGCCCCAGATCTTGAAGCTTAATGATGAGTTTGGATGGGATGATTGTGCTGAACGCCGAGCTGCAGTCAATGAACAACAGCCTGACACAGGAGTTCTTGTTGTCCAGATGGTTCAGAGCAGAGTGAAGAGCCAGAGAATCGCATCTGTTGTTGAGCTGTTGTTGTGGTAGGCAAATTGGAATGGATCCAGGTCATCTCTGAAGCAGAAGTTGATTCACATCATCACCAACCTCTCAAAGCACTTCATTATGGTTGACGTAAGCGCTACAGGATGGTAGTCATTGAGGGACGTCACCACGTTCTTCTTGGGCACTGGTACAATAGATGCCTCTTTAGAAGCAGGTGGGACCTCAGATCACAGAAGCAAGAGGTTGTATATGGCTGTAAATACTCCATCCAGTTGGTCTGCACAGATCTTTAGTACTCAGCCAGGAATGTTTTCGTGGATTTGCCCTCTTGAAGGATGCCCAGACATTGGCCTTAGAGACTAAAGTTACAGGGTCATCCAGTGGTGTGGGGGCTCATGTGGGTGTGTCATAGTTTTCCCTATCAAAGTGTGTATAAAAGGCATTGACCTCATTCATAGAATATTTATGACAAATAAAGGTAGCTATTCTTTCTGTTAGTCAAAAACGTTCTACCCAACCTAATCCTACAGTCCAGCACCATCTATAGTTCTGCACGTTATGGCGCCTCAAGTACACATTCAAATAATTTTAAAATATGATGAGGGTTTTTTCGTCTACCACATTTACAAGTAATGAGTTCCAGCGCACACCAACCTCTGGGTGAAAATATTTTTCCTCATCTCCCCTTTAATCCTTTTACTAATTACTTAAGTCTTTTTGATTTCTCTGCTAAGGGAAATCGCTTCTTCCTATTCACCTTATCTGTGTCCACAAGGAACCCTGTTCTCTGGATCTTCTGGAAACTCACTCCCCATTTGGATTTTCACTACCTGAGTACTGGGATCCCTCCTTGCTTTCTTGTTCATCTGCTGGCTGTCCCTTCCCACTGGATTCGGGCAGCAAACACACAAGAGGCATGGCCTCAAAATTCAGTGAGCTTCCGAGTGCTGGTGTTTCCTGCCTGCTCCTGGCCTTATGACTGGAGAGTATTGCTAAACATTTTCACCAACTCCTCTTATGGATTAATAGGCAAAGGCAACATGAATTTTGTTATTAAGCTCAACACACCATCAAGTCCCATGTTCGTGCAAGGATTAGTTCATTCAGGGTATTCAGGCACAGCAAGTAATTAGGAAAACTAACAAAATGTTATTGGTTATAACAAGGGGAATTGAATACAAAAGTAGGGAGTTTGTGCTTTAATTTTATTGTGCATTGGTGAAATTACATTTGGAGTACAGTGTACAATATTGGTCTCCATTATTAAGGAAAGATGTTAATGAGTTGAAAGCAGTTCAGAGAATGTGTACTAAACTATTGCATGGAACTGGCAGATTCTCTAATAAGGAAAGGTTTGACAGGCTGGGCTTGTATCCCTTGGGGTTGAGGTGACTTGATGGAAACATACATGATCCTGTGAGGTCTTGAGAGGGTGGATGTGGAGAGGATATTTCCTCTTGCTGGAAAATCTGGAACTATGTATCCCTGTTTAGAACTAAGGAATTGTCCTGATGGAGGGTCTTGACCTGAAACGTCGACTGATTATTTCTCTCCATAGATGCTGCCAGACCTGCTGAGTTCCTCCAGCATTTTGTGTGTGTTGCTCCAGATCCCAGCATCTGCAGGATTTCTTGTGTGCCAATTCATGGCATTTTCTTTTTCTCTCATAGAAGGTTGTGAGTCTATGGAATGCTCTTCCACAAAGAAAGATGATGGTGGGGGTAATGAATGTTGAGGGTGGTTGATGAGGTCCCAGTCAAGAAGGCTGCTTTGTTCTGGATGATGTCGAGCTTCTTAATTTTTTGTTGGAACTGGACTTACTCAGGCAATCGTATTCTGTTAGACTCCTGACTTGTATTTCATAGATGTTGGAAAAGCTTTGCAATGTCAAGGCGTGAGTCACTTGTGGTGGAATGCCCAGCTTCTGACCTCTTTTTGTGGACACAATACCTGTATGTGGTTGGTCTAGTTGGGGTTCTGGTCAGTGGTGGCTCCCAGGTTGATGATGGTAGGGGGGAGCTCACCTATGGTAATACATTGAATGTCAAGGGTAGGTGATCAGACTCGCTCTTGTTGCAAATGGACATTGTCCACTACTTACTTGCCATTCTTCAGTCCATGCCTGAATATTGACCAAGTCTTCCTGCATACAAGCAGAGGTAGTTTGTGCAAGAGCTGTGAATAATGTAGAACATTATACAATCTTCAGTGAACATCCCTACTTCTGACCTTATGATGGAAGAAAGGTCATTGTTGAAGTAGCTCAAGACGGTTGGGCCTAGAACACTGTCCTGAGGAACTCCTGCAGTGATGTCCTGGGGCTGGATTAATTGAACTCAAACAACCACAAACAAATTCCTTGTTGTGAGGTATGCCTCCAGTCATGGGAGTGTTTCCCCTTCATGCCCACTGACGTCAATTATACCAGGGGGTTCTTGATGCCACATTCAGTCAAATGCTGGCTTGATGTCAAAGGCTGCCACTGTCGCCTCACCTCTGGAATTCATCTCACTGGTTCATGTTTGGATCAAGGCTCTGATGAAGTCTGGAGCTCAATAGTCCTGCAAAACTCAAACTGAGCTTCAGTGAGCTTGTTAATGAAAATCAGTGCCACTTGATGGCATTGCTAATGACAAGTTCCATCACCATGCTGATGATTGAGAATAGACTGATTGGGCAGTAATTAGTCGAATTAGATTTGTCCTGCTCTTTGTGGCAATACCCCAGATTGTTGTTACTATTGTAACTATTGTAGAACATCTTGACAGTAGGAACGGTAAGTTCTGGAGTGCTAATTGGTAATTGATTTATTATTGTCACATGTACAGAGATTCAGTGAAAAGTTTTTATTTGCATGCCATCCAGACAGATCATTCCCATACAGAAGTCTATCGAGTTAGTACAAAAGAAAAGAAAATAGAATGTAGAATATAGTGTTACAGTTGCTGAGAAAGTGCAGCGCGGGTAGACAGTTAAGTGCAAGGGCCATGACGAAGTTTATACAGAGATCAAGAGTTCATCTTTATCATTTGAAGTTTGTTCTAGAGTCTTATAACAAGGGGATAGAAGCTGTTCTTGAGCCTTGTTCTTGAGCTTCTGTATCCTCTGCCGAATGGAAGTGGGGAGAAGAGAGAATGAGTGGGGTGGGAGGGGTCCTTAGTTATGTTGGCTGCTTTCCCAAAGCAGCAGGAAGTACAGATAAAGTCAATGGAGGGGAGACTGATTTTCGTGATGGACTGGGCTGCATTCAAAAGTCTCTGCAATTTTTTGCAGTGTTGGTCAGAGCAGTTGCCATACCAAGCTGTGATGCATCTGGATAGGACGTTTCCTGTGGTGCATCTGTAAAAAATTTGTGAGGGCCGTCGAGAACGTGCAAAATTTCCTTAGCCTTCTGAGGAAGTGGAGGCACTGGTATGTTTTCTTGGCCATAGTGTCCACATGGGTGGACCAGGACCAGAAGAGCGCAGATCATTAGTACTACCATCTACATGTCTGGTTCCACTTGTACCCTGTAGTCTCTGCCATTTCTTGATAGTGCATTTACATCATGTTGATAGCTTGGGGTTCACTGATCTTGGGGTGAAGATCCATAGAGTTGATGAATCATACAACACAGAAACAGGAGCCACAGCCCACCAAGTCCATGTTGACCATTAAGTACCCATTTACATGAATACTACAGTAATTCCATTTGATTCACCCTGCATTCCTCTCAGATTCTCACTCACATCTGCACATTAGGGGGATCTTACAGTGGCCACCAGCTGACACATCATTGCGATGTGAGAGGAAACTAGAGCACCCAGAGAAAACTCGTACAGTCACAGGGAAAACATGCAAACTCCACACGGAGGTCAGGATTGAATCCAGGTCTCTGCAGGAGTGAGATAGAAGACCTACTTGTTCCACCACTATGCAGTATTCAACAATTCCAGCCTAGGCAAGTAGTCAAATTTAATAACGAACTGATCTGTAGTATCAGATCTTTGGTCTCCAGTGAGATGAGTTTATAGCTAGGCTTTGGAACTGGCAATTGTTTTAAACAGGCGTTCTCTGAGGAAAGGAGGCCATTTCACCAAGATGCTGTACCAGGAACGTTGCCGATGCTTGTGCAACTTCTCCAAGCCAGGGGCAGCCTGTTCAGCAGAAAGGAATGTTCTACTCTTGTCACTGGGCCACTTGCTTTTTGACTTGTAGCTTAATTTAGCTGATGCTTGCTGCTTTGGATTCAGAATCAACATAATAAATATCTGGCACACTACTTCTGAAAAGATAAATGCAAACATTTCTTCTTACTGATCTTTAAGATTTGATTTTCTGACTTACAATGAGAATTTTTGCATTTCCTCCCCCCTCCACAATCACTTCCCCTGACACATTCAAAGACCTTTACTTGATATGTCCCTAATAATTTTTTTAATGAGCATAAAGTTGATCATTGACTTCTTCCCTGTACTAATTAATGAGATGTTTAAAAGCTACTGTTTTATATATGTAAGAATGCATTAATGTGCCTCTGTTAATATCTTACTTAAACATAATTGTAATGAAATAAATGTAATTTGAATAATTGTTTTGCTCACTTCTGAAAGGTAGAAAATAATTTGTTAACCGGAAGTAAGCAATTATTTGATCCAACATTTATGGTGTCATTAATATGCAGATTCATCTAGTGGATAAATACCATTTTTAATGGATCTCTGCATGAGTTATTTTTCCTGGAATAATAAATGTAATCATTTCTTTCACCATATAGCAGCTTAGGGAAAAGGAATTAAAAGTGACTTAGAGCAGCATCGTAAAAGCAAAGAGGAAAAGACAGAACTGTGATGGTAAAGCCCATGTTTATGCTCTTGGTAGAAATTTTGAATGGAGGAAAGGATCCCTTTTGGCATCTTCCCAAAACAGCGCAATGAATATTTTGTTTCTTGTCATGGGTAAGCTGAAGGAACTGTTCCAATTGTTGGTTCATTGATGGCAGCACATAAGTAAGAGAAATGACGACTTTTTACATGTGGTTATCTGCAGTATGGGATAACAGAACCTTCACACAGGGAGCAGACTCTATCACATCCAAGGAGACCATTTGGCCCATTCTGTACTGGTCCTATGCAAGAGCAATCCAGTCAGCCTTATGTTCCTGCCCTCGCTCCTTGGTCCTGCCATTTCTTTCTATTTAGATACTTAACTATCTTCCTTTTGAATATTATAATTAAGTCTGCCCTCACTATTAACCTTGGTAGTACATTACAGACTGTTTAAAAAAATGGTTCCTCATATTGTTTTTGATTATCCTGGAAAGCACTCTCATTTTATGTCCCCTACATCTAGGCCTTTTCACCATTGGAAACAGTTTCTCTCTATCTATTCTAACCCTAACCCTAACCCGAACCCTAAGGTTGTCCTGTTCATTACAAGCTACTAAGTAAAACAATGGCATTGGGGGCAACTCCTGGGAATGGCTCTGCCATTCAACAAAGTCAAGGCTGATCTTTTACCTCAAACACCTTTGCCCTGCCCTGCACACACATCCCTTGAATCCTTTAATGTCCAGAAATATATTGCTCTCTGTTTTGAACACAATTAGTGGTTGAGCCTCCACTCTCAGAGATATTTTTTGAATAAAAAGAAACACTTTAGTGTGATGAAAAACCATAGATGAACCTCACTTGTATCTGTGACATTTAAGATCATAGTATTATAGGTTCACATTTCGCATAAAGAGGTAGTTCAACCTATTGTACCTGTGCCGATTCAATGAAAGAGCAATCCAATTTAGCCCCCAGCCCTGGGTATGACCATGTAAACCTGCAAGTTAGTCTTTTTGAGAGTTCCTATGGCATCTACTTCCACCTCTCTTCATGGGCACTGTCTCTAGATCGTGCAATGCCGAACACACCACTATGGTAGCCTCTTCATCTCAAGGATTGCAGCTGCTTAGGGAGGTACCTTCTCCAAGGCAATTGGAGATAGACAATAAATTCTGGCCTTGCCAGTGATGCTCAGATCACTTCCATTAGCTTTGCAGGGAGCTGCCACGAGCTCAAAGTGCAGAAAAAAACATCCATAAGAAATAAAAGCAGCAGCAGGCTATTTGGCCCCTCGAGCCTTCTCTGTAATTCAACAACTTCATGGCTGATCTTTTGCTTTAAACACCATTTTCCTGGCCCATACAAATATTTTCCTTAATATCTAGTCATATATTGATCTCTATTTAGAATGCAGTCAATGGTTGGCTTCCACAGCCATTTAGGGTAGAGAATTCCAAAGCTTCACTACTCTCCGAATGAAGAAGCTTCTCTTCATTTGACTACCATCTGGCCTCTTTCAGGGTTGTAACAATACCATGATTCATTACAGCAATTTTCAGCTCCGAAGCCCTTATTACTTTAAATCTATGAACACTTATTCCCCACCAATTTTCATGAGGAAGTAGTTCTGCTATTACCTTTTCCACTACAACACAATGTGTCTTTTATATATTTCTTATAAATCTCTTTTTTGCTTTCCTTCTCTGAGGATAACAACTGCTGCTTCACAATCTCTCCACGTAAGTTCCTCATTTGACCACTTCCATCTCCTCTACATTCTGGTGATCAGAATTGTAGACTGAACTCCAGCTGAGGTCTTATCAATGATGTACGAAAGCAACAAATAATTTGCTGGAGGAAATCGACGAGTCAAGCAGCATCTTTGGGGGGAAAGGAATTGTCGACGTTTCAGGTCAAAACCCTGCATGGAGAGTGAAGCAGGGTCCTGATGCAGGGTTTTGACCTGAAACATCGACAATTCCTTTCCCCCCACAGATGCTGTTCGACGCACTGAATTCCTCCAGCAGATTGGTTGTTGCTCCAGATTCCAGTATCTGTAGTCTCATGTGTCCCCATTTATAGAAGTTTATTTTTCCCATTTGCAAAGTTAAGATCCAAATGGCTTTCTCAACTGTGTTATCAACTTTTCTTACCAACTTCAAACATTTGTGAACATGCATCACCAGTTCTCTTTGCTCTGGCTGTTAATTCAATATGCATCATTTAAAACAGTTAAATGCAGCTTAAAACATGCAGCCTTTCCATGTTGTCCTTCTCAAAGGGTATTGCTTCACACACAACTCATTAAACTGCATCCACTCATTCCATCAGCCTGTCTATGACCATTCTTGTTTATCTGCAATATAGCCTGGAGTGGAATCCAAAGAGGTACACCTCTAAAGGAGATGTAGAGGCAGAAACTCTCAACACATTTAAAAATTACCCTGATCGGCGCTTGAAATACCATACCCAGAAACCTATGAACTGAGAGCCAGGACACAGAATGAGTCAAATATTACTACTTTTGTAGTAGTTCTGTGCCTGAACTGTCCATAATTCTTGGATCTCATCAGCATCGTCAAGGATTCTGATGTTCATGTTGAATCACAAGCCAGAGTCCTAATCATTCTCCATGTTTTCAGCTGATTAATTGCTAACTATACACCTATGTATATAAAATCCTTGAACTTTGTTGTTGCCAATCTACCCTACAATTGACACTAAGGTGACACAAAAATAAAGACATTGCAGGCACTGATAATCTGAAGTAAGACTGAAAATACCCAACAGACAAGGCAACATCTGTGGAGAGAAAAACTAAATTATGAGAGGGTTTGACAGGGTGAAGAGTAAAGACCTATTTTTCTCAGATGTTCAATAACGAAGTTGTAGAGATTTGAGTTAATTAGTAAAGGATTAGAGTGGAGGTAAAAATAAACGGCTTTACTCAATGTATAGCAGGGGTCTGGAACTCTGTGTCTGAAAAGGCAATGGAGGCAAGGGTAAAAGTGTATAGGGCTCTGGACTAAGAGCAGGAAAACGGGATTAACCTCAAGATCATTTTTGCCCAGAATTGATATGATGTGCCAAGTGGCCTCTTTGTGTGCTGCTATTTTCTTTGACTATAATTTCAATTAACTCCATTTCCCTCTGTAAATTTAAATATGTGAAAGCTGCCTCTACAGAGAGAAAGAGGGTACTCCAGAGATTGGCTGAATAAAAATCCAACAGCTGAATATACATTCTGAAGATTCCTAAACTTGGTAATGGGAACCAGCAATGGCTAATTAAAAATATAATAATCATGTATAGAATAAAAGTAAATCTGTGAAGAATATGCATTTGATTAATAATGGCTAACATACATGGTGCAGTTCCTGGGGGCTCTCTTGTCCAATCACTTTACTTTAACAGAAAATTGTATTTTCCATTAAAATAGGAATCGTGGTATAGCTACAGCTGTGACAGGTGGAAGGTTCTGGGGAAAGGGAAAAAAATTGAAAACTGAAAGATAATGCACTCTGTGTGTGCATTTTTACTGGTGTTAGTTTTGGAGCGTTTGAGTGTCCTGTTGCGGAGAGGTGGAACACTTCATTAACATGTTTAAAACAGTTTCCCACAGCACCATTGTCATACAGGATTCCCAAAGCTTGGGAAAGCAGCAGTGGAATCAAAGCAAAAACTACTGGTTCCACAATACAGAACTTCTTGTGGAAAAGTGAGTGCCCATGATTGATGTATGGAAAATAAAGACATTCATACCTGGCAAAGGATATCTATCTGCTCTTTCTTTCTCTTATCTATTATCATTCCAGCTTCCTTTCTATCATCTATTATTGTTACAGTCATCACTATCATCATTAACCACCTATCAATGACTTATGTTCTGTGATAAGGTCAAAAATGAAGTTGTCCCCACATTCACGTCCACTTGCAACTCCTCAGGAAAACAATCTCTCATGTGCTTGTGCAGCTAAGATCCGATGTAATTCAGGCATGGACTGCAAAGGGCGAAACAATATGCATGTCACACAAGTACCAGGCATTGACCATATCCACCAGTTTAACAAACTCCAGTTTCCATTCAACAGCATTACCTTTCCAAAAGCCCCCAGCATGATGAGACCCAATGTGTGAATGCTATAGACAAGGTTGAAGCATTCACAATCACGTCTGGCCAGAATTGCCAAATGGATGATCCATCTCAGCTTCTTCCTGAGGTCTTCACCATCATAAAAACCAGCCTCCAACTAATTTGATTTGCTCCATGTGAAATTAAGGGAAAGCTAAGAGCACAGGATATAGCAAAGGCCATGGGACCAGACAACATCCCAGCTGCAGTACTGAAGGTCTGTGCTCCAGAATTAACTATGCCTCAATCTGTTACAATTCACTTACAAAACTGGCATCTATCAAACCATTTGGATAAAGGGAGGACAAATCCAATCCAACTAATTATCACCCAATCAGCCTACTCTCAATCATCAGCAAAGTGATGGAAGGTGCCATCAACAGTGCTATTAAGAGGGACCTACTTACCAATCAATTATTCATCAAGGCCCACTTTGGGTTTGATCTGGACCACTTGGCCCCGGACCTTATCATACGCTTGGTTAAACATATGTAAAGAGCTGAATCCCAGAGGTAAGGTAAGGTAAGGCCCTTGACATCACGATAGTTTTGGACAAGGTTTTGCATCGAGGAACCCTGAAAGGTAGCTCAGCACCATTTTCTCATTAGTAATTAGGGATGGGCACAAATGCTGGCCTTGCTACCAACATCCTGAGCCCAAAGGATGAATAAATATAAAAGAACATAAACATCCAATGGGTCACCATTAACCAGATGCTTAAGTGTGCAACCACATAAATTGTGTAGCTGCAAGTGCACGTTAGAGGCTGAGTATCCAGTAGTGTGTGACTCATATACAAGAACAAGGACAAGAAGATAGGAGTAAAGGAGGGCCACCAGGCCCTTCAAGACTTACCTTCTTATTTCTCAAAATCTTTTTACCATCTACAAGGCACAAGTCAGGAACATGATTGAATAGCCTCCACTTGTCTGGATGAATGCAGCTCAAGAAGCTTGATGCCATCCAGGACAAAGTAGTGACAATCTACCACCCTCAAAATGTCGTCCCTCTTTTGTAGAAACATGGGCACATTGCACCTTATCCATAACAAAGTGGTTATCGTAACGCTTTTAGAGCACCAACGGACGGGGTTCAATTCCAGCTGCTGTCTGTCAGGAGATCGTACGTTCTCCCCGTGTCTGCGGGGGTTTCCTCTGGGTGCTCTGGTTTCCTTCCACGTTCCAAGACATACGGGTTAGTAGGTTAACATGGGTGAAATTGGGTGGCGCGGGCTCATTGGGCCGGAAGGTCCTGTTACAGTGCTATATAAATAACGTTTTAAAGAATGCATTGTGGTAACTTGTCAAGGATTCTTCAGTACCATATTTCAATCTCATAACCTCCACCACCAAGAAGGACAAGAGCAGCAGGCATATAGAAACACCACCACCTTCAGGATCTGCTGCAGGTCACACACCACCCTGACGTAGAAGTGCATTACCTTCCCATCCACACTAAAAATAACTCTCCACCCACCAGTACTCTGAGAAAACCTTTATCACAAGGACTGCAGAAGGTCAAGGCAGCAACTCATAACCGCACTTCCCTCGAGAAGGTGAAGCAATAAACGCTGTGATCATTAGCGTTGCTTTCATCTGTGAATGAATATCTTAATCTTGATTCTTCTCTTCCTTTCAGCCAATCACATCCCTCCATGACCTGATATTCTGAGCCGCCATTCGATCAGTCCCACCACCACTTGGTCCCATCCCTTCCACTGCTACATTTCTACTGCCATTGCACATTTTCAGTCAACCACCACCAGTCCTCCCACCTGCCAGCCAACTGTTCACCTTGATGACTAACTGACAGGGAACAAATGGAAGAGAAATTGCTAATGAGATATTGCTGCTAAATTTTGTCAGACCACTATGAGCCTGGCTTGACTGGGATCTGTGGCACTTTCCATGTTCCCCTGTTCCCAGCCTAGCTCCCCGCACACATTGCTGTTGGTGTCAGCTAGACAGTGGATTGTTGAGACATCCTGCCAGAGACAACACAGCTCAGCTAGAGCAGTCCTGAAAATCTTAGCAATAACAATTGACTCTTGTGTATCTCACACGACAGCCTACATTTTACAGTTCTTTTCCCATTGAAATTATGTTTCCTTAACAATAAGTGTTACAAAATTATATCACACAGCTCTCAATATTCACACCTCCTGCACAGGAAGAAAATCATCAAAGACTGTGGTGGTGTATTAAACCTGTCTTTTTTAGCATCTAAATGTCACCAGGTCAGTTCTAATATATCATGAAGGATCATAGCATATGAAATGTTACATTGATACTGGCACTTAATGATGTGTATTCAGTCTAAAGAAAAAAATAATAGATGTCATTTTCTGTTTGCATATAGACAAAATTAATTTTCTTCAGATATAATGTTTAGTTTTCTATCTCTCATGCAGCATTGAACTGGGAATATTAGCAGTAGACATAGTGTATACCATCAAGATAAATGATTTGAGCACAAGCTCCAATATTGTCTATTACTGTGCAGCTGAAACCTGTTCAGAGCAGCGAAGCAAATTTCTGATGTTGCTGAGACTTAGGACAAGGCAAAAGTACAGAAAAATCAGTCAGGTTTTGTTTTGGAGTCAAACCAGCTGCCATAGCTACCAAATGGCAATATTAATGTGGGACTGGAGTGGAACCGTGACTGCAGAACAGCCTCAGAAAGTGATGCTGGGATGTAAAATGCAGTATGTTGCTCTAGGCATACATGTCAGAAGTTCCTTCTGACTTTTTCTACATAGTTGGCCAGGGTATGCCCACAGCTGGGTACATGTCATGCAAGTGTTGTTCAGCTGCAGTGCAGCAGATCAAGTTCTTGTCAGACTGAAGCCACCACCCTCCCAGAAAAGCAAATGATTAGCCACTTACTAAACTATTGACTTCAAATTAGCTTGCCTCGGTGTAGCTCACTCGAGACACTCCTGCCTCTGAGGCATAAATTCAGGGCTGCACACATAATCCTGACTGATGCTTCTATGCAGGATTGAGGTAGTGCTGAACTGGTGAAGGTGATGCCACTCAGATGAGACCCTACAAACCAGCATAAAAAATCCAGTGGTACATTTGAAGAAGGGCCTGAAATTTCTCTCACCGTCCAAGTGCTATTCATGTCTCAACCGACATCATAATACAAGTTGGTGTATAAGTCCTTTTTGGATCTTTTTAAAGTGGTTAATAGGCACAGGGATTCCTGATTCTGAAGGTGGCTGGCTGAGGAAGGGAAGAAGGAGAGCTCAACACTTCAACTAAATATTCAGGACCTCCACAGGTCTAAGTGCTGAGGGGTGCAACTGGAATACTCTGTGGTAAGGGAAACTGCTCTTCCAGCCTTCTACAAAATGTTAACAAAAACACTTACATCTTTTTCTTTAATGGGAGCAACTGACTAAACCACAGCCACACCCCAAATTTCTGATTAGGTCCTTAATCAAAAGCTTATCCCCTCAACTGCGAGATGTCCAGTTAATATTCTATTTGAGGAAGGGTCTATGGCCTAAGATGTTAACTCTGTTTCTCTTTCCACAGATGCTGCCTGACATGCTGTGTGTTTTCAGCATTTTCTGTTTTTATTTCAGGTTTCCAGCATCTGCAGATTTGTTTTTGATTTTCATATGAAATGATCCACTTGAGTTCTGGCATCCACGGGGTGTGAGACATCCCACATCTCCAGGGTAGGGGAGTCTAAAACTAGACAGAATAGTTTTAAGGTGAGTGAAGAAAAAAATTAAAAGGCATCTGAGAGGCAACTTTATACCATAGAACCATAGAACCATAGAACCATAGAACCATACAGCACAAAACAGGCCCTTCGGCCCACCGTGTCGTGCCATCCATCAGACCACCCTCACACTACCTAACCCCTTCCTCCCGCATATCCCTCTATCTCACGTTCCTCCATATGCCTATCCAACAAGCTCTTGAACCTGTTCAATGTATCTGCCTCCACCACCACCCCAGGCAGTGCATTCCATACACCAACCACTCTCTGGGTGAAAAACCTCCCTCTGACATCTCCCCTGAACCTCCCACCCATAACCTTAAAGCCATGACCTCTCGTCTTGAGCATTGGTGCCCTGGGAAGGAGGCGCTGACTGTCTACTCTATCTATTCCTCTCAATATTTTATATACCTCTATCATGTCTCTTCTCATCCTCCTCCTTTCCAGTGAATAAAGCCCTAGCACCTTAAGCCTCTCCTCATATTCAATACCCTCCAATCCAGGCAGCATCCTGGTAAATCTCCTCTGCACCCTCTCCAATGCCTCCACATCCTTCCTATAATGAGGCGACCAGAACTGAACACAGTACTCTAAATGTGGCGTAACTAGAGTTTTGTAAAGCTGCATCATAACCTCGCGGCTCTTAAACTCAATCCCCCAACTTATGAAAGCCAACATCCCATTGGCCTTCTTAACTGCTCTTTCCACCTGTGAGGCAACTTTCAACGAACTGTGAATATGAACCCCCAGATCCCTCTGCTCCTCCACACTGCCAAGTACCTTGCCGTTTACCCTGTACTCTGCCCTGGAGTTTGTCCTTCCAAAGTGTACCACCTCACACTTCTCTGGATTGAACTCCATCTGCCACTTGTCAGCCCAGCTCTGCATTCTATCAATATCCCTCTGTAAGCTCCGACAGCCCTCCACACTATCCACAACACCGCCTATCTTAGTGTCGTCTGCAAACTTACTAACCCAGCCCTCCACTCCCTCATCTAAGTCATCTATAAATATCACAAAAAGTAGAGGTCCCAGAACCGATCCCTGTGGGACACCACTAGTCACTGCCTTCCAATCCGAGGGCACTCCTTCCACCACAACCCTCTGCTTTCTACATGCAAGCCAATTCCTAATCCACACAGCCAAGCTTCCTTGGATCCCTCGGCCTCTGACCTTCTGAAGAAGCCTACCATGAGGAACCTTATCAAACGCCTTACTAAAATCCATGTAAACCACATCCACCACACTGCCCTCGTCAATCTTCCTGGTCACCTCCTCAAAGAACTCTATCAGGCTTGTGAGGCAAGATCTTCCCTTCACAAAGCCATGCTGGCTGTCCCTAATCAGTCCATGATTCTCTAGGTGTTCATAAATCCTATCCCTTAGAATCCTTTCTAACAGCTTACCCACCACAGATGTGAGACTCACCGGTCTATAATTCCCTGGCCTATCCCTATTACCTTTTTTGAACAAGGGGACCACATTTGCAATCCTCCAATCCTCCGGCACCACCCCCGTAGACAACGAGGACTCAAAGATCCTTACCAGCGGTTCAGCAATCTCCTCCCTAGCCTCTCGAAGCAGCCTGGGGAAAATCCCGTCAGGCCCCGGAGATTTATCTGTCTTAATATTATTTAACAACTTCAATACATCCTCTCTCTTGATATCAACAACCTCGAGAACATTACCCCTACCAGCACTCCCTTCCGCATCATCAAGACCCCTCTCCCTGGTGAATACCGAAGAGAAGTACTCATTCAGAACTTCTCCCACTTCCGCCGCCTCCAGGCAAATTCTCCCACCTTTGTCCTTAATCGGACCTACCTTCACCCTAGCCATCCTCCTACCCTTCACGTACTTGAAAAAGGCCTTGGGATTTTCCTTAACCCTACTAGCCAAAGCCTTTTCATGTCCCCTTCTAGCTCTCCTCAGCCCTTTCTTAAGTTCCTTCCTCGCTACCCTATATTCCTCATGGGCCCTGTCTGAACCTTGCTGCTTATACCTCACGTATGTTACCTTCTTCTCCCTAACAAGTCGTTCCACCTCTCTCGTCACCCACGGTTCCTTCACCCCGCCATTCCTTCTCTGCCTCACCGGGACATGTTTATCCCTAACATCCTGCATAAGATCCCTGAATATCAACCACATCCCCATGGTACATTTTCCTTCAAAAAGGACATCCCAATTTACACTCCCAAGTTCTCTCCTTATAGCCCCATAGTTCGCCCTTCCCCAATTAAAAATCCTCTTGTCCTCTCTGCACCTGTCCCTGTCCATCACAATTTTAAAGGTTATGGAGCAATGGTCACTGTCCCCCAAATGCTCACCCACCAATAGATCCTTCACCTGTCCCGGTTCATTTCCTAAAACTAGATCTAACATGGCATTCCCTCTAGTCGGCCCGTCAACATACTGCGTCAGGAATCCCTCCTGGACACATTTAACAAATTCTGTCCCATCTAAACCTTTGGCACTAAGCAGGTTCCAGTCTATATTTGGGAAGTTGAAGTCTCCCATTATAACAACCCTGTTATTTCTGCTTCTCTCCAAACACTGCCTGCCAATCTGCTCTTCTATATCTCTACTGCTACCGGGGGGCCTATAGAATACTCCTAGTAGAGTAACTGCTCCTTTCTTGTTCCTTAACTCCACCCATACGGACTCTAGAGATGATCCTTCTACAACATCCATCTTTTCCACAGCCGTAACAGTGTCCCTGACCAGTATCGCCACCCCTCCACCTCTTCTCCCCCCTTCCCTATCCCTCTTAAAACATCGAAAACCAGGAATATTCAATATCCACTCCTCTCCTGACGTCAGCCACGTCTCAGTAATAGCCACGATATCATAGTCTCCCATACTTATCCAAGCCCTCAGTTCATCCCCCTTATTCCTGACACTTCTTGCATTTAAGTAAACACACTTCAGTCCATCTACCTTACTACTTTTACAGCCTGTATTCTGCTTCTCCTTCCCCAAAGCCTCTCTGCCTGTTTGATCTAACTTTTCCCCATTCCCTTCTTCCTCTGACCTACTCCTCTGGTTCCCTTCCCCCTCACAAGCTAGTTTAAACCCTCCTGTACCACCTTAGCAAATCGTGCCGCAAGGATATTGGCCCCCTTCTGGTTCGGGTGTAACCCGTCCTCTCTGTACAGGTCCCACCTTCCCGAGAAGAGATCCCAATGATCCAGAAATCTAAAACCCTCCCTCCTGCACCAACTTCTCAGCCACACATTTATCTGCCACCTCCTTCTATTCCTACCTTCACTATCACATGGCACTGGCAGCAATCCCGAGATTGCTACCCTTGAGGTCCTGTTCCTCAATTTTCTGCCTAGCTCCCTGAAATCACTCTTCAGGACCTCATCCCCCTTCCTACCTATGTCATTGGTGCCAATATAGACCACAACTTCTGGCTGCTCTCCCTCCCACTCAAGAATTCTGTGGACCCGATCAGTGACATCCCGGACCCTGGCACCTGGGAGGCAACATACCATCCGGGATTCATGCTCACTGCCACAGAACCTCCTGTCTGTTTCCCTGACTATCGAGTCCCCTATCACTACCGCATGTCTCTTTCCCACCTTTCCCTTCTGAGCAGCAGTACCAGCCCCAGTGCCAGAGACCTGGTAACTGCAGCTAGGCCCCTGCAGGTCATCCCCCTCAACAGCTTCCAAGGCAGAAAACTTGTTACTGAGGGGAACAGCCTCCGGGGCTCTCTGTCCTGTCTGCCTGCCTGACTTCTTCTTCCTCTTCCCTCCCCTGACCATCACCATTCTATCTGCCTCCTGAACCTCAGATGTACCTACCCTAAGGGGGGTGACTGTCACCTGATGCACCGTGTCTACATAACTCTCTCCCTCCCTTATGCTGCGCAGTGTTTGTAGCTGCGATTCCAGCTCATCAACTCTGAGCCGAAGTTCGTCCAGCCTCAAGCACTTACTGCAGATGTGGCCATCTTGGACCGCAACAAGGTCCACGAGTTCCCACATCAAACAGCTGCAGCACACCACCATGTCCTCCATCTGACTACCTTTCTTTTTTCCCTAGTTAGTCCCACCTACAAATCTATAATGACCAAAAGCTTCACACAGAGGGTGGTGGGTATATGGAACGAGCTGTCAGAGGAAGTGGTAGAGGTGGGTATGATTAGAACGTTTAAAAGACATTTAGATAGGTACATAGTTAGGAAAGGTTGAGAGGGATATGGGCCAAACACAGGGAAATGGGACTAATTCAGGTAGACAACTTGGTCAGCACAGACAAAATGGGCCGAAGGGCCTGGTTCTGTGCTCTATAACCCTATGACTCTAAAATGGTTTCCTTTTGGTGGCTTTACCCTTGTATGATGGGCACAGTGAGGACCAATGTATAGCCCATTGTCTCACTGCTGTTTCAAGCATCTGGCCACACACAGAGAGCTTGTGTGTTATTCCTCTGTACCATAATGTTACACTTCAAGAATAATTCATTGACTGAAACCACAGGAAAGGTCATGCTGGTCCAAGATTCTCACGCATGTATCCAAATCTGTTATTTAAAAAGTAAAATGGATGACAGTAGCCTTTAACCTCTATTTTTTTTATTTTCATCAATGACAATAATTTCAAAATCCAGGAGAGCTGTAAAATGATTATCCATAACAAAAAGAGAAAATGCCAGAGATACTCAGCAAGTCAGGTAGCAACTGTAGAAGGAGAAACAGTCCATGTTTCAGCTTTCAAACCCTTGGGGCCAGGACCTCAAGATTCAGAGACCAGAGCAAAAGTTAGAAAAGAGAAAAATAAGAGTGGAGTACAGAAAAGTCAAATGCAAAAGACACAATGGTTACTAGATTCTAAAAGGACAATGAGTGCAAGGGCACTTTATCTGAATGTCTGTAGTATATGAAACAAGGTCAGTGAACATGTGGCACAAATCAATACAAAAGAGTATGATTTAGTGGCCATTACAGAAACGTGGTTGCAGGGTAGAGATGAGTGGGAATTAAATATCCAAGGGTATCAGGTAATACGGAAGGACAAGCAGGAAGGTAAGGGAGGCGGGGTGGCGCTCTTAATTAAGAATGAGATCAGGGCGATAGATATAAGATCTAAAGAGCAGAATGTTGAGTCCATCTGGGTAGAGATTAGGAATAGTAAAGGAAAAAAAAATCACTGGTGGGAGTTGTCTATAGGCCACCGAATAATAACATTACAGTGGCACAAGTAACAAACTAAGAAATATTTGATGCATGTAAGAATGGAACTGCAGTTGTCATGGGGGACTTTAACTTCCACATAGATTGGGCGAATCAAGTTGATCAAGGCAGTCTTGAGGAGGACTTCATCGAATGCATCGGCGATAGCTTTCTTGAACAGCATGTCAGTGGACCTACAAGGAAAAATGCTATCTTAGATCTGGTCCTGTGCAATGAGACAGGTAAAATTAACAATCTTGTAGTTAGGGATCCTTTTGGAAAGAGTGATCATAGTATGATTGAATTTCTCATACAAATGATGGTGCAATAGTTTGTTCTAAAACCAGTGTATTATGCCTAAGAAAGAGAGACTACAACGGGATGAGGGAGGAGTTGGCTAGCATAGACTGGAAACACAGGCTACATGGTGGGACAGTTGAGGAACAGTGGAAGACTTCCAAAGAGATTTTTCACAGTGCTCAACAAAAGTATATTCCAGTTAAAAGCAAGGACAATAAGGATGGGGAGAGCCAGCCTTGGATAACTAAGGAAATAAAAGTAGGCATCAAGCTAAAAGTTCATGCATTCAAAGTCACCAAGAGTAGTGGGAAACTGAAAGATTAGGAAAACTTTAAAAAGCAACAAAGAACCACTAAGCAAGCAATAGGGAAAGGAAAGATAGATCATGAAAGTAAACTAGCACAAAATATAAAAACAGACAGTAAAAGTTTTTTACAATTGTATAAAGCAGGAAAGGGTGGCTAAAGTGAACATAGGTCCCTTGGAATATGTGAAGGGCGAATTAATATTGGGTAATGTGGAAATAACTTGAACAACTATTTTGTGTCGGTCTTCAGGGTGGAGGACATGTCTAACATGACAAAGAGAGATGTTATGGATGCAATGGGAGATGAGGACCTTGATACAATCGCTGTCACTAAAGAGGTGGTGATGAGCAAACTAGTGGGCCTAAAGGTAGACGAGTCTCCTGATCCTGATGGGATGCATCCCAGGGTACTGAAAGAAATGGTGGAAGTTATAGTAGAGGCGTTTGTGATAATTTACCAAAATTCTCTGGACTCTGGGCAGGTCCTAGCAGGTTAGAAGATGGTGAATGTCATGCCACTGTTTAAAAAAGGATGTAGACAAAAGGCAGGTAACTATAGGCCCATTAGCTTAACATCTGTAGTCAGAAAAATGCTTGAAGCTATCATTAAGGAAGAAATAGTGAGACATCTGGATAGAAGTGGTTCCATTAGGCAGACACAGCATGGATTCAAGAAGGGCAGGTCCTATTTGACAAGCTTACTGGAGGTCTTTGAGGATATAATCAGTGCAGTGGATAGAGGGGAACAGGTGGATGTTGTATACTTGGATTTCCAGAGGATGCCCAATAAGGTGTCACATAAAAGACCTCCATAAGGATGTATGGAGTTGGGGGTAATGTATGAGCATGGATAGAGGATTGGTTAACCAATGGAAGGCAGAGAGTTGGGATAAATAGGTGTTTCTCTGGTTGGCAATCAGTGGTGAGCAGGGTGCCGCAGGGGATGGTGCTGGGCCCGCAACTCTTCAGGATATACATTAACAATATGGAAGAGGGGACCAAATACAGTGTATCTAAGTTTGTTGATGACACTAAATTGAGTGGAAAAGCAAATTGTGCAGAGGGTGCGGAGAGTCTGCAGATATATATAGATAGGTTAATTGAGTGGGCAAGGGTCTGGCAAATGGAGTACAATGTTGATAAATGTGAGGTCATCCACTTTGGAAGGAACAACAGAAAATCACGTTGTTATTTAAATGGTGAAAGATTGCAGCATGCTGTTGTGCAGAGGGACCTGGGAGTGCTAGTGCATGAATTGCAAAAGGATGGTTTACAGGTGCAACAGGTTATCAAGAAGGCAAATGGAATGTTAGCCATTGCGAGAAGAATTGAATTTAAGAGCAGGGAGGGTATGCTACAAATGTACAGGGTACTGGTGAGGCCGCACCTGGAGTACTACGTGCAGTTCTGGTCTCCTTACTTAAGGAAAGATATACTGGCTTTGGAGGCGGTGCAGAGGAGGTTAACTGGGTTGATTCTGGAGATGAGGGGGCTAGCCTATGAGGAGACATTGAGTTGCCTGGTACTATACTCACTGGAATTCAGAAGATTGAGAGGGGATCATATCAAAATATATAAAGTTATGAAAGAGACAGATAAGATAGGGGCAGGAAGGTTGTTTCCATTGGTAGGTGAGATTAGAACTAGGAGCCATAGCCTCAAGATTCAGGGAATAGATTTAGGACAGAGATGAGGAGAAACTGCTTTTCCCAGAGAGTAGTGAATCTGTGGAATTCTCTGCCCAGTGAAGCAATAGACGCTACCTCATTAAGTACATCTAAGACACAGTTAGATAGATTTTTGCATAGTAGGGGAATTAAGGGTTATGGGGAAAAGGCAGGTAGGTGGATCTGAGTCCATGGCCAGATCAGCCATGATCTTATTGAATGGCGGAGCAGGCTCGATGGGCTGGATGGCCTACTCCTGCTCCTATTTCTTCTGTTCTTATGTTCTCAGAGGTTAACTGTTTCTCCTTCCACAGATGCTGCCTGACCCGCTGTTTCCAGTGTTTTCTGTCAGATTTACAGCACCTGCAGTTCTTTTATTATTTTCATCAACGATTATCTATCATCCGTTTATACTATTGCACAAAACGTTTGCAAACCTACTAAACATAGAGAGTGCCGCATATTTCTGCAATGTATATTGGTACTCAGAACTCCATGATCTGGTGCTGTGAAGTTCCAGCTGTCCGTGGAAGCATGTTTGTCCTGGTATAAGTCCGTTTATTTGTTTCCCGTTCAGTGATGTAAAGTAACACTTTGGGTACAAAGTTCATTTGATTTCCAAATCAGTTTGAAAAAACTTCTTTAATTGATGTATTAGAACCAAATAATTAATTCACCACTGTAATTCAAATCGTTATGACGATTTTGTTGTGTATTGGAGAGTGAGGCACCGACAGAAGATAATCTGCTCTACTTCCTTCCGGGGTGTCTGGGCTTTTATTTCCATCAAACATTTTATTCCTTACCCCCCAAAATATCAATTTTTACAGCGTTTTAAGCAAACTTCGTAAGAAGCTATAGACTGGTGCATTGGAGCAGTGGATTATAAATAGCTCGTCATCTCTGTTGATGAAAGCACTAAATGACAGCCTTTCAGAGCACCATCATCTGAATCACGAAGACGCCAACATCTAGTGATTTCCCTGCACTGTACAAGAGAGATAACAAAGCCCCTGCACTGAGTCATCACTAAAAGCACATTTCTATCACACGCTGCCAATTTCTGGGACAATATTCCATTTAATTAAAATTGTAATGTGTTGTTAAGGGTTATTGAACATGCCCTGAGGAAAACGTTGCAACAAATGAGCACCAGGGCTTTATCGGCAATAAGGAGAGTAAGGTGAAGCGGACCGTTTTATACAAATATTAACCTTTGTCTTAAAAGGTCCATTCTTTGAGTTACAAAATATAGTCCAAATGTTTACTTTTCAACTTGTCTTAAGCCAGGTGTTCAAATACACTGGAAATGGATGCGTATAGCTGCAATTCAATGTGATTGCCTTTTTAAGAGTCCAGGTTAGAAATCATTGTCAGTGACGTTTGCCAATAAGACCGTGCCTATTCATTTCTCGGTCCATTAATATCGCCGACAGTAAATTCTGGGCTTCGGTCATTTGGAGTGTTATGCCAGTGTAGCATTGCTTTATATCTGTAAATAAGGACACAGGGGAAAATCTACGCATAGGAAACTTTGTAAAGACACCAACGCTTCAAGTCTGTTGCTAACTGAAGTGCAATTGATTGTGCAATTCTGCCCATTGACTCTTCCCGGCTGTGCTCATCCGGTGCTATCCGAGGACAATTGTTGGTAGGCAGCACGTTGCCTGCAAACGCTTGAGAAGTTGAAGGTGGTAGTTTGTTGGACCATGGTCACATACGCTTCATTGTTTGCAAAGCTCCCCGAGATACCGATAGATCTCGACAGGTTCTGCTCATAAACTAATCCAAGCCTTTTCCTCGGGCCTTAAATAAATCTTTAAACAAATTCTAATAGTGCTGCATTAAGGCTGAGATTAAAACCAGATTGTTGCTTTATTAACTATTGTGTGTCACGTACTCAGAATAGACCTGTCAATCCACATGGAGGGACCTGCTCTTTGATTGGTGTTTGCTGAGCTGTATTGTTACAATTAATCCTCGCTGCCTAAGATTGCACTGAAAAAAATATAGAAAATGCCAAAGTTGTACAGCTATACTTGAAATCTACATTAAAAAAAATGTGTGGTTCCTTATTCTAGGTACTGTCATTCAGAGATAAGATGCACCCAATTGATTGTTCGTATCAGAGCACTGTAACCATTCCATCCTTTTTATATTACCAAGGGGCAACACCATTGTAACAAGACATGAAAAGCTAATCAACAAAAGATAATCAACGTTCAAAATCTCTGAACTTGATAAAAGCTTGTTCGTGCTTGACTGATCAAACGCATTACATGCCCGAAGGCACTGGTTCCGCGTTGTACGTTCAGTGACATCATTTTGCTGTACAACAGGAATTCAGTAAGAGCCCACGGAAATGTCAATTAATGTTGCAGAATTTACAGTATGTAATCACAGACTCTATTTCAACAGTGGCTCGCAGATAGACTCCTGCACAGAGTATTTTAAATGTCATTCTGTCTTGGCTAACAGGGCAAGTGTGTGATTTATATTCGTTGTTAAAACCGTGAAATGGGAACAATCACATCTTAGGCGATTTTCATGATATTTGAATAACAACTGTCTTCAGATTCCGCCGCTTTTGGCCTTCCTCGCTTTGTCATGTGAGCTTATCTCAGCTACTTGCCTCTGATGACGCACGGAAGACATGAGTAGTTGTGCATTAGCATTACATTTCTAAAATATACAATTATACTTTGCCAAATATGGAATTACTATGTAATCGTATTACATGAATTCAAGCTATGCATTCAAAATAACTCGAAATATTTCTTAAACCTGGTTATCAGGTGTCAAGATTCCTGGATTCTTCTCCACTTTCGTTAGTGAAATTTTAGATTAGTTTTATTTATTCTTATACTTTTCTGACACGAAATAGGAGGGAAGGTGATTGAATAGATGTTTTGTAGGGCATTGGAGCGTGCATTACTCAATGCTTGCCACAGGGCCCCTGGTGAATAATTTCTGTTCCTTACGTTTGTACAGAATATGTTTAAATACAAATCGTGCATGCACATCTACAAGAAAATCCACACACAATAACTATTCTGTTAGACATCAAACTGCCATTAAGGCAAAGTGAATTAAACCAGCTAAGATATAATTGATGAAAAGGATAAAAGGAATACAGCTTTTAAAGGATAGTATATCTTCTGTGGCATTGTGACATAGACATCACCTTACTTCCTAATATTAAGGTAGAAAAGTGGAAAAGTGAGCTGGAAACAGAATGAAAAGTATCTACAATGGGATATAGCCGGGTTCAGTGCATGAGATAGAAGATAATATAGGAAAAAGCAAAATTATTAATTTTAGTTGGAAAAATAGAAGAAAATAAGCATAAGTGATGAAACAGTATTAAATGTGGGCATATGGAAGGTTGTAACTATACTGCTTCACGAAACATCAGTTTTTAACCTGCAATCACAGAACATAGGAAATCAAACCATATGTTGGATTTTATTGCAAGGAAGTTGGAACACAAGAGAATGGAAGTTCTGGAGTTTTGGTGAGACCATTCTTAGAGTACTGAGTGCAATTTTAGTCTCCATATCTAAGGAAATATATCGTTGCTTTGTAGGTGGTGCAGTGTAGATTCACTAGATTGATTCCTGGAAATAAGATTTGTCTTATGTAATGAGATTGAACAGGATAGCCATGTACTCATAGAGCAGGTGTTTAGAAAAATACTCTTCAAAGAAGTGATCCCATTGAACCTTAAGAAGTCCTCAAAGGATTGACAGTGGAGATGTTGTGGCTATTTCATGTGGCTAGCAGATCTGGATTAATAGTTCCCAACATTGGGTGCATAAAGCCCCTTGAGGATGGGAGTCATCTAAGATTACCAGGGACTGATGAGGCTTTCACAATATTGAAGAAATTTAGTTCAAAATTAATTTACAAAAAGTAAAATAAAAAAAATATATATTCTTCTCACTTGCTGTGCTGGCCATAGGGCTTCCAGCAATCCAGGGGACAGATCCAACTCTTTAAAAGGAAGGGCTTCTGAGACCATCGTGTGTTTTGTGGTGGTGGGTGAGTACTCTACTGAAATGAAGAAGTTGGATGCTCAAAGGGATTGGGAAGCATCGATCATGAAGATTTTTGATGTCGTGGATGGCAAGGAGGGTAGTCTGTGGCTAATGAAAAAAATCAATCAGTTGGTAAGATGGACAGAGAAATGGGAGATGGAATTTAATCCTGAAAGTTGAGCGGTCTTGCATCTTGGGAGGACCACTAGGCTAGTGTGTACACAATAAATGTGTAACCCTAGGAACAGAAGGGCATTGGTGTGCATGTCCAAGAATCCCTGAAGGCAGCAACACAGGCAGAAAATGGTGATTAAGAATGCAATCAGAATACTTGACTTCTTTAGCCAGGGTATAGACTATAACAGCAGGGAGGTTATAGTCCAACTATATGAAACATTAGTTAGGCTGCAGGTAGAGGACTGCATGCAGTTCTGGTTGCTACACTATAGAAGGGATGTGATTGAACCGGAGCAAATGTAAAGGAGATTCACTGGGATGTAGCTTAGGCCTGAGATCCTGGCTATGGGTTGAATGCTTGAAAATAGGATAGTTAGGTACATGATTGCCAGCGTAAACATGAGCATGTTTCCATGCTGGTTGACTCACTGCTCTGGAACTAATTACAAAGGGTGAAGTACTTAGAACTGAGATGAGGAGAAAGTTACTTACTCGGGTTCGTGAATCTTTGGGATTCTGCACCCTAGTGAGTAGAGGATGTTGAGTGTGCTCAAGGCTGAAATGGATTGATTTTGGGACACTGGAGGAATTAGGCAGGAAAGTGGACTTAAGATGGAGGATTAACCATGCTCCTTTTCAATAGCAAAGCAGGCTTGAGTGGTCTTTTATCCTACTCCTTTTTTTTCTTATATTGTTTTATTATTGTACTCCTACAATATCATCGGTGTCTTCAGTCCCTGTTGCGAACTCTGTTTTGGCCACAGGCAGAGGTTGAATGAGATTTTGTTTTATCCATTCAAGGGATGTGGGCTTTGCAGGCTAAACCAGCATTTAATTGCCCTTGAGAAAGTGGTGATGAGCTGCCTTCTTGAACCACTGCAGTCCTTGAGGTGTGGGTATACCCACAATGCTGTTAGGGAGGGGGTCCCAGAATTTTGACCCAGTGATGATGAATGAATGGTGATATATTTCCAAGATAGGATGCTAAGTGGCTTGAGAGGCAAATTCCAGGTGGTGGTGTTCCCATGCTTTTCCTGGCCTTGTCCTTCTAGTTGGTGGAGGTTGTGGGTTTAAAAGGTGCTGCCCAAGGAGTGTTAGTGAATGACTGCAGTGCATCCCATAGATTCTGATTCTGAGATAGTACAAGCCACTGCTACTGCGCGTCAGTGGTGGAGTGAGTGAATGGTTGTGGATGGGGTGACTTGCACACTCCATGAACTTAAGCTCACCCAAAGTCTGTTGCCTATATCCTAACGTAAACTGTGCTATTCATTCCTGACCCCGTGGCTCTCATTGGCTCCTGATCAGCAAAGCCCTCATTGTAAAATTCTAACCCTTCTTTTGCAAATCATTTCATTGCCATGCTCCTCCCTATCTCAAATCTCCTCCAGCTCCACAAACCTCCATGATGGCATCTGGCACATCCGAATTTTCACTCACTCCAGGCTGCTACAGTCTTAAGCTCTCTAACTTGCCCAACCTCTCTAACCACTCTCTTTCTTTTAAAAGCTTCTCTGTATCCTAGGGCTTTGACCAAACTTTTGGGCTGCTATCATGATGGACCAGATCTCCCTGGCCTGGCTTCTCTCTTCTCTGGGTGGCCCTCTCTCTGTGGTTCCCCCATGTTAACACATTCACTGTCTGGCTATAAGGGGCTATCTCACTTGCCCTTGACATTCCATTGTCTTGCCTGCAAGCTCTCAGTGCCTTGTGTGGCACAAGAAAATCCTGCCCCAGAAATGCTCCTGATATTTTTTTGACAGCTAGCAAAGCTGAGGCAAGACTTTTTCCAGTTGTTAATGCTGTGATTCTAATATCTTTTGCAATTAATGTTTAAGTGTTTTTTTTAAATAGAGAAAATTATAAAACATTAAAGATAATACTTCAATCAATAAATTAGCAGATGCTGAACTTTTAGCTTGGTGATTTTTACAATCACTGTATTTCCAACCCAAATCATCTACTCCTCTTAACTGGTTATCAATGATGCCTGCTCTTTTAACCTCTGCATCCCTTTGTAAATCCATCCATCTTAACCTTTCTTCTTTCTTAGGTGTTGATTTTGCAACATCTCATCTCTAATATTTTCATTCTTGCTCAGTGTTCATCATGTCCTATCTGTCTCTGAGCTGTTATTTTGTACATGAACAGATCCAATGTAAGCTCTTACTACTGTAATAACAGAGCATTCTGAATGTCTGCAACTGCTGTACCCGTTTTCACATTTTTCCAGTTGCTTTATTCATTGATTAGAATTCCAAAACATTAGTAAGATAAAAATTGTTTTTTACTTGCCTTCCTCTCATGTCTGGTTTTATGTTCCACATCTGATGTAAAATGCTCTGCTTCTTGATGAACAGGAATTGTGGATTTGTGGATTTAATGTAAATGCTTTATATAAACCTTCAAACAGATCTTTCCCAATTAAACTACTGTGAAATTCATTTGAAAGTTTGTGATGCTTCCAGGTCTTCTGAGGAGAATTACGGAGGTCTAAATTAATTGATATTTACGTTAAAGTAAGACCAGGTTATCTGCCAAATCTTTGAAGAATTTGTCAGATCTATTTATCCAGAAAAGTTTTGGCAGATGCTGGTATTAGCACGTCTCCTTTTCCCAGATTTGAAGAAATTTGCTACACTAATCTGTAGTGCAGGATATTTTGTTGTTTGCTAATCTACCTGAAAAAAATAAAAGTAATAGTGATTGGACCAATAGTTTCCAAAGTTTGCTGCTACAACTGTTTATCCTTTATTTCATGCCTGAGTCATTTGCAAACTAATTGATAGAGATCGATAGGGGTAATTAGTCAGCAACTCTATTACTGTTGTACCTTGCAACTAACAGGATAATAGAAGATGAACAAAAAGGACTTTGATTTCTTCTTGTCCAATAATTAATTTAATGCAATATTCCTGCAGTTCCCATCTAGGAAGTGACAGTATCCTATTAGTTAATGTCATTAGCCACAATAATTATCCCTAATAGCAATAAGAGGGCAAATTTTCCTCCATATTTAAGAAAAGGATCTGCATATGTCAACAATATGATCACCAAGCAAAGACAAATATTTTGCTGGACTGGATATGATTCCAAGATCCATAAAAGTGTTTCTACAAATCAAGTTTAAGGTAATGATGCATTTGAATAAAAGGATGGAGATGTGGTTCCTGGAGTTTATTTTGGTTCCAATTTCATCTTGAAATAAATTCATGGAAGCCTTTCTTTTGCCAAACTATGAATGAATTTCAAAGGCCTTCCAACATTGTGTTTTGTTTATTACTCTGAATAGTTCTATTTAAGCAATAAGAATTTGTCACATGAGAAATTCTTTCATTCCTTCAACCTTTTCCCCTTCATTTATCTTTCTAGATCAGGGTGTCACTCATAAGGAAAATACATATTGCCCATTGTAAATTGCCCCTGAGAAGCTGCTGCCTTTGTGAATCACGGTCGTCCTTTTGGTGAAGGTACTCACACAATGCTGTTAGGCAGGGACTTCCAGGATTTAGACCCCATGATGATGAAGGACCAGCAGGTGTTGGTGTTGTCTTATCCTTCTTAGTAGTAGAAATCATTGGTTTAGGAGTGGTTCAGGTAATTGCATTTCAATGTATAGATGGCACACACTGGAACCACTAAATGCTGCTGTTGCAGGGAGTGAATGTTTAAGGTGAGGTACTTTGTTCTGGATGGTATTGAGTTTTTTTGAGATTTGTTGGAGCTGTTCTCCTCCAGGCAAGTAGACAGTATTCCATCATACTCCTGCTTTGTGCCTTATTTATGGTGGAAGGACACCAGGGGATAAGTCAGTCATTGCAAGATACCCAATTCTGACCTGTTCTTGTAGTCATTGTATTAATATGGCTCATACAGTTGAGATCCTAGTTCATGTTTGCCCTCAGGAGGTTGATGGTGGGGGACTCGGCAATGGTAATCCCATAGAATTTCAAGAGTAGTTGTTTAGACTCCCTCTTATTGGGGATGCCCATTGCCTGGCACTTTTATGATCCTAATAATTACTTGCCTTTTGTCCATCGCTGCCTGAATGTTGACCGGGTCTTGTTACGCAAGCATGGGCTGTTTCATTTACTGAAGAACTGCAAATGGAATTTAACATTGTTCAATGCTCAAAGAGACTGCAGATACTGGAATTTGGAGCAACAAACAATCTGTGGAGGAACTCAATGGTTTGAGCAGCATCTGTGGGAGGACAGGAACTGTCAACTTTTCAGGTCAAAACCCTGCATCAATCCTGATGCAGATGCTGCTCAACCCATTGAGCTCCTCCAGCAGATTGTTTGACCATTAGCAAACACCCCTACTTCTGACTTATGACAGAAAGGAGGTGATTGATGGAACAGTTGAAGATGGGTGGGCCTAGAACACTGCCTGGGACCTGAGGAACTCTACTGTCTTGGAGGAACTTATAGACCAGCTGGTATAAGAGTAAATATAACTAATATGGCAATATTGCTGGTAAGGCAGCAACATTATTGATAATATCAATGATAAGTAAGTCTTTTTCTTGAATGGCTTCATTTATTCACTTTTTCTGAATATTTCTAGAATAGTAGTTATATGAATCATGAAGAACTTTGAGAAATTCACCCAAAAGGTTGCTGAACATTGCCTTTGGATTTGTTACAATGAAATCAATTTTTGTGGATATTTTGCAATGGGATTTAGGTTTTGAGAGTCGGTCTATAATTTTAGTCGGCTTCCACACATTGCATAATGAAGTCAGCTCTTCTGGGAATGTGTCCTCCACCTGCTTCCCCAGTGGGAACTCTTAGCTTCTTCCTGTTCCCTGTTTTGGAAAATCACCATAACTGTACCTTTACAGCAGTCATCTGATCATCTGGTATAAGAAGCATATTGTGGCATAATCTAAGACATTGTTTCTTCAAGACACCGTCTGCTGCTTGCTTTGCGATGTACACACATGCTCAATACATGGGGAACTCACATCCAGTCTGAAGTTGGAAGCCATTTTGCGCTACTCAGCCTTGGATGTTACTGAAGAAAATGGAAACTCTTGAAACCAAACAATGTTTTGTGCTGTTATTGAAATCAACAGCCTAGTACAGGTGGCCACTGAAGAACTATTTGCAGGTAGGATGGAAAGATCCAAATGGGAAGCATTCCCTGTAGAAAAATAATGTGAACTGTGGAAGGGATCTGTTGTTTCTAGTTTCTTGTTTCATAATTGTGGGGAATTCCATTTTATAACTTGGGACCAAAGTGTTTGCACTTCTGCAATGAAGGAAATCAAAGTTGAGGAAAAGGACATTGATGCCCAACAGTATTTCACCACAGTTTCAGTTGAGGCTAAAAATTGTTCCTCTCCCGAATCCCTTGGTATGATTTTGTTTGGAAATCTGTCTTCTGCTGGGAGAATGGAAGAATGGGAGTGGCATGAAAGCCTTGACTGATTTTCAACGAGGTACTAACACTTAGCAATAGATGTGATATTCAGTTTCCATACGGTTTACCTGATTTCATTTTGCATTTGGAAATCCTTTTCCACTTGTCGTTGAATATTTTGTTTGGCGGAGGCAGCCTGGAGGGGGAAAGTTTAAAGGTGTGGGGGGAAAGTCTTTTACACAAAGAGTGGTAGGTGTCTGGAATGGGCTGTCAGGGTAGTGGTGGAAGTAGATACGATAATTGCGTTTAAGAGGCTGTTGGATTGACGCATGAATATGCAGGGATCATGTACAGGCAGAAGAGATTTAATTTAATTTGGCATCATCTTCGGTGCTGATATCATGGGCTGAGGGGCCTGTTCTTGTTCTTATTGCCCGCACCTCCTGTTCTATGTTTGTACAAACATACAGAATAAGGACAGGAACAAACTTCACAAACCCTGAAGTCTGTTCTGCAATTTAACAAGACCATGGATAATATGAATTTAACCTCATGAATCCCATTCATGATGGAGGTCTATCCAGTAATTAAGACCTCCCCATCCCACTCCACCCCATCTCACAAAGTCTTATCCAGCAGTGTAATCACCGTTGGGGGTAGTGCAGTTGGGGAATGGTGTCCTTTTATTTTCGTCAAAGTGAAAAGATGATACCCAAATGGAAAATTAATGTTAAGGAAATCCTTAAATAAACACACTATGATAACATGATATGATGTTTACTAATAAGTACCAACTCCCAATTTTAGACAGAAAAGCAATTATTTTATTTTTCTAGAGTATTTTTCGTAATTCATGTGTGGGATGAGGTCATCACTGGCAAGGCTGCCACATTTGCTTATCGCTGCTTGCCCAGAATTAACTGAAGAGCTTACTTCAGTATAGGGGCTTTTATGAGTCAAACACATTGATGTGGAGGCTAAACAGAGTACTGATGGCAGGTTACCTTCTTCAAAGGATTTAGTGAACCAGTTTGGATTTTACAATGAACCAATAGGTTCATAATGGTTTTCATTAATAATGATTCTGTTTAAATGAATTCATATTTTTAATCTTGAATTTGAAATCTGAACTTACTTTTTGCAAGTCCAGTCATGTAGTTACTACACTTGCTGTGTGATACATTATCATTTGACATATTCTATCAACTGAGCCAGTGCTCTTCTGTAGCCAAACGTAATATAATATTTTACGTATTCTTCTCACCAAAAGCAACTGCCTACACTCAATGTACCTCACTGCAAAGCTAGCACAAGCCATCCAAAAGCCTCAATTTTCTGTTTGCACAGACTCTGTGGACATGAAATGTGCTTTACCATAGATCTTTCCAAACCATGCTGCAGCCTCTTGAATGCATTGCATTTGAAATCTAATTCCACTGTACTTCAACTGCCTTCTGTAGAACGAACAGCTCAGATTCACAGATTTCAGCTTTACAAATTTCTACTAAGTATGATAAATATTTCTTTGTGGAAGTTGGATTTGTTCTGATAAACATCAAGATGGAAGCCTCATACTTCAACTTTTACCTGTGTCCTTGATGTTGTGGGCATTTTTGTTTGTCAGAATATGATTGGTATTTTTAGGTTCCTAGTTGTAGATTTTATTTTTGAGTACACTGATGAACAGGACACAATTCATCATTTTACCTTCAGTAAATAAAGCCTTCTATTGACTGTTTGATTTGAATAAAAGTGGTATATAGGCATAGGTACAGTATTGCATTTTATACAAACCATTTGCTGGCTAAGAAAATAGAGAAAAATAGGCACTATTTCATGATAATCCAGTACCCTCATATTGCTGGTCACATTACTGCAAATAATATGGCATAGGAGGTCTATATTGCTGTGGAATATAGGCTGGGGAATTCAAAATTGTTAACTCTTACTTGCCAATTTACTGAATAATTGGCATTGATATTGGTATTGGTTTACGTATACCGAGATACAGTGAAAAAATTAGTTGTGCAAGCCATCCATACAGATCATTTCAAATATAAGTACTTGAGGTAGTACAGGGGAAAAGCAATAACAGAATGCAGAATATAGTGTTACAGTTACAGAGAAAGTACAGTGCAGGCAAACAATAAGGTGCATGGGCTATGATGAGGTAGCTTGTGAGGTCAAGAGTTCATCTTTAACATACAAGAGATCTGTTTAAGAGTCTTATAACAGCAGGATAGAAGCTGTCCTTGAGCCTGGACGCTGCGTGTTTTCAAGCATTTGTATTTTCTGCCCGATGGAAGGGGAGAGAAGAGAGAATGTCTGGGGTGGGAGGAGGTCTTTGATTATGCTGGGAGCTTTTCGGAGGCGGTGAGAAAAGTAGACAGAGTCCATGGAGAGGAGGCTGGTTTTCGTGATGGAATAAGCTTTGTCCACAACTCTCTGTAATTTCTTGCAATCTTGGACAGAGCAGTTGCCATACCAAGCTGTTATGCATCCAGATAGGATGCTTTCTATGGTGCATTTGTAAAAATTGGGGAGGGTCCATGGGGAAGTAGAGGCACTGGTGAGCTTCCTTGGCCTATGTGGTTGGACCAGGACAGGCTATTAGTGATGTTTACACTTAGGAACTTGAAGGTCTTAACCAGCTCCACCTCAGCACCATTGGTGCATACAGGGGCATGTGCTCCATCCCACTTCCTGTAGTCAATCACCAGTTCTTTAGGCTAAGTGCAAAGCAAAATGGATGTTAAAATCCATGCTCATTTTCTCTTAGTAGTTTAATTTTCTTTTGCTTTAAAGTTCTTTAAAACAGTGAATACAGGGTATCAAAAAAGCCAAAAGTCTGCAGATGCTGAAAATCTGAAATAAAACCAAAAAATACTCAGCAGGTCAGACACCATCTGAGGAGAGAGAAACAGCCCTACTGAGTATTCACAGCACTTTATGTTTCTACCATGAAGTGCAGGTCGTCAGTGGAGTGTTTGTAATGCTGTTGGGCAACATTTCAGCTTCATTTCATGATGTTATTCGTCTAATTCCTGCATTAGGTGTTTCAGCTCAATTAACTAGCACTCGCCTTCGCCGTAACACATCTGTTGGAACCCCTTTCTGGATGGCCCCAGAGGTAAGTAAGAAAATTCAGAGGAAAACCCCCACCAGCATTGTTACCCAACCTTTGAATGCTGGCTTCCCTGCAATTATATTTCTCTTTATTGCTCTATTATTATGGTTTGTTTCATGAGTATATTAGTCTTATGTGTTTATATGATGATAAAACTGCAGTAGCAATACAAAATTGGAAAAAATGAGACATTCCCTCATTAGCATCACTCAGTGCAGTGACTATAAATACTGTCCAACTGCACCTTCAGGGCTAGAGTAAGTTTGCATTACACAGTCAAACTTTGCGTTTGCTGTAACCCACTCCCCTTTGGTAATATTGATGGAGTTTTGAAGAATTGTTTAACAGGCAAGAATGGCATAAAAAGATTAGGTTATTTGTGATTGTAATGCAGGCTAGAATTCAACAATATCTTTTGTCAGGCTTCTCTCAATACATCCCACTTTCTTCTTGAAGGGCTGACGGGGAATAAACCTTATTCCTTTCTGTGCGACTTCACCCTGTAGTTATGGTTTGTAACATTACATCACAGGTAGGAAATGTTGTGCATTGTCTGCTTTTGAAATAATGTACTTCTGAGAAGTTTTGCAAATTGCCTGCAGCTCCTGTTTGCATCATGTTGACTTCCTGACACACCTCCAATCATTAATTTTGTTAATTGGTTCAAAACAGCACATCAAGAGCAGAGAACATGGAACATATAAAACATAGAACAGTACAGCATGGGTTCAGGCCCTTCAGCCTATTATTTGTGTGTCAACTTGATGCCAGTTTAAACTAATCCCACCTGTCTGTACATGGTCTGTATCCCTTGATTCCCTGCCTATTCATGTGCCTGTCTAAATGCCTCTTAAATGTTGCTATCATATCTGTTTCTACCACCTTCCCTGGTAGTGAGTTCCAGGCATGTAAAAAAAATCTGTGTAAAAAAACTTACCTCACACATTTCCTTTAAACTTTCCCCCTCTCACCTTAAAGCTGTGCCCTTTAGCATTTGACATTTTCACCCTGGGGGGAAAACACTCTGTCTATGCCTCTCATAGTTTTATATACTTCTATCAGGTCACCCCTCAGCCTCCGATGCTTTAGAGAAAACAATCCAGGTTTGTCCAACCTCTCCTTATAGCTAATACACTCCAATCCAGGCATCATCGTGGTGAACCCCTTCTGCACTCTCTTCAAAGCCTCTACATCCTTCCTATAATGTGGCAACCAGAACTTCACACAATACTCCAAATGTGGCCTAACCAAGGTTTTTTACAGCTGCAACATGACTTCCCAATTTTTATACTCAATGCCCTGACTGATGAAGGCAAGCATGTCATATGCCTTCTTTACTACCCTATCCACTTGTATTGTCACTTTCAGGGAGCTATGGACTTGCACCCAAAATCAAGGCTCCTGAGGGCACTATCAGATATAACAGAGGTCCCAGCACTGATCCTTGCAGAACACCATTAGCCACAGAGCTCCAGCACCCCTCCACCACTACCCTCTTCTATTACCAACTCACCATGGATCCCATGTGACTCACACTTATGGATCAGCCTACCATGAAGAAACTTGTCAAATGCTTTACTGAAGTCCATATAGACAACACCTACTGCTCTAACATCATCAATCATTACCGTCACTTTCTCAAATAACTCAATCAAAATTGTGGGACACAACCTCCCTCATACAAAGCCATCCTTTTCCCAATGTGAGTAAATCCTGTTCCTAAGAATCTTCTCCAATAATTTCCCTATCACTGATGTAAGGCTCATTGGCCAATAATTTCCTAGATTATCCCTTCTTAAACAAAGAAACAACGTTGGCTATTTTCCAGTCTTCTGGCACCTCACTGCGGCTGAAGAGGATACAAAGATCTTTATCAGGGCTTCAACAATCTCCTCCCTTGCTTCCCTTAGTATCCTGGGGACTTACATCAAGCTCTGGGGACTTATCCAACTTAATGTTTTTGAAGACACCCAACACCTCCTCCTTCTTAATAGTGACAGATGAAAAACACTGTGATGCTGGAGGAACTCAGCAGGCCAGGCAGCATCAGTGAAGAAAAGCAGGCGGTCAATGTTTCAGGTCAGGACCCTTCTTCAGGACTGAAGATAGGAAAAAGGGAAGCTCAATATATAGGATGGAAAAGCAGAACAGTGATAGGTGTACAAAGAGAGGAGGCGGGGTGGGCACAAGGTCGTGATAAGTAGATGCAGGTCAGAGATAGTGATAGGCAGCTGCGGGGAAGGAGGAGAGAGCAGATCCACCGGGGGATGGCGGAGGAGGAAAAAAGTGGGGGTAGAAAAAAGAGAGATATACTAGGAGAGGGAAGGAAAGAAGAGGCATGGTTGGGGGTGGGTGGGGAGGGGGGTGTGGGGATTACTTAAAATGGGAGAATTCAATGTCCATGCCATTACGCTGCAAGGTTCCAAGACGGAAAATGAGGTGCTGTTCCTCCAGTTTGCGCTTGGACTTCCCCTGGCAGTGGAGGAGACTGAGGACTGACATATTTGTAATGGAGTGGGAGGGGGATTTGAAGTGACTGGCAACCGGGAGATGCAGATCAAGGTTACGGACAGAGTGCAGGTGTTCTGCAAAACGGTCACCTAGTCTGTGTTTGGTCTTGCCAATGTAAAGGAGGCCACACTTCAAGCACCGAATGTAGTAGATGATATTAAGGGAGGTGCAAGTGAACCTCTATCTCATCTGGAAGGACTGTTTGGGTCCCTGGATGGAGGTGATGTAGGGATAGGTGTTGCACCTATGGTGGGGGCAGTGGAAAATTCTTGGGGTGGGAGCAGGATGGGTGGGGAGGGAGGAGTGAACTAGGGAGTCATGGAGAAAGTGGTCCCCGCGAAAGGCAGAAAGGGGTGGGGAGGAGAAGATATTCTTGGTGGTGGGATCCCATTGGAGATGGCGGAAGGGCGGAGAATGATGTGTTGGATGTGTTGGATGTGTAGGCTGGTAGGATGAAATGTGAGGACAAGGGGGATCCTATCTCTGTTGGGTCTGGGAGGGGTGGGGGTGGGGGCAGAGGTGCAGGAAGTGGCAGAGATGTGGGTGCGAGCTCTCTCAACCACATTAGAGGGGAACCAATGCAAAGTATTAATTTAGTACCTTGCCCACTTATTCTAGCTCCATGCACAAATTCCATCTTTGAGTGGAACTAACCTTTCCCTAGCTACCCTCTTGTTTTTAATATACATATAAGATGCCTTGGGATTCACCTTAATCCTACTTGTGAAGGATATTTCATGGCCCCTTTTAACCCTCCAACTTCCTTTTTTTCCTGCATTCTTTATACTTCCCAAGGATCTTGTCTGATTTCAGCTTCCTGAACGTTACATATGCTTCCTTTTCTTTTTTGACTAAACTAAGAATATCTCTTGTCAACCAAGGTTCCAGAATCTTTCCATCCTTATATTCCATCCTCACTGGAACACACTGGTACTGAACTCTAATCAACTGCCCTATAAAAGACTCCCACATATGATATGTGGATTTAATCTCAAAACAACAACTCCCAATCTATCTCCTCCAGTTCTTGCCTAATACTGTTGTAACTAGCGTTCCCCCAACTTAGCACTTTCACTGAAGGAATAGTCTTAACTTTATCCATAACTATCTTAAAATGTATGAATTTATGGTTACTGTTCCCAAAATATCAGCCACTGAAATTTCAATCACCTGGCTAGTCCCAACATAAGGACGAGTGCAGCCCCATCCCTAGTTGGACTACCTACATATTGTTTCTAGAAACACAGCTGGATGCACCTGACAAATTCTGCCCCACCTAAGCCCCTGTCACTTAGGGAGTCACAATCAATATTGGGGAAGTTAAAATCACCCACTATAATAACCCTGTTGTTTTTACGTCTTTCCATGATCTGCCTGCAAATTTGTTCCTCTGGCTCCTACTGGCTATTGATCAGCCTATAACCCCACCGTAGTGATTGCACCCTTCTTATTCCTGTGTTCTTCCCATATGGCCTTGCTAGATGAACCCTTCAAGATGTCCTCTCTCAGTGCGGACATTACATTCTCTCTCATCAGTAATGTAACTCCCCCACCTCTTTTACATCCTTCTCTGTCATGTATCCTGAAAAGTTGAGCTGCCAGTCCTGCTCTTCACTCAACCAGGTTTCTGTAATGGCTACAATATCATAGTACCGTGTACTAGTCCAGGCTTTAAGCTTATCTGCCTTACCCGTTATACTCCTTGCATTAAAATAAATGCACATCATTCCTGCTGTGTTCATTATCCTGGTCCTGACTGTTTTTGCTATTAGTCTTACTTGACTTAACCTCTACCTTCTCCTCAGTCACTCCACCTGCTGTCCTACTGCTTCATTTCCCAACCCCCCCCCCCCCCCCACGCCCCCGCCACACTAGTTTAAACCCTCCTGAGTAGCACTAACGAACTGCCCTACAAGGACATTGGTGCCCCTTCAGCTTTGTTGAAACCTGTCCTTCCTGTACAGGTCTCACTTGCCCTGGTAGAGATCCCATGATTAGGTATCTGAAGCCCTCCCTCCTACACCAGCTCTTTAGCCACACATTCAACTGTACTGTCTTCCTATTACTGGCCTCGCTAGCATGTGGCATAGGGAATAATCCCAAGATTTTAACCCTGGATGTAATGCTTTTTAACTTTCTACCTAACTCTCTAAATTCTCCATGCAAGACCTCATCTCTCTTCCTGCCATGTCATTAGTACCAGTATGGACCACTGCCTCTAGTTGCTCACCCTGTCCTTTCAGAATGTCCTGTGCCTGCTCAGAGACATCCTTGATCCTGGCACCAACCTGGAGCTTCACTCATGGCCACAGAAACACGTGTGTCCCTGACTATCTGTGTCCCCTATCACTTCCACGCCTACACTTTGACCATCCCTGCTGTACAACAAAGCCAGTTGTGGTGCCACTAATCCGGCTGCTGCTGTTGCTTTCCCTGAGAGGGCATCTCCCCAACAGTATCCAAAATGGAATATCTGTTAGAGAAAATAATAATCGAGGGCACCCTTGCACTACCTGCCTACCCCTCCCCCGCCAATCACCCATCTAATTGGGCACCTCCCTGAAACTACTATATATGATGCTTCCTCCCTCCTATATGCTCCTCAATGAGTCCAGCGGCTGCTTCAATCAATCCATGTGGTCTGAGAGGAGCTGAGCTGAACGCACTTCCTGCAAATGTGGTCGTCAGGGACGCCTGACCTCTCTCCGATCTTCCATATTTCACAGGAGAAGCATATCACTCCACTGACTGCCATTTCTACCCCTGCTACTGGCTTAAAAGAAAGAAAGAAAAGGAAAGACCTTACCTTGACTCACCTTGTTACCACTTAGCTTTCCTCAGTGAATCCTCCCTTGTCAAAGCCTCCACATTTAGACATCAAAACAGACCTTCTCAATATGGCCACTCCAAATTGGCCACTCCTTCTAGAGCTTGACTCCTGTTTTATGCTGTTCCTCAACCTCAGCGCTAGGCCTGTTGGAAGGACAAATCACAACATTCATAAAGCAGAATAGCTAGAAAATTTGACAAGCTTGATAATACATTATGTACCACATTGCATGGTCCATCCTAAAAAGGATAGAGTTTAACATTTTCTCCATGGACCTGTGCTTTAGTTTAATCTACAGGGTTAAACTTAAAATGAAAGTCAGTTATTTTGATTCAGGAGCAAGTCTACCATTAACTAGCTTTTAAAGTTCACCGTCTCACAGCAAAACTGTTTACAAGATAATTCAAGCAGAGAAGCTAAACATTAATTTGTTTTCCTATGTCAATAGCAGACCACATTATTAATTCTCACTCTTTCCAGATGCTTCCACTTTATTTTTCGAACAACCACCTTTGGATAATTTAGCAAAACAGTAGGAGCACATTTCTGTTTAGAATCAAAATTTACCCAAGCTTTCTCAGACCTCTCAGTTTTGATTCCATGTGAATTCCTAAATTTCCATCAAGCCCGCAGGACCCCTCTGTCAATATCTCTTACAATTCCTATTATATTACCTGCAGGCTTTATCAATGAGCATAGCAACAATAACATAGAAAGCAGATCGACTTACTAAAGTCTGTTGTTTTACAAAAGCCAGTTTTAAACTAACTAGTATTTAGATCTAAATCTAAATCTAAGATGCAACCCATATTTATGATGCAGCTGTGAACGTTAAGCTGTGCAACTCAACTCAGGAGAGATGTGCCAATTCCACTCAGGAACACAAGGCTCAATGAAATATGAAAATAAGGAAGTCAGGCATTTCCTGGATTAATCCTTAGTGAAGTTCACTTGAAGCAGTACTGAGAAGATGAAATCATGTAGCGAACAGAAAAGCTATGGAACTCCAGGCTAGAACTTCTATCTACAATTCCAAAACGATGGTGCTGTGCAATTGAAAATTGATTTATCTCAGAGAACAGAAATTTTGCATACATATCTGGGTGCCTTTGTGCCTGTTAGGACATTCAGTTCTGTATTTTTTGATGGAGCTTCTGTTCTCCCTCTACCCTATGTTGCAGCGTAAAACTCCTTGAAGTGACATCTACAATGGTGCAACATGCAAAATTTGTCTGCAGTGAGAATCGGTTCACTGATCAGAAAAACAACAGTCCTTACTTACTCCCTAGCCCTGTTTCCCCTGAAACCATGCCATATAAAAGCCAACACTCAGGCCATCCTCACTGAGATCCTTGATCTCCTCCAAGTCCAAACATAGCCACACACACATACCTTGATCTCTAGAGGTCAGGATCGTGATCACTTTCAGCTTCATGGCTTCAGGATAAGTCCAGACTACTGCTGACCTCTGCTACAATTCACAGTTCTCACCACTGCCACAGGTAAGCATTTTCTTTACCTTCAGTCCACAGGAGCAGCCAATGCTGGCACAGGTGTTTGCCGGTATGTCAGGTGCTCCCAAAGTGTAGGCATTCAGAGACCGCACTTGTTTCCTTACAGAGATATTCCCGGCAACCCCTTTCCAAGAAGCCCTGGCTGTGGCCCCGGGGTGCTTATGTGGTCCCCGGACACAAAGAACATTACGGCTACTGTTCTTCATTAGTCTGTCCTGGTCCCTTTTACACTTCTATTCCCTTCCCATTCATTCTTCGGCAACACTGCTCTGTAGCTGGAAGAGTGTTGCTGGTACTGTGGTAAGTCTGGTTAAGAGCTGTCTGCAGAGACTGTACCTGCTGTGCAATGTTGCAACAATTGCAAAGACTCGCAACACATCACTGGAGAACACGGGGCTGAAAATGACATTGTCAGTTTCACTGCAGTTACACCAGGAAATCTGACAAAGCTCTTCAATGTACCTTATATTTAAAATTCTCACTCTGAATACAGCTGTCACGAACACTGCTGAAATGACCCATGATATTGTTTCAATGCTTAAAAAAGTATAGAAGAATTTCTTAGCCATTGATAAATCAGCAGTTAGTCTGTTAATGCACATTGTAAGCATTGCAAAGCTAAAATTTTCTGAACATGAATTGTGATATTATAGATATTATAGATGTCTCACTTTCTTACCTAATGGTAACATATGACCAGGACTATCAATATTTACTAGTAACACAGAACGCATGTTTGATTTCCTGATGATCAGGTAATAGCTTGTGAACAGCAGTTGGATTCCAGTTATGACGTACGATGTGATGTCTGGTCCCTGGGTATCACAGCCATTGAGCTTGGGGATGGTAACCCACCACTAACAGATCTCCATCCAATGAGGGCTCTGTTCAAAATTCCAAGGTAATCCACTCTAGTATGTGTTGGTGCATGCCAAACCTGAGAAAAATTACTGCCTCATTTCAGAGCGTTGCACTAGCTTGGAAGTCCTGACAATAATACTGCAGATGCAGAAGGAATGTTTGTCTCACTGACTTTCCTTCATTTTCGGTGCAAACTTCTTCCATTTTCCTTAAGTGCCAGCCTTAAAATTAATGGTGTTTAACGCAGTGTGTAACTTAGCTTGATATGTGCTATGATGCAGAATTCTGGAGAAAAGGAATACGATCTGCCTCCTGGTGCTTTGCTTAATTTCCATGCTGCAAAGCATAATGAAGTACCTGGAGGATTTGAAATTGTAGCAGAAGCAAGTTCCTACCAGCATCCTAAATTGTAGCCGGGACTTGGATTTTGTCTTTAGCGAGGCTGTAGCTGTCTTTTTCATTTTAATGTTGTTGTATGTAATGAATTTTGCTATTCCTGTCTAAATTCATTTAGATTCCGCTATGTTCAGTTTCCTAGGATATTTCCAGCACCATGACAATTTTGGAAATGTCATTTGTGCAGCTGAACATACTTGACAAGGAGCACTGTAATTTTGGTGACATAACAGTGGGAAGGAAGCTTTGAAAATGACAAATTTTATTGTAGATTGTTTTTATTAAAATACATGAAAGGCATTGAATAAACTAGTTTCAATGAGTGAAATAAATTAAAAGTTATGGGTGGGTGAGTGCCACTAATTACATCGGCAAACTTAGAGGACAGTCAATGGCTCAGATTTTGCCTTCATGGTTCATGATAACACTAGAGTTTCAATGAATTTTACAGTGTAATGGTTCTCAACAATGATTTTTTAACAGCATCTTTACTACTACTGTTGACAATATTTGTGGTTTACCAAAAGACTGAGTAATTAAATATTAACATTATCACCATATTATTCTGCAAGTACAAGGGATGCTGCTTTTCTGAAACAATACGTCTTATTTTTCTTGTAATATTGCATCCAAATACAGAATTTAGTTTCTGCTTCCAACTAAAGGATGAGAAAATGATTTGTTAAACAGTTGATCATGAAGAGAATCTGTAGTGAACAATTATGAATTAGAACTCTTTAACAGAGAGTGGGTTTTGTGATCCTCAATAATGTTATCAAGACCTAGGAGTCATTAGTAGACCCCCATGCATGACATACTCAGCAAAATAATAATCAACTAAGCTAAATGGATGTTGCCCGACATTCACAAAAATACAGAACAAAAATCAAATGAATTCACTATTGGGACAGCTCGCTAGAGTTCAGTATTAATCCATTCAGGGACAATGTCAGAAAGGGTACAGGAAATCTGAAACTCTTTTTCCCATCTAACACAGTTGAAAATTTCAAAACTGGGATAGATTTCTGTTAAGTAAAGGCTTTAAGAGCTATGGCCTAAGGCTGGTAGATTAGAGTTAAAATACAGATCAGTCATGATCTAATTGAATGGTGGAACAGGCTGGGAGAGTTCAATTCTGTGTCACTGTTCCTCTGTTTCAATGGTCAAAGCACACCTTATGTACTCCATCCTGCTCAAAAACAACAGAAAATATTCAAGATCTTCAAGCTGAAAGGACTGAGTTATGATTCTGGACAGAAAAATATTCAAAGGTGGTATGTGAGAGATGATCAAATGAATGGATATTGGATCACAAATAGTACCAAAAAATAAATCTGAAATAAAATAATTATATAATGAGAATAGTGCAGTGATTTAAAACAATTGACTACAAACAGTGCAGATATCGGGAAACTTCCCTTTGGATAAAGGATGAAGTTTAGTTAGAACAATGATTCTGAATAGTCTGGGGTCATTTGAGAAAAAAATTGGATGCTGCAATGGGAGGACTGTAAATTTCTTCTGGATTGACAAACAGGATGGACTGAATGGCCTCCCTTTTTAATCTGAATATTTTTCCCCTTTGTCTAAAAAGCTTCTTGACTATAATTAAAAATCAGTATTATGCAGATGCTGGAAATTTGAAAATTCTAAAAACACAGGAGGTGTAAAACTTACTCTTTTATCTCTTCCCTTCCAACCATCCAAAGATTCAAACAGTCTTTCCAGGTGAAGCAGTAACTGACTTGCACTTTTTCCAATGTCTTGTGCTACATACAATGTTCACATTATGGTCTGCTCCACACTGGAGAAACCAAACACAGACTGGACTGCTTTTCAGAGCACCTGTTTTCAGTGCACAAGGCTGACCCTGAGCTTTCTGTTACCTAACATTTTAATTCTCCATCCCATTCCCATTCTGACTTTTGGCCTTCTACATTTTTCCAGTGAAACCCAATGCTAGCTTGTACAACAGGACTTCATTTTCCATTCAGACAAGTTGAAGCCATCTGGGCTCAATATCAAATTATACAATTTACAGATAACTCACTTTTCCTGTTTGTATCAAAGCTGGTCAATTCTTCCATGGGATTATTCAGTTTTTCTCTTTCCACAGACACCGCCTGTCCTGCAGGACATTTCCAGTGGGCTCCTTTTGGTTTCAGGTTTCAGCAACAGCTGACTTGTATTTCGCAGCTTTAAACTGCGCCTTTTGTTTTTTCTCTCTCTGCCCTCCAACTGTTTTCTTCTCCAAGTATCCATAAATGTTGGCATCACCTGGATAACTCTGACCTCTCCCTATTCCATGTCCTGTCAACACCCTGCCACCCCAAACACACACACATCCCCACCCCCCCACACACACACCCCACTCACACACACACATCTCCGCCCCACACACACCCACCCCACTCACACACACACCCCTGCCCCACACACATACACCCACCCACACACACACACACACCCCACTCACACACACACATCTCCGCCCCACACACACCCACCCCACTCACACACACACCCCTGCCCCACACACATACACCCACCCACACACACACACACACCCCACTCACACACACACATCTCCGCCCCACACACACCCACCCCACTCACACACACACCCCTGCCCCACACACATACACCCACCCACACACACACACACACACACACACACACACACACACACACACACACACACACACACACCACCACCACCACCACCTCTTTGCAACTTTAAACTGACATGTTTTTCTCACATTCCATTTGGATGAAGGACCTTTGACCTGAACAATTAAATCTGTTTCTCTTTCCACAGGTGTTGCCTGAACTGCTGAATATTTCTTGCATTTCTGTTTTTTTAAAATTTAGCTTTCTCTTTCAGTTTGAATGGTTTCCCCTTTTCATCTGAATATCCTCCTTCTGTAGTCCAAATGGCTGTCCTTCTTAGGCTGAATGATCTCCCTCTTTAGACAAATTGACTTCACACTTTAATCTGAATGGCCTCCCTCTTTTAGACTGAATGACCTCCATCTGTCTTTTCATCCGAATAGCCTTCCTCTTTTTAATATTAATGGATTTCTCTTTAGTCTGTAGGCTTCCCTCTTCCACAATCATAATGTGATCACAGCACAGTGCCCCCTAATCCAAATACCCTGCTGTGTGCTTGCTCTCTTCCTTTCAGCTACAATGCCTTCAGTTTCTTGCTCAAATTCCTCCTCAATCCATCCTTTGTAAGACTGCACCAGGGCACCTACTAAGAATTCTCTGGAGTAAGAACACTCACAAGTGCAGCTCAGGGCTACTATGTAATTATAGATCCAGCCATGAAATTATTGCTGTTCATGCAGTCTCAATCCTCAAAATTCCTTAGTTGCTTCAACTGATTGTTATTCTATTTTCTCTTTAGTCAATAGAATATTTCTTTAAACCCAGTTCAGTGGGAATCTTGGCATTATTTAGACTTCAGCATGTTTGCGGGTTTATAGGAACGTGTAAAGCATGTCATAAAACATTTTCCTATTTATTTTCAGTTCTGTGATATGAATTGTGTCAGCCCATCATTTAACTACATACAGACAATGACATCATGATTAAAAGTGCCCTTCTGTCTTCTTCCTCTCCCCAAAGTAAAGGCTACAATCACTTTGTAAATTATACCGAAGATATATAGAACAATTACAGCACAATTCAGGCCCTTCGGCCCACAAAGCTGTGCCGAACCTGTCCCTACCCTAGAAATTACTAGGCTTACCCATAGCCCTCTATTTTACTCAGCTCCATGTACCTATCTAACAGTCTCTTGAAAGACCCTATCGTATCAGCCTCCACCACCATTTCCGGCAGCCCATTCCACGCACTCACCACTCTCTGAGTAAAAAACTTACCCCTGACATCTCCTCTATATCTGCTCCCCAGCACCTTAAACCTATGACTCAGGCTACAACTAAACTCAACCATGGTAGTTTACAAGCAACATTGAACCTGTTTTTCACAATAGGCAATCGTGAAAGGGTTTTTTTGGCAGTAGTAATAAATCATCAAAGATTAACACTATTATTCACCATCTACAATCCATGCTAAATAGAACAGTTAATGTGGCAATGTCAAAAGTCTATGTGTAGTTAAAATCATATCAGAACTGTTTAAAATGAAGTAATTCCAGGGTAAGAACATATCATTCATTGGTGCTTGCAGCAAACTACTTAACCTGCAGATATATCTGATTGGAGATTAATAGACCATCAACTGCAGTCACATTCTAAAGAAAAGCATGAGCAATGGTAGAGCCAAAAACTATATTTGGCTCTATGTGACTGTATATCCCTAGGCTTATATCTCTGTGTGGGTGGCATATAGAAGATGACAGAAAGTGAGGTATAATTGCACTAACAACTAAGTCATTTGTGGTTGATTACTTTACAATGATCCTTTATGAGATTTTCTCCATAATTACATTTTTCATGATTTCGTTACTTTCAAAGTTCTAAAGATTCTTTATGCTTCTTTCCTCAGAAATCCACCTCCAAAATTGCATCAACCAGAGCTATGGACAGAAACCTTTAATGATTTTATTGCAAAGTGAGTGCAATCATCGGTTCTGAACGGTTTGTATAGATGTAAAAAATGATAGTATTGGAAATACATTGTTATAATCCATGCAAAACACTGAACAACATGAACTTCCCATGACATAAGAGGGTGTACTGCTCTCAAATTAGTGACAAGACATTCTTTGCTCTAAATAAGACCTAAAAATTGAACCAGGATTCAGAAAACATTTGCAGATTTCTTTTAGGTCTCACCACCTCAAGAGTTACGTTCACAACTGTGGTAGATTTAATGAGTCTGTTTTATACAGATTTATACAAATACTGAACACTGAGGTTGCAGCTTTGTTGTATCTATAAGATACTAGAACTTCTTTCCTGGTGGTTTATGCCACAAATTGTACTCTTTTACTTGCTGTGCCTAAAAACAGCATGTATTTGTTCACTTGAGCAGGGTGAATAATTAATCTAAAGGTTATTACATAAAATGGTAAGTAGCACTTCAGCTTCAACTGTGTCAAAAATTGTGACAGCCTGGTGTTAGTCTGCTCTCTGCTTCAAAGTTGGTTTGTTTTTCAATGCTTTGGTCATGTTAAGAAGGACAACACAGTTATATGTCTGCAGGCAGTATAATTTTAAATGTATGCATCTGTAATCTATCATCAATCCATATTTTCACAATATTCTTTTACCAAGTTCTCCATAGATCTGTCAGCTCCTAATGTTCACAGTAAGCAATCAATGACTGATAACTGTTGTGATGAGTAAAACATAATTATAGATGAACTCTGTACAGTTTAACAGCACTGACAGAAACATCTAACTGGAGGTGTGAATGATCAATGCTCCATGACTCTGAGTGTTTATTCTGACAACTTTTAAAATGTAAAATTAACTATTTTTATTCATCTGTTGAAATGGGTAAAATTAAGAGGAACATTTTCATCTTTCATATTCCCATCACAAATGTTTAAGCATTGAAGTCAAACAGTTTTTTTTTACAACAGTGACACCATTCAAAATTCTTTCATTAACAGTCAAGCATCCTGGGACATCCTGAGGCTGTGAAAGGCTCCATATAAAATTTTGTTTTTCTACCAGCCCAATTTCCAACACATATCACTACCTAATACTATGAATCTGAGAATAATACTGACTTGACTCTATGCCAGCCCTGCATTAAAAGCTGGGTGGTAAATGAAATTTTTAGTGATTAATGAGACTAGATCTTCCCTGCTACTTTTTGTGAAATTTTGTGTTTAAATCAAATGTGATCCTTAGTTTTTGTTTCATTTTTGAGTTTTTCTTTGCAACTATCCAGCAACTACTTACTTCACAGCATTAAGAACTTTCTTTCATGTCTATGAATATATGATATTCATACTTTGTCTGTATATTTGAATGTGCCACTCACTCCAAACAGGTATCAAAAGCCAGCTCCAAATCTTTGTTAACTTGGTTCATTCTGGAAGAAGCTCCAGGAGGAGCTTGGGCTTTAAGTATATTCCTGGAATGACAGGAATGATGTATGGAGGGAGGCATTCACTAGAGTTTAGAAGATTGAGAGGGGACTCATTGAATCTTATAAAATCTTATAACCTGATCAGATTGCACATAAGAGGGATATTCCTGATGGTGGGGAAGGCCAGAATCAGGGGTCACAGGCTCACAGCTTAAGGGTTCTAGGTAGGCCATTTAAGACTGAGATGAGGAGGAATTTCTTCACCTAAGGTGTGACAAGCCTATGGAATTCTTGACCACAAAAGGTGCTTGAGGCCAAATTGCTCAATATATTCCATAAGGAGCTAGATATTGTACTAAGGGTTAAAAAGATCAAGGGATTTAGGGCAAAAGCAGGATCACTGCACCGCCTTTGCACGTGGCCTCCCTGCCGCCGGGGTAGGTTGGTGCTCGGTTCAGCCGACATGCCCCTTGCCGTGCTCAAGGGGCTTTGGATGATCAGCCACAATCATATTGACATTCAAGCAGACTCGAAGGCCCTACTCCTAATTTCTATATTTCTATATTCTGCTTCATTTCCCACTAAATGGGGTCACTTGAGTAAAATGCCAAGGAAGGTCAGAAGATGGTTCAAATTGTTTGAGTGTTAATGAAGATCACTGACTTTTTCAACCTCCTGACTGAGATTGAACAGAGTTGTGGCAGTGTCTCCTGATGCTCGCAAATGGAAAGGAGAGTCAGTTTGACATTCTTTAGGAAACCTGATGCCCATGAGCCTGAAACCTCCTTGTACAGGGTTTTGACCTGAAATATTGACAATTCCTTTCCTCCCACAGGTTCTGCTCGGCTCACTGAGTTCCTCCAGTAGGTTATTTGTTGTTCCAGGTTCCAGCATCTTGTGTCTCCAGTGTGAAACCTCCAATGCCCATTTTCCCAGTGAGGTTCAGTCACTACACATTCATCATATATAGAACATGACTTTAATATGGTCTGCTAGCACAGATTTACATTGTTCATACCATTACACTACCAGAGCACCAAGCTTGGACAGGCACACTGCCACTCATTAGGGGATAAGAATCATAATTCCAAATATGGTTGGTCGTGACCACTCATTGACCATCTACAACAACTTCTTTTTGAGTCAAAATTAAGTCTTTCTGCAGTTGTTTATTTTATCCTGAAACAAATAAAGTAAATCAAATCATTACTCTCAGCCTATGAAAACTACTAGTGAGTCTATGTGTGGCTGGATTAAACTGTATTTCAGTCAGCATTGCTGATATATTCATTTTATATCTGGGATTTTGCAGCTAAAAAAGATGCAATTGAGTAAATAAATAGTTAACCAAGAAAATCTTCAAAAGCAATAATGAAAATTGCTTCCTTCTAAGAACATTTCTTAGATTAGATTAAAACAAGGGAAGAGAAAATCAGCAAGAGCTTTCAATATTTATTTGGTCTAAATTTAATAGGATATTTCTTTGCTTTTGGAGGTGAATCTCAGCTTAGGCAACATCCTTTAAGGCTGAGCTGTTGTGACTCTGTTCAAATTGCTTGTGACAATATTAAGGTCGGCAAATTCTTCTCTGCATAAATTCCCTACAGCATTTTGTGGACTGACCCCTGCACAGTCCTAATGCAAAGTGTCATCTGACAGGATGAGAAATTCAACTAAACAACATGCCTTTGATCAACAAATAGCTACAACTGGCTAAAGTTCAGTTAGTTTGCTGACACGTTAATCTGCCAGTTTATATAATTTAAATATTTATGCCTGGTGTGCTTTCTACACCAATCCAGGTAAATTAAAGTCTAATAATAGCAATTTGCTTCCTAGCTCCAAGCTGAGATTTCATTGCAATCAGTACTGGACATAAGAAAATAAATTTAGATACACGGATAGAAAAGGTCAGTATAGACAAGTTGGGTCAAAGGGCCTGTTTCTGTGCTGTATAAGTCTATGACTCTAAAATGCACTCCTTTTGATGGCTTTACACTTGTATGATGGGCACAGTGTACTGCCGTTTCAGGGTTCTGGCCATGCGCAGACAGTTTGTGTGTTTCTCCTCTATACCATGACATTACACTTCAAGAATAGTTTATTGACTGAAACCACAAGGAAGACCATGCTGGACCAGTTGGGCCAAAAGGCCCATTTCCATGCTGTATGACTCAATGACTCTGTAACTGCAAAAGAGAAACAGGCAAAACTTCTGTAATAAAAGAAAATTGGACAACCCCTACATAAAAATTGGGATAGGTGATAAATTTTGTTTCTGTATTTAAAAACAAAATGATGGGGATACTCAGCAGGTCAGATAGCATCAGTGGAGAGAAACACAGAGTTAAAGTTTCAGATCAATCTCCATTCATCATCTACAGTTTTTTTTTTCTTTTGCTGTTTCTGTCTCTTTTTTTCTATTAATTGCATGGGACATTTGATGAGTTTATCATTTCAAATGGGTCTTTCAGACTTGCAATGTTTCATATTTGATTTCTGTCTACTTTGAGCTGGTTAACTTTATTCAGGAGAACAAAAGGGGTCTACCAGTCAGTCTCTGCACGCCCAGTGAAAACAAAACAGATGATATTGCAACCCTCTTGCTATCCACAACTCCTCAATGGTAACATCCAAATAGTTGAGTAGCTTACCAGCAAGTGCTGCCTAGACTCACAGGTGATGTTTGGGCATTTGGTGAAAAACTTTAAAAAAATGGTCAGAACCCATGGAACTATCTACCTTCAGAGGCAGCACTTTGAAGAAAGAAACTAAAGAAGGGAGAATTCGAAGGGACAAAGAACAGAACAGTATTTGATTCCCTCTGACTTATTTCAAGAGGGTGGGCTGGCGTAAACACTACAGGGTTAAACTTTTGCCTTAGCTCAGGGGATGGTGTCGTTGGTTTGGAGAGCTGGCAATACTGGGGAAGTTGCATTGAATGCATCCTGCTATGTTTCCATTTTCATTGATTTCTATTGAAGAGGAACAGAGACTCTGGCCTTGGACCTATCTTAGTGTTGCTATAACGTAGAAAGAGCTAAGCTGTCAATGGAGCAATAATAAGTAACTATACCTAAAAATTTCACATGAAAAACAAGACAGTGACATTATGTTAAAACAATGCATGAAGTGGTTCATCTACTCAGTTCACCTTATGCACCAAAATGCAGCAAATTTCAGAGATGTATTTTTCCCATCAATAATTTCAGTGAAATAAGTAGGTTAATTAATAAGAGGTAAACTCAGATGTATATGTTAAATTAAATAACAGATGATGCGTGAAAGTGTGAGGGTAATGCAGTTATAAATAGCTCTCAGTTCACCTTTGGAATACTGGTTCCAGATTCTAGGTGACCTTGGTTAATGGACTGTCACTTATAAGTGATGGTATCAATGAATAGTATTAGTTCACCTAGGTAGATGAGACGATGCAGGGAGAATGGATCAGGATTTCAGGTGAACACCCGTCAAGACTTCAAAGGTAAATTAGAGGATAAATAATCCAAAGCAGGGGTGGGGACAAGGTCAGGAGGTCAGTAGAGAGAGGGTTTGGATGGATGAATTTCTGAATCTGAATTTCTGACCTGCACACCGGAACATAACATAATTGTTCACCTTTCCTATCCCTCCCCTCCCCCTCATGCTTCCATCAACCCATCACCCCCTCCCCCACACACACCACTCACCTGGTTCCACCTATCATCTACCAGCCTCCATCCCACCCCTTCATCATACTTTCTCTTCCCTCTCAGTCCTGATGCAGAGTCTCAACCTGAAACATTGACATACAACTTCTGCCTCCACAGATGCTGCTTGACCCACTGAGTTCTTCCAGCATTCTATTTTTTGTTCCAGATTCAAGCATCTGCAGTCTCTTTTTTCTTCAGAGTATGATATTGGATGCTCTGGTGTAGGAATTGCCCATTGACAAATTCTGACTGTGGGAAGCCCTTCTGGTTCCAAAAATCCCAAGGATCCTACACCTTGCTATCATCTGTTTTTGTACAAACACTGAAACTCCTTCATTAGGTGTTTGCGAAGATTGAGAAAGTCCACTGAGTATATTGACATCAGAAAGCTGCTCAAAAAAACATTATCACAACTGCATTACAAAAAATATGCAAAACAGCTGGTATTTATAGTTAACATGTCCATTTAAACAGCTGATCAAGAATGGAAACAAACATCTAAACCTCTCTGATATCCATGTAACACGATTTAAGTCGTATATTTCTATGAGAGATTATTGTGTTAATTCACACTATCTCATCCCAGCTTTCAATAACCAAGTAAGGTTTTGTGACCAGATAAGGTGGATGGTCACAGTCTTTTTCTCAGGGTAGGGGAGTCTAAAACTAGAGGGCATAAGATTAAGGAGAGTGGAAAGATTTGAAGGAGACCTGAGGGGCAAGTTTTTCACACAAAGGGTGGTGGGTATGTGGAATGATCTTCCAGAGGAAGCAGTTGAGGCGGGTACAATTACATTGTTTAAAAGACATTTGGGCAGGTATGTGGATATGAAAAGCTTAGGATATGGGCCAAATGCAGGCAAATGAGACTAGCTCAGGCTGGCACCTTGTTCAGCATAGACAAGTTGAGCTGAAGGGTCTCTTTCTATTGCTCTATAACTCAATGACTCCATGACTAATTTGATGAACAAAATGATGATAGATATTAATTTAGAATTACTATTAAGACTGGTTTCCATCTAATACTTCGATAATGAAAATAATAAACATTAGCAGTGAATACTCATGTTTCACAAAGGAAGGTCAATTTGGATGAGGGGGATTTTTTTCATTAACTCTAATCTTGCTGCCTGTATTATTATAGATGCCTCATTAAAGACTTTGAGCTTCGTCCAACTGTGTCTGAGCTCCTGGAGCATCCATTCATCAGACAGGTTCAAGGGAAGGAGAAAGCCCTACAGAAACAATTAATGGAGCTCATAGACCTTCACCAGCAAATGGGCGCCATTGAAAAGACAAGGTACTCAACATGTTTAACGCACTGAGAGAAGATGGTTTTGTTGGTTTCGATTTAAGGTGCCACATTATTTAGTGCACTTGAAATGGTTGATATTGCTTTTGGAGATGTAGAAAATGAACATATCGATAAGGAGAGTAACTACTATTCCAATTTGACCAAATATATTCTTACACTTTTGGGGAGTGGGCTTTGGTAGGAATGCCAGATTTTATTGCCCATCTCTAATTGCCTTGTCAGATGAGGGGAACCACCTTTTTGAATTGCTACAAATCTTGTGGCAACTATGAGATCAATTTCTGAATTCCAGCAGAAATCCAGATGAAGAGCATAAAATTGCAAGAGTTCAGGTATAGTCCCAGTGTAACCACTTACAAATGGTTAGCATTCTCCTGCACTTGTTCTCCACCATTTCTGCCAGTTTCAACATGCAAAAAGGGAAACCACAATCTTCGCACTAGAAGGAAAATGGGAACATTGGAATGGGAGTCATAACCCATGGTGACAGTCTCTCTGTTCATTCAGAAACTGATTCACAAAGTGACTTGGTATTGGTACTGGTATTGGTATTGGTTTATTATTGTCACTTGTACCAAGGTACAGTGGAAAGCTTGCCTTACAAACCGATCGTACAGGTCAATTCATTACACAGTGCAGTTACATTGAGTTAGTACAGAGTGCATTGAGGTAGTACTAAAAACAATAACAGTACAGAGTAAAGTGTCACAGCTACAGAGAAAGTGCAGTGCAATAAGGTGCAAGGTCACAACAAGGTAGATCGTGAGGTCATAGTCCATTTCATTGTATAAAGAAACCATTCAATAGTCTTATCACAGTGGGGTAGAAGCTGTCCTTAAGTCTGGTGGTACGTGCCCTCAAGCTCCTGTATCTTCTACTCGATGGAAGAGGAGAGAAGAGAGAATGTCCCAGGTGGGTGGGGTCTCTGATTATGCTGGCTGCTTCACCAAGACAACGAGAGGTAAAGACAGAGTCCAAGGAGGGGAGGCTGGTGTCTGTGATGTGCTGGACTGTGTCCACAACTCTCTGCAGCTTTTTGCGGTCTTGGGCAGAGCAGTTGCCGTACTAAGCCGTGATACATCCAGATAGGATGCTTTCAATGGTGCGTCGGTAAAAGTTGGTGACAGTCAAAGGGGACAAACCAAATTTCTTTAGCCTCCTGAGGAAGTAGAGGCACTGGTGAGCTTTCTTGGCTGTGGCATCTACGTGATTTGACCAGGACAGGCTGTTGGTGATGTTCACTCCCAGGAACTTGAAGCTCTCAACCCTCTCGACCTCAGCACCATTGATGTAGACAGGTGCGTGTACACCACCCCCTTTCCTGAAGTCAATGACCAGCTCTTTTGTTTTGTTGACATTGAGGGAAAGGTTGTTGTCATGACACCGTTCCACTAAGCTCTCTATCTACTTCCTGTACTCCGACTCATCGCTGTTTGAGATACGGCCTACAACGGTGGTATCATCTGCAAACTTGTAGATGGTGTTAGAGCAGAATCTGGCCACACAGTCGTGAGTGTATAGGGAGTAGAGTAGAGGGCTGAGGACGCAGCATTGTGGGGCACCAGTGTTGAGAATAAGCGTGCTGCAGGTATTACTGCCTATCCTCATTGATTGCAGTCTGTTTGTTAGAAAGTCAAGGATCCAGTTACAGAGGGAGGTGTTGAGTCCTAGGTCTCGGAGTTTGGTGACAAGCTTGCTTGGAATTATTGTATTGAAGGCAGAGCTGTAGTCAATAAACAATAGTCTAACATATGTGTTTTTACTGTCCAGATGCTCCAGAGCTGAGTGTAGGGCCAGTGTAGGACTTGAAGTGCACCATCCAATGATGCATAGTTGCCTGCATGCAAAAGAAATCTGATATGACTTTTAAAGAATTCTGAAATTATTACTTTACACTTAAAGTTCTGAAGGACATTGGTGGTCTGAGTAAAGGTCCCACTCCATGCCAGGTGGATGTCTTTCATTGGCCCTAGGAACAGGTGGATGCTGGAGACAGGGGCTTTTTTGGCATCCATGCTCACCTGCACCCAAAAAAATTATAGACAAGTTGACATCTCAGCATAACTTCTGAAATCACAACCCAAGAAATTTTAACGCACAGGTATATGAAACAAAGCATGAATATTTTTATGTTATATCATTCCTACTTCCCAGTCCTTTCCCCTGCCTTTCTTACTGGAGTCCAGCACTGAGCATGACATCTAATCACTGCTGCTGTGTCGTGCCTGATCTAATTCACTACTTTCTCTATTTCTCCCATCCAGACATTGTCTGGTGATGGGGATGAGAAATAATGATTTATAGGCCACTTGGGTGCACTCTTGCTAGGAACATCAGCAGTGTTCTAGCTATTAATGTGTTATTGATATGTGAAATCATTATCAAACCCTCTAGTGTTGGATGCGATGGAATCTAAAGGACTTTGCCAAGAATGCATTGAAATCAAAATTTCTGACATCAGTTACCAATAAGTGAAATAACTCTTAAATTCTATTATGAAGAAGTGAAGTTTAAGTGAGTTAACAATTTGTCAAACCAGCAACATGAAAAATTTTATATTCTTGAATTCAAAATTAAAGAAATTGTACACAAATTAGTTAACTCTTTACTTATTAACATCAGACAGCATAATCTCAGCTCTCAAGAGTGTGCTGATGGCATTGTCTGTACAAATGAGTCAATCTAGACTTTTGGGTGACTGCCAGCTCATTCACTTACAGCTTGCTGACAACTTGCTCGCCCAAATAGACCTACTGATACAGTTCACTGGCCCAGCGCAGCACAACATCGCCCAGTTTGGACACTCCAGTAGCCTGCTGTATTTTTGTTTCATCAGTAGAAGCTCTCCGACACCTTCCACTAAAATAGGACACAGATTGTTTTCTCGCTCACTTGGATTAATCAGCAACAATTCCTTCCAGTGGTGCAGCTCATAGAGCGGGTGCTTCATAGCTCCAGTGGCCCAGGTTCAGTCCGACCTGTGGTGCTGTCTGTATGTAGTTTGCACTTTTTCCCCATGACTGTGTGGGCTTACCCCTGAACTCTGATTTACACCCACATCCCAAAGTCATGCAGGTTGCTAATTTATTTAGCCACTTTAAACCACCCCTAGCATTTAGGTGAGTGGTAGAATCTGGGTGGAGTTGATGGGAATGTGGTGGGGGGGAATAGGTTATAGGGAACATCAGTGGGAAATGGGATTGCTCCATGAAGTGCAATGGACTTGACGGCTTGAAATATCGTTCTTCCATGTTGTAAGCAAATGTGGAGCAGGACTTCGAATTCCTCAGCAAATGACAATGCAAAAATCAATGCTCCACACTCCACTACTCCCCACCCTCAATCTATGTATCCAAAGAATGCCAGCCGGGTTTTTAATTATGTAGTAGGAGGAGGAAAGGTCCCTTGGTCTCTTGAGGGAGAGCCCTTTTGAAAATGACAGCAGCTGCAGTGGTGACATGAACTGTGTAAACAAATTGCATTTGCACAGTGCTTTTACCATTTCAAGAAGCTTCACAGGTGCATAGTTAGCCACAAACTGACACAACATTTAAAGAAGTAGCCATGGCAACAAGTGGTGAAACGCTTAGTCAAAGCAATAGGTGCTTTTAAACAGTTTTATAGAAAGAAGGTGTGGTGAAGTTGCAAAGTTGTTTGGGAGGGAATTCTGGAGCTTGAACAGCAGAGGCATGGCTGACAATGAAGGAGCAATCGAAGCAGGAGAGGCCAGAGTTAAATGGAATGACTTTGAAGAGTTGTAGTGCTGCTGTAGGGTGCAGAGATCATCCTAACCATCTTGCTCAACAGCTCTCCAGGACTTGGACCAGTATCAGAGTAGTTCGTAGAAGGTTGGGAGAAGCTATAATACATGGAGCAAGAGCCCCTTTCCAACGACCTGTCCAAATGTCTTTTAAATGATGTGATTATATTTGCCTCTACCAGCTCATTCCAGATAAAGGAAACACTACAATAGACAACAATACAATACAACATTACAATAACATTACAATAAAATACATTAAATACAGCAAATAAATTAATAGCCTCAGGTAAATAAACTAGTTTAACATGTCTGTAGCTTGGGTGCAAGGCCATAGCTCACTGAAAGTAGTGACACAGGTGAAAAAAGGCTTTTGGTATGTTTGCCTTCATAGGCTGACGCATTGAGTACAAGAGTTGGGATGTCATGTTGCAGTTGTACAAAACATTGTTCAGACCGTACTGAAGAGTATTACATACAGTTCTCGTTGCCAAACTACAGGAAGGATCTGGTCGCAATAGAGAGAGTTCAAAATAGACTCACCAGGATGTGGCCTGGAATGGAGGGCTGTAGTTATAAGGAGAGATTGGATAGGCTGGGTTTATTCCCATTGGAGGAGGCAGAGGGGTGACCTTAGGGAGGTTTACAACATTATGAGGGGCATAAACAGGATAGATAGAGTCTTTTTCCCCCAAAGTAGGGGAGTCTTGAACTAGAGGGAATAGGTTCCAGGTAAGAGGAAAGAAATTTGAAGGAGATCGGAGGGATAAGTTTTGCACACAAAAGGTGGCAGTTATCTGGAATGAGCTGCTAGAGGCAGATACGATTACAACATTTAAAAGGCATTTGGACAGGTACTTGGAGAGGAAAATATTAGGGGGATACGAGCCTAATGTGGGCAAATCATATTAGTGTAGGTAGGCACCACAGTTGGCAAGTTTCTGTGCTGAACGATTCTATGATTGTATGATTCTTTGCGAAAATGTTAATGTTCAAAGTTCTGCAAATGTTTGTCATCTGGTTCCGTTTTGAGAGTTGAGAAAATTTTTACTGGGCACTAATGGAATTGACATTATGATGATGTGCTGGCCCATTTTGAGTAAGCCGCTAGATTTGTGCCCAGGCTAACACCTCTGCTGCTCCCAGGTAATGAGCATTCAAAAAGATCAGGGCCCAGCTGGCTTTCCCTAAACGTTTTTCAATTTATTTTTAATTAACAGCACTGACAGATTAGCTTCATTGAAATTAAAAGTCAGGAAAGAAAATAACTGTAGACACATTGCACAATACAGAATATCAGTTTTTCAGTCTACTGATCTGTTTTTCTATGAAATGGTTTATCATTTTAATATTTGAATTTTAAAGCAGGTTATGCTTTTAGAGACTTCATTGAGTGAATCCAAGAGTATTGAATATGCAATTGCAATGGACACAAAATAAATTAAAATCATTAAACAAAAACAGGCAAGGCTCGGCATATACAAGAGGTGTTCCTGTTGAAAAGTGAAAAGATCATTTAACATGTTGGAAAGGCATTCTTTACCAAGGTTATTAGATGAAGGATAAGCCAGGAAGTGGGAAGGAAACAAAATAAAAGGGGAGAGCTGAAGAGAACACAGATACAGCAATGATTAACTGTAAAGTCACGGACTGGTCGGCTGATGGACTGCTTAAGAAACCTGAAAAATAATACCAAAGAACATGACAGTGAGGTAATGAAAATACATTACAAAATGAACAACGAACAGCAACTTGTATTTATATTGCACATTCTACAAAATAAAATGTCTCAAGGCACTTTATAGGAGGATTACAAGAGAACATTTCACACCAAACCTTGTTAGGAAATATTATCTCCGAAGACAATTAGCTTGTTCAAAGTGATGGGTTTTAAGGAGTTTCTTAAAAGGAGAGGTAAAGAGCTTTAGGAAGAGAATTCTAGAGGTTAGTATCCGAGGACCTCCAACTCCACTGTTGAGTGTTGGAGTTTGGGGATTTGCAAGAGCTGGAGGACCACAGATTCCGCAGCAGGCCCAGATCATGAAGAGATTTCAACATAAAGATGTGAACTCATTTGAACCAATGCTCAGTAGGTTGGCAGCATAGGACAGCAAACAAAGTATGTGTAAACAGAGCAAGTTTGGAAATAGGTAACAGAGGTCTGGGTGAGTCAGAAGATAAATGATCCATCAGGAGTTTATTGGAATACTCAGGTCAAGAGGTAACAAAGGATTTAAGCAGCAGAGAAGCTGAGGCAGGAGCATCTGGGCAGTGTTACGGTGGAGGAAATGGTTGTCCTCGTGACAATCTGGATATGCAGTGAGCAACACACCTCAGGATCAAATATGACACTGCACTTGTGAACAGTTGGTTTGGGGAGCTGCCAAGGTGAGCGATGAGACTGGTGCCTAGGGAGTGGACTTTGAGGTGGAGTTTAAAGATGATAGCTTTGGTTCTTCCAATACTTAGAGGAAATACCAGTTTCACAACTTAAAAAAGTAGAGTAATTAAGGGAGGTGGTGCTGAAGGACTGTGTGCTGTCAGCATACCTGGGGAACATGACCTGGGGAACATGACATTGTGCTTTGGATAATATCCATGGAGCAGGATATACATTGATAGCCTGCTCAGTACTACCCTGCAGGGTGCCAATTCATTACAACACTCTTGGTGCTCCAGTACAAATACACAAAGGTACATACAACACCCTCCCCCAGTAACTTTTAAATATATTGGTGCAGGCTAAGTGATGCCATTAAAAACATAACGCTGGAAGAACTCAGCAGTCAAGCAGCATGTGTGTGTTTCCTCCAGGTGCTCCCGTTTCCCCCCACATTGCAAAGACATACGGATTGGGAAGCTGTGGGCATGCTATGTTGGTGCCAGAAGCGTGGCAACACTTGCGGGCTACCCCTAGAACCCTCTACTCAGAGGGTTCATTTCACTGTGTGTTTCGATGTACGTGTGACTAATAAAGATACCTTACCTTATCTGTGGAAGCAAAAAGTGTAAGTTGACATTTTGGGTTGAGACCCTGCATCAGGACTGAGAGGGAACAGAAAATATTGCCAGTGTATAGCAGTGCAATGGGGGTGTGGGTGGGGGAGGATCAAGACTGGTAGGTGATAGGTGGAACCAGATGGGGTGAGGATGATGGGCAGGTGGAACCAAATGGGGGAGAGGTTGGGAATGATGAATAAAGGAAGAAAACTAGGTGAACTGTTGAGTGTGTGTGGCAGGAGAACACAGGAGGTGTTGATTACCCAGTTTTCTTCTCCCTTTGTTCTTTGTCCTGAGATTGACGAGGAGCTCTACAATCCCCGAAATGGTAGGGTCTTCCTATTTTATAATGGTTTCTATTGGACCTCCCTCCAAGTAATAGGACATGCTCAGGAGAATTGCCCTCTCCCCTCTTGGGGGAGGCTTTAGGGCCAGAGTCCTTAACTTGGCAAACTCAGTCCCTGGCCTCCAAGCATAAGCTGACTGAAAACAACCTGAGATGCAAAAATTTCTCTTTTCACAGCCAGCCTGGTGTGACTTGCATGATTATCAGTCCCTTGAGGACATTGTAACTAACCATATTTGGTAATCAAAATGGTACAGCTCTCTTGTGATTTATATAATAAAATCTAAGGCTTTTTTATAGGTACATAAGCTCTAAACTAAAAAAGGAAGTCAATAGAATTTGATTTCATTCTCTGATTTACAATATTCTGATTGTATCAATCCAAGAACAAGGTTTTCCCATTGAGAAGCTTTGATTTTCTAGCCTTCAGATCAGAAGAAAGTAACACTAGTCGTTTTTATTAAGCTACAGACCTTGAATTTAGGTTTTATCCAAAAGCTGCAGCTGAATGCCAAGATACTGTGATATGCTTCAATGCCTAAAAAGAAGAATATGCCGATAGTCACAAATGGCTACTTCTCCCAGTCCAACTTGCATCTGCAATCTTCTGGGAATAAAATACCAAAATCCTACAAATGCTGCAGATTCCCAACAGGTAGACAGAATCTGACCATTGAGCCCATGTTCCCAGAAGCTTGTTAGAGCATTTCAGTTTTAATTTCATTCTTCTGCCTCTGGTCTGCTGGACAACCATTCCCTCTCTCTACTGCCTTTTCTGAAAGCTGTAGTCAGAGATTGACAGGGACAGGGATTGACAGAGATCAGAGGGAGGTTTTTTACCCAGATAGTGGTTGGGGCATGGAATGTGCTGCCTGGGGTAGTGGTGGAGGCAGGTACGTTGGTCAAATTCAAGAGATTGTTAGATAAGCATATGGAGGAATTTAACAGAGGAGGATATGTGGGAGGAAGGGGTTAGATAGTCTTAGGCGTGGTTTAAAGGTCGGCACAACATGGTGGGCCGAAAGGCCTGTATTGTGCTGTACGGTTCTATGGTTCTATGGTTGGGATACAGATAATGGATCAATGACCAGTCTTTAAAGAGAGGATTAAGTAGGGAAGCACTTCTTTGAACAGCACAAACATGATGGGCTGAATAATGCGTTGGAGGGCCTCGGAGCTGATTCAGTTGCAATCAATGTGCATTTTTGCAAGGGGAAAAGAAGGGCAGTCAAAGCCAGATTTCTCAGTATGACAAAGTACTTCAAGTGGAGTGAAGCAGATAAAAGGGACAAGAGGTTGATTTTAAATTGACAACAGAAGAGGAAATCCTCTCTCATGGAGTCATAGAGCACTACAGCACAGAAACAGGCCATTCAACCCATCTGGTCCATGCCAGCCTAGTTTTCTGCCTAGTCCCATCTACCCGAACCCGGACTATAACCCTCCTTACCTCTCTCGTTCATGCACCTATCCAAACTTCTCTTAAGTGTTGCAATTGAACCCACATCCACCACTTCTGCTGGCAGCTCATTTCACACTTACATCACTCTCTGAGTAAAGTAGTTCCCCATCAGGTTCCCCTTAAATATTTCACCTTTAACCCTAAACCTATGATCTCTAGTTCTAGTCTCACCCAACCTGAGAGGAAAAAGCCTGCATGCATTCACCCTATCTAGACCTCTCATAATTTTGTATACCTCTATAAGTTCTCCCCTCATTCTCCTGCGCTCCAGGGAATAAAGTCCTAACCTATTCAACCTTTCCCTGTAACTCAGGTCTTCAAGTCCCAGCAACATCCATGTAAATTTTATCTGCACTCTTTCAAGCTTATTGATAGCTGTTCTGTAGGTAGGTGACCAGAGCTGCACACGATACTCTAAATTTGGCCTCACCAGCATCTTATACAGCTTCAACATAACATCCCAACTCCTGTACTCAGTGCCCTGATTTATGAAGGCCAATGTGCCAAAAGCCCTCTTTATGACCCTATCTACCTGCAATGCCACTTTCAAGGAATTATGGATCTGTATTCCCAGGTCCCTTGGTTCTACTGCACACCTCAGTGCCCTACCATTCACTGTGCAAGTCTTACCCTGGTTTGTCCTCCCAAAGTGTATCATCTCACACTAGTCTGCATTAAGTTCCATCTGCCATCTTTCAGCCCATTTCCCCAGCTGGTTCAAATCACTTTGCAAGCTTTGTTAGCCTTCCTCACTGTCCATTACACCCCTGATCTTGGTGTCATCCGCAAATTTGCTGATCCAGTTTACCACATTATCATCTAAATCATTAATATAGATGATAAACAACAACAGGCCCAGCACTGATCCCTGCAGCACAACACTAGTCACAGGCCTCCAATCAGAGAGACAACCATCTACTACCACTCTCTGGCTTCTCCTGCTGAACCAACGTTGAATCCAATTGACTACTTCATTATTAATGCCAAGTGACTTAACCTTCTGGAGTAGCCTCCAATGTGGGACTTTGCCTACGTGGACTTTAGCAAGGCCTTTGACAACCTTCCTGGTAACCTCCTCGAAAAAACTATTAGGTTGGTTAGACATGACCTGCCATACACAAAGCCATGTTGACTATCCCTAATCAGGCCCTGTCTATCCAAATACTTACAGTATATATCCTGTCCCTCAAAATACCTTCCAATAATTTACCCATGACTGATGTCAGCTGCACCAGCCTATAAATTCCCAGCTTATTCTTAGAGCCTTTCTTAAACAGCATTAGCCATCCTCCAGTCCTCTGGCACCTCACCCTAACTAAGGATGTTTTAAATATCTCTGCCAGGGCCCCTTTAATTTCTGCATTGGCCTCCCACAAGGTCTGAGGGGACACCTCATCTGGCCCTGGGGATTTATCCACACTAATTCACCTCAAGACAGAAAGCACCTCCTTTTCCATAATCTGGATATGGTCCATGACCTCAGTACTCCTTTTCCTCATTTCTATGGACTGTGTCTGTCTCCCAAGTAAACACAGATGCAAAAGATCCATTTAAAATCTCCTCCATATCTTTCAGCTCCACGCATAGAAGACCACGCTGATCTTCAAGAGGACCAATTTTGTCCCTTGCTATCCTTTTGCTCTTAATATAGCTTCAGAAACCCTTGGGATTCTCTTTCACCTTGTCTGCCAGAGCAACCTCATGTTGTCTTTTAGCCCTCCTGATTTCTCTCTTAAGTGTTCTCTTGCATTTCTTACACTCCTCAAGCCCCTCATTTGATCCTAACTGGCTGTACCTGATATGCACCTCCTTTTTCTTTACCTCAATATCTCTCGATAACCAAGGTTCCCTCCACCTGTTAGCCTTGCCTTTTATTCTAACAAGAACATATAGATTCTGTACTCTGAATATTTCACTTCTGAAGGCCTCCCACTTATCAAGCATCTCTTTCCCGAGAAACAACCTATCCCAATGCATGCCTGCCAGATCCCTTCTGATTCCCTCAAAATTGGCCTTTCTCCAGTTTGGAATGTTAACCCTAGGACCAGTCCTATCTTTCTCCATAATTCTTCAAACTAATGGAATTATGACCACTAGATTCAAAGTGATCCCCAACACTCACTTCTGTCATTTGCCCTGTCTCATTCCCCAAGAGGAGATCCAGTATTGCATTCTCTCTAGTTGGGACCTCTACATATTGATTGAGGAAACTTTCATGGACACATTTGACAAATTTGATCCCATCCAGTCCTTTTACAATATGGGAGTTCCAGTCAATATGTGGAAAGTTAAAATCACCTACTATCACAATTTTATATTTCCTACAACTGTCTGCTATCACACTGGAAATTTGCTCCTCTAAATCCTGCTGACTATTGGGAGGTCAATAATATAGCCTCATTAACGTGGCCATCCCTTTTTTATTCCTCAGTTCCACCCAAATTGCCTCAGTATTTCAGCCCTCCAGTATGTCCTCTCTGAGCACTGCTGTGACATTTTCACTGATGAGTAATGCCACCCCCCACCCTTTAATACCCCCCCATCATGTCTAAAACAACAGAACCCCAGAACATGGAGCTGCCAGCCATGCTCCTCCTGCAACCAAGTCTCACTAATGGCTACAACATTGTAATTCCACGTATGGATCCATGCTCTAAGTTCATCTACCTTACCTACAATACTCCTTGCATTGAAGTAGACACAATTCAGAACATTAGTCCCACCATGCTCAACCTTTCTGTTTCCATATTTGCTTGTAGTCTTAACATCTACTTTCCCCACAGCCTCTCTACTTACTGTCCTGCCACTCTGGTTTCTGCCCTCCCCCCATGCATCTAGTTTAAACACCCCTCCCCCATCCCACCAAGCAGCACTAGCAAACCTTCCGGCGAGGATATTGGTCCCCCTCCTGTTCAGGTGCAAACTGTCCCATTTGTACAGGTCCTACCTACCCTGGAAGAAAGCCCAGTGATCTAAAAATCTGAAGACCTCCCTCCTGCACCATCTGCTTAGCCATGTGTCCAACTGCACTATCTTCCTATTTCTTGCCTCACTAGCACGTGGCACAGGTAGCAATCCTGAGATCACCACCCTGGAGGTCCTGTCTTTTAACTTAGCACCTAACTCCCTGAATTCAGTTTGCAGGACCTCATCACTTTTCCTGCCTCTGTCATTGGTACCAACGTGTACCATGACCTCTGGCTGCTCACCCTCCCCCTTAAGAATTCTATGGACTCAATCCAAGACATCTCTGACCCTGGCACCTGGGAGGCAACATACTACCCGAGAGTCTTGTTCTCGTCCACAGAACCTCCTGTCTGCTCTCCTATCCAATGAATCCCCTATCACTACCACTTGCCTCTTCTCCCCCCTTACCTTCTGAGCTAAAGAGCCAGAGCCTGAGACCTGATTGCTGTGGCTTTCCTCCAGTAGGTCATTCCACCCCCCCCCCCCCCCAAACAGTATCTAAAACAAAATACTTGTTATTGAGGGGAACAGCCACAAGGGTACCCTGTACTGACGGCCTATTCCCTTTCTCTCTCTTGACGGTCACCCAGCTACCTGCCTCCTGCAACTTAGGTGTGACTGTTTCCCTGTAACTCCTGTCTATTAACCCCTCAGTCTCCCAAATGATCCTAAGGTCATCCAGCTCCAGCTCCCTAATATGGTCTGTAAGGAGCTGCTGCCAGATGCACTTCTCACCGATGTAGTCATCAGGGACACTGGAGGTTTCCCTGACTTCCCACCCCATGCAAGAGGAGCACACCACAGCACTGGGTCTCATTCCCACTGGTCTACCTGTGCAATAATAAAGAAAGGGAACTTAACAGAACCTCACCTTAGCCTCCACCTCTTCATGCCAAAGCCTCAGCTCCCCACTCCCACACTGGCCCACTCACACAATGGCTGCTCCATTTTACCCTACCTGCCTTTTATAGCCTGAGTTACCACACACTTAGCCAATCAGAGACAACTTTTAAAAAAAAGCTGCTGGCTCCTCCCCTCTGCTGCCCTGGCTGCTGGAACTGTGATGAATCTCACAGTGATGAATCGCTGATGATGACAACTCAGTGATAAATCAGTGCTTCTTCATGTTGAAAGTCACTTGGAAGAGCCATTGAAAGTGCAGATTGTACTCTGGTTGGGGGACTTGTATTTCAGTAGCACCACCACTGACAAAGCTGGTCAATACTGGAGGATGTTACTGCCGTCTGGGACCGAGAGAACCAACATGTGCAAGAAGTCAACTTGACCCATCCTCTCCAATTTACTTGCTGTAACTGCAGCTGTCCATTACAGTAACCATCACATTGTCCTTGTGAAGATAATGTGTCATCTCCACATTGAAAACATCTTCCATTATATGTGTCACTGCTATCATTCAACATAGGATAATTGACCTATTGAAAAGTGGACAATCCATGAGCATCAGTGGACCATGAAGAGCAATAGGATTGTATTCCTCCACTATCTGAAAATTATGGTCTGACATACCCCTCACTTTAGAGACACAACAGACTGCAGCTGCTGTAATCTGGAGCAATAAACAACCTGATGCAGGGTTTTGACCCAAAACATCGACATTCTCTTTCTCCCCAGAAATGCTGCTGGACCTGATGAGTTTCTCCCACAGATTGTTTGATAACTTTCACCTTTACCATCAAGCCAGAGAACCAACCCTGGTTCAATAGAGATTGCGGACATACAAATGTCTGCAATCTTTATTGATTGCCCTAAAAATTTGGCTCCAACCTTGTGAAGCTACAACCCAGGACTGCGTGCATACTAAACAGAAAAAGCACAGGATAACAGAACCAAGTGATTCCACGGTCGGCAGCTCAAATCAAATCTCTGCAAACGTTCCTGACTGTCTCCTTCCTGTCTCTGTCTGACATGGGTGACCCTTTGTTATGAAGCTATTCGGCCTAGTTCAGTATCCACCCTGTCAATCCTCCTCAAAAGCTTATGTTTCAATAAGATCTCCCCTCTTTCTTCTGTATGTCAGTGAATATAGGCCCAATCTGCTAAATCTTTCTTCATCAGTCAATTTCTTCATTCCTAACAAAACTTTGCACTGCCTTCACTGTAAGTAAATATGGAGATCAAAACTATACATGTTACTCCAGATAACGCGCTTCAGGGAAAGATTTAACAGGAACAAGGAGCAACTTTTTAACACAGAGGGCAGTACATATATGCAATGAGCTGCCAGAGGAAGTGGTTGAGGCAGGTACAATAACAACATTTAAAAGACAGCTGGACAGGTACATGGATAGGAAAGGTTTAGAAGGTTATGCCTTCTAAACCTTTCCTATTCTAAATGGGCAAATGGGACTAGCTTGGATGGACTCCATGCTGTATGACTCCATGACTCTATATAGTTGCACCAGTGCCCTTACTGGAAGATCACATCAAAACTTCCCTGCCTTTATAATCCATACACATTGCAATAAAGACCAAGATTCCATTAGCCTAGATAATTATTTGCTGTACCTCATGGTCACCCTTTGTGTTGCTAGGAGACCCAGGTGCCTTTGCACAACATTTTGTGCCCTCACTTGGTTTAAGTTGCAATTCTCTTTTTCATTCTTCCTTCCAAAGTGGATAATCTCACATTTTCCTACATTATACCCCACCTGCCAATTTCTTGCTGACTCACTTAACCCATCTATGTCCTATCATAGGCTGTGTCCTCCTCACAACTTGCTAATATTTGTATCATCATCAACTTTTGCTACAGGACACTCAATACCTTCACCAAATAGATTGTATATAGTTAAAGCCCCAGCACTGATCACTGTGGCACTAGTTACTGATCCATCTATCCCAATTCTGTGTTTTGTTAGTTAGCCACTCCTCTATCCATGCTGGTGTACGCCCAACCCTGTGGTCTTTCATCTTGTGTAATAACCTTTTATGCGGGGCCTTAAGGAATGTCTATTGAAATCCAAATATACTGCATCTAATTCCCCTTTATTCACCCTCTTTATTATATCCTAAGCTAACTCTACCAAATGTGTCGAACATGATTTCCCTTTCATAAAACTAAGTTGACTTTGCTTGATTACCTTCAAATTTCAAATTGTCCTGCTATCACCTTCTTACCAATGAATTCCAATACTTTCCTACTAACAGTCGTTGGGATAACAGGCCTTTAGTTTCCTGCTTTCTGAGATATGGGAACATGGTGGGGGGTATTTCAGCAATCAATGGGGGTGGGATCATGAAAAGGGCAAAGGAATTTGGGGGAGAGGAGTAACAATAGACAGATCTCCATCCTTGATGCATGGAGTGGGTTGATCGCAAGGCACCATGGGCAGCACGGCAGCAGCAGAGCAGTCACAGATTGAGGGATTTGTGTCCTGAAGGCCTCAAAGTGCGGATGCTTCAATCTGTGCTCAGTGCTGCAGTAATTATATTTTTAATGCACTAAAACAACTGTGGTGGGATTTGTAAAATACAAAATTATTTCAACATGATTTGCTCCTTGTTTTATCGAGTGTTAAAAATGGTTGTGACCTTTTGATCCAATTTCTATTAGAAAGTAATGAGTGCCACATATGCTTAAGAGATACAATGGCCAAAGTCAAGTTAGTAAATCTAAATCATAATCTTCCTCCCTCAATCCTTAGCTCTCCTCTCCTCAGCTCCCTCACATCCTTGGATTGCTGGATGAAGAAAAACAAGGTTCATCTAGTTCACCTTCTGCCTTCCTAATAGTCACATGATACAACAGTAATGCTGATCAGTCAACGCAATCTCTATCACTTAATCAACAAAAGAACCCAGCTAAATATGACCTTTGTGGATTCTAGCTCCTTAGTTACCTTTTTCTTCCAAGTATGTTACCAATAACATGGGTCATGTCTCAAATTACTCATTTATTGTATTGCAAGTTGTTGACAGCACTGTTCATTTATGTGTGAAATGCTTTCAAAGAAAACCTTTTGAACTGGAGACTGATCTCTGATATTAACTACTGATTTGACAGGAGCCTGATTTTTAACATCTTATTCATAGGCATGAACGTATTCATACAAAGAAGGATCAATACATGAAGGGCATGTCAAATCTGGATAGCATAGATGATCTGGCTACACTTGAAGTACTGGATGAAGTAAGAAAATTAAAATGTGTTAATTCCTGTTTATTTCAATGTGTTTGAACTTCACTCAAAGGTTATTGGCCTTATGACTTCAAAGATTATTTGGGAAAATGGTAATATGATGAATTGAAATGGGCTGAGGTAAATAATATTTGAACTAGTTGTTAATGACTGACTTCTGAGGGGGAAATTTAACCCCTGAAAGTGTATGTGTTTGTTCAAGCATGTTATTAAAATGCATAAACATCTCAAACCCAATACCACCTCCAACCTTTCCCCAATTCCAGTTTTAACATGCTGAGGTCCACACGTGTGGAACCAACCCATTGCCAGCAGACAGGTGTAAATTTTAATGGAACTGTGCACCTTAGATTTTTACTTCACTTTCACCTGACCTGTCTACGTTTTCCAGGCTTTGCAACACTTGGTCGGTAAAGAGTCCAGGACAGCTGGCTGGAAGAGATTAAAAGCATTTCCAGTACTGCTTGTGGAACAGGAGAGCCACAGTCGGCACAAAACACACCAACTTTCCTTTTCAATTCATTGGACTGCCCCCCCACCCCCCCCTACGCACAATCCCTAAAACCCTGCACCAATAATCTCTCCTTCCCACACCTTATCTGTACCCAGTCTATCTCCAACTCCCCCGTTCAACTGTCCCATCCAAACTATGCTGTCAACCATTAACTCACACCCACTATCTTACAATCTTACCCAAGCCAATATCGGTAAACCCAGTTACTCCTGGACTGCAGGCTCCCTTGGAGCCTGATTTCCGAAGGAGGAGCCAGATATTTCCCATGCCTTTATTCACCGAAAAGAACTTTGCCATCTATCCCACAACTTCCAAATCCTGTCACAGTAAATATGCAGGTTTTAATTTCATGCACTTAATTTATTTAATTATGCCATTTTTCATTTGTTGTCTCTTGCTAGAGTACAGTCACTGAACAGTTGAAAAAGCGTTACAGCAAGGAGCAGATATATACTTACGTCGGAGACATCCTTATCGCTGTTAATCCATTCCAAAAACTGGATATCTATTCCTCAGAGGTTAGCTACTAATCATAGTAACTATTCAGCCTAGCAACTCACTGTGACTGTAATACAGAATTGATCCAGATGTCTCACTTTTCACTATAATTTGATGTGACAATATTTTCTGGAAAGCTATCTATTTAACAGTAAAACTGTTTCTGTTAGAGTCTTAAATGGAATTGAACTATTTATGCGCTTTGGAGAAGATTTTTTTACAGTTTGATTCTGTTGAGAAGCTGTGAACCTCTTGATGAAGGCAGATGGTATCTTTCCCCTAGATAAGTATAGCAGGAAAAGAACATTAAATCTACATTCCATTTCAAAGGCTTCCAACTTTCAATCGGAGATAATAATTCACAGAATATGACATCAGCACAATTGTTTGGTTTTCTTTGCATCAATAAAAGATCATTAACATCCCACTAGATGGAAGAAGCATACATGCAATTTCCTTCAACATTTCCATGTTCAAACTTTTGTTATTCAAAACTTGCATATTCCCTTTATTAACATTGTAAATGGCAGGTAAAAGATGAGCTTACAATTCCTTTCAAATTGACTTCTCTGGGTTTTAATTAAAAAAAATATTTTTGCTTAAGTATTGAAACAGATGTAAATTCGCTCGGATGAGGAGGGACTGAGTAGGCTTGGCCTCTGTCCTCCAGAGTTCTTCTGGAGGTGAGATACAAAATAAAGGCTGGACAGAGTAGATGCAAGGAGGATGTTTCCCCCCAGTCAAAACTAAGGCTTGCAGTCTCAAGGTAGGGTTTAGGCTATTTTGGACTCAAATAGGGTTTTTACCATTCAGAGGGTGGCAAAACTTTGGAATTCTCTTCCCAAGAGGGCAATGGATTCTCAGTCATTGATTGCATTCAAAACAGAAATCAACAGATTCCTCAAGAGGAATTAAAGGAAATGGGGATAAGGCAGGAAAATAATGTTAAGAAGATGATCTTGTTGAATGGTGGAGCTAGGATGAAAAGGCAACTGCCCCACTTTTGCTGCTATTTTCTGTGGCCTGATGGTTTATTTATTAACTGAGGTCTACAGGTTGTTAGTGACTGGAGAAATATTCAACACAATCTTCTTGCTGGAACATTAGACTTGATTCCTAAAATCAAGTGGAACAGTAAGGGCATATAGGCGTAGGATTGGGGTGAAATCACAATACAGGGTTGAAGGGGACAATGGAATTGTCTTATATACTACTTAAGAAGCATCATTTGATAGCACTACGGACCTTGCAGTCATTTTAACTCCCTGCTCTTCTGAAAAAGTGATTAGAAAATAATGGTGGAAAATGAGGTCAAAATAATAAACAATTCCCTGACAACTGACACCCCCACACACCTCCCTCCCCAATACATTCTCACCATAACCTATTTCACAATGATCGTGCATTCAAACTGAACTTACACACTTATAACCTGTTCATCAGTGCCCATTTGGGTTTTTGCCAGGATCACTTGGCTCCAGACCTTATCAAAGCCTTGGTCCAAACATGAAACTAGGAATTGAATCCCAAAATGAAATGAAATCGCCCTTGATGCCAAAGGTGCTTTTGACTGAGTGTGTTAGCATCATGGAGCTCTGATCAAATTGAAGTCAAAGGGCTTCAGTGGCTGGAGTCATATGGCGCTTGAAGGTATATAGCTGTGGTTGTTGGGGATTAATCATCCCACCCCCCAGGATATCACTGCCAGAGTTCCTCATAGAAGTGTCCTAATTTCAATCATTTTCAGCTGCTTCATTAATGACCATCCTTCCATAATAACATCAGAATTGGGGATGTTTGCTCATGATTGAACAATGTTCAATTCCATTCACAACACCTCAGCAAATGAAGCAGCCCATGTCTGCATTGAGCAAGATCTAGACAATATTGATACATGATCTGATCAGTGGCAAATAATATTTGCCTTAGAAAAGTGCCATGCAATACCTGTCTCCTAAAGAGAATCTTAATGTTCTCTGGGTCCCCAACCACCAACATCTGAGGGGTCATCACTGACCAGAAACTCAACTGGAGCAGCTACACAGATATTGTGGCTTCACGAGCAGGTCTGAGTTTGGACATCTTGGGGTGAGTGACTCATCACCTGACAACCCAAAGCCTTTCCACCATCCACAAGGTACAATCAGGAGTGTGATATAATGCTCTCCTTTTGCTGGAGGAGTGCAAGTTCAGCAGCTCAAAAAGCTTGACACCATTCAGGACAGAACAGTTTACCTAATTCGTACCTCATCCACCACCCCGAGTATTCATTCCTTCCGTCATTGTCACACTGTAGCTGCAATGTGTACCATCTACAAAATGCATTCCAGTTACTCATCAAGACTACTCCAATAGCACTTACCAAAACCCCTGACCTCTATCATTGAGAAGGACAAGGGCTTCAGGCAGGTGAAAACATGCCATATGCAAGTTGCACATTATCCCAATATTTTGCATTCCTTCATTGTCTTTGGGTCTGAATCCTGCCCTAGTAGAATCTTCACCAGAAGAACTGTGGCAGTTTAAGAAGATGGCTCATTGCCATTTTCCCAAGAGCAATTAAGGATGGGCAATAAATGTTGGCTTTGCCAGCAGTGCCCAGATCCTCCAAAAGTGTATAAATAAAATTTAAAAATAAACTGTTATTGACAAGGAAAAAGGGCTAGATAATTGGTCAATAATTGGTCAATTGCTGCTGCAGAGGTGGTGTAATAAGAGAACTGGGGCAGGCAGCCCACAAACCAAATTCACAAACTGCGTGATTTCACAGACTTTTCAATCATTCCATGTAATACCAAGTGAACATTTAAAGGGGTAAATGGAGGGTATTCATTTTATTAGGAAGAATGAAAAGGATTGATACTCTTTGGAAAGTAAGATCTAAAATAAAATGGAGGAACCGAGGCATCTGATAGATCCATATTTGTCAAATAACAATGGTAGCACTACAGATTAGTAACAATAGTGAATGGCAACCAAAAGACTTGGATAATATCTGGTGAAGTAGAACTGAAAGCAGAGAAGCCAACATGTTGGGAAGTTGTGTGCAAAGCTGCCTGTAATTATCCTTGTGAGTGTCAGGAAGTTTGAAACCCATGCAGTCAGTCCAGATATTGTTGACTGCAATCCACTGGGGTTTTCTGAACTTGTTGGCTGCTCTTTCCAACTGCTCACTGACATTGGACTCATCATGGATTCCAATAGTGAAGTACAAATTTGCTGTGTTTCTCCAGCAGTTATGCTGAGGAATCTGCTTATAGAACCTATGCTAGTTTAGACTTGGAACTTATTTTTAATTCCAATGGAGAGAAACAACTGTGTGCAAGGTCCTGCTGTAAGTAGTCTGTACTGCTTAACAATGATGAGAGCAGTTTGAAGATATAGATTGAAATGATCTTCTAGCAATAAAAGGTCCATCTTCTCTGACTGGCACTAGTTCAGGCATGAAGGTTTGTGAATCATTAAGTGACGACAGTCAGTAATAAATTGTTTGCCAATGATTCCATCCTCAGCAGGAGAGTTGGCTGCCTTCAGCATCTGCAAACTGCATTCATCAAGGATAGGCCACAAGGCATTGCATCAGACTTTTGTCTAAGTTAATGACTAACCCATTACAAGAGCAAATTGAACACAATGAAGCATAGACAAAACTGAGTGCAACTGATTATTCTTATTACCCAGTTCCATCATTTATGGAGCATGCATGGAGTGGGTGAAAGATTAAGCCACAACACCAGGGTTGAAGAGAACATACATAAGAACATAAGGCATGGAAGCAGAGTCAGGACAACTGACCCTTTAAATTTGGTTCACCATTCAACAATCTTCTTACTCAGTGTTATTTTCCAGAACTATTCCCATATCACTTGCTTCCCTTCATGTCCAGAATCCTGTCAATCTCTGTTTTGAATTAACACAATGTCTGATCCTCCACAGCCTGCCAACGTAGAGAATTTCTCATTTCAGTCCTAAATGGCCCTTTATTCTGAAATTGTGCCTCCTGTTCCTAGATTCCTTTCCTACATCTTTCCTACATCTAGCCTGTCAAGCCCTTTAAGTAAGCTTCAAAGAGATCTCTTCTCATTCTTCTAAACTCTGGAGAATACTTTCCCAATCTACTCAATCTCTTTTCATGCAGCAAACATGTCATCTCTGGAAGCAGTATAGTAAGTCTTTGCTGAACTTCCTCTGTAGCAAATACATCTCTTCTTAGGTAAGGAGACCAGACTACACACAATACTCCAGATGCTGCCTCAGCAGGCCCTAAATAATTAAAATGATATTTCCTTATTGCTGTTACCAAATCCTCTCATAATAAAGGTTAACGTATTGTTTTCCCTCCTAACTTCTTCACCTGCATGTTAGCCTTCATTGACTTGTGTACAAGCATATCTAAGTATCTTTGAATTTATTTTTGACACTATCTACTTTCACACCATTTAATAATTTTGTTTGTCATGTGCACCAAAGTGGATGACCTGACATTTTTCCCACATTATATTCCATCTGCCATGTTCTTGCCAATTCACACAGCTTGTCCATATCCCCTTGAAAGTTCTTTTCATTCTCCTCCGTACTCACAATCCCATTTTGTATTAATCCCTTAATCCAGCATTTGGCCCACAGCCTTCTATGCTGAGACCATTCAAGTACTTACCTAGACAGCTCTTAAATGGTGTTAGCATCTCTGCTTCCACCACTCAACCCAGCAGTGCATTCCAGGTACTCGCCACATTCTGGTTAAAAAAGGACCCCCCTCAGAACCCCTCTAAATCTCTTCCCCTTAACCTAATTCTATGTCTTCCAGTTTTATTCGCCTCTGATATGGGGAAAAGTTTCCTGCAGTCAACCTTATTTTTAATCCTCATAATTTTATATACCTTAATCATGTCCCCTCTTAACCTCCTCCACTCCAGCGAAAGCAGACCTGGCCTCTCCAGTCTCTCCTCATAACTGGAATACTCCATCCCAGGCAACATCAAGGTCAATCTCCTCTGTGCCCTATCCAGTGTTATCACATCTTTCTTATAGTGTGGTGACCAGAAATGCATGCAGTACTCCAGCTGAGGTGTGACCAAAGTTTTATAAAATTGGAGCAGAATCTCCCTGTATTTAATGCCCTAACTATTGAAGGCCAGTATCCTGTATGCTTTCTTAACCACACTGCCACCTTCAAGGATCTTTAGACTTGCACTCCAAGGTCCCTCTGTTCCTCTATACTCGCTTGGACATTACCATTCATGGTGTATGTCCTAGCCTCTTTAATACTCCCAAATTGCATCACCTCACATTAATCAGGATTAAACTCCATCTGCTATTTCTCATATCTTTTCACCAACACATCAATATCACCCTGTAACCACACTGTCAACAAATCCACCAATCTTCATGTCACCTGAAAACTTACTGATCACATCTCCTACATCCACATCCAAATCATTCATGTATGTTACAAACAGCAAGAGTCCCAGCACCAATCCTTGTGGAACACCACTAGTCACAGGCATCCAATCACAAAAATGACTCTTTACCATCACCCTCTGTCACCTATTGCCAAGCCAGTTTTGGATCCAGTTTGTCAACTTGTCCTGGATCCCAGGAGCCCTAAACTTTTGAACCAGTCTCCCATGTGGGACCTTGTCAAAAGCCTTACTGGAGTCCATGTACGTCATATCTACTGCACTGCCCTCATCAATGCACTTTGTTACCTCCTCAAGAGATTCAATCTCTATTAATCCCTTCCTTTCCAAGTGATCATTATTCCTGTCCCTCAGAACTTTTTCCAATAATGTCCCCCTGTAACTGATGTGAGGCACACAGGTCTCTGATTGCCAAACTTTTCCCCGTCGCCCTTCTTGAAAAAGGGGCCCCATTTGCTGTCCTCCTGTCATTTGGGACCATACTTACGGCCAGCAAAAACTTACAAATCTCAGCCAGAGCCACAGCAATCGCTTCCCTTGCCTCCCATAAATCTCATCCGGCCCTGGGGATTTATCTACCTTTAAGCTGGCTAAGGCATCGAGTACCTCCTCATTATTTATGAAGATTTGTACTAGAATTTCACCTTCCCTTTTGCTGCTCCAATAACAAAGTCTGATTCCTTTGTGAATAGGTTTGAGAGTACCATATTGTGTATTCATTTAGGACTTCACCTTTACCACCCATAGATTGCCACTGCTGTCCCTAATGGACCCTCCTCTTACCCCAGTTATTCTTTTGTCCTTAATATATACAACTCCATTGGATTTATCTTAATCCTGTCTGCCAGTGATATTCCATGACCCCTCTCTGCCTTCATAATTTTTCAAAATTGCATTAAGTTCACAAAAGTACAACTGTACTACCATCGGGGAGGAGGTACAGGAGCCTGAAGACCCATCTCAATGTTTCAGGAACAGCTTCTTCCCCTCCGCCATCAGATTTCTGAATGGTCCAAGAACCCATGAACACCTCCTCATTATTCCGCTTTTGCACTATTTATTTATTTTTGTAATTTATAGTAATTTTTATGTCTTTGCACTGTACTGCTGCCTCAAAACAACAAACTTCATGACATGTGCCAGTGATAATAAACCTGATTCTGACTCTAATGCATAGAAGATTCAACCCTTCTTAAAATCTAACAAGCTGAACAAGCACTACAGGCAATATGGATGGAAGCTGATTGGTCCATTGTGATGGACTCCCAAGGAAAATTAACTGGGAGGAACCAGAATATTTTCAGCAAGAAGCCACTGGAAGCTCAGAGCACAGCCTCTCTTATTTAAGCTTTAATTCTGATGCTTTCTCATCGGTGAAGCTCATCTGCCAGGTTATACTAACTACCATATGAGGCGAAAGTAGGAACTTCCATGGTGTTTATCTGCTTCAAACTAATGGAGGTCTCCTGTTTGTCTTTGTGGGAATACCACACCATGTTGGACTGTGTAAACACTTGCAGTGCCACTGCATCCTTGCTGTAAGGTCAGCTGTACCTTTGGGAGAAATTAATGTACCTGCCACCGGCGCAGAGTGCTGCATTTGTCAATGGCTGAGTGAAGTTGGATGTGGTGCCTCGATCAATATCACAGTAATGCCCTTTCGGTGCCTGAAAGGATACTGTGGCAAAGCACCTATGATTACTGTGATTACCGAATCTATGGACATGAAAGTTGGCATCTCCATAACTCCCCTCCAGCCTGAAACCAGCACTTGGGGAAGCACCTAGGTTAGCTCAATGGCCAGGCGTCAGCCCAGTAGTAATTCACCCTCAACCTACAAAAGCCTAGTGATGGGAAAGGGTTATCATCCGCTCTGTTCACATCTCCCACGTCTCTTTTATAAAAGCAAAGTGGTGAGGATGCTGGACATCTGAAATTAAAATAGCAAGGATGGAAACACGAAACAGATTAGCTGGTGCTGTGCAACTTCCTCTAGTTCAGATGGAAGAAGAGCAACTTCTCCATACAAAAAAAATAATTTATTGAAATAACTCTCAACTCTTCTTTTGAATTCTTTGCCAAACAATTGTGTTTCAAAAATTAGTACCTTGATGCCCAAAAGATCCACTTTAGTTTTTGGAGGCAGAAACACCACAGTGATTGATTCAGCTGGGGTATATCCAGACTTGGGGGTGAGTCTCGCTTCCACCATATTTGCAAAACTAATATAAAGGGTGGCCAAGACCTGAATTGCACCAAATGCAATTTCACTGTTGATGATGGTGAAAAAAGGGAGCTGTGTCTGCAATTCCATACTTCTGAGGAATAGTGGTGAAGCCTATGTTGGTGTTAGAGCGGCACAGTGGTTCAGTGGTTAGTACTGTTTTCTCACAACCCCAAGCATCCAAGTTCAATCCTGACCTTGTGTGCTGTCTGTCTGTGGAGATTGCACGTTCTCCCTGTGACCGGATGGGTTCCCTTCACATGACTTCCTCCCACATGCCAAAGACATGCTGGTTGGTGTAAATTGCTCCTTTTGTTGGTCAGTGACAGGAGAATAATGTGGTGGAAATGGGGGCGGGTGGACTTAATGGTGATGTGAGAGGGAAAAAGTAGAATGTAGATTGGTACTTGATTGTCAGTGCAGATACGGTAGCCAAAGAGCCTTTGTCTGTGCTGTATGACCATGATTATGAACATCCCTGGATCTCAAGACCAAGAACCCAAACTGCCATCAACCTCTAGTTGGTCAATAACCTTACAAGTTTTACACATATGGAACATGACAACAAAGATTACTTCAGGAAAATTTACAGGGCAAATTTTGCTGCTCTCTTGGAGTGTGACCATTTTGGGTTTTAGCTTCCAAGTATCCTATAGTATTAAATAGAATGTGTTGCTATCAATTCAATTGTGGAAGATCTCATTCGAAACATTTGGGGCTTGACAAGGGCCATCCTGGCAGATTGTTTCCTTTGGTTGGAGAGCCTAGAACAAGAAGCCACAATCTCAGGAAAGGGGGTTAGATGTGCGGAGCAGAGGTTGGATAGAATGTACTTTTACAGACCGTGGTGAAATCACTGAAATTCACTGCACTATACGACTGGATAATCTGTTATTGAATACATTCAAGACTGAAATTGATAGATTTTTGAGGTCATAGGGAATATGGGGTTCAGGTGGGAAAGTAAAGTTAAGGAAGAAGATCAGCCTTCAATTATCAAAGAGAAGAGCAAGTTTGAAGGACCATTCATACTGCTGTTTCTTTCATTATAGTATTGCATAGAGGAAAATTATATTTGTTTTATCAGAAGCATTGATGGTAGTTTCCTGATAGTCCACGTTAAGCCTGCCAGTGACAGAGCCATGAGACATGTGGGAAATAGTGGATCTCCCTTGTGAGTGAAGCTTGATGTGAGGCCACAACAATTTTAGGATTTCATTAATTTGTCATTCTCTATCATCCACTTACCTCACTTGACCATTATCATCAAGCCAGAGCACCAGCTCTATCTCAGTTAAATTTACATGGGCTTGCCAGAAATAGCTCCAGGAGTATCTAAAATGAAGCTCATAGATGTAAGCAGCATGCACTGGACCACATCCCATCTGTGGTGCCAAAGGCTTGCAGTCTGGAAATAAATATGACTCCACCCAAGCTGTCCCAGTATAGTTACAATGCTGGCATCTCCACAAGCGTGTGGAAAATTGACTAGGTCAAATACAATCCGGCTTATTTATCACCCATTTACTCCCAATTATCAGAAAAGTGGCAGAAAATGCCATCATTGAGCAGCATTTACTCACCAGCATCCTGCTCAGTTTGGACTTTGCACAATCACCTTATTGATCCAAAATTGAACAGAAGAATCCCAGAGGCAAGGTGAGAGTGACTGCCCTTGCTATCAAGGCAACATTTGATGAAGCATGGCATCAAGCAGCATGGTGAATGGATTCACATCTCGTTCGAGAAAGATGGTTGTGGTTGTTAGAGGTCAATCATCCCAACTCCAGGGCATCAGTACAGAGCTCCTTAGGCACAACCACCATCAACTGCTTCATCAATGAGCTTCCATTATAAGAGAATATGTTCACTGATGATTGTGCAATGTTCAATTCCATTTGCAACTCCTCAGAAAATGAGGAGCATGCATGTCGGCATGTATCAAGATATAGAGCATTCTAAATTAAGCTGATTGGTGGCAAATTACATCACACCATATTGATTTATATTGATCAAGCAATTGGTATCTCCAACAAGTGAGAATCTAACCATTGAACTTAACATTCAGAATCAGAATCAGGTCTATTATCATGGACATATGACGTGAAATTTGTTGTTTTACGGCAGCAGTACAGTGCAAAGACATAAAAATCTATAAATTACAGAAGTAAATAAATAGTGCAAGAAAAGGAAAGATGAGGTAGTATTCATGGATTCATGGACCGTTCAGAAATCTGATAGTGGAGGGGAAGAAGCTGTTCCTGAATTATTGAGTTTGGAGCTTCAGGCTCCTGTACCTCCTCCCTGATGGTAGTAATGAGAAGAGGGCATGTCCTGGATGGTGAGAGTCCTTAATGATGGATGCTGCCTTCTTGAGGCACTACCTCTTGAAGACGTCCTCAATGGTGGGGAGCATTGTTCCCGTGATGGAGCTGGCTGAGTCTACAACCCTCTGCAGCCTCTTTCAATCCTCTGCATTGGAGCTTCTATACCAGGTGGTGATGCAACCAGTCAGAATGCTCTCCACCGTACATTATAGAAATTCGTAAGTCTTTGGTGACATACCAAATCTCCTCAAACTCCCAATGAAATAGAGCCGCCGGCACGCCTTCTTTGTGGTTGTGTCAATGTAGGATAGACCCTCTGAGATGTACACACCCAGGAATTTGAAGCTGCTCACTCTTTCCACCGCTGACCCCTCAATGAAGACTGGTGTGTGTTCTCCCAACTTCCCCTTCCTGAAGTCCACAATCAGTTCCTTGGTCTTGCTGATGTTGAATGTGAGGTTGTTGTTGCGACACCACTCAGCTAGCTGATCTATTTCACTCCTGTATGCCTCCCCGTCGTCATCTGAGATTCTGCCAATAACAGTGGTGTCATTGGCAAATTTATAGATGGTGTTTGAGCTGTGCTTAGCCACACAGACATGAGTGTAGAAAGAGTAGAGCAGTGGGCTAAGCAAGCATCCTTGAGGTGTGCCTGCGAGGAGGAGATGTTATCATTGTTCCCCACTGACTGTGGTCTCCTGATAAGGAAGACGAGGATCCAATTGCAGAGAGAGGTACAGAAGCCCAGGTTTTGAAGCTTGGTTATTAGTACTGAAGGGATGATGATGTTGAATGCTGAGCTGTAATCGACAAACAGCAGCCTGACGTATGTCTTGCTGTTGTCTAGGTGCTCCAAAGCTGTGTGGAGAGCCACTGAGATTGCATCTGCTGTAGACCTGTTGTGGTGGTAGGCAAATTGCAGCGGGTTCAGGTCCTTGCTCAGGCAGGAGTTAATTATAGCCACAACCAACCTCTCAAAGCACTTCATCAAGCTAGATGTTAGTGCTACCAGGTGATGGTTGTTGAGGCAGCTCACCCTATTCTTCTTGGGCACCAGTACAATTGATGCCGTTTTGAAGCAGGTGGGAATCTCATACTGCAGCAGTGCGAGGTTGAAGATGTCCTTGAACACTCCAGCCAGTTGGTCAGCACAGATTTTTGGTACCCGGCCAGGTACTGTACACTGCCAGGGCCTGACGTCTTTCAATGGTGTTACCATCTGCATTTCCTGTTCTGTCAACATCCTGGATGCCCACCATTGACCAGACTCTTAACTGGACCAGCCACATAGGTGCTGTGGCCATAGGAGCTGGTCAAAGTCTGGATGTCCTGTTATAAGTGACATAACTCCTGACCTCCAAATGACATTCCACTATCCATAAGACATGTTGGGAGAGAACTAGAATTCACTCTACTTGCTTACATGAGTGTAGCTCCAGCAACACTCAAAGTTGAAGATCATGCAGAAGAAAGCAGCCTACTTGATGTCCATCCCATTCCCTGCCACCCTCAACATTCATTCTCTCCATTACTCTCCTCCATAGCCACAATGCATACCAGCTACATGTCTAGGCTACCCAGACATCATCTCCCAAACTCACCACCTCTACCAAGGTCAAGGGCAGTTGGCTAATAGGAACAGGTTCCCCTCCAAATTACACACCATCCTTTATTTGTAAATATTATCACTGTTCCTTCATAATTCCTGAATCTAATTCCTGAAACTCTCTACACAACATCACCATAAGAGTACCTTCTCAAACAACTGGCTCACCACTGCCTTCTTGAGGGCTATGAAGGATGGACAATAAATTTTGCCCCTGCCAGTGATATTCACATCCAATACATCAAAACATTTTAAATGATAGTGGTACTATTAGGAGCAGTAGATGGGGGTTGACATTGTGGCAGCAGTCCAAGTATACTGGCACCCAAAAGGACTGGCCTCCATTATGGTTGATGGAGGTCATTTGGCCCCTTCGTGCCTGATCTGCTATTCAAAAAAAGAATGGCTGATTTTGTGCCTTAGTTTCACCTTCCTGTACCAGCCCCATTTCAGTTGATTCCTTTAATATTTACAAATCCGTTGAACTGTGTCTTGAACTTGCACAGCAATGGAGCCTCCACATTCCTCTTGTGTGGGGATTTCCAAAGATTCACTACTCTCTCAGTGAAGAAATTTCTTCTCCTCCCAGTCCTGACTGGTTGATTCTTTATCTCAAAACTGTGACCACTGGTTCTAGACAGTCCATCCCGGGGAGGCACCATCTTAGCATCAATGCTGTCAAACCCCTTTAGAATCTTTTTTATTTATGTTTCAATGAGATCACCTCTCTTCTAAACTCAGGAGAACATAATTCCTGATTCGTAATCTCTCCTCTCATGACAATTATGTCTGTTCTTTGTTGAACATCCTCTCTTGCAAGTACTACATCCCTCTTTAGATAGAGAGGCCTGTGCAAAATGCAAAATAATAAGAGTAAGACATATTTATTCTTGCACTTGAACCCTCTTGCAATAAAAGTCAACACACCATTTGCCTTCATAATTGCTTGCTGTACCTGCATGTTAACCTTTTGTGATATGTGTACAAGGACACTCAGGTCCCTCTGTGCACCAACACTTTTAATCCCTTTCTTATTAAAAAATATGCTGCTTGTCTAGTTGCTTCTGTAAAATATGGATAACCACATTTTATTCCATCTTCTATGTCCTCACCCATTCATTTAGCTTCTTCCCCTTGAAGCCACCACCCCTATCCCATCCAGCTTCAAATTGTAAGCAAACTAGAACACCTGGTCCCCTCATCCAAATTGTTGATATAAATTATAAAGAGCTGAGGCCCCAGCACTGATCCCTCTGGCACTCCAGTGGGAACAGAATCTTAACACAAAAATGAACCATTTATTCCTGCTATCTGTTATTTGTGCATTGGCCAATGGTCAGCTTATGCCAGTATATTTCACTGTATTCTAACTTGTTTAATAATCTCTTGTACGGAACCTTATTGAAGGCTTCCTAAGAGTACAAAAGGTTCACTTTTCCTATTCAGCTAGTTACAAGCTCAAAGAACTCTAACAGATTTGTCAAATATGATTACCCTTTTATGTTGAGATTGGTCTCCTATGAGCCTCCTGATTTTAGCAGTTGAAATCAAATTATGCACCAATAATGTCATCAGACTGAGACTTTGGTCTGCGAATTATATCCCCAAAAGCCTTCTGGTGCTGTTTTCAGGTTACAATGGCAGCGGGTGATTGTGAGATCACGGATCATACTGGGAATATAATGCAACATTCTTGTTATCCTTATCATTCCTCCCCATCCCTAACACATTGTTCACATTGGGGAGGGTTTTAAATCAACCCTTAACTATTTGCGTTTTCAAGCCAGCTAATTGTGTCTCATAGTTTTGTGAGGACAGGGGAAGTCCTGGCTTTTGCAGACATTTTGTAGTGGTGTTGGAATATATGTGTGTGTTTCATTTTTGTGAAAATAAAAATATCGGTCTTGATTTCATTAACTGCAGAACACAAACTCTGTTTTCAGTTGGAGTTTGTATTCAAGAGCCAGATAAATACACAAAAGAGAACAAAAAAAAGATATTTCAAAGTGATTAAATGAAATGGGGTAGAATCATGCTAACCTTTAATGTCAACATAAACCAGTTGGGCAGAGTGGCCTGTGTCTGTACTGTAAATTCTATAATTAAAGAAGAAATTTGATTTGTTTGACTTACAGTTTATTTACATCAATTCCTTTAATAGCAGCTGAATTGATCTGTTCACTTGATTCCATTTCCAGTATCATCAGGAAAAAATATTACTGACAACTATCATTCTTTTCCATTTTGTTTATAACAGCATTCCAAGCTGTATGTAGGGGCAAAGCAGACAGCCAATCCACCCCACATCTTTGCTGTGGCAGACATTGCCTACCAGGCTATGATCACTTACAATTCAGATCAGGTATCTGTCATTCCACAACAAATACACCTTGTGCAATTTTATGTTTTCTATTCTCTTCATGCTGTTTGTGATGTCAGTAACTGGCTGCAGCGACTAATGTGCCTTTTTTATCTGTCTCAGTGCATTGTGATCAGTGGAGAAAGTGGTGCGGGGAAGACTGAAAGCACCCACTTTTTAGTAGAACAACTCACTGTCCTTGGAAAGGTACCGTGTTTTTCTGATAAATCACAGCTTGCATGAAGGATGAGGGGTTGGGATTTTAACCAAACCCGACCAAAGGGAAAGCTACCAGACTCAGTGCAAGTCAGTGGAGAACAACACAGGACAGTTGCAAATTTGGTATTGCAACCCATCTATGGTATTCCTGCCCAATTAGTTTACAAAGAATCAAACCCTGTTCTATACTGCAATCTATTCTGTATGTTCTGTAAATTAATAGCAGCATAGAAGAGAAGAAATGTATCCTCTGTAAGCAATGTAAACACACAGTATATAAGCAGCTGTGCATTAGATTCCACCCGAAATTTGATTCCATTTCAGAAGTTGGGTAACACATAATCACGGAAATGGAGTACAATAGGCAGCTGCTGTGGTGTAACCAACCACATTCATGTTCATTCCTGTTACACAGAACACTGGATTCTAATGCGCAGAATTGGAATATATTTATGATTTCAGTTATGCTGAATTCTTGATATTCGTGAATCAATAAGTCACATTCAGTCCCAGTAAACAAAATATTTGATTTTAGAACTGAATGTGTTATTAGAAGTAAATCTAACCTTAAATGTCAACCAGCAACATTTTTGTCAGAATTTCCTGATGGTACAATAAAGTTGTAGTCACAGCACAAATCCTAGAAACTGTTAATGACTGGATGGAAGTTGCAACTTCTGTTCCAACATTGCAATAAATATTGATTATGTAACTGCTTTATTGCTTTTCTAACAGCTTTAAACAATTGGTTGGAAAACCACTGGGAGTGAATTTCTGGGGAGTGAGGTGGGGTGGTTTGTTGTCTTTGGTAATGGAAAAGCAGTGAAAACCATAGATGTGCAAGGTTAAACTTCACTGCACCTTGCCACAAGGTTTCCCATATATGTTCACAATTTAGACCAGTATCTGAATAATACCTATAAACTCTTAATGTCCCATTTAAGAATATTTTTAAAAGTTAATCAATTTTTTGCAAGAATGTATGCAAAAGGAGCATTCTAATCCTTCTTAATCTCTTTCCTGTTTATATTTTCCCTTCTGAAGGCAACTGATTCTTCTTAGAGTGTGTTTCCACAGGTGCTGACACATATTCAGCACCTTGCCTAAGTGACCAAGTTATGTTAATGAACACAGATGATTGAAGACACAGATATTATAATCACATGGGACACAACTCAAACCTACTCTTATGCTGATGTTCAGTCATTTTTTTCATTTAGAGTCATTTAGAATCATTAGATGACAATCAAGATGAGTAGAAATTCTAACATCATAATCCTTTCACTCTAGCTGAGATTAACTACCTTGATGACAAAACACCTCCTTACCTCAGCTGGATACTAAGAAATGCAGGAAGGTATTAGTGAGTCCCAGTTGGTATGCTTTCATTATTATTACAGCTCTAGGAAACACTTTACCATTTCTTTTCCTGTTCTAGATACCTACCCTACCTCAACGTTCTGTTGCTATTATTGAGATAAAACGGCTTTAGTGACAACTGCAGGGACATCCATTTCTGACCTGTGCTATCTGAAGGAGAATAATTGGAGGTGGATCATCAACTGGGAAAAATAAAAAAGGGTTCAGAAATAAGCTAAGGAAAAATACTTTTTTCTAAGTCTGCTATTCAGAAATCTTTTTCTTGGAATAATTAATTTATATCTTACAGACAAATAACAGGATGTTGCAGGAGAAGATTCTCCAGGTAAATAACCTGTTAGAAGCATTTGGAAATGCCTGCACAGTCATCAACAATAACTCCAGTAGGTTTGGCAAGTACTTGGAAATGAGGTTTACCAGTGGAGGGACAGTCATGGGAGCTCAGATCTCAGAGTACCTGCTCGAGAAGTCAAGAGTCATCCACCAAGCACCGTGAGTAAAGAAAGAAACTTTTGCTACTGCTTTTAGTGAGCTTCCAGCATTTCAGTTAAATGGGCCTCAATCAAAATTATTCTCCAAATGGTGAGGGTCTATATGCAGTTGATGGGTTCACATGATAGGGTGAATTGTTATGTTATTACCACAGGAAAACCAAATGGCCTTTCTACTCACCACACTTCAGGAAAGACGTGACCGAAAAGATTTGTTGGAATGGTTCCAAGGATGAGGGTCTTTTGTTACAAAGGAATGTGTGGAAAAGGTGTGATTGTTCTCCCCAGAGCAAAGAAGGCTAAGCTGAGTTGTGATAAGCATGATCACAATTATAAGAGCTCTAGGCAGAAGACATAGATGGGAACAGTTTGCTGTGGAAAACAAGAGAACTTAGACTTAAGGCAACTACCAAAAGAACCAAAAGTAAAATCTTCATACATTGGTGGGCAGATAGCACCTGGAATGCATTGGTTGAGAGTGATGGGGAAACACTAAATTGCGCCTTCAATGGAATTGGATCATTACTCATCGGGAAAAAAAAATTCTGGGCCACAGAGGAAGAGTCCATGTTGGGACCAGTTATGTTGCTCAAAGGGCTGAACAGCCTCCTGTGCTCTTACCATTCTATTACTCTATAACAACGCATAAGATACTGGAGGAACTCAACGGGTCAGGCAGCATCTATGGAGGGAAATGGACAGTCGGCGTTTTGGGTCGAGACCCTTTACCTGGACTGAAAGATAGAGGGGAGATGGCCAGTCTAAAAGGTGGAGGGAAGGGATGGAGCAAGAGTTGGCTGGTGATCCAGATGGGGGGAGGGGAGAGTGGGAATGATGTCAGAAGCTGGAAGGTGATAGGTTGAAGTGATAAAGAGCGGAAGATCTGATAGGAGAGGAAGGTGGAGCATAGAATAAAAGGAGGGAGGTGGGGTGGGGAACCAGTGGGAGAAGGGTGAGGGTAGAGAGTGATGGGGGTCAGGTGGATCAGGAGGAGAGAGAAAAGGGAATCTTATGACGCTGTCTAACGTTCTTATTATTTTACAGGGGTGAGAAAAATTTCCATATTTTCTACTATATCTATGCTGGCCTGGCACAGAAAAACAAACTAGCTCATTATAAGTTATCCAAGGGTCAACCTCCAAGGTAAATTTGCAAATAGAGGCTCTGGCACTGAGCTTGGGATAAAAAAGTATTTTCGTAACGGTGGTGTGGTTAATTTTGACTTGATTACCTGCCCAGTGGAAAATGCTTTGGGCCAAAACATTCTAGTAGCAAAAGTATTGAGGCTTGCTTTATTCACACTTATTGAGTGACCTTATCTGTGGGCCACAGATATGGACCTTGCTTCTCTAAATCTTCAAGTGCTGCTGTTTAATGTACCTCTGGAAAGGTAGCCTTATGAAACCACATATGAGAAATAATTCTGCAGCATTTTATTTACCACATAAATTGAGAGACCAAGACCGTTTTTAGTGTATTTACATCAATATATGCTCAAAATGTTTACTTAAATTTATATTTGTTCTTTTCCTAATTTTGCATTGGTTTTGATCATTATTTTTTGACATCCTTTAGATATCTGCAGGATGAGAAGATAACAATGATAGAAGAAATAGTAAACAATTTTTTCTACAAAGCCCAGTTTGAAGCTCTTGAACAGTGCTTCAAAGTTATTGGTTTCACTGTCGAGGTAAGAATGCATTATCCACTTTGTAGACATTCTGCCACTGTTACTACATTTTCCAAAGTAGAATGAGAGATGATCTAATTGACACCAATGAAACTCTTAGAAGACTTGACACAATAGATGTGGAGTTTTTGTCTTCCCTAGCTGGGGTGTCTAGAACCAAGCACCAAGAACAGATTCATAATAAGGGGTCAGGCATTCAGGACAGAGATAAGATTTTTTTTCCGGAGGTAGTGAATCTTTAGAATTCTCTACCTGCAAAGGCTGTGGAGATTCGGTCGCTAAGAATATTCAAGGTGGAGATCAGCAGATTTTTATATATGAAGGGAATCAAGGGCTATGGGGTTAGTGGAGGAAAGTGGTATTGAAGTTAAAGATCAGCTTTAACCTTATTGAATGGCAGAACAGGCATTATGAACTGAAAAGCCTACTCTTATGTTCTTATTTTATAATCTTAGTTCATTTGAACATGAGCAATTGATGAAAACAAGAAATCCACTCCTGGATAGAGTAATGGAATCAAAGAAAAATAAAATGATTTGAACAGTATGTAAAGTATTTTTTGGATTCCCTCATCCCTAATTACATTATAATCATGTGGAGTGTTTTCTGCAGGTAACAGGCATGTCTTTTAACAGCAATGCATTTTGTAGAATAGTTCATTTCTTATTAATTCTCAAGCCGAATCTGAAAGCACTTTTTAAAAATATTGTTAATTGGTAAACAAGTCCAAGTTGTCCTGTGAAGGTAGTGTCTTTCCTTCTTCTTAAACACTGCAGTAAAAGTTGATATTAATGAGCAAATAATACAGCCTAACACACCAAGGTGGCATATTGCAAGAGCACTGTTGAACCGTTCCCTTAGACGTTGAGATGGACTCTGACCTCACAGTCTACCTTGTTGTGACCTTGCACCTTATTGTCTACCTGCAATGCACTTCCCTGTAGCTGTAACACTTTACTCTGTAATTGTTTTGTCACTGGTACTACCTCAATACACTCTGTACTAACTCAATGTATCTGTACTGTGTAATGAATTGATCTGTATGAACAGTAAGCAAGACAAGTTTTTCACTGTACCTCAGTACGAGTCACAATAATAAACCAATACCAATACAGAGATGCAATGCTACTCTTTATATATTGCATATGTTGCATGGCTGCAGAAAAAAATGAGTGAATACTTAAACTGCACCCACAACTTTCAATCTGTCCAATGGGCCCAGGAAGCACCAAGGTGGTTAAGAGGTGATCTTACATTGAAGGCGGTATTTCAAACAGATTCCAAGCGCTCCACATGTTATGTGGCTTACCTCTCACTTACATTGAGTTTGGTGCCATGACGAGCTTTCCAGTAGGCCTCAGATCACTGAACCTGAGAATGTATCATTTGGAAACATTATTACAGCACCAGCGATCAGGGTTCAATTCCCGCCACTCTCTGCAAGGAGTTTGAACATTTTCCCCGTGACTGCGTGGGTTTCCTTTGGGTGCTCTGGTTTCCTCTCATATTCCAAAGACATACGGGTTAGTACGTTAACATGGGTGTAATTGGGTGGCGCAGGCTCGCTGGGCCGGAAGAGCCTGTTACTGTGCTGTATAAATAAAGTTTTAAACTTTTATGTCTTTATCCACAGATAATGGGGCAGGACTTGGCTTTAAATTGGTTTATTATTGTCACATGTACCGAGGTACAGTGAAAACCTTTGTTTTGATGCCATCCATGCAGATCATTTCATTACAACAGTGCATTGAGGTAGTACAAGGGAAAACAAGAACAGAATGCAGAATAAAGAGTTGCAGTAACAGAGAAATTGCAGTGCAGGCAGACAATAAGGTGCAAGCCATAATAAGGTAGATTGTGAGGTCAAGAGTCCACCTTTTTGTGTGAGGGGACCTTTTAATAGTCTTATAACAGTGGGATAGAAGCTGTCCTTGAGCCTGGTGTTTCATGCTTTCAGGCTTTTGTATCTTGTGCCCAATGAGAGGGGAGGAAAAGAGAGAATATCTGGGGTTGGTGGGGTCTTTGATTATGTTGACTGCTCTACCGAGGCAGTGAGAAGTGTAGACAGAGTCTATGGAGGGGAGGCTGGTTTCTGTCGGTAATTATATATTTACTATATTGAAATAGGTCTTTTAGTTATATATTAGTGACTATAATTGTATGCACAGGTTCTTGTCTGCTCTCTTAAACTCTTTAATAATTTTAAAGACTTTTATCAGGTCACCTGTCAGTTGCTTTCCTAAATCCTATTAGGTTATTAAAAGGTTTCTATATATAGTTACAGTCCTCTGTATGGATTACATTCCTCAATTTGGTGTCATCTGCAAAGTTTGAAATACCCCTTTAATCTGTGTTCAATTTGTTAATCTAAATTGTGAACAGCAGATGCCCCTGCACCAATCCCTGTGAAATTTCACTTTTCAGTTTTTGCCTCTCTGAGTAACTGCCTTTAACATCTACTGTTTAGTTTCTGCATTCACCTTCTGATCCTGTGTGCTACTTGCCTCCTGAGTTCTGACGTTAGCCATAGGTTTAGCTTATCAAAGGCCTTTTAAAAATTAAGTAAAATGGCAAACAGTGATTTGGCATACCCTTTCAGATTGCTCAATTTTTTATTTCTAAAAGCTTATTTATCAATATTTGAACAATAAACGATAATCAAATGTGTTAACTTGTGGAAGGATATTATCTGAATGCACTAACACTCTTTAATAATTTCCCTTCAGGAACTGGGGAACATATACAGTATTCTGGCAGCCATCTTGAACATTGGTAACATTGAGTTTACTTCAGTTGTGACAGAGCACCAGACTGACAAAAGCAATATTGTTAATTTTGCGGTTCTGGAAAATAGTAAGTTATCGGTAACAACTCACTTTTTTACAATTGTTTCGCATGCATTATGTTCTGCAGGTTACAGTGGGAACCTGGCAAGCAACAGAGTAAATTCCAAGAGGCAATATTCCAAAGTGGATCTTCAGCCTGAGAGAGCAGGGGGTCACACTCAGTGGAGGCAGAGGCCAGAGAGTTGGGGGTAAAAGTTAAAGCCTTTTATTGTGACCTTCTTGCTTGCAGCAAAATAAAATCAGCAGACAATTCAGATCTGAATTCTTTACTAGGCAACTTCCATGTTGGAATTGCAGTTTTACTGTATCTATCTTCGATAATGATGTATTTTCAGCACATAGCTTTTCTGGAATGAATTATGAATACTTTTGGGAAGATCTAAGAGCCATGGATCTTGGACTGTTTTGTTTTCTTTTGATTTAACTTCTCTGCAGCCTCGTAGCATAGATCATGCCTAAAGTTTTCACTGCGTTCTTCCTGCAGAGTTCAGATGCACACAGCCTCACAGCTCTCCCACCCTCTAAGATTTGATCTTGAATCACTGACCTCTTTCACCATACCTTTTAATTTCTGGAAACTATCTGGTTCTCTTTAACATTGTCCAACCTGTCCTATCCCATCCTTTGCTATTTGCATATCCTCATAACAGATATCATTTCAATAACTCAATGTGATACCCATCCTATATTCCCAATTCTTTTCCTTCATTGTGCTCATAAGTCCAAACAGTAATCCAGCTGAGGGTCCTAAATGCACTCATCAATATCTTTGGACCTTTATGTTCTGAAATCGTCCCTGATAAAACCTAGGGTTCTATTTCTGGAGCCTTTTTAACTTTGCATTTAGTAAACTGTGAACCTTCAGTCTCAAATCCGTCTACATTTCCAGATCACCAAATCAGAATGTATAACCTTGTTCACTGATGAGGGACGGTGAGGGAATAGGTTTTGTCTCAGTATAAAGGGACCATATATTCATAAATGTTTGCTGATTGATTTACACTAAATCAGAGGATGAGGTCAGAGAGCCACCATTGATACTCTCTGCCAAGCATCAGGATTGCATGTTTCTTCTGAAGGAATTTTGTTCCCAATATGTCTTATCTCATACCTCAGTAAAGCTGTTCCTAAGTCATGTTTGAAATTGTAAATGGTTTTATGTTGGGAGAATTACAAATTAGTTACCCAAATCTCCATACTTGATCCTTTGGTGCTCAAGTTGGACTCCCCATTAAGTGAATTGCTTCACTGAATTTGCCATTGGATGCTATGATGGAAACAAATCTACTAAAAGGATGAGTTTGTTCAGCTGTCAAGATTTTCCTGATCCCTAACATTTGATCTGACCTCATGTTTCAAGACTAGTAGTAAAATAACCAAATCATTAAACTTTAGACTAGTAAGCACAGTAGGACGAGACCAGTATGCTCTCATTTCCCATCATCTCCTTTTCTCTATTATCACTGCAATGTTTTTCTAAAAGCATTTATCCAAATACCTTCTGAATCCAAATACAACTGAATTCACCCAACCCATTGTCAGCTAAAGCATTGTGAATCCTAATCACCCTTTTTGAAAAAGTTATTCCTTGACGTCACCTCTGATTATTTTGCCAGCCACCCTAAAACTATTCCCTCTGGTTATCTAAACTATTAACTATTATCCTTAACTATTCAAAAAGAGTTTCTCTTTAATTAAAAGAAAAACAACGCAGGTGCTGAAATAATAACTATTGCATATTTCCTAAAGTGCCAAAGTGTGAACATAATACTTAAGCTGGGTCTCAACCAGAGTTTACATAGGTTTATCACATTATTTCTCTTTTTACAAGCTATGGCTCTATTTATAAAGCCTAATTGTCCATATTAATTGCATTGATCCAACTATCTATCTCCCTTTGGTCCAGGGACCAGGCATTCACCAGAACACTCTTGATTTTTGGCACTAACAACGCTCTATACTAGCAGCAGCATGTTGTAAGCTGCTTCTGAAATTCAGTTCCATTGAAGTTAATAGAAGCAAATTTCACATGGTGCACGTATTGCAATCAGATGGAGATGAATTTCTAGTCAACTGTTCTCTAACACTTAGCCAATTTCATATCCATACCAGTCCTGCCCCTTTTACCTCACTGGTTTCAATTTTGCTAACAAATGCAATATGTTGTACTTCATCAAATACTATTTGTTCATTAACACGACACAAATTGCATTGCCCCATCAACCCTCTTTGGTACAATGTTAATGTCACATTTGTCAAACCATAACAAATCCATGCTGGCTGTTCTTAATTAGTTCATAATTGTAAATATTGTGACTTTGAACTGAATCACCAGAAAGACACTGAAGCTGGTTGAGGAATGGTCTTCATCATTACAAGCAGACATTCTCCTGGAGACCCTCTCAGTGGAGTCTCCTAAACTCACAGTAAAACAGATTTTTTACACTCCTGGGCACAAAAGTAACAGCAGGTGATTCAATACAATTTCAATAGTTACAATGACATTGTTCACTTCAATACATATCTACAGTGGGAGACACCTCTGGATGTTCAAACACCTTTGTTGGGACAAATTAATTCACATGGATGGTCTAAAATCTTCGGAGGACAGAGATCCCAGATACCCACAATTAATGCTGTGAGGGCTGACTCTCTGAGTACTCAAATATCCCAACTGTTGATTGATCAAATATGCCTCCGACCATGTCTGATGTGCTAAGTGGCAATATAAGTCTGGTCTAGAAGCTTCCTTGACCTCAGTCACAATCGTGCAAAATAATTTAGCCATAGTTGCCTGATTTGATTAAGGCCAATTAACATAACCCCACGTTGTTTTACTTTTGACTGATGCATACAAGAACATCTCATGGTCACTTCACTTTGCAAACCATATCACTTGATCAACAAGCCCCATGCTGTGGGCCAGTAGCCTGTGCTCTGTAGACAGTACTGTTTGTTTACAATGCTGTCCTTTTAACTTCAGACTGATTACTGCTTGCAATTTACATTAAGAACTGAAGACTGGTTCTTATTTGAAACAATGCATTGTATATTCACATAATTCCATAACTCCCAAACCCCTAACAATGGAATGCCTGTTTTTTTTGGAGTATTCTTTCTACAAGTTTTACCACCACCAACGTGAGTTAATCTGATCTATAACTGCTGGGTTTATCCTTCCCACTCTCTTTGAGAAAGAGTGTGATGTTTGGAATCCTCCAGTCCTTTGGCACTGCACCTATTTATAAGGTTGGCATATTTTGTGTAATTTCAACCTTTCCTTTCCTCAACAACATGGGATTCAGCAAGTTTGCACAGATGGTTATCTGTATTTAAATGCCTCCATTCTTCCCAGGACTTCTTTTATCTCAACAATCTTATTTATCGTAGCTTTGTCAAGAGTCCTCTTCCTTGGTAATGCTACTACAAAGTACTCATTTAGAAGCTCAATCTTGGGGTCTGCCTCCAGCAAGGAATCTCCTGAGTGACTTCTCTGACGAGTTCCTTAACTGAAGACCCTTGGTTTCCTTTTACATTAGCCACTTGCAGATGTCGAATTTTTGAGTCTTGAGACAGCTCAATTAAATATATGTTTATATAAGCATATGGCTGAGTTTGTTTCCAGCAATTAACTTGTGAAGAGATTTCCATCACAACTATTAATTTTTGAATGTGACATTCATGTCTGAAATAAATGGTCTGTGTCTTCTGTAATATCCACCACTGACAAGAGAAAGCCGAATGGAAGGAAGTAGTCATCACAGATTCTGCGGTATCTGTTACAAAATGAAACATTGTTTTTTGGGAATGAATTAAATAGCAACAATAACGTGCATTTGTAACTGAAGATAGTTGGGAAAATATAATATTTCAGTGTAAAAATATCTACCTGTCAAGGTGCATGACCAATGATGTGAAATGAAAGCCAGAGCAAATAGACTATTTGACTGCATTTCTGTTTTGATCCAATCTGAAACAAAACTTATTGATCACCAGTGGAAATAAGGGCAATGAGGAGATTATTTCAGAACCAGAGTAAGGTGATTGAAATAGAAGAATTCACTTTGATTTTATTGCATTCCCTGTCTCTTTCTCAAAAGTCTTCTGGTAAACTTCCTTTAATTTGCAGCCTCTTCATTGCTGAGTATCCAAACAGATGAGCTACAGGAAGCTCTCACGTCTCATTGTGTAGTGACTCGAGGAGAAACAATTGTGCGCCCCAACACAGTCGAGAAAGCAACCGATGTCAGAGATGCGACAGCCAAGGCTTTGTATGGTCGTCTCTTCAGCTGGATAGTCAACCGCATCAATACCTTACTAAAGCCAGAGACATTTCTGAGGTAATAACATCATCAATCATTTTTGCTCTGTTTAACTGACTTGCCATAAGTGGGGAATCGATGAGTAATAATACCGCTTTCTAGGAAGCAACCTAGACGTGCGTTTCTGCAGTTTGACCTTCATGGTTGCATGTTTAGGTTAAGTTGTCCTTCAATCAAAGAAAGAAAATATTTTTAGTCAGCCTTGCCTGCTGTTTACAAGTTCTTCCTGAGGAGGAACAAACATTTTATAAACCATATTAGGTGGAAGCAAAATTATACACCCAACGTGAAACTAAGAACAGTTAGGTGTTCTTATTTTAAAATATTGGTAATACAATACAAATAGATTTTGGGTGAAAACAAATCTATACACCAACTAAATTCTGGCTTTGCAATAATTGTAAAAGCTGAAAAGATTTAAATTAGAGTCTATGTTATTAGTATCAGGAAGTGAGTGAGGTGTGTGCATATTTGGGAATGTTGCTTTGGAAAATGCTGAAGGCTAAAAATCCGGGGAAGTGTCATATCTTATTCATATTAATTGAATTAATACTTTTTGTTTCAAGTAATTGCAACTTTCTCAATCTCTGGCACGTCCATATATGTTGACAATTTAAGATTACCAGCATTACAGAATGCTATATAAGCCAGTACCAGTCTTGAAGTATATATAATGTTGATTGTGAACAATAATTATTACTTTAGGCTGGCACACTTTTAAGGTTTGTGTCATGTGACGTACTGCTGTCCGAATTCCAACAATGTGTAGGGAACATCCTAAGAGGCAGAGAAGAACCCTTGAATAAGTCACACATCCCTTGTTTGTGCACCTTATGTCTTGAGTATATTAGTCTGTGCAATCTGCAATGGACTTTGCAGAGGTTATCTCGTTGAAACCACATAGTTTACATTTCTGATGAGGATGAGATGGGAAGAATTGCAACCATCAAAGTGACAAAGTTGAGGAAGTTGTGTGATTACATGATCGCATTAGTAGCTCGAGTCTGTGAGGCTGACAAATAATTACAGCAAGTCTGAGGTGCAAATGTGAGCACAAGGGAAAAGCTAACACCTGCAAAATTTGTTGAAAATAAAGGGGGAAACCTAGAAATTGTCAGAGTGGAAGTCGGTACAAAATGGCAGTCCAATCCCAGACCAGTTACACTGGAAAGCTTGGGTGGGCAAGAACCTTTCCACTTGTATATTGAACTTCTGCAAGGTTTGTGCCTCAAATTAACAGGTGAAAATCTTGATTAAATTAAACTATCTCACAACCATGCCCAGCTTAATGAAGACAAAGAAAACCAATACTCCTTTACAATCAACACTCACAGAGGTTGTATTCATGTGCCAAAGCTAATAGAACATAGAACAATGTAGCACAGGAACTGGCCCTTTGGCCCACAATGTTGTGCCAACCTAATTACACTAGTAACTAAACTAATTAAACACCTAACTAAATGCCTAACTATGATAAAAATCATTGCCAGAAATGTTCCAGGTGACTATGATAAACAATGTTGCATGCCTGCAGCACTATCTGTAAGCAGGATGATATTCTAACTGCAACTGTCACAGTGGAAGCAAACCTACAGATACTTGACAATGTGTTCAGCAGATTTCATCAACATAATGTCAAGTTTAAAAACAAGCTTTGTGCACTCATGCAAATGGAAGTGATAGACTTGAGCCTGCAGGTAGATAAAAATGTTCTGCAGCTTGTTTAAGTGAACATTGAGTCCATCATCAGAGCTAGAAAATCTGAAAATGAGAATGTTACTGAGTTTCAGTTACCAAGGTATGATCCAATACCATGCTTTTCTTCTCACCAACCCTGCCATTACATAGACTCCACCTCATGAGCTATTAAAAATAGACAAACTTTGGCTTCCTGGGAAATATGAGCAAAATGTGCATGGTCTGTTCAAGAAAAGCCTCAACAATGAGTCCTTTTTGGTACATGATGACAATCACCATATGCTAAATTTTTACTTGGATTCTGAATAGCCATGTGAGCATCTTAAACTTGGGCCTGCTTGAAAATTGCATCAATTGGGCATGACAACACCTCCATATTTCAAGCAAATAATGACAGTCACATCTTTATATTTGGGGAGAATAGCAGAACAGGCACTTGACTGCCAGTATTACATCAGTCAGATTATCCTTTTGTTTTTAACTGTATTGCAAAGAAATAAGTAAAGATCGAAAAGCAGCCTCAAATATTGTCCTGATCAAATGGCTTCTTCATGCCTCATGCCTGGAGATTCCGGGTGATGAATTGTTGACCTGCAGCTATGTCATTATGCACAGCAGTGAATGGAGAAAAGCCTTTGGGTGAGAAAGGTCAAAGAGAAATTCAGAAAGCATATCCTCTCAGTAGAGTTCAGAATAAATGCAGCTCGGACTTCCAAGATCCATTTAGGCACAGTGCTTGGCTGACAAAGGGAGAAGCATCAAATATAATAAACGAAAGCATGGAGGAAATTTTATCTCATCTTGCTTGGTATGAATGGAGCAAAGTGAAGGGTAAGAAAGCCTATAAAATGGAATGTTCATCCTTGTAAGTTTATTCCCAGTGAATCACACTGGCTCGCACATTAACCTCGTTGAGATTGGGTACTATAACATCAATAGGACCCTGAACTGCATTTTACTCTGGGCCTGAAAGAGAAAGCTCAGTGTTCTTCTGATTATCAAGCCCCAGCAAAGGAGCAGCCTTGTTTCATATTTTATGTTTCAGAGTAATTGAGCATGTTTGAGAGCCTTCCTTGCCATTTACCTTGTTCAGTGAACCTCATGTTGCCAGAACTTCTGCTGCTGCTTCTTTCTAGCGTGCAGCTGACTGGTGTCACAAAGATGGGGTTTGCTGCCAACTTAGGGCTGTGTGTGCAAAACCCCATCCCACCCTCACCACCCACAACTCAGGCAAAAATTAAACCAACCCCATCTTTTGCTCACTTTACTGACTTGTATGCCCAGTCCAGTACAAATTAATGTATCCATAATTCATTTATATTCCAGTGATGCTGAAAATAACGTGGACAAAGGAACCTACATTGGGATTCTTGATATATTTGGCTTTGAGAACTTTAAGAGAAATTCCTTTGAACAATTATGCATTAATATTGCCAATGAACAGATTCAGTTCTACTTCAATCAACACATCTTTGCCTGGGAACAGGTACTGTCAATCTATTTACTACAACAGGTGGCAAGTTACACTTGTCAAAGGACTTGAGATCATTTTAAAGGTGCAATAATTAGAGTTAACATTAAACTTCAGTTTATAGACATTATGTTAGTGAGGTTGTTTAATTAAAGAAAACATTTGGGAAAATAATCCAATACTTTTTACATCCATGTTTATCTCAAAGTGTTTAACAGCATTGAAGTACTTTTGAAGTGTGGTCATTGTTATAATGTGGAGGAGGTAGTCACTGATTTATGTATAGCAATATCTCAGAAGTATAATAAATTATCAAACTGTTTTCTTTGGTAGTATTTCTTGAGGGACAAATCCTGGACAAGAAATCCCATCTCATTTTGTGGCATGATTTATATGCACCAGTTTCCTTTCAGTTGAAAAGACTTAAAAAAGCTCACTTTCTGGTACTTTGTATAAAATCATCACAACTTCAACTGAAAGACTACCTTCTTCTTTCTACCACCTAAAATTAAATGCTATAGCTATGGAAAATGAAAGAAAACAGTAGAGATGTCTATCATTGCATTTTCTGTGGTTATGGAGCATCAGGGAAGTAGATCTGTAGACCTGGTTAATTTCTGTAGAGTCATAGAGTGATATAGCACAGAAACATTCTTTTTGGTCCAACTTGTTCCTGCCGACCTAAATGCCCATTGAAGCTAGTCTCATTTGCCTGCATTTGGCTCATATCCCTCTGAACCTTTCTGATTCCTGTACCTGTCCAAATGTCTTTTAAATGTTGTTATTGTACCTGCCTCAACCACTTTCTCTGGCAGCTCATTCCATATAGGCACCTTGCTCCGTGAAGATGTTGCCCCTCAGGTTCCTTTTAAATCTTTCCTCTTTCACCTTAAACTTATGCCCTCTAGTATTTGGTTCCCTTTCCCTGGGAGAAAGACTGTGTGCATTCACCCTACCTATGTCCCTCATGACTTTATACACCACTATAATGTCACCCTCGGTCTCCAACATTCCAAGGAATAAATTCCTAGCCTGCCCAACCTCTCCCTATAACTCAGGCCCTCGAGTCATGGCTACATTCTCGTAATTCATCTTTGTACTGTTTCCAACTTACTGACATCTTTCCTATAACAGTGTGACCAAAACTGTACACAGTACTCCAAGTGCAGCCTCCCCAACGTCTTGTACAAATGCAACATAATGTCCCAACTACTATACTCAATGCCTTGACTGATGAAGGCCAGCGTGCCAAATGTCGCCTTCACCATCCTGTCTACCTGTGATGCCACTTTCACCAAACTACGTACTTGTACTCTTAGGTCCCTCTGTTCTACAATGCTCCCAAGGGCCCTACTGTTCACTGTGAAAGTCCTACTTTGGTAGGACCATGTCTACTGAGAAAATTTCATTTGAACTGAGGAGTACAAATCCAAACTAAAAACAGAAAATGCTGAAAATACTGAGCAGGTCAGGCAATATCATCAACATTCTGTTCTTGTTTCAGATTTACAGCATCTGAAGTTGTTTGTTTTTCAACCGCAAATGCAAATAGAAACATAGAAAACCTACAGTACAATATAGGCCCTTCGGCCCACAAAGTTATGCCAGACATGTCCCTACCTTAGTAATTACTAGGCTTACCCATAGCCCTCTACTTTTCTAAGCTCCATGTACCTATCCAAAAGTCTCTTAAAAGACCCTATCGTATCCGTCTCCACCACCATTGCCAGCAGCCTATTCCACGCAATCACCACTCTCTGAGTAAAAAAACTTACCCCTGACATCTGCTCTGTACCTACTCCCCAGCACCTTAAACCTGTGCCCTCTAGTGGCAACCATTTCAGTCCTGGGAAAAAGCCTCTGACTATCCACACAATCAATGCCTCTTATCATCTTATACACCTCTATCAGGTTACCTCTCATCCTCTTTCGCTCCAAGGAGAAAAGGCTGAGTTCACTCAACCTACTTTCATAAGGCATGCTCCCCAATCCAGGCAACATCCTTGTAAATCTCTTCTGCACCCTTTCTATGGCTTCCACATCTTTCCTGTAGTGAGGTGACCAGATGGTGATAATAATGTGGAATAAAAAAAGGAAACAGTGAGCATTATACTACTGGATTGGTGTAGAAAGAAACATCCTGTTCAGCAATGTGCATCAGGGAAGGAAATTTGCTAGAATAACCCAATCTGATTCCAGGCCTACTGAAAGATAGATGGTTCATCACTGCCATCTAAATTGGCCTAGAAAGCAAATCATGCAGTTCATGGACAATAAATGTTGGCTTTGTCAATAACAACAAATTTCCCTGAACGAATATGAAAAATTCTTGCAGTAAGAAAATGCTGTATTAATGCATCTCATTGGAAAGTCTCCACAGTAGTGGGAAAACCTCATTAGCACCAACACATCCAATGGGATAATCCACTGGCGGGATTTTGTGCCTATTGACTAAATCCCAATAGCATCAATGTATCTAGTATGTAAATCACATTTGCAATGTGTCTACTGAGAAAATTTCATTTGCATCAACATGCCTGTTGGGCAAATCCAATTAGCAACAATGTACCTAAGGGCAAAATTGCATTAGCATCAATTCATACAGCAGGAAAATCCCATTAGCATCAATATATCAATTGGTCAAATCTTATTAGCATTAGCCTACCTAACAGGAAAATTTATTTTGCCTCAAGATGTTGCACAGGAAAATTCCGTTAGTCCCGATATGCCCATTTTACACAGTGAAATTTGTATCAAAGGAATTCATTGTGAATAAAGGATGAAAACACAGGTATGAGCACCATTTTCCATGAGGATCAGCTCAAATTGTCATCAGTAGGAAGACGACCATGAAGTGAACTGTTTAAAAGGCTTGCACATCTGACACTCAGAAATGTGTTTAACTCTGATTCAGGCAGGCTGACTTAATGCGTCCTGTCATTCCAGAGCCTTGCCATGGCCAGCAAAAAAATCAAATGTGAAGGATGCAGTTTAGAAAATAATAAAGGAGCTAATGGAAAACGGCGCAGTAATCGTGCTTCTCCATCTGATGCCCACCTTCACAGATAGGATTAGAAACATTAACTGGCTGTTTAAGGAGTCACAGTTGTCCTTTTTACTACAGACAGAATACGGATGATATAAAGGCCATTTTTTATGGTGCTAATGCATTTGATTGAAGTTATCTGTGTTACAAGGTCTAGCTGTCCCTGAAAGTGTAAAAAAACCTACTGATGCTGTAAATTTTACTCCATCAATCCAAAGCTATGAACTGTTGAGTTGTTAAAGGGTCATGAAAATCTTTGCCTTGGTTGCATTCATCAGTTTATAGATACACTAAACAAATAAGTAAACCTTGTTAATAGGGATTATTGTCACATTTACTAGCTATGATAAAGTCACATATTGCAGTAAAATTTAGGTGCACTGTTAACATACTGAAAAGCTTAAAACCAACAGCAACCTGCCTTAAACCTGATAATGAGAATGTTAATAGAGCTGGAATAGGAGGACAGGCAACCAATCCACTTTCAAGAGGAGGCTTGCTTATTTAATGAAGCTGCCTACCTCAGATTTTCACTTGCATCCAGATTTGATGCTAGCTGACTAAGTTTGTAAAACCCAGCAACTAAAAAATGTGAGGGATTATGGCATGGCTGTCCAGCATAGCTTGTGAACCAAGAGGAGTGGAGCTGCTTCTCCTTAGACAACCAAACTTAATTGCTTCTTTGTCCATGACCAGACCCTCACTACAATCAAATCCCACAGTTCACAATCACTGATTTACCTCTTGATAAGGACACTTCTCCCCCCCCCCCCCCACCCCACTGCAATCACCAGTGCCAGGCTCAATCACCAACTGAAATAGGTAGAGGTCTGTGCCAATCATCTAACAATTCTACCACTCACCTGGATACCAGGGGCAATTTACAGTGGCCAGTAAACCCATCAACCTGCACGTCTTTGGAATGTAGGAGGAAAGCAGACCACCCAAGGAAGCTCACAAAGTCACAGGAAGAACATACAGACTCCATACAGACTGCACCGGAAATCAGGTCTGAACCTGTGTCACCCAAGCTGTGGAAAGCAGCTCAACTAACCCAACCCTATATCACCACCGCATCTGCTTTTAATGTCTCTACAATTGCCCTTCTGCCTCCCCCACACCAATAAATCACCCCACAACCAAGAATCAAAGCTGCACTATACCCAATGCCCATCTACACCCCAACAGCAGGGAACAATTCCTCCTAGGCTGCAAGTTCTTTTGCACCATTTTCTACCATGGGAATGTGAAGCCTATCTGTCAGGTTTATGTCCAGGAGGGGAAGCCATCTAAAAGTAAAGGTGGACAAGCTTCCAAGTTAGAACTTCTCAGTTTTCTGAGAAATTCTGACCCAGTAAAGTTCTTTGCTCTTTTAACCTTTTCTCAATCAAACTAAAAAAAATCCTTTAAACAGCATCACCAGGAGGAAAGGAATTGTCAACATTTTGGGACAATGTCCCGATGCAGGGTTTTGACCCAAAACATCAACAATTCCTTTCTTCCCACAGATGCTGCTCGACCCACTGATTTCCTCCAGCAGATTGTTTGTTGGTCCACATTCCAGCATCTGCAGGCTGTTGTGTCTCTGAAAAATCATCCTTAATCAGTTCAGAACCCCTACAGTTTACAAGGCAAATTCACATGACAATATTATATTTGGAACATCAGCTAATGAGGAAAACAATGGCACTAAAATAAAATACCGCAGTTCCTGGAAATCTGAGACAAAAAGCAGAGGTCAATGACCATGAACTGCTGATTTTGGTTCTCTCTCCTCAGATGCTGCCTGAGTATTTCTGAGAACACAATGGAATTGGATTAACATGTAACTTTCTCTTCAATGCTACTCTAGAATGAATATCTGAATGAAGGTGTGGACGCTCGATTAGTTGAATATGAAGACAACCAGCCACTATTGGATATGTTTCTGCAGAAGCCCCTGGGCCTTCTCTCATTGCTGGATGAAGAAAGTCGATTTCCCCAAGCCACTGACCAAACACTAGTCGGCAAGTTCTTAAAATAATGTGGTTGAATGATCAGTGAATTTTTTAAGATACATCATTAAGTTCGGGCATGCCTTTTTTGCCAAGTTTTAGGATTATTTTTACCATAGTATCTCAGTCATACCTCATAGATTGTACAATATTTTCATTCCTAAATTGCTTAGAAATAATAACTGCAGTAACAAATTACATTTTGCCAACAGGGAAATTTGAAGACAATCTCAAATCAAGTTACTTCTGGAGACCAAAGAGGGTTGACTTAAGCTTTGGAATTAATCATTATGCAGGAAAGGTGAGGACACGTCAGATATATTACAACAGTACTAAATTGCAGGAAGCATAAAGCTCAATCTTGTACATTCAATTAAAAAAACTCAAAAAAAAATTCAAAAACCACGAATGACTAGTCATAGACAGCCTGGGTTGGTTCTCACCAATGTAATTTGGTCCTTGATCTCAGAATTTGTCCTCACTAGGAATTTTAGCTTAGAGTCCAGGGACTACAAATTCGGCTGGCCTCTTTTTGGCCACCTAGTGTATTGACACAAAGAGTCACACTTAGTCTTAAGCCTTTGGTGTGCAACTATTCTCGCTGTAAACTCACCCCTTTGAATGTAGGGTTGGGAGAAACTCTCTTGGTCCTCCTGGCTCAACAACCAGTTAATGGTGCTTTAAGAACTCAGTTTCTTTGTTTTGTGTTACACCCCAGGTAGACCTGACATCCTTGATGTCCCCAGACAACATAGTGTTGTCCTAGTCCTGAAACAAGCATTAAGCCAACAGGAGAAACACCAGGAACGAAGGTTCAGAGAGACTGCTGTATCCATGTGTATAGCAACAAAGCCTTGCAACACTCTTTGGTAGACAATTCCAAATTTCTTTTCATTTTGGTACTGAATGACCAATGCCTTACTTTGAGTCTATGTCGCTTGGTTCTGGACACTCCAGGTGAAGGAAACTCATCTACCCTGTCAAGCATCATAAGAATTTTGTATGTTTCAATGAAATTACCTCTCATTTCTAAACAAGAGTATTCACCCAGTCTGCTTAATCTTTTCTCACAGACCAATCCACCCCAAAACATTCTACTCAGATTTGTCAAACATGGTTTCCTTTCCATATGTTCATGTTAATTCTGCCCAATCCTATTATTATATTGTAAGTGCCTTTTTACCTCTTCCTTAATGATAGATTCCCTAGTATAGAAGTCAGATTAACTGGTCATAATTCCCTGTTTCATCTCTTACGCTCCTTTCTTAAGTAGTAAAGTTGTATTTGCTACCTTTAAATCCATGGGAACTGTTCCAGAATCAATGGAATTTTGGAAGATGGCAACCAGTGCATCCACTATCTCCAGAGGGTGCAGGCCATCAGCTCTCAGGAATTTACCGCCATTCAGCTTCAATAACTTTTCCATATCATTTCCTTACAACTGCTAGTTTCTTTTGACTCATCATTCACTCTAGAACAATTGTTCTCCAGTATTTCTTTTTTGTCTCACACGAAGACTGACACAAAATATTTTCTTAATTTCAGTAGTTTTAAGGGCAAGCACAATTATTGGTTATTAATGATCACTAGAATTTTGAGGGTGAAGGTGATAATAAGACCATGGGCTTTCGCTATCATTCCTCTGTGACATAGGGTACATAAGGTAGACAGTCAGGATCTTTCTCCCAGGGTAGAAATGTTGAATGCTGGAGGACATAGCTTTAAGGTGACAGGGCAAAAGTTTAAAGGGGATGTACGCAGCAAGTATTTTTTTGCACACAAAATGGTAAGTGCCTGGAACGCACGGCCAGGGTGGTAGTGGAAGCAGATACGATAGTGTTTTTTTTAATGAGGCATTTAGACAGACACATGAATATGCAGGGAAATGGAGGGATATGGATTATGTGCAGGCAGAAGGGATTAGTTTAATTTGGCATCATGCTCAGCCAAAGGGCCTGTTTCTGTGCTGCACCGTTCTACGTTAAAAACTGTGATTTCCATTCATACACAGTGGAAATCCCAATGTTGCTGTTGTTGATTCAGCACACATCAACAGATGCACAGCAATCAAAGAAAATCACTTGAACCAATGCATAATGCCTGGGATTTTGAGAGAAAGTGCTGATATTTCCAATGAACCAGTGCAAGAATTTCTCATGTGTCTGCAATCATCTTCAGGGTTCCTGTTTGCCAGTGAAAATGCAAAGACCCTGAACTTGCTGGCACTTGTTTCTCAGTGTTTTCCTGACTGTGTTGCAGTGTCGGACACCTCATGGAGTCTGGTGGCAGAATGCAAAGCTGCACCAGTTCCAATCACTTACACTGGGGAAGTCTGCCAGCTTTTGTCTGGCACGGGAACAGCATCTCCTTCTTGAGAATGGAGCAAAATGGCTGCGAGGAACCAAATCAAGCTTTAGTTTGTTTACATTTTTTAAACATTGATTTATTTTACAACTGTTTCTATTTTTGTTTAAAAATGTAATTAAAAAAATGTTAATAATTTAAACTTGTTTCTAAATGTCATGGGATGTGGTTTAGCTGGCTGTCAATGATCCTTCTGCATTTCATGTGTGAGACTTGCTCTGGATTTATGCCCAATTGGACCTGCTATTGTGTGAGATCTCACCAGTGAAGATAGAACTGGCTTCATGCAATAAAGGGGCCTCAAGAGAACTACTGAGTAACCATAGATTTTTTATGTTGGATGGAGCAAATATGGACACAAATAACACAAATCTCGGCCATTAACAATCCAGTCCAATTACAAAATAAATGAAAAAAAAATCAGAAAATTGCAGATACTGGAAATCTGAAATAAAACCAGAAATTGCTGGAAAAACTCATCGGGTCAGACCACATCTGTGGAAAGAGAAACAGAACTAAAGTTTCCAGTTATTCTGTCATTTCTGTTTCTCTTTTCACAGATGCTGCCTGACCTGCTGTGTGTACTCAGCATTTCTGTTTCTATTACCCATTACAAAATACCTGACAATCTATTACTTTATTAGATAAGGACTAAATAAACTTCAATGCTGTACTGAAACATAATAACTGCTTAGCAATCTAACCGCTGCTAAATCACAGGAATAGCCATCCATGATTCTGCCATTTGTTCCCCCAAAATATTACACCCATTCCTTATACCAGCAAATGCTGATTCATATGTAGTTTCATCTATAATTTGGTAATACATTTTATTTTTTTTAAACCAACATGGAAGGACATCATTAGTCTATGGAACATAGAACAGGAACAGGCTCTTCAGCTCACGATGTCTGTACTGAACATGATGCTAAGTTAAACTCATCCCTTCTGCCTGCATGTGATCTATGTCCCTCCATTCCCCGCATATTCACATGCTTATCAAAAAGCCTCTTAAACATAACTATCTTAACTGATTTCACCACTACCCCTGGCAGCATTATTATCCTATATCAGCTCTCAGATACATTTGAGGTAATTTATAATAGCCAATTAACCACTGTGTCTTTGGGATGTGGAAGAAAATGGGTGTAACAGGGGAATCCCTTGCTCTTATAGGGAGAATGTACAAACTCAATTCAGATAATATTCAAAGTCAGGATCAAACCTGGGTCACAGGAGCTGTAAGGCAGCAGCATTAATGGCTGTGACACTGTTAGCTATAATCTGTTAGATATTATGTTCAAGCAACTCATCATTCATATAAGGAATAAAGTCTGAGTAGTTCATTACTATAAACTTCTTCAATCAAATTCTTAAAAATACACTTTGGACCTTTCCCATCAAGCTTTAGTCCTTACTTGTGATATTGAACTAATTATCACCTTGTCCTTCATACTATAGGTTCTTTATAATGCCAGTGGCTTTCTCGCAAAGAATCGAGACACTTTGCCAGCAGATATTGTCCTGCTTTTGAAGTCATCTGACAATAAAATTACTCGACAGGTTGTAACACACCCACTTACAAAATCAGGTATGGCTTTGTGATTAAGGATTGCCAAAAAAACACTGTTTTTCTATAAAACTCAGTACTTGGCCTGTTGCAACAAATATTTTAGATTTTTCACATTTCTATGGGTTTTTCAAGTTCCATGTTACCAAACTGCAGATGTCTTGGCAAACCAGAAGTTTGTTTCAGACAACTTGTCTGTAATTGGCTTGAATTTCATTCAGCTGTTCATAACAAGCAGCTTGCTACATTGTGAAAAAAGGGCTCAGGCCAAATTGTTGTTTCTCCACCATAGACTCTGCTGTTCATTTGCAGTATTCTTTTGCTCATGTTTCAGATCTCATTCAGTTTTTAATCTACAAGGTTATGTGCTTCAAGAAGTTCAATTTGGTCAGCTGCGTCATTTGCTGTACTGATTACTAATTTGTTTCTGTGCCTTAATACAATTTCTGCAAGATGTGGTTCTTAAATATAATGTCACAATTTCATCTGAGCTTTGCTTGAATACAAATTGCTCTCTGGTAAATAATTTTATGCAAATGACTTTTTTTATATAAACTATAAATGAAGAGCAATCATAACAAAACAGATATTTTATATGTATATTAGAAGCAAGAGGGTAGCTAAGGAAAGGGTAGGTCCACTCAAGGACAAAGGAGGTAATTTAAGCCTGGAGTCAGAGAGAGTGAGGGAGGTCCTAAATGAGTACTTTGCATTGGTATTCAGCAAAGAGAAGGACATTGATGATGGTGAGGTCAGGAAGTGGTATGTTGATATTCTAGGGCATGTCGCTATATCCCAGCATAATGAGGGAAGCAAGGGAGGAGATTGCTGTGGTCTTGACAGAGATCTTTGTATCCTCTTTAGCCACAGGTGAGGTCCCAGAGTAGTGGAGAAGGGCCAATGCTGTTCCTTTGTTTAAAAAGGGCAACAGGGACAATCCAGGAAATTATAGGCCAGTGAGCCTTACATCAGTGGTGAGGAAATTATTGGAGAAGGTTCTTAGAGACAGGAGTTGCTCACCTTTGGAAAAGCATGGACTTATTAGGGGTAGTCAGCCTGGCTTTGTTTTTTTTTTGAGGAGATGATGAAGGATAGGAATTTTGGATAGGAGTGGTTTAGAGGGATATGTGCCAAATGCAGGCAAATGGGACTAACTTAGGTGGGAATCTTGTTTGGCATGGACGAGTTGGGCTGAAGGGCCTGTTTCCATGCTGCATGACTCTATGATGAAGATGATTGATGAGTGTAGGGCAGTGGATGTTGTCCACGTGAACTTTAGTAATGCATTGGCAAGGTACCTCATAGTGCACTGGTCCAGAAGATTAAGTCAAATGGTATCCAAAGTGAGTTGGTAAGTTAAATAATAAATTAACTCAGTCATAGGAGACAGAGTAGTGGTGAAAGGGGGTTATGCTGACTGGATGTCTGTGACCAGTGGTGTTCCAATAAAGATCAGTGCTGGGATATCTGTTGTTTGCAATGTACATAAATGATTTGGATGAAAACATAGGTGGTCTGATTAGTAAGTTTGGAAATGACATGAAAATTGGTGGAGTTGTGGACAGTAAGGTGGTTGTCAAGGGATACAGTAGGATATAGATCAGTTGAAGATTTAGGCAGAGGGATGACAGATGGAGTTTAAGCCAGACAAATGTGAGGTATTGCATTTTGGGAGGTCAAGTGCAAGAGGAAAATGTACAGTAAATAGCAGGAGAATTGATGCACTGACGGATATTGGGTGCACGTCCATAGCTCCCTGAAGGTGGTAACACAAGTGGATAGGGTGGTAAAGAAGGTATAGGGCATGCTTGCCTTCATCAGTTGGGGTATGAAGTATAAAAGTTGGAAAGTCATGTTGCAGCTGTATAAAACTTTGGTGAGGCCACATTTGGAGTATTATATGCAGTTCTGGTCACTACATTACAGGAAGGATGGGAAGGCTTTGGAGGAGGTGCAGAAGAGGTTCACCAGGATGTTGCCTGGATTGTAGTATATTAGTTTTAAGGAGAGATTGGACAAACTTGGATTGTTTTTTCTGTAATGTTGGAGACTGAGGGGGTGACCTGATAGAAGTATATAGAATTATGAGACCTAGGTAGGCCAGATAGTCAGAGTTTTCAGGAACAGGCCTTTCAGCCCACCATGTCTGTGCTGACCATGGAATGAAGGGACACATGGTCTATATCCCTCCATTCCAGGATGAAAATGTCAAATACTAGAGGGCTTAGGTTTAAAGTGAAAGGGGGAAAGTTTAAAGGAGATGTGCGAGGCAAGTTTTCCTACACGGAGATTGGTAGGTGCCTGGAACACACTGTCAGAAGCAGATATGGATAGTAATGTTTAAGAGGCATTTAGACAGACACATGGACAGGCAGGGAATGGAGGGATGTCGATCATGCATTTCTCCATTCTATGGTTGGCACAGACATGGTGGGCTGAAAGGCCTGTTCCTGTACTGTAGTGTTCCATCTTCTAGATGATGGTGGAAAGTACAGTATATCCATCATCAAATTAAAAGAGAAGAGATAGCTTAACAAGTCTACAACCAAATTGCTATCAGAACTACCATGTAAGTGAAGCAGTGATGCTACCTCACAAGTCATGACCAACTGATTAGATATTTTGAAAAATAAAAAAAACTGCAGATACTGGAAGTCTAAAGTAGAAAATGCTGGAAATACTCTGCAGGTCAGGCCACATCCATGGGAAAGAGAAATAGAAATTTTTCTGGCTGAGGACCCTATAATCAGACCTGGGAAGGAGCGAAAAGAAGCTTGTTAAGCTGCAGGGAGAATGGGGTTAAAGCTGGGATGACCATGGGGATAAACTGTAAACAAGATTATCTGGTAGATGTGGCTGTGGAAGTGGGTCTTAGTCAACACCTTATCAAAGACAAGGGAAACAGAAGTCACTGAATGTGAATGAAGCAAGAGGATAGTCAGAAATCCTGTCAGAGAGCAGAGTAGAGCTTCTCCAGGTTAGGTATTCCTGGAAGAGAAGTGGCAGTGAATGGTATTTTCCCATCCATCATCCTAATCTTGCACAAATACCTGTTGCGAAGGATACTACCGATTCTACCTGTAACATTGTCTGGTCTCAAGTGCTGTGGAGACAAATGCAGTTTCCATTTGCTGACATACATAGATGTCCTCGGAGCTGGTAGGCACCTGCAATTGGAAATTAGAGTCACAAACATAATTATCAAACATAACAACAGACAATAGTTCATGCATCAAGTGAAGGGGAAAATAGTATTAACACTTCAGAACAATGAGCAAAGATCAGTATTGTGAGGTGTTAACTGATTAACTCTGCACAGATGCTGCCTGATCTGTTTTCAGTGCTCCCTGTTTTAAAGGTTTGCAGCTGTGCAGCTGTCATTGGCTGACTAGTGGACCACACTGGAAACAGGACATCAACAACCTCTACATATTAATGAACCCTCATGGGGATTCTTGGCTTTGTAACAAACATTCCATATCAGAGGGAACAGTGATTACATTAGCATTTATAACCCAGATTTTATACCAGGATTGCACACAATGTGGTTTACTTAGTTTAAACAAATTCTTTTCAGTCTCCAGACATTTTGGACCTATTCACAATCATTTTAAAACTGTGGACTGCAGACTATGGATTGCCTGCTTAATAGGCTAAATTCACACCTCATTAGCTGCCATTCCTATCCAGGTCACTGAGGAAATGTACACTTATCTCCAGAAACTAATGGGATAATCAATATCTTTTCACAGAGGTTATATTTAAAAGCCTCATAATTATCTTAGAGTGCACTCCTTCTGCCTTTTCTCCCCCTAAAACATTTTACAATGTTGTCCTGGTGATACTTTTTAACTTTTATATTCCTTCTAGGCTGCTTCACAAAGGTCAAGCGTTTATTTGCTAAAGCAATGAATATGAATCTGTTAAACCCAGGAAATTCCAATCTCCCTGACTAGCCATTTTTCAAAGGATGTTTTAATTTGTATAGTAGTACTGTATTACACTAATAATGCTACTCATAAGGGAAATAATTTTATAAGGTAGTTCAGGACTGTAAGATAAAAATAAATGCCATATATAGAAAATATTTTTGAAAATAACGCTTAGCCTCTTTCCTCTTTCCATGAGGTTCTCATTTCTATTTTATTTCCAGACATACTTGAATGGGTTGGTTACATAACAGTGGATGTTTTTCAAATTATTTGTGGTAATTGATGAGGCCTAAAATCTAGACTATGTTCCCTTGTAAGGAGTTTATACGTTCTCCTGTGTCCGCGTGGGTTTCCTCCGGGTGCTCCGGTTTCCTCCCACATTGCAAAGATGTACGGGTAGGTTAATTTGGGTTTAAAATGGGCGGCGCAGACTCGTTGGGCCAGAAGGGCCTGTTACCACGCTGTAACTAAAATTTAAATTTAAAATTTAAGATTTAAAATTTTAATGTCATTTTTAATTCTGTTATTTTTCTGATATGGTGTATTCGCTTCTATACCTGACCATATGTCATTACAAGAAATCAATTATTTCATTACTTGCAGTACAGAATTATCCTGAGTGGGTGGGAAGTTGCTTGGCATAATTTAAAGGAGGTTTAGTGGCTAAAATATCTCAAAAGTTATGGCTGAAGTTTTCCACAGACCTGCCTTGTGTAAAAATTGCTGTCACAGTCTAGTTATTCATGTGATCAGATCCGATTGCTTTAAGGTTAAGTTGATGCAATCAACAGTGAATAATTTAACTTGTCTGCAGCATTATAGGGCATTTATGCTCATGGACATTGTGGCACAATGTAGTCGAAAAATAGCAAAATGCTTGAAAATTTGAAATAAAAACAGAAAATACTGGAAATACTCAGTTGGGCAGGCAGCAACAATGGAGAGAGAAACCGAGTTCATCCTGCAAGATGAACTTTCATCAGAACTAGGTAATCAAATGTTTCAAATTGCAGGGAAGGGGGAAGTTAGTGAGAGAACTGGAAATGTCAGTGATTGGGTGAAACCACGAGAAACTGAGTGACACAAAAGGTGGTAGTGCTGATTGAGTGGATGCAGTGACACAAGATGCTGCAGATGCTGGAATCTGGAGCTAAAAATGAGCTGCTGGAGGAACTCAGTGGGTCAGGCAGCATCTGTGAAGGGAAGTGGACAGTTGACATCTCAGCCCCAGTCCTGACAAAGGGTCGGCTGTTCATTTCCCTCCACAAGTGCTGCCTTACCTGCTGAGTCCCTCCAGCAGCTCGATTTTGGCTAAGAGAAGGTGGTGATGCCTTGTTAGTAGCTGGTGATCTGTCTGGAGGAGATGACAGAAGAAGGAGATGAAGGAGAACAGAGGCAAGAGAAAAAAATTGCAGGAGCACTAAGATATAAAACACTGCAGTTGCTGAAAATCTGAAATATAGGAGAATGTTCAAAACACCTATCAAGCCATGAAAAAGCCCATCTTCTCATAGACATTCCCTTTGTGTACTTCTGGCAGTTTCTGTTTATAGGTCATAGCCTTGGGTTAACTTCGAGTTACAATCTTGATAAACTTTAGTAGAACTGAATACTAAGCACAACCAGCCTGCTAATCAAAGTGTGCCAACATATGCTCCAAACACTAGTTAAAATTCTGGTCACACCTGAACAACTGGAAACTTTCTTAGTTATGATTTCTCCTGCTGTACATGTTCTACTTTTTATTTTACTCCGTGAACATTTCAAAGTGTTCCTAGTAATTCAGGATGAAGGTCGTCAGTTAGGCGAAGTGGCCAAGTAGTTATGGTGATGGACTGTTAATCTGTTGCACTCTGCTTCCGTGGGTTCGAATCCCACTCAAGTTGATTGATGTAAAGCAACTTCCATTAATGGGGTGGCACAATGATGTAGCATGTAGAGCTGCTGCCTCTCAGCTCCAGTGACTTGGGTTCGATCCTAACTTGTGGTTCTGCCTTTGTGGAGTTTGCACGTTCTCTGTGTGGTTCTGCCTTTGTGGAGTTTGCACAATCTCTGTGTGTTTCCGCCTTTGTGGAGTCTGCACGTTCTCTGTGTGTTTCTGCCTTTGTGCAGTTTGCACAATCTCTGTGTGGTCCTGCCTTTGTGGAGTCTGCACGTTCTTTGTGTGGTTCTGCCTTTGTGGAGTTTGCATGTTCTCTTTGCATGGGTTTTCTCCAGATGCTCCAGTCTCCTTCCACACCCCAAAGATGGCAGGTTGGTAGATTAAGTGGCCATCGCAAATTGCCCCTAGTGTGTAGATGAGTGGATTCTTGGGGGAAATTGATGGGAATGTGGGGAGAATAAAATAGATCAGGGCAGGATTTGTGTAAAATTGGACATTCAACGATCAGCATGTTCACTGGGCCAAAGTGCCTGTTTCCATGCTGTATCTCTCTGTAACTTTATGTGCCTGCTGGACTATGGACGAAGGGGTAGGGAATGGGATAAGATTAAAAAGTTCTTTTTCCCATGAGGGACATAAAGGACCAAATGGCCTCTTCTGTGCCATGAACTTCAATGGCCTGCAAAGAAGATTAGAACAGTCTATAGTCGGAGAGTCAGTAAACATAAAATGTCATGGTACTGAATCAACCTTACACAGGGTATACCTTTCCCTTCTGGGCTAGGGCTTCTACAGGGCAGAGAACACAAAGGAAACCAGAAAGCTATAGGCTTGGGCTGGGTCCAGGTGGTTGGTGGGGAGAGAATCCTGAGCTGGGGTAGAAGTACCAACATTCAGATGGGGGTTGTTTGGAGCCTCAGGATGGAGACTGCCAGTGATTGTTGGGGTGAGGGGAAACAGTTAGGGGTAGGAGGTAGTTGGGTTAGAGGGGATCAGGGGTTGGTGTGATCAGAAAGAGTGCGCTCAATTGGTGGGGAAAGGCCAGACAAGGGCTGTGAGTTTTGGACAGGTAGTAGTCGCAAAGGTGGTGGAGTTGGTCGGGGAGTGCAGGAGGTAATAAAAGGCCTGAAGAAGAGATGAATAAGTACATAATGTGAAGGGGATGTACCTGAGTTAGGCTGCTAGAGCCAGGCTCAGGGACATATCCTACAACACAGGAGAAAACAGGCAGCACCATAAAAGACTATTTCTATAAGAAGAGCTTTGTGCAGAGCACTTGTCTGCCTCTTAAAATTATAGGAGTGACATCAGATTACATAATGTTGGATGCCACTGTGTATGCCTCTGTGCATTAATGTGACATACACGTGGAAAAAACAGATGAAAATAACAGAAATAAAAAAAAACTGCATTTTTTTATTTTATTATTAAAATAATGGACTTTGGAATCCTTGCAGTAATCCATTCAGTTTCAATCGAGTTTTATTTTTCATTGCATTTGGTTTGCATAATGCATAAAAATGTGACATTTTGCATTGTAATTTCTGAGTCATTGAAGTCTACAAGAAGATGGACTTAACACTCAACATCCACAAGGTCCTCTATCAACCTATCCCTGCAGTACCCCACACTGACTCCAATCATAAAAGTTCATAGTGAGACCCTTGAAAACATGGATCACCTCCCATTTCCCAGGATTGACCTCTCAACGAAGACATACCTCGATGATGTAAATCATCAATGCCTTCAATGCTCCAGCATATCCCTAAGTTGATTTAGGGGCAGGGTTTTTGAAGATCACGATCTTAGATCCAAAATAAAACTCATGGTCCACTAGGCAGCAATGATCCTGCCTCCCTGTGTGTTTCTGAGGCATGGACTACCGACAGAGGGTTCCTCAAGGTTTTAGGGAGATATCACCAATGCTGTCTCTTCAATATCCTTCAAATTTAGTTCAAGGATAAGTAAACCAGTGTCAGTGTCCTCTCCCAGGTTAATACCCCAACAGTGAGGCTCTATTTAGAATTAGTCAGATACAGAGGGCTGACACTTGAGACTGCAAATATTGGAATCTGGAGCAACGCACAAGATGCTGGAGGAACTCAGCAGGTCAGACAGCATCTGTGGAGAGAAACCGGCTGTCCATTTCCCTCCATAGATGCTGCCTGACCTGCTGAGTTCCTCCATCATCTTGTGCGTGGCTACATAGGCCTGACCATTCCATTCACCTGTCCAACACCAGACCTTCTATTCCGAGCTCCATCACAGGAAGAGGTGAACAAGTGGACAGAGACAAAGATTTAAGAATGAACTCAAAGCCTCCCTGAAGAAATGCAAAATCTCCACTGACCTATGGTAGTTTTTGGCCTGTGATCACTCAAAGTGGCAAAGGAGTATTCAGACTAATACTGAGAACCTCATGGCCATGCATCTAGAGTATACAGAAGACCTACGTGCACGGCAGAAGGCGTGGACACCTCATAAACTAAAGCCAGCCACCTCCTCCTGCCCCACCTATGGAAGAGTCTGCAGTTCTCACATTGGCCTCATCTGTCATCTCAAAACCAACAAAACCGGAGTGGAAGCAAGTCATCCTCAATCCTAAGTGACTGAATAAGAAGAATTTCTGAGTATATGATTCCAAGATAGTTTTCTTCTCTATTGCTTGATTCAGGCCCAGACATTTGGTTTCCATTATCGTGGTTCTATCTGATGCCAATCTCAATTTCAGAAACAGTATTAACTAAGTTCCTTCACAAATGTCTCCTGTTTCTGTCTCTGTGACAGTTACCTAGTTGCCACAATATTTATCTATATTTTTGTCACCTCAGACTGAACTATTCAAATTTTCTCTTGCCCAAGACATCCTTCATTTCCCAATAACATCAATTTCATAAAACAAAAGTGTGGCACAGCGATGGAGCAGTCAGTGTGTTTCCTCACCCCACAAGGACCCCAATTCAATTCTGGCCTTTGGTACTGTCTGAGTGGAGTTTGTACATTCCCGCTGTGACTGTGTGGGCTTCTACTGGATGGTCCAGTTTTCTCCCACATCCCAAAGACATGCTGGGAGATTAATTGGCTCCTGTGCAGTACCCCTAGTATACGTGTGCGGTGGACCAAAGGACCCATTTCTGTGCTGCACAACCCTACAATTTTAATAGAATCAAAGGGGAGTTGATGGAAATGTAAGAGAGTATGGGATGCAGAGGTACAAGGGAATGGGAAGAGTAGGAATAGGATTGATTGGATTGCTGGGAATTAGTATGGGCCTGATGGGCTGAATGGCCTACTTCCATGTCCTAATATGTAAGTAAAATTTGCTGATCTTGCATCCTAAACTGCATCATGTCCTGCTCACCCAGTATTCTCTGCATATTAATATACAGTGGCTTTTAGAACATAGAACAGTATAGCACAGGAACAGGCCCTTTGGCCTGTGATGTTGTGCCAAGCTGTTTAAACTATTAATTAAATGTCTAACTAAACTAATCCCTTCTACCTACACAATGTCCATATCCCTCCATTCTCTGCACATTCATGTGCTTATCTAAGAGCCTCTTGAATGCCCCTATCGTAATTGCCTCCACTACCTCCCCGGCAGAGCGTTCCAGGAACCCACCACTCTCTGCGTTTAAAAAAAATACTTGCCCTGCACATCTCCTTTGAACTTAGCCCCTCTCACCTTAAATGCATGCCCTCTAGTATTAGACATTTCGACTCTGGGAAAAAGATACCAGCTGTCTACTCCATCTATGCCTCTCATAACCTTATAAACCTCTATCAGGTCTCCTCTCAGCCTCTACTGCTCCAGAGAAAACAACCCAAGTTTGTCCAACCTATCTTCATAGCACATGCCCTCTAACCAGGCAGCATCCCAGTAAACCTGCACCCTCTCCACATCCTTCCCATAATGGGGTGACCAGAATTGAATGCTATATTCCAGATGTGGTCGAACTAGAGCTTTAAAAACTGCAACGTAATTTCCCGACTCTTGAACTCAATACCTTGACTAACAAAGGCAAGAATCCCATATCCCTTCTTTACCATCCTATCAGCCTGTGCAGCCACTTTCTGGGAGTTGGATCCCAAGATCCCTCTGCACATCAACACTGTTAAGGGTCTTGCCATTTACAGTGTACTGTCCCTTTAATGTCCTTTTAAATTTCCCAATAACGCAGATATAAAACAATACATTCTGATGAAATTCTTCCTTCAAAGCCTCATCCCTGCCCATCTCTGAGGCCTCCATTAGTCCTAAAACCAGCTGAGTACTTTGTGCTCCTCCACTTTGGGATTCTAATGCATCATTCACTTCCCTCATCCACAAAGTGACATTTCAGCAGGGCAGACCCTAAGCTCTGGCACTTCCCTCAACCATCACCCAGCAACCACACTAATTCTCTCTTCCTCTCCATTTGTAAGACCCTCCCTAGATCCTGTGATTTTTGACCAGATGTTTACCTGCACATCCAAATTGATTCATTGTCAGTTTTTGTTGGAACATGCTTCTGTAATATGTCTTGGAATAATTTTCAATACTAATGTATGTTTATAGCTGTTCAGAGTACACTATATCTTGATTGTGCAGTAAAGTTTAAATTATTTATTAAACAGCAGGGATTGATCTCTAACCATTTTGCACAGACATAAGAGAAATATTTTGAACAGAGAGCACACCTTTCCACTCTCTACTTCCCCCTTCCTGACTCGCAATGTGGTTGTGTCAAGCAGAACTCAACGTCAATTCTTGAATTTTAAACAGATGAAGTCTATAGCCCTTTCCACCAAGGAATGAAAAAAAAACTTTGCATTGTAATGAAAGGCAGCATGTACAACTCAGTGTTGTTGGCTCGTGTTACCCATTAACTTGATAGGCACCTCTCTCTGTTCATCTAATTTGGAAAATTGTACCGGGGTCGAGATGATGATAAGCATCGCTGAATCTTTAATAACAGAGATAGAACAAGATTAGAAGTTATGGGGATATTAATCTGATAAACTCTTGAAGTGAAATTCAACACTAATAGAACTGGATAATGGTCTATAGCAAATAGGCAGTGCATTCTATATCCTACCCAGTATTCCCTTCAAACTGAAATAATAGTGGAAAACACTGAATACACTGAGCAGGTCATGCAGCATCTCATAGAGACGTAAAGCTCTACACCAAGGAGGCAAGTCCTTTAGTCCATTATGTCTATTGTCAGCCATCAGCTACATATCAATACTTGTTCCATTTAACATCACTTGATCCATAGCCTTCTGTGCCATGAAGCTTCAGGTGCTCATCTGAATATTTCTTCAATGTTGGGAGAGTACCTGCCTCCACCACCCCACGGGCTGTGTGATCCAGCCTGCAACAATCCTCCAGTGAAAGAAACATCTTCCTTAGATCCCCACTTCATCTCATACACCTTACCTTTGCCCTCTAGTTATAGATACTCCTGCTCAGAAAAGTTCCTTACTATCCACCCTATCTATGCCCCTCATAATTTTGCACGGCTCTATCAACCTCCTCCAGCCTCCTCCACTCCAAAGAAAGCAAATCCACTCTATCCATTTTCTGCTTATAAACTCTGCTTATCCCAGGTAACATCCTGCTCCTTCTCCAGTGCAACACAATGCTCCTTCCTGTAGTATAGTGACAAGATATGCACACAGTCCATCAGAGGTACTTGCTTTGTCCTAGCCATCCCTCCCTCTCTTCACCGCAACTTAAAACTAACTTATTTTTCTCTCTTTCCCAGTTCTGATGAAGGGTCTTCGACCAAAACATTAACTCTACATCTCTTTCCACAGATGCTGCCTTACCTGCTGAGTATTTCCAATGTTCTGCCTTGTAATTAAATTACAACATTACTGTAGTATTTTTTATTTTCCTTTCAAATGAATGTAATAGAACATAGAACAATACAGCACAGTACGGGCCCTTTGGCCCTCAATGTTGTGCCGAACTATATGAACACCTCCTCCATGATCAATCTAACCCTTCCTTCCTGCACAGTCCATAACCCTCCATTTTTCTTACTTCCATGTGCCTGTCTAAGAGCCTTTTAAATGTCCCTATTGTATCAGCCTCTACAACCAACCCGGCAGTGTATTCCAGGCACTCGCCACTCTCCGTGTAATGACATTTCCCCTGAACATTCCTCCCCTGACCTTAAATGGATGTCCTCTGGTATTTGCTGTTACCTCCCTGGGGAAAATGTACTGGCTGGCCACTCCACCTATGCCCTTCATAATCTTATACACGTCCATTAAGTTGCCTCTCATCCTGCATCACTCCAAAGAGAAAAGCCCTAGTTCTCCTAACCTTTCCTCATAACACATGTCCTCTAATCCAGGCAGCATCTGGGTAAATCTCCTCTGCACCCTCTCTACATTCTTCCTATAATGAGGTGACCAGAACTGAACACAATACTCTAAGTGTGATCTAACAAGAGTTTTACAGAGCTGCAACATTACCTCACGGCTCTTGAACTCAATCCCCTGACTAATGAAGGCCAGCACATCATACACCTTCTTAACCACCCGAACAACTTACGCAGCAAATTTGAGGGATCCATGGACTTGGACTCCAAGATCCCTCTGTTCCTGCATACTGCTCAGAATCCTGCCATTAACCCTGTACTTCGTCAAAGACAAATATTTATATAAGCACCTTAAATGATCTCAGGAAAGTTACAAAATGTTTTACAGCCCATGAAATACTTTTGATGTGCCTCCACTATTGTCAAGTATGAATTGCAGGAACCAATTTGCATACACCAAGTTCAGATAGTCAGCAAAGTGACAGTGACAGAAAATCTGCTATAGTGTAGCTGCTTGAGGGATGGCCAGAACACAGTGTGACTAATCAATTGCTCTCCAACGCTGTCCATTTTCATTCTGATCCCTCTGTAAGAGTGTGTAGCAAGTGACAAATTTAGTAAGCACAGAGCCATAGAATGATACAATATAGAAGCAGATCCTTTGGCCCACTGAGTCCACACTGACCATCTGGCATACATTTTCACTAATCCCATTTTACTCTCCCCACCTTCCTATCAACTCTTCCTTGATTCTACCATGCACCTGCACACTAGGGGCAATTTATGATGGCCAATTAACCTGCCACAGGTTATGGAAGGAAACTGGAGAACCTGGAAGAAACCCAGACAGTCATAGGGAGAATGTGTAAACTCCATATTCAGAAATACCAAAGATAAGGATTGAAACCAGGCCACTGGAGCTGAGAGGCATCTGCACCACTGTGGTTTGAGAAACATAAATCAATGAGGTTTGTCCAGTGGAGATTTCTAAAGGATGGTTCATGGTAGATCAGTCTTACACAGTCCTTTGAAAAAAAACACAAGTAGAAAAGAGAAATGCTACAAATGATACTTATTTGGATTTACAAAGTTAATTAATAAAATATTGATAATAAATCCACGGCAAATATACATGGAGTTTAGGGGAGTTTGGTAACATTGGGAAGGAGGTCAATGTACATTCTAAAACAATGTGAAACTTCTCAGGCTAAGAGATTGTAGTGAGTGGTATCCAAAAGGGCTCTATTATTTATAATATACACAATTGATCCAGAAGGAAATTGGAGGAGCAATACTAAAAGTTGCTGATACTAGTGAAATACAGAGTTTGACAGACTGTGATGCAGATAATAAAAGACTGCAGGAGAATCCAGATAGATTAAAGATCAGATAGTTGGCAGATGAGATTCATTCCAAAGAAACGTGAAGTAATATGTTTGGTGAAAACAAGAGAAGGAAATACTGCTCATTTTAAAGAAGTAGGTTCATGGTGTGTAGGCACGTTAAAGGTGGCATGACTAGGCTATCAAAAAGGCAAATAAATATTTTGTCCTGAAGGTAAATCACAAAATAAGGAGAGGATACTGAAGTTGTGTTGGATCTTAGGCCACTAGGTACTAGAACGCAAAAACATAGGAAAATAGGAGCAGGAGTAGGCCACCAGGCCCCTTAAGCCTGCCCCACCGTTCGATGTCTATCCCAGGCCTCAACTCCTCTGTGCTAGATCCCCATCGCCCTCAATTCCCGATCGTTCAAAAATTTACCTTTCCCTGGTTTAAATACTTCTAATGATCTCACCTCCAAAACATTCTGAGGCAAAGAATTCCAGAAATTCGCCACTCTTTATAAGAAGAAATTTCAACATACCTTAGTTTTGAATGATTGGCTCCTTATCTTGAAACTATGCCCCCTTATTTGAAATTCTCCCACTAATGAAAACATATCACCATCTACTTTGTCATGCCTCCTTAGGACCTTCTTTGTTTCAATAAGATCACCCCTCATTTTTCTTAAACTCCAAAGAATACAGACCCAACCCGGGCAGCCTCTCTCGATGGGACAACTCTCTCATCACAGGAACTAGTCTGGTGAATTTCCTTCAGACTACCTCTGAGTTCCAACAGAGTGGGAAGTTAGATGCATCAGCTGATCAGACAGCAGGATTTTGCTGGTAGTTTCCTGTGGAATGATACAGTATATTGTTTACACTACTCAGTGAGGTGATGAGAATGGTGAACAAATGTATGATAATAACAGATATGGGGAGGATAGAAAATTTTTACACATAGTGTAGTTGAAATGCAGGATTGCTTTCTGAAAAACATTGTTGATTGAGAATCTATCATTTTTAAACATAATTCTCTTGCTTTGCTAGTGACGTTGGGGCTGGATATCAATAATTTAACAGGCGAATGGACACAGAGCAGATGTACACCTAAGGGATGGTGCAGTCAAATTTTGAGGGAAACCAAGTCAGTCCAGTAGGTAGAGCAAACATGGGCATGATAAGGTATATGGGAAGAATGCAAGGCTAAATTGTAGCTATTTAATTCAGAAAGTCTGACTAATAAGGTAGATGAGCTTAGAGCGCTGATCAGCACATGGGCCTATGATATTGTGGCAATCACAGATACATGATTGAAGAAAGGACAGGATTGACAATTCAAAGTTTCAGGGTATGGCTGTATCCAATACACCTTTCTCAAGAACCAGTCACTCCTCATGTCATCTCTGATCCTTCTCCTGTTTCAGCTGATCAACTACCCATCAATAAGCTTCCCTTTATTTATTCTATCTAAACCTCTCATGATTTTAAACAGTTCTATCAAATCTCCTTCTCTGTTATAAAGAGAAGGACCTCAATTTCACTAGTCTTTCCATGCTACAGTAATTCCTCCGTCTGGAACAATTCACATAAATTATCCTTACACCTTCTTCTTAGCCTTTGAGTTCTTCATAAGATTTGACTTTATTCCAGCTAGGCCAAACTAGTTTTATACAGATTTAGCATAACTTCCTGATTTTTGTACACAATACCTCTATATGTAAAGCCTAAGAAACATAGACCATTGAATGGTTCCCTTATACGATAAGATGAACTCTGACCTTACAATCTATCTTGTTGTGACCTTGCACCTTATTGTCTACCTGCATTGCACTTTCTCTGCAGCTGTGACACTTTACTCTGTACTGTTTTTGTTTTTACCTATAGTACCTCAATGCACTCTGTACTAACTCAATGTATCTGCACTGTGTAATGAATTGACCTGTACGATCGGTATGCAAGACAAGTTTTTCACGGTACCTCGGTACAAGTGACAATAATATACCAATACCAATAATGTGCTTTATTAATTCCTTTTTCTTCACCAGTTGCAAGCAAAATAGGTACCCCAGCACAAGTTGACTTTAGTTTTATTAACTAAACCACCTTCTTTTATTTTATCCTAGGAAATCTGACTCGTTCTAAGAGCAAACGTGCAACAGTCCCCCGAGTTCGAACTCCTCAGCGTTCTATGAACCATTCAAAGGTAGATGTCTAGAGCATAGGATGTTGAATTTCACTTTGATTTTTTAATGCTGACTAGCATCACTGCTATCTAGAACACTTATTTTCTGAAAAATGTTGAATGGTATTAGTGGTCGATCTCTGAGATAGAACTCAAGATTTGCTCAATTTGGCATAACGGAACAGATTTGATACGTGTCAGAAATTGAGTCACTGGCTGAATCTGAAGAATGAAGAGGGATGAATCAAATTCTTGGGTGCCAAATGGAATTTGCACTTAAAATTCATGTCCTTTACTCAAAGTGAATGGAATTTCCTGATCTCTACTGAACCTCAACAGCACTGTCACTGAAGATTTTCTAGGCTGGTCAAAAATGGCATGTGAATTTTATCATGTTTTTATATTGATGCTGACTTGTCCATTGAATTCATACAAGTTAATAATATTGTGATCTGGTACTGCATTTGCTACATCTCCCTCAATAAGGGTGTGACAAATGATATTTTTTACAGGTTATAAGTAATATTAATGACCAGCAGAGATACAAAATCTGACAATGTATTGACCTTAAATACTAAGCTATGCAGGTTTTCTATAATATCAGAGGGTTGGAATACTCATTAAAATATTTAGAATAAGCAAAAATATTTACATGATACTGAGTACTGTAGGAGGGGACTTTCCAATAGCGATTTTGGATTGGATGTGATGAAACCTTTAGTTTTTTGGTGCTATTGGAAATCAATGACCTCTGCCATGTGACTATGGTTCTCATAAACGAAAACCAAATGGATATAAATGTACAATTATGATAATTTGAAGAAAGTTATTAACAACGCTTATTTTCAATGTCTCGAGCTGCATTTTCCGGTAATACAGGTCACAATTAGGCATTTAGTTGCTTGCATCTCACTGTTCAATTGTTGTTTAGCACCATATGGCTTCATAATGGAAAATAATAGTAAAGGCTTCATCTTGTATCTTATGCATATAGAAACTTACATGTCCACTTTTCTTTATCAACTGTAATTCAGGCTCTAAGGGAAGTTATCATACATCATGAAGCATTCCTGTGAAGGTTAACTTTTGTTTGCAGTATCACAAACTGGTTATGAAGACTAGTAAACATCAGATTTAATTTGGGACACATATAAGGTAACATGCTAGAACTCTACTATGCCACGGTAAGCAACAATAGGATACAGATTCTCAACTCTTCACCTGATTGACCTGCTGATATAATCAAGGAAGGTACCACTCAATCATTTAGTTCCTTCCCAAAGTGGAGTAGGCGAGTTGTCATCTAGATAATGATTCTTTTTATCATTCCCTTCACCCACATGACATAAGCAGGACATATGTAGAAAACAAGGGCAACTACAGAAGAATTAATACTTTAAGGACATATTTTCCATGTTCTATGACATGAATCTCACTTTTTATCACTAATATTATCTCAGGTAATCTGTATGCATGTCAGTGCATAAATAGCTTAGAAACTGCCAGATCAACATGAAACGGGGGGCGGGGGCAGGGGGGTTGCGATTAGGGGGTGGGTGTGGGTGTTGGCAATATACATAGAACTTTGAGACCAATATCTGCACATGAAATTTCTTTATCTATTGTTTTAGCATGCTAATGAACTTAATGCCTTAGTAAATTGAATTAATGCCTTCACAAAATGACAAATATGGTTTTCTGGTTGCCTTATGGCCAACGTACCTTTACCCAGAACCAACCAGCATTCGCCTCCATTGCAACCAACCTAAGTTCAGAAAAGATCATCACATCTGCAATACACTTGAGAGTTTGGAGACACCAAGAGAGTGCAAATGCTGGAATCTTGAGAAAAAGCTCCAGCAGTTTGTTTTTTACATTTGAGAACTCACTTTGGGAAATTACCATGAAAAATATGTTTGGAATTATAGTCAAACCTTATTAAAGATTCACACAAGGCTTTTAGTTTCAAAATGAGAAATAATCTGACATTTATAATTTCTGTTCTTTTGGCACAAATCTTTGCTTTTTCACTTCACTGTAAAGTTGTCATAAATTCCAAGGCTTCAGTTAATGATAAAGCATAGTGCTTTGTTAAGTGAAACTTGAGATTGAAGGATTTTGTTTCACAAAGTTTGCAGGTGTAGTGAACTGTGTGGAAGACTTTAAGGAGAAAGGGACAGATTGTTGGAATGGGCAGATAAACGGCAGATGACATGTTATGCTCAGAAACATGAAGTGTTACATTTTGGTAGGATGAATGAGAGAGAGGCAATATAAACTAGAAGACTCAATTCCAAAAGAAACACAAGAATGGAGAAGTTAGAGGTGCAGGCAGAGTTCATTGAAAGTAGCAGAACATGTCGAGAAAAGAGTTGAAAAATCATTGAGTTTTATGAATTGTGGAAGAAAAGCACAAGAGCAAGGAAATTGTGATGAACTCTTATAAATGCTGGTTGGGCCATAATTAGTGTACCGTGTTTAGTCCTAGGCTAAATAGGAAAGTTGGAAAGGCTTTAGGGAGGCTGTAGGAGAGATTTACTAAAATGATTCAAGGGATGAGGGACATACGTGGACAAACTGGAGAAACTAGTGCTGTTTTCTTAAGAACAGAGGAGGTTACAAGAAGATCTCATGGCAGTACTTGATATCATTGTGGGTAAAGAAAATCCTGGAATCTGTTATTAAGGAAGTAATAGCAGGGCATTTAAGAATATAATAATAGGACTGGACAGAGTCAACATGGATTTATGAAAGGAAAATCATTTTTGACAACTCTGTTTTTCATGGTTGTAGATGGCAGAGTAGATATGGGTTGATGGACTTTCAGAAGGCCTTCAATAAGATAACACATAAGAGATTATTAAACAAAATCCAGGTGCAGATATTGGGGGTATTATAGTGGTGTGGATTGATGATTACAAAACAAAGAGAAAACAGAGTAAGATTCGAGATACAAGAGACTGCAGCTGTTGGAATCTGGAGCAAGAAACAAACTGCTGGAGGAACTCAGCAGGTCAGGCAGCATCTGTGGAGTGAAATGGACAGGGAATGTTTTGAGTCATGACTCTTCATCTATACCGAGTCAGATTATTCGTTTTTGGATTGCCAGGCTGTGATTAGTTGGGTGCTGCAGGGATTAGTGCCTTGGCCCCGTATGCTCACAATCAGTATCAGTGAGGTGGATGACGGGATATGTATGTATCCAAAACTGCTGATAATATGATATATTTGGGTGGCACTGTGGGCTGTGAGGAAGATGCGGAGAAGTTTCAAGGTTAAGTAAATGAGCAGAGACATGGCAAGTGGTATATAATGTGGAAAAATGTGATATGTTCCATTTTGGTAAAAAAAGAACTATAAAAAGACAGGGTATTCTTAAATGATGAGAGATTGAATGGAGCTCTTGTTCAGAGAGACATGGGTGTCCTTGCGCATGAACAACTGAAAATTAACCTGGACGAACTGCAAGCAATTATGAATGTAAATAGTACATTGACCTTTATTGCAAAAGAATTTTGAGAAAAGAAATCGAGTCATCTTGCTCCAATTTTATAGGGCTCCGATGAGACTGAACCTAGGATATTGTTATGCAGGTCTGATCTCCCCGCCTAAACAAGCATATACCTGTGAAAAAGGGAGTGCAGTGAAGGTTCACCACATTGATTCATGAGATGACTGGTTTGTCCTATGAGGAGAAATAAACAGACTAGGCCTATATTTTCTGGTATTTAGAATGACAGCTAAATTCATTGAAAAGTGCGACATTCTTATGGGGCTTGATAGGGTATTGGTATTGGTTTACTATTGTCACTTGTACCGAGGTACAGTGAAAAACTTGTCTTGTATACCATTTGTACAGATCAATTCATTACACAGTGCATTGAGGTAGTACAGAGTAAAACCAATAACAGAATACAGAGTAAAGTGTCACAGCTACAGAGGAAGTGCAGTGCAGGTAGACAATAAGGTGCAAGTGTAGCGGCTGCTACCATGATGCGAAAGTGAGACACTAGTCGATGAGTTGCAGAACAAAACTGATTTATTTTCCCGCCTTGCGTGGGCCTTTTAAGAGGAACGGTTCCCGCCCACTGAAAACAGAAAGTGACGTATGCGCTACGTCGTCAAACTTTTCCCACGCGCGGGTTCTCCCCATCGCTCGGGGAAGACCAAGGCCCAGCGCCATCTTGGGCCTCACCGCTCCGACAACGTGCAACCCGACCGCCGAGCTGGTTCACTTGCTCGGACAGTGAGTCGCTACACAAGGTCATAACAAGGTAGATTGTGAGGTCCAGAGTCCATCTCGTCGTATAAGGGAACCGTTCAATAGTCTTATAACAGCAGGATAGAAGCTCTCCTTGAGCCTGGTGGTATGTGCCCTCAGGCTTCATCCCTAGATGAAGGGACCATGTTTTCCTTCACTGGGGTGTCTTGAAGTAAAGGTCACAGTCTCCAAATAAGGGATTGGCTATTCAGAACTGAGATGAAGAGAACTTCCTTAACTTGGAGCATGGGAATCTATAGTATTCTTTCTTCAAGAGAGCTGCAGAGAATCAGTTACTCAGTATACTTAAAAAAAGAGATCAATTGATTTTTAGATTTTAAGGGAATCAAGGGATATGAGGTTAGCGCAGGAGAGTGGCACTGAGGTGAAAGATCAGCCATGACCTTATTCAAGGCTGGAGCAAGCAAGAGGAGCCAATTATCTTACTCTACTGCTATTCCTCTTATTCATATTAGAAAAGGGATCAAGAACCTGTGGATATAGATTGATGGTGTCTAACAAATGAAGTGAAAGTGACATGAGAACAAGTTTATTTACGCAGTAAGTGGTTAGGGTCTGGAATGCACTGCCAGGGTAGTAGTGGAGGCAGATGCAATTGGATTGTTCATAAGAGAACAAGATAATATCCAAAAGGAACAAATATGCAGGGATGTGGGGAGAAGATGGGGGAGTGTAACCAGCTGGATATCTCTTATGTAGAACCGGTGCAGACTCAACCTGCTGCAAGGCCTCCTTCCATTCTGGAATCATTCTGTGATTAGTCGTTGAGTTATACAACACAGAAACGAGCCCTTTGACCCAACTCACCCATGCCAACCGTGATGCCTATGTACGCTCATCCCATTTGCCTGCATTAGACCCGTTTCCGTCTACTTTCCTATACGAGTATCAGATGTCTTTCTTTCTTTTACAATATTTTTATTAATTCCAGATAGAAAATACAAAGTACATGAAACAAAAGAAAAGACAAAATGTTACAAAATACATTGTATTGAATCACACTTGAAATCACAATACCTCATATTGATAAACAAAAATGATAACTAATTATTATTAATAAATTGGAATAAGTTTATTATAAAAAAAATCTAAACCCACTACCAAAACCATATCAGATGTCTTTTAAATGCTGTAATGGTATCTGCCTCCACCACTTCCCATGGCAGCCATTCCATACAGACATTACCCTCTGGGCAAAAAACTTGCTTCTGCTAAATACATGCTATCTCCTGCAAACTGCAAAAAAAAATGCTTCTATTAAAGCAGAAAATGTCACCTTCATGGTGAATACTGAGCTATTGAGACATTTCAGGAGAAACTCATTTGAAAGTGTTTGGGGTGCTTCAGGATAAACGTAAATGAGAAAGGAACTTCAGTCCAATCCAGCTCATGTCTAGAAATGGAAGTTCTATCACAGCATCTAACCTTAGAAGTTCATCTCCGTTATCCTAATAAAGAACTATTTAATATTTAGTAAGCATTGTCTTTCCCTGATGTAATACATTTCGTAATTTGTCCTAGTGTCCTGACATACCTTGAAACTGTCATCAGGATATTTCTGTATCTTTTAATAGGATAAATACGTACGTTTATATAAAATCCTTTCTCAACCATCTTCTCTTACGCCCTTGGTTCTTTTGCCTGTTCATTCAGGCTTATCCTCAAGGGATCAGCCTCATGATTCTCCTCAGCACTACCTTTAGGCATTAATTTTCTCTTTAAATGTTCATAAAATGTCCCTTATAATTAAAACAAGTCAAGATGACAAAAAGTCATCTGTGTCCTACCTGAACATTTACAAATGGGTATTAAAAAATTGATTGAGGGGAGTGGAAGACCCTGTGATTTCCAGTTAGTGTTGGTGGGTTAGTGGTGGTTGGGTGAGGAGTGGATGGTGGAGGGGTGGGGGGGGGGTCGGGAATGGGCCATGTTATTGGTGGGGAGGAAAATTAAGGGTGCACCATGGAAAGGTCCCTTTGAGGTTATGCAGAAATATGCCTCAGAGATGCATTGAAAGTGACTCCTGGATGATGGCCTGCAGAGAGCATGGGTCACTGGAATATGAATGAAAATCCTAGAAAAGTCTTCCAAATATCATTGGACACCACTGTGCATGTCCAGGGCTCTCTGTAGGTAATGCATCAGAAGCACAGAGGAATCTGGAATGGGGATTATGAATTTTGCAAATCATGCTCTAAGTCCCTGATTTTCCTTTGCATTTTATTTTTCATAGAAATGATTTGCTTTGCACACAATAATCCCACGCAATTCGACATAAGACACAGAGTAATCCTGTGCAATTTCTCTCCTAAGTAGTCTAGATCCAATTTTAAAATCGTTTTCCCTTGTTTCAGGTTCCCCCATCCAGTAAAATCCAGTGATTGCTTTATCCAATATTATCAAATCCCTTCATTATTTGAACAGTCTGATCACAGCACAGTCTCCTAACCTCAAAGGAAACAAGCTGAGTTCACACATCTTGTCTTCATAATTTAATCCTCCAGGAACCTAAATCCTCCAGACTTTGGGGTTGTTCTGGTGAACCTGCCCTGAGATCCTGTGCCTGAAACAGACTCCAGACAGGGGCTATGCACGACTCTACCACTTTCTCCCTGGTATCCCAGCATCTCTGACACCATATTCCAGCACCACTTTCCAAGAACTTAAATTGCTTTTACCTATGCCCAGTCTTTAAGAACATATGAATTACGAGCAGCAACAGAAGGTCATTCATCCCTCAAGCCTGCTCTGCATTTAATAAGATCATGGCTGATCTGATTGTAACCCCAACTTTGCATTCCATAACCATTAGCCCCCTCTGCATTAAAAGCATTGATATACTCTAAATCTACAAATATTTGAGGAAGTTCCAAAGACTCATTATACTATGAGAGAAAAGGAAATGTCCTCATCTCTGTATGACATTGACAACTTCTTGTTCTAGATTATTCCACTGGAGGAAACATCCTCTCCATATCCAACCTGTCAAGACCCCTCAGGACCTTATATGTTTCAATCAAGTCCCCTCTCAATCTACAAAACTTCAGAAAATACAAGTCTTGTCTGTTCATCGTTCCTCATCAGATAACACATTCAATCCGAGGGACATTTAATATTCAGTGATTTGTTTATATGGGCACCTGAAATTTACTTGGAGCTGTATGTTTGAATGTGGTTTCTTATGTTTAGGGATGAGGAATGTGCCATAATCCATGTAAAGAAAATAATCAACATGTTTAAAATGGAAAAACCAACAGTTTTGTGTGCTACTATATACTGTACTCTGAGTGAGAATTTCCGAGGGTTCACCTGGCCACCCATATTAGTTTTTAACATAATTTCTTCTGGAGTTTTGTCAGTCTTCTATTGAAGTCATGGCAATACATCAGAATGACATGGAGGTTTCCCACACCCATCTTTATTTTATATTTTCTTTTCTTATAGGTGGATGACTCTGTATTTCACAGCTATTATTGCCTTTGTGAGGTAAACTCCTTTCTCAATCTTTCTCTTTCATTTACATTTCGATTTCTGATTTCATATGGATACATCATCGCATCGTTCGTGTACCTTTTCTTAGACGGGCCAGTTTGATGAAACAAAGCGTGCAGGTAGATTAATCTGGAGGCTGCTTTAATCTGTGGAAGGTGGAGGGCCCTGAGGATGCCAATAAACAGAACTTTGAAGCTGGCGGGAAAACTCTGGGTACTGTCAAAACCTCTGAGAAGATGCAGATGTTTCCTAGAATGGTATGAGGGATGCAGCACTTCATTTAATTTGGGAGACTGAAGTTGGACAGGGCATAGCAGGGAAGATTGAGGGGAGATTTGACAGGGGGTTTGAAATCATGAATGTTTTTTATAGAGTAAAGGAGAAGGCTATTGCCAGTGCAGAAACTTTGGATATCACAGATTTAAGTTCATTACTTAAGATGATTAGTGGAAGAACTAGAGATGAAGAGAATTTTTTTTTGTTTCTGAGAAACAAACTTTTTTGTCATCAGACCACTAAAGTTAATCCAGAAAATAAAGTTTATGTGTAACAGAGCAGCAAAAGGATAAATTCTAGACCAATCTTAAATCAAATTATCTCTGATGCGTTCTGAAAAACTGGCATATACAACTGATATTTCTTAAACATGTGTCTTCCTCCTGTTTTAGATTCAATATTCCATGATCTCTCAGGAGTAAAATTTGTATTTAGATATGCCTGTGAAGAGGGAGTTAAAATTTGGGGCATATAAATTGCTACTCGAGTTCCAAATCAATGTATTGCGTATCACATCCTGAACTACTTTGATCCCCAACTTTCAGCTCCAGTCTCAGTAGTGTAATTAATTAAATCAAAGTATTCGACAATGGATCTGAGAAGAGAAGGGAGAAAGTAGGCAGAAAAGATAAAGAAGGTGGAATTATTGGGAATGCTGAACTACTTGTAACCAAAATTTGTCTACACTTATTGGAAAACTACATGGAAAAATCCTAATTTTCTGGTGGAAACGGAACATGGTAACCACATTCATTCAAGCACATTCATTTCTGCTCTGACTTCTGACCTGACTACAAGTTATACCTTGCCTGCCGAAGATATGGTTAGGGCTCGGAATATCTGAGAAATGGAGAGTTGGAGCCTTTTATAATGAAGCGAAGCTAGGAGGGAGAACATCATCAGCTTTCAAGTAAGCATGACTGGAGTTTGGTAGTGCAACATAATTGACTGAAATACAGTTACAGAACTATGAAACTGGAGCAGGAACAGAGGCATTGCCCGGTGCATACATGCAATCTCCCTGTTTTGTTCCAAGTGGAGACAAGTCTTCCTATAAGAAGCTGCTGCAGGAGTAAAAGGCTGTCTCTAGTATCTGCAGAATGTGCATCCTTGAGGAAGATAAGATCTTTATTAGTCACATGTACATCGAAACACACAGTGAAATGCATCTTTTGTGTAGAGTGTTCTGGGGGTAGCCCGCAGGTGTTGCCACACTTCTGGCACCAATATAGCATGCCCACAACTTCCTAACCTGTATGTCTTTGGAATGTGGGAGAAAACCAGAGCATCCAGAGGAAACCTATGCAGACATGGGGAGAACATACAAAATCCTCACAGACAGTGGCCGGAATTGAACCCGGGTCACTGGCACTGTATCAGACATCATGGATGATGGAATTTTGCAATATAACAGAAAATACTTTAATACTTGGTATATCAGGCAGCAGCTGTAAAGAGAGAAAAATACTTTACACCAGGTTGATGACCTTTCATTCGATCATAAATGTGCATGTTACGAACTGTTTCCTCTCAAGCTGTTACCTCTCTGCAGTTATACTAAACAAAGCATTCAGGCAACCTAACAGCTTAACATGAATAACAATACAAATGCTTAGCACAAATTGTAAACTGGCACTCTTGCTGTTATCACATTTACTTCTTCAAAGGTTCTTTCACCAAAGTCTCTTTTAAGATACAGGGGAGCAGGATGCTCTCTTGGATTCAAATTTGCAATACTTTTCTCTTTACAGGATTAAAATAATTTATAACAGGAGAGAATACACTGGCATCAAAAGAGGACCGACAGAGCCTTAATGAACTGAACGCATAAAGCATAGAATAAGGAAGGCGCCCATGGGACTAGTGTCCTGTGTTTTTCTTACGTTATTCTTACTCTTCTCACTTGTCTCAGTCAAGCATAATGCCATGCACAACATCATCCCCAATTAAAGGCGAGTCTTGCATGTCCTCTGTGTTAACATTGCTTTCTCTTCCTCTTCTGTTTCTCTAGACATGCCACCAAGAAAAGCGACAGCTCCTAGACCCTTTCAAGAAGTCAGCACCTCACAACAACTTGCGTCACTCATTCCACCAGTCACAAACACAGGTATAACCACCCAGGGGATTCAGATAATCGATGCAACTTTGGGCAATGGATTGAAAAGGATCAGCAGCAGGAGCCTTTTGCTTGGACTTCACCTCATGTCCTGTCTTAGCAGGATGATAAGGGGCTGATTACAAAAGAAAATTGCTGTCCGAGCACTGTGGTGTGCTGGAATCATATGCATCTGATCAAATAGGAAGTTCATCTCCATGCTATTTTCAAAAAAATACTCCCCTTACTCACTAGCTGTTTCAGTTGCACCAGTATAATTTTTACCTTTAAGCCTAGTGAAGACATTGATGCTCTAAATACTGAGCATTGCTTAAGAAATGCTGTGCCGAAGATCTAAGCAAACACGGAACAAGTATTAACGCATATCACATGCTCACATGTTAAGCAAATCACAATACTATTTAATATTTTTGAGTAATGCTGCTCCTGGAATTATTGCTATATACATCAACTTACATTTCTTTGCTGCTTATTAAACAGATCATGGTGTCACCTTCCTCAAGACAATACTAAGCAGTAGAAGTAAAGGGAAGAGGGTCACAAAGATATAAAATAATGGTCATTGTGAAGGGTCGTAGAGACGTTTCTTAAAATAGGGAGCACAGGTGGCAAAATGATCATACAGAGGTAGATAATTCCATAGATCAGAAGAGGAGCAGCATGTACAAAGAGGTAGGTGCTAATGGTCGGAAACCTTGAGAACATTGAGTCATCTGAACAAGAGGCTCTTTTGACTGTTCTGCCATCCAATAAGATCATGGCTGATCTTTGACCTTATTCCTCAAACTCACCTTTTCCCCATATCCACTAATGTCTTCTATTAAGAAAACTCTCACCAATCTCAAATTAAAAATCAGCAATTGATTATAGTTCAACTGTTTATCTGCTAAAGATTGTTTCAAACTATTTTTATACTCCCATTGTCCTAATCTTCCTGGCCAGCAGAAATCACTTCTCATAAAAGGGACAGGGAAGAGAAAGTACAGAGGAACAGGGCCTATGCAGAGGAACAGAGCTGAAAGAACTCACAGAGCAAGAAACAGGTGTAATGTTGGAAGGATAAAAATATGAAATCTATATTCACCTTCATCTTGATCATCAAAGAGAGTTTTATGAAATAAAAAAGTAGAGTTTTAAGAGATCAATGTCCATCTTCAATTCACTGCATTTTAGAAGTTTGTACAAAGCCGTCCCCAGGTAATGAATGCGTTCCATTTTTACAGACGCCCATAAGTCAATTTTGCCTGTAAATTGGAAAATCACTCAATATGGTAACCATACCTGCACAGTATTGTAATGAATGGCATCAAAAGCTCATACGACTGATGAGAAAGAACAAACACCAGAAGTGGAGAGAGTAAGAAAACTAGTTCGGCCATTTGTAGGGATTAATGTATGTATGTATGTTGGACTTTTAAATTTAACAATACTATGGGAGCTTGTTCCTATGTAGGAGTATCCATAAGTCAGGCGTTCATAACCCGGGATGGGCTGTATTTAGCTTCTGAGATTTGGTCAACACAAGTGACCTATTAGGTAATGAAGTCAACTGGAGGAAGGGTATCTGCAGCTGTTTATTATTTACTTAAATTTGTTTGGTGCCCAGATGTATTTCCATGGAATAAAGGATGCGCTGCCTGGGGTAGTGGTGGAGACAGATACATTGGTCAAGTTCAAGAGATTGTTAGATAAGCATATGGAGGAATTTAAAATAGGGGGATATGTGGGAGGAAGGGGTTAAAATGTGGTTTTAAGGTCGGCACAACATGGTAGGCCGAAGGGCCCGTATTGTGCTGTATTGTTCTATGGTTCTATCTGCATGCTTCATGTCCAAGTTACATTATCTTCCATCAGATAGATCTTTGATAGACTCACAGTCGTGATACTTAGCAGTATTGTAACAATAAGTAACTTGCACAGCTTTGTATGCGTAACATCGATAAGCAGCAATGGAACTGTTGTTTAGGAAGTTATTCATCTGTTTGTTCTACGAGATTCTCTACATTTTATAGATGAACCATTATCCATGGTTCAATCTTACATCCATTACCTTCCCCAGCCAGCCACACCACCTGCTCTCTGTCTCAAGTGTTCTGTTCGAAGTGGATTGAAAAATAATAAGAAAATGATTTGTCAAACACTTGAAAACTAAAAATATCAACATAATTATGCAGTGGATTCTTCTCTTGAAGTAAACACAACCACATATGTATGCTTGATAGCATCACTTGCTCTTGGAAAGCCGTCTGCAACATGGGACCACCAAAAAGCGAACTGTTGTCATTCTGTTTCTGGAGACTGTCTGTATTTAGATACATCAGTCAGCTCTAACTTGCAGATGAAATTAGTAGACTGACAGATCTCATTCTGACTACAGCCTACAAAAAGCCAATAACATTGAAGTTTACAGCAGTGTTCAGCTGCCCAACAACAGGTAAAATAATTGCACGGAGACCGGCTGTTTCAATTCTAACCGTAGTCTTTGCCTGCTAAACCAAAATTGCCTCAGTCACTGCAATTCTGATAAACCAAATGGTTTGTAAAGATACATTTGTACCTGACTCATAATAAACTTTAAAAGGGAATGTCTAATGCTGGAGACTGGTTTAAACAAATCAAACTGTGTTCTAGCTCCAGAATTAGTTCCGTCAGCTTTGAGTTGTGTCCAAAACGAGTTTCTTAAGTTGTTAACAGCTATGCCAAGGATTTACCAAAACCCTAATAGCTAAAGGATGGCCATCAAATTATCTGCATAAGAGCAAAGTAAGCACTTTATTTTCCTTTTTGCAGGATGACAATGGAGAGTCTGGAAATCCTCCCAGAGAAGCCACGAACATGAAAACACAGACTGTTGCTTCTTATTTCAGGGTAGGCAAAATGCTCTTTTTATTTGTAATTACTTTTAACCCCATGTTTCAGACCTAATACTCTCTCCTACTCTTTCATTGAATGTGCAAGTATGTATTTGTACACACTGACTTTTACCAATGCTGCTTTAAAGCAGGCACTTCGTTCTCCAGATGTTGCTGCTGCTGCTGCTTCTTATGAATGGGGATCAGCAGATCTGAAGGGTGGGCATCAAGTGGGGAGGCATGGGCATGAATCCGCATGGGTATAATCTCTCATCCATGCCTGGCATCTGACTGGCAGAAATTGAGAACTCTGATGCAGAATGTTGTTCTGTGTGATGACCCTCACCACTACCTGAAAATAATGACAATGCACAGTAAAATATTCAGCAATGCAAAAATATTGCTGTGCACCAATGATTCAAGAATATTAAGTAATTGAAATGCATTTATACAGGTAACCCTATGTTTTAATCCATAGACTGACTCACAACATCTCAAATATCCTCTTTTCATTTTCCACTTTGTTTATTTCCATTCCATTAGACGTAAGTGATTTTACTTGCCTATCTCTTTCAGCTCTCCTGATCAACAGAATCCCATCATCCATTGATTTGGAATTATTTTACTTCCTGATCTCTAGAGTATAACAATGATTCCTAAATCCTCTTTCATTCCACCTCAAGGCTGATATTAATGTTTTTGTTAGAGCTGTTGATTTCTTTTTAACAGGTATGACAGGTAGTTCAGCGTCCTGATTTAGGACGGGAGTGTGTATCCAAGTTTTCTTTTCATTTTATCCATTTTTTTGGATGTTTTCTCCACCCTTTGGATCCTCCATTGGAATTAATAACCTGCACAATGAGAGGCAGATGACCTGTTCCATTAGCTTACGTTATATCTCCTCTCAAAGCTGCAGGAGGTAGGCTTAGATTGGTTCATTTTATGCTTTCCCAGGCTTCCTTCTGAGAAAGCACGTAGGAGTTAACTTCAAGATATTATAAAATCAAACCATTGTGGAGAGCAGAAATCTGAGATAAAACAGGAAATAGTCTGCAGGATAAGCGGTTGTGAGGAATCCCGCATGGTGCCTGAGTACACCAGAAAATTGTGGCTGTGCTGTTGTTATCAAAATCAATGGGTGGGAAATTGTGATAAAAGCATCATGAAGGACCAACAAGCAATAATGGCAGCTGTGGTTCTGTGTGATATTTATGTGTATTAGTCTCTCGTCCATGCCTGGCATCTGACTGGCAGAAATTGAGAACTCTGTTGCAGAATATTGTTCTGTCTGATGACCCTCACCACTACCTGAAAATAATGACTATGCACAGTAAAATATTCAGCATTGCAAAAATATTGCTGTGCACTAATGATTCAAGAATATTAAGTCATTGGAATGCATTTATACACTTAGCCCTAGATTTTAAAGTAAACTTATCAGATTCTTTTTCTAGGGTCTGAGGTCTAATATGGGGAGATACCACTGTCTTAACCCAGTGATGATTTACACACAGACTGTAATAGGGTTCCACTGAAGACACCAGTCTATATTGTTTCTGTATATGTATAACATTATAAACCCTGGATTCCTTCAGTTCTGCTAGTCTGAGTTTCAGATCATCTCTAACTACTCATTCCAAATTCACCATCTTTGTGCCTAATTGATGTTAATAGGTATAATTAGGCAGATGCACTGAGAACACTCAAACTACCTTCACATGCCAGAGCATCTGGTGTTAGAGAGTTTACTATTCTGCCAGCATAGCATTTCATTCTATCCAGAAACTCACACTTCTTTCCACCACTTAACTGTGGTTATTTAAAGATGCGGAATATTAATCATTAAAAATCAGCTTCCAAAAACAGAGTCATTAATGGTAAGACTGGAGGCATCAGACTCAGGGGCAATCTCATGCATCTTGTACTCGCACAGAACAATGTTAAGAGGGATTTCACCACCAGAACCATCTTCCCCCACCACCCCTTCCTTCTTTCAGCACCCCAAAGTGACCACTTCTTGGTCCAATCTTCCATCCCCACCAGTTCTCGCCACATCCCTGTCAACTTCCCCAGCCAGAATAACTTCAGGGTTCTCCTTGTCCTTGCCTTCTATCCCATGAGCCTTGCCATTCAATGGATCGTGTTCTGTAATTTCTGCCATTTTAGTGAGTTTCCACTACCAGAAACATATTCCCCCATGCCCCACCCTTCCTTTTTCTGCATTCCAAAGGGACCATTCCCTTTGCAACTTCTTGGTCCAATCTTGCATCCCCATCAATTGCTTCCCTTCTCACAGCACTTTCCCATCAATATACGAATGCAACATCTATCCATTTACCACTTCTTCTCACCATCCAGGGACACGGGTGAAGCAGTGAGTCACTTGTATGTCTAATTTATTATTGCATTCAGTGCTCACAATGTGGTCTCTTCTACTTCGAAGAGACCAAACAAAGATTTGACGATTGCATTGCAGGTCATTTCTATTCAGTCCTCAAGAGTAACCCTGAGCTTCCTGTCACTTGCCATATTAATTTCTATTCTACTCTCACTTTGACCTACCTGTCTGTGGTCTTTTGCACTGTTCCCACAATACACATGTAGACTCAAGAAACAGCACTCTATCTCCCATATGGACACATTGCAAACCTCAGGACTCAATTTTGAATTCAACACTTTCAGATAATCAACTTTTCCTGTTCGTGTCAGAGCTGGTCAGTTCTGAGGTAAGGACATCCACTGAATTCAGTTGTCTCTCTCCATGGTTGCTGCCTGATCTGCTGGGCATTTGCAGCATTCACTTTTGTTTCAGATTCCCCGCATCTGCAGTGTTCTGCCCTCAAAGTTCCAGTACTTTTTTATTCTCTCTCAAATTACCGTCATTTACCTATTGACCAGAGTGCAATAGCATAGTGTTACCTGGACAACCTTAGCCTTCACTCTGTCACAGACATTCCCTTTCTTCTCTCCACTCTTCTTTCTCTGGGAAGACCAGCCAGAGGCAAGATCACAACACTGTGAGTGCCTCAGCTTCACAAGAGAGAAAGAGCAGGAGTCCAAGTGCAATAGTGGTATGAGATTCAATAGTGAGGGGGAGAGACAGCTGCTTCTGGAGCATTGATGTCAATCCAGGATGATGCATTGTCTCCATGGTGCCAGGGTCAAGGATGTCATTGAATGGTTGCAGGTCATTCTGAAGGGGTAGGCACAAGTAAAAAGAGAGATGAAGTCCTATAACATGAATTTAGGGAGCTGAGTAGCAGATTGAAAAGGTTGTAATCTCTGGATTACTTCCAGTGCAATGTGCTAGCAGGTTTAGAAGTATTGGTATTCGTTTATTATTGTTTCTTGTACCGAGGTACAGTGAAAAACTTGTCTTGCATACCGATCATACAGGTCAATTCATTACACAGTGCAGTTACATTGAGTTAGTACGGAGTGCATTGAGGTAGTACAGGTAAAAACAATAACGGTACAGAGCAAAGTGTCACAGCTACAGAGGAAGTGCAGTGCAGGAAGACAGTAAGGTGCAAGGTCACAACAAGGTAGATTGTGATGTCAAGAGTCCATCTCATTGTATAGATAAATGGTGGCTGAAGAGGTGGTGAAGGAGGGGTGTGCTTTTGTTTTCAGGATCACTGAGACTGCTTCTGGGAAAGGTAGAACCTGTACAGGCTAGACAGTTGCGTGTGTGTGTGTGTGTGTGTGTGTGTGTGTGTGTGTGTGTGTGTGTGTGTGTGTGTGTGTGTGTGTGTGTGTGTGTGTGTGTGTGTGTGTATGCATGGTGAGGGGAAGGGGAGGATGGAAGTGTGTGGTTTTGCTAGTGCTGTTGGGGAAAATTCAAACTATTTTGGCAGGGGATTGAGATACTGAGTAGTATAGTAAGAGGTGAATAGTAGTATATCCAAATATAGAAGGAAAAGTTAATCAATCCAGTAGGCAGAGCATACAGAGACTTGGTAAGGCATATGGGAGGAATGCAAGGGGGGAATGCATCTGGTAAGACACATGAACTGATGAACTGAGAGCATTGCCAAGCACATGGACATTTGACATTATTGAAAGATGTGCAGGACCAGCAATTCAACATTCCAGGGTATAGAAGGGATACAAAAGAGGAAATGGCATTGCAATATTAATCAAGGAGTCCATTAAGGAGAGAGAATATCCTAGATGGTTCTTCAAATGAGGCCATATAGAAACAAAAAAAGGGGCATTCACCTTGCTCAGGGCATACTACTAGCCTCCAAACAATCAGTGAGAGATAGTGGAGCAGATAAGTTTGTGAATCACAGCAAGCTGTAAAAGTAATAGTGTAATCGCATTTGGTGAATCTAACATGAGTGGTAGGGAAATTAATGGAAAAAATTCTGTGCGATAGATTTAATCTGCACTTGGAAGGGCAGGGATTATCTATGGACATCAGTATGGTTATGCTGGAGAAATCCTGTCTGACTAAGTTCATTACATTTTTCAAAGAGGTAGCTAAGTGTTGAAGGTAGTGCAGTTGATGTAGTCTACATGGACCTTAGTAAGGCCTTTGACAAGTTTCCACAGGGGAGACTAAAGTAAGACACTTGTTTTCTCACTTCTCTGATTCTGAAGAAGGGTGATTGACTTGAAACATTAACTTTGTTTCTCTCTTCATAGATGCTGCCTGACCTCCTGACTATTTCCAGCATTTTCCGTTTTTTCTCAGTATAGATACATTTATTCACTGTATCTTCCAAAAATGTTATAACAATTGCCTGATCTGCTGAGTACCTCTGACATTTTATTTTTTAAAATTAAATTATTATTATGCAGCAGTTGCTTAAATGCACTTCTGAATTATTTTCCAAAGAAAAAAACTTGAGGCATGCCGGTATCTTGCCTTGCTAAATACATACCTGTTCATAATTCCTGTCATTGTGTTTGTCACATGGTCAAGATTTGTAAATAAAATATCAACGTGGGAGTTGTGACAATAATCAAAATTAAGTTCAGAGATGTATGTACAAAATTTCAAAGAGACTCACAAATCCCAATAGATTTGCCAGATCAAAATATCGTGGGGCAGTCATGTGAAGAAAAGAATTCTCATGCTTTCTACACCTGAAGTAAATCATCACTGCTGCTAACTGTGCTTTAGTGTACAGTAGTCAAAATGATGAAATATTGCAGTGTAGGTTGTGCCAAATCAATCCCCACTGGGCTCTCAATCTAACCCCTTGTTTTCAGGTATCAAAGGATAAGGACTGGGGATCCTTTGGGCTTTCAGCTCTTGTTGACTTTTCAGAAACTGCTTGTCGGCTTTTGTTAGTGTTCTGACTCAATGATTATAGAATTGCAGAAAAATACAACATAGATGAAGACCATTAAGTTTATCAAGTTTTGCAAGCTCTTTTGAAGAGCAATGAAATTTGTCTTATTAACTCATTCTTTCTACATAGCCCTACACATTTGATCCCATAAAGTTGCACACAAAAGTCAGAGAACCAATGTGGGTGTGAGAAAGAATTAAAATGATGGAGGTGTTTTCAGAAATGGAATGGGTGAGATTATGAAAAGGTGGAGGAGAATCTTTAATTGAAATGTTGGGGACAGAGTACCAATATAGGCCAGAGGAGATGGGGTGTTAGAGGTGCTGGAACTTATAACAGGTCATTGCCTACCTCCCGGAATAAGTCCCATTTATTCCAACTCTGTGTCCTTTCTATCAACCAGTTCTTAATCTATGCCAGTTTAACACCTTGAATCCCATGTGATTTAATCTTGCACACTTACCTCTTATGAGGCACCTTATCAAAACCTTCTGTATGTCAAAATATATCTCAACCACTGGTCCTCCATTTTCTATCCTATTAGTTATAGCATCAAAAATTAGGGGGCAACTTTTTCACCCAGAGAGTGGTCAGTGTATGGAATGAGCTGTCAGAGGAAGTCGTTGAGGCAGATACATTTACAACATTCAAAAGGTACTCGGACAGGTACACGGATAGGAAAAATTTAGAGGGATATGGGCCAAATGTGGGCAAATGGGAATAGCTTAGATGGGAATCTTGGTCGGCATGGACCAGTTGGGCCAAAGGGCCTGATTCCGTGCTGCATGACTCTATGATCCTAAAACTCCAATAGATTTGTTAAGCATGGTTTTTCTTTCACCAATCCCTGCTGATATTGTCGGATCCAGTTACTGCATTCCATGTGTTCTGTTACTGCATCTTTTATAAGAAACATGGTTGCAGGATGGAGATGAGTGGAAATTAAATATCCAAGGGTATCAGGTAATACAAAAGGATAGGCAGGAAGGTAAGGGAGGTGGGGTAGCGTTTTTAATTAAGAATGAGATCAGGGTGATAGTGAGAGACGATATAAGATCCAGGGAGCAGAACGTTGAGTCCATATGGGCAGAAGTTAGGAATAGCAAAGCGGAAAAATCACTGGTGGGAGTTGTCTATAGGCACCAAATAATAACATTACAGTGGCACAGGTAACAAACTAAGAAATATTTGATGCATGTAAGAATGAAACGGCAGTTGTCATGGGGGACTTTAACTTCCACATAGATTGGGCAAATCAAGTTTGTCGAGGTAGTCTTGAGGAGGACTTCATAGAATGCATCGGTGATAGCTTTCTTGAACAGCATATCAGTGAACCTACAAGGGAAAATGTTATCTTAGATCTGGTCCTGTGCAATGAGACAGGTAAAATTAACAATCTTGTAGTTAGGGATCCTCTTGGAAAGAGTGATCATAGTATGATCGAATTTCTCATACAAATGATGGTGCAATAGTTTGTTCTAAAACCAGTGTACTATGCCTAAACAAGGGAGACTACAATGGGATGAGGGAGGAGTTCACTAGCATAGACTGGAAACACAGGCTACATGGTGGGACAGTTGAGGAACAGTGGAAGACTTTCAAAGAGATTTTTCACAGTGCTCAACAAAAGTATATTCCAGTTAAAAGCAAGGACAGTAAGGATGGGGAGAGCCAGCCTTGGATAACTAAAGAAATAAAAGAAGGCATCAAGCTAAAAGCTCATGCATTCAAAGTCGCCAAGAGTTGTGGGAAACTGAAAGATTGGGAAAGCTTTAAAAAGCAACAAAGAACCACTAAGCAAGCAATAAGGAAAAGGAAGATAGATTATGAAAGTAAACTGGCACAAAATATAAAAACAAATAGTAAAAGTTTTTGTTATTATATAAAGTGGAAAAGGGTGGCTAAAGTGAACATAGGTCATTCGGAAGATGAGAAGGGGAAATTAATATTGGGTAATGTGGAAATGGCCGAGGCCTTGAATTATTATTTTGTGTCAGTGTTCATGGTAGAGGACGTGTCTGACATGCCAGAGAGAGATGTTATAGATGCAATAGGAGGTCAGGACCTTGATACAATCACTGTCACTAAAGAGGTGGTGATGAGCAAACTAGTGGGCCTAAAGGTAGACAAGTCCCCTGGTCCTGATGGGATGCATCCCAGGGTACTGAAAGAAATGGCGGAAGTTATAGTAGAGGCGATTGTGATAATTTACCAAGGTTATCTGGACTCTGGGCAGGTCCTGGGAAATTGGAAAACAGCAAATGTCACACCACTGTTTAAAAAAGGATGTTGGCAAAAGGCAGGTAACTATAGGCTAGTTAGCTTAATGTCTGTAGTCGGAAAATGCTTGAAGCTCTCATTAAGGAAAAAGTAGTGAGACATTTGGACAGAAGTGGTTCCATCAGGCAGACACAGCATGGATTCAGGAAGGGCAGGTCCTTTTTGACAAACTTACTGGAGTTCTTTGAGGATATCATGAGCACAGTGGATAGAGGGGAACTGGTGGATGTTGTATGGGATTTCCAGAAGGCGTTCGATAAGATGCTGCATAAAAAACATCCATAAGACAAGGATGCGTGGAGTTGGGGGTAATGTATCATCATGGATAGAGGATTGGTTAACCAATAGAAGGCAGAGAGTTGAGATAAATGGGTTTCTCTCTGGTTGGCAATCGGTGGTGAGCAGGGTGCCACAGGGGTTAGTGCTGGTCCCGCAACTGTTCACGATATATATTAACAATTTGGAAGAGTGGCCTGAGTTTGCTGATGACACTAAATTGAGTGGAAATGCAAATTGTGCAGAGGATGTGGAGAGTCTGCAGAGAGATATAGGTAGGTTAAAAGAGTGGACAAGGGTCTGGCAGATGGAGCACAATGTTGGTAAATGTGAGGTCATCCAACTTGGGAGAAAAAATAGAAGACCAGATTATTATTTAAATGGTGAAAGATTGCAGCATGCTGTTGTGCAGAGGGACTTGGGAGTGCTTGTGTATGAATCACAAAAGGTTGGTTTGCAGGTGCAACCGGTTATCAAGAAGGCAAATGAAGCCTTCATTGCTAGAGGGATAGAATTTAAGAGCAGGGAGGTTATAGTGCAACTGTATAGGGTACTGGTGAGGCTGCACTTGGAGTACTGCCTGCAGTTCTGGTCTCCTTACTTGAGGAAAGATGTACTGGAGGCAGTGCAGAGGAAGTTCACCAGGTTGATTCCAGAGATGAAAGGGGTTAGCTTATGAGGAGAGATTGAGTCACCTGGACTATACTGGCTGGAATTCAGAAGAATAAAAGGGGATCTCATGGAAACATATAAAATTATGAAACAGATAGATAAGATAGAGGCAGGAAAGTTATTTCCAATGGTAGGTGAGACTAGAATGAGGGGACATAGCCTGCAGATTCAGGGGAATAGATTTAGGACGGAGATGAGGAGAAACTGCTTTTCTCAGAGAGTAGTGAATTTGTGGAATTCTCAACATGGAGAAACAGTAGAGGCTGCCTCATTAAGTATATTTAAGACACAGTTAGATAGATTTTTGCATAGCAGGGGAATTAAGGGTTATGGGGAAAAGGCAGGTAGGTGGTGTTGAGTCCATGGTCAGATCAGCTATGATCTTATTGAATGGCTGAGCAGGCTCGACTGCCGGATGGCCTACTCCTGCTCCTATTTTTTATGTTCCTATGTTCTTTAATGAATTTGAGCATTTTCTCAAAGCTTGGCTAACTTGTCTGTAATTCCTTGTTTATTCCTTTCCTCTTTTTAAACAGTGAGATTACATTTGCCAGGAACTTCCCCAGAGTCTAAAGAATTTTGGAAGATGACCACCAATACATCCACTGTTTCCAGACCTTTAGTACTTCCTTTAGTACTCTGGCATGTGGATTATCAGGCCATGGAGATTTGTTAGCCTTTAGTTCCATTAATTTCTCCAGCACTATTTCTTTACTAATACCGAATTCCCTCTATAACTCGAACCCTCTCTCTGGATTCTTAATTCCTTGACATAACTGATGTTATTCGTGTTGTCCTTTGTGAAAATAGAACCAAAGTAACTGTTTAATTGTTCTGCTATTTCTTTCTTCCCAATTATAATTTCCCTTTTTCTGACAATAGGAGACCTAAGTTTGTTTTCACTAACCTTTTTCCCTTCACATATTTAAAGAAGCTTTTACCATCAGTTTACTTGCTCCTGACAAGTGCACTTTCGTATTCCATCTTCCCCCACTTAATTAATGTTTTTTTTCATCCTTTGCAGAATTCTAAACTGCTTCTAATCCTCAGGTCTGCAGATTATTTTCTGGAAATTTTATGTATTCTCTTTGGATCTAATATTATCACTAATTCCCTTCATAAGCAATGGTTAGGCCTTCTTTCCCAACTTTCTTTTATGTCAGATAATGAATACTTGTTGTAATTTATGTACACATTCTTTAAATATTGCCCATTGCCTATCTGCTGTCAATCTATTCAGTAAACTTCCCCAAACTATCAATTCGTGCATCATACTTTATAAGTTCCTTTATTAGATTAAAGACCCTAGGTTCTACTTCTTTATTCTACATTTAATGAAGAATTCTATCATGTTATGTTCACTCTTCCCAAAAGGGTTATTCGCAAGATTATTATTTCTTTTCTTTCTCATTGCAAAAAAACCAAGTCTATGATAGCCTGTTATGTTCAGAATGATTACTCATATGGTTTGACCAGTCTGGAACATAGAACAATATGGCACGAGAACAGGCCCTTCAGCTCACCATGTCTGTTCTGACCATGAAGCCAATCTAAATTAATCCCATCTGCCTATACATGGTCTGTATCCCTCTATCCCTGTTCATGTGCCTGTATAAATCCCCCTTAAACATTGCTATCATAGCTGTGTCTACCACCTCCCCTGGCAGCATATTTGAGGTACTTACCACTCTCTGTGTAAAAAAAAACTTGCCTATGTAGATTAAAGTCATCATGATAATGTTTGTACCCCTCTTGCTTGCATCCCTAGTTTCCTGTTTAATGCCATCCCCGTATCACCAGCTTTTTAAAGTGCAGCATAAGATTGCAGGTCATAGGTTTATACACTCAAAACATCCGAAACAAGGCTAATTATATAATTAATAATCGCATACCAAGAATGGAACTGCTGCTACTGGTTCATGGTTTCCTAAAGCCTACTTTTCTAGTGCTTCACTTTACTAAACAATTCTTAGTATTATCAGGTTTAACAAGTTAGTAAATTAATATTAACTTGAAATAAAAAACTTAGAAACAAGTGGGGAAAACCTTCAGTCTGAAAGTGTGCCTGTTTTATGCTGGTTGGCAGCCAGGACTCAGTGGTAGCACTCGTACCCTTAAATTAGACAGTCATAGGTACTTCCTCTAACCTCCTGTACACAATATTTCGATGCTGATATCAATAAATGCTGGATTATCAGAGAAGCATTTTTTGAAATGTTATTCAGTCTATCTGCCTGTCCTCTGGGTTGGTTGTAAGATATCCTGTGATAACCATCAATGTTAAGTAATCAAAATTCTCGGTAAAAGTGACTGTGATCCTTAAAATTTACATCTATTGTAAACCTCTTTAATGTGGCTGGCGACTGTTTGAATTTCAGTATTCGCTCATGGATCTCCTCTCCAAGATGGTGGGTGGGCTGCCTCATTTTGTGCGTTGCATCAAACCGAACAATGATCGCCAGGCCAAGAAGTTTGATCAAGAAAAGGTGTTGGTGCAGCTACGATACACGGGTGTTCTGGAAACAGCCCGAATCCGTAGACAAGGATATTCACACCGCATTCTCTTTGCAAATTTCATTGAGAGGTGAGCAATGCAACTTTGTGACCTAAATGTCAAGAGAACCAGGAGATTGCTAAAACCCTGGTGGAAGGAAGCTGGCATGGATGTGATTGATATATCTGACACAGTTATGTGTTTTCTTCTGGGTAAAGCTTCATTTACTGCCTGTCCTCAGTTTTCATAAAACGTTAGAAGGTTCACCTGATGACACAGCAGGTTTTTTCTGAAACCATCTCAAGATGATGGAGGTGGGATTTCTTCCTGCTGCCTCCATGTCACTTGGACCAGCCCACTTGGGCTTTTGGGACAATTCCATCTATGAACATCAAGAGAAAAAAGATGGTGCCAATAGAGGCAGAAGAGACTGCAGATGCTGGAATATGGAGCAACAAACAACTCACTGGAGGAACTCAGGGGGTTGAGCAGCATCTGTGGGAGGAAAGGAATTGTCAACATTTTGGGTCGAAACCCTGCATCAGGGCATGTACTTTTCACTTGGAATTTGCTTCTATTTTTTCATTTTCAGGATCAGAATAACCTTGCCAGTGCCAGCAGTTATTGCTCATCCCTAATTGTCCTAGGGAAGGTGATGATGAATTTTGTTCTTGAATTGCTGCAGTCTTTTTATGTGAAGATTTTCCCATGTTGAAGTTGGGTCTAGAGTGCCAAGATTTAGAGACAGTGAAGAATAGGAATATATTTCCAAATCAGAATAGTGTGGAGGAGGATGTACAAATGGTGGTGTTCCATGCAAGCCCTTGGTGGTAGAGGTTGCAGGTTTGGGAGATGCTATGGAGTAATCTGGGTGAGTACCTGCAGTGCATTTTGTAGGTGGTACAAACTGCAGCCATTGTCAAAGTCAAAAGTTGAGTTTATTGTCACATGCACAAGTACATGTATGCACAGGTGCAATGGAAAACTTACTTGCAGCAGCATCACAGGCACATAGCATCATATAAGCAACATTCACAAGAAAAATATAAATTAGACATAAATTATACACAATTTTTACAAGAAAGAACACAATTAGAACAAAAAAAAGGCCATTGTAGTTCGAAGTGATCAAAGTGGTCATAGTGTTGCTATACTGAGTTAGTGATTAGGGTTGTGCAGGTTGGTTCAAGAACTGAATGGTTGAAGGGAAGTAGCTGTTCTCAAAACTGGTGGTGTGGGACTTCAGACTTCTGTACCTCCTACCTGATGGTAGCTGTGAGAAGATAGCGTGGCTCAGATGGTGGGGATCTTTGATGATAGATGTTGCCTTCTTAATGCAGCGCCTCATGTAGATATATCTGATGATAGGGTGGAAGTGATATATTGGGCAGAGTCCACTACTCTCTGCAGCTTCAAACATTCCTTGCATTCGAATTGCCATACCACACCATGATGCAACCAGTCAGGATACTTTTCATTTTCAGTCAGGATGCCCATTGTTGAAGGAATCGATGTTTAGGATGGTTAATGGGTTATCAGTCAGGTGGGCTCCTTTATCCTATCTAGTGTCCAGCTTCTTGATTGTTGTTGGAGCTGTACTTATTCAGGCCAGTTGAGAGTATTGCATCACACTCCTGCTTTATGACTAGTGGATGGTGAAAAGGTATCTCGCCACAGGATACCCAGCCTCTGACCCACTCTTGTTGCCATGCTATTTATTTATCTGGCTGGTCCAGTTATGTTCCTATTCTATGACAACATCCAAGATGTTAAGTGATGGTAATGCCATTGAGTGTCAATGGTAGGTGCTTAGAATATCTTATTGGTGATGATCACTTTTGTGTCATGAATGTTACTGGTCAGATATCAGCACATACCAGAATGTTATCTGGATTTTAGTGCATGAAGGCATGGACTGTTTTCTTTGCTGAAGATTTGCAACTGGAAATGAACATTGTGTAATCATCAGCAAACATCCTCATGTCTGACTTCTTGATTGAATGAAGGTTATTGAAGAAACAATTAAAGATAATTGGGTCTGGGAAACTGCCATGAGGAATTTCTCAGTGGTGTCCTGGGGCTGGGATAACCTCCAATAATCTCAAACTTCCTTCCTTTGTGTGGCTTGACTTGCTTTTGAATGTGGTGGCAGCAGTAGATGAGAATTAAGTAGAATACACCCATATTCCAAGCATGATTCTGAGTGGTAGAGGAACACTGCATCTGTAACCCAGCCCACCACACTCAGCTGGATATGACAGACAGAATGCAGGAGCAGGCAGCCTTAAATACAGTGCCATGGCTTCAGGGCAACACACTGACCCAACACGTTTGCTGCAATATTCCTTCCCTTTATTTTCATGGATGGGAAATTTCCAAGAGCAATTGTGATCTTGTAAAATTAGTTCTTAACTCTGGTATAAAATTCACCAACATCTTTCAGTTTACTCTTTATTGTGTTTATTTTCAGATACTACCTTCTTGCATTCAAGTCAGTTGAAGAACCTCCAGTGAATCCTGAGATATGCATTGCCATTTTGAAAAAAGCTAAACTGGACAACTGGGTCCTAGGGAAGACCAAAGTAGGGTTATTCATTAATTTTATTTCCCACTTGTTCATTCTGTTGCATGCATAATCTTTCACTCAAAATCTCTTGAATTTTAAGAACATAGGAAGAGAAGTGGAAGAAGGCCATTTGGCCTCTTGTGCCTGCTCCACCAGTCAATAAGATTATGGCTGATCATTAACCTCAGTGTCACTTTCCTGCATTAACCCCATGTTCCTTTTAATATCTAAAAATCTATCCTTCACAGCTTGTAGGAGAGAGAATTTTAATGATTCACTAGCCTCATCTCTGTCCTGAGTGGACAAACATTTATTATGAGACTATAATCCCTACTTCTGGACACCCCATCCAGGGGAAGTATCATCCCCGCATCAAGCCTGTTAAATTCCATTGGATTTTTTTGTTTCAATGAGATCACTCCTTAATCTTCTAAAATCAAGAGAGTACAGACCCAGTTTGTTTAATTTCCCCTCATATGACAAACCTACCACCTCAGGAATAAATCTGATGAATCTTCAGTAATTTCCCTCTATCTAAAGTATATTCTTCCTTGGGCAGGGAAACCAGGCCAATTCACAATACTCCAGATGCAGATTTGCCAGGAGTGAACATAATTGGATAAGATATCTTTATTAGTCACATGTACATTGAAAGACACAGTTAAATACATCTTTTTGCGTAGAATGTGCTGGGGGCAGCCCGCAACATCTCTATACTTGTACTCAAATCCTCTTGTAATAAAGGCCAACATACCATTCAGAGACACAAGAGACTGCAGCTGCTGTAATCTGGAGCAAAAATCTAACTGCTGAAGGAACTCAGTGGGTTGAGCTGCATCTGTGGATGCAAGGGAATAGTTGACTAATGCAGGGTCTTGACCTGAAACATCAACTATCCTTTTGCCTCCACAGCTGCTGGTCAACCCACTGAGTTCCTCCAGTAGTTTATATTTTGCGCAACATAACATATTCCTTCATAACTGCTTGTGGCACATGAATGTTGGCTTTCAGTGACTTACTACCCAATTTCCAATATCACAACTGACATTTGGTGGCCTGTAAATCACTCCTACCAATGTTTTCTGTCCTTTTCTGTTTCTTAGCTTGACCCAAATTGATTCTAATTCTGCATCATAATCTGTCAAAGCAAAATCATTTGTTACCACCATACTATTCTCTTCCCTTACTCTGCCACCTCCTTTTTCTTTCTGCTCATTCTTCCTCAGTATTGAATATGCTTGAACATTCAGCTCCCAGCTTTGGTCATCCTGTAATGTCTTAATGCCAATTAGATCATACCCATTAAATACTACTTGTGCCATTGATTCACCTGCATTTTTGCAAGTGCTGCAAGCATTTAGATATGTCACCTTAAGTTTTGACATTTTAACATTTTTGTTCTATATTGGACCCCTTTTGTTGTTTGCCTTTTGTTTCCACTACCCATTTATTTTGCTTACTGTTTTGTTGACTTCCATTTCCTGCTTTGTTTCTACTTGAATTCCTTTTGTGGTTCCAATCTCCCTGCCAAGCTAGTTTAAAGCCAGGTGAGTTGTGTGATTCTAAGAGTTTGCACATTTCAAAAAGGTCACCCCACACAACCTCATCTTATCATTGATTTGACCTCTCACTCCCCCCTTCTAAATTCCCAGAATCAGTCTCAGTCCCCAATGGCACATTCTCCTTTACAAAAGTGATACAGTGTCCCTTAAGTAGCAAGTGTTATCAAATTTAGCATAACTGAAATGGCTCTGGTGCTCCTTTCAATATGTCTCCTAAAAATCTGGAAATAATGAGGTTTTATCCATATTTTCATAAAATTATTATTATAATTCTTTCATTTAAAGGTTTTTGAAAAGTTATTTTTGAATTGCATTGTAAAGTAGTGATAGCACCAGAGCAAATCTCCTTCAGATGCAAAACTAAAAGCCTAGACTTTGGCCCTAGTTTCGGAAAGTGTACGTACGTACTGGAAGAGCTGAATGGGAAGCAAAAAGAGAGATTGGTAGTGCAAGGCTGATCTGTGTATTGTAATCCTTTATTGTGGAAGCAAGTCATCGAGTAGTTCCAAATGGGAATGCATCATGCTCCTCTTTATTTGCTGTTTGCCTCATCTCTGAGAGTCGACGTCAGTAATCATCAAGATACCATACACAACGTGATTGTGGATGGAGTAGAATAATACAAGAACTTTCAAGTTGGGCAGTGATGGAAAGGAATCAAGATCCAAGAGCAAAATAACCTGACAAATGTAATAAAGCTTATTCTCGGAAACCTGCACTGATACATTTTCCCAGAGGCATGTTATGGTCAAGTCCAGGACTTGTAATTCACTGGCCAACATCAATTTGTTGGTTTCTTGCCTTTACAAAATATATTTGATTACCTCCATAATTAGATAGGTTCATGATAAACCATTTCAATTGTTTTTTAATAGTGGCAGCAAACAATGAAACACATTGGGAGTAATTTTTAACTTCACTAGGCAGTGACCAAGTGGAACAGATTCACCACTTTTATAGAATCCCCTTGATTTTCATTTCATTCAGTTAATTTTAACAAAGAAAATTCTGGTTTTACGATGAGCTGCCAGCCTGCTCCACTGAGACATTGTGCAGATGGTGATGTTAAATTAACTGCTTCTACTGCTGAGAGTTTAAGGGAATTCAGGTAAACCTTTTTTTGGGCAGAGCCTAATTTAATTACTCAAGTGCCAATTAAAGTCCAATGCCACCATTAAATAAAATCTTGATTAAAAGTTTAGCTTAATTATTTAAAAGAGTTCTGACAATGCAGCATATCTTTGTTAGAACTGTTTTGATAAACCATTCCAATGTAATTGGTAATTAGTCTATTATTGTCACATGTACCGAGATAAAATGAAAAAGTTTGTTTTGCATGCCATCCATACAGATAATTTCAAAACATCAGTACATCGAGGTGGTACAAGAGAAAAGCAATGACAGAATGCAGAATATAGTGTTACAGTTGACAAGTATCTTTTCAACAAATGAACATTTTTTAAAAACTTTTTCACTCCTGATATGTTTTGAAACTTAGTCACTGTCTTGTTCTTTGCTCTCAGGTGTTTCTTAAATACTACCATGTGGAACTGCTAAACCTCATGGTAAAAGAACTTCTGGATCGAATAGTTCTGATGCAGGCCTACGTGAAAGGCTGGCTTGGGGCAAAAAGGTACAGAAGATTGCAGGAGAAGAGGCAGCAGAGTGCAATTGCCATTCAGTCTGGTAAATCCTCATCTTTGCCCATGTTACTAACTCTCAGATTACTCAGTCATAAGAGTCATACAGCATGGAAACACCATATCGACCAAGGTTCCCATCTAAATTAGTCCTGTTTGTCCCAATATCCCTCTAAATCTTTCCTATCCATGTACCTGTCCAAGTACCTTTTAAATGCTGTTAACGTACCTGCCTCTCTTGTCTCAGGATCAAGTCAGGAAAGGCTTAAGTCTGAGGAATTGAGGGTTATGGGAACCTGCAGAGAGGAGGAGTTGAGGCCAGCATAGATCATCCATGGTCATATTGAATGGTGCAGCAGGCTTGAGGCACCAAGTTTTTAGTGTTCTTGTATAAACCTTGTTTGGCTATTTGGAACCAGATTTACCATGCCTGTAATCAATTTCCTCAGGTTGATCCAACTCGGTGATTGGTGTATGTTTGAATGAAATTAATTTGTTAGCAAGGAATAGTAATTGTGTTAAAATCACTTTACTGAGCATGGTGCAAGGGCATCTAATGGGAGTTAGTTCCCCCCACCCCATGCATACTGAAAGAGACCCACTTCCTTTGAATATACAGACCTGGGTGCCATTGATGTTGCTCTCATTTTAGCTCGCAGCTTTAATCATGAAGCAATAGAATGGGTCCAGGAAGGTATGTTTAAAGTAATCTTGTGGGGCCTAAAGGAGCCATTGTCACCAACTTCCACCTCTGCTCACCCACCTTCCCTAAATTTGTTGATTAGTAAACTCCTCTCAGAAATTGCCCTGTGGCCCTTGTGCAAACTAGTATTGTGCAACCTGTATAAGTGGTTAGTGCTCACAACTCTTTGGTTCTATGTTTCAAGTAGCACAGGCCTCTCTCCTTCTGTAGTGTGTGGTTAGCCAGCATGTGCCTGTAGTCAAACACTCAAATCTAACACTTGTCATCCTGATTGAGAGCAGAATTAATTTTTGAACTAGCTTTGCTTTCACCATCATGGAAAATGTTCTCTGCTTTGGCACTGTTTCTGATAAGTTTGGTTTGTTTGGGCCCCATATCTAAGGAAAAATGTGCTGAACCTCAAGAGGGTCCAGAGGAGTTTCAGGAAAGTAATTCTGGGAATGAAAGGCTTAACTATGAGGAGGGTTTGATGTTTCTGAGTTTAGAAGGATGAGGGGGGATCTCACTGAAACCTACCAGAGAAGATAAAATAAGATCATTATTAGTCACATGTACATTGAAACACATGCAGTGAAATGCATCTTTTGCATAGAGTGTTCTGGGGGCAGCCCACAAGTGTCGCCACACTTCTGGTGCCAACATAGCATGCCCACAACTTCCTAACCCGTATGCCTTTGGAATGTGGGAGGAAACTGGAGCACCCAGAGGAAACCCACGCAGACCTGGGGAGAACGTACAAACTCCTTACAGACAGTGGCTGGAATTGAACCTGGGTCGCTGGCACTATAAGCGAATTATGCTAACCACTACACTACTGTGCCTACCCTGACGTGGCGAGGATGTTTCCATCAGCACGAGAGCATAGGATTCAAGGGCACAGCCTCAGAATAAAGGGATGTCCCTTTAAAACTGAGATGAGGAGGAATTTCTTCAGCCAGAGGTTGGTGAATTTGTTGCCACAGAGGGCTGTGGAGGCCAGGTCATTGGTTATATTTAAGGCAAAGGTTGAGAGGTTCTTGATTGGTAAGGGGGTTAAGGGTTATGGGGAGAAGGTGGGAGAATGGGATTGAAAATAAAATCAGCCATAATTATGTCATAGCAGACTTGATGGGCCAAATGACCTAATTCTGTTCCTGTATCTTATGGTCTTCTATAAGGTCTAAGACTGTTGGTCTTGGCTTTGGTTCTGCTCTGTGTTGTTGTATCTTCAAACTTCCATTACATGTTCCCTATACAATGTTGCAAAAATCATTGAATCTACAATGAGCTTGCAATATATCATATTCCATAAGTCTTAATTATTTCTTGTAAGCATTGATACATTGAATGGAAAAAGTATGTGCCTGGCTTAAAAATTAGCAAGGCTAGAAAGGAGTTTGGATTTACGATATTCTCTTCAAAAAAAATTAAGAGACAAGTTGATCTATTAGTTTAACTGTCTATGTTTACCATTTTCATGAACTTTAAAAATGTATCTAGAGATAACCTTGTGATATGGTGAACTAATGCACAGGCAATTAGACAAGAGATTTAGGGCTGAGATGAAGAGAGCTTTCTTCCTTCAGAGGGTGGTGAATCCATGTAATTCTCCAGCACAGAATGATGTGGAGGCTAAGCCTCTGAATATGTCTAAAAATACACCTTCTGTGCTGGGTCAAGCCATGAGTAAAATCAGTTTTGACAACCCAATATTTAACATAATCCAGCCCACCCAAAGGCTGCAACCCACACTTTGAAATTCATTGGCATGAAGCAATGGCATGAATGGGTCTTCAGGCAGTACTTTACATTGCACTCCATGCAATTACAGTTATACATTATATTGCTATTCCTTCCTCTTCCCTGAGTGTAAATTGGGGTGCCCCTTACACAACAACATTGTTTGAGTATCTTCACTAGAAGGACTGTAGCAGTTCAAGAAGGCCGCTCACCAGCATCTTCCCAGGTATTTGGGGATCGGCCTTGTCCCTGATGGCCACATCCTCTGAGAGATTTACAAAATTACTATGTTCTCTACAACGTAAATACCAAAATTTATTTGATGCAAGCTATTCTTCTATTTATTAGGCATATATAGAGCACATATTGCTCTTGCTAATGTGCATATTATTTGATCTTTTTTATTCCATCTCCAGGTTTAATAACATATAATTTCATTGTTCTGTCCCCTGAAATATTGCATTTAAATTTAATTCAATCTTTTCAAACAGTTCACTGCACGGTTTGTGTCCCTTTTGAGCACTCTGTTCTTAACATGTTTTACTTAAGATAAATAGCAACTGTGTTGAAAAACTGCTCTTTTGGTTTTCTGATGAAATTGCCATCCCCTCTGTCAGAGAGTTGTAAGAGTCTGATGCTAGATTCTTGCTATGGCTCTATTGGTGACATGATCGCCCATGCATCAGGATATTCTGGGGTCTGGCCTGCACCTCAGAAACTTGAGCCCAAAATCTAGGTGGACACTAAAGTACAATATTGCTCTGTCAGAGTTGCTGACCTTTGGATAAGGCATTTTTAAGTGATATTGGCTCAGTTTCTCTCACTCCATTAACACACCTTGCCCTCCTGGGTATGTACTACCTACCTGCTATTTTCAACATATCATATTATTTTGTATTTTCATCTGCAACTGCCCCAGTAACCCAACTGACTGGAGGCTCTATGTAACTTATTCCCATGGCCACACTCTATCAAATATATCACCTTTGTCCTTTCCATCTGACCCCAGCCTTCTCTGCAACCTAATATTAACTTGTTTCCTCTTTCCCAAGACTGAAACATTTAACCCTGTTTCTCTTTCCACTGATGATGACTGACCTGCTGAGAGTTTCCAGCATTTTTTATTTTTATTTCAGATTTCCAGTAGCTGAAGTTTCTTTGATTCATATTAAAGGTTCGCCTTTCCTCTTCTATGGAAGCAAATATTCCAACATCACTGTTTTCAAGTGGCCAGTGAAGTTGAATCCAGTGAGTGGACCAATAATTCTTCTTCAACCACCATTATCATTTAGAGTCAAAGAGTCAAACAGCATGGAAACAGGCCCTTTGGCCCAACTTGTCCATGCCGACCGTGTTGCCCAGTGAGCTAGTTCCATCTGCCTGCGTTTGGCCCATGGCCCTCTAAACCTCTCCTATCCATGTACTTATCGAGATAGCTTTTAAATGTTGCTATTGTACCTGCCTCAATTATTATTTATGGCAGCTCATTCCAAATACGCACCACCCATTGTGTGAAGAAGCTGCCCATGACGTCCCTTTTAAATCTCTCGCCACTGATCTGAAACCTATGCCCCCTTGTTTTTAGCATGCCCTCCCTGGGAAAAAGATGATGTGCTTCACCCTGTCTATGCTCCTCATGATCTTATATACTTCTGTCAGGTCACCCCTGATTTATCTAGTCGTTTGAAAATTGAAAAACTGAGAATGATGAGAGGAAGATCATCCATTACAATTTCCACCAACTTCAACAAGGTTGCACTACCAGACACGTTTCCCTCCCCTTTCAGCATTTTGAAGGGATCACTCTTTGGTCCACTCTTTTGTCCCAAACAACCAATCCCCATCTCACAGAAGGTGTAACACCTGTCCTCTCACCTCTTCCTTCTAACCTTTCCAGATGAAGCAGTGATTCACACGCACTTCATCCAATCTAGTGCACTGCATTCGGTGTTCACAAGGTGGCCTCCACTACACTGGACAAACCAAATGCAAATTGGATGATCTCCTGCGGGGCACCTGCCTTCAGCTCACAGGTATGATCCCAAGCTTCTGATTGCCTGCCACTTTAATTCACCATCCCTTTCGTTCTCTAATCTTTCTACCTGTGACCTCCTGTGCAGTTATAATGAGGCCCAATGCAAGCTTGAAGAACAACACCTCATCTTCCATCTGAGCACGTTGCAGCCTTCCAGACCCAATATTGAATTCTCCACTTTAGGTAACTCACTCTTTCTTTTTATCTGTATCAGAACTGACTATTCAGGCTCTCGTCATTTTTGATCAGTTTTTCTATTCCTTCTTGTAAAACCTTTCCTGCTAGGCATGTCTCACGACCTTGCTACTAACACACATAACACAGACAAAGAAACATAACGTCCTTCTAACTGCTACTTCAACCTGTACATCAGAATCAGAATCGAATCAGGTTTATTATCACTGACATACGTAGTGAAATTTGTTGTTTTGCAGCAGCAGTACAGTGCAGGACATAAAATTACTATGAGTTACAAAAGTAAATAAATAGTGCAAAAGAGGAATAATGAGGTAGTGTTCATGGACCATTCAGAAATCTGATGGCGGAGGGGAAGAAGCCGTTCCTGAAAGGTTGAGTGTGGGTCTTAAGGCTCCTGTACCTCCTCCCTGATGATAGTAGGAGGGCATGTCCCGGGTGGTGAGAGTCCTTAGTGATGAACGACACCTTCTTGAGGCACCACCTCTTGAAGATGTCTCGATGGTGGGGAGGGTTGTGCCCGTGATGAAGCTGGCTATGACCCTCTGCAGCCTCATTCAATCCTGTGCATTGGAGCCTCCATACCAGGTGGTGATGCAATCAGTCAGAATGCTCTCCACCGTATATCTGTAGAAATTTGCAAGAGTCTTTGATGACATACCAGATCTCCTCAAACTCCTAGTGAAGTAGAGCCACTGTCGTGTCTTCCTCATGATTGCATCAATGCGTTGGGCCCAAGATAGATCCTCTGAGATATTGATGCATTTGGTTAATGCACTTGGTCTCACCCTATCAGAGATGTTCCTTTTGTTCTACCCATCCCTCTCCCACCTTCTCTGCTTCTGAAAACTAACTTGTTTTCTCTCTTTCAAAGCTCTGACAAAGAGTCCCAGACCTTACATGTAAACTGTTTCTCTTACCATAGATGCTGCCTACCTCAACATTTTCTGTTTCAATTTAGTCACTTTTCAAATTGCACATTTGTGGGACCCCTTTTAAAAACATGACTGTACTTCAGAAGTACTTCATTGGCTGTCGAGTGCTTTAGCATGCCCTAAGATATCATATAGTTGAAGCTCTGTACAAAATGTGTAGTTGATAAATTCCATTGTGATGGAATATACAAAGCTATCCTGATACAGGAGTCACACTTTCAGAGGTTACAGGATAACCAGCATGGCAAAAAAGGAAAATGAAGTATTAGAAAACATCAGGATTTGCTTTTTAAGATTGGAGGCTAAGGGTTTCTGCCAGTGCCAAGGAAGGGGAAGTTTACTCAGTAGAGCTGTAAATGATGTGGCAAACAAAGAGGAAAAGTAAGAAATATACAGCAGGTCAGTCACTGTGTGTGGAACTAACAGGCAAGTGAATACTTCAAGTATATACCCTTCAAGACAGAAAGAAAAAACAAGTTCTAAAATACTTGATCGATTATTTTTCAGCAAGATAAACCTATAATTCAGAACGACACATTAAAAATCACATTTTTGCCATTTACTCTAGTGCAAAGTTCAAGGTACTTTAATGTGTATACAAACAGCCAAAGATTAATTCATCATATTAACAATAACATACCTGAAAAAGAAAAGTCTAACATGTTGCTTTTCTCTCAGCATATAGAGGGCACAAAGTGAGGAAGGACATTACAGGTGAGAAACAGAAACTAGAGGAAACAATAATTAGACTTCAGGCTGGTGGGTACTTTTGCACAACATTGTAACATTTCTGATGCACTTATAATCAGTTATTGGGCCAGAAATTGTTCACAACCAAAAAAATGAGTTGCTGGAGGATCTCAGCTGGTCAGGCTGTATCTGTGGATGGAAATGGACAGTTGATGTTTCAGGTCGAGACCCTTCACTCTCAGATCCAGATGAAGGATAGGCATTGAAGTGCCTGGTTTCAAACAGTGGTTGTAAATCTTCAATTCCTGTTTATTTCAGAGGTGCTGATTCAGTCTTCCAAGCTCAGTCTTCCAATCAGTCGCGCTCTGACCAATTTTTAAGTACTCATTTGAACCATTAGTTGAAGAATAGGCAACTTAGCCTTCTGTCCCACACACGTCTCTGCCTTACTTTTACTGCACCAGACAGCATGGGAGTCCTGAGCTTTCTTCCTCTGGCTGAGGGTAAATGTCAGCAGCTCTGCAAGGAACATTTGGGATTTCACAGCAAGATCTGGTCAAATACCTTTTAGAATGCACATAAAGTATCAAAAATGCAAACAAGGAAGAGAGACTTTGATTTTGTATTCTGAATATTTACCATTTATTTGAACAGCTGCGAGAGGATATCTGAGCCGAAAAGTATACAAAGAGATGCTAGAAGAACAGAACAATGCCGCAGTTAAGATCCAGGCCCACTACAGAGGCTACAAGGACAGAAAGGTTTTGAATAAGCCAATGTAAGTTGTGTAATTAAATAGAAAACAAATGAAACATAGGTTCTTAGGACCAGAATTTGAAATTGTTCAGTAGTATAGAATTGCTTTGCATCTTCCTACATTTCTCTGGATTTCTTATTATTATGGGTGTTGATATGTAAAATGATCTACTGTGTCTGTTGAAGTTTATTGTACAAAATCAGTGCCTACCCTGGAGTGTTTTAGAATCTTGAGTGTACTAAGGAGGGTAACAGTGACATCTGAAACCAAAGGGTGAATCTTGGAACATAGATCTTCCTGGCAGCCCAATCCAGGCACCACCACTCTCTGTATAAAAAAAGCTTGCCCTGCACATCGCCTTTAAACTTTCCTCCTCTCACCTTAAATGCATGACCTCTAGTACTTGACATTTCTAAGTTATGAATCTGAAATGATGTGTTGATGGGATCCTGAGATTACTTGCACAAGGTGTGGTGATCTTGGCACCTTTCTGAACTCTCTCATTGGACATCCCCTGCTCCTTGTCTGGATATTCCAAGAGTGGGTACAGATTGTCAGGAAGGAAGGAGAACCAGGCTGAACCCCACCACTTTACAGGAAGGGAGATATAGGTAACCTAATCATGCATTGTCATCATGTTTCATCATTTCACCACGCCTGGTTTCAAACACTGGATGTAAGTTCTGTTTATTTCAGAGGTGCTGATTCAGTCTTCCAAGCTCTGTCTTCCAATCACTGGTACACTGACCAGTCTTTAAGTACTCTTTTGAACCATTAGTTGGAGTAATTTATGCAGCTCGGTTACACTTCACACCAACTCCCCGTGGCTTTCTTGTTTCTTTGCCTGTTTTTCTGGACATTCCCCTCTCCTGTCTGGACCTTCCATAACAATCACCTTTGAGTCAACCAAATCAGGACTGAGGATAGAAGGAAAGGGTAAATCCTCTAACATCAGGGCAGAATAGGGCAGAATAGGACAGTATCCTTTTTTATGTTTGTTGGCTCCTCTGTTTCAGTTAATTTTTGTTTCCTTTTTTAAAAGCTCTTTTTGATCTTGTATTCATTTATACTTAGAATTATAGAATCATACAGCACAGAAAACAGGCCCTTCGGCCCAACTCATCCATTCCGACCAAGTTGCCTAATTGAGCTAGTTCGATTTGCCTTTAAGATCTGACACTCTTGATGATGGGAACCATCAGGTTCTGTTTCAGCATGTGACTCTACGTGCAAAATGCATCCACACTGCTTTTAACATACCTTTGCCCAATTTCATGATTTTTTTAAGAGGAATAAAATTGGGCATAAGTGATATACATGGCAGAGAAACAAAGGACTGCAGATGCTGGAATCTAGATGAAAAACACTGTGATGTTGGAGGAACTCAGCAGGCCAGGCAGCATCTATGGCAAAAAGCAGGCAGTCAACGTTTTGGGTCAGGAACCTTCTTCAGGACTGAAGATAGTAAGCACGGTAGTGTAGCGGTTAGTGTAACACTTTACAGTGCCAGCGACCCGGGTTCAATACCAGCTGCTGTCTGTAAGGAGTTTGTACCTTCTCCCAGTGTCTGCGTGGGTTTCCTCCGGGTGCTCCGGTTTCCTCCCACATTCCAAAGACATACAGGTTAGGAAGTTGTGGGCATGCTATGTTGGTGCCGGAAGCGTGGCGACACTTGCGGGCTGCCCCCAGAACACTACGCAAAAGATTCATTCCACTGTGTGTTTTGATGTACATGTGACTAATAAAGATATCTTATCTTATCTTAAAGCCAGAAAAGGGTGCTGTCAGGTCAGGCTGCAAATGCAACCAATGCGGAGGATGATGAGGACAAAGCTGCAAAAGTTATTCAGAGCAACTATCGTGGGCACCGAGAGAGAAAACACCTGGAGCGTGAGGGAAAGCTTCCTGATCGAGGAAAAAATATTGGAAATTCTGCACAGCAAAGTCAAGAAAAAGTACAAGCTATGAACAGAGAGGGGAATGGACTACAAGGGAACAAGGTGCCAGGTAAAACCACTGAAAGAGGAAAAGCTATCAACGAACCACATCAGCCACAAAAGGAAATTCTTGCCAGTGAAGAGTCAGAAAAGGGGTCCACTGTACAGCCAGGCACTGCCAAAGGGGATAAAGAGCAAGCAGCGGTGAAAATTCAAAGTAATTACAGAGGCTTTAAGGAAAGAAAACAAATTCAAGAATGTACTGAAAGGGAAGGAGAAATGTTTGCAAACTTTTCAAAGGAGGTAAGTGATATCAAGCATTTTGCTCTTTCTCCTAAATGGGACATTGACTTTTGAAATTTAGATCAGCCACTGGAAGTGATGGCAGACTACTCTCTAAGATGCAAAGAACTTATGCTTTGTAAAGAACATTGGGATTGACATCAAACAAGAATACCCTAAACCTCTTTATCTGAACTCATCATGTCATAAACAATTGCTTGTCACCCTCAAAATAGTAAATAGCAGCAATTTAACTATAAAAGTGGATGTAAGAATAACTATAGATAGGGGTCATTGAAAAAATGAACAGAGACAATTCTATGATGTCACAATCATTTGGCTTGATTATAAATCAATGGCTGTGATCAATGTGAGAGGCTGATAAAATTTAGTGAGATGTACTTAGGATTGGTCTCTGTGATAGTTAGAAAATAGTATCATTAGATCATCAATCCACACAAAGCTAACATGCCTACATAGAGAAACATTTATTAACTTATATGGACTCATCTTTTTGAGCTGGTGCAAGTGAATAGGTTGCTTCATTTGCCTCTAGGAGGTTAATATTTACCTCTTGAGAAATTCAGAGTGATGAAATTCCATTTGTACAAAAATCCTGCCTGGTTTCTTCTTGGTTTCCTCTAAAAGAAAAAAATGAAACAAATGCTAGATATTATCAGAACAAACTCACCCATATGTTACTAATTGCCATATACTCAGCAGCTTGTGAAATATGACTTTGCATTAACTTAATTGCCACTATCTGTACTACTTTTCTAAACCAGCACTGTAGCGTAGAGGTTAGCTCGACGCTATTACAGTGCCAGCGATCGGGGTTCGATTCCCGTTGCTGTCTGTAAGGAGTTTGTACGTTCTCCCGTGTCTGCGTGGGTTTCCTCCGGGTGCTCCGGTTTCCTCCCACATTCCAAAGACGTACGGGTAGGTTAATTTGGGTTTAAAATGGGCGGCACGGACTCGTTGGGCCGGAAGGGCCTGTTACCACGCTGTAAATAGAATTTAAAAAAAATTCATTCATATCTTCAATTAGTTAATTATCCTGATCTATCTTTCATATAGTAAGGGAATATTTTAAATTGTAATCGAAGGTGTTATGTCAGAACAGCTGTTTTTTTTCTGAATCATATCCAATCAACATTTTAAAAATATAAACAGAAAATGCTGGAAGCACTCAGCAGGTCAGGCAACATCTGTAGAAAGAGAAATAGTAAATCTTGCAGGTCGAAGACCTTTTATCAGAACCTGCTGAGTTTTTTTTTAACATTTTCTGTTTTTAATTCAGATTTCTAGCATCTTCATTTTTGATTTTCATTTTAAAACCTATTTATCATTTGTTTTTATTATCAGATAGCAAAACGTTCTGATGAATTCTTGATTGCCCAGAAGAAGCTGAATGATGTCATTTCCTCACACTATCTGACGTCTAAGACCCAAGATCTACAACTTGTGAATAAGCAATCAAATGGGAGTCCTTTGTCACAGCAGTCTCAGCCAGGTTTGTTTATGCTGTCTGTGCCATTCCCTTACAGCAATACGATGTTTAGAATGAAATCAGAACCCAAAGAAACAGGAATTTACACTTCTATTTGGCCTTTTCTGTATCAAAATGCCTGAAGACATATGACAAAGGTTGGAGTGGAAAGATATGGGGAGGCAGAGCAGATGAAAAAAGTGAATTTGGAAAGGCTTTCAGAGATGGTGAGAGACTGAGCAAAGTGGAAATGTCTGGCAAGAAAATTCCAGGGTGCATTCAGTGGTGGAGCATGAAGTGCTGTAGTATCATAGTTCCAGAAACCCAAGTTTGATTCCAACCTGCAATGCTGTCTGCATGGAGTTTGCATGTTCTCCCTGTGACCATGTGGGTTTCCCTGAGATGCTCTGGTTTCCTCTCACATCCCAAGACATACCGTTGTTAGGTTAAATGGCTACTATAATTTCTCCCTAGGCAGAGGTAACTACTGGGAGAATCAATGTGGAATTGATTGACATGTGAGACAGAATAGTTTACAGGAAAGTAAGTGAGGGAATGGGGATGCTCTGAGAGCTAGCATGTCTCAATGGCCCAAATGGCCTCCTTCAATGTGGTAAGAAACTATGAAAAATTATATGAAGCTGGTGAAATGGAGGGAGCAGAGAGCTGCATAAAAGGACATGAAACTGGAATAACATAGTGCTAGGGACCAGCATGGCACTGAAGGAATCTGAAAATCACTGTCAGGGTTAGTGACAGAATCCAGAGACTGAATATTCCAGAACAGGGAACTACCATAAAACATAGAACATCGAACAGTACAGCACAGGAACAGGCCCCTTTGCCCACAGTATCTGTGTTGACCATGATGCCAACTTAAACTGCACATCTGCCTACAAATTCTCTATATCCCTTCATTCCCTACCTGTTTATGTGTCTGTCTGAAGGCCTTTCTCGCATTATGATCATATCTGCTTCCATTACTTCCCCTGGCAGTGTGTTCCAGGCAACCACCACTCTCTGTGTGTAAAAAAAAACAACGAGCTTCGTAAATTTCTCCCTCTCACTTTAAAGCAATGCCCTCCAGTATTTGACATTTTCACCCTAGAAAAAAGACTCTGACATTGTATCCTATCTATGCCTCTCATAATTTTATAAACTTCTATCAGGTCACCCCTCAGCCTCCAATGCTCCAAAGAAAATAATCCAAGTTTGTGCAACTCTTCTTATAGCTAATATACTCCAAACCAGACAACATCTTGGTGAAACAGTTCTACACCTTCTCCAAAGCCTCCACCTCCTTCCTGTAGTAATGAGATAAGATATCTTTATTAGTCATCTGTACATTGAAACTCACAGTGAAATGCATCTTTTACGTAGAGTGTTCTGGGGGCAGCCCGCAAATGTTACCATGCTTCCGGTGCCATCATAGCATGCCCACAACTTCCTAACCCGTATGCCTTTGGAATGTGGGAGGAAACTGGAGCACCCGGAGGAAACCCACACAGACACACGGGGAGAATGTACAAACTCCTTACAGACAGTGGCCGGAATTGAACCCGGGTCACTGGCACTGTAATAGCGTTACACTAACCACTACACTACCGTGCCTGCCCTGGGGCACCGACCAGAACTGCACACAATACTCCAAATGTGGCCAAACCAACATTTTATATCGCTGCAACATGATTTTCGGACTTTTATACTCAGCACCCTGTATAATGAAGGCAGGCAGGCCAGATGTCTTCTTTACCATCCAATCTACTTATGTTGCATTTTCAGGGAGCTATGGACTTGCACCTCAAGATTGGAATTAGAATTGGTTTATTATTGTCACTTGTACGGAGGTACAGTGAAAAACTTGTCTTGCATACCGTTCATACAGATCAATTCATTACACAGTACATTGAGGTTGTACAAGGTAAAATAAGACCGAATGGAGGATAAAGTGTCACAGCTACAGAGAAAGTGCAGTGCATGCTGACAATAAGGTCCAAGGTCATAATGAGGTAGATTGTGAGGTCAAGAGTCCATCTTATCTTACTAGAGAACCATTCAATAGTCTTATAACAGTGGGATAGAAGCTGCCCTTGAGCCTGGTGGTATGTGCTTTCAGGCTTTTGTATCTTCTGCCTGATGGGAGGGGGGAGAAGAGAGAATACCCCAGGTGGTTGCCGTCTTTGATTATGTTGGCTGCTTTACTGAGGCAGTGAGAAGTGTAGACAGAGTCCATGGAGGGGAGGCTAGTTTCTGTGATGTGTTGGGCTATGTCCACAACTCTCTGCAGTTTCTCGCAGTCACGGGCAGAGCAGTTGCCATACCGAGCCACGATGCATCCAGATAGGATGCTTTCTATGGTGTATCGATAAAAATTGGTGCGTGTCAAGGGGAACATGCCAAATTTCTTTAGCCTTCTGAGGAAGTAGAGATGCTTGTGAGCTTTCTTGACATGGCGTCTATGTAGTTGGCCGTGGCAATCCCTCTGTACATCAATGCTCTTAAAGGTCGTGCCATTTACTACAAACTTTCCTCTTACATTTGACCTCCCAAAGTGCAACACCTCACACTTCTCTGGATTTAACTCCATCTGCCATTTCTCTGCCCACATTTCCAACTGGTCTATATCCTGCTAAGCCCTTTGACAACCTGCCTCACTATGCACAGCTCTGCCATTTTTGTGTCATCTGCAAATTTATTGACCAGTCCACCTAGATTTTCATCCACATCATTTCATTTAGGTCCCCCACTGATCCTTGCTGAATTCCCTCAACATTTTCTGCAGAATGGAATTAAAAATAGGAGTTACCTTTAATGTTTATTTGATATAGAAAATATTCTTACATCTTTATTTTCAGTGCATCTGAACAAAAAGTGGGAAATAGCTGATTTCTTCAAAATTTAAACTGAGTAGTTTCTAGTAAATCGAAGCACATCTCACATCCATTCTGTTGGAAAATTCCTCAGTCTATTTTTCTTTCAGAGGGAGGCTTCTAGAACAAATATGCATTTAAACAATGCTCCAAAAGCTTTAGGCGTGTTCGAATGCCAAAAATTCATTCTGACTTTTAGAACATATGTTAGAAGACGTGAACCCAAATATTGACAATGGCAAGTTTTGACAGATAGAAAATAGTTTCAATTACCTGTTACTATGGTCCTTATGCATTTTTCTTTTGACAAAGCACCCACTTAGTATTCAATCTGATTGACATGTCTTGTTTCCAATGAAGCTGGGTGCCACAGAAGAGGCCCATGCTACTGGGGTTTGGGATGTACATGGTGGGGGGTCACAAGGGGGAGGCCCAATCCCCACCCGAGTGAAGTAGAGCTATTGGATGAGAGGAGGGTCAGATGAAGGTGTGTGGAGAACAGACACATGTAAGCCTGAAGTAAGGACTCTTGCCCTTCCTGGCCTGTGAACAACTCCATTACAATTCACCTTCTCCTAAACCTTTCCTCATTTTTCCAGAGCAGCCACATATTCTTTGCTTTGGGAAAGATTTAAAAGACTCTGTGACTCAGTTGCTGTCTGAGCTGACAGCTGTGTCACACTCTGCTCGCTGGGAAGTGGTTCAACACAGATAAAGTGTTCTCTCCATGGACCAAAGATGAGGGAAACGAGGTGGGGGACAGACAAAAGAGAGATGGAGGGAGTGGTGGGGCGAGGGGGAAATTGGGATGAGAGGGAAATTGGGATGCGAGGTAAGTAAAATTGCACAGTTAATAGGGACCATTTTGCTGTGAAATGGGCCAATCAAGCCCTAGCATGCAATCGGACCAATGCGTCAATGATCACTGGAGTCAAAGATCACAGCACCCAGCTCACAGATGCTGTCATCTTTGTCAGTGTTGCCTGACTGCTTAAGGCAGCGCATTAAAACCAATAATGTGGAGTCAGTGGAAATAAAATGATGTTCCAGGAGGAACCTTTTAAATCATGTCTGATTCCAAAATTACTACATGATTCACTGCTTGTTTAACTGTAAGTTAACAACAAAATTAGTAGATTGCAATTTTTTGATCCAATTTCTGTTGGTAAATCAGAAATACCCACTGGACATGTTGATAGCAATATCACGTGCTGAAGATGAGATGACATCCACATCAGGGTGAACCACAGCAGGAAGTGACTGGTCCAACTTCCTAATGGGCAAGACTTCAGAAAGATATGGGCAGAAATATTCAAAACACAAACAAAACAATTCTTTTTACGTGCTTCGCAAGTAAAGAGAAAGGTCCAAATGTTTCATTCTATTCCAATTTTGAGGCAAATGTTTTAACTTTCATTATATCATTTAAAACCCTTTAGTATGTTTTTGTTTCTTTCCTCTTTATTATCAGCAAAAACCTAAAGATAGCAAAAAAGCAGGTGCTAGCTACGGTTAAGTGACACCCTAAAGATCTGTTAAATCAAGCAATTCTGGTGTAATCTGCATAATGTGCAAGCACTGAGACATCCCGAAATAGGTGGTAATAGAGTTGCTAATTTAAGCAGCAAGAAACAGAGCAAACTGAAACTCTATATGGAAAAAGTACATATAAAGGCAGACAGATATGCAGATGTCCTCTCGTGACCATTTCATTTCTAACTGTCAACAGGACAGCAATTGTCTTGACTTCTCCACTCCCTTCACTCACTCAACCTCACCCCCTCTGACCCTCACAGATTTTCAGACAACCCAGTTCCATTAGCTGTAATAATTTCTTAGTGCATGTTTGTGAAATGAAGATCTATGGGCTAAGCTGCAGCCCCATGAGAGGAAGTGTGTTACATCAGCAATTAATGCAGGTTTGATGAAATATCCTGCTGTCACAAAGCTCTATTGTGTGTGAGGCATGAGATGTTATATGGCTTTTATAGTTCTACCATTGCAGGGCATCAGGGTCCGGATCTAGTGGTGGAGGGAGGGGTGAGCCAGGATTGGGATCTAAATTGGGTCTCAAGGAAATCTACAACAGGGGAAAGAACATAACTTGAGAAATAAAGGACTGCAGATGCTGGAATCTAGATGAAAAACACTATGATGCTGGAGGAACTCAGCAGGCCAGGCAGCATCCTGAAGAAGGGTCCTGACCCGAAACGTTGACAGCCTGCTTTTCTCTGTGGATGCTGCCTGGCCTGCTGAGTTACTCCAGCATCATAAAGAACATAACTCAATGGGAACTCCCAGCAAGTGCTTCCAAGCACCAGACCACAACGTGTCAGACCTGGTCCTGCAGGACCCTTAAAGGGTTGCTTAAGCTGGCCTCACATTCATTGCCATGGCTGCTTCACATGCATGGCCAGCACCCTTCCCTGGGTCATGCAGCTGAGAATGAATTCCATGTGTAAAACTGGGCATTGCTGTTCATGTCTGTGCCTTTGTGAGTGAAGGCACTCTAAATGGAGGACCTGGGAGCAAACTGCTACTGATCATCTAAGAAGCATGGACTGATCAATTATCCAAATAAATTCTTAAATGCTCACTGTGCGGTAGGCTACACCAAAGGTACTATAGTTTATTTATGAAAATTTTAAGTGAGTAATATGATCAGAGGGATATATAAGATTGTGCTGAAGCAATCAAGATAGTCTACAAGATTGTGCATTACAATGTCATCTCAGCTTTCCCATTGGCAAAGGTTCATCTTTACAACCAAGGCATTAATCATAACATGCCTGAGCTAAATCAATCTTCCACCAACAATATAGGTCACATCTTCATGTTTATAATTACCATGTCACTGTGAATAATAGTTGTCAAAATATGTCTCAACTCTCCTCTGTTCACTAAATGTAGTTTGTTGTCTCATTACCGCACAGATGTCTGTGTTCTCCATGTGAGCAGTTCCCTGATATGGCTGTTAAAGTATATAATGCAAGAAGGTAGCACGGTAGCATAGCAGTCAGCATATTGCTATTACAGCACCAGCAATCGGAGTTCAATTCCCACCGCTGTCTGTAAGAAGCTTGTACATTCTCCCCGTGACTGCGTAGGTTTCCTCCGGGTGCTCCAGTTTCCTCCTACATTCCAAAGATGTACGGGTTAGTACGTTAAAATGGGTGTAATTGGGCTCCTTGGGCCGGAAGGGCCTGTTACCATGCTGTATAAATAAAGTTTTATGAAGTTTTAAATAGAAGCAGCAATGGGGCACTTAGCCCCTTGTGCTTGATCCACCATTCAATAAGATCATGAGGTCTTTTACTTCAGTGACACTTTCTTGTACTATCTCCATATCCCTTGATTCCCTTAATATCCAAAAATATGCTGCTCTCCACCTTGAGTATACTTAGCTTCCAAATCCCACTTGGGTAAAGAATTCCATAGATTCACTATCCTCTAGGCAAAGAAGTTTCTTCTCATTCTGGTTCTGTATGTCTGACCATACAGAAGTGCCAGTCTCTCCTCCAACTGGAAGTTTTGAAAAGCATGAGTTGGTACATCCTTGGAATCATGAGCTACCCAAGCTTCCTGCTGGCCCATCCTTGAAACCCAGTCTCACCTGAATGAGAAATATAGAAAATAAGAGCAAGAGTCAGCCATTTAATGTGGTCATGACCGAACATCCAAATTCAGTACCCTGAAGTTGGCTCTGTCCTGGCTGAGCAATGTAAGTCACAGAGAAATGCTTTGAGACTGAGATAACTCACTCCCTCGGGCTGAGCCTGCTGCAGGATCTGTAAAAGAAGTTGACCTTTTATGAATGTTTATGAATGTTATAGGTATTTAACATTAAAAATTAAGCTTTTTTAAAAATTAAAATATACTAATAAATGAAACCAAGTACTTTTTAAAAAAAAATTGATAACATTTGAAAACAAGTACAGTAACTGAATTAAATGAAAATAATGCAACTTACCAGATACACTCTTTCTCACAGCTCTTCCCCTCCCTTGAAATGAATGGAGTTGCTGAACCTGGGCTAGGTCTAAACTGGCAGAGGTTTAGTGGGTAGATTTGCCCATGTAACTGCTGTGCTACTGCAGGCCGCTGGAGCCATCACTGGATCCTATGATGTGTCCAATGTTAGAATGAAGTTGGAGTGACAAAGGTGATCAGCCTTTGCGTTCTGCATTCATGTACACCAGTGTAGGAAACCCATGCCTCCTGACAGTTATGGGGATAAATGCTGGCAGTTTCACCAAGAAGTGACTACTTTCTTTTCAGGAAATTTCAGACCTTTATATTTCGGAACACAATTTGACTGTCAGAGATGTCATAGCTCACTCCAGTTCTGAGCTCCGACTAACAACCTTACACTTGCATCAGTCACTATGGTGACTGGACTGTGATTGGCAGAAAACGCCCTGGCTGTTTTTTTTATCCTGTCTGTACCTTAAGGGTAGTACGTCAAATTGAAGCATCAGTTCACTGCTGGCCCATCTAAGATCAAGTCATTGAGCATGGATCAGTGATTATAGCACTGACCTGAAAACAGTCTCTGGGGCTTCCACTCAGAAAAATGAACTTACGAGCTTATACCTCGATTTGGAAGAGTTCTGGGAAGTAAAGCTACTGTTTATTCCGATTTGTAAAGGTGTTGCAGAATGAATTTACATCCTAGACATTGAAAGCTCTGGATTACATAGTTCTACCCTTCTGAGGAAATCTGATTTTCATTGTTGGTAGTGTTACCTTAGCCTTTACACCCCAGGCTTTGGAATTTCTTCCATTAACTTTTCCACCTTGTTACCTCTTTCCCCGCTTAAGATACTCCTAAACATAGCTCTTTATAAATTTTTTTGGCTCACCTGTACCAATACCATTGCATCTATCTAGTTTTCAAATTTAGTTTGATAACACTGAACTACCTTGTGGTGTTTCACTATATTAAAGGTGCTATAATAAATGCAAGTAGTTCCTGTTGGAAAGGATTCCAGTGCAAGTGCATCATATGGAGAAATCCATCAACAAGCTCTTGCCAGTGGAAAGGCTCTTGGCCTCTGTCATACGCAAAATATCACAGATCCCCGAGGCTGCAGGGAGGGAATCAAAAATTAAATTCCTTCTGAGCCATCTGTTTTCCTTTCCAATTTGTGCTTTCAATGACATGACACAAGCCATTTATTTCAAACAATGACAGTTTGAAGGGACATTACAGAATAACAGCCAAGAGAATGAGATTCCTCTGAACTATACAAGTAGTATGTTAATATTGAGTTTGCAGTTCTTGTGATTTTTTTTTGCGTAAGTAATCACGGGAAGTATTTAAATTTATTCTGTGTTTTCTGAAAGAATGCACCAAAAATATATCTACCTGGTAAATTAAGGAGCATCGGCAGGAATGTTTCTCACTGAGTAAATCAGCCTGTTAACCAGTACAGTTAGTACACAGTGGGAGATAATGCCACTAAGCAGTATTTGTAAGAAAACTGAAGAAAAGCATAGAAAAGTTGAGCAGCTTCTACAAATCAAGACCTTATGAATGTAGTAGAAAGAACAAAGGTCCAAGAAAGTGTTCTCCATGGGAAGGTCCTCAGTATAACATTATGGCCAAAGACCAAATATGAGAAAATTTGCACACTTACCTTTCATTACTGCTTAACAAAGACATAGTTAAATGATTAATGAGATTAATCTAGTTTGGAGCACGACAAATTTTATCAATTTGTACTTCATTAATGCTAATGTCAAATAGTACTTTGCTGCATAGAAAAATTGTATTGTTTCAGGGCACGTAGATAAAATTTATGTGCCGATGTGATATGGAAATGGATAGGAATTACTCTTTCATCTGTTGTTTTAAAGGGAGTGAAAACCATTTTTCAGTATGTTTGAGATGACTTGCAGTGCAATTATGTTTGAAACAAAATGCACTGAAACAACTCTATTCAGAATGAGGGTCAGTTCCAGAATAAAGTCTTCTGAAATGTTCATATTTGACATTCTTTTGACATTCCCAGGAGACCATTTTGAAACCAGTGTACTACCATTCTGGCATGGGGCAGTGAATTTTCAGCCACCAAGCCTTTATTACAGTTCAAGTGTTACGGTATTCGAATTCATACACCAGTTGGTAAAAAGTATTTCATTGTTTTCAATTTACCTACTGGCATAAATTGCACCAATTGATGCTGACTTTTAATAAAAAATAAGACATAGCCCTTTTGCTGTTCTCCCTAAAGACTTAGTTTTATGAATTCACTGTCACAATGTTTTTGACTAGATTTTGCAGCTTTAAATTTAGATTAGTTTGACTTTCTTGACTGCCAAATGATTCATGCTAGCTGTTTACATAAATTAACAATTATAATTTCCCTTGTGCTTCTGCGGCTTTTCTTGCAAAATTTTGCGATGTACTGGTTAAATGTTCTTCAGTGTTCAGTAGAGCATTGATTCATACCCGACTAAGTCACAGAATAAGTTTGCACCTATTATTGGTAAGTGAAACTATTTACAACAAGCTTAGTGCTGTTCCAGATAATTAAAAATATTCAGAGAAATGCTCATCCTTCAGTCAACTCTAGTTCAGAAATCTCATGGAATAGCTTGTGTTTAGAGTGTAAGTTGATGGAAATATTTCCAGAGGATGAGATTTATTCATCTATCCATTAACTCATTTTTACAACTATCAGTGATAATCAGAAGAAATGCTTATTACAGGTGATGTAAAAATAAAATGACCTGATACAGATGGTAAAAGTCAAATCAGTGGGAGAGATGATTGTAAGTATTAATTTGTACTGGCAGCAGTATAGAAAGCTCTCAAAAACTTGATGGGAAAACTAAAAGGTCTAAATTATGCTTCCATCTGACAGCTGCAGTGGAGACAAATTTAGTTTGTAGAACAACAACAACTTGCATTTATATAGTTCTTTAAATGAGTAAAATGATCAAAATGCTTCACAGTAGTGATATCAATCCATCTTTGTCAATAAGGAATGTAGGTGTCTTGAAGTCTGATCAAAGAGATAGAGGTATTAGATGTAGCAATATTTAGAGAAGGAATTCCAAACTTCAGGACCCAGGCTCAGACAATGAGAGAGTATGTGACCACAAAAAGCAAAAGCAGGACAGTACTCAAGCTTGGAAGTTGGTGGTAAGTAACACTTGAGCAATACATGTGTGAAGAATGGTGAGTTCCACAGGAGAGGGTTTAACTCTTCCCTTGGCATTCAATATCATCATAGCATTGAATCCCCCAACTTCTATTTTCAACATTTGTGGATGCAAAAGTGGCCAAAATTGGAGGAGCACAGGGATCTTGATGGGCTGAAGAAGCTAAGCAGCAACAGAGAAAAGGAATGAATTTGAAATCACAGTTTTAACTGGACTGGGAGCTAGTGTGGGTCAGCAAGCACAGAAGAAAGGATGAATGGGGTATTTGATTTCCTATGGTGTTTTACGCAGGGTATGGAGACTGGGGTGTGGCCTTTGTGTAAAGTGGTGTTAATCTCTCCGCCATAGACAACCCTGGTCTTGGCTTCCCCTCCTTAAACCTATGCATTTTTTCAGCTTTTTTTCCTCTCTAAGAAGTTCCTATTAATTTGACCAAGATTTTGGTCAGCTATTCTAATATTGGTATTGGTATTGGTTTATTACTGTCACTTGTACCGAGGTACAGTGAAAATCTTGTCTCGCACATCAATCGTACAGGTCAATTCATTACACAGTGCAGTTACATTAAGTTAGTACAGAGTGCATTGAGGTAGTACAGGTAAAAACAATAACAGTAAGGTGTCACAGCTACAGAGAAAGTGCAGTGCAATAAGGTGCAAGGTCACAACAAGGTAGATCGTGAGGTCATAGTCCATCTCATTGTATAAAGGAACCTTTCAATAGTCTTATCACAGTGGGGTAGAAGCTGTCCTTAAGTCTGGTGGTACTTGCCCTCAGGCTCCTGTATCTTCTACCTGATGGAAGAGGAGAGAAGAGAGAATGACCCGAGTGTGTGGGGTCTTTGATTATGCTGGCTGCTACACCAAGGCAGTAAGGGGTAAAGACAAGGAGGGGAGGCTGGTTTCCGTGATGCACTGTGCAGTGTCCACAACTCTCTGCAGTTTCTTGCAGTCCTGGGCAGAGCAGTTGCTGTACCAAGCCATGGTGCATCAAGATAGGATGCTTTTTATGATGCATCAATTAAAAGTTGGTGAGTGTCAAAAGGGACAAACCAAATTTCTTTAGCCTCATGAGGAAGTAGAGGCGCTGGTGAGCTTTCTTGGCCATGGCATCTATGTGATTTGACCAGGACAGGCTATTGGTGATGTTCACTCCCAGGAACTTAAAGCTCTCAACCCTCTCGACCTGAACACTGTTGATGTAGACAGCTGCATGTACACCGCCCCTTTTCCTGAAGTCAATGACCAGCTCTTCTGTTCCATATTTCTTTATGGTTTCAAACCAGGTATTGTTACATAATACTTCTATAAATTTCCTTAGGTTATTGAAAGTCAGAGAGTCATAGAGCAAAATAGCATGGATACAGGCCATTCAGCCCAACCAGTCCATGCCGACCATGGTGCCCACCCAGCTGGTCCCAAATTCCTGTGTTCGGCCCATATCCGTCCAAGCCCTGCCCCTCCATGTTCCTATCCAAGTGCCCCTTAAATTATACTATTGTATCTACCTCAGCCACTTCCTGTGGCAGCTCATTCCATATACTTACCACACTCCGCGTGAAAAAGATGCCCTCAAGTCCCTTTAAAATTTTTCCCCTCTCACCCTAAATCTATGCCCTCTAGTTCTGGACTCCCCTACCCTGGAGAAAAGACTGTTACCAGCCACCTTATCTATGCCCCTCATAATTTTAAACACTTCTGTAAGACTGCCCCTCTTTCTCCTACGTTCCAAGGAATAAAGACCTAGCCTGGCCAACCCCTCCCTGTAACTCAGGCCCTCCAGTCCTGGCAACATCTTTGTAAATCTTTCCTGCACTCCTTCCAATTTAACCATGTCTTTCCTATAACAAGGGTGACCAAAACTATGCACAGTACTCCAAGTGCAGCCTCACCAATGACTTATACGACCGCAACATAATGTCCCAACTCCTATACTCACTGCCCTGACTGATAAAGACCAATGTGCTAAATGCCTTTTTCACCATCTTGTCTACTTATGACACTGCTTTCAATGAACTATGCATTTATACTCCCAGGTCCCTCTGTTCCATTACACTCCCTAGTGCCCTACCATTTATAGTATAAGTCTGACATTGGATTGACTTTCCAAAATGCATGACCACACACTATTGAAATCCATTTGCCACTCCTCGACTCACTTCCTTAATTGATCAAGATCGCCCTGTAATCTATAATGCCCTTCTTCACTATCTACAACTCCTCCTAATTTTGTGTCATCCACAAATGTGCTGATCAAGCTTTGTGCATTTGCATCCAAATCATCTATATAGATAATGAATAACAAGGGTCCCAACACCAACCCCTGTGGCACACCACTAGTTACTGGCCTTCCTTCTGAGCAGAACCCTTCAACCACCACCCTGTATTTAGCTTCATGCTGCATATAAGTGCCATGTAAATATAAGTTATTGTTGTTGAGAGAAAGGGGTGATGATTCAGATAATGCTGATGTAATTCGTTCTCTATTTTCAGTTAAGATGATCTAGTTAGGCCTTGTATTCATCAATTGTAATCAAGCAGTGCATCTTTGTATGGGTGCACACTGTACACCCATGCTGCTATGGTGATATAGGAAGTAACTATTCAGGGTGGCAGATGATGTGGAATCAAATGGTTACCTTTCACTAGACAGTTGAGCTAAATGAGCGTTGTTGGAGTAACAATCTTCCAGACCACTGCAATGTCTCCCATCATAATACTGTTGTACCTCAAGAAAAACCCTCATAGTTGAGTTCTCAGCCTCTGATATAGCCATAGAAACAAGGTACTGAGAATTTCAATGGTGGTGATTATAATCGCAATGAATGCCAAGGGGAAGAAGTTATGCCATCCTTTCTGGAGCTGCTTATGCTCCAGACTTGCTTTGTTCAAACTCTATATTCTGCATTGCTTTTCCCTTGTACTATCTCAACGTACTTATTGTGTTGGAATGATCTATATGGAATGCATGCAAAAAAAAGTTTTTTTTTACTGTACCCAGGTACATGTGACAATAATAAACAAATGCCAACCAATTACCAATTTCCAATCACTTGCCACTTAGTGCATGGCTTAAAGCTGTCCAGGTCTTGCCTTTTGCAACCAGCTATTTTCTTATTTCCTGAGCATTGACTATTTTGCCTTTGACTCCTCACTATCACCCAAGGTGATATGGTGTCCCCTCATAGCCACCATTTCTCTGCAGTGTATGATAAAATGAAACTGAAAGAATTTTCCTTTACCCAGTCCTTGAATATTTTTTTTCCTTTCACAGACTGGATTTCAACAAGAAAATCACTGGAAGTTATAATTTCTTGGGGAACTATAAAGCCTGATAAAATAAATAATCCTGTAAAGTTTCTAATCTCTGCATAATTTATTAATATTAAATCTTTTTATTCATTCTAATTATATTTTAACTGTTCCACTCAATTAGAAATAATGTAGAAAAGCAATATGTTTTCCCAACAGGAAACTTGTGTTATTGGATTTGTGTATTATTTGCCTTCTCCTACAGCCCCTCTGAAAGGCCGGGTGTTGCTGACACAAAACTTGATGAAGAAATGTAATAATTTAAGACCAATGTAGTTTTAAATTACCATCATCCGTCAAAGCTTCATTGTATCTGTTATAATTCCAATTATTAAAGGAAGCAATGATATTTGAATACAGCTAATAAATTTAGTGCAGACAATGAATCAGTAAATAGGGAGGGGGATGGAGGTGAGTGGGTAATTTTAATAGGACGCACAAGGATCTTTAGATGGACCTGGATAAATCAGTAAGTGGGAAAGATAACAGCTACTAAAATTAAAAATGAAAAAGTTAAAAAATGCTGTACATTTGAAGAATAAATGGGCAATATGCTTACTGCATGAAAGATAACAAACCACAGACTGATGTAGCTGAAGGTTCGCTCTGATAGTAGAACATAAACATAGAACACTACAGCACGTACAGGTCCCTTCGGCCACAATGTTGTGCCGACATTTTATCCCGCCTCCAGGATCTATCTAACCCTTCCCTCCCACATAGCCCCCTACTTTTCTATCAGTCATGTGTCTATCTAAGAATCTCTTAAATGTCCCTAATGTATCTGCCCCCACAACCTCTGCCAGCAGTGTGTTCCACGCACCCACCACTCTCTGTGTAAAAAAAAAAACTTACCCCTGACATCCCCTTTATACCTTCCTCCAATCACCTTAAAATTATGTCCCCTTGTGTTAGCCATTGTTGCCCTGGGAAAAAGTCTCTGACTGTCCACTCGATCTATACCTCTTATCATCTTGTACACCTCTATCAAGTCCCCTCTCATCCTCCTCCTCTCCAAAGAGAAAAGCCCTCACTCACTCAACCCATCCTCATAAGACATGCTCTCCAGTCTGCATTTTCTCAGGATTGAGGATGACTTGTTTCCACTCAGTCCTGTGGGTTCTGGCATAACTAAATAGGCTAATGTGACACCTGCAGATTTTCCCACAGGTGGGACAGGAAGTGCTTAGAGGAATGGTAATTGGGTGGGTGGTTTAGGAGGTGATACACTCTTTTTATGTTTTATGTGGGGCTTCTGTGTGGTCCCAATACATGGGATTGAGGTTGTTAGTCATCTCATCTGCTGACAGATTCCCAGACATCATTGGAGATGTTGCACTTTTTTCAAGGAGGCTTTGAGAATATCCTTTCATCTGCTCATCTGGTAATCTCTTCCTGTGAGAGAACTTTGAATAGAGAGACTGTTTTGGAAGTATGTTATTGGCTACGTAAGGAACTGACCAATGGAGCCAACTGGATGTAGTTACAGCCTCAACATTGGGCATGTTGTCTTGGGACAGAATGCTGCTCTTAGTTCATTTATCCCGCCAGTCAATTTGAAGGATTTTGAGGAGTCAGCAATAGGGGTACCTCGTCATTGATTTGTGGTGCTTTCTGTAGGTAGTCCAAGTCTCAGAAGCATACGAGAGAACAGCGATCATTGCTGCCAGTAGACTAACTTTGAGGTCTTGATCTTCAAAACCCCTTTACTCAGAAGGCTGCCTTTGGTGCACTGAAAACCAAAACTAAGTTCACTCCAATCTTGGTAGTCAATGTGCAGATGACACATGTCAACATGCATATTCAGAGGCCAATGTCAACTCATCATTGACTCATTCAGTGAAACATATGGCAACTCCAGAGACCCAGGTTCGATGCTGACCTTTGGTGCTCTATGTGTGGAGTTTGCACATCTTCCCTATGACCATATGGGTTTCCCTCCAGTGCCCTAGTTTCCTCCCTTGTGCCAAAAGCATACTGGCTAATTGTCTCCTATAAATTGCCCCTAATGTAAGTCGGAGGCAGGTGAACTGGGTGAAGGCATTGTGGTAAAGGTAAGGGTTGTGGAACAGCTGGATACTGCAGGATTTTCCATGTATCTCTTGGCACATGGTCATAAGATGGCATTGGCAAAGACTTGGGCAAGTGCTGAATATTTTATAATAAATTGTTTTCTCTGTTGATGATATTTATTGAATCTTTTATAATGAATTGCTTTATTTATTCATAACACATAAAACCAATGTTGTATGGCATGATACAATATTGTATAACTATCAACTTTATTGGTATTGGTTTATTATTGTCACTTGTACCGAGGTACAGTGAAAAACTTGTCTTGCATACTGTTCGTACAGATCAATTCATTACATAGTACAGATACATTGAGTTAGTACAGAGTGCATTGAGGTAGTACAGGTTAAAAAAATAACAGAGTACAGAGTGAAGTGTCACAGCTACAGGGAAGTGCATTGCAGGTAGACAATAAGGTGCAATGTCACAACAAGGTAGATTGTGAGGTCAAGAGTCCATCTCAATGTATAAGGGAACCGTTCAACAGTCTTATCACAGTGGGATAGAAGCTGTCCTTGAGCCCAGTGGTATGTGCCCTCAGGATCCTGTATCTTCTGCCTGATGGGAGAGGAGAGAACAGAGAATGACCCAGGTAGGTGGGGTCTTTGATTATACTGGCTGCTTCACCAAGGCAGCAAGAGGTATAGACAGAGTCCATGGAGAGGAGGCTGGTTTCCATGATGCACTGGACTGTGTCCACAACTCTCTGCAGTTTTTTGCGGTCCTGGCAGAGCAGTTGCCATACCAAGCCATGATACATCCAGGTAGGATGCTTTCTATGGTGCATCAATAAAAGTTGGTGAGTGTCAAAGGGGACATACCAAATTTCTTTAGCCTCCTGAGAAAGTAGAGGCAGTGGTGAGCTTTCTTGGCCATAGCGTCTACGTGGTTGGACCAGAACAGGCTGTTGGTGATGTTCACTGGTGGGACAGGAGATGTGCCGGTAGTACCTCGATAACACACTCTTGAGGTTGGCCTGGTTGAAGTCACCTGCAATGATAAAGAGGGCCTCAGGGTATCCTTTCTCAAGGTTGTGACCACAGAGTATAGCTCATTGAGTGCAGGCTTCATGTCCATCTGGGGTGGGATGTAGACTGCCATCAGGATAGCTGAAGTGAACTCCCATGGCAGGGAGAATGGTCGACACTTCACCGTTAGATATTCCAGGTTGGGTGAGCAGGAACTCATCAGGACTGTCACATCTGAACACCACGTTATTGATTAAGAAGCAGACCCCTCCGCCTGTAACTTTGCCCGAGGACGCTGTGCGGTCCATTCGATGCATTGAGAAGCCCTCAAGTTGAATGGCACAGTCAGGTTGAAGCAGGTGTAAGCCATGTTTCAGTGAGACATAGCACACAGAGGTCCCTCAGTTCTCTTTCTTGTCTGCAAGTAACTTTCTTTTGTACGTCAGCCAGCCTCGACCATATTCGACACGGCCATTATATAACTTGGAAAATCAAAATCAACAGAAGTAAGGTCATTTTAAATTAATAACATGTTCACAAACAAGTCATGTTTATCAAGCTCACTCAACAAAATGGTTTCCTTTCCCCTATTTATAGCACTTTTGTTATACTGGACTCAATCAATAATGGAACACTAAGCCAGGCCAGAGCTGAGATTCAGATACAGAACAGAGTGTCTGAATGAGCAAGGTGCAGGATGAAACTCAAAGGGGAATGGGACCAGAGAGGTCAGGAATGGGACCGGTTTCTAACAAGGAGAAGAGTAGTTCAAAGTTCAAAGTTGAGTTTATTGTCATATGCACAAGTACGTGTGCGCACAGGTGCAATGAAAAATTTAGCAGCATCACAGGCACATAGCATCATATATGCAGCATTCATAAGAAAAAAAACAAAAATGAAACATAAATAAAACACAGTTTTTACAAGAAAGAACACAATTAGAACAAAAACATGTCCATTTTAGTGCAAAGTGATTGAAGTGGTCATAGTGTTGCTCAACTCTGGTGATTAGGGTTGTGCCGGTTGGTTCAAGAACTGAATAGTTGAAAGGAAGTAGCTGTTCTTGAATCTGGTAGTGTGGGACTTCAGGCTTCTGTACCTCCTACCCAATGTGAGAAGATGGCATGGCCCGGATGTTGGGGTTTTTGATGATGAATGTTGTCTTCTTGAGGCAGTGCCTCCTGTAGATACTACCAATAGTGGGGAGGGATGAGCCTGCGATGTACTGGGCTGAGTCCACTAGTCTGTCCAGCTTCTTACGTTCCTGTGCATTAGAAGTGCCGTACCAGATCATGATGCAACCAGTCAGGATACTTTCAACAGTACATCTCTCGAAGTACTTGACTGATTTGGAGTAGTAAGCAATTCAAAATTTGGTCCTCAACTCCAGCTTCATTGTGAGGAACTTTAGTGATAACAAACTTTAAACTTATTAGGAAAACAATGTTTTCATCATGTCTGAAATAGATTTGCTCAGGAAAATTGTGTTAGGAAGTTAATTCTTTTCCAATTCTTTAGGTCCCAATAAAGTACGTGACCAGAAACAGCAAAGAACCCCCAGACGGACCCAACCACCGAAGACTGTAAATACACCTGAAAGCAGCACGTACTACAATATCATTCATGTAAGTCAATGACCAGCTCAGCTATGTGTTCAGATCTTGTTATTGTTAGGTTTTCCATTGAAATTATGGGCCATCATGATCATGGTGCAATTTGTTCATCTGGAGCTTTTTGGAGTTCCACACTTCAATCGCAAGCTCAAATGGCTGAACACTCATTAAGCAGCAGGAATGACACCTGCCAATGCAATTTAACCAGATCATTGGCAGGTTTGAATTCTTCAGGCTGTTCTGATGCTTTATGCAGTTGTTCCAGGTTTCAAAATAGTATGGCTGCTGCTAAAGTAGTTTTTGTTCATTTCAAGCCTGCAGCACAGATTTGTTTTTCCCAAACATGAGTGCCTTCCTCTGGAATTGAGCACAACTGGGAAATGAAGCAGAGAATTCTAAGAACAGGACAAGCAGTACAAGATGGAATATGGGAACAAGAAGGCCACTCTGTTAGCGGCCAAAACAAAGTGGTCTGTTCAGAGAAAGAACTGCTACCTGAACCTTACCGATGAGCAGTGTTTTGAAATGTTTGCGGTTGGCTAAGAAGGTTATGACTGAATTCTCTCAAGTGCTGCACCCACAACTCCAACCTCATGGAAGGGCATCCTTTACGTTGCTGGTGAGTTTTTAGGTAAATAGAGCTGTCAGATGTTATGGGTTTGTCCAGGCTGGTACTAGGGAGATGTGCAACATTTTGCAGTTTTCTTTTTGTGCACTTTTGCTTAAAGGAGCTCAGTGCAGCTCTCTATTTAAAGAGAGCAACTTAACTTAATTCCACCTCTTCTCATATAAAAGCAGATAAGAGAATATAAGGGTGAGTAAGGACTGTTTGGGAGACTCCTACCCAACTGTTGTTGATTCCTAAGGATCTCCTCACCTTCAGCAAATTATTGTATCTCCCCTTTAAAATATGCAGGATAACTTCAAGCAGTTTGACACTGTCTAAGACCAAGCAGCCAGCTTGATTGACATCCCATCAACTTCCCCAACATTATTTCCAGCCATCACCAGCACACAGTGTCTGTGGTGTGTTCCATTTACAAATTGCACTGCAGTTATTTGCCTAGGTTACTCCAACAGCATCTCCCAAACCCACTACCTCTACCACTGATAAGGACAAAGATGTCAGGCACATGGGAAGACTACCACTGGTAGGCTCCCTTTCAATTCACACCATCTTCGGAAATATATCACCAGTCCATCACCATTACCAGGTTTAAATCCTAGAACTAACTGTGTAACAGCACTGTGGGAGAGGACCTTCACTAGAAGGACAACAACAGTTCAAAGCCAAAGTTGAGTTTATTGCCATTTGCACAAGTCCATGCATACACAAGTGCAATGAAAAACTTACTCACAGCAGCATCACAGGAACATAGCATCATATAAGCAGCATTCACAAGAAAAACATAAATATAAATTTAATACATGAAAGAACACAGTTAGAACGAAAACAGTCCATTTTAGTGCAAAGTGATCAAAGTTTTCATCGTGTTGCTAAACTGTAATGATTAGGGTTTGGCCAGCTGGTTCCAGAACCAAATGGTTGAAGGGAAGTAGCTGTTCTTGAACCTGGTGGTGTGGGACTTCAGGCTTCTGCACCTACCTGATGGTAGCTACGAGGAGATGACATGGCACGGATGGTTGGGACATTTGATGGCGTTGCCTTCTTGAGGCAGCGCCTCATGTAGATACTACCGATGGTGAGGAGGGATGTGCCCGAGATGTATTGGGCTGAGTCCGCTACTCTCTGCAGTTTCTTACATTCCAGCGCATTCGAATTGCCGCACCAGACCATGATGCAACCAATCAGCAAACGTTCAACAGTACATCTGTAGAAATGTGTTATAGTGTTCAGTGATATGCCCAATTAGGTGGCTTAGTACCACCACAGAATCATAGGATCAATGATCTGGTCCCCAGTTTTTACTGTGGAGAAAATGATGAAAGCCTAGGAAATGGGAGAAATGAGTGGTGTTGTCTTGGACCACATACAAGTTAGCAGGGAGGAGGTATTTGAGGCCTTGAAGTGCATTAAGGTGAATAAATCCCAAGGGCATGACCTGTGCATTCACAGACCTTGTGGGAAGCTAGAGAAGAAATTGTGGAGGCCCTTGCAGAGATTCTTGCTTCACCTCTGGCCATGGGAGAGGACTGGAAAGTGGCTAATGTGGTACCATTGTTTAAGAGGATGGCAAAAACAAGCCAGGAAACTACAGGCCGATGAGTCTGACATTGGTGGTGGGTAAATTGCTGGAGGGGATTCTGAGGGACAGAATATATTACCATTTAGAGAGACAGGGTATGATTCAGGACAATCAGCACGGCTTTGTGCATGGGAAGTCATGTCTGACAAATCTCTTGGAGTTCTTCAAGGAGGTAACAAAGAGGGTAGATGAGGGTAGGGTAGTAGATGTTGTCTATATGGACTTTAGCAAGACCTTTGACAAAGTCCCTCACGGCAGGCTGGACTGGAAGGTTGATTCACATGGGATCTGGGGGAGATAGCAAATTAGATTCATAATTGTCTCAATGGTAGGAAGCAGAATGTGGTGGTCAAGGGTTGTTTGTCGGACTGGAGGCCGGTGTCTAATAGTGTGCCACAGGGGTCGGTGCTGGGATCTTCGTTGTTTGTAATGTATATAAACAACTTGGATGTGAATGTACAAGGCATGGTTAGTAAATGTGCGGATGATACTAAAATAGGTGATGTTGTAGATAGTGTAGAAGATTATGAAAAATTACAGGGAGATCTTGATCAGCTAGGTGCGTGGGCTGAGGATTGGCAAATGGCTTTCAATCCAGAAAAATGTGAGGTATTACATTTTGGGGGATCAAACCAGGGTAGGACAGATACAGTGAATGGTAGGGCACTGGGGAGTATTATGGAACAGAGAGACCTGAGAGTGGAAGTGTATAGTTCACTGAAAGCGGAGTCACAGGTAGATAGAGTGTTGGAGAAGACGTTTGGCATGCTGGCTTTCATTACTCAGAGTACTGAGTATAGGAGTTGGGAAGTTATACTGCAGTTATATAAGACATCTGTAAGGCTGCACTTGAAGAATTGTGCACAGATTTGGTGGCCCTGTTACAAGAAAGTTGTTATTAAACTAGAAAGAGTGCAGAAAAGATTTACCAGGATGTTGCCTGGACTTTAGGGCCTAAGTTACAAGGAGAGGTTGCATAGACTTGGACTTCATTCCCTGGAACATCGGAGATTGGAGGGTGACCTGATATAGGTATATAAGATCATGAGGGGCATAGACAGGGTGAAAGCACATAGTCTTCTTTCCAGGGAGGGGGTGCTAAAAAGAAGAGGGCTAAAAAGATCAGAGGCAGGAGATTTAAAAGGGAGACAGGGGCAGCTTCCTCACGCATTTTTGGAATGAGCTGCCAGAAATAGTGGTTGAGGTGGGCACATTAGCAACGTTTAAAAGCCATCTAGATAAGTACCTGGATAGAAGAGGTTTAGGGAATAATGGGCCAAATGCAGGCAGATGGGACTAGATCGCTGGGCAACACAGTTGGCATGGACGAGTTGGGCCGAAGGGCCTGTTTCCACGCTGTATGACTCTATGACTCCAAGGACCCCTGAAGGTGGTAGCACTGGTAGATAAAGTGTTGAAGAAGACATACAGAATACTTACCATCATTAGATGGGGCATAGAATATAAGAGCAGGGAGTTTACAGTACAACTTTACAAAACATTGAATAAGTCACAGCTGGAGCACTGAGCACAGTTCTGGTCACCACACTATAAGAATGCACTGGAGAAAGCGCAGAGGAGATTCACCAGAATGTTGCCTGGGATGGAGGGCTTCAGGTATGAGAAAGGACTGCATGGGCTGGGTCTGTTTTCCCTGGAGCAGAGGCTGAGGGGACACCTGATTGAAGTACACAAAATTTCTGAGGGGCTACAATAGATAGTAGGAAATTTTTCCTTATAACAGAGTTGTCTGAAACTAAAGGGTGTGTGTTTAGAGCAAGGGACGTGAGGGTTAGTGGGGATCTGAGGAGGAATTCATTTTCACCCAGATTGTGGTTGGAATATGGAACACACTGCCTGAGCAAGTACTCACAACATTTAAGAAATATTTAAACAAGCATTTGAATCGCAAAGTGGAGAAGGCGACAACCTAAGTGCTGCTAAATTAGTATGGATGGCTACCTGATGGTGGGCATGGACATGTTGGGCCAAAGGGCCCATTTCTGTGCTATATGACTCTATGCTTCCGGGACACCACCTTCTCAAGGGCATTTAGGGATGGGCAATAAATGCTGGCCCAGCCAGTGATGCCTAGATCTGAAAAATGATTTAACAAAAGCTCCCATCATGTTCTAAAAGTTGCTTACTTCAAATTTGAATATACACAATGACTAAGCATCTACAGCCCTCTGGGGCAGAGAATTCCAATGATCCATAATCCTCTGAGAAAAGACATCTCTCCTTATCCTTAGTCTCCATCACGTTAAGTCTTGATTCCCCCATAGATGCTGGGAATATAATTTGGAGGAGGCAGGGCATACAACAAGAATTGGGTGACGCAAAAAGTAAAACTGTTGAAGTGGCAATCTCCCTCGATTGTGCGAAAGACCCTGGTCATCTGATGCAAGATGCAAAGTCCGAGGTGCTAGCGGTGTTTTTGTATGTGGTGCGAGTATGGTCTATGTCCTGTTCTTGAACTGCAGCAGTCACTCAGGCTGCCTTTCACTTTGTGTGGAGGTCAAAAGTGGATGGTCTCCATAGAGACGACGAACAAGTTGCCAGAGGAAGAAAGAAAGCAGCATCCTTGTTAAGGTGGCTACCTTAGTGTGTGGTCGCATCAACCTGTGCAAAAACCCAGAGTACACAAGCTCCTAGTGTCTCTCTGTGCTAAGGTTTTATCTGCACCCACTGTTGCAAAGGATGGGCCTAGCAACGTTCCTATGCAACTTTCCTTTCAGAAGGACTGCACCATTTCCCCTGTCACTCACAGAAAAATTTATGCGGAAGGGCATCTTTGACAGTAAGTCAATCAGGCAGTGGTCTACACAGACCACCTTCAGAGCCCTGCAGGTAAAGGGGATGGTGAATCCTGTCAGATGGTCTCAAGCAAACTGTGAAATCTTTCAAACAAGCACCAGGAACTTCCTTGGCTGAGGAGGGCCAAGATCCTTCGTGCACAGCTGATGTCTCAGGACCACCATACACTACTTCTGAGACAGCTGTGGTAGGGCTGGAGGCACCCTTCACCTAATTGTGGAATGTGCCATTGCCAAGAAGGTCCAAAAAATGATGCATAACGTGGTTTTTGTCAGATGCATCCCGAACAGGATTCTGTGCTCGACTGGCACAGGGGAAAACACTGGGGCAAACAGCAACGGGTCCTGGAAGTAATCAACTTGATGAAACTGTGGTCTGCCAGACACTTATTGATCTGTCTGTGACATAAAGTTTCTGACTGGCACGCTGTAGGGTCCAGGTCTACACACTGAGGGCCACACTGTAGCTTGGTGCAACTGCCGCAAGGCTCTGTGAGCCAAGGCCACTCTGTAAGGTACATTGAGGGGTCGATAACCATTTTGGACATGGAAACCATATAAAGCAGGTTTGGACATGGAAATTATATGAAAAGAAACTGATGCCATGCTGACATAAGATTGATCTTACAGGTAAATGGAATGCTGAGTTTTCTACTGTGAAAGGTGACATATGAATATACTGTATTATATATTTGCAATGTTTTTAATTAAACTATATTCTTGGTGAAAAGAAATCTGTTTTTACAAGACTGCCTGTGGGCCGTAAGGAGAAGCAGCATTTCCTCCAGGCCAACAAGCCACCCAGGAGACGAACTCCATCCAGCAGAATCTCCTTGCCCTTTGAACACCTGTCCCCACCCCTCATCCCACTGTTGACTCTGCAAGCACTATCAGTATCCCAGCCGATGTTGAAACCACTGGCCCTGGAAACTTTTCCCCTCAGCTGGAACCAAACCATGGATTTGGGTATAGATGTAAATTATTTGGAGAGGGTTAGAAGGAAGATTGAGATTTTTTTCTATGCGGAGTGTGTAAGAGGTCTTGGAACTCACTGCCTGAACTGCAAAAACATAGTATCTGGATGTGCATTTGACCTACAGAGTAACAAATCAGGTGCTCTAAGGTAGAAGTTAGAGAGCTCCTTTTTGCCTGGCGTGGATGTAGTGGCAAGAATGACTTTCTGTATGATGCCATCAACCATCCATTCCTACTATATGCACAACCCCATGCAAACCAGACCTCCCCTTTATGATGACCATATCCCACCTGATCCTGAAATCCTATGACCCAATTATGCCACTACTTGCTCTTTCACTACCAATTTGCTTATATTTTCTTTTAGGCTTCGGCTTTACGAAGTAGGTTGCTTACTTAAAAGGCCTTCAACCTGTCAATTAGACTGACAGTGGGTGGGAAATCCATTTATGGAGTCCTGGAGTTAAGTTTGCAGGATATTTGAAAAACCCATTTGTCTGCATGTCCTAGCCTTGCACAGCCACAATCTTATGCACAGAAGTTGCCTCCCAGATAAAATCCAGGGCATGATTCTGAATTTGGCCTCAAGTTCAACATGACTCAAATTGAAAGAAGTTAAGATTTAAATGCCCATGTCCTTTACTGCGCTGTTTATCATTGTCAGCTGTGCAGCCAATACGGTGCCTCGAGAATATGCAACAAAATTATAAATTTCCGCTGTGTCAAAGATGTATTTACCATCTAAATGTATCTACAAACCCCATACTGACTATCTAAGCTATTGGCAAGAACCAAGGTTTAATTTCATTGAATACAAAATATGTGCTCAAAGCATGTAAAGTCACTTTAACTCTGCTCTTCAACCTGACGGCTTCTCAATTCATCGAATGGACCGTACAGACTCCTCAGGCAAAGTTAAAGGCAGAGGGGTCTGCTTCTTAATCAATAAGATAAGATCTTTATTAGTCACATGTACATCGAAACACACAGTGAAATACATCTTTTGCGTAGTGATTTTGGGGGCAGCCCGCAAGTGTCGCCTCGCTTCCAGCACCAACATAGCATGCCCATAACTTCCTAACCTGTACGTCTTTGGAATGTGGAAGGAAACCGGAGCACCCGGAGGAAACCCACACAGACACGGGGAGAACATACAAACTCCTTACAGACAGTGGCCGGATTTGAACCCGGGTCGCTGGCGCTGTAAAGCATTGTGCTAACCACTATGCTACCATGCCGTCCACTTGTGGTCAACTTGTGGTTCTCAGACGTGACGGTCCTGGCGAGCTTCTGCTCACCCAGCCTGGAATATCTAATGGTGAAGTGTTGACCATTCTATCTGCCAAGAGAGTTTGCTTCAGCTATCCTGATGACAGTCTACATTCCACCACAGAAGGACATGAAGCCTGCACTCAATGAGCTATACTCTGTGGTCAACAACCTTGAGACAGGATGCCCTGAGACCTTCTTCATCATGGCAGGGGACTTCAATCAGGCCAACCTCAAGAGTGTGTTACCGAAATACTATCAGCACATCTCCTGCTCCACCAGGGGCCCCAACACCCTTGACCACTGCTATACAACCATCAAAGGTGCCTTCCGAGCCACCCCTTGTCCTCACTTTGGGAAATCAGACCACCGGGCTGTGCTCCTTCTCCCTGCATATAAACAGAAACTGAAATGGGAGGATCCGGTATGGAGAGTCGTGCAGTGCTGGTCTGAGGAAGCAGATGAACTCCTACGTGACTGCTTTGAGACAGTGGACTGGTCCATGTTCAAAGACTCAGCTGCCAGCCTTGATGAGTACGTCACCACCATCACAGACTTTATCAGCAAGTGTGTGGCGGACTGTGTACCAAAGAAGACAGGTGTTCCCAAACAGGAAACCATGGATGAACCGGGAGATCCACTCCCTACTGAAGGCAAGGACTGCTGCACACAAATCTGGTGATCCTGCTCTGTACAAGAAATCGAGGTATGACCTTTGGAAAGCTATCAGGGATGCCAAGAGGCAATACCAACTCAAAATAGAGTCCCTGACCAGCCGCCAGTTTTGGCAGGGCTTACATGCTATAACAGGCTACAAGACAAAGTCGGGCTGCATAGCTAACTTCAGCGCATCCCTTCCGGATGAACTTAACGCATTCTATGCACGTTTTGAACAAAAGGGAAGTGGATTGTCACCATCCACCCTGACAGCCACCAATGCAGCTGAACCTGTGATCACAGTGGAGGACGTAAGATCAGTCTTCCGGAGAGTGAACACGAGGAAAGCACCTGGCCCAGATGGTGTCCCGGGCCGCGTGCTCAGATCTTGTGCTGATCAGCTGGCAGAAGTATTTGAGGACATATTCAACCTCTCCCTGCTTCAATCTCAGGTTCCCTCCCGTTTTAAGAAGACCACTATCATCCCGGTACCAAAGAAAAGCAAGGTAACATGCGTCAATAACTACCGACCAGTGGCTCTGACATCCACCAACATGAAGTGCTTTGAGAGGTTGGTCATGGCACGCATCAACTCCAGCCTACCAGACAACCTGGACTCATTGCAATTCGCCTATCAGCGAAACAGGTCTACAGCGGATGCCATCTCCCTGGCCTTACACTCAGCTCTGGAGCAACTGGACAGTAAAGGCACATATGTTAGACTATTGTTTATTGACTACAGCTCTGCCTTCAATGCAATTATTCCAAGCAAGCTTGTCACCAAACTCCGAGACCTAGGACTCAACACCTCCCTCTGTAACTGGATCCTTGACTTTCTAACAAACAGACCGCAATCAGTGAGGATAGGCAGCAATACCTCCGGCACGATTATTCTCAACACTGGTGCCCCACAAGGCTGCATCCTCAGCCCTCTACTCTACTCCCTATACACTCACGACTGTGTGGCCAGATTCTGCTCTGACTCCATCTACAAGTTTGCAGATGATACCACCGTTGTAGGCCGTATCTTAAACAGCGATGAGTTGGAGTACAGGAAGGAGATAGAGAGCTTAGTGGAATGGTGTCATGACAACAACCTTTCCCTCAATGTCAACAAAACAAAAGAGCTGGTCATCGACTTCAGGAAGGGGGGCGGTGTACATGTACCCATCTACATCAATGGTGCTGAGGTCAAGAGGGTTGAGAGCTTCAAGTTCCTGGGAGTGAACATCACCAACAGTCAAATCACATAGATGCCACAGCCAAGAAAACTCACCAACGCCTCTACTTCCTCAGGAGGCTAAAGAAATTTGGTTTGTCCCCTTTGACTCTCACCAACTTTTACCAATGCACCATAGAAGGCATCCTATCTGGATGTATTACGGTTTGGTACGGCAACTGCTCTGCCCAGGATCGCAAGAAGCTGCAGAGAGTTGTGGATGCAGCCCAGCGCATCATGGACACCAGCCTCCCCTCTTTGGACTCTGTCTTTACCTCTTGTTGTCTCGGTGTAGCAGCCAGCATAATCAAAGACCCCACCCACCCGGGACATTTTCTCTTCTCTCCTCTTCCATTGGGAAGAAGATACAGGTGCCTGAGGGCACGTACCACCAGACTTAAGGACAGCTTCTACCCCACTGTGATAAGACTATTGAACGGTTCCCTTATACAATGAGATGGACTCTGAAGTCACGACTGTGACCTTGCACCTTATTGCACTGCACTTTCTCTGTAGCTGTGACACTTTGTATTGTTACTGTTTTTACCTGTACTACATAGACGCACTTTGTACTGACTCAATGTAACTGCACTGTGTAATGAATTGACCTGTATGATCGGTTTGTAAGACAAGTTTTTCACTGTACCTCGGTACAAGTGACAATAATAAACCAATAACAATACCAAAAATAACTTAAGCAAAGTGTAGATTTAGATATTTTTAATTAAAGTGATTGCAAGAAAGCTTAACCAAAGCAGCCATGGGCTAAGGGGAACAAAATCTTTTATATGGATACACATTCATGAGCTTAAAGAATTGCAGTGTTAACTGTCTTTTGTTTAACAATAGAGCTGTAACATTTTTAGACAGCTGAAATCTTGTTCTGTAATCTTTATAATGACATTTATTATCTCGCAATACCCAAATCCTTGTCTTGTGTGAACTCATGCCTGTCATGACAATACAAAATGCAACATCAGATAAGGAGCAACATGAGTATGGACACAGCAAGGAATCTTTGAGTTGTCAGCTTCTTCCCACCCATCTGGCCTGGTCAGCATGGTTAAAGCCAAGTGTTTTTTTAATCTCCTCATGCATTGAAATTGATATCCTAGCATCACCCTTTCTAGGCTTGACTTGTGATATTGTATAACACAAGTAAAGGCTAGAAATGGTGATGCTAGGATGATAGAAATAGTGATGATATAACGTGAAATACTTTTAAAATGCTCATGACTTTACATACATTATTTAGAGACTTAAGCAACTTTTCTCCAATTTGCAGACTTTCAAACGCAGAACTTAATCAGAACTTAAACACTAGTTTTCTGAATTGGTAACAGTGGGTGCAAGCATTTGCCTATTGAAAAATATCCCCAACAATATGAACATTGAGGTCAATACTAACAGTTGTATTGCACTCTGTTACTGACAGGGATACTTAAGATGCTAGATGGAATTTTTTAATGAGTAAGCACTCCAAATCAGATTTGCCAATCAGAACATTTCTCCCATAAATAATAAGAATATTAACAGAAAACCTCAGGATGAACCCTGTGAAATGAAAGGCCACTCAGTACAGTTACGTTCCTATTTCAGGTTTTTCTCACTTCTTGCCATTACTGGAGTAAATTGATCTATCTGTACTGCCCAATTAATCTTTAACATTTTTGTAGGTATGCTGCCAAGGACCAGTCTACTTTACAACTTCAGTCTATAATCAACAGCCCATCAACAGATTTCTGTTGTACATTCACTTAGTCCAAAACTCCAAAGAAATGGATAACTTTTAATCTCGGATTGGAGGGCAGTGACTGGCGGTGTCCCGCAGGGATCGGTTCTTGGACTTCTACTTTTTGTGATATTTATAGATGACTTAGATGAGGGGGTGGAAGGCTGGGTTAGTAAGTTTGCGGACGACACTAAGATTGGCAGTGTTGTGGTTAGTGTGGAGGGCTGTCAGAGCTTACAGAGGGATATTGATAGGATACAGACCTGGGCTGAGAAGTGGCAGATGGAGTTCAATCTAGAGAAGTGTGAGGTGGTACACTTTGGAAGGACAAACTCCAAGGCGGAGTACAAGGTTAATGGCAGGATTCTGGGTAGTGTGGAGGAGCAGAGAGATCTGGAGGTTCATATTCACAGTTCACTGAAAGTTACCTCACAGGTGGATAGAGCAGTTAAGAAGGCCTATGGGATGTTAGCTTTCATAAGTCATGGGATTGAGTTTAAGAGCCACGAAGTGATGATGCAGCTTTACAAAACTCTAGTTAGACCACACTTAGAGTACTGTGTTCAGTTCTGGTCGCCGCATTATAGGAAGGATGTGGAGGCGTTGGAAAGGGTGCAGAAGAGATTTACCAGGATGCTGCCTGGATTAGAGTGTATGGAATATGAGGAAAGGCTTAAGGTGCTAGGGCTTTATTCACTGGAAAGGAGGAGGATGAGAGGAGACATGATAGAGGTATATAAAATATTGAGAGGAATAGATAGAGTAGACAGTCAGCGCCTCCTTCCTAGGGCACCAATGCTCAAGATGAGAGGGCATGGCTTTAAGGTTATGGGTGGGAGGTTCAGGGGAGATGTCAGGGAGTGGTTTTTCACCCAGAGAGTGGTTGGTGCATGGAATGCACTGCCTGGGGTGGTGGTGGAGGCAGATACATTGGGCAGGTTCAAGAGTTTGTTGGATAGGCATATGGAGGAATGTGAGATAGAGGGATATGCAGGAGGAAAGGGTTAGATAGTGTGAAGGTGGTTTGATGGACGGCACAACATGGTGGGCCGAAGGGCCTGTTTTGTGCTGTATGGTTCTATGGTACCTCCTGAGCTGGTGTGAAAGTGGGGTTTTAGAGCACAGCAAGGAAAGACCCCACGCAAGTTTCCTTCATTTTAAACAAAAAGGGGAAAGTTATGCAGTTCCCTATCAAACATGCTTTTTTGACTCACTAGATCTGTTGATATTAGCTGCTCTCAGACACCTGCTGGTAGGATCAAGAATACTTCCCCTTATTGCACGGGGAAATTCATTAGACTGCACAGATTCTGACAGACCAGCATACAGACTCGGAGAGGTCTAGTGTTTCATTTTTAAGTAAAATTGTAAAACTGTTGGCTACAGTTCCACAACTAACTGTAAAAGTAACACATATCTTTCCTCTAACTCAGATGCAAACCAAGGTAGAAACAAGCCAGCACTTAAAAATAGCTTTGACCTTTTCTTTAATAACTTACTAGAAATTACACAGACTCGAGATGGCAGCACCTATATTATGGGAATTTGAAATGTGTAAAGATTTGCTTTATTTGAGTCTGATTAGCACTGCTGTCATATATTAGATTGCATAATTAAATTGTGGAAGACAGATTTTTGATCTCTGCCACTTAAGCATTATGAAGAATGGATCACCATGTGGAAGTCAGAGAAGAAAATCTGTCAAGGAGGATTGCATGAATGTACTGGAACCAACCCACTGCCACGTTCTCTCAGTGCCCCAACCTCATAACTATCTGATAACCCTTGGCAGGAAAGGTAGAAGGGTTCTTAAGCTGAAGCAGCTATTGCAAATGCTGGAAGTGTGAAACAAAAATAGAAAACACCACAGGTACTCAACAATACCTCTCATCAGAACTGGAGAAGTTCTGTATAGGCACGTGAGCCCCCCTGAAGCATATTTCTCAATCCACTTAACTGAGGCAATGCATAACAAGCAGGTAAAAAGCTGTTACAAATGACTTTTAATGTTTCTTTTTTAACAGAGGTCAGTGCAGGATGGGAAGAGAAGACCCCGGAAAGACAGGTAACTGCTCATTTCCTTCCAGTCTAAAAGCACAACACAGTTAAATTAATTCAAAGCAAAAAACAAACTGCACTTTATATTTTGCTCCAGTTTACATCATCTATAGTCTCTTGTGTCTCAAACTTAATTCAAATCCTGATCTATGTGGGAAAATGACTCCTTTCGCCATTGACAGTGAAACTGTAAATGTGTTGGCTTATAAATTTGCCCTCATTGTGAGGTGTGTGTTAAATGTGCAACGTGTGGCAGACAAAATCATATTGCACACAAAGCCCAAGGTGTCATGTACAATAGAACAGTCCTTACACAGGCAATGCACACACAGGCCTTTTGCCTCTCACAAGTAGGTTGTGGATTGCAGGCCAAAGGTCATGAACGGGGAAAAAAAACAAGATGCTGGAGGAACTCAGCAGGTCAGGCAGCATCCATGGAGAAAAACAAACGGTCAACGTTTTGGGTCAGGACCCTTCTTCAGGACTGAAGATAGGAAAAGGGGAAGCCCAATATATGGGGGGCGGGGGAAACAGAACAGTGTTAGGTGGGGAAAAGAGGGGAGGCGGGGTGGGCACAAGGTGGTGATAGGTAGATGCAGGTAAGAGATGGTGATAGGCAGATGCGGGGAAGGAGGGGAGAGCAGATCCACCGCGGGATGGGTCAAGGGTACAGAGGCAGGTGACCCATGGGGGAAGGGGAGGAGAGGAAAAAAAATTGGACAAGGAGAAAAAAGAGAGAGAGGCTAGGAAAGGGAAGAAAAGCAAAGGCATGGTGGGGTGGGGGGGAGGTTGGGTTACTTAAAGTGGGAGAATTCAATGTTCATGCCGTTAGGCTATAAGATCCCAAGACAGAAAATGAGGTGCTGTTCCTCCAGTTTGCATTTGGACTTCTGGCAATGGAGGAGGCCGAGGACTGACATATCAGTGATGGAGTGGGAGGGGGAGTTGAAGTGACTGGCAACAGGGAGATGCAGATCATGGTTACGGATGGAGTGCAGGTGTTCTGCGAAATGGTCACCCAGTTTGTGGTGATGAGAGGGCTGAGAGGGGTACCAGTGCATCAATCAGAGTCGGGGAAAGAAGCCCAATGGTTGGTACAGGACATGGGAAGGGAGCACGGGGTCTCAATCTGGGGATCCGAGAGAAGATGCAACAATTGATAAATTTTTTACTCAAAGGCGCTTACCTGCAGGCTAATCCCAATACTAAACTCCTGAAGCAGGAACTTGCTCAGACTGATTGCCAAGAAGAATTGCTGAAATTGGCCTCACACTCACAGTAAATGAGGCTTCTGCATGCCGATGCCTTTCTTGAGCCAGTCGTCCACAAATGAAATTTGTGGGAGCAGCACCTAGATGTGCATTGGACATCATTGGACAATGCTACACATATACCCTGGCACGTCAGTGCATTAGTGATCTAAAGCACAGAGGAGTCAAAAGAAAAATTACAAACTTCAGAAAAAATGCAGTTAGTGACCAATTTTCTCACTTAAGTGACCAGTTTTCCGACAAATTCTGTCATGTAGCACATGTAAGTGTTCTAGGCTGTTGTTTACCTTACACAATATATACGTTTATATTTTGCAACTTCTATCAAATTGAGGACATCTCTTAGTCATCACAGCTTTTCCTTTGCAACATCCTGTACCATTTCCTCACCAAAGTATGCAAATAACAGGAATGCACTCTGTTAAGAGCTCAGTGGCTCAGGGTTCATGTCACACTGCTGCCATTCTCCCTATGTGTTAGTTAACAAAGAGAGGCTGAGAAGAGAGCAATGCTTCCCATCAGGAATGCACAGCATATGAACACCACCACATTTCTCCTGCGCAGCTAAACACAAGGCTCACAAAGGCCAGATAGCAGCATGGGGGGAATTGCCACAGTTAATCAGAACTGTATTTTTAGAAACTGCAGTTCTGTTTAATGAGCTTATTGAGCTCATGGAATTTGATGTTTCCTAACTATTTAACAGGAAAATTTTTCTAAAATCTAAATATGGATTTCAAATTCCATTAAGATTACAGATAAGATTTATATCAACTTTTCTATTTTGTAGTGATTTACAGTAGTTGCCAAATTAAACTAATCCAGTTGCAACTCTTCCCCCGAAGTAAAAAACAAAGATTGATTCTGTTTGTCTGTTCAATTTATGTACCTCAGGGAATAAAATCTAATGTAATTTTTGCCATCTACAGTGAAGTTGTAAAAATGTTGGCATATAAATTGTCCACATTGGGAGAGGTGTGTTAACCATGCCCCAAGGCATCATGTGCAGTAGAACAAGCCTTGCACATTTAATGTACACAGAGACCTTTAGAGTAGATTCAGGGAAATAACCCAAGGAAGGGAGTCACAGACACCAAAAAGAAATTAAATCAATCCGTTTCAGTTTACAGTTCCATATTTTCTCCTTTCTGAATCTTAAGTAGATTAAATGCTTTAAAAGATTAGTGTTGTTTAGCAATACTCCCTTATGCAGAATGAACCCCTCAGTAATTCCACTTACTTTAGTGCAGTCTAGAGTTGTGCCATTTTTGTTGATAATGATTTCTTTATTAGCAGGTTTTATTTCTATTTGTCTTGTTCCATCACCTAGAAACATGCAGGGCTTCAGTTTTGTGCTTTTTATTATTTGTATTGTTCCTTCCTAATAATTCAGCCAGCTGAACCAGTATTGCTATATAGGGGGCAGAATAGCAGCCGAGAGGTTACCGATAGCCTTAACATTCCTGTCTTAGAAAGGAGAAAATTGAAAAGGTGCCTTGTCTCTCATCACAGTCAAGAGACTCCAGCTGAAATTGTGTGTAGGGATTTCAGGTAGAGACAGAATCAGACCTGTGATATCTCCCAATGACATTCTGGCTGCCACTTGAGGAATAGCCTGTCTGAGGTCAGTCAAGGGCCATCAAAACAAGTCAAAACTCTCAGAAGTTGAAATTGAGAAAAATTAGGACAAAAAAAAGCTTACATTTTAATTCCTGGATTCCTGATAATCTATTTTAGAATGATAGTTATTCTTCAAAAGAACAGAAGAACTTTAACATCTAATGAATGATCAACAATATGTTAGGCAGTTAGAGAACGCCAAAATCAACAAAGAGATCAAAAATGTGTGGTAATTGTTGAGTACAATGTGTTTTAAATGTGTAAGGTGTTCCTCTTAACTATGTTTCATTGAAGGAGTGCTCAGAGGAAGTTAAACTTACTTGTTCTTGATTTTTTTTATGATTACTCAAGTAGATAACATTTGCTAGCTCACCACCATACAGCCCATCCAAGTAGGTAATTATGCAAGGGTGCAGTGTTAAATTTCCTCTCGCTTTCCCCAGTGATGTACCCTGGCTCTAACCTCAGAAGAATAGCTATGGCACTAACATGAAATGTTTTCCATTTGCTTTGTTAGTTATCTGGTGTATTGTTGTGTGAGGATGGTAAATTGCTGTTTGGTTTATGGTGGTGAAATTCAACCACTTCATTCTGCTCCAGTATATATTTGCCATGCAATATATACCATACTCTTATTTCCATTCCATAGACTTCAGTCTGTCAGAGTAGATAAAAAAACAACTGACTCACGTTTTGCATCATTGTCAAATTGAATGTGATCCCCATTGACTCATTCCATATTATGTGATTAGCCCTGGTTAAAATTCTAAACTGTTAGATCATTTTACAAGTCTAGTTCTAATTGTTTGCTTCACTTATTCAAGTGTGTGCATTAGCTCTCCCTGGGGAAGTTGTGAAATCCAATGTGATGAATGAAGCAAATTAAATAAGGTGTTATAATTACAGTTAATATGCTCATTATTTTCTCTGTAGCCAAGTAAAGTTGCTGGATGAAGATGATCGCTACTACGGAGAAATTACTCCCGGTGATTCCACGTCTAAGGATAACACTAAAACAACAGGGAGAATACCTTCATCACAGCCCAGATCCACAAACCCCGCCCACTCCAACAGGTAGATCCACATACGTAGTAAAAACAATCGTCACAACTGTAAAAATATGAAATTCCTTTAACATGGCCAACAATGAGGAACCAAGACTAATGTTAGCATCTTCCACTCTAACATTCTCATCCAAGTCCCAATACTACACTTCCCTCAATGTCACTATTCTTATACAATTTCTGGCAATCCGAATCAGAAAGTTTATTTTTACTCAGTAACTTACTTCAACTGTTCCACAGCAACAGGGCCAGGAAGGTGTTAAAATCTTTGCCCACCACTTTCTGCCATTTCCACAATTAGTCAGGACTTCTATTCACAATTCACTGGAAATTAAGCTGCACTCTCACTAGCTGCAGGCAAAGGAAAGTGTTTGTTCGACAGAAATTGGGCTAGAATGTAGATTAGAAGTAATACTGGGAAGTGGAGGAAGAGACCCCAAAACCAGAAGCAAATAGTTGTCGTTATGGAACTGGAAGGAATAGGAGTTGCCCTTTGATGTTTACATGAATAACATTGGCCATTGTGTCTGCAGGCTCCTCCTTCCCTACAATCAGTTGCTTCAACCATCCCCATTTGGCTAACTTGCTTGCCACCCGGGTTAGGTTCTGGGAAATAGTTATTGTCACTGCCCAAAGCCATCAAGATGCAGGCAGGAGGATGCCTGGTCAGGGTGTGCAGCTCACTGTCAGCAATGTAGTGAGATGTGGGACTCATGGTGAACTCAGCAGCAGGAATTCTGTTTACCGCTCATCCAGTTGTTGCCCGGAGACGATATCTACTCGCATTAATGTGCATTAGCTGTTATTTCACAATTTGGTGGTGGTGGGGGTGGGGGGGCGCAAATAAATGGATTTACATCTGAAGAACAGAGTTCCACTGGTTGAGAAATGACAATCATGAGTTATATTAATATTCATAAAAGCTATCCATACAATATTATCAGTTGTAGACATTTTTATCAAATGGATGCATTTTGTGAAATTTTATTTCTACTCAATAGATTTCAAAACAATTGATAACCTTGATTTTACATATATTCATCTCAGTGGCAGGAATTTTCACATGATGTAGTATCAAAATTTGCCTCATATATTTCATGAAACTGTCATGGATTTCTTTGAGTTCATAGACTGATTCTCACTACTTTTGCTGTAACATTATCAGTGGTGTAATTTAAGCATGATAGTTTGAAATGTCGGAGGAATATTAAGGCCAGTTTCATGAAAATCTTGCAGATTCAGACCATGCATAATTTAACTCTAGTTTATTGTAAGGAACTTTACAATGTTAAAAGTGCAATAGAAATGAAAACCTGCTCATTGATCTGTCAAGAGGCATTCTGACAGCACCCAACACCATCTTCATAGAACAAGCGATTGTCAGAAACCTGCGGTATCCTACATTATGGAAAGATGTGGTAGGGTCTTGGAATATTCTTATTTTTTTCTTCAGAGCTTTCCTGTTATTATCTTCTTGTATATTAATAAAATACACCAAATTTATTGAAGGTAGTTGTAATTTTTATTGTTGACTGAGATGCAACTTGTTTTTCACTTGAGGATAAAGGTTAAAATTATCCACAATTGTACTTATTTTCCTTTTCACTGGTATTGATTCATTTATATTAGTATGAAAAATCATCAAACTCATCTTAATAGGCAGACGTATGAAAAGTTTGTATTTCATTCCATGATCTGCTACTTCATCACAGCCATTAAACCGTTTACTTATCTTCAAAAACTTAAGGCCCAAGCTGAAATGGGAGATCATGAAGAATCTAAAAGTACAGTAATTGTTTGTTCATGAATGTTATCAGCTGCTATGTGTGGGCCCTGATGCCTCAGTTATAATAGATAAGCTGTAGATTTCTATTTGTTTTCTGAGAGTATGTATTGTATATTTTGTTTCAGGAAAATAATAAAACAGTTTAATTCCTCTCACAGATAAAGAAAAATATACTCCACAGTAATCCCCTTAGTTATCAGTAAGTGTTGTCCTGTCAAAGTGCACATTTTCTATCTTAGACTCCCTTCCATGTGGACAAGCTGTGAGTCATTGATAATGAAATCAATTTTGCTGTTGGAAATAATAAGTTATTCTGTCAATCAGACATGTTGTTTCAAGTGAATATTTCGGCTTTCTATAGATTATATTTATGCTAATTATAAAAAGATGATAACTACATCTGTTTAGCTGTACAGAGCAAAATCTATTACAGTGTGGTATCTGTTTGCAAACATCAAATTTAAACATAATCAAACACATGGCTGGATGCATGTTGTGCCCTGAATCATACTGTTCTCAAGCTATATTTTTAATGTATTTATTATCAGGATATGGCTGCTGCCAGCCGTATCTATGTTAATTGCCCATGCTGAATGGCTTACCACACCATTTCAGAGGGTAGTTAAGAATCAACAATATTGCAATGCATGTGAAGTTACACATAGGCTACACAAGGTAAAGATGGAAGATCTCCTCCCCTGAAGGACATCAGTGAACCAGATGGGTTTTATGACAATCCAGTAGTTTTATGGTCACCATAAATGTTATTAGTATTCTTATTTAATTACTTGAATTTAAATTCCCCAGCTGAAATGCTGGGATTTGAACTCATGCCTCAAGATCAGTAGTCTAAGCTTCTGGATGAAGATTGAGGAACTTGATCGTTATTGTCACCGTTCATTTTTTCTTGATTCTAGGGGGCAGAGGAGGGCTGCTGTCAATAATTGCTAAACTTGTCAATAGGAAACAGTAAATGTGATTATTCTTTTCAGCTGCCTCTACATGCAACTGGATTATTACCTAAACAAATGCATACAAATCTCATAGTACTATGCAGGAAATTCTGCCAGGTCAGCAAGAAGAAAGCTTACAAGTCTATAGACGTAAACAGGTGGAGAAGCTGGGCTTACTCAGCTGCAACTCTGCAATATGCCATATCTGACATGCCAATTTTGCCAGCCTCGTTTTTTTGCCAGGGCCTCATTAAGTCCACAAATTTGATGCAGAAATATTTATTTAATGGGATTAGCCCTAGTTTTGATCTATTTTTTTCTATTTTCCCCCCCCCCATTTAGAATGGGAGCACATAGAGTGCCATTGGTGCTACATTTCTACAATAGGAACTCGCTTTTATTTATTAATCAGCAAATCTGTTTCTATTTCTAACATTACATTTCTTCTTTTCAAAGCATCCTTTGGTACCATTTTGTTCAGCTCCTAAAGGTAATTTTGTTTTCATTTTTTTTTTCAAAAGCAGTAGTTGATGGTTAAGACAATGCAAAATGAAATATAACCAGGAAGTTGCGCAAACGCACCCCCACCAACCCCCAGACCCAGACCCCATTTGCTGATTTTGACACCAGCGAAAATCAAGGACATTTGTCTCAACCTGCTTTGAGTCATCAGGGAACTATTTGCAGCTCTTTGCCATCTGTAGGAAAAACAGCTTTCAGTTAAACTGCAACATACAGAGAGCACTGTTACACCTGCAGCTAATTCCACTGCAGTATCAGCTAATGTGCTGCTCACAAATGGATGAAAACGGTAACTGATTCTTTGGCTGGTGTGGCCAATATTTCCATCCTCTTTTCAATTGTCTGACTTGGCTTTCCACTGAGACTTCTGGTATGGAAATACCTCTGCATTGCCCTATATTTGGGGGTGGGGGGGTGTTACTGATGGCTATCATACAATAATTCTGTCAGTACCTGACCATAGTAATGTCACAATCACTTCATACTAAAGCCCTTAGATCTAGAGACTGAATAGATTTGCGGTTACAAATCAATGTGTGCTCTGCTGAGAAGTGTTTATGTGTGAGATGGCCATGTGAGAATGTGGAGTGAAGTGAAAAGTACTTATTTCTTGCAATAAATGCCCATAATATTCCTAGACTGTCATGTGAATGTGGAAGTCCCAATTTACTGGGAAAGATTTAAAAGGGTCCCAAGGAGCAACTTCATCATTCAGAGGATGGTATGTATATAGAACGAGCTGCCAGAGGAAGTGGTTGAGGTGGGTACAACATAATCAGTTGCATAGTCCTGGAATAATCAGATAATAAAAGGAAGGAATTTGTCCCAAGTCACTTATAAAGTAGCTGCCTGTTTAATCTACTTCTGATATTCAGTTTTATGGACTTCAGTGGAGCAACATTTCAAAAATGGAGTACAACATGTAGCTGCAACCATATACAAAATAGAAAATGCTGTAAACACTCAAAAGTTGGGCAGCATCTGTAGAAAGAGAAATAGAGTCAATGCTTCAGGTCAAAGACACTTCGTCACCTACCTGGTAACAGAATCAAATTTAATGTACACATATGTCATACAACACTCAGTCATACTGACTTGATGTTAAGTCAGCAAGAGAGGAGATTGGGAACTCTTCCTCTCTTGCTGAATTTCTCACTCCTACTACTGGTTAGGGTCTAACTTGAGTTTTCTTTCATAAGGAGGTTGTGATAGGTACTTTCTCTTTATGGAGAGTTACAGACAAGGAAGAGTGAGGGGCTGGCCTAGGATTTAGGGGTGGCAAAGTGGTCAGAAGAGTGGCACGAGTTGGCGAAACAATGGCCACTCTGGGGTGGAGGCTGTGGGCTGAATCCAAAGTGGCAGTGAAAATGAGCATGTGACTAAACTCAGGACCAATTCAAGTGACAGCTATGAGGCAATGAATGAGGTATCGACATGAAGCTTGGAAGGATAGACAGGGTAGTATGGGAGAGTCTGAAGTTAAAGGTGGGGGTTGGAGAATTAAAGTGGTGATCACCTTGCCAGATATCCCCATCTGTTTGCAAATAATACCCCGAGGTACTGTAGTTCACTACTTTCATTTCTGTACTAATTTTATTCTGAAGTTTTTTTTGCAATTCTCACCCTTTTTCATTTTCCTGACTCTCCACTGGCTTAAACATTTACCTGAACCTTAATCCCAATAACACTGCTGCATTGAGAGTTGGACCACTACAGGACACCGTGTTGATCACTGTGAGGTCATGAAAAACTCAGTAAAAACATACCATTTTTCTTTGTCACTGCATATGTGTAAATGCTGAATCTTGGCATCTCTGACCATTATAGATGGAGAAATGGACAGCTATCTGGTGACACAATCAAATATATTGTGCATGCATGGCATATAACACTGTTATACCATTTGATGCCATTGTGATCATCTTCATAATAAGCTGCAGCATTCTTACCTTGGTAGTACCACTCATGTCTTTTATCTCTGGCAGGTTTTTATATGTGCAGCAGTAGTCCATGGGCTTCAGAGCAGATGATTTGTTCTGAAGGTAGACCAGCTCTGATAGTCATATATCATAAAAGTCAGAAGATGGCTAGTTGGGTTTTGACTTAGTGATTCACTTTTCACACAACAGCAGATGCTAGCTACTGGAATAGCTACAGCATGCCAATGCCAGTAGGTGAAGCCCTCTCCAAGTTCTCCTCAGCTAGATACAGGTTGTCTTTGGGGCCATTGATGAAAAGGATTATTACTGAGACCAATCGGAAAATGTGTAATGAACTGGCAAGCCTGCCAATAGACCAAACATAATTGCAGTGGAAATGAGGGAATCTACTCAAGTACAACTGGAATGATGCCACAGGGCTTTGGGATGGTCTATTCAAACACGGATAGAGTGGCAGACTTCATGAGTTATCAAATAAGTTGCAGCTAAATAAGTCCATACTCTGCACTTAGAATATCCACATGTCTGCTGCCTTAATGTGGATGACCAATAACATTTAGGAGTCTTAGTGCCTCACTGATCTGCATCAAAGTGCTCTCCAATAGACCACAGGAGTGAAGTATAACTTTCTAATGTGAGCTGAAAGAAGACATAGAAATACATACACCACTCGAAGTGCTTTTCACCCTTTTATCCTGTCAGCGGCTAACTTCTTGCTGTGTTGGTTGAGTATACTCCATATTTTTCTGTGATCTTCACAGGCTACAAACATGGTTCGCTAAGAGCAACTCAGCAAGCAGAGCAGAGATCTGAGCAGCCAGCATCTCTTTCTGCTTGGACCACAGGGCTCGCACTGATAGGAGCATTAGGGAAAGGAAGAGTAAAGTAGTTCCACAAACATGAGTGCATACAAAAATATTTTGTTTTAAAGTTTCTTAAAAAAAGCTTCTTAAGTAGAATCGCATAAATGTTCCCAGTTGCACTAGTTTCCTGTTTTCTGCAGGCCAGTCACCTTTTAATTGGGTTGATAATGAATTTGCCAGCATGACTTAACATGAACAAAAAGGGTGAGGTGGATGAGATGGATTATTATCTGCAGTGTGGCTCATTATCAGTAGGACAGGATTGGCGGTGAGGAGGGGGCAATGTGAGAAGTTTGGATATTGCTCATCATTCCACCAGTGGCCTGCTAATGCCAAACAAAACAGTGGAGACACCAGAGACTGCAGATGCTGGAATCTGGAACAATAAACAAGATGCTGGAGGAACTCAGCAAGTCAGGCAGCATCTGTGGGGGGAAACGGACAGTCAACGTCACAGGTCGAGACCCTTCATCTGGAACGGGGAGGAAAACTTCTTCAAAGTCCAGATGAAAGATCTCCACGTGAAATGTCAACTGTCCATTTCCCTCCACAAATGCTGCCTGATCTGCTGAGTTCCTCCAGCATCTTGTCTGTTGCTCCAAAACAAAATGGTTTGGCATTAATAAGGGTGACACTGGCATCCCGAGCAGTGACTGTTCTCATCACCCTCCTTGTCTTCTTCTTCTTACTCAGAATCGCCTGTGGATAAATGATCCTCTGCTCCTTGTTCCTCCTGGAGCTTCAGTCCTTGCCGTTATGCAACATTGTATGGATTACAGCCATTCTGGAGACCCTGATTGCTACATACTGAAGGGCACCTGTTGCCACCCTTCAGATGGCTTGTTCACTCAAACATTTATGATTTGAGTTCCTTCCATTGAGTTACTAGTTGGTTTCTCTTGTCTTCCAGCAACCACCTCATGGGTATGCTTATACATGCAAAGATATTCACAAAATTGGACTGTCATTGGATGAATGTGTCAGGGCAGCTCTCCAAGAATCCTGCCCACAACTGCAGAAATATCTGCTTACAAAGGCACACTAACTGCACTTTGCAGGAGTGACAGTTCTTGGGGATTACATACAGTATACTCCTGGTCGATCTGGAGCTGCCTTGGAATACCACATGACACTGAACGACTGAGATGCCAGCTGGTGGCATACACATATAGAGTCATCGTCATGGATAGATACGACACTGAAACAGGCCCTTTAGCCCACCAAGTCTGCGCTGGCCATCAACCATCAATTTACACTAATCCCATATAACACCCATTTTTTTATTCTCCCCACTTTCTTATTAAGTACCCTCAGATTCTTCCACTCACCAACATACTAGGGCATTTTACAGTGTCAATTAACCAACCCAGAGGAAACCCACATGGTCACAGGGAGAACATGCAAACTCCACACAGACGGTAGCTGAGGTCATGATTGAATCTGGGTTTCTGATGCTGCAAGGCAGCGGCTCTACTGGCTGTGCTACTGTGCACTCATGTGTGCTCACTCATTCTGACTGACATCAATCCAGCAGTTCACATGATTTCCAATCCATCAATCACCTGCCCAAGCATGAACGTAATTTAAATTTTTTACTGGCATGGTCTCATCAACTAATACTTCCAACTTAACCCATTTGTCCTGACTCATACCAGCTTACTTTCACCTCTGTACTTGTCTCCTCTCTCATATTTGTGGTTTATTGAGTGGGACTTCCTAGCCATATCTTCAGCAGACTTCCAGAAAGGTGTTGAGGAAAATTAGATGCCATTTGGCTGTCTTGCAGAACACAGGTATGGGTAATTTTATAAACCTCTGTAAGATCGTCCCTCAGCCTCCTTCGTTCCAGGGAAAACATTCTCAGCCTATCCAATCTCTCATAACTCAAGCCCTCCAGTCCAGGCAACATTTCTGTGAATCTTTTCAGCACCCCCCACTAACTTAATCACATCCTTCCTTTTGCAAACAAAACAGCACACAATACTCCAAGTGAAGCCTCATCAATGATTTGTACAACTGTAACATGATGTCCCAACTCCTATACTCAATACCTCATTCAATGAAGGCAAGAATACCTTGTGCCTTCTTCATCTTTCTACTTGTGTTGCCACCTTCAGGGAACTCTGTACTTGTACCCCAAGGTCTCGCTGTTCAATAACACTCCCCAGAGCCCTGCCATTCACTATATATCCTGGCCTAGTTTAACTTGCTATGGTCCTTTATGCAGTGGACATGCTAACACAGGGAGGCACCCAGACAAGCACATTATGTCCAGAATTGATGCAAGACGTTCCAACACACACTTCAGAGATTTAGGTCCATGCGTGCAGACAGTGCAGGATATTCATGGATGAGGACTTGGAGAGACTTAAGCTTCAAGATGGTGGACTGAGTCTTAGGGAGTGAGAGTAACCTAAATAGATCCTTTTTCAACCAGCATGGACATCATAGACCACATGGCCCCCATTCAGCACAGTAAGTTCCATGATCATGTGAAGCAGGCCTTCACAACACTTGAGGCTGGTTTTGTCATTGCATAAAGATGATCTGGCTGGTCAGGTCCCATGTCATGGATTCTGGCCCTGGGAACCTACCTTAAATAGGGCTTCAATTAAGGCCAAACGGCAGCTCTAGCCTACAGTTACATTGCTCCCCACTACTGATCATTGACTTTCAGCCCCACCACATGACTGATCTCCAGCCTGACCCCGCCTCCCACTGACTTCAAGCCTGACCTTGGCCCCAGTGGACCTCCCACAATTATATTCACCCTGACCCTTGCCATTGATCCCAAGCATCACCGCCCTACCAATCTCCAGCTAGATCCTTTCTTGTTCTAACCTTCGGTTTGAAACATGCTACCAATCTCCAAAACAACACCTCTCACCCCACGCACATGATGATCTCCAGGCCTATTCTCCCACCAATCTCCAGACAAGCTCCTCCTCCAATGCCCAAATGATCTCCATCCCAATCTTGCCACTGATTTCTAGCCCAACTTGACACTGATCTCATGCCCAATTCCCTGCAACAACTCAGAGCCCTGGATTCCCTGCAGCTGATTGTACCCTCTTCCCACCCCATCCCGACAATCCATTTCAACACCTTTGAGATTCCAATCTTCACCAATTCACTCTCACTCTCTTACTCTCATTCTCAATCTCTTTAGCTTCATGCACTGCAGAATTAGAACATTACAGTGATGGACCAATGAAAAAAAGCATTCATTGGCCTGATGCACATTCTCCAATTGATGCACCTTTCCAAGTGCCTACTTCTTTCTAGATCTAGGTCTTGAAACTTTGAAAAGAAGAATTTACAGGCTTGTTGTGAGGAATTAAGAATTATAAAATAAAGTTTTAATTTTCCAATGGGGTTAAAATTATACTTCACAATGTTACCACAAAAACTTTAGTTTTCACATCAAACTTTGTCAACTAGTGCAACTCTGCTTCAATTATTTTGTTCAACTTGTACAGATCACTGATGGACACCTCAGTTACAGTAAAACCGAACACTGAAAACTAATATGTTGGGCAGGACAATATGCATCCAAGAAAAATGTGTTTAAAATGGGGCAATCTCAGAAGAGTGAGTCAAATATTAAATACTGATAAAAAAAACCACACCAGTATATCAAAGTAAGCCAGGAGATAAAAGGTAATATAAAACAAATGTCAGGAAGAATTTCTAAACTCACGGATGATAAATGTTTGAAATAGTCTGCCAGATAAGCAAGTAAATGCAAAAGAATGTGGTTGTTAATGGTGCAATTCTTTTTTCATAGACAGGACACTAAGGTTGCAGAGAAGGACCCTCCCTACTTGTTTTGATAAGGTGGCAGTGAGCCAGCTTCTGAAACTGCTGCAGTGTGTTTAGTAAGGGTTTACCCACAACACTATTAGCCAGTGACATCCGAGATTTAATTCAACATTGACGATGGAGTGATGATGTATGTCCGGGCTAGGATGGTGCGTGAGTTTGAGGGGACTGTAACGCTTCCATGCACCTGCAATCTTTCCTTTCATCCTCATGGCTCCTCCCCTTTCCGCTACAACCACAAACTTGTTTTCATAGTGTCATAGAGTTGTACAGCACAGAAACAGGCCCTTTGGCTCACCATGTCCATGCCTCCATTGTACCAATCTACACTACTGCCACTTACCTGCATTAGGTCCATAGCCTTCTATGCATGTCCTCGTCCCCCTCAGATCCCCCTTAAACCTTCCACCTTAAAACTATGTTCTCTTGTTTTACACACTCCCAACATGGGGAAAAGGTTTTCACTATCTATGCTATCTACCCCTCTTGTAGTTTTATATACCTGTCATCCCTCAGCCTCATCCATTGAGAGAAAACCCCACCTTATCCAGTGCCTCCTTATAATTGTAATCCAGGCAACATCCCATGGAACCTCCTCTTCACCATCTCCAGCCCACTCATACTTAAGCATTTTATTTCTAACATCTTTTCTGATGTAAGATCATTGACCTGAAACATTAACTATGATTCTCTCTTCAAACTTGTTGAGTAATTCCAACATATTTTGATTCTTATTATAGATGGTAAAATGTGTGGGTTGGAGAGGTGCTGTCAAACTTCCTGCAGTGCCTGCTGTAAATACAACACACTGCAGCCAAAGGTGTGCCTGTGGTGGAGGAAGTGGTTGCTTAAGGTTGGGGATAGGCACCAGACAAATGACTGCTTCATCCTGAACTACATAAGATTTCATAAGTGTGTTGGAGACGTGTAACGCTCCTGACTTACAGCTCTGGAACCATTCGGCACAGAAACAAGTCCCTCAGCCCACCAATCCCACTCTGACAATTAAGCGTTCATATACATTATTCCTCCACTAATCCCATTTTATTCTCCCTTCTTTCCCATCAACTCCCTCCAGATTCTGACACTCACCTGCATACTGGGGCAATTTACAGTTGCCAATTAAACTACCAACCCACATGTCTTTGGGATGTGGGAGAAAACCGGAGCACCCAGAGGAACTCTACATGGTCACAGGGAGAATGTGCAAACTCCACACAGACGGCAACAGAGGTCATGATTAAACCTAAATTGCTGGAGCTGTGATGTAACAGCTCTGCCAATTGTGCCACGGGGTACCTTCTAATTAGTGGAACTGCTCTGGGACCCATGAGCCACAGGATTCCAAGTAGCTGACTTATCCTTGTGTCTACTGTATTTATGTTGCTGATCTCATTACTTTTCTGCTCAGTCATATTCCCCTGTATATCCTCAAGTGGGGGATTTACTAATGGCAGTATATTTGAATGTTCTAGGTAGTTGGTTAGACTCTTTCCTTTCATACATAAGCATTTCCTGGCACTTCTGTGGCATAAGTTTCCCACTTATCAGATTGAGCCTAAGTGTTTTCCATGTCTAGCTGCATGTAGGCATGGACTATCTCAGTATATGACAAGTGGCATATCCAATTGAATGTTGTGAACTTTACCACATCTGATCTTGTAATGTTGGGAAGGTCATTGACAAAGCAGCAGAAGATGGCTGGGCATAGAATACTGCCCTAACGGACAACAGCAGCAATTTTTGGGGCTGAGTGGTTGGCTTCCTTTGTGCTAGAAATGACTCCAACACCTTGATTCCCATTAACTTACACTTTACTGGAGCTCCTGGATCAAAAGCTTGGTCAACTGTTGTCTTAGTATCAAGGACAGCCACTTTCACCTCACCACGGCAGCTGTTCTTTTGTCCTTGTTCAAACCAAAACAAATTAAATGGTATGAGTGGAGAATTAGATACTTCTATATTGCCTTACTTGTTTTTTTTTAATCCTTTATAAGTTGTAGACATTGCTGTAATGTCAGAGCTTATTCTTCATCCCTTCTTGCCCCTGAACAGATGAGGAGTTCAGGTGACTTTGGAGTTACGTATAGTGCAGAACAGCTAAGGGTGGCAGATTTCCTTCCCTGAACAACAGTATTCTGTCCCTGGCTTTTTGCTGTATGTATTAATGAGTTAGATTTAATTGCTGATGGCATGATTAGAAATTTGCAGATGGTATACAAATTAGCTGTGTTAGTTGAGAAGGAGATAAACAGTTTCTGACTGGTGGAGAATATAGCTTGTCTTTTCAGTTGGCAGAAAAGAGGCAAAGAGAATTTATCCATAGAAATATAAAATGATGCATTCAGAAAAAAAAAGCAACCATACAATAAGCAGAAGGATATTGAGAAGTGTGGAGGAATAGAGGGACCTTAAAATATGTGTCCACAGATCCTTAAAGGGAACACTAAAGATACTTAAAGAGGCACAGAATATGACAGCAGAGAGGCTATGCTAGAATTGGGCACAGATCTGGTCACCATATTGCAGAAAGAGGTGACTGCACTGGAGTTGGTGCAAGGGAGATTTATGAGGATGTTGCCAGGGCAGGAAAATATTAATAATGAGGAAATATTATTTGGGCTGGTATATAAATAGAAAATGCTGGAAAGACTCAGCTGATCGGGAAGCATCTCTGGATAAAGAAACGGCTAATCTTTTAGTTCAATGGTCCTTTATCAGACCTGTAAAAGTGAGGAAACAAGTGTTGTTTTTTAGTTGTAGAGCAGGGACGGTGAAGAGAAAAAAGGGAATGTCTGTGGTAGGGTGGAGACCAAGATTGTCCAGGTAATACATTTGCTTCCAGTGCCACCCAAGAGGGGGAACTAACTACTTTTTAAAAACTTTTAAAACTTCATTTATGCAGCACGGTAACAGGCTCTTCTGGCCCAACGAGTCTGCGTCACCCATTTAACCCCATGTTAACCTACTGTACCCGGACATCTTTGGAATGTGGGAGGAAACCGGAGCACCCGGAGGAAACCCACACAGTCACGGGGAGAATGTACAAACTCCTTACAGACAGCGGTGGGAAGTGAACCCCAATCGCTGGCGCTGTAATAGCGTCACGCTAACTGCTATGCTACCATGCCGCCCTTATTACTCATAGCTGATCTGTCTAGAGAAGTGTAAGTATAGGAGAATGAATGAGGATGGTAGAGAGAGACGAACAACTGTAAGTATGAGATGCAGAATTGAGCGATTGTCGGCAATCTGAATTAAAGAGAATGCTGAAGGTACTTAACGGATCAGCAAGCATCTGTGAAGAGAGGATAATCTGATTAATATTACAGATGGATGACCATATGTCAGAACTGGCCAGTTCTAGCAGAAACAGAAAACGGTTGGTATCTCAAAGTGTTAAATTCAATTTTAGTCCCCACAGAGAAGGTGAGGTACTGTTCCTTGAGGTTATATTGAGCATAGTCAGAACAATATAAGAGACCTAGACTTGGTTAGGCTTTGTTTACTTTTAACAAAGGAACAAAGGAGGCTGAGAGGATGGTCGAGTTGTGTAAAATTATGAAGGGTCTTGATAGAGTAAACCAGAAGAATGCTGAGAGCCCTGAAGGTGATGGAGGCAGAAAGCCTTGGCAAGTTTAAAAGGTGCCCAGATGTGTACTTGTAAAGCTGTGACCTTCAGGACTATGAAACTGCAACTGGAAGGTGGAATTAAATGAGGAAGCTCAGACATTGAAGTTATGGACCAAGTGCAGGTAAATGGCATTAGTTTCAATAGATGATGATTGGCATAGACATGGTGTTTGTGCTATATAACTGTGATTCTATGACTGTGTAATAGAATGGATCTCCTTCCATGTCATAAATTTTCTATGATCCTAGATCGATTTTTACAACAGTCAGGTAAATTCACAGGAATGTTATTGAAACTTTTTTTTCTTATTTCCTGATTTAATTAATGATGCTATGGTGAGATTTGAATTCATGATTCTGAATCCAAATCTCTGGCTGCTAGCCCAGCAACTTTGCCAAGCTGCCATATCCTGTTTTTCTTATGCTTATTCCCAGGAGAACTACAAATATTTTTGTTATGGCTCACAAGCAAAGAAATTTCTTATCCCAATAATCTTGCAAAATAATTATAACTATTTCATAAGGGTTAGACATAAGATGACTTAAAATATAATAGAGAGTGGATTTTATTTTAAAAGAGCCAATTTAAGCATGCAACTACAGGAAGGGACCAAGATTCCAGCCATATAGAAAGCATTGAAATCAAACTATTGGATTCCTGAAATTTCAGATCCCTATTGTCTGCAGTTAGATATATTGTAGGCTAGTTTATAGACTTGACATGACTGCATCAAGGAAGCAACTACTGTGCCTTATTATATGATCTTAATCTAAATTTAAAAATCCTTTTTCTTCGATTGTATCAGATTTGTCTCAGCATAATATAATTAGCCCATTTATTATATCTAGTATCTGGAGCACCAACACATTTGATTTAGGATCATTACACATATCATAAACCCTGGAGAGGCAGAGTTTGAGGGAGAAATAGATAAATAGATCTATTATCTCGGGCAGCACATGCACACACAGAACCTGATTTTCAGATATCTATGTTATTTCTCTTTCATCAAATCTGTTACATCAAAATCTTATATAACTATTTATTGCAAAAGTCCAGATTCAACTCCTGTTTATAACTGCAGGGATATGATTCAAATCAATAGTCCAGTCACAGTTGAAATGGATAAAAGAGGAAACTAGATATGAACAAGAATGTAATAATTAGGTGACCAACAGCTTGCATTTTTGAAAGCATGAATACAGTTGGAAAGAGGAGAGATTAGGGGAGGTAATGAGGCCTTAGGAAAAAAGAGCTAGTTAATGCAACATCTCTTGGTTTTAACAGTTTGGCACTGAAGGGCATTGAAGTGTAAGAGGTACAAAGTTTTCACTTCATGTTGCTATTGTTCCATCCCGGAATGTAAAAGACATTAATGAGGCTTCACAATGGGATAATTCCTTTGCCTCAAGAATCAATTATATGTTTAAAAGGGAAGAGAAGGACAATATCCAAATCTGTCATAGAGTCATAGAGCAATACAGCATGGATACAGGACCTTCAGCCCAACAAGTTCATGCCGACCATCGTGCCCACCCATCTAGTCCCAATTTCCTGCGTTCGGCCCACATCCCTGTAAGCCCCACCCCTCCATGTACCTATCCAATTGCTCCTTCAATGATACCTCTGTACCTACCTCAACCACTTCCTCTGGCAGCTCGTTCCATATACTCACCACCCTCTTCTTCAAAGAGTTGCCCCTCAAGTCCCTTTTAAATCTTTCCCCTCTCACCCTAAATCTATTCTCCCTAGTTTGGGACTTCCCTACTCTGGGGAAAAGACTGCTACCATCCACCTTATCTATGCCCCTCATGATTTTATAGACCTCCATAAGGTCACCCCTCATTCTCCTACGGTCCAAGGAATAAAGACCTAGCCTGGCCAACCTCTCCCTATATCTAAGGCCCTCTAGTCCTGGCAACATCCTCATAAATCTTTTCTGCACTCTTTCCAGTTTAACCACATTCTTCCTAAAACAGGGTGACCAAATCTGTACACCGTACTCCAAGTGCAGCCTCACCAACAACTTATACAACTGCAACGTAACATCCTGACTCCTAAACTCAATGCCCTGACTGATGAAGGCCAGCATGCTAAATGCCTTTTTCACCATCCTGTCTACCTGTAATGCCACTTTCAATGAACTCTGCACTCGTACTCCTAGGTCTCTCTGTTCCATTACACTCCCTACTGCCCTACCATTCAAAATATACTCCTATGCAGGTTTGACTTTCCAAAACGCATCACCTCACTTATCTGTATTGACGTCTACTTGCCACTCTTTGGCCCACTTCCCTAACTGATCAAGATCCCCCTGTGATCTACAATAACCTTCTTCACTTATTGGATGACCATTAATTTTGTTTCCCCCAGCTACAGATCTAAAAGCTATCAAGAGACAAAAATTATTGATTTCCACAAGGCATTCCACCCCCTCCCTCTCCCACAGCTCCTACCTCACTCTGGTGAAAGGACAACAGTAACACCTTTACCATTACTGTAGCTGAGATAAGCCTACTTGGTATTGAATCATTGGCCTCAATGGCCCGTAAGGATCAATTGTTCACTGGGCAATCTTGCTGATTCAGGAAAATGGTATTCAGATTGCACTCAAATAGTACAAAGAGTTAAACATTGCTTTAGTATTTGCTCCAAATAGAAAAGCGAGCTTCCTGGAGGTGAATAGAAACTGAAAATACTGGAAACACTGAGCAGGGTGTGGTAGACTTAACATTTTATGTCTAAGGTCCTTCAAACAAACTCAATTTTTCTTTCCACAGATGCAGTCTGATCTGTGAAGCTTTACAACATTTTCTGTTTTAATTTTGGATTTCTAGCATCTGCAATCGATGAGAATGGAAAATGTAAACAATGACAATTGACTGAGGAGAAATCAGGATGAAGCTATCTAAAGAAGAATGTAGCAGATGTTGTCTGGGTTTAAAGAGAGACAATATGTTTGGGCTGATTCTTTGTTTAGAGTGTTTGGCATAAAACAATACCCACAGAGTACTAGTTAAGGAATCACAGATCTGCAGGTTATTTTGCCATCTAATTCTATTTAAACTGCCAGATAATCAGGGGTTATTTGATCATAATTCCCTAACCAGCATTTCTTGTACACTCTATATTTTCTCCAGGAGCACATGATCAGGGAATTGGTCTTTATATATGTTAAGGTTATCTGCCCATTGAAGTGAATAGGATTTAAATATAAGCAACAAGAACAGAAAATGCTGGAAAAACTCAGCCAGTCAAGCAGCATCTATGGAAAGAGAAGACAGGTAATGTTATAGGTCAGGAACCATTCCTCAAAACACCTCTTTCCATTGAAAAATAAGCCCCAGTTTACTGATAATAATAAACATTGCCCAGGAGAGTCGTAGCTGGTGACATACTTGGATAGAGAACCAAAAGTCCATTAGTTAAGAGCTGTTAAAGTACTGCAGTTCCATGTTTAAGGGGAAGTTGTGTTAGTAACAGAAATGTACATTAGTTTGTCACAATCATACCACAGAGGAATATGGGCACCTCTGCTGTCGCTGCTGTTGTCCTGCTGCAGGACTTGCAGCAGAGGAGATTGGCTCTACTTGAGACTGGAAAAGCACAAATGAAAACTTAACAGAGGGAAACTGCTGGTCAAATGAATGTACTCGTGGGACCTTTGTACCTGCTTGTAAAGTATGAAGCTATTCACTGTTTCAGAAGGAAGGTGAAGGCGACTGTATTCCTGTTTTCTTCTCATTCGTCGTGGGTGCCAACATTCATTGTGCACTATCATCTCAGTAATTATGGGAGCCTCTTGGGAGTGACCCATGAATAACCATACAGAATAACATTCCTCTTTATGGCAAACATTGTTCGGGAGGAGACGGAACAGCAGATACTTGCTGATCCAGATCAGGTTATTCTTCTGTTTTCAGGAGTTTTCCAAAGGAATCAGAAGCCTTGAATGCAGATGAAAGCTTTGATTTCTGACTATCCCTTGCAGCAGTTTTTCTCCTTCAATTAATTTGGATGGTAAGGACGGCTCCATCCTGATGGGAAATGGCTACTACTGAATCATGCCCAGTGACATGCAAGATGACACCTACAACACCTGAAGTGGACCTGAAATGCATGCCCTTTCTGGTTACTAAGGCTATTGGGTCAGTATAAAGGGCTTACGTACTTAGATGGATGACACATACACTGCCCTGTATTCAAGTAATGTGCTGCTTAAAACTTTATCTTCTGCCCCATTGGTGCCTCCATTCCACAAGTAAAGTGACTGTCTCTTGCTTCTCATGGCTGGATATGGATGAATAAAATAGAAAAGATGATTTCCACACCAAACTGGAGTATTTCAATCACATGGATACTTCATTCCATGCTTGTCTGCACTTCTGAGGGAAAAGCAATCACTGATCCAGTTATTCATAGAGCAGATAGTGCGGCTATGTGGCAGCTACTGTAATGAAGAGTTCATTGATTACTCTGTGGCTCGTCAAGGCCTTTCAGCTGATAACGGGGGATTTTACAGCAGTGTATGACCAACGCATGTACGTGTAACGGACCCAGAATGAACAGCATGCTGCCACACAACATCTGATGGAGCCTGTCAGCATGCTCTGAGAAAGATTCCATTACCTGGGTCAACCTGGAGGAGTTCTGTAATATTGAGCAGACCTAATCTCAAGATTAATGCTGGGTTGCAGATATGCAGTGCAACCTCAACTTCATAAGGGTTCACCCCTTATCACCAGCTTTAAAATGACCAACTACAAAGAAGAAGAAACAGACTGGGAAGGAAAAGAAAGGAAAAGAGGAAGGGAATAAGCAACTTCTGACTCACAAGTATCTCAACAAATTGCAATGCCAATAGATCCACACAGATTCACTCCTCATTGAGAGTTTTACATCTAATTGTCACCTGTTTTTTCACCATCACAATGTAAAGAACCAGACCAGGTTATTCCTCTGTTTTCAGGAGTTTTCCAGTGGAGTCAGAAGCCTTGAATGCAGATGAAAGATTTGATTTTTGACTATCCCAGGCTGTACGATGTAAAGATAAAACCAATACGAAACAAATATTCCAAGCTGAGGTTAAAAACTAAACTTACCCAAGCCTTGTTTGGCTTACCCAAACCTTACCTTCCTTCTGAAACAGTGAATAGCTTCATACTTTACAAGCAGGTACAAAGGTCCCACGAGTACATTCATTTGACCAGCAGTTTCCCTCTGTTAAGTTTTCATTTGTGCTTTTCCAGCTGAGTGGACTTCAGTCTTAAGTAGAGCCAATCTCCTCTGCTGCAAGTCCTGCAGCAGGACAACAGCAGCGACAGCAGAGGTGCCCAATGAACTTTATCCAATCCTATATCATACCTGCCTCACTTGAGGACCAACTATCTGAGCTGGTTAGCTGAAATGATCAATTATGGAGGTACTGGCAGAGTGACAGTGGTGGGATCACGAATGCAGATATCCAAAGGACTGTAGATACATGTTTCACTTCCCCACAGAGTCATCACAACTATCCTAATGATCTCTTTGAGTACATGCTGCTGAGGTGACAGCCTGCAGACCCCTTTTGTTTCTGTTATCTGTGGCCAGAACGGCTTGCCTGGCGATCTGCCGAGCCTTCATTTCTTCTCACGCCCATCCACCAAGTCATGGGCGCAATAGTATAAGTTTACTTAGTGATGGCAGGTGATAGAAGGATTGGCAGTCAGAAAGATTCTTACTGCAGCACCTGGATGCTCCTACTGTAGTCCCAAGCCTCCATTCAGATCTTGGATGGTTTCTACTTGTTCAGCAGTGGAACTGAAACATTGGCCAATGGAAGCTCGGTTATACTCAGCTCTACAAATTGCTCTTGGAGTTGACCTCCACTTACATTGCTGGAAAGGATGGGTTCCATGCCCATGCAAAGTTGATGCTCTTTGACATTATTTGAAGACTGTGTCATGGTTCTACCAATACAACAAACATTCTGTTGTGCATACCATCAACCGGCTTCATCGGTAGCTACCCCATCAAAATGCTCATCTGGATCTTCTGCAAATAGAACTTGTATCAACCCGCCATCCAGCAATCTGGTAGCTAGTTTATCCTTTTATTGGTGTGCACTCAGACCTCTCATACCTTGTGACTCACCGAATGCAAATCTTCGCTAATCTATTCTCTAAATTATGTATAGTGTCAGTACTTACTCAATGGATACGGGCATCTCATGTAAGGGATGAATTTATTGTCCATCCATTCAGCCCTGCTCAGATGTAATTTCTGTCTCTTGGCAAGGTCTGCAGAAAGATCCAGTGGAATAAGTTCAGGATTTAAAGTAAATACAGGGGAGCATTTTTTTGTTCAGGAACACATTTGAAATACTGAACCTCTACCTCGGTACGAAGGCTAGCAAAAATATTGGTGACTCTTTGGTGTAATGTGAACTCATTGGTAAGAATGATCCAAAAAAATAACAGCCAAACTAAATAACAAAAGAAGGCCAGAAAACCGAGTGCTCGCTTTAATGATAGACAAGAAAAAAGCAATGCTTCATGCAAGTTCACCATAACCCCCGGGGACTTCTATCATTCTGTCAACCCACCTTAAGATCTTATTTTCCTTTGCTATTATTGTAAAAACTATACTAAAGCTTTCAACAAGTTATACCCCGGCAATGCCAGGTGTCCCGTGTGTCATTTTTGTATGTCATATTCACTCTATCTATCTCCATCTCAAATCTCGGCCTTTTCTATCTGCCACTTATCAGAGAGTCATAGACTTACAGACTAATACAGAGTAACTATCCTTCTCTTATCCTAATTAATTCACTTTCTAATCCACTCCACAATCTGAGTGAACTCAGCATGAATATTAGAGAAGCCATACTTCCCATTTTTCCCTCTCTGAATCAGATATGGTCTAAAATACAATTGAAGTAATATTTGACTAACCTTCACCTATATTGGGATACCTGAGGCTTCAGCATTAAAACAGCCGAACTAATTGGTTTTCAAGACTTTTGATCTCTCTTGTGAACATAGACAGGGTAAGTTTTCCCGGTCCTGTACCTGGGCTTTGAGATTGTCCAGGTGCAGTGGCTGAAGGAACACCAGGCAGGAAAAAGCATCTCACTAAAAGGTAAAACATTTTTTTTGCCGATTTAAATTAATGGATGGTAATTCAGACAAGCCTCCTTAGATTTATACATTCTTCCCTCCCCAGGTATGCCCTAAGCCTTGAGTTCAGCTGATTCAACACACCTGAACACAGGAATGGTCACAGGGAGAGAATTGGAGCAGGTGCATGTGACAGTAGTTCTTCATGCAGGAGGCTACCTGTTGTTCAAGGTCAGCCTCCAAATTAGTGCAGGCAAAATGATTACAAAAAATATTGTAAAAGGTTTCTCCCAGCTTCTGAAAATGCTAAAGACATTCTCCAGTCTTAGATACCTCACTTGCATCTATCTCAACCGATCCTGACAAAAGCTGCACTTCATAACTTATTATCTACTCTCCCCTGGATGCATTATAAGTAGAAATTAGGAAATTTAAAGCCGCTCTTGCTGCTCTTGGTATAGTGTTTTTAAAGGAGAGTGTTTGGAGCTCAAAAGGGTTTTGGAAGGATTAATTTTTAATGCAGAAAAGCCTTCTGTAAAATATTTCTGCTATAAAAAATTACATCAATAATAAGCATCAATAATCAAGCATTCACTCCCATTGTGTTGTCGTCTTATCTAATATTCTCAACAGTTATCCCAGTGAATATTCTGGGTTAGGTGGGTCATTATGTTCAGAGTGGTCTTCCAATGGCTCTAGCTGCCAAAGCTGCCTGAGCACTTGCTTCAGATGTGCTTGGGAAGAAATGTGACTCCAATAGTTTCTGTATATTATGCTCTGAAACTACAGCTGGAAAAGAGGAACTAGGTATAAAACGTTAAAAAAGCAGCAGCTTTATACAGGTCTTTAAATTTTCTTTCACCTCTTTAGTAATACTGATCAAAATTCCTATTGACCAGTATTGTTAATGTGTTAATGACATCGACATTATCTACATTTGAACATGCCCATCCAAAAGTGGGCAGATGTTTTCTGAGTCTATCTCAGTTCTGGCAGATTTTCCTGGAGATTGAAAGAGCTCTGCTAGATTATATTTGATTTTGTTACTTAAATTCAAATTCCTGAACAAATCAGAAATCCATTGACATGCATTCTTTCCCAGTTGTTTGACTTTTTTTTACACTGTTAATTGATTGTTCTCACTTTATATTCCATATTAATTACATATCATATGATATTGAGTATGATCATTGAGTACTATCTGTTCATTACCAAAGTTATTACTCTCCTGCTTTCTTTCCTTTAAATGCAGATGTTGTAGCTTGTTGGTCTTTTTATTTGAAGTATTCTGCATTTACAGTTGACTTTCTACCTGTGCACTTCTTTACCAAATGTTTCATTGCACCTAAAAGCAAATTCTTAAAGCAATGTACTACAGAATTCAGCCCTACTTGTGTCTTTCTTTTGCCATTTCTGTGCATCGGTACCACTGAGTGAGGCAGCCATGAAACATAACTGATAATTATGTCGGCAAAAATATCGGTCTGTAACATGAATGGTCAGCACTGCTTTTGTTTCCAAGTGGGCATAGATTTATAAGCAGCCTTTTGAATTGGACTGTGCAGCTAAAAAATAAGTTACTCTATTCATCTATTTCCTGATTGTGTTTTTTACTCTTGCCTCTTATGCTCTGTTTATGATATTTTCCATTGCAATTCAAGTTCATGAAAATGCTTACTGGACAGAATTTTCTTTCGTAATCCATTTTCCTGATGTTCGGAAACAACAACTGTGTACTTATTGTGGCATCCTTTGCTGCCAATTTGTATCAATGTTTGTTTTGGTGGATGTTCAGTGTGTAATCTTTCCAAGAAAACAGAGATGTGAAGGAATATCGTTCTGCAAAGGCATTTTTTGAGGTTGGCTCACACAGAGTTGCAGGAGGATGAAGCATTTTAAACATATTGGTCTATTTTCCTGCAGTAAAAGTATAGCTAATTATTACATTTGACTTTATTCCTCAGAACATCGGTTCCACAAGAAGAAGTTCAAGATGAAGATAATCCATATGACTATAGAAAACTGCTTCGTAAAACCTCCCAAAGGAATCGTCTTATTGAGCCTTGTTAGTTTATAATCATTCAACTCATTGCCTTGTGTACTGTTAAAATAGATTTCCAGTACCACCACATTGTTGTACACAAGTTCAAACTGAGCAGTATTAGAAAAAGAAACATTTGCATTTGTAGTTTTCTTGAAAGTATTCAAGACACAAGAGGTAAAATATTTTGTGTTTAAATGTATGTTGGATCTTTTGAAGGTCACAATTAATGTTCTTGTTAAAGTATAAAGCCAAATATTGATAAATATTGATATTTCAAAAAGGGGTAGGAAATGAAGTCAGCTGACTCAGGTTACAGCAATATAAATATGAAACATCAATGGAAAGAAGAAATAAATTTTAACTTTTTAACAAATAATGTGTCTCATCCTATACCATACTGAATAAGATCCACTCTGATGTGTCTGTTTCTCAGAAAACAAAGAAGCTTTAAATTTCTTTCTTTAACTAAAAGACATTCACACATACACACAAGCCAATCTAACCAATGCAGATTTTAACACAAAAATATTCAGCAAATTATAGAAATGCTTTGATAATACATATCGTGGATTAAAGATTTACATAAGACATTTTATTTCAGGTTCATAATCTAGTAAAAACTACAGATATGAGTGAGCAGTGATTTAACTTCCCATTAGAACCTCAACACACAATGCAAAATACAATTTTCTACATTTTAAATATTCAGATGCAGGACAATGTCTGAGAATGACAAAGTCTTTATTATTATGACACCAGACTGGACTGGGGATCTTTTTATTCAATAACTTATTGTTTTGATATCCTCCAATCTTTCAAAGTTATTTTAAATCATACACTGGATAAAATAACATACATAAGCAACTTTCTTACCACAGGGCTTCCAAAAGCAGATCAAAGTCAATGAAATAGTTTTCCAGTGGAGGCTCTCTTGTAATGAAAGAAAACACAACCACTTATTTGTGTGCAGCAAGCTCACATAAACAGAAGATCCAGTGAGATAACAGCATATGGACAACATTATTCCTGCAATTCCATGGCACACAATGGGGAATCCAGTGGGGAGATGGAGGTCTTCTTGGTTTTGGAGAAGCTATCAGTGGAGTAGTGTGCACTGTTCTGACAATCTGAAGAGAATTACAAATCATGCCATCTCACTTCTTCCAGATTGTCGGACTTCTTACGAACTGTACACGGCTAACTATTACAAACTTGCCTTTATTCTGACAACTGTCTCTGTATCATATGGTTTTGAAGAAAATCTGATACCAGATACACAATGGAGAGTAGATGATAAATAGTCATCAGTCACACTCAAATCCTTATCCTTGTTCCAGATTTTGGTAATGAATACCTTTCATCACACAAACACAAGAACAAATACCTCCCTTTCAATTCAGTGAAGTAAATGAGACTTTGGTGGCATAAATTTGGTTGTTACTGGACTCATTTTCAAAGGTGTGGACTATTCCTCCAGATCCTTAATTTCAAAGGTCATTATGACAGCTGAAGAACTTGAATTCAAATGAATAAATCTGCATTAAAAAGTTAGTATCAGTAATGGCGCACTATTAAGCTGCAGGATTGCCATTAGAACTCATTTGTTTCACTCATGTCCATCAAGAAAGGAAACGTGACATTCTTACATATCCTGATCCATAAGTGATTGCAGATCATCAATGTGGTTTACTTAACTGCCCTTGAAAATTATCCTGCAAGCCATTTCATTCAGGAGAGTACTTAGGGTTGGATTTGCTCTCATTTCCAGTGGTGGCAATATACCGTAAATAAATGTTAAATAAAGGACTGATTGTGCCTGAGTTGGCTCGGACAGCAGTCCGCATGCTTTACCAGCAGCCTCATAAGCTTCTGTGGATGCAGACCTCTTCAGCTTAGCTTCCACTGAGCAAGATTTAAGTAGCAACTAAGCCTCCGGCTGTTCAAACGGGTTTAAATAAATTTTTTTAAGGTATCAAAAGCATCTTAAACGGTTATATTTACTTAAAACAGCATGCAGTGGTAGAAATTCATTAGGGTAATCAAGATTAAATAAAATATAGCAAAACAAAACAAGCTAGATATCTGCACTTACTTCCTAATCAGGCTTGGTTACCAAATGAAAGGAGTTGTGTTACACGTACCAACCATCCTCACGTAAAGCTGAATGCCCAAACGAGAAGTGCATCCACTGCCCCCCCCCCCCCCCCCCAGATCAGTAGGTCAGTGCTCTATCTTTGGTGAGTCCAGCAGTGGAATGCCAGAGCTGATAGGCTGACCTCTGACCTCCTGAGCACCTCTGACTTCTGCGTTGCAAAGCACAGGTGCAGGAGTCAGAAATGGCATGGAATGTGCACTGCAGTTACCCAACACATCTAGGGAACCACCAGTGGAAGACCAGTACAATCCAGCCCAATATAAAATTCAAAGTTCTCAGAGTCATAGACTCATTGAGAGATACAGCATGGAAACAGGCCCTTCAGCCCATCAAGTCCATTCCAACCAACAATCACCCATTTACAAAAAAAAGCATGTTTTATTCTCCCTATATTCTCACCAACTCACCCCACACACACATCCCCCCCAATATGCTACCACTCAACTACTCACTAGGAGCAATTTACAGTGGCTAACCTACACATCTTTAGGTGTGGGAGGAAACTGAATTACCCAGAGGAAACCCAAGCGGTCACAGGGAGAATGTGCAAATTCCACATAGATAGCACCTGAAGTCAGGATTGAACCCTGGTCTCCGGCTCTGTGAGGAAGCAGCTCCACAAACTGCGTCACTGTGCCACCCCATTTCAAGCTTCAGAACTGCATAGACAGGATGACTCCATCTTCAATGAGCTGAAAAACTGACCAAATAGTTGCTTTTCTCAACAACCTTACTTGAAGCGCACCATGTAATACAATGTTACAACCATCAATTTTTACAATAATTTGAGGCTGTAAACTTCTCATCTCCATTATACATCCTAAACTTTCATACTTTTTAAGAAATTCATCTCCTTAATGAACAGTTTTGATTGTTTAATAAAGTTGTTTTATCTTAATTTATGTAAGTGATGAAAGATTGTGCTTGCATTTTATACATTGCAAACTGTTTTAGTTTCTAATGATGCAGCAAGTGAGTCAATTTCTTTTCCAGTTTAGATGGCAGGGAAATGATTGTAGTTCAGTCAGAGGCTACGTCTGGAAAGAGCGAGAGAGTAGGCTGATTCTGTGGTCAGTATGTAATTGTGTGTTGACTGCAGCTGCTCCTCACTGAGCTGGCTTAACTCAAGACTACAAGACTGGGTCTTCAGTCATCATGATATTCTTGGCACTTAGCACATAACACGCTGGGAGTATCATGGGAATTAGCCAACAGAAGTCATTAAAGAAGTGCAAAGACCTTGCTTTTGCAAAACCTCTTTCAAGAAGAGTTAATTTGAATAAACATAAAAGTATGCACTGAGAATATGAGTTGTTCAGAAGGCCAAACAATAAGGTCAAAAGCTATTAGTGATCATTTACAGGTGAAATAGTAACCATTGTGAAATGCAATAAGGTACTTCCATGTGCTTTTCATATTGGTGGGTTTGACTTTTTTATATTGCAGAATCATACACATGCCTAATCATGGCATTAGATATATAACATCTATTTTTATCTTTGATGGTGTAAATTGCACCATTAGGTGTAACCTATGACCATTATTAAACCAATAAAGTACAACCAGGAGTACATTGTGTAACACTGTTACTCTTCCTATTATTTAAAGGGATATTCTGCTGATATTGGGCAGCTGCAGAACCAACTGCTCAAAGACTTTCCAAAGACCACAGCATAACAGGGAATGCTTAATCCAGCAACCAGCTGACAACATGCTTATTTAATTGCTGCCCCAGTAGTGGCACTCCCGACAGCAATCCATTACTGGAGATCTCTAGAAAGAAACAAAGTCATGCCCATCTACAAAAAGACTATCCTTGAGACACCACATCCTACCCAGAATTCTCTGATGAATAATGTACATGCAGATTTAGGTTTTGCAAAGCTGTCACAAATGAGGTATATGAAATCTTACAAGAAGACCTTTGTCTGTAGTTTTGTGCCTGTACTGCTCTCTCCATGAAGTCAAGGTCATATTGACTTTCAAATTCCTTGCTTGAGGAACTTTCCAAGTAGCTCTCTGCCAGAGTCATAGATTCAAAGAGACATCCAGCACAGAAATGGGCCCTTCGGCCCACCACGTCCATGCAGACCTCTTTGCCCAGCTACATTAATTTAATTTTCCCATATTAGGACTGCCTTGTTTATTTAAGTGTCTGAATAAATGCCTCCTAAATGTAGTGAGTGTATCGAATTCCACCACCTCCTTGAGCAGCAAGATCCAGATATCACTGTGTAAAAAACTTGCCTCTCAGATCCCATTTAAAAGTCCTTACTCTCACCTTTTTGCTACCACTTCCATAGAAAAAAGATTTTGACTATCTACCCTATCTGGCATTCATAATCTTAACCTTATGTACCTACAGTACATCAGGTCACCCCTCAGCATCTTTTGCTCCAGGGAAGAAAAGCCTAGCCTGTCCAATATCTCTCCAAAACTAAAGTCTTCTAAACCGGGCAACATCCTGGTAAATCTCCTCTGCGCTCTCTCCAGCACAACCACATCCTTTCTACAGTGTGGCAACCAGAATACCCCAAGTGCAGCCTAACCAACATTTTGTAAAGTTGCAATATAACATCCCAACTCTTATATTCTAGGCCCAGACCTATGAAGGCAAGCATGCCTTTTCAGGTGAGAGGAGGAAAGTTTAAAGGAGATGTGTGGGGAAGTTTTTTTAGATAGAGGGTGATGGGTGCCTGGATTGCACTGCCAGGAGTGGTGGTGGAAGCAGACATGATCATGGCATTTTAAAGCCTTTTAGGCAGGCACATGAACAGACAGGGAATGGAAGGATATAGATCATGTGCAGGAAGGTAGGCTTAGTTCGATTTGGCGTCATGGTCGACACAGACATTGTGGGCTGAAGGGTCTGATCCTGTGCTGAACTGTTTTATGTTCTGCTTTCTATATTCTATGCCAAATGTTTCCTTCACTACCCTATCACAATTTGCTGCTCAGTACAACACTAGAGAAAGCACTAATTTCACACAGAGATAATTTCTGGTGTAAATTGTGCCATTAGGTGTAACCTATGACCATTATTGAACCAATAAAGTACAACCAGGAGTACATTGTGTAACACTGTTACTCTTCCTATTATTCAAAAGGATATTCTGCTGATATTGGGCAGCTGCAGAACTGACTGCTCAAAGACTTTCTAAAGTCCACAGCATAACAGCGAGTGCTTAATCCAGCATCCAGCTGCCAACATACTTATCCAATGGTTGCCTCAGTGGTGACACTCCCAACAGCAATCCATTACTGGAGATCTCTAGAAAGAAGCAAAGTCATGCCCATCTATGAAAAGGCTATCTTTGAGACACCACAACCTACCCAGACTTCTCTGATGAATAACATACACGCAGATTCAGGTTTTCCATAGCTGTCACAACTGAGGAATATGAAATCTTACATGAAGACCTGTGTCTGTAGTTTTGTGCCTGTACTGCTCTCTCAATGAAATCAAGGTCATCTTGACCTCACTCTCATTGAGGAACAGCTGGCATCTTGGGCAGTGGGATTTGCCAGTAATGGTGGCAAATAGATGGAGCTTGGGGGACAAGTACTACTCTCTACTTCCCTGGCTCTTGACACCAATTTACAGTTCTGCCACAATAGCTGAGGACCACCACAAATAAATCTGTGTAAGTACCAGAATCACAGTGGAAAATACCAAATGCTTTCTGAAAAGAGATTCCAGAGTTTGCATCAGTCTGACAGCATTTTATGGCCAGCAGGTGTGAAGTCTTTGTCATTATATGCTATATGCTGCACAACCTTGCAATCCAAAAGCAGCAGCAGTATCTGAAGAAGAGTTAAATGTGGGGAGGTATGAGGTCATGTACTTTGGTAAAAGGAATCAAAAGGCAGATTAATAATGGAGAACAACTGCAAATGAGTGAGGTACCAAGGATCCAGGTGTTCTAATGCATGAAACACAGAATGTTAGCAAGCAGGTGAAGCATGCAGCTAAGGAGGCAACCAGCATATTGCCCTTTATGGCAAAGGGGTCAGAGTTTAAAAATAGGAAACTTTTGTTACAATTTTGCAGGATTCTAGTGAGGGCACACCTGGAATACTGCACGCAGTTTTGGTCCCCTTCCCTAAGAAAGAATAGAGTAGCAGTGAAGGTAATCCAAAGGAAATTCACCAGATTAATTCCTGGGAAGAAAGAAGAGCGACAGTCTGTAATCCTTGGTTTAGAAGAATGAAACATGATCATATTGAAACATATAAGACTCTAAGGAGGCATGACAGGGTAAATGTTGAGATGTTTTCACTAGTGGGAGAGCCTCAAATGAGGGTACATTATGTCAAAATAAGGGGCAAATCATTTAAATCAAAGGTGCGTAGAAATTCTTTCTTACAGGGGATGGTCAATCTTTGGAATTCTCTAACCTAGAGTGGAAGTATTTAAAGTGGAAGGAGATACATTTCTGAAAGGACAGGGAATTGAGGCTCTGGAGATCTAGCACAGAAGAGAGATAAGATAAAATAAGATATGATTTCTTAGTCACATGTACATTGAAACACACAGTGAAATACATCTTTTTGTGTAGAGCTTTCTATGGTGCATCTATAAAAATTGGTAAGAGTCCAAGGGGCAATTCCCACACCTGAAGGAGGCAGATGGAGCCACTTTCTGTCAGCCTTTTCCCATGTCATTCATAGTAGGTAATCCTGCTCCTCCTCCCCTCACCCCCACTCCCATCACGCCCCTCCATCCTGGCATTTATTTCCTCATTAAAAGGAGTAAATATTTTAGTATTTATGGGTGGGTTGTGGGGCACTGAGGTTTTTGGGAGAACTGCTCTACCCCTGCTCATTCTTCCCACCTCACTCCCCACCCCTTCCCTCGCCCATGCCACTCTATAATGTATGAGAGGTGTGTATGTGAGCAATTCATGCTGTAGAATCCAAAGAAGACAGCTGAAGCAAACCTGAATGTGTAACGCTCACTATACTACATTACTTTTAATACATAGAGCTATAACTGATTGGTTCAGATCTTGTACTCATTTCATTTTGCTTTGACAAAATGGGCAAAAATACCATTAAGAATTTCTGATTCTCACTGACTCACTGCTTTGTGGAGTGTCATCTTATTTCCCACAATTTATAAAATCTTTTCCCATTATCATTGATGGAAATTGCCATTTATTCTCATGCATTTGCCTGGCCATTCTAATCTAATTTTCATTTTCAGACTTCTGACATTTTTTATGTTATATCTTCTCTGTTATAAGCATATTTTAGCATGTGCTATAATTCTGATGTAAAATATTGTTTATATGTTAATTCATGGAAATCTGGACTTTGGAGCACCACTTCAATAAGAGATACCTCTAATTTTTACCTTACACATCTCATATGGTTGTTTATTCATACTTTTTCCCTATTTAATTAAACGATTTAATCCTCATTCATTGTCCAAAATCTTTTCTCTTTAAGTCCACGCCTCAACTTTAAATTCCCTTTTCTCTTTATACATTCTGACTGTAAACTTAATTAAATACTGATCACTGACCCTTAACAGTCAGATCATCTGCTTGCCATGGTTCGTTACCCACAACCAAGTCAAGCACTCTGTTTTCCTTCATGGACTTTACGACATGCTGACTCAGAAAATAATTCTGAATTTTATTCTCTGGGTATGTCCCTGCACCTTGACTGCATTCGTGGTTTCAATCCAGTCAGTTTCTGTGTTACAGAACTCTCTGAATTATATCCAAATCTTTTACTCTGAATTTGACTTTCACTATTTTGTGGTCTACAATGAATGCTGAATATTACTGTAAAACTCTTATTTAAAAACAGAACAAGTCAGGCAGCGTCAATGATAAGAGAAAGAACATTTCTGCTTTGTTTGTTGTTTTAGATTTCCAGCATGTGCAGATTATTAGATCTTTGTAAAATTTCTATTGCTTTACAGTTCAGTCCAGAGAGTCCCGGTTTCTAAATCATCTTCTGTAATATCCTTTCTTTTCATTCTGCAGTACTCTTATTTTAGTATTGTCATTCACTCTTCATGTTTTCTCTATAAAGTACTTCTGTATAAACTATGGTATCTTACCCCCATAGATTTAATATTCCTAACTCCACTACATCAGAAATAACCTCTCCCATATCAATCTAAACATCCTGTTTGCCTTCTGTGACTAATGGATCACCTCCAGCTTCCACCATTTTCTGTCATCACTTTCAGAATTTTAAGTCCTATGTTTTCTCGGCTATACCTTTGCTAAACAAACTATGATTATTTAGAGTATGTTTTGTACCTCCCTCAGCGTCTCACCACAAGTCTCAAGCTTATCAGTTTAAACTCTCACCATCAGTTCTATACAATTTTGGTGGCACTTGGGGTATTATTTTGCTCTTCTGTAAGGTACAACTCGGACCCGTTCCTCAGTGTGAAGGATTGTTGAAGATTTGCAGAGGGACATTGATAGGATGCAGAACTGGCCTCAGAAGTGGCAGATGGAGTACAATCCGGAGAAGTGTGAGGTTGTACACTTTGGAAGGACAAACTCCAAGGCTGAGTACAAATTTAATGGCAGGATTCTGGGTAGTGTGGAGGAGCAGAAGGATCTGGGGGCTCATATCCACAGATCCCTGAAAGTTGCCTCACAGATGGATAGGGTAGCTAAGAAAGCTTATGGGATGTTGGCATTCATAAATCATGGGATTGAGTTTAAGAGCCACGAGGTAATGATGCCGCTCTACAAAACTCTGGTTAGGCCACACTTAGAGTACTGTGTCCAGTTCTGGTCACATCATTAGATGCGGAAGTGTTGGAAAGGGTGCAGAGGAGATTTACCAGGATGCTGCCTGGTTTAGAGAGTATGCATTGTGAGGATAGACTAAGGGAGCTAGGGCTTTACTCTTTGGAGAGAAGGAGGATGAGAGGAGACATGATAGAGGTGTACAAAATATTAAGAGGAATAGATAGAGTAGACAGCCAGCGCCTTTTTCCCAGGGCACCAATGCTCAATACAAGAGAGCATGGCTTTAAAGCAATGGGTGGGAAGTTCAAGAGAGATGTCAGAGGAAGGTTTTTTACCCAGAGAGTGGTTGGGGTGTTGAATGCACTGCCTGGGGTGGCGGTGGAGACAGGTACATTGGTCAAATTCAAGAGATTGCTAGATAAGCATATGGAGGAATTTAAAATAGAGGGATATGTGGTAGGAAGGGGTTAGATAATCTTAGGCAAGGTTTAAAGGTTGGCACGACATTGTGGGCCGAAGGGCCTGTATTGTGCTGTACAGTTCTATGATTCTATGATTCTGTGATTTACAAATCTCCTCTCAGGTTTTTGTCTTGCCTTACAGTGAAAATGTAATTAAGCACGTCAGCTTTTTCTTTGTAATTTACAAGTTCCCAGTACCTGAATGCAATATGTTATTCTTTAAACACATTCCATTCAATCAGATGATTGGCTTTAAAGACGTAGTGACCATATAGATTCAATTCCGAATTTGTCATTCTTTGGGATTATAACGGGTTGAACGGGTTGGTTCTAATTTATCAATTGCCTTGGAAAAATGTTCCTGTACTTGAGTAACCTTGTTGATTTAAAGCAATTTTCAAAGGACGGTTGACAATCACCTCTCTCAGTTCATTGCCACCTGTAACGCTTGAATCGTCAGCATAGTCCGTGCAGTTTGAGATGTGGTGCTCTGGGAAAGGATTTATCAAATATAGAAATAAACCAACTCATGAACTGCTGGCCAGAAAAAAAAGCACAGCTCGCGAGATTGACCGTTTCTAAAATCCTGTATATATTTTTTTTTAAAAATCAACAATAATTTACTTAACCTTTAGCATCACGGTAAGAATACTCTTTCCAAAATGCATCAATGCCTCTCTCTGAATGATCCACTATCGGTCAGTGACCGCTCATAAACTGTATAGAATTCAAAGAACGACAAAGGAAACTCAAATTCGAATTCAGGTGTGTTCTTTTTAAAGATTTATAGGAAGGTTCTTCGGGAAATGTGAATTGCGACGTTAGCAAATAAAGATCGCGTCCGAGGTGGTTTCTTCATTTCAAAAGAAGGCGATTAACAAAGACTCAATCAGATGAAGTCCAGTTTCGCTTAATTTTGGTTCAGTGGCGCAACACCAGAACGTGATCGCTGAAGAAATCCACGTTTGGACTTCCGCGCAGTCGAGAATGAACAGTGATTGAGGAAAGCGCCCGCTGGAGCCGGGAGAGGTGGGAAGGGGAGGGATGGGGGTGGTAGCTTTAATTTTCTCCCCGCCAAGGAACGACGACTGATAGAAAGAAACAGAGAGACAAAGACGGGGAGAGGGAGTGAAGCCTCGCCAGGATGCCGGGGTGGCTCCACATCCGTGGCGGGCTTTGTACTCCGGCAGCCCGTCTTTTCGCATTTACTATAACATCGACAGGGTGACTCATTCAGACTCGCCACCAACAGTAATCCAGTAATCCCTCGCACCCCCCCCCCCCTGGATTACGTCAGAGCTCCCCCACCCCCCACATTCCACCCTCGCTAAATCTTTTCAGTAAAAGAAAGTTTGTGTTGCAGATCAGGAAACATTCCTGCAACGGCGTCCATCCTCATCCCGTCTTCCGTCCCCCTCTCCTCTCTTTGCCGCTTTTCGTTGCAAAGTAACTGAGATCCAGATCAATCTGTGCTTCAGAGAGAGGGTAATAAAACCAGGAGTCCTCTTCTCACGCTCAATCCGAACATCATCTGATGGAGTAGCCAGGAGCAGCGCAATCACCCAGCTTTATCAGCTCAGGGCTCTGAAAGAGAGAAACAAGATCGGCTCCGTCTCCTCAACTCAGGACAGCCCCTCCCACACTCCTCCCCGTCTGGGAGCTGTGTGACTGTGTATTCAGCACCCGGATCCCGGACAGCTCCCTCCCGCCTGGGAACTGCGTGACCAGTGTTCAGTCTCTGGACTCCGGACAGCTCACGTTAGCCCGTCTGTCTGAGCGTTCAGCACCCGAGCATCGGACAGCTCCCTTTCACTCGGATGCTGCTTTGAGCTCTCGTTGCGACTTGGTCCCCACGATTCTAGCCAGCTTCCCCCTCTCTGCAAGAAGCGTCCAGTGAGCAAATGGCATCTCTCGGCTTCTTCTCCAACGATTCGGGACAGCGATCCGGCGCCGGAGACAGCTCGGCGGCAGGTGAATACAAGAAAGCACGTGTAACTGCTGAAGGAGGCGGAGAGGGAGAGACCGGGCGGGGTGGGGAGTTGGGGGAGTTCACGGAATAGGAAGGCACGGAATGCTGCGAATTTGAAGGCACCGGTCCCCTGGGTCACGGGGGATAAATAGACATCACCTTGGGCGTCCTGATCACCAAATCATTGGATGTATCTCCACCCTGGGCTTGATTGGGTATTGAATATTTCCAAATTGACAAGCGCCGACTTTATGATGTGGTAACCGAAAACAACTTGTAGTTGGTTTGGCTTCATCCTTGAATGAAACAGGTTGTTCGGACTCGGGAATGAATAACCCAAAGGATAGGCAGGGAACTCAATGCAATAGAATAGGGGTTGGGGGGGTGGGGGGGGGGAATAATTACTGTGCGCAATAAGAAGCTCAGTTTCTTTGTTGTGGTTGCAATTTGCATGTTTTTATTTGTTTTCAGTTCCGTCTATACACGGATTATTCATCCTCTCCGTTGAAACATTTCATGGCAGCACACGAGTACAGTTCATAATTAAAATTCATAATCTTTTTCTGGAACTTGATTAGCTACTGATTGCTAATTTTCAACATAAACCACGATGTTGCAATTATACACATTTGACTGCATAAGGGCTGAGAGACTGGTCCTTAAGGATTTGATTAGACTCTCAAAATGTGAAGAAAATCATCAGTCGGAAATAGCTATTCTTTCGATTTATTGATTTTGCACGACTGTTTTTCCAAGGATGTCAGAGTCCCTGTCGTAAATCCCTCTCGAGTGCTCTAATCCAGCCCGGAGAATTGCAGCCTCACTGACCACCCGCTGAACTCTTGCTGTTCACCGAGGGATTTCAATGTGTTGCTTTTAGTGAGAGCATACACAGCAATGATGATTCATGTGAGCAGGGCAGCTTTCGAGTCAGCTTTTCCTCAGCCGAGTCACACCAAGCTGAAGGAACAGGTTGACCCGACCAGAATCAGTGCGGGAAGACTCCATGCGTTGTTAATATTTTGCATGTTTTACAGCCCCAGCTTGGTGTCAGATGGCCCAAAAGTTCACAGGCGGCATTGGAACAAAGCTTTGCGGTGAGTTGACACACTATTTGACTGTTCTCACCAGGCATGAGAAGCGAGGATCAACTCACCAGCACCCCTCATTGACATTTCAATGCATGATTGTTAAGTATCCAGAACCGCCGGTAACATGGTCTGAAACGTTGGGGTGAAAGGATTCGCAGGCACTGCTAGGAGAAGGGAATTGTATTAAAACGCAACGGATGAGGTGCTTTGATCCCACTCTCTCTCATCCCTTATATCAAACTACCAGCTTGGGGTCATTTAAAAATGTCAGGTCGCCAGTCGTCAGTCGCCATGGTTTTCTTAGTTGTAGACAAAGTCTCCAATTGAAACGATAAAGACAAGATCAATGTTTTTTTTCTGGCAAGAGAGTGGGGGGGGGGTGTTGGGGCTGGGGGGGGGGGAGGTGGGGAAGAACAACAATATTTTTCAAAGTCACAGCCACCGTCCCCATCCCTGTCGGGTTGTTGCAACTGTGTCGTGTAATTTCAACCTGAATGGTGTCTGCGCACAGTGGCTGAAGCAAATAGGTTAGTTTTATATTATCTGGGGCACGACCAGGACTTTAAATTTGGCCGCTTTTTTGTGGTGGTGACGGGGTGGTGGGGGGGGGGGGGGGGGGGGGGAGGGTAACATGTTCATCACATATTTACAAATGCTCACATATCTCCGCTTTTGGATATGTGATTCTGGCGAGGTGGAGTGGCGGGGGCGTAAAGACTGGAGGGGTCCCCGTTCATACTCCACCTGCGAACACCCCTGTAGCCATAGTGAATCCCAAAATGTTTTCATCCGGCTCGGGAAAAAGAAGCGTGAAGAGATTTGATGTCCAAATAGTTGGGTTGCAGGCAACCTAGTAAAGGGATCAGCGGGTCCACAAGACCAGCATGTACGTGTAATGGGCTCATGAAAACAAAGCAGATGTTTCAATGAAACTAATAAAATTTCCTTTGTCCTTCGTCAGCCCATACCTACGTTTTGTGATTTTCTAATGGGTTCGTTACTTCTGAATACCCCTCTCCATTGATAGGTGCTGCTGGTATGAATGGGCCTCAAAACCTTTGCTTAAAAACAGAACATGGAACAAAGAGTTTGAAATTGTCAAACACTATTGGTATTTGGGTCCTTTTATAATCAAACAGAAATATAATGTCTGGGTGCAGCATACAATGCAATTGATAAATAAAGTTGTTCAGCATTATTCAGTTTTCAGTCATAAAATTTCTGTTTTTAGTGCATCCAAACCTTAAAAAAAATCTTTATTTTGTCCAAAGAGTACTGGTTAAAAATCATTCCTTTTCAAATTCATTTTATGTTATTTTTATTCATGAAAGTGGGAAAAATTGAATTCTGCTCCTTGTCAGTGGTGTCCCAGACTGTTTTATTTAAACTAGCAAGACATAATTTGAGTCAATTTGTCAAACTGGTTATCCTTTACTGTAAGATACTTTAAGTGCAGTGTAGCAAAAGAGAATCTTTTCAATTTGTTGACGTCAAATATACAACTTGGGTCTGACAAACCAGTCATGCAAGTATCAGAATATACCCTCGGTCTACCACTGCCTACTGAGATGCAAATTACACCAACGCTAAAACTGACCATCCTATTATTCACAAGCTTTCAAGACACATGGTTAAATTACCACTATTCTATTCATACCTGCACACAGCCATTGTTCTAGCATGACACAATAATGCACATTCATTACAAAAAAGAGCACATCATTACTATCACTCAAAAAAGCTGTGGTATGGTGGCTAAGTCACTAGACCAACAAGTAAAGGCTAGAAATATTGAACACAGCAGTTAATGAATTTAAAATCAAATGATTAAATAAATCTGGAATTTTAAAAAAAAGATTGGTTTGTCATGTAAAAAAACTCAGTTCACTAATGTCCTTCAGAGAAGGAAATCTGTTGTCCTTACCCAGACTGTCTTAGAAACATAGAAACATAGAAAATCTACAGCACAATTCAGGCTCTTCGGCCCACAAAGCTGTGCCGAACATGTCCTTACCTTAGAAATTACTAGGCTAACCCATAACCCTCTATTTTTCTAAGCTCCATGTATCTATCCAAAAGTCTCTTAAAAGACCCTATCGTATCTGCCTCCACCACCATTGCCAGCAGCCCATTCCACACACTCACCACTCTCTGAGTAAAAAACTTACCCCTGACATCTCCTCTGTACCTACTCGCCAGCACCTTAAACCTGTGTCCTCTTGTGGCAACCATTTCAGCCCGGGGAAAAATCCTCTGACTATCCACACGATCAATGCCTCTCATCATCTTATACACCTCTGTCAGGTCACCCTTCATCCTCCGTCACTCCAAGGAGTAAAGGCCAAGTTCACACAACCTGCTTTCATAAGGCACGCTCCCCAAACCAGGAAACATCCTTGTAAATCTCCTCTGCACCCTTTCTATGGCTTCCACATCCTTCCTGTAGTGAGGTGACCAGAACTGAGCACAGTACTCCAAGTGGGGTCTGACCAGGGTCCTATACGGCTACAACATTACCTCTCGGTTCCTAAATTCAATTCCACGATTGATGAAGGACAATACATCGTATGCCTTCTTAACTACAGAGTCAACCTCTGCAGCTGCTTTGAGCATCCTATGGACTTGGACCCCAAGATCCCTCTGATCCTCCACACTGCCAGGAGTCTTACCATTAATACTATATTCAGCCATCATTAATACAATATTCTGCCATCTGCTTCTATGTGACTTCGTGATCCACAATATTGTTGATTATGAATATTCTCTTAAATAGCCTAACTAGATAAAGTTCTAGAGGTACTTAGAGATGAATAATACATGGCTACTTTGTCAGTGATATTCACATCCTTTGAATAAAATAAAACATTATTTCAAGTTGTCGTTATTCCGAACTGATCCCTTCATACCCCTTTTCCTTCTATGCAGCTTTTATATCAGCATTATTTCACCCAACATATCAACTTAGTATTACAGTTTAATGCACACACATAACGTGATGTCATTCTGCATTGACACATTATATTACTGTGCATGCACACAACCTTAGCTGTACCAAAATAGACCTTTATACCATAATTGTGAACAATTATATCATTAGAAATAATCCAGATAAAGTGGTGTTGCCCAATTGTACACTAAGTATAAAATGGCACTGTCCATCTACTGTTGTAGAATTCTGTATATTTCCTAGCTATCAAATAAGGAAGAAATCAGAACAATTAATGTGGCCCTTTTCCATATGTTAACAATAAAAGCAAAATGAGCCACGATAATACAGCCATCCAATAACAATGCTCAGAGCTACAGAAAAACAACAGTCTCTGAAAGAATATCAACAGTATGGTTCTCTGCATTCAACAACAACATCATCATCCATTTATATAGTTTCGTTGATATATGAAGACATCCCAAGACACTTCATCTGAGAGTTAGAACATAGAACATAGAACATAGAACAGTACAGCTCAGAACAGGCCCTTCGGCCCACAATGTTGTGTTGACATAGCTAATCCCTTCTACTTACAGAATATCCATATCCCTCCATTTTCCTCTCATTCATGTGCCCATCCAAGACCCTCCTAAAAGCCCCCAATGAGGTTGCCTCCACCACCCTATCAGGCAATGCATTCCAGGCATCCACGACTCTCTGAGTAAAAAATGTACCCCTCATGTCTGTTCTGAACCTACCCCCCCTTACCTTAAATGCATGCCCTCTGTTATTGGATCGCTCAATAATGGGAAAAAAATATTGCTTGTCCACCCTATCTATGCCCCTCATAATTTTATATACTTTCAACAGATCACCCCTCAGCCTCCGCCGCTCCAGAGAAAAGAGCCCACGTTTGTCCAGCCTCTCCTGATAACAAATGCCCTCTAATACAGTTAACAAATTAAATTTGATGCCAGATCACATAAGGAGATATGAGGGCAGTTAATGAATTTTGCAGAATTGTTCAGATGGGAAGAATAGTGGCTGATGGAATTTAATCACAATTAATGTGTGGTGATGTATTTTGGGAGGATACATAAGGCCAGGCATACAAAATGAATGGTAGGGCCCTAAGAAGTATTGAGGAACAAAGAGTATACAAGTCCAAGGATCCCCAAAGGCAGCAGCATATGTATATAAGGTGTATAAGACTGCATATGAAATTTTTGCCTTCATTAGCCGAAGCATAGAAAAAAAGACCATGGAGGTTATGGTACAGCTTTATAAAATATTAGTTAGGTCACTGCTGGAATACTGTTTGCAGTTCTGGGCACCACGCTATAGGAAGAATGTGATTGCGCTGGGGAGGGGATTCACCTGGATGTCGTCCAGGATGAAGCATTTCAGTTGTGAGGAGAGAATGATGTATACAACATCATGAGAGATGTAAATAGGAAAGGTGGCAAGAAAGCTATTCCCATGACGGAGATGTCTAAAACCAGCAGGCACAGGTTTAGGGCAAGGAATAGAAAGTTTAGAAGAGATGTGAGGAAGAAGGTGTTCACCCAGCAGGTCATTAAAACTAGAGTACACTGCCTGAGGGCATGGTGGAGACAGGTACTCTCACAACATTTAAAAAGTACTTAGACCAGCACTTGAATAGCCAAAGCATAGAAGGCTACAAACTAAGTGCTGATGCCTAGGATTTATATAGATGGGTATTTGATGTTTGGTGTGTTCACAGTGGGCCAAAGGCCCTGTTTCTATGTTGTGTGACTACATGACAAATTTTATTTCAGCTTTTAAGGGGAATCAAGGGAGGAAAAGGTACTTAGATAGGAAAGAATTAGAGGGATACAGGCCAAATGCAGGCAAATGGAACTAGCTCAGGAAGACACCTTGCCCAGCATAGACAAGTTGGTCCAAATGACTTGTTTTGATGCTGTATAACTCAATGAAAAGAAGTAGAGACATAGAAAGCTGGAAAAAGTGCAGAGGAGATTTATAAGGACGTTGCTGGGATTCGAGGGACTAAATTATGGAGAAGAGTTGACCAGGTTGGGACTTTTTTCATTGCAGCGTAGGAGAATAGGGGTGATCTTATCAAAATGCATAAAATTATGAGGGGCGTAGATAGGGTGAATGTGCACAGCCTTTTGCCCAGAGTTGAGGAATCAAGAACTAGAGGACATAGGTTTATGGTGAGAGGGGAGAGATTTAATAGGAACCTGAGGGGCAACTTTGTCACCCAGAGAGTGGTCAGTATATGAAATGAGCTGCCAAAGGAAGCGATTGAAGCAGGTACATTAACAACATTTACAAGGTACGTGGATAACAAAGGTTTATAGACCAAACGCAGGCAAATGGGACTAGCTTAGATGGGAATCTTGGTCAGCATGGACCAGTTAGGCTGAAGGATCTGTTTCTGTGCTGTTTGACCTTATGGTTATGACTCTAAAGGTTTAGGTGGGGTATTTCAGAGTTTGTGGCTGAAAGCTTGATTTGGCCACCCACCATGGAGCAAACCAAATTATGGATGATCAAGAGGCAAGGACTGGAAAACCAGTATTTGTCCAATTACAGAGAAAAAGCAAATGGAAGACATGGGGGAAATTGAAAGCAAGAATGATTTTTTTTGTAATTGTGCTGTTACTTACCCAGGAACTAACATAGGTCTGTGAGCACAGAATGATGGATTAGAGAGAGTCCTCAGGTGATGGCCTGCAGAGTTTTGGATGATCTTTTGTAGAGAATGGAACAGGATAACCCAGCAAGCAGTGCATTAGAATAATCAAGTCTGGGGTGATGGCAGCATGGATGAAATTTTCAGGAGCAGGAAAATGGAAAGTGTTTGGAGCTGGATAATGTTATGGTGGTAAAAATAGGAGTTCTTAAAGTTGATGTGGGTATATGGTCCAAAGTTCATCCTTTGAATGTCAGAACTACAACATGAACATTACATACAGAATAGTTCAGTTTCAGATTACCACCGACAGAGGGATGGGATCAGTGGCTGTGGAATGGATGCAAAAGGCAATGGCTTGGCTTTTCCAAGGACAAGTTGCAAGAAATTTTTGCTCATTCAGTACTGGATGTCCGACAATTTCGTAATAGTGAAGAACTCATGAGACAGTGAGATAGTGCTAGGACTCAACAGTTTACGTATGAAAACTGAAACAATGTTTTCGGTTGATATTCCTGGGGGGGGGGGGGTTGTACTTAGACGACAAACAACATAGAACCAAGGATCGATTTTATGGGGACTCCAGTAGTTAAAAGAAAAATTTTGCAGATGATTCATTGCTTATGAGTGGATAAATACAAATAGTAGCACCTGAATACAGTCCCAGTTGTTGTGGGAAGGTATGGGAAAGATGGGCATAATTTTGGAGACTTTGGGGGTGGGAGGAGGAAAGGTCGCAGATATGGTTGCTGTTTGCAAGGTTGGAGAGCTCATACTATTGCCACATCATTGAGAAATCTCATATCTTGGAAGGGTTTTGCCTCCACTTGACAGTAATGAATGGGCAATATAACTATGATTAGCAATGTTATTACTTACTAAAATACGATACTCTGATTTGTCGCCCTTTGTTGGAGGAGGTAGGGAATATGAAAATCAGAAATAACAAAGAATATGACTGCAAATTTTCTGTTGTTGCTTTCAATGACAGCATTCCTGTATGGTGATGATCAGAGACCCAAGGATACAGTTGTTAAGGAGGAAGCAGCACCCCTGGAAACCAACCTGGCCTGTACCTGCAGCAAAACTCCATGTACTTGTCAGAAAGTTCAGATCAACTTTTCTGTCTTGCATTCAACAGGTAAGATCATTTCTAAAGCTTAATCCTTGGACTGAATTATTTGGCCTTGATTAAATTGGAAGGCATATGAACATAGTCACTTCAGTATCGTGATAGATTACAGTTGCAAATCTAATTTGGTGCAGTGCAAACCATTGCAGATTTTGAATTCTGTTGAATGGCCAGAATGTGCCTTAGACTAGTACTTCTAGGGAGACAAGCATGAAGTCACTTTTGAAAACTATTCGTTTACAGGCTTTCAAATAAGGCTAGCTAAATTAACTTGATCTTTGTAGTCAGTGCATTATCAAGATATTTATTGTACCTGTGTTTATTGAATTGTGACCAAGGTTCCAGAGAAAGAATTGAGACACACTTATAGAACTAAGCCCCAGGTTATAAATTCAATAAAGTTTTAATAGGGAATTGAATGTATTCGTGGATTCATTTTTCTCTACTGCCATCTGACAGCTGTTGTAAGATATTTGAAAATATTCTGTAAAAAGAGTTGTGTTTGCATCACCTTACTTTCCATTCAGAATGCTCCCCATAATGTGGATACCTCTTGACCATTGCACGCAACATAAATACTGAATTAGATGTAGAACCAACTTGGAATATCATTAGTGCTACTAATATTGATTTTGCTGACCCACTCTCATTAACTGCTGAAGATAATATTGGAGGAATAAACTGGGAATGTAAAAAACTGTGGTTAGAATGTAAAACGATATGAAAAGAGCCTAAGAAAGTCAAAGATTAAGAGGGTGGGAAAACAAGAGCAATCAACTGAAATGCTTGCGGTTGAAGGAATAACTGTACTGGAATCAGTAAGAGAAAGTGACATGTACCTTGAGAGTCACTGAACTGTTAATTAATGTAAGTCCTTATTTATAATAATTCAATGAGAATTAATGGACTTGCAATGCTGGTAAATAGGCTTGAGGGATTTGTGTTTGTAAAAATAATTCAGTACAGATCCTCATTACAATTTACTTATTGATTTGTGTCAGAAAACTAAACCCTATAAATCTAACCCTATAATTTCCTTTTTCAAAAAAAAATAAGTGATACCATCTTTAAAGGGATCTAATCTTCATTGATGAGTTAAGAAAATAATTAGCAAGTCAGAGGAACCAATATAAATCTTTTTACTGAATCTATAGCAGAGAGAAGGGAAAGCACAATGTAATGTCTAAAGGATGAGTGGATGAAATATTACAGGATCAGGAAATAGCAGAGGACTTAAATAATGAACTCTTCATCTCAGCATTCATAAAGGAAGGCCAGAGTTAAATTATTTTGATACAATATGCAGATATCAGCAAAGCATTTAATGTGGAGAAGCTCATGAAATGGAAAGAAAACATACCTAACTAGTTGGTTGCACTTTATTAACCTCAGGAAACTGAGAGTGGAAATAATCATGGCAATGGTTAACACTTCAGGGCTACAAAATCTGACTACATTTAGCTGCTTTTTGGTTCCAATATATCAACCAATATACGCTTAGCATGAGTCACATCTGCCACCACACTGCAAAGGGCAATAGAAATGGTACACTATTGTCAACCAGAACCAAGCTGTGTTGGCAAGTCAGTGATCTGCTTTAACACCAACATTGCCAAATTGGAGATCATTGCTCCATGTTACCCCGTTGTTAATCTTGCACAGCTGAACACAACATCAGAAATAGGATTTTATTCAGTGCTATGTCAAAGAATCATCAACTTGTTACGGATTGGTTGATAAATGATTTCTACTGGTTGTTTCTCCCATTCTACAAGTCTTTAGGTTTCTTTAAACTTAATAAAGGCTACAGAGAATGATGTCCCCAGATCTTATGTCTTGCTTATGGCTTTCTGCACCTAAATAGGTACAATGATATGCAATTCTCTTGGAGTTCTACATGAGAGAATAATCAGACAACACACAGAACAGGGAAGTGGTCGCACAGGAAGCACAGCTTGAATACTGTGTCCAATAATAATATCACCACATTTGAGGAAAAAGATGCTTGCACTGAAGAGGCTGCAAAGCAGATTTAGAAAGATGTTGGAGTAAAAAAAAACAAGCTGCCGGAGGAGCTCAGTGGGTCAGGCAGCATCTGTGGAGGGAAATGGATAGTCGATGCTTTGGGTTGAGACCCTTCATCTGGACTGTGAGCAGAGGGTTGGGGCAAGAGCTGGCAAATGATGGAGACAGAGAGATCAAGAAAAGGGGAGAGATGTGTTGGAAGTAGTCCTGGAGAATTTGAGGAGTGGGTGGAAGTTAGTAGGCAGTTGATGAAATTGACAAGTTCCACATGGGTGCAGGAGGCAGCACCAATGCACCCAGAGAAAGAGTTGCGGGTAGTTCCAGAGTAGGTTTGGAACAAAGACTGCTCTATGTAGCCAAGGAAAAGGCAGGCATAGCTCGAGCCCATGTGAGTACCCATGGGTACACCTTTGATTAACAAAGACTACTGCACATAGCCAACAAAAAGACAGGCTTAGCTAGGGCCCATGCAATTGGCCAAGGCTACAACTTTGATTTCAGCATCTGCAGTCTTTTGTGTCTCCAGTTTACAAGGATGTTGCCAAGACTGGAAAATTGTAGCTAGAAAATAGGTTAGATAAACTGAGGTGGTTTTCTAAGGGACAGAGGTGGCCGAGGGCCAACTTAATGAAGATATATAAAATGATGAGGAAGCCGGACTGAGCAAATCAGAAGGGTATTTCTCTGTGACTCTTATGACCTATTTCTCTTGGCAGAGCAGTCAAAAACAGGGGCATTGATTTAAAGTAATTGGAGGAAGGATTCAAGAGGATATGAGAAAAATATTTTCACCCAAAAGGTGGGTGTCTGGAACTCACTACCAGAAAGGGTAATACTGGTAAAAACCCAGTCACAATTAAACAGTACTTGGGAGCGGGTTTTTGAAGAGCCATGACCTGCAGAATTATGGACCTAATGCTGGATGGCAGGTTTAGGTTGGACAGCTTTTTCTTAATGCGCTCAGTGGTCTCCTTCTGTGCTATAAATTTTCAATGACTCTAGAATGAGTGGGAGCATTTGTCTATCCAGGGCATCAAGTAACAATTCCCTAATTTAGCCTCCTCCCATTAGCTCCTTACTTGCCATTTCCATCATGGTAGGATTGCAGAACTTTGATCTGATTCATGATGGATTACAGAGGTTTGCCTATTGCATGCTGTTTTTGCTGCTTAGCACACATGTAGTGCGGTTCTACAACTTCACTAGGCTGGTATCTTAGCTTTAAGTACTCCTGATGCTGCTCCCAGTATGATCTTCTGCACTCCTCATTGAATCAGAGGTAATCTCTTGGCTTGATAATAAGTGTAGAGGGAAGGATATACCAGACCAGACTGTGGTAGTGTATGTTTTTGTTGCTGATGATGATCCTCAATGCCTTGTGAATGGCCACTTGTGAGCTGCTGGATCTGTTCTGAGTCGGCCCTGTAGTGTGATGTGAATGTCACTGTGAGATATGGTGTGAGGCCACAGCTGTTGGATGTGTGTGCATGCAGGCATGCAGGTCATGTGTGGATGCGCATATGCTCATGCATGAGCATGAGTGTGAGTGTGAGTGCAGGCTTGCTTGTGTCTGCATGAAATATTTGAAACTCAGATACTAATCATTATTGATATAGATTTTTAGTAAGTGAGCAATGGAGATACAGTGTATCAAGTAGAGTCTAAGGCTGGTCAATCATGACTACCAAGTATGCAAAGCTGGTAAATGAACCCTTTGCTATCTTCCGAAGTTAGAAAGTTACCCTTCAATTATCTCATGAATTTCAGAAGCAAAATGAGAGAGGAATTTGGAAATTATAGAGGATGTAATCAGTTGTCACCTTAGAACTGACGTATTATAAAAAAAGACAGGATCACTTCACTAACCTGGAACACTTTCAGAAGGTAAATAAATTGATGGACAAAACTAACTGAAAGGATGCAGTGTAATTAATATATTCAAAAGGCATTTAATAAAATTACACATGGGAATATTTCACAGTTGACGGAGGCATAAGAAATTAATGGTACATTTGATGATTCTTAGAAAATAGTGATTAATTTAAAACCCTGTGCTGGGACTAAGGCTGCATAATTCTGAGGTACCTGTTCTGGGTCTTCTACAGTTAATACTGTTCAGAAGATATTCTGGAGGGTATTGTTACTTATGATATATTTAAAAATGTTGAAAGGTGGTGGGGTGGTGGGTTTTCAAGCTAGTTAATCTTGTGATGAATAGACAAGATATGGTTTGCAATGTAATGGGCCAATAACAGTTAAGGAAGTGGACCAGTGATGATGGATGAAAGCTAAAGTAATTAAAGTAATTAAGTCAATTAATGATTTTCAAAGGGAGCTAGATAAATAATTGGTTAGAAATGAAAATGGTGATTTACAGACCAAATACAGGTAGATGGATTGTTAGAGGATATATATTTTGTGAAAGTTAATTGTAGGGCCCAATCTTTCAGATGCTTCAGTAGACAAGCCAACAATGATTTGGAGCTTAGCTTCCGAATGTGTGAATGTACATGCATTGCTTGTGTACGCCGACTGCGGTTAGGGTGACTTTGGTTCTGGAGCAGAAGTGGCATAGGGTGAACGGTTTCCCATTTGCCCTGTAATTAATCTCCACTCAATTGGAAAGCTGGTTGGATGTGTGGTGCACGATTGTGGTGAGAAAAGATAAGAAAAATGTTTGGGTGAAGGCCCAGCCTTGCCTGGCACCTGTCTACACTGAGATTTGGTCTCTTGTGGACACAGCTGTTGAAATCATGGCTTGTGTGGCATCATACTACAGACATAGGATGGAGGAAAATTTTTGATGGCAGCCAAATTTCAGAAAGATGCTCCATTATGTTTCTCAACTGATGAAGTAAAAGAGGTCAAAGTGTATAAAGGTTTATGCTGCTTCCTTGGAGGTGTTGAGCAGTGAAGATCAGGTACATTGTCCTTTCAGATGGACAGAATTGGAGCAACACTCTGGCCTCTGGGAGAAAGTGTTTGAGGAGGACCCTTGCAATGACTGTCCCTGTGGCAGATAACAAAGAGTTCCTGCTGGATTTACTGCAATCAGATTGGTCTTCTTTCTTGAAGATGATCACAATTACTATGTCTTCAAGGTTCCCTGGCATGTTATCACCTTCCCAGAAGGTTAGAAAGTCTTTGCCAAGCATTAGAACTTCAGCAGCAATGCCCCTGCTCCTGTAACCTTGTTGTTTGTCAGTTGCTCTGTGATCTTTATGATTTCTTGCTGGTCTCGGGTGGCGGTGAAGCTGCATCAGTTAGTTTGCTGTGGAATAGGGTCAAGGGCATCTGCATCTAGGTCAGAGTCATGGTTGAGGAGTTCTTTGAAATTCTCCTTCCAGCAACTACTAGCTTCATTTATGTCCTCGATAAGCTGTTTGACCTACAGCAGGGTGGGACACCAGACATTTAGAAGAATCTGGACTTGTCATGGTTATTAGTCAGCTGCTGGAATTCCTGCACCCTTTCCAACCACCATCTGTTCTTTAGGTCACAGGATTTCTGCTGGACCTCTGCCTTCAAATGCTTCTGGAGCCATTTTATTTCCCTGGAGGCATGGTTGAGTGTCCAATCCAAGAAGCCTTATGTTTGCAGTTAATTAGCTTCTGGATTTCCTCAAGCTAGAGGCATTGGAAAGGTCGTGTCAGTCAATCCCAAATTAATAATCATAATGTAAAGCTGGAAAATATTCTTATATTTCGGTGATTTGGGGAAACTTTCTGCGAAGGAGCTTAAATGTCTTGAGTTCAATTGTAAAGCAAGCTTTATGACAGGAAGTGGAAATCTTGTTTAAAATTATGTTTTTTCCTTCTGTCAAAAGGGATTTCAGAGAATATATTTTTCTTTACTAATAGTAGAAAATGCAATGACTACTTAGATGCAGTGTATCATTTGTGCTATCTGGAGTAAAACTAACATTTCTGGCTATGTCTTCATCAAAGTGATGAAGAGCAAGATATTTATTATTATGATACAAATGATCTGAACTTATATTAACATTTTGTTTATTTTTCGAACCTGTTTACATTAAGATAACATACACACTGACATACAGGTTAATACACAGTGTCTGATTCACTCTGATGTGACCCATATATTTACCAGTCCCCAATCATAGGAAACTGTCATGCTTCCTAAAATCAAATCGAAATATATAGTCCCCAAGTTTGCTGATTTCACACGTACATTAATAAAAGATCATAATAAGAAAGATCAAAGGCAACATAGCAATAATATCATTGGATGAAAGGTGCACCAAGCCAAGTCTGAAACACCCATGAACAGACACAGTAGTAGAGTATATCCAGCAGCTGGAGCATGTAGAGGAACAACACAGAAACAGTCTATTTTCTGCTCCATGCTAGGACTAAGCAAGTTTCCACATGAGCCTTTATTCACCATATTTCACCTAATCCAAGCCACTGCTCCTGCTAACCCTTTCCCTCAATGACATAGCTAGCTTCTTATAACTACACATACGAAATTGCCGCAACTGCTCTACATTACAGCATTCCATATTTTAGCCACTCTCTATCTAGTATTCTTGAATTTAATATTTACCGCCATTAGTTTTGAATGCTAACCCTTTCCCCTCCCTTACCATCTGCCTAAACAGTAATACATATCTTCTCTACATCTGAACACCAATGAGCCTTTATAATTTTAAACTGCTTTAATGGGTCATTTCAGTGTTTGAATGGTAAATAAGTATCAATTTTCATGGTTATAATTCAGCCAGAAAGTGCCAGGTTGATCTATCTTAGAAATTATGGTTTAAATAATGAGAATATTTTTAATATTTGGAGAAAAAGAGTAAAATTAAAAGAAGCAAATTAAAGATTACTAGAAATACTCAACAAGCAGCTCCAATTAACATTTCATGTTAATTGCCTTTCATTGGAACTTGAAGACATAAGAGACAAATAACTTTTAAGCAAAAAATTGGTCATGGAAAGGAAGCAGGAAAATAGCAAAAAGCAGGTGTGATCCACATATCCTAATTGCAGAAGGAATAGTATGGTGGCATAGCGGTTAATTACCTAGGCTAACTTCTGGAAGTCTGGGTCATCAATCTGGAAAAATATATTCAAATCCCACCATGCCAATTGAGGAATTGAAATTCAAGTAATTAAATAAATCTGGAATTATTTTTTAAAAGGTAGTATTGGTAATATTAACCATGAAACTAATGGTCTGTCATAAAATTATGTTTCACCAATGAGTTTTCTTAACAGAATGAAACCTACTGATCTTACTTGGTCCGGTCTCTTCAGGCAATGATTTTGTGTTTGTGTCGGTTCCTTATTTCAGGGTCAATTTTGTGTGAGTGTAAAAGAAAGCCTGAAATTTAGTGTAAACTGTGGCTCAGTTCATATCAATTGAACCTCTGAGTCATAAGATTACAGATTCAAGTTGCAGTCCTGTGATAGGAGCTCAAAAGCCAAAGCTAATATGTTAGTGGAGACCTGAGAAATCACTGCATTATCACAGGTGACATATTTTGAATGAGGAGTTAAACTAATGCCCCATCTGTTGCACAGAGCTATGCGAAAGAAGAGTAGGCAGTTACCCTCAAAGTCTCGATGAATATTTGTCCATTATCAGTATCTTTCAAACTATTTGTGCTTTGTCAAGTTGCTGATTATGGGAGCTCTTGCTGCACTTGTGTCGGCAGTGATGATTCCATATTATTAAAGTGACTGCACTGGATGCAAAGCAGATTAAAATATTTGGATGTCACTCTTTCTTTTCTTTATCTTGCTCTAGCAGTTGTCTGAAAACACAATTAGCCAGGGGCATCCAGTGAGAGGTTTTCTTTCCTGTAAATATGGAAAGATGATATTACATTGGGATGTCAACTATCTCAACAGACCTGAGAAGTCAGAGATTTGTACCTGCTCATTGGCTCTAAGCAATTCCCAATTCGTTTGATCTGAATAGTTTGGAGACAAGAACAAGGGCCTATTACTAGTGAGAACTGCCAAAGAGGGACCATTAATGTTCAAAAAAGAATTAGGGTCATATGACCACTTATGGTAATGGAATCACCATCTTTGCACGTTGCTCAAAAGGAAAAGGAACTCTAAAATTATCTGGGCTACAGAAAGGAGGAGAGATCATTGGAGCTTTTGAACCTTAATGCAAACCAGACATAAAATAGCCGTATGGTCTTTATGATCACCCTGTGCCCTGTGTGCCTTTGTGATTTCCCTCACCATATTTGTGAGCATTACCACACTGTTCTCCCAGATTTCTCTCTCTCTCTCTCTCTCTCTCTCTCTCTCTCATATTCATTTTCATACATCTGTTTGCCCAGTTGATTTTCCATCACTCCTTTCCATTACTACCTTCACAGTTTTCTACTTCTGCTGTCATAGAAGGCAAGAAAGACTTTACCTGAAAGTTCACCTTAATCCTAAATCCCAACATTCTCATGCTATTCCCTTTGCAACCTTGAAGGAAATCGAATTATTCTGCTATGTCACTGGCAGCAAAGCCAAATGGCAGTTGTGGCACAAACGGAAAGACGTATGTGGTCATAGAGTGACGTGCAGAGAGTTCAAGGTAGACCCAGGGCAAAAAGCAAAGGGGAAAGAAAAATTATGCATGCATTTGTTAAGGAACTGATTTAGATTCATTGAAAAGTTAAACAGTTCTGCAGTGCATAAGAGAAGAATTTAGTTTAAAATGTGCATGGCCCTTGATAGAAATGACTGAATCTAATTACCAATCTTCCCACATCTATATTGTAATCTTTCTAGCTCATATGTTCATCGGAAGATAATAAAATGTGCCACTTAAAAGTCTAGATACGGAAGCAAAATTCTCCTTATGTTTCCAAGTAATTTGGTGCTCAGTGAAACGTCTTAGAAAGATGAACATTTTATTACATTGTTGTATCAGGATATCAGGTCCAGTAAGCAACTATTGAATACAACAAACAGATAAATACACTTCCTAAAATGTTGTCAGTATTTCATTGCTCCCCTGATTCCATGTATATAATTAAAAATATCCAACCAAGTGCAACAATGAATGATGAACTCTTTTGGCAGCATTAAATTTAGCCCAAGGGCAAGTGGATTGTCAATACTTGATCTGCTACTTTTGTCAATTTCATGGCTGATGATGCCATTAGAAATATAAGCACAAAATTAAAATTGATTCATTCAAAACAATATGACATTGTGAGAATACAGCAGGGCGTTGTCTTTGTGCTGAAAATAAGATCCTGTTGATCAATATTACAATCAATCCTAAACAACATTTATGTAACATCTTTAAGGCAAAATTCTCAAACAAAGAACATAGAACGGTACAGTATGCGGACAGGCCCTTCGGCCCACGATGTCTGTGCCGAGCATGATGCCAAATTAAGCTCATCCTTTCTGCCTGCACATGATCCATATCCCTCCATATCCCTCGAAACATTTTACTTAAGTGGCATAAGGAAAGATTAGGAAGGTGATTAGAGCCTAGCCAAAGACTTAGCTTATAAAAAGATGCCTAAAGAAAGAGAGAGTTGTAGAGAACCAGGGTGGTTTAGGGATGGAATTCCAGATGACGGGGCATAGCTGGTGGGGCTGAAGCACAACTAACAATAGGGTGGTACAGACTGTTGAATGAAGAGGATGCAGTCCATCAAATGGGAAGTTCAGAGAAGCTGAAGGAAGTTTGACATAGAAAGAAACAAGGCCATGAAGTATCTTTAGGATTAAAATGTTAAATCTGTAGCATTGAGGAATATGAGCAATGTAAGTCAAAGAAGATAGTGCAGTAGTGCGGTGTTGGGAAATTGGTGTGATGTCTGAGAAGAATTTAGAATGGATAAAGTAAGAGCTGCAAGGTTTTGGCTGAGCTGTGCTTTATGAAGGCTGTGGATGAGAGGCCAGTCAGAGCAACATTAGAACAATCAATGCAGGGATGGGCAGGGTAAATCAAGGTAACCAATCATCCACCATCAGTTTTGCTTCCCCATCAAAGATGAATTTTATCCCTTTGTTCGTTTGATTCACTTCCATTTTACAACATCATCACTTCCTTCATTGACTCAGTTTGGCAGTTCTAACATATCACATCTCACTCCCCTGAAAGAACAACTTACACTTCTGTCCATTCATGGAATAACAGAATGTCTCAAAAGTTTGGAATACCTTATAATGTTGCTTCCTCGAATCTAGATCATTTTAAAAAACTGAATACAGTTATCAAGCCAAAACTGACCCTTGGGGAACATCTGTGTTTGTTATTTTTGTATATTCATTCATGTGGTGCAAGCATCACTGAAACTCATCATCTTATTGCCTGTCCCCTGAACTGTGTGGCTTTTTCCACTTCAAGAGTAAACCTGCGTTGTGGATTCACAGTTACATAGAGGAGGGCAGGTTTTCTTCCTTAAACAGTATAAGTGAACTAGATTGGTTTCTACAATGATTCAGCGGCTTTTCATAAAGGTTTCCACTATTGAAATGAATTTCCTGTCTTCAATTCAAGATAAAATGATTCATTGAATTTAAACTTCCCCACTGCAATAGTGAAATTGGATATCAAGCTTTCCCATCATTAACCCAGACCATAATGCTAACTTAACAAGTTATAATATCATAGTTGACCCAGGCAAGGCAAATTTACATTCAAGGTAAATCTACTGGGGCTAAGGTAGCTGATTCACATCAATTAAATCAGCCTCAGAATTACCGCTATTCAATTAACCCTTGAACTACCGACCTTTTATAATCTCCATATCTACTTTCCACCAACTGTTCTTCAGCATTTTTTACATCGGGGAAACAGGCCTTTTAGCCCTCCATGTCCATGCCAACCATCATGTCTATCTATACTAATCCCACTTGCCCCCATTAATTCCATACCCCTCTATGCCCTGTCCATTCAAGTACCTGTCCAGATGCCTCTTAAATCTTGTTACTGTTTCTGCCTCCATCGCCACCTCTGGCAGTTCATACAGATACCAACTACTCTTTCTGAGAAAAATGTATCCCTTAGATCCTCTTTAAACCTCCTCCCTCTCACCATAAACCTACACCCTCTAGTTTTTGACAGCCCACTCATGGGAAACAAACACTGACTATCTACTCTAACTATGCCTCTCATAATTTTATATACCTCTATCATGTCACCTCTCAGCTACCTTCATTCCAGGGGAAACAGTCCAAGCCTATCCAATCACTCCCAATAACTCAAGCCCTCCAGTCCAGGTAATAATGTTGTGATTCTTTTCTGCAGCTTCTCTAACTTAATTACATCTTTCCTGTAGTGTAACTGCACACAATACTCAAAGTGCAGCCTATCTGCAACATGACATCCCAACTCTTGTACTTATGCCTTGGTCACTGAAGGCAAGTATGCCACATAACTTCTCCACCACCCTGTCTACCCATGTTGCCACCTTCAGGGAACTATGAACTTGCACCCCAAAGTCCCTCTGTTCAACAACACTCCCCAGGGCCCTGCCATTCACTGTGTATGCCCTGCCCTGGTTTAACTTCCCAGAATTTTTCACTTCACACTTGTCCGAGTTAAATTTCATCTATCATTCCCTTGCCCACTTTCCCAGTTGATCTAGATCCTGTTGTAACCTCAGGCAATTTTCTTCACTTTCCACTATACCACTAATTTTGGTGTCATATGCAAACTTACTAATCATGCCACCTACATTGTCATCCAGACCATTAATGTATATGACAAATAACAGAGGACCCAGCACCAATCTAGGCAGCACACCACTGGTCATAGGCCTCAAAAAGCAACCCTCCACTACCACCCTCCAGTGGACTCCTACCACCAAGCAATTTTGTATCCAATTGGCTAGCTCACCCTGGATTCCATGTGTTCTAACTTTCCAGACAAGTCTACCATGTGGGACCTTGTCAAAGTCTTGCCAAAGTCCATGTAGACAACTTCTATTGCCCTGCCCTCATCATTCCTTGTGGTCACCTCTTCAAAAAGCTCAATCAAAGACATGATTTCCCATGTACAAAGCCATGCTGACAATTGCAAATCAGTCCTTGCCTTTCCAAATACAAATAAATCCTGTCTCTCAGAACCCTTCCCAATGATTTTCCCACCACTGATGTAAGGCTCACTAGCCTGTAGTTTCCTGGCTTGTCTTTGCAGCCCTTCTTGCATAAAGGTACAACATTAGTCATCCTCCAGTCTTCCGGTACCTCACCTGAGGCCAAGGAAGATACATAAATCTCTGCCAAGACCTCAGCAATCTCCTCCCTTGCTTCCCATTACATATTAGGATAACCTGGGCAAGCCCAGGGTATTTATCCACCTTAATGTGTTTCAAAACCTCCAATACCATCTCCCTTGTCACCATTCCCTGGTGTTAAATCATTAGCTTCCATGTTCTTCTCCATGATAAGCACAGACAAGAAGTATTCTTTCAAGACCTCGCCCATCTCTCATGACTTCACACATAGGTAACCACACTGATTCTTAAGGGAACCCACTCTCTCTCTAGCTACCCTTTTACTCCTAGTGTAATTATAGATATTTTAAGATTCTCCTTATCTGCCAAGGATATCTTATGGTCCCTTTTTACCCTTAAGAAAGTTTCTTTCTTAAGTGTACTCCTACATCCCTTATACTCCTCAAGGGAATTGTTTGATCCCAGCTGCCTATGCCTGACATATGCCTCCTTTTTCCTGATCAGACCTTTAATAACCCTCATTAACCAAGTTTCCCTAATCTTACCAGCTTTACCCTTCACTCTAACAGGAAAATGTTGGCCCTAAGCTCTTATGTCTCACTCTTAAAAGCCTCCCACTTGCCAGACATCCCTTTACCTGCAAGCAGCAACTCCCAATCAACTTTTGCAAGTTCCTGTCTGATGCCATCAAAATTAGCCTAGCCCCCAGTTTAGGACTTCAACGTGAATCAGTCCTATCTTTTTCCATTACTATCTTGAAACTAATGGAACTTTGGTCACTGGTACAAAAGTGCTCCCCCACTGACACACCAGCCACTTGGCGAGCCTCATTTCTTAAGAGAAGATCAAGTGTAGCCCCTTCTCTAGTCGGGCCATTACTTCAGAAAACTATCCTGCACACACTCAAGAAATTCTAATCTCATCCCTCAGCACTATGGCAGTCCTAGTCAATATTAGGGAAGTTAAAATCACCTTTTTTAATTAATTCAAGGAACGTGGGCTTCACAGGCTGTGCCAGCATTTAATTGCGCATCCCTAATTTTCCTTGAGAAGGTGGTGGTGAGATGCCTTCTTGCTGTTGGGGAGAGAGTTCTCAGATTTTGACCCAGTGACGGTGAAGGAACAATGACATATTTCCAGGTCAGGATGGTGTGTGGCTTGGAGTGCAACTTTGCTGCCCTTGTCCTTCTAGCTGGTAGAGGTCATGGGGTTTGGAAGGAGCTGTCTAAGGAGTCTTGGTGAGTTGCTGCAGTGCATTCTGTAGATGGTACAAACTGCTGCTACTGTACGTCAGTGGTGGAGTGAGTGGATGGTTGTGAATGGGGTGCCTATCAGGTGGGTTGCTATGTCCTGGATGGTGTCGAGCTTCTCAAGTGTTGTTGAATTTGCACTTATTCAGGCAAGTAGAGATTATTCCATCACACTCCTGACTTGAGCCTTGCAGATGCTGGGCAGGCTTTCGGGAGTTAGGAACTGAGTTACTTATCGCAGGATTCCCAGCTTTTGGCCTGCTCTTGTAGCCGCATTGTGTAAATGGCTACTCCAGTTCAGTTTCTAGTCAATGGTAACTCCTAGGATATAAATAGTGGGGGATTCAGTGATGGTAATGCCATTGGATGTTAGGGGATGAGGGGATGGATTTTCTTTTGTTGGAGATTGTCATTGCCTGGCACTTGCATACAATGAATGCCCAGGCCTGAATATTACAACTCTAGTAATCCTACACCTATCTGTGATATCCCTACATATATGCTCCTCTAATTCCTGCTGACCATTGGGGGCCTGTGGTATAATCCAATCCAAGTGATCACCGCCTTTTAAATTCTAAGTTCTACCTATATTGCCTCACTGGACATTTCCCCTGGGATATCCTCTCTAAGTATTACCATTCTGCTTCAAAATAATCCATTTTTATGACTTCTGAGTGCTAATTGCTGTGAATTCATTTCAAGACTGGATTACATTTGTCCAACTTGTTTCACGTATATCTATCAGTGGAAACAGTGATCAGGATATGACTGAATTCCAAAATAGGCTTGGAAGGAAGAAGATATATTTGTAAGCCAAGACAATTGACTCAGTTTTAAAAGTATCAATGTTGTTTTCAAATTCCACCATGACCTTGTCCTTTCTGATATCCGTAACACCTTCCAGCTCAATAAGCACCTGAATCTTCTGCGCCATTCCATCTCTAGCTTCTGTATATTCTTGATTTTAATTCTTCTCTGATCGTCAGCCACGAGTTGGCCCTTAAACTTTTCTTCATCTCTAACCTCTGACATGCTTCTTAACTCTTATTAATTTGACTAGGAGTTCCTAATATCTTCTTGTGTGGTTCGATATTAAATCTTGTTTGATATTCCTTCCTAGGAGGCACCTTGAGAGATATTTTACTACGCTAAAAGTGCTGGGAAATTGTGTTCTTGTATTTGCTACCATGTAACTACTTATCTCAGATATCCTTGTATGTTCAATTATCAATATGTAGATGTAGATGGTACAGTGAATAAAGTGAAAATGCATTAATCAATACTTCTCAAAGCCTTCTTGGTTTTGGAATTGTGCTTCTGGTTTGGAAAATTGGAAGAAACATTCCTTTGTCCATAAAGGAAGGAAGAAACTGGGATAACCATAGACCTGTGTTAACATCAGTTGTAAACAAATCACTACACACTATCATGTCTCACATCTATCTTATCTCACAACATGCCAAGGAGACGAGAGGCACAATATCAGTGCTTTCCTTGCTTTTAGTTAATATATTTATGAAACATTTGAAAATGGGCAATAAAGTACCTGGTGGCCAATTAATCCTATTCTGTGTTGTGCTAAAATAAACAGAATTTTAGTTAAGCATGAATTGTATTTATATAGCATCTTTCAAGGGGCAAAACTCTTGATGGTACATTTATTGAATAATAGTTACATATATCTATGCCTTTAGCATAGTAAAATATCCTCAGTTTCTTCTTGGCAATACAAACATTCAAAAACCAATTTAGATGAGAAATTAGGGCAGATGACCAAAGCTTGTTCAAAGAGGTAGGTTTTAAGGTGTTATTCACAGAAGGAGAAAGAAGAAGAAGATGTAGAAGCTCAGGACCTAGGCATCTGACAAGCAATGAAGGAGTTATTAAATTCATGGATCCTAATTAGAGCAGTGTGTAGGCATTTTGGAAGCTTACAGGCCTAGAGAAGCTGCAGAAATACAGAGAAATGATACCATAGATTGGGTAGCAAGGGTGAGAATTTCAAAGTGTAGGTTAATGACGGCATGTCTAATGAACATAAGTTGGATAGGTTACACTATTTTTAAGGAATAAATCAAGAAGCCAGCCAGGAATACTTTGTAATAATTCAGATGAGAGATAATATGGGGATGTATGATAGTTTCAGTGGAGATAAGATGAAATAGGGACAGAATTGAGTGATGTTATGGACGTTAAGATACGTGGGCTTAGTGATAACATCTATATGTAGTCCAAAACTCAACTTGCGGTCAAATATGCCACAAAACTGGTCAATTTCAGACAATTGCCAGAGAGTTGGACAGAGTCACTAACTAGGGAAGAGATTTTGTGATTAGAGCTGAACGTGATTTCTTCAATCTTTCTAACATTTATTTGGAGAAAAATTTGCTGAGCAAACACAATGTCAAACAAATAGTTTGATGATATAAAGACAGTGAATGCATCGAGAGGTAATGGTGAATTAAATCTGGGTGCTGTTAGCATACAAACAGAAAAAGCTGTGTTTATACGTGATGTTATCAATGAGGGCAAGTGGATGACAAATTAGTTGTAGCAATTTAGAAGCAAAATACAGAGGTAGTTGGAGCATAGCATTTTCTCTGCAGAGCAAGTTAAGATACTGACTCAATTGGATTCGTCTCAGATATCATGCCACAAATTTACATTACCAAGTAGCATCTGAACTAGTGTTTAAACTGTAACAATTTTATCAGTGAAAAAAAAAACACTTTTAAGAAATTTGAAACAGTTTCTTTTCCGGAAAGCATGACTGGTAATATTTACACGATGCAATGCAGGCAGGGAAAGCCTGGTTTAATATCCCATCTGAAAGATTGCATGCAGAGCTGAAGAGCTGAGAAGCTGAAATAGTAAAAATCTGCAGAAGCTGAAACTCTAAATGAAAGTGGAAGTGCTAGAGATAATCAGCAGGTCAGGCGGCATCTGTGGGGAGAGAAACAGAGTTAATGATTCAGATCACTGACTTTTCATTAGAACTGGAAAAGCGAGAGAACAAGTATGCTTTAAGCAACAAAGAGGGATAAAGAGGACAAATGTTATTGGCTGCAGACCAAGCTTTCTCGGGTTAAGCAATTCTTTTGGCACTGTCTCGTGAATAGATGAATGATGGGAGATAGAGAATGGAAAAACCAAATAAATATGCCAGAACAGTGAAGAGTTGCTGACAATCTATAACAAAAGAGAATGTTGGAAATGCCTAACAGATCAGGCAGCGTCCCTGAAGAGAGAAGAAAGTTTATTTGATTTTACAGGTGGATAACCTTGCATGAGAAATGATAAGTGCTGACACAAACAGGAATGGCTGGTTATCTGAAGTTGTTGAATTCAATATGAAATCCCAAGGTCTGTAATATATCTGGATGGAAGTTGAAATGCTGTTCCTCAAGCTTACATCAGGCATCATTGGCCAAAGTTTGGGAGGTCAGAATGAGTGGGGCAGGGAATTAAATTGACAGGTGATTGGAAGCTCAGACTCATAATTGAAGACTGAATAGTAGTGTTGTACAAAGCAGTCACCCAACCTGTGTTTGGTTTCTCCATTGTAGAGGAGACAACATTGTGAGCATTGAATGCAGTTCACTAAATTGGAAGGATAGTTTGAGTTCCAGGATGGAGGGAATGGACAAGGTAAATGGGCAGGTGTTGCATGGGAGAGTCCCATGAGAAGGAGAGTGTTCAGTGGAGATAGAAAAGCAAATCAGGAAGCAGAAAAGGGAACTGTCCACTGGAATATGAAAAGAGACCAGAAGATACATCCAGTGGTAGAATCTTGAGGAAGGTGGGGAAAATATGGAGGATGATCCATTGAATATAAAGGCTAGTGGAGTGGAAGGTAAGGCATGGGGACTCTACTCTTTCTTTGGCTGGGAGAAATGTAGATAAGAGCAGAAGTGTGAGAAACAGAGGGTTCATGGCTGAGAGCCCTATCAACTATGCTTAAGGGGAAGCATTGTTAAAGTGAAATAAGACATCTTGAAGGAACTGATGTGGAAAATTTTGTCATCAGAACAGATACGACAGAGATCTGGAAACTGAGAAAATGGAATGAAGACCTTACAGGAAGCAGAGTGGGAGGAGGCATAATCAAGTTAGCTGTAGAACTCTATGGGCTTGTAATGGATTGTGTTATTTTGTTTTGGAGTTCAAGTGTCAGCCTACATTGTACACATCTCCAAGATTTTGCTTTGAACAAATTTCTAACTCAAAAATTACCAGTAGAGCTCATCCTGGTGAAGTTAGTTCTTTCTGAAGGATAATTTGATGAGGTGTAAATTTAATTGCTGTCTTTTTACTAACATGTACATTAAACAGTATGGCAAAGTGCTTAAGTATCTACTTTTCTAAGGATTGTTCTTCATACTTTAATGGAAAGAACATCCACCAATATTGCTCCTCCTCGTATTTAAAGACGCCATCTGGAGCAAGTCAGAAAACTCTTTTCATGCAATTTTTCTGCTGAAATCTGTGTCTGTGAAGCCAAGAGAACAATGATATTGCTCACAAGTGTTTCACGTGAATTAGTGATCATTATATTTCTGAAATATGTAAAATTTGTCATGGAGTCTGAGGGGCGAAAGTGTGGTCCATGAAAATGTACAGGTCTGGTCATAATGAAGGGTCTGCATTATCGGGAAATAAGAACTTTTCCCCACTTCACCTTCTAAGATAGAATCATTCATAAGAAGTTTCTAATACTCTAACAATGTCAGGATAGCTGGATGTTTCAATGTTTGTTTCACCACAGAGCACATTAAAAAAAATGTCACGAGAGAAAAATAAATCTATCAGACTTAAGTTGAGCGCTGTCATTAGGTATCATCATTTGCTGCCTTTCTAACATGTGTAAGAATCCAGATATTTTCTGTAAAGCTGTCTCAAGTACTTAGTTGGAAATTCCTTGGACCAGGGCAAGATGGTCGATGGGTACTCAGCATGAGAAGAATTTAAGTGACAATTAGAACCCCAAGTCAGAGAAGTGGCAGAAAATTTGCATAGGTAAACTTTCCAGCTGCACCAGATGTGGCTTGTGACACCAGCAGAGATGTGGACAATGGAGGACCTTTGTGTGGAATTCTATCAGCTCCACCATTTATTCTTCACAGCAGTCTGAAACTTGGAATGTTTGAGTCAGAGTGCAGGCAAAAGTGATGGTCCTTCAAAGAACTGGAGGATCATGAAATCCTGGACTCACATTTTTGGATCCAAAGAGGATCGATCAGCTTGGTCACCTGTACTGCCCTGAAAATAATTCAGGACCTAGTATGAGATAGTAGGCCAAATGGAATTTTGACAAAATTGATGTGATGCAGGATAAAATGCTTTCCTAGGTACTCTTCATTATTTGTGAAAGCCAACCAGGTTTTTTTTAAATATCAACAGTAATTTCACCAAGGATGTCATAATTGTTATATAGACCTTTGTTTTAGGTGCTAATTTGAAAGGCAGCACCTCCGACAATGCAGAATTTCCATGCTGCAATTGATCACCAATTTATGCTCAAGCATTGAACCGAGGCTTAAGGTGAAAGGGGAGAGGTTTAATCGGAATCTGAGGGGCAACGTTTTCCACCCAGAGGGTGGTCAGTATATGGAATGAGCTTCCAGAAGAAGTGGCTGAGGCAAGTACATTCACATTTAAAAGGTACTTGGACAGGTACATAGATAGCAAAGGTTTAAAGTGACATGGGCCAAATGCGGGCAAGTGGGACTAGCTTGGATGGGAATCTTGGCTGGCATGGACCAGTTGGGCTGAAGGGCCTGTTTCTGTTCTGTATGACACTATGACTCTAGGATAGGGCTTAAATCTTCAGCCTTCTAACATGTAGACAGGAGACTGCTAAATGAATCAGCCAATCAAATATCTTGAAAAGCCAATAAAAAGCTGCAGATGCTGAAAGGCAGAAATAAAAACTGAAAAGGCTGGGGATACGAAGCAGGGCAATCTATTTCAGATTTCCAGCACCTATAGTTTTCATCTAATGAAGGGTCATTGACTTCTAACACAAACCTCCCTTCATAAATGCTGCCTAACCTGTTGAATAACTCCAGTGTTTTTTGTTCATAAGGTATTTTGTCAGACACACAACTCTGCAACATAATTGGGCTTGTTAAAAATTCATCATATGTAGTAGCCAGAAGCAAACTAGAAACACCCCCAGATATTACATTTATCCCACTGGTAATGCAGTGATTTATTATTTTACCATTAGGAAATATGTAGTATACAGAGGAATCTCTATGCACTTCACAGCTGGATAATATTCCAATGATTTTACTGGATCAGATGTTTTATTAAAAGATTAAAACTGACAATATGTATCATATCAAAACTAGCAGGATTAAATGTTTTCTGGGCAATTGTAAGTGTGTATCAGATAATGAGGCATCAAGCTAAAAGGAGGTTATTCTCTGCTAAAGAACCAGTTGGAAGATTGCCATCTGAATGCACAAAGTATTAGACAACTGCAATCAGTAATGATAATTTTTAATCTACAATTTTAATATGTAGTTACACTAATTTTAAGAATTCTTTAATGACAACGATCTCAATCACAGAACAATTCACTGACAATAGTCATGGGAAAGCATGAATAAAGATTGAATCTGTTTTACTCATTCACATTTTAGGGCTTCCTTGCTGTACGTGCAAATATTAGAACATAGAACGTAGAACAGTACAGCACAGGAACAGGCCCTTTGGCCCACAATGTTGTGCTGAACCAATTACATTAGTAATAAAATGCCCAACTAAACTAATCCCTTCTGTCTACACAATGTCCACATCCTACCATTTCCCTCACATTCATGTGCCTAAGAACTTCTTGAATGCCCCTATCGTATTTGCCTCCACCACCACCCCAGGCTGCGCATTCCAGGCACCCACCACTCTCTGTGTAAAAAACCTGCCCTGCACATCTCCTTTGAACTTACCCCCATCACATGCATGCCCTCTGGTACGAGACATTTCAATCCTGGGGAAAAGATACCTCTATCAGATCTCCCCTCAGCCTCCGCTGCTCCATAGAGAACAACCCAAGTTTGTCCAACCTATTCTCATAACACCTGCCCTTTAATCCATGCAGCACCTTGGTAAACCTCTTCTGCAGCCTCTCCAAAGCCTCGACATCCTTCCTATAATGGGACGACAAGAACTGAATGCAATATTCCAGATGCGGCATAACTAAAGTTTTCAAAAGCTGCAGCATAGCTTCCTGACCCTTGAACTCAGTGCATCGACTAATGCAGGCAAGCATGCCATATGCCTTTTTTACCACTCTATCAACCTGTGTTTCAGGGAGCTATGAACTTGGACCCCAAGATCCCTCTGCTCAGCAACACTGTTAAGGGTCTTGCCATTAACGGTGTACAGTCTCTTTACATTTGATCTCCCAAAGCACAACACTTCACATTTGCCGAGTTGAACTCCACCTAACATTTCTCCGCCCATATCTACAACCAATCTATATCCCACTATATCCTTTGCCAGTCTTCTACACTATCCACAACACCAACAATCTTCATATCATCTGCAAACTTACTAACCCACCCATGTACATTTTCATCCAGGCCATTTATATACATCACGAACAGCAGAGGTCCCAGTATGGATCCCTGAGGAACACCACTAGTCACAGACATCCAGCTAGAGTAAGTCCTATCGACCACTACCCTCTGTCTTCTATAGGCAAGCCAGTTCTGAATTCAAATGGCCAATTCACCGTGGATCCTATGCATCTTAATCTTCTGGGAGAACTTCCCATGAGGGACCTTGTCAAATGCCTTACTAAAATCCATGTAGACAACATCCACAGTTCTACCTTCATTAATCAACCTTGTCACCTTGTCAAAAAACTCAATCAAGTCAGTAAGGCATGACTTGCCCTGCACAAAGCCATGCTGACTGTCCCTAATTAGGCTATGGTTTTCCAAATGCTCATAAATCCTATCCCTAAGAATCCTCTCCTACCACTGATGTGAGACTCACCGGTCTATAGTTACCAGGATTATCCCTGTTTCCCTTCTTGAATGATGGAACGACATTAGCTACTTGTCAGTCCTCCAGGACCTCGCCTTTGGCTAGAGAGGACACAAGGATATCGGTCAAGGCCCTAAGATATTATACTCTGGTTGCACTGTTTTAACCTCAATAACCATAAGACCATAGGATGTAGGAGCAGAATTAGGCCATTCGGCCCATCAAGTCTGTTCCACCATTCAATCATGGCTGATATTTTTTCAACCCCATTCTCCTGCCTTCTCCCTGTAACTGTTAACCTCCCTACCAATCAAGAATTTTTCATTCTCTGCCTTAAATAAACCCAATGACTTGGCCTCCACACCACTCTGTGGTAAGGAATTTCACAGATTCACCAGGCTTTGACTGAAGAAATTCTTCCTTCATCTCAGTTTTAAAGGGATATTCCTTTATTCTGAGGCTGTGCCCTCAGATCCTAGACTCTCCTACTAATGGAAACATCCTCTCCACATCCACTCTATCCAGGTTTTTCAGTATTTAGTAGGTTTCAATGAGATACCTCCTCATAAGAACATAAGAAATAGGAGCAGGAGTAAGCCATCTGGCCTGTTGAGCCTGCTCTGCCATTCAATAAGATCATGGCTGATCTGGCCGTGGACTCAGATCCACCTATCTGCCTTTTCTCCATAACCCTTAATTCCCCTACTATGCAAAGATCTATCTAACGGTGTCTTAAATATATTTAATGAGGTAGCCTCTACTGCTACCCTGGGCAGAGAATTCCACAGATTCACTACTCTCTGGGAAAAGCAGTTTTTCCTCAACTCCGTCCTAAATCTACTCCCCCGAATATTGAGGCTATGTCCCCTAGTTCTAGTCTCACCTACCAGTGGAAACCAGTGGAAACAACTTTCCTGCCTCTATCTTATCTATCCCTTTCATAATTTTATATGTTTCTGTAAGAGCCCCTCTCATTCTTCTGAATTCCAGCGAGTATAGTCCCAGACGACTCAATGTCTCCTCATAGGTTAACCCCCTCATCTCCAGAATCAATCTAGTGAACCTCGTTCTGCACCGCCTCCAAAGCCAATATATTTTTCCTCAAGTAAGCAGACCTGAAATGCATGTAGTACTCCAGGTGTGGCCTCACCAGTACCCTGTACAGTTGCAGCATAACCTCCCTGCTCTTAAATTCAATCCCTCTAGCAATGAAGGCTTCATTTGCCTTCTTGATAACCTGTTGCACCTGCAAACCAACCTTTTGTGATTCATGCACAAGCACTCCCAAGTCCCTCTGCACAACAGCGTGCTGTAATCTTTCACCATTCAAATAATAATCTGATCTTCTATTTTTCCTTTACCAACATTGTACTCCATCTGCCAGACCCTTGCCCACTCACTTAACTTATCTATATCTCTCTGCAGACTCTCCGCATCCTCTGCACAATTTGCTTTTCCACGCCATTTAATGTCATCAGCAAACTTAGATATGCTACATAAATCGTTAATGTATATCATGTACAGTTGTGGGCCCAGCGCCAACCCCTGCGGCACCCCGCTCACCACTGATTGCCAACCAGAGAAACGTCCATTTATCCTAACTCTCTCCCTTCTATTGGTTAACCAATCCTCTATCCATGCTAATACCTTACACCCAACTCCATGCATCCTTATCTTATGGATGTCTTTTATGCAGCACCTTATTGAACGCCTTCTGGAAATCCAAGTATACAACATCCACCTGTTCCCCTCTATCCACTGCACTCATTATAACCTCAAAGACATCCAATAAGTTTGTCAAACAGGACCTGCCTTCCTGAATCCATGCTGAATCTGCCTGATGGAACTACTTCTATCCAGATGTCTCACTATTTCTTCCTTAATGATAGCTTCAAGCATTTTCCCAACTACAGATGTTAAGCTAACTGGCCTATAGTTACCTGCCTTTTGCCTACATCCTTTTTTTAAATAGTGGCATGACATTCGCTGTCTTCCACTCCTTCTGAACTCCATCGAGTACAGGCCCAGAGACATCAAAGGATCCTCATATGTTATGCCTTTCATTCCTAGGATCATTTTTGTGAATCTCTTCTGGACCCTCTTCAGGGCCAGCACATCCTCCTTTAGATTCGGGGCCCAAAATTGCTCACAATACATTAACAGCTACAGCAAAAGCTTACTCAAAGCAGCATGTTTTAGGTGACATTTTACAAGGATGAGAGATGAAGAGGAATAGGATGGGGGAAGTGTAGGGGCTTGGCACTCAAACACAGTGCCAATGTGAATGCCCAAGAAGTCAGGATGCAAGGAACATAGATATGTCAGATGGCTCCAAAGCTGGAGAAGATTCCAGAGATGGGGAAAGGTGAGGCTAGGAAGGGATTTGCAAATAAGAATGAGAATTTTCGAATCTTGTTTAACCGAGAGCCAACGTGGATCAGAAACCACCGAGCTTGGAGTGAACGGGGCTTGAAATAGGATATGGGTGACCTCAAATTTATGTAACTCCCTGAAATAAAAAAATACTCCAAGGAATGTACATTAGATAATTATAATATTAGAGTTCAGGAATGAACCAGTATTGTTTCCAAAAAAGAGAATGTTTGTAAGTTGCAAGTTTGAAATTTTAAAAATTCATAAAGAATAATCAAACCAGTTGTGCCAAATGTCTCTGATGTTTCTAATGTTATCATTTATGTCCGCTTCCAAAAGCCATTTCAGCAACAAATAAAACATCACGGCTCAAGTAATTGAAAGGCAATCCACACATTAATAGGGTATTAAACCTATCAATGGAAATCACATCTCATTTCGGGAGAACTAGTAGTTCTATGTGAAAATCTGAACAAGAGTTTGAGCCAGTAGGAAACCAAGGGTATACATTTGTAAATCAAGACAGAGAACATTGGAATATCCTCAGACTGCAGAGCTATAGGTATAATTTAATAGCATCTGCATGCTCTACTTCTGGAAATCTGAAGTCAGTTCAATTGAATTTGGAAGTGGACTATGCTGCAAACACATTACTTTCTGGTTTGTGCTAATGAGTGGAGAATGACTCCTCCTGCCATAAACAGTAATGATGTCATTGGAGAAAAAATAATCAAAGTTGTGCAAGAAGGCAAAGGGTATTAGGCATTATGTGCATTGTTCATTCAGCAGGCTCAGATTTGGTACTGACAGTGATTAAATTGAATTTCCACAACAAAGAAAGAAATTCAGAGAAGCAAGTAAATGGAAATTTGACTTAAGAACCACGTTAAAGGAAAATCATAGATATTTGCCTGCAGAGTTATTAACTAAGTACTTGAGTGCTGTCAGTTTCCATTCTGAAGATTCTCAGACTTTGGGTGCCACAGGCTTTCAACGTATTTGGACACACTTCTAGTGGAGGAAATCTGGTCATAAAATCTATCTTCTGTTAATTTGACCAAGGCTCTAATCAATCCTCTCCCATAACCATCATACTTAGTCCCAAGGTATTAGCACAGATTTTAATGATCATAATGAGTCAGAGTCATACAGCACAGAAACAGACCCTCCATCCCATTCTGTCCATTCTGACCGTCAAGTACCTATCTATACTAATCACATTTACCAGCACTTCGTGCTTAGCCTTCTATGTCTTGGCAATTCAAGTGCTTATCTAGATACTTACACATTGTGAAGGCACCTGCTTCAACACTTTCTCACCCAGTACATTCCAGCTTTCAACTACCATCTGGGTGGAAACTTTACCGAATATCCTCTCTAACCTTATTACTCCTCATCTTAAACTTAAGGCTTCTTGCTTTGGACACTTTCTCACTTTCCACCCTATTTAAGCCCTTCATAATTTTGTACATCTCTATCATGCTCCCCCCCCTCAGCCTCCCCCACTCGAAGGAAAACAAACTCAGCCTATCCAGTCTCTCCTGATAGTTCAAATGTCCCAGGCAACATCCTGATGAATCTCCTCTGCACCTTCTCCAGTGCATTCACATCCTTCCTATAGTGTGATAACTAGAACTAACAGAGCTGTGCTGACTAGTTCTAATCAACCCATCCCTTTCCAAGTGCAGACTAATCCTGTCCCTCACAATTTTTTCATAACTACTTCCCAACCAGATGTTAGACTCAATGGCCGGTAATTATTTGGCTTATTCCTGCTGCCTGTCTTAAATAAAGGTACCACATTTGCTAGCACCTCACCTCTGGTTAACAAAGATTTAATAACCTGCCAGAAACCCTCTCCCCTGCCTCTCATAGCAGCTTTGGATACATTTCATCAGGGATTGATCCACCTTTGTGCCTGCTAATATATCCACCTTGCAATGTTATGATGTTTTAATAACATCACATCCCCTCCCTGACATCCGTTACTACAATGATTTTCTCCTTCGTGAATACAGAGGAGATGTATTCATTTAAGACCTCACTTATGTCCTCTGACTCCACATACAGATTGCCCTTTGGTCCCTAACATGCCCTATTATTTCCCTGGCTACCTTCTTGCTCTTAATATAAAATGCCTTGGGATTTCCCTTAATCTTGTCTGATGGTATATTTTTTGGCCTCTCTTTGCCTACCTAATTTCCTTTTATAAGTACACCCTCCACTTTCAATGCTGTTTCAGTTTCATTTCTTCTTCTTTTTCTTCATTTTCAGTACTCAATATCTGGCAAATAAATGCTTCTATATTTTACTTTGTCAGCCTTCTATATCCCTTGACATCCAGGGTTCCTTCGACTTGCCTTCCTTACCTTTCACCCTTACCAGCACATATTGGCCCTGAACTCTCACTATCTCACTTTCAAGAAAGACTCATACTTGTCAGACGGAGATTTCCTGCAAGTAGCTACTCCCAGTCTCGTTTTGCCAGGTCTTTTCTTGTGATATTGAAATCAGCCTTCCCCCCAATTCAAGACCTTAATTCCAGACTATCCTCATCCTTTTCCATAACTACGTCGAAACTTACAGAGTTATGGTCACTATTTCCAAAATGCTCATTCACAAACACTTCAACTACTTGCCCAGCTTCATTCCCCAAGATTAGGTCCAATACTGGTCCGTCTACATACTGGCTCAAAGTAATCTCCTGGTTGCAATTTAAAGATTCCTTACATGCACATGTGTCTCTGCTTACTGGGAAAATTAGTTTTTCTTCTTAATTTGACAAGAACTTCCCCCCTCCCCCCAATACACACACACTCCCTCCCCCATCTCTACACCTACTCTGGTCCCCATTCCCCTGCCAAGTTAATTTAAACCCTATCCAATAGCACAGGCAAACCTCCCTGAAAGAATATTGGTCCCATTTTTGTTTTCAGATGCGATGTGTCCTTTCTGTACAGGTCCCACAGAACCAGTCCCAATGATCCAAAAATCTAAAGCCCTTCCCCTACACCCATCTCTTTAGCCATGCATGCATATAATTTGTCCTCCCATTCCTATACACACTAGGATGTGGCACCAGAAGCAAGCCAAAGATTACAACCTTAGAAGGTCCTACACTTTAATCTGTGGCCCAGCTCTCTAAGCTTTTGTTGCAGGACCTCATCCCTCTTTTTATCCATGTCATTAGTACCAATATGGACCACAATCCTGACTGTTTACTCTCCCCTTTTAGATTACCCTGCAGCCACTCCATGATATCCCTGGCCCTGGCATCAGTGAGGCAACACACCATTCAAGAACCTTCTTGTAGCCACAGCAAATTAACTGTTGCTGTTTTCCCTGGGAGGCCATTCTCCCTCCCTCCCCACCAGCAGTATCCGAGATGGTACATCTGTTGTTTGAGAGGGGAAGGCCACAGTGGACTCCTGCATTACCTGCCTGTGCCTCCTGCTCCGCTTGTTAGTCTGTTTTCTACCTACACAGCCAATAGCTGTGGGGCAACCAGCTCACATGCTACCCACGAAGTTCTCAGCAGCGCAGATATTCCATTGTGAATCCAGTTGCACAATAAGGCCAGTCCGGAGTTGCAGATGGACCAGTTCTTGCACACATGGCCACAAGGGCCACTGGAAGTGTCCCTGATTTCCCACATAGCACAGGAGAAACATATCACCATGCCAAGTTCTCCTGTCATGGATGACACTTGAATTACCTTAGTACTTTAAATTAAGGGGGTAGCTAATTAGACCAGGGGCTTATTTCACTTCAAGCCCCTCCCTTTACAAAAGCTTAGAGAATGAAACATAGAACATAGAACACTACAGCACAGTACAGGCTCTTCGGCCCACAATGTTGTGCCGATATCTTATCCTGCTCGAAGATCTATCAAACCCTTCCCTCCCACATAGCCCCCTATTTTTCTATAATTCATGTGTCTATCTAAGAGTCTCTTAAATGTCCCTAATGTGTCTGCCCCCACAACCTCTGCCGGCAGTGCGTTCCACGCACCCACCACTCTCTGTGTAAAAAACTTACCCATGACATTCCCTTTATACCTTTCTCCAAACACCCTAAAATTATGTCCCCTTGCGTTAGCCATTGTCACACTGGGAAAAAGTCTCTGACTGTCCACTCAATCTATGCCTCTTATCATCTTGTACACCTCTATCAAGTCACCTCTCATCCTCCTCCTCTCCAAAGAGAAAAGCCCTAGCTCACTCAACCTATTCTCATAAGACATGCTCTCCAATCCAGGCAACATCCTGGTAAATCTCCTCTGCACCCTCTCTAAAGCTTCCACATCCTTTCTATAATGAGGCAACCAGAACTGAATACAATTAAAGTAAGCAAACAAAGGTAGGAACATCCACCTGTTACTCCTCACCAATCATCACCATCACTATCACATCACTCCCCACTATCACACCCTATCACAGATTAGGCTGGTCTGGAACGTTAGATTACATGGGATTCAGAGTGAGACACACAATTGACTTGGGGGTAGAAGGCAGAGGGTGGTAGCAGAGGGCTGTTTCTCGGATTGGAGGCCTGTGACCAGTGGTTTGTTGTAGGGATCGGTGCTGGGTCCTCTGTTGCTTGTCATAGATATTAATGATTTGGATGAGAATGTTGTTGACATGGTTAGTAAGTTTGCAGATGACACCAAATTGGTGGTATAGTGGACAGTGAAGAAGGTTATCAAAGATTACAACAGGATCAAGAATAATTGAGGTAGTTGGCCAATGAATGGTATTTAATTTAGACAAGTGCAACGTGTTTCATCTTGGGAGGCTAAACCAGGGCAGGACATACACAGTAAATAGCAGGGGCCTGGAGAGTCTTGTAGAACAGAGAGACCTAGGGTACAAATACATAGATCCCTGAAAGTGTCAACGCAGCCAGACAGGGTGGTGAAGAAGGTGTTTGGCACATTTGCCTTCATTACTCAGGGCATTGGTTGGTGAGACCACACTTGGATTATTGTGTGGAGTTCTGGCCACCTAGCTTAAGGAAGGATATCGTTCAACTAGAAAAGATGCAGAAAAGATTCACAAGGATGCTGCCGGGACAGCTTGAGTTATAAGGATAGGCTGGATAGGGTGGGACTGTTTTCCCTGAAGTGAAAAGGCTTACCTTATAGAGGTACATAATATCATGAGGGGCATGGATAAGTAGGCTGGTCACAGTCTTTTTCCCAGGGTAGGGGAGTCTAAAACTAGAGGGCATAAGATTAAGGTGCAAAGAGAAAGATTTAAAGGTGACCTGAGGGGTAGGTTTTTCACACAGAGGGTGGTGGGTATATGGAACGAGCTGCCAGAGGAAGTGGTAGAGACAAGTGCAATTACAATGTTTAAAAGACATTTAGACAGGTACATGGATAGGAAAGGTTTGGAGAGATATAGGCCAAACACAGGCAAATGGGACTAAGGTAGGCACCTTGATTGGCATGGTCAAGTTGGGCCGAATGGCCAGTTTCTGTGTTCTCTGATACCACAACCCTTAGAATCCATTGTGTAAACCCACATTGTGGTTTCTTTGCCTTGCTTTTTATCCGCCCAAAAGACTCCAGTCCAGACAGTTGAATGTAATTGACTTCAATTGAAAAAAACATGAGGTCCCCATTTAAGGTACCTTGTTTACCTGCTCAGCCTGAAAGAATCTAACCATAAAAAGTACTAGCTTTAACTATGAGCTTATGATAAAGTTAGTAATACAATGTACACTTACACTTACTTTATTCATCGAAGCCTCGACTCTGAGACGGCTGCACTCTCAGATCCGCTGCACAATGATTTGGCAACATGCTAGGTATATTTATATGACATTTCCTTCTCTGCCAGCTAATGCACTGGGGAATTTAAGATAAATAGACAAATGGGTAATTCACAATAGTCAATATTTATGCATTTATCTGTTAATATCAGCAAAAGTCATTTTACTAGATGATTTATATCTTCATTTTGATGTGATTTATAATACTAGATAAATGGGTTTTTGGAAGCAGGAGCTTTATTCTGTTGATGTTGAATAAATTATTGGCTAATACCGTTCTTCAACTAAATGGACATCTGATTCCTGATGGGATAATTGTGAGGTGAAATATGAGAGCTGTGACTCATTCAGCATCTCTGAGTCCTTTGTCAGATCTGAGCCAGAAGCATTCCTTCCCAGTTGAGGAAACCAATTGACATAATTAAACTCACTCTATGTGGCTATCATCTCCTGCTAGCAGATAATGGGATGTCATTGATGTCAGTTGTAGAGGTGACTGGAAAATATTTGTTCCTATCATGGGAACTGACCTGCACGCATCTTATTAAAGTGACATAAAAGTGGAATGAAAAGCAAAATTAACTAATTGTTTTTCTTCGTATTCTATCTCTGCAGACCTTCTGCCAGCATGCAATGGGGAAGGAGTCACTTTCACTTTCTTGGAACAAGTTTTGGACATTCTACTTGAGTATATTTTGAAAACATTTGATAGATCTACAAAAGTAATAGATTTCCACTATCCTGATGATCTCCTCGAGGGATTTAACTGGATGCTGGATGAAAAGCCAAACACTTTAGAAGACATTTTGTTGACCTGCAGGACAACTCTAAAATATGCTGTAAAAACAGGTATGAAAAGACATGAACTCTTCTTTGGGTGTGGTGTGCCAGAATGCACTGTAACTTTTAAAGTGGACTTTTTATCTAGACCTTGCATGTACAGTTCAATTAGCAGATAAAGCACTTGAAATAAACATCACAACCATTTCACAACTGTTTCTTTTAAGCCTAACCACAAACAGTTACTTTACAGTGGAGAAATATTTCACCTCGTCGCGCAAATGTTTGGATTGGGGCATTGCTCATTGTCTAAATTCATGATCTGAATTCAGAGTTGTATGAAAATGATATTATCTACTCCAGTGACAGATTATTTATCAAGAACATTCACTCTGCAAGCAGGGTAGTGCTGCCTTGAAAGATATCATACTCCAATCTGCCATTAGTGGGCGACAATCGGGTATTCTCTGTGTGCTGTGGAAATGGTCAAAGTTTTTCAGGGAAGGTGAACAGCAGAATAATGGAGAAACACAAAGGAGGACATGCTCTCAACCTATTCTCTTCTAGGTAATTTATTATCCCCTTCAGAAACAACGAGATAGCCCTGGTTCAGAGATGCATGGCTCCTGTTAACTAATTACTGAGTAACTGACAATCTAATCTCCCTGCATAGTGGAAACCAGTCAAGTGGAAGTTTCCCACAGGAAAGGATATATAATAATAAACATGATGGGTTTAAAGTTATGCCCATTTTTTATATGGTGTTGCCTTTTGCTCACTAAATTTTTAATCATTCTTCTCCCATTTTGGAGGTAGGATAATGATGTTAAGCTATTTTCTTTCTTAACAAAGTGGAAGTCAAACTACCTATTTCTAAACCATGTGCAGGTAGATGGGATTAGTTTAGCTACACATATCCCTCCCAGTCATGGTCTTCAGCTGGTCAGTTATAGATGTATCTGTGGTGATTTGGCCATTGTTTTTTCCAGCTCAAATTGTGATTGTAGAACTTTGTTCTAGATTTCCTCTCTGGAGGACAACAATTTTTTCTATCAACGTGTATCACTCTTGGGAGGTATATAGCAGATGCTTCTTAATTCCATGGAACCAAAGAATGATGAATCAAAAGATTTACATTTGTGATTTTCTTTGTGGGTTTCTGATTGAATGGTGGAATGGCCTTGAGGGATTGAATGATATACCCTGCAACGAACATATGCATTACTCCCATTTATTCCTCTGCTTTAGAAATGTGTTCTCACTTGCTTACTTGGTTCTATATTCATCAATGAGCAAAAATTATTTAATAATTAAAGAGGGAAATGAACTTTAGCTTGTGGATATTGATTTCAAACTGAGTGTTGCATGTGTGATTTAATTGTAGAATTGACCAAGTACTGTAGCACTGGGGCTTAACATTGCATCAGTAAATCTGGCAGAACCATGTTTCCAATGCATGTTTCCATTCTCTCCTAATAATGTTTCCTTAAACTTCTAGGATTGGCTGACTTGACAGATTCTCATTGGCACACCAGACAGCAAATGGAATTTTTAAAAGCAGAATCCTAGTATTGCTACAATCAGAACAATAACTCATGTCAATTATATCACTGCTCTTTCACACATTGGATGGCCTAAGTTCAGCTTTCTAAGTCATTTTACTATAGCAATTATTTATCACGCATTCAGATTAAAAGGAACTAAAAGGCTAAACGTACACCATGAATGTTAATTAATTTCATCACCAAAGTTACTAAAAGCTGATAAGTTATAAGCATCAAACATACTTACAATAGTTCTGTAACATAATGGACTTCTTCACACAATCCTCAAACACTGAATGGTATAATAAATTCTTTCATTATATTCCAATAAATTGAGATCTATTTTAATTTATTCCAACTTTCTAATCTCATTGTCACAGTTCAATCTTTTTTTAAAATATTACTGGTCACATTTTACAAGATCCTCTGCCAGAAGACTGTTCCATTGATGGCGCCACGTCAATCACAGCATTACGCATTGTGCTTAAAAATATCAAACTTTAACAAGGATATCAGAAATATGCAGTAAGTGCCATGAGATATTGGAAAATATGGCAGTGTTTCTCTTCCACGGATGTGCCCTACGACACCTTGAGAGCTGGACTCCAAAAGCCAGCGTTGACAGTTATTCCATTTAATATTAAGTTTTCGTTTTAGTTTTATATAGAACATAGGAACATAGGAACAGACCCTTTGGCCCATGACATCTGTGCTGACCATGATGTTAATTTAAACCAATCTCATCTGCCTGTGCATGGTCTGGGTCCCTCCATCCACTACTTGTTCATGTGCCTCTCTAAATGCCTCTTAAATGTTCCTATTGTACCTGCTTTCACCACCTCTCCCGGCAGCACATTCCAAGCACCTACCATTCCCTTTGTAAAAAAACTTGCTTCAAAAATCTCCTTGAAACTTTCCCCCTCTCACCTTAAATCTATGCCTTCTAGTATTTGACATATCCACTCTGGGGAAAAGACTGACCATTTATCCTATCTATGCCTCTCATAATTTTATACACTTTCTCAACAAATCTTCTGTGGATCTAAAATATGTAATAGATGGTCTTAAACCTTGCAAAGCGTATGACGATGAAATAAATTCAATTAAGAACTCAAGCATCTTCAATTTATCCTTTTCAAGCCCTAAACTTTCTATGAGGAAAAGAGTCAAACAAACAAATTCCTCCATCTTTTCTTCTTATACAAGATCCTCACATCATTGTTCTGTAGGAGAAATGTTCAACCACTCTCAAGGCAGAGCTCTTCACTTCATTACAAAATCAAAACAGTATTTTTTATGTGTCATATTTTCCTTTTTGTTGCTTTTTCAAGTAGAATTTAACAATCTTATCATGTTAGTACACAATGAGCTTATAACATCCACACTGGCCCATCTCCAGTTTTCACATGCAAGTCTCAGTCTAATAATCATAAATAACCTCTTGGTTGCTATTACACAAGGACAAACGTATGTGAAGCATGCTTGAAGAGTTTCCATTCCATCCTACTAAAAGACTAGTTGCTGTCAGGAATCCAAGCACTATAGCACCTGTTGGCAGCCTTATCCATAATATTTGAAACAACAAATGTAATTTGAATGTCGTTCAGAGAGTTGTGCATTTATGTCAGAAACGTCTTGGGGCAGCTATTTAATAAAACCAATCTTGGTTACAGATTATAAAGGGCATTTTAAGCTGAGAAACAAAAAAAATGCTTAACAAGAGTATACGTATTTTGAAGTCCTTTCTGTTCCAGCACTGCTGCCAATGACAGCCTGAACTTATTGGGAGTGATACAAATTAAATGGTGAAGTTCTGCCATCACATTGTGGGGTGTTCTGCTGATTCTTGGGAGTCAATAGTTGTCACTAGTTTGTGTATTGCTGGTCTGTATAATCTTTCCTCAAAAGCATACTTGCTCAGTCCTGGACAGGTAAATTTGTTTCGGTGTTATAGCCTGTAAAGTGTAGATTCCATTGCACCTGGAGCTCTAATATATTATAGATAAATCTCTACTTTAATCAGTTTTATAATGGAGAGAAGTTATCATATACCAAACTTTATGGTGGAATTTTATATGGCAATCATGTTATGCATTAAATAATGTCAAAATCACAATGTGTTATCCTCACATCCTGACACCATGCTTAATCTCAATACTTCTCCAACAGCTATTGTGGGCCAGCAGTAAACCTTAAACTGCATGTACTTTCCAACATTGCTCCAGGCTGGACTCAACAGAAATAAAACAGCCACAAATCATGACCTTCAAATGACAGTGCACATGCAAGATTGTAAACATTGGTTGTTAATCTAGTGCCATGGAATGTACAGTGCAATATAAATGGTGCAAGTTGAAAAGCTAAGGTATTATAGAGTGGATTTTAAATTGACTCTCGGGGTAAGATACCCTTCTGTAACAGTTTTATTTTAATTCAGCACACTTTAAGAATACAGCCAGAAACTGAAATTAACATTCAGTTGTTGTTTGCTCACAGGTCATCCTAGATATTTCAACCAACTCTCAACAGGATTAGATATGGTTGGCCTCGCTGCTGATTGGCTTACCTCCACAGCTAACACTAACATGTAAGTGTGGCTTTGCTGTTGAATTCTAGATTATGTAAAATGTCTTTCTTTTGTACCAAGCCTCACTGATTAATGTTCAATCCTCCGCAATCTATGCATCAGCTATTGTTCTGGCCCTAGAGTCAGAAAGTAGTACAGCAGAGAAATAGGCCCTTTGACCCACCATGTCCATGTCATTCGTTGTACCCCCTAAACTAATCCCATTTATCAGTGTTAGGTTCATAGCCTTCCATGCAATTCAAATCCTTGTCTAGATGCAGGGTTTCAAGCCCGAAACACCGACAATTCCTTTCCTCCCACAGATGCTGCTCGACCTGCTGAGTTCCTCCAGCAGATTGTTTTGGCCTGAACAATGTTTTATAAAGCTATAACATGATGTCCCAGCTCTTAGGTTCTACACCACAGCCAATGCAGGCAAGCATTCAGTAAGCTTTCCTCACCACTTTATCCACCTGCACTGCCACTTTCAGAGATCAATGGACTTGAACTCTGAGGTTCCCCTGTTCGTCAACACTCCCTATGGCCCTACCATTTACTGTGCACATCCTACTACTTTTCCAAAATGCATCATCTCACATTTGTCGGGATTAAATTCCATTTGCCATCATTCTGCCTAACTTTTCAGCTGATCTCTATCATGGCGTCGCCTTAAACAACTTTCTCACTATCTACAATACCACCAATTTTCATATCATCTGCAAACTTACTATTCTATATTCTCCTACATCCACATCCAAGTTGTCAATGTATTTCTAAATTGGTAAGGAACAACCCTCATTCCCAGTGAAATTACCTGCATTGTGATGTGAAAGGAAACCACATTTTGTGTGTAGACCAGGACGGGAACATACCTGTCCCTGGCTTACAAATTTTCAGAGTCTAGTGGTTCCAGGATTTTGGCAAAATTATGTTCAAAGAATGGTGATATATTTTCATATCAAAATGGTGCATGGCTCAGAAGAATAAACTGCAGGTGGTGACTTTCCTGTGCATCTCCTGTCCATATATCTCCTGTCCATATCCTTCTGGGTGGGGATTGTGTGATGAAGGACCCATGGTGAATTACCCTCTTGTGGGTGTTTCAAGTTTCAAGTTTATTTGGTGTATTTAAGGCAAAGATCCATAGGTTCTTGATTGGTAAGAGGGTTAAGGGTTACGGGGAGAAAGAGGGAGAAAGGGGTTGAGAAGAAAAAAAAATCAGCCATGAATGAATGGTGGAGTAGACCCAATGGGCTGAATGGCCTAATTCTGCTCCTATATCTTATGGTCTTATTGTTTATTGTTATAGGCATATATACCCAGGATATAAATGCCATGAAAATTAACTGTTTGCAACAGCAGCACAGTACATTGCACAAATTGCAGCTACAGTGCACCAGGAGTGGAGGGATTGAATGTTTAATGTGGTGGATGGGACATTTTTCAATCAAGCAGACTCATTTGTCTTGCTTCTTGATCATTGTTCAAGTTGCTTTCACCCAAACAACCGGTAAGTGTTCCACAATCCTCCTGCAATGGGCCCTATGGGTGGTAGAAATTCTTTGGCAAATCAGGAGGTGAAACACCCGGCCTCTGAAAACATCAGTGGACACCCCCACTTCTGAGTTTACGATGGTGGAGAGATCAATAATAAAGCAACTGAAGCATGTTAAGCTGAGCATATTGGTCTGGGAAACTCCTGTAGCAATGGCCTGTGGCTGAGATAATTAATCACTATTAAGCACAATCAGCTCCCTTGTTGCTAGGATAAAAACACACACTCAGCAGGTCATGCAACACATCAGAGAGAGAAACAGAGTTAAAATTTCCTGTTAATAACCTTAAGTCTACATCATTTCTACTAGTTCTGTATACTGCTCTCATACATAATGTAAATCATCTTTTCAGCCATTTGTACCCTGCACTCACTTTCACCTTCCCCTTTCCCTCTTTCGACTACCTCTGTACCTCCAGCTCAGGAGGTAGGTTAGTAACGAATATCCATTACAATCTCATGGACTCCCATAGCTATCTCGACTACACACACTCCCGCCTTGCTTCCTGTGAAGACTCCATTTCATTCTCCCAATGCATCTGCCTTTGTTGTATCTGTTCAGATGACACCACCTCCCACACCAGTGTTTCAAAACTGTCTATATGTCCATATATATGCACATATATTTCCATCAACCATGGTTCCACCATAGTTAGCAGAGTTTTCCACTGTGACAGTTCCATTTCCCATACTTTTGTTCTCACTCACCTCCTCCCATCCAAAGCCAAGGTAGAATTCTATTCATCTTCACTTTCCACTGCCATATTCAACAGACCATCCTCCATAATTTCTGATACCATCAGTCTGATGGGACCATGAAACACATTCCCCTGCTGTTCCTGCATTCCAAGGAGCTGTTCCTTCCGTGACTCTCTGATTCACCGTTCCACCTGCGCCATTTCCTCTATTCCCCTCTTATGCCACTTCCTCATTCAACTATAAGAGTTTAACAAACAGTCTGCTGGAGGAACTCAGTGGGTTGAGCAGCATCTGTGGAGGGAAAGGAATTGTCAATGTTTTGGGTTGAAAACTTGCATCAGGACTGAGAGTGGAAAGGGGAGATGGCCAGTAAAACAAGAGGTGGGGGGGGGGGGGGGATGGTGAAACAGGAGCCCAAGGTGATTGGTGTACTGAGGAGGTGTAAAGGATGGTCGAACTAGGTAGAGAAAGGGAGGGGTGGAGTTGGGAGACAGATGCAGATGGATGATAGATGGAGGCATGGATAGATGGAGTCGCTGAGTTCTTCCAGCAGATTGTTTGTTACTCAAATATCCAGTGTCTGCAGTCCCTTGAGATTCAACACCTGCCCCTTTATCTCTATCCTTCCTGTCATCCAGGGAGTCTGCATTCCTTCTAAGTGAAGCAGTGATTTACTTGTGCTATTTTAGCATATTACATTTGGTGCTCATAATACAATCTCCTCTACTTTGGTGGAACAAACACAAATTGGGTGTACAGTTCTGTTCAGTCAGCAAGGATCACTGTATGTTTCCAGTTACCTATTGCTTTAATTCTACTTCCCACTCCTATTTTTACTGACTCTATTTCTCTCTCCGCAGATGATGCCAGACTCGCTGAGTACTTCCAGCATTTTCTCTTTTTATTTTAACTTTCATCCATCTGTAGTGTTTGTATTTGTATTCCATTTGTGTTTGTATTCCATTGTGCTAGGAATGACTCCAGTCAACACAGTTTTCCTCTGATTTACATTAACTTCAATTTTGCTGGAGGGCCTTGTTGCACATTCAGTCAAATGCTGCCTTGATATCAATAACAATCCCTGTCACTACACCCTTGCAATTGTTACTTTTAAATATTATACTTATTATGACACATGAAGAAGTCATTTGGACCATCTAATCTATGCCAGCACCCTGCAGAGCCATCCTCTCATCTAATTCCCCTATAGTTCTGCAACTTATTCTCAGTCTCATGATCTACTTCCTCTTTTTGATCCCTATCTAAGGGGTAATTTACAGAAGCCAACTATTATACACATCTTTGGGATCTGGGAGGAAAATGGAGCATTCAGAGGAAAGTCATGCAGTCACAGGGAACCATACAGACTCAGTACAAGGAGTACTTGAGGTTAGAATCAAATCCAGCTCCCTGGAGCTGTGAGGCAGCAGCACTAACTGCTGCACCACCATGCCACCACTGAGTAATTTAGTATGCTTGCACCAGACTTGCAATGAGGTCTGGGGTGAAGTGATCTTATAGAGGCAAACTGAGCATCAATGATCAGATTCCAGGTAAGTTCCATTTGATGGCATTGATGATGATACCTACAAATGAGGGACAGATGGGCTGGCTTGACTGAAGCATTAACTCCATTTCTCTCTCCATAGCTGCTGCTCGACTGCTGAGTATTTGCAGCATTTTCTGTTTGATTTCAGACTTCCAGAATTGGCAATTATTTGTTATGAATTTATTTAGACATTACATGAGTACTTTCTGACAATGTAATAGCGTAGCAGTGGCTTCACATTGAATCTGCTTTTGAAATTCACTTCCATTGAAATTATGGAACCAAATTTTGGAGACGATTTACAAAATATAGCCACCACCTCTTTTTTGTGCTTAGCTTATGTGACTGAAGGCAAGTTTCTATCACAAGGATCAGAAGTTGAGCAAGAACCAAGATGTGTCAATTCAAAATTCCTTCAGTGCCAGTCCAGGCCGATATTTTAATTTATGTCCTAATCCAATTTAAATAAGGAAAAACATCATAAAACTGGTTTTTCATGCTTAGTTAGGATTTTGGCTTACCTTGTGAGACACGCTGTCAATAGTCAGCATAGTTAGAGGTGAATTGATGCAATTTTCATACAATTGAGTTGTAGCATGAAATTGGCATGCTGCCTGTCTCAAAAGCAATGGAGGGAGGCTAATCACACATTGCAAGGCTATTTTCGGGGGTTACCACGGTTAGCTCCCTGTTTTCAAGATATCTTCTTTGTTCATTTGGTCCTCCTCTTCCTTACACCAATTTCTTGTTCAGGGTTAGCTGTCAACTTCCAACTGGTGAAATCAGCATAGTGTAACTACCAATATAATTGCCTAGAAATTCATCCAAGTTCAGAGCACTATCCCTCTATAAGGGAATAATTTTATGTTCTAAATGGCCTTTGAAATTGAGTTCCATTGATTTCAGTGGAATTTAATTTCAGAAGTGGAATAGGGCATTTTATAGTGTTCTATACTTTACAGTGCATTTATTTCTTCCCCCGGGATGAATTTGAAAGAAAATATGTGCCCTTGCTATGTACTCACACGATTTATTGAATGGTGCTCTTCATTTTCACTGCCTGTTGAAAATTCTGGCACCAATGTTTACCCAGTGAGGGATGAAACAAGCAGTTCTCCATGCTTAATGACTAACACAGGATTATCAAACTGCAGAGTGTCAAAGCAACAGTCTCTTTGACCTCTGATGATTCTAAGCTAGCAATAGATATTCAGAGTCAGTCAATCATCTGTGGTTGCTTTGATATTTAAATGCACCAATAAATTTATTCAGCACTTGTCCAAAACACTATTAATGACTGATCTGCCATCTTGGCTTTTATTGTTACATTTGGAAAAGATCTGTTCCTGGAATTGTATGATTGCAACTCATGTCAGATCACCCTGTAAGCAATATCTAGCCCAGACAAGCAGAACTAACTAGCTAGGGTGCTGCATTATTGTTACACCACATTGTCTTTAGCTGGTTAAAACCATCAGTTACTCTATTTACACCAAGACTTCTACACTAATATCACTATACTGCTAAGACAACTTACGTTTATGTTCTACCTTTAAGATAGAACCATATTGGAGGTACCTTAGCTTTGGCTCTGATTAAGGTCTTCAGGCATGGGTAGATGGTATAATTAGACTTGGTCCCTATGGGATGGTTTCTCTAGGTCAGGCAAACAAAACTCCCTTTGTGGATTTTGTTTGGAAATTGCTTTGTAACCAGAAGAGTTATTAAGGTTAACTAACATAACTAAATACAATGGTAAATGCATTATGTTATTGCCAGGTGTGCCATAGAATATCCACAGTTCTGAAACCATCCATAGCTTGTTTACTCATAAAATACACCTGAGTACTGGAGTCAGTCTCACACCAAAAAACAGCATGTTCTTTGGCGTCTCTTTCTGAATTTGTACAGATTAAATGTCGATATCCCCAAGATGTCTCCTAATAGAATTCAGTTCTAATTTCTCTGCAATGACCTTGGAAAGGTACATTGATCCCTTTTGAGGTGAAATAGCTCCTTAAACTAGATATAACTTCCCAATGTATTTGCAATAATGAGGCACTTGAGATTATTTCCTAATATTGAGCAGCATATATCCAAATGTTGCAAGTAATGATTCATGTGATGGTAACTTATACACACAGACACAACGACATTCATAAAAGCTGTACTTCCTTATTGAAATGGCATCATCTGAGCAGTTAGCTGTCTGGCTCCACAGCTGTTCAGATGAACATTTACAGTCCAACTACATATGACTCACAATCATAAAGCTACAGGTCAGTTCATTGGTGCTGCAGGTAGTGCAGCTGTCTCACTGATCCAGCAATCTGATTCTATTCTGACCTCCAATGCAGACTGTGTGGAGTTTCCTCGTTAGACCTATGACTGTGTGGGTATCCCGTGGATGTTCTCATTTCCTACCACATCCAAAGACACGTAACCTGCCCCACATGTAGGTGGGTTATAGGAGAGTGGGGGGAGGGGGGCAGTGATGGGATGTGACAGAGAATAGGTTATAGGGAAATAAGTGGGAAAATGAGATTGATGGGATTGTCTTCAGAACTGACAAAGACTCAATGGTCTCCTTCACCTGTCAGGGGCCTGGAATGCACTGCCAGGGGAGATGGTAGAAGTAGATATCTTTAGATATGCACACCAAAGTCCCTCTGCTCCTCAGTACTCCCTAGACCTTACCCTTCATGGTGTTTGTCCTCACCTCATTAGTATTCCAAAATGCATCACCTCACATTTATTTAGATTAACTTCCATCTGCCATTTCTCTGCCCATTTCACCAACACAACAATATCATCCTGTAGCCAAAGACTTACCTTTCAACCTGTCAACAATTGCACCAATCTTCATGTCATCTGTGAACTGATCATGCCTCCAAATCATGCAATCTGTATTACAAACAACACTGACCCCTAAGGTACACAACTAGTCACAGGCGTCCAATCACATAAACAATCCTCCACCATCTCCTTCTACCTCCTGTTGTCAAGTTATTTTAGATCCAATTTGCCAACTGGCCCTGGATCCCATGGGCCCTACCATTTTGGACCCGACTCCCATGTGAGACCTTGTTAAAGGCCTTATTGAAGTCCCATGTAAACCACATCTACTGCACTGCCCTAATCAATACATATTGTTACCTTCTCAAATAATTCAATCAGATTGGTCAGAAAAGATCTACTCTTAACAAAGCCAAGCTGCCTTTGTCTGATTAGTCCCTGCCTTTCCAAATGATCATTAATATTGTCCCTCTGAACTTTTTCCAATAACTTTCTTACTACTGATGTTAGGCTCACACAAGTCTGTAATTGCCAGGGTTTTCCCTGCTGCTCTTCTTGAAAAAGGGGGACCACATTTGCTAAGCAGCCCAAGGAGCATCTTGAATAAATAGAGTGGACAGCCAGCGCCTCTTTCCCAGGGCGCCAATGCTCAAAACAAGAGGACATGGCTTTAAGGTATTGGGTGGGAAGTTCAAGGGAGATGTCAGAGGGAGGTTTTTCACCCAGGTGCATGGAATGCACTGCCTGGGGTGGTGGTGGAGGCTGATACATTGGACAAGTTCAAGAGATTGTTAGATAAGCATATGGAGGAATTCAAGTTAGGGGGATATGTGGGAGGAAAGGGTTAGATAGTCTTAGGTGTGGTTTGAAGGGCAGCACAACATGGTGGGCCAAAAGGCCTGTATTGTGCTGTATTTTTCTATGATTTTTCTGTGGTTCTATGGTTGATTACTAAATGCAGACACTGCAATGCTTTTATTAATGACAAATCAAAACCAATATCCATGAATTAGCAAACACCAGCTACTGTCAGAGCAATTCAGTTTTGTTAGAAGCTACACAGCCTTATTTCTCAAGCTCCCTCTACATATTGGTTCACCGGAAAATTTATTTTTCTGCTGTGTCTCTTGAAAACAAAGTTTAAAGGGAGCCAGAGAACTGGGACCCCGGTGCACTTACAGGAAATATGGGAACCGGGGTCTTGGTGGGTGAAAGGGAGACTGGAATCAGCACCGGTGAGCCAGATGCTGAACCAACAGGAGTTTCAGTTAGTTGGATAGCAGATTATCAGAGTTTTGCTATGTTACTCTTTATCTGGTGATACCATTTAGCTAAGGGGCAATAATTTCTGGAAGATGGGTGAATGTTCATTACATCTTCCCTTCATCAGTTTCTATGTCCTTCCATTGGATGTGCTATGGAGTTAGCAGAAAGTTAAAAGTAAGGATTGGGAAATCGAGGGGGCACCAGTTCAGATTCTTTCCATTTTCCCAACACTAAATAAACATTAAATTCTTCCATTGCATTGTAAGAGGTTGTGCTAATCCCTTTAAATATAGTTTGGATGTGGCATGAGCTACAAGAAAAGGAGATTCAGTAATTGTTTTCAAAGTGCAATTAGATATGTCACAGTTCAGTGGAGAAAAGTGGAGAGCTAGACTAATTGTGCAGCTCTAACAATGAGCCTCCCTCAGTGCTCTATCGCTCCAAGCTTTTGTGCTGAGTTTTTCAATATGTGCCGTACATGTCTATCCCATCGACACTTAATGCTCATCTTTGGGAGAAAAAGAGGCAGTATCTTTGGTATGGCAGGATGAGGGTCCACTTCCTCATTCTTATTGCAGATTCATCTTTCAAACTCTTCAGCGCAAATCCATGTTATTTAGTCATAGAGCCATAGAGAGATACAGCACTGAAACATTGAAGCTCCAAGTCAATACAGACTGATATTTTGGAACTGAACTCATCCCTGGATCCCCTTCTTTGTTCACTTGGAAAGCCATCATTAGCATCTGTCTCTTTGACCATATCTTCAACCATTTCCCTTAATCATTTTCTCCTTCCTAGTCAGTGTCTAGTAGACACTCATCTGCTCACCCTCTGTATAGTCCCTTGCATCGACCCTGTTTTGTTGCTGTTCTACAGCAGTCTTTATTTATCCACAAGAAAGTAATATGAACCATACTAATGCAATATATTATTTATTGTGAATTATCTTCAGGTTCACATATGAGATCGCACCAGTGTTTGTCCTGCTGGAATACATCACACTGAAGAAAATGAGGGAAATGATTGGCTGGCCTGGAGGATGTGGAGATGGAATATTCTCACCTGGTACATGAATTTTTAGGCTTTCTTTGTGACTTTCCTTGTGGTGCAGTTAAATTAAGAAGAATAGCAGCCATGAAATAATTCATTACTCACCAGATTCAAAATAAAAAGGTGCCAGATAATTATGCAATCTCTTCCAAACTATAAGACAATGTAAAACAGAGAAAAATCCAGCAATGACTGTAGAAATTTTCACCTTTTTTCAACAGATAGGGTTTACGTTGTGCTTACATTTTGATTAGGTCTACAATGCCAAATAATTTGTGGCTGTATAACAAAATTAGCTGAAGCATTTCTAGCATTTGCTAAATTAGTCTTGGAATTCCCTGTAAATTTCTGATGCAAACTTGGTCTAAGAGTCACAACATAAAAGTTTTATTTTCCCAAAGAAGTAGATGTGAAGGTGGTTTTAGTAGTTCAAATCCTCAATTAGTTCAAATTCCTTCAAATGTTTTGCGTTACTCCCAACTTACATGTACTTAAAAGTGTTACTTCAGCTTTCAGTATAGTGTCATCTGGAGGCAAAAGATTCACAAAAGTGAGTTTCCTTCATTTATACTTGTCCTGAACATATTAAAATTTTAAGTGCAGCAAAACCCAAGATGTCTTGTCTTTGAAGATTTTTTAAAAAGTTCTCTTCACGAGCAGCTTGTCCAAATGTTGTGGCATAAAAATCTGTTGCATTATCACTTAATGCTTTCAACATTTTGTATCTACATAGAAAATTCATTCTTTGACTTCAGTGGAATGACTCTCAGATCATGTGCACAATGGCATGACTATATCATACAGTTTTTGCTGCCAATTTGAGATCAATTTTAGGCAAATGTGCATAAATGATGACTTATTGAATTCAGATTTCAATTTTCATTACAGCCATAAATGGAAAGAAAAGCAGAGATAATGTTTCAGATTGGAAAGTATGAAAACGTTAACTTTAAGATCCAGAGAGAGTTGGGGGGGAGGGATCGATCTGACAAAGGGAATGTCTCTGATAGGGTTATGCCAGTGTTGCCATAGAGATAAGCTGCAGATGAAATTATCTGGTAGATTATTGAAGGTGGTTGCACAGAGAGAACATTAACACAGCACTGATCTTTGCAGCACACTACTGGTCACAGGACTCCAAGCAGAAAAACAACCCTCCACTACCACTCTATGGCTCCTTCCACCAAATCAATTTTGTACCCAGTTGGCTAACTCACCCTGGATCCCATGTAGTCTAACCTTCCAGATCAGCCTACTATGTGAGATTTGCCAAAAGCCTTGATCACGTCCATGTAGACAATGTCTACCTCCCTGGTCTTGTCAATCTTCTTGGACACCTCTTCAAAAAACTCAATTAAATTCATGAGACTAGATTTCCCATGCTGACTATTTCTGACTATTTCTAATCAGTCCTTACTTTTCCAAATACAGGTAGATCCTGTCTCTCAGGTTCCCCTTCAGTAACTTTCCCACCACTGATATTAGGTTCATTGGCCTCTCATTCCCTGACTTGTCCTTGCAGCAATTCTTAAATAAAGGCACAACATTAGCCACCCTCCAGTCTTCCAGTACCTCACCTGAGGCTAAGGAAGATACAAACATCTTTGCCAGGGTCCCAGCAATTTTTTCCCTTGCTTCCCACAATGACCTAGGATGCTCCTGGTCAGGCACTAAGGATTTATCCACCTTTAAGCACCTCAAGACTGCCAATGCCTCCTCTTTCATAATATCAATATATTCAGGACATCACTGTGCACTTCCCTGAATTCCTTAGTTTTCATGAGCACCTATGTAGTAAATACAGACAAGAAGTATTCATTTAAGACCCTGCCCATCTACCATGGCTCCACACATAGAAAACCACATCAATCCTTAAGGGGACCTAGTCTCCCTCTAGTTATCCTTTTGCTTGGAATAAACTTATAGAAGCTTTTAGGATTCTCCTTTACCTGATCCGCTAAAGATATCTCATGTACCCCCCTTTGCCCTCCTGATTTCCTTCTTAAGTGTACTCCTACATCCCTTATAGTCCTCAAGGGATTCACTTGATCACAACTGCCTACACCTAATATGTCTCTTCCTTTATCCTGACCAGAGCCTCTATATACCTCATCAGCCAGAGTTCACTAATCCTGCCAGCCTTGCCCTTCACTCTAACAGGAACATGTTCCAAATTAGAATCAGAGTCAAATTTATTATCACTGATTTAGATGACGTGAAGTTTATTATTTTTGCAGCAGCAGTACAATACAAAGACATAAAATTACGATAAATTACAGAAATAAATAAATAGTGCAAAAAAAAGGAATAACAAGGACCGTTCAGAAATCTGATGATGGAGGGGAAGAAGCTGTTCCTAAAATGTGGAGTATGAGTCTTCAGGCTCCTGTACCTCCTCCCCAATGGTAGTAATGAGAAGAAGACATGTCCTGGATGGTGAGGGTCCTTAGTGATGGATGCCACCTTCTTGAGGCACAGCCTGTTGAAACTGGGCAGGAAGGGTTGTGCCTGTGACGGAGCTGGCTGAGTCTACAACCCTCTGCAGCCTCTTCCAATCCTGCACGTTGGAGTCTCCATCCCAGGCTGTGATGCAACCAGTCAGAATGCTCTCCACTGTACATCTATAGAAATTTGTAAGAGTCTTTGGTGACGTACCAAATCTCCACAAACTCCACACAAAGTAGAGCCCAAGCCCTGAAATCGCCCAATCTCGTTTTTAAAAACCTCCACTTTCCACACATCCCTTTACCTGCTATCAGCCTCTCCCAATTAACCTTTGCAGGTTCCTGTCTAATGCTATCAAAATTAGCCTTGCCCCAGTTTCGGATTTTAACTCGTGGAACAGTCCTATCCTTATCCATAATTATTTTGAAACTAATGGAATTATGGTCACTGGTCCGAAAACAATAAATTACTAATCGCAATAGCCAATATTCTGCAGATTTGATGACGCTTAACATTTTATGAAGAAACTCCCATGAATGACCCAATTACTATTAATGTTCAATTTCATTTTATTGAGAGTAATTTGAAGCCAAACCACAAGAACTCACTCAAACACCTCTCTGAGCACATCTTTTTCGAGATTTCCATCTGACTATTAGATTCAATGCTTGATTAAAGCAGTCTGCAACACCAGTGAGAAGCGGCTGTGCAAAATCTGTATCATTATTACGAAAGTTTCTCCCATTTATCAGTCATGTAGTGGTGCTGTCTATGGATCAACCAACCATTCATTTCATCCAGTTGATGAGGGACCAGCAGCATAGTAGATAGTGGAAGAGGTGACAAAGTGATTAATTATTTTTTATAAAGCAGTTAAAAATAATATTCTCTGTCTCACTGCAGCTGTCCTACTGTTTAATGGTGAGATTTATTTTTATGTAATTGCAGATTGTACCCTAAAGGTATTGGCACCATTATTGACACTTATATATATCACAGTGTACTTTTTTTTAGACTGATCCATGTGGAAATCAGGTCAAGGAGAGTGAAAAGACTTGTGGTGATGTAAATGATGTACTCCTGTCAGCAAAAAGAGAGTAAGATTTACCTCTTGGACTAGAATTGTAGAAAATGAGTAATAAAGAGTGGGCTTTTCATATAAGGTGGTGCGTACACCGTCTTCTGGAGAACGAAATTGGAAGAGGAAGATCATCTTCATCAAGTGAGGATTGCCATTATGAATGGGCTCGTCTATGGGCTCGATGACTAATCCTGCAGAATTACTGAATGCCGTATGACTCTTCAGCTCACTCCATCACCAAACCAACATACCATGATCACCAGTTTATATGCCCAGTGCTTTTGGCTTTGGATAAGGCTAAGAAGAACTTCTTCTGCAACCTTGATAAAATCATAATCCACATCCCAAATGAGACTAACTGATCTTTCTGGGTGATCTGAATGCTGGCGTGGAAAGGGGCGCAAACCTCCGGCAAGATGTGATCAACAAATATTAAGTAGGGAGCACTGACTCCAGAAGGGTCTTTCTCTTGACCACCTGCTTGGAGCATGGCCTTATCATAACCACCCTGTTTCATCAAAGAGACAAGTCCAACACACCATTACAAGCACTGGGACTTTCTAGATTATATCATTGTCTGGGAAAGGGATAGAAAAGATTTCTGCATCACCCATGTCATGATGCATAAGACGATAATAGACCAGATTATTCAGTGGTCAGGCTGCTAGACTGACCACTGAGTAATCTGATCTATTATCTTCATCAACCTGGCCCCAAAACATCAGCACCAACGGAGTTCTGCTATAAGAAGATCAATGTGGAAGCTCTCAAGGACACCACAAAGCCAATTCTTCACAGATAGTGCCCAACAACCTCTTGATTCCCAGCCCACAGGAACTTCAGTACGTTCATAGTTCATGGGTCGTTCTGAAGTCTGAAATAAATGGCATCTGAGAAAAAACTTTTTACTTCAACAAGAAGAACCAGGACTGGATTGATGACACTGACTAGGAGGTCAAGATCTAATTAACCCCAGACATAACCTATTCCTGGATTAGAAGTTCCACCTGGCCTCAATGAAGAAATAGCACCACAGTCACCTGAAAGTGGAGGTCCAGCAGAAAACCCAACACTAAAGGACAGGTGGTGGATGGAGAGAGTACAAGAAGTCCTGCAACCTTCTGACAGCCATGAAATGTGTGGCTTCTGCAGCATCTTTATGAGCCATCTCCCATCCCAATACCCAAGGCCTTAATCCTACTGAGAACCAAGAATGTGGAGGAACTCTTCATGGACAGAAACATAATCAATACCCATTGGAAGAGGCACTTTGAAGACTTCCTCAACCGCAATCCTTGGCTTTCACAGCGGTCAATCTAGGCAAGCCTTGTTGTATCTCCTGAAGTCAGGAAGGCTTCTGATTGGGTTTTATGAAGAAGTTACTAAGAAATTTAGTGAAGACAAGGCAGTATATGTCATGTACATAGACGTTAGCAAGGCTTTTGAAGGTCCCACATTGAAGGTTGGTCCAGGAAATTAGGGCACAGGGATCCAAGGTTTTTTGGAAAATTGAATCCAAAATTGGCTTGGTGACAGGAGACAAGAGGGTAGTGGTGGAAGACTGTTTTTTCTGACTGGAAGTCTGTAACCAGTGATGTACCTTAGGGATTGGTGCTGGGACCTTTGTTGTTTGTCATATATATAAATGACTTGGATGAGAATGTCAATGGTCTGATAAGTAAGTTTGCTCATGACATGAAGATTGGTGGAATTATAGGTAGCAAGAATGGTTGCCTAAGGATACAGATGGACATAGATCAGCTGGAAATTTGGGCAGAGTGATGGAAGATAGAACTTAGTCCAGACAAGTGTGAGGTAATGGTATTGGTATTGGTTTATTATTGTCACTTGTACCGAGGTAGAGTGAAAAACTTGTCTTGGATACCGTTTGTACAGATCAATTCATTACACAGTGCACTGAGGTAGTACAGAGTGCATTGAGGTAGTACAGGGTAAAAACAATAAGTGAATACAGAGTAAAGTGTCACAGCTACAGGGAAGTTCATTGCAGGTAGACAATAAGGTGCATGGTCAAACAAGGTAGATTGTGAGGTCAACAGTCCATCTCATCATATAAGGGAACTGTTCAATAGTCTTATCATTGTGGGATAGAAGCTGTCCTTGAGCCTGGTGGTATGTGCCCTCAGGCTCCTGTATCTTCTGCCTGATGGGAGAGGAGAGAAGAGTGTATGACCCGGGTGGGTGGGGCCTTCGATTATGCTGGCTGATACATTTTGGGTTTAATGCATTTTGGGTTGTCTAATACTGGCCGGACATATACATTAAATGGCAGGGATCTTAAAAGTGTTGATGTACTGAGGAACGTCAGGGTGCAAATTCATATCTCCCTGAAAATAGCGACACAGGTGGAGAGGGGAGTGAAGAAGGTACTTAGGTTGCTTATCTTCATAGGCAGGGGTATTGAATATAAGAGTTGGGGCATCATGTTGCAGTTGTAAAGGACATTGGGTAGGTCACACTTGGAATATTGTGTGCAGTTCTGGTCACCCCAATACAGAAAGAATGTGACAGCACTAGAAAGAGTGCAGAAGAGATTCACCAGAATGCTGCCTGGAATGGAGGGCTTCAGTTACAATGAGAGATTGGATAGGCTGGGATTGTTCTCACTGAAGCGCATAAGGCTGAGGGGTGACATTGTAGAGGTTTATAAAATTATGAGGGACATAGATATAGTCACAGTCTTATTCCAAAGGTTAGGGGAGTCTAAAACCAGAGGATATAGGTTGAAGGTGAGAAAGGAAAGATTTAAAGGAGATCTGGGGTGCAAGTTTTTCACACAGAGGGTGGTGGGTATATGGAACAAGACGTTAGAGGACGTGGTAGAGGCATGTACAATCACAGCATTTAAAAAGCATTTGCACAGGTACATGGATAGGAAAGGATGGGCCAAATGCAGGAAAACGAACTTAATGTAGACAGGCATCTTGGTCAGCACTGACAATTCGGGCCAAAGGGCCTGTTTCCGTGCTGTGACTCTATGAAGGCCGTATCCTAACTGAAACAATAACAGTGTATCCGTCCACTCATCTTGTCAGCCACCACCTGCTCCACCTGTGGAATGGACTGCTGTTCCCACATTGACCTCATTAGCCATCTCAAGACCGACAAAACCAGATTGGATGCAAATCATCCTCAATCCCGAGGGACTGCCCAAGTAGGAGGAGAAAGATATATCCCTTCCAATTTTCCTTCCCATTGATCAGGATGGGTGTATGATACATCCATTGCATCCTTCCAGAGTTGAATTACACCAAAGTTTCAATCCATTGATCAGGATGGGCGTAGAACACATCCATTGCATCCTTCCAGAGTTGAATTACACCAAAGTTTCAACCACCAAAGTTCCTTGTTAGTTGATACATTTAGAACAAACACAGTATCTACCAGCTAAATATGAAATAAACCATCAAACCAAATATTTAACATGAGCGTGATTGAACATGAATCCATGATCGATGAGGTTATATCTGAACTCAGAATTTGAAAGTGTTTTGGTTATTTTATATGAAACCCAAGTGTCTTACTATATGTATGTTGGACGGGGCATGGGGAAGGGGTGGTGTAGGTGTTGGAAGATAGGGTTTAGAGAGAAGCAGCAGAAGTTTTGTTCCATTTACAACCAAATTAGCAATTTTCCAGTATTGTGTGCTTGAACATGGAGCTCATTTCTCATTTGGCTGGTCGGGAATTTACATTCCACTCAGACGTGTAGCTCTCAGGCTCACAAATATAATTTTATCAACACCTGCACGTCCTTTATTTGGAAAAGCGGTTCACACTGATTTACTCAACAATTAATATCAAAGGAATTTGTTTCTAGGATGTTCTCCATTTATACTTGAGCTCCTTTCTGAATAAATTCTGGTTAAATGCTAATTAAATGGATCTATGGTTATAACATATTTCGTGACAGGCAAAGAAATCTCATCCATTATTGTCTGGATTATTTTGGTTCAGCTGCCTATCAAGAATTAAAGTTGGCTGTTTGTTTAACAAATGCAAATTTCAAGAAGATGAATTTAATTTGCAGATAAAATGATGTAAATTCTTCACTTTGCAAAACTACTGTAAGTTTCAGAGTAAGGGTTCCCGACCTGAAACATTAACTGGTTTCTCTTTCTACAGAGGCTGCTTGACTAGCTGAGTTTTTCCAGCATTTCAGCTTTTGTCAGAATAATTTAACAGTTTGTTGCATTGTTGTATTACCGGGTTTATTGATTTATATCCCAATGGTGTATATAAATTTTGAACCCAGGCTATAACTTCTCAAGAAGAATCTTTCAAGAGGTTCGCATTTATCTCTGAAAAATTGCATGGAAGCTCAGCCCTGATCCAGGGGGTTGCATTAAGCTGTGTGTTCACTTCTTGGCTGAAGCTGGATAACTCTTCATTAATTATTAGTGGATGGACTGCAATACACTTACTTGACCACAGATATTCTCAGGTTTTCATTCGGATGTGCATCATCTGCTTTCTCTTATCGCCTAGGAAGGTCAATGACTTTATTTTTAAAGCAGACAGCTGAACCAATTGAATGTGATGTGTTTTGAGTGAAAATCCGACAGCTAAACCTTTGCTAGATCACAGTATACTTGTAGAATCAGAAAGGGAAATTTGTTAGAACTGGTACCAATGAAGTTGTAAAGGTCTTAAAATGGGGCTGATAGCATTACCACCCACTATTCCTGATGATGCCATCAGCACCAATTTAAAGGTGCCTACCAGTGCACTCTCCTTAGGTCCTAATCCAGCCAATAGTTCCTCTTAATAAGCAACCTAGGATTCCAGGATCCCAATTGCCAGTTTAGGTCAGAACCATTCTGAGTATCTGTTCTACATCCCCCAATCAATTCACTTGTAATAATAACTAAACTAATCTGAGGTAAGCTTAATTTTTCAAATTTATTATATTGGGGAGTAAGGAACATAAGTACTCTAAGTCTCACTAAAACAATTCAGGTCTCAGGTGTCTTGGTAAACTACCATGTCCCTTCTTCTCAATCAAGACCACGATCCACTTACCCATCCTCTAACCCACACAAACTTACTTTGCTTCCAAATGAAAATCAAAGAGCTACAGATATTGGAAATCTAAAATACAAACAGAAAAGGTTGAATACCTGTAACATTAACTCTGTTTGTCTTTCCATGGATGCTGTGTGAGCTGCTAAGTGTTTCCAGCAGTTTCTATTTATTTTATTTTTCTACCTAAGCCAGGATGCCCAATATTGACCATGCTTAATCAAATGAGCTGCATCATGATGTCCATTTTTTTTCCCTATGCCTTTCAGGACAATGTAAATGTAGTGGCCTCAATAACACTTTACAGCAACCCGGGTTCAATTCCGGTCGCTGTCTGTAAGGAGTTTGTATGTTCTCCCCGTGTCTGTGTGGGTTTCCTCCGGGTGCTCTGGTTTACTCCCACATTCCAAAGATGTACAGTTAGGAAGTTGTGGGCACCGGAAGCATGGCGACACTTGCGAGCTGCCCCCAGAAGATTCTACACAAATAGGTGAATTTCACTGTGTGTTTCGATGTACATGTGACTAATAAAGATATCTTATCTTAGTTTCTTCAACAAGGCTACCAGTGGCAGGCAGGCAAACTTCAAAAGAACAGCTGGAGTTAGCTATTCTGATTAGGAATCATACCTACTTCCCCTGTTCCCTTGGAATTTTGCCTTTAATTGATGGATAACTCAATGTCACTGAGGTATTTTTTAACTATCAGTGTCAAGTTGTAGGTTAAGTGGAAAATAAAACATAGAGAATGAAACTTGCTGCAGAACATGAGCTGTAACCTACCAGCAAATTATAGATAATTAAAGCAGAAACACTTAGCAGGTCAGGCAGCATCTGTGGAAAGCGAAACAGTTAATTAAATCACACCTTTTTATTCTAACTATCCCTCCTTGCTCCTGAAAATTAACTTGTTTTTCTCTTTCCCAATTCTTATGAAGGATCTTGGGCCTGAAACGTTGACTGTGTTTTCCTTTCCATGAATGCTACCTGACCTGCCGAGTGTTTCCAACATTTTCTGTTTTTATTTCAGATTTCCAGCAGCAGCAGTTTGTTTGATTTTCAGCAGATTATAGACCAAAGCCTGAAAAACATAATCAGAATCAGATTTATTATCTCTAATATATGATGTGAAATATATGATGTAAAGACATAAAAATCTATAAAATACAGATATAAATAGTGCAAAAAAATGAATAATGAGGTAGTGTTCATGGGTTCATGGATCATTCAGAAATCTGATCACAGTGGGGAAGAAACTGTTCCTGAATCATTGAGTTTGGGTCTTCAGGCTCCTGTACCTCCTCCCTGACGGTAGTAACAAGAAGAGGGCATGTCCTGGATGGTGAGGGAGCTTAATGATGGATGCCACCTTCTTGAGGCACTGTGTCTTTAAGATGTCCTCAGTGATGGAGGGGTTTGTGTTCGTGATGAAGCTGGCTGAGTCTATAACCCTCTGCAGCCTCCTGCAATCCTGTGCTTTGGAGGCTCCATACCAGGCTGTGATTCAAGGGGTTGGGTGCATGGAATTAATTAGTGTGTGTTCTGTACATTTTATGAACATCAACAACACACTCATGACAATATCACCTGATACCGTATATCCAGAACAACTGGGTCGTTTTATCAAGGCCATTTAAGATAAATGATTAGAATGGAACAAAGTCGTAGAAACGGATTCAAACTAAGTCCAGTCAAGCTGCAGCTGATATCTTCCGTTAAAGACAGTTAATTATTGGATCAATGTGTCAGACAAGAATTAGCATTCTTCCACATCATTATTGTGAAAACTGAATGTGTCTCATTTTCTGATTTAGGTGGAGCCATATCAAACATGTATGCCTTGCTAATTGCACGCTACAAGCTGTTTCCTGAGGTTAAAGAAAAAGGAATGGCTGCCCTTCCCAAACTGATTGCCTTCACTTCAGAACACGTATGAATTTTATTTCTTATTCTTGTTGAAACGTTGTATAGATGGCGATTATGCATATAGAGTCAAGACCTCCTAAGGATGCATTTTTACCCCATTTTATCCTTTTATTTAATGTTTCCTGTTAACACTGATAAACATTTGGGCAATAATCTGGTGTCTGTCTAAATATTGCTTTTAAATATTTCCATTAGCACATTATCATTTGATTTGTACTGTAAAGCTGCTGTTCTGATTTTGGATGTAGTTATAATGCTAAAACAATATTGTGTCAAAGCCCACAGTCATAGAGTCATAGAGTTATACAGCACAGCAAAAAGCCCTTTGGCTCATATTTGTTCATGCCGACCAAGACGTACAGTATATTCAACTAATCCCATTTCCTAGAACTTGGCCCATGTCCCTTTAAATTCTTGTCGTCCATCTACCTGTCCACATACTTCTTAAATGTATCTAAGGTACTTGCCTCAACCACTTGCTCTGGCAGTTGGTTCCATATATCTACCATCCGCTGTGTAGAAAAGTTGGCCTTCAGGTTCTTATTAAACATTTCACCTCTAACCTTAAAACTATGTCCTGGAATTTTTGATTCCCCAACTCTGGATAAAAGACTACTCACCCTATCTATGCCCCTCATGATTTTATATACCTCTATGAGATCACCCCTCAGTCTCCTACACTCCAAGGAGTAAAGGCCCAGCCTGTCTAACCTCTCCCTATAATTCAGTACCTTAAGTTCTGGCAACATCTACGTAAATCTTTTTTTGCACTCTTTCCAGTTTAATCACATCCTTCCTATTAACAGGGTGACCAAAAACCAAACACAATACTCTAAGTATGCCCTCACCAACATCTTGTAAAATCGCAACGTAACCTCCCAACATCTATATTCAGTGCCCTGACTGATGAAGGCCAGCATGCCAAAAGCCTTCTTCACCACCCTATGTACCTGTGACTCCACTTTAAGGGAACTTTGCACCTGTACTCCAAAGTCTCTCTGTTTTACAACAGTACCCAGGGTCCTTCTATTCAATGTAAAAGTCCTACCTTGATTTGTCCTTCCAAAATATAACACTTCGCAATTATCTGAACTAAATTCTATTTGCCATTCCTCAGTACATCCACCCAGCCAATCATGATCCTGCTGCAATTCTTGATAATCCTCTTCACTGTCTATTACACCACCTATTTTAGTGTCATCTGCAAACTTACTAACTATTCCTCATATATGGTCATCCAAATCACTAATATAGATGACAAATAACAATGGGCCCAGAACTAACTATTCCTTGTTATATGCTCATCCAAATCATTAATATAGATAACAAATAACAATGGGCCCTGGGGCACACCACTAGTCACAGACCTCCAGTCTGAGAAATATCTGTTCACCATCACTCTCTGTTCCCTACCATCCAGCCAATTTTGTATCCAGTTTGCTGGCTCTCCTTGGATGCCATGCGATCTAACCTTCCAGAGCAGCCTACCACGTGGAACCTTATCAAATGTCTTACTGAAGTCCATATATACTATGCCTAGCGCCCTCCCCTCATCAACTTTCCTCATCACTTCATTAAAGAACTCAATCAAGTTTGTAAGACAAGATCTCCCACGCACAAAGCCTTGCTGGCTAACCCTAGTCAACCTCTGCTTTTCCAAATGTAAGTATATCTTATCCCTTAGCAACTTACCTACCACAGATGTTAGGCTAACGGCTCTATAATTACCAAATCTATCCTTACAGCCCTTGTTAAATAAAGGCATAACATTTGCTATTCTCCAGTCTTCCAGCACCTTGCCAGAGCATAGTGATGTTGCAAATATCTCAGCAAGGGCTCCCGCAATTTCTTCTCTAGCTTCCCATAGTGTTCTTGGATATACCACGTCTGGACCTGGAGATTTGTCTACCTTCATACATCTTAACACATGCAACACCTCTTCTAATGTAAAATGGACTGCTCCAAAAACATCTCCATTAACTTTGCCAAGTTCCTAAGTTTTCACATCTTTCTCCATGGTAAAAAAAACTCTGCCCATCTCCAGCAGTTCCACACATAGATTTCTGTCTTGGTCTTTGAGGGCCCTATTTTTACCCTAGTCACTCTTTTTCCCTTGATATACTTAAAAAATCTTAAGATTGTCCTTAATTTTCTCTGCCAAAGCCCCCTCTTTACCATCCTAATTTCCTTCTTGAGTATACTCCGGCATCCTCTATATATCTCCAGTGATTCACTTGATCCTAGCTGCCTGTATTTGACCCCCTCTTTATCCCTTGACATCCAGGGTTCCCAGCTCCCAGCAGCTTTGCCTTTTACTTTAACAGGAACATGGGGTCCTTGAACTCTTGCTATCTCACTTTTGAAAAGTTCCCACTTACCAGAGATCCCTTTGCCCGCAAACAACCTAGCCCAATTAACCTTTGCAAGCTCCTGTCTAATACCGTCAAAATTCGCCTTACCCCAATTCAGAACTCGAACCTGCGGACTAGTTCTGTCCCTTTCCATAACTATTTTAAAACTAATGGAACTATGGTCACTGGTCCCACAGTCCTCCCCTACCGTGACCTCAGTCACTTGCCCTTCCTTACTTCCCAGGAGCAGACCAAGCTTTGCCCCCTCCCTGACAGGGCCCTCTATATACAGTCCGAGGAAACTTTCCTGAACGCACTGAATAAATTCCACCCCATCTAGACCTTTAACACTATGGCAATTCCAGTCAATTCTAGGAAAGTGAAAATCTCCTCTGATGACAACTCCCCAATCTCCCTGCATATTTGTTCCTCTAATTCCTGAGGACTGCTTAGGGGTCTATAGTACAAACCCAACAAGGGGATCATCCCCTTCTTATCTCCCAGTTCCACCCATAAAGCCTCACCAGATGATCTTTCAGTAATATCATCTCTAACTATTGCAGTGATGTTCCCCTTAATCAAAAACAAACTCTCCCTCTCCATCTCTATCTCCCTAAAAGCACCTTTATCCCAGAACGTTAAGCTTAAGCTGCCACTCCTGCCTTTCCCTTAGCCATGTTTCCATAATGGCTATAATGTCCCAACCCCACATACCTATTCATGCCCTAAATTCATCCACCTTACCTGTCAGACCGAAGTAAATGCATTTTAATCCAAACAACTCTCCTCGCTCTTCGTCATGCTCCTTCCTGTCCTGCCTGTTCAATTTGCTTTCGCTGTCTTCTCTATCACTATCCTGCCTCTCAACTGCCTCACTTCTACTTATGATCCCACCCCACTGCCAATCTAGTTTAAACCCTCCCTAGTAGCACTAGCAAGGATATTGGTCCTCCTCCAGTTGAGGTGTAACCCATCCCTCCTGTATTACTCAACATTAATATTTAGCCACATGACAGGATATTATTCTAGCGTTATTATAATTGTCTATTTTAATAACAAAATCATATTTTATTGAATAACTGATCAAGATCCCAATGAACAATGAATAAGTGGGTAACAATAATAATGCTAATTGATTGCTCTCCACCATCAGAAATCTCATTCACTCTGCTGATCAAGGCAGGGATTAATTTTAAGTTACTGCTTTCTTCAAAGAACTGGTGGGAAGTGAGTCTTGATTGAGTTGTTGTTATTGGTGAAACTTTTTTTACCTTGATGTCAGATATATAATATATCTGCTGCTAAATTATTACAGATCACTTTGTACAAGGAAAACGGCCAAGATGATGATCAAAAATTTAGTACGTGTTTGAATTCTGCTGATTGTAGGTGTAAATTTGATTTCTACACATCATCTGTTAACTGAAGCCTCTGGATGAGAAGGATGAGGGTCCTTGACCAAATTCAGTAATATCAATGCAAACTCTAAGCTAACAATCCAGTGCGTTACCAATAACATGCCGTGCTGCCTTTTTTGAATAGCATAAAAGGTCCTGTTATTTTCAGGAAAGGCAGAAAATACTGGAGATACTTAGCAGGTCAGGCAACTTCTCTGGAAAAAATACAGTTAACTTAACTTTTCAGGTCTAAGACCTTTCAGAGCTGGTAAAGTGAGAAAACGGGTGCTTTAAATTATACAGAGAGAGGTAATGAAAAGAACAAAGAGGATGTCTTCAACAGGATGGAGGCCAAGATTGCCTAAGTGACACAAGTGCTGTTGATACCATCTAACAGAGGGTGATAAATGCTTCTTAATCATGGCTGATTTATTTGGTGGAGTATAAGCAGAGGGAGACAAATGAGGGCAGTAGAAAGAAATCAGAACCATTCAGTCAAGAAAACACTAAGCCTGCACATTAATTTTCCACCCAACCCTGACCCTTCTGTTGTTGGACTCTTATACTGTTCCAATGAAATCCAATCGAGACATGCTGCAGCCCTTTGGACTCGATGTAAGTTCAACAATTTCAGATCACCAGCCTTTCCTGCTCGTGTCAGAATTGACCCAATCTACCTGTAACATTAACACAGTTTTTCTCAATCCACAGACACTGCCTAATCTACTAACAATTTCCAACATACCCTTTTGTTTTCAGAATTCCAAAAGCTGCTATGTCCTTCATTTCACAATTCCAGCATTGTGTTCAGTTTCTGTCTATTACTCTTATTCATCTCTCTGTATTAACACTTTCCCAAACACAACAGCTTAATAAACATGCATTTATCTCTCTCTTGTCTGGCATCAACAGCATTTGCATCACATGGACAAGTTCCATCATATCACAGACACTCCCTCAGTTCTCCCCACTCTTCCCCCTCTCTTTAACTTAAAACACATGCTTTTTTTTTCACTTTTCCAGTTCTAATTAAATTTCTTCGACTCTGTTTCTTTTTTCACAGATGCTACCTGACAAAGAGCATTTCCAGAATTTTCTATTTGTATTCAATGCATTTAAATCACACTGGAGGAACTTAAATTGAGTTTATTTGAATATATTTGGACTAAAAACTGATGTGAATTTATCTTACTTCATGATTTCACAGCATGGAAACTAGATTTGCTCTTTCAAAAACTGAGCATGGATTCAATGGGCCAAATAGTCTGCTTCTGCATGATAGTAATCAAATGTAAATTGTCCAATCTCTTCTCTCAATTGGACACTCAAGACTCCTTCATACTCTTTTGAAGTAGTGCAGGGGAAGTTACCCCTGGCGCTATATCCAATATTTATCATGCAATCAGTATCAAAGGAACAAAGTACCTGATCATTATGGGAGTCTGCTGTGCAAAAATCAGCTGCCATGCTTATTGTGAGTTCTTCAAAAGGATTCCATTGGCTCTAAGTGCTTTTGATATCCTGAGGTTGTTGTCGCCAATTAAATGGACTCTGACAACTTGCACTCATTTCTCGATCACACTTTATTTACTTGTGCACAAGGAGAACAGTCCAGTCCCTGTCACCGAACTATTCTAAAATTTCAACAACGAGTTGTTTTTTTAAACAGATAGCAACCAATTAAAATTTTGGTGGACACCTTAGAATCAATCATTTCCATACATAAAATACCAATCGCCTTCCGTTAATATTGGTGTTAATGAGATAAGATAAGATAACTTTATTGCTCACATGTACAGCGAAACACACAGTGAAATGCATCTTTTGCGAAGAGTGTTTTGGGGGCAGCCTGCAAGTGTCGCCACGCTTCCGGCACCAACATAGCATGCCCACAACTTCCTAACCCATACGTCTTTGGAATGTTGGAGGAAACCGGAGCACCTGGAGGAAACCCATGCAGACACAGGGAGAACATACAAATTCCTTACAGACAGCTGTGGGAATTGAACCAGGGTCACTGGCGCTGTCATAGCATTATGTTAACCGCTACACTACCATGCCTGCCCTAATAGAAACTACATGTTAATGGTCAATAATACCTTCGAGTTAGTAAAGTAATTGTCTGATAGCTAATGTGTGCCTTGCACCCCTTCTTTTGCATCCTTACCTTGTCTTGGTTACCTCGGCTCCCATGCTGTACAAAAGGAGCTATGCTATCAAGGACCTTGCTCAGCAGGGGTGATTGCAGACTGTCTGTAAACCATCTCCGCTTGCACACTATCTTAACCCTTGCTTTGCCACAGCAGTCACAAGGTCATGAAAGGCACCACTTCAATTCAAGTTTTTCTTTCATCTTCTTTCTTTATAACACTGCGGCACTCAATAACTTGAGTCACACATGAGAATGGCCACTTGAGAAAGCACCAAGAGGTTCACCACGCTCATAGATCCAGTACGAAATCAGCATCTTCAGAGAAATGAAAGAGAAAGAATAAAAGGACAAAGATACCTCACATTATGTGATGATCCTTGTACTGTGTCACTTGTCATTACTAGGATCCCATTGACGTCATTCTCTTTGTGTGTTGATGGTTACAGAGTCATTTTTCAATAAAGAAGGCAGCGGCAGCTCTGGGGATTGGGACAGATGGAGTGGTTCTCATCAAGTGTGATGTAAGGTAGGTTATTTTATATACTGCCTACAGAGCTTTCCACTCCTCAAACAGTGAGACTCTGTTTCTGCATTCAACCAAATTAAAGATCTCTGCTGATACACAATCTGTGTGTGCATTTGCTCAGAGGTCTGACTGGAGAGTGCTTGCAGGCAGCACAGCAGTGAAGTGGGCAGAAGGTGCCAGTATGAATCAGACACAGCAAGCTACAGAGATGCTAAGTTCTGGTCCAGCCTGCCCTCTCTGGTAGATATGAAATATTCCAGGACACTATTTTGCAGAACAACAGAATCCTCCCCAGTATCCTAGCTAATATTTATCACATAATAAACATCATTAAAGAATTATAAAAAGTGAAAATGCTGGAAAAACTGCAGCATTTTCTGCTTTTACTTCAGATTTCTAGCATCAACAGTTTTTTAGATTTTCATCATTAGATCATTACTTGGTCCTTGCTATTTGAAAATTACCAGCGGCTTTTCAAATGACCACAGTTGACTGCATTTCAAAAGTATTTTGTTGGCTTTAAAAGACTTTGGAATGTTCTGATCTCACAAAGGGATTCAAATTAATGAAGTTTTCTCTATCTTATATATTGAAGTTATAATTATTATTTTGTTGTTGGCCTGAATCTTAATTAGTGGTCACAAGTTTGTTCTGGGTATTCTTTCTATATCAGCATCACCAATCTTACACTTCCATGTAACAAGGGAGAGACCACTTGGCCCATTAGTACAAAACATAGAACATAGAACAGTACAGCACAGGAACAGGCCCTTTTGACCTCAACGTTGTGCCAAACTAATTAAGCTAATGACACATAATCCCTTCTGCCTGCATATAGTCCATATCTCTCCAGTCCCTGCATATTCATGTGCCTATCTAAGAGCCTCTGAAACATCTGTCATATCTGCCTCCACTACCACCCCTGGCAGCGCATTCCAAGCACTCACCATTCTCTGTGTAAAAAACATTCCCTGCACATCTCCTTTGAACTTTCCCTCTCTCACCTTAAATAGAGTCATTGAGTCATAGAATCATACAGCAGGGAAACATGCCCTTCAGCCCAGTTCATCCACGCTGACTGTGTTGTCCAACGAGCTCGTCCCATCTGCCTGCATTTTGCCCATTGCCCTCTAAAACTCTCCTATCCATGTACTTATCTAGACGGCTTTTAAATGTTGCTAATGTTCCCGCCTCAACCACTATTTCTGGCAGCTCATTCCAAATACGACCACCCATTGCATGAAGAAGCTGCCCCTGATGTCCCTTTTAAACCTCTCGCCTCTGATCTTAAACCTATGCCCTCTTGTTTTTTAGCACCCCCTCCATGGGAAAAAGATGATGTGTGTTCACCCTGTCTGTGCCCGTCATGATCTTATATACCTCTATCAGGTCACCCCTCAATCTCCTACGTTTCAGGGAATAAAGTCCTAGTCTACACAACCTCTCCTTGTAACTCAGGCCCCCAAGTCCAGGCAACATCCTTGTAAATCTTTTCTGCACTCCTTCTAGTTTAATAACATCTTTCCTATAACAGGGCGACCAAATCTGTGCACAATACTCCAAATGCAATTTCACCAACATCTTATATAACTGCAGCATAACTTCCTAACACCTATACTCAGTACCCTGACTGATGAAGGTCAACATGCCAAACACTTTCTTCACCACCCTATCTACCTGTGACGCCGCTTTCAGTGAACTATGCACCTGCACTCCCAGGTCTCTCTGTTCCATAACACTCCCCTGGGCCCTACCATTCACTCTACAAGTCCTACCCTGGTTTGATCTCCCAAAATGCAGTACCTCACATTTATCAGGATTGAAAGCCATTTGCCAGTCCTCAGCCCACACATCTAGCTGGTCAAGATCTCCCTGTAATTTTTCATTTCCTTTTGCACTATATACAACAGCAGCTATTTTAGTATCATCCGCAAACTAACTAACCATGCCTTGTACCTTCATATTTATATAAATTACAAACAACAAAGGTCCCAGCACTGAACCCTGTGGCACACCACTAGACACAGGCCTCCAGTCTGAGAAACAACGTTCGACCATCACCTTCTGCTTCCTACCACTGAGCCAATTATGAATCCAGTCTACTAAATCCCCTTGATCCCATGCGATCTAACCTTCCAGACTAGCCTGCCATGGGGGACCTTGTCAAAGGCCTTGCTAAAGTCCATATAGACAACATCCACTACCCTACCCTAATCTACCCTCTTGGTTACTTCCTCAAAGAACTCCAAGAGATTTGTCAGATACGACTTGCCATGCACAAAGCCATTCTGACTGTCCTGAATCAGACCCTGTCTCTCTCTCTAAATGTTAGTAGATCCTGTCCCTCAGAATCCTCTCCAGCAATTTACCCACCACCGATGTCAGGCTCACTGGCTTGTAGTGTCCTGGCTTGATTTTGCTAATTTTTTAAACAATGGACCACATTAGCCACTCTCCAGTCCTCTGGACCCTCACCTGTGGCCACAGATGAAGGAAAAATCTCTGCAAGGGCCTCCGCAATTTCTTCTCTAGCTTCCCACATGCTCCAAGAATGCACTAGGTCAGGTCCTGGGGATTTATCCACCTGAATGCACGTTAAGGCCTCTAATACCTCTTCCTAGTTCATCTGTGGTATCATCACCACTCATTTCCCCCAATTCCATCATTTTCGCCACAGTAAAATCTGAAGAGAAATATTCATTAAAAATCTCTCCCATTTCCTTTGGTTCCACACACAGACGGCCATGCTGATCTTTAAGGGGAACTATTCTCTCCCTAGCAACCCTTTTAGTCTTAATTTACCTACAGAATCTCTTGGGAATTTACCTCACCTTGCCTACCAGATCCCTCTTATATCCTCTTTTTGCCCTCCTAACTTCTCTCTTAAGTATGCTCCTACACTTCTTGTAGTCATCAAGAGATTCACTAGTTCCCACTTGCTTTTGTGCAGTGTATGCCTCCTTTTTCATAACCAAAGCCTCAATATCTCTCATCAACCAGGGTTCCTGAAGCCTACCAGCCTTGCCCTTCACCCTAACAAGAACATGTAGGCCCTGAACACTTGGCATCACACTATTAAAATCCACCCACTAGGTAGATGCTCCTTTCCCTGCAAACAATCTCACCCAATCAACCTCTGCAAGATCCCACCTAAAGTCTCCAAAATTTGCTCTGCCCCAGTTCAGGACCTTAAAATGCATGCCCTCTGGTATTAGACATTTCAACACCGGGAAAAAGATACTGGCTGTCTATTTATGCCTCTCATAATTTTATAAACTTCTATCAGATCTCCCCTCTGCCTCCGTTGCTCCACAGAAAACAGCCTTAGCTTGTCCAACCTCTCCTTATAGCACATGCCCTCTAATCTAGACAGAATCCTGGTAAAACTCATCTGCACCCTTTCCATAGCCTCCACATCCTTCCTATAATGGGGCAACCAGAAGTAAATGCAATGCTCTAGATGCAGCTTAACCAGTATTTTGTAAAGCTGCAACATAACTTCCTGATTCTTGAACTCAATGCCTCGACTAATAAAGGCAAGCATGCCATGTGCCTTCTTTACCATTAGGCCAGTGCTGGCTCCCAGGAAACAAACTCATTAGTTCCGTTCCTTTCCCCTTATTTCCCAATACCCCTGAAAACTTACTGTCTCTCACACATGCCCATCAGTTCCCCATTTTGAATCTTTTTGCAATTAACCTACCCTGGATAATTTTGGGGCTGTATTCTTTGTTGTTTAGAAGAATTAAGGGTGACATGTAATGTTCTAAAGGGGCTTGACAAGGCATATGTTGAGATGTTTTCACTAGTGGGTGTGTCACAAATAAAGAGACATAGCTGCAAAATAAAGGGCCGGTCATTTATAATTAAGGTGCACAGAAATTTCTACTCTCAGTGTAGTGAATCTCCTGAATTCTTTGCCCATGAGAGCAGTGGAGGCCAGATCGTTAGATATATTTAAGATGGAGAAAGAAAAACGTTTGATAGATTGAGGACTATGGGGAACTGGCTCAGAAGAGGAGTTGAGACCATCGTAGATCAACCAAGATAATATTGAATGGTGGAGCAAGCTGGTGGCCTACTCCTGCTCCTATATTCGTGTGCTCTTGTATACAGCAGCCAATTAACCTACTGTCCAGCACTCCCATAAGTAGACTTGCTGTTCCCTATGATCTTGACTGCATCTTCAGTACCCTACGTCTAGTTAAATGACAGCATGACCCTTGTGCGATAATGCAGAATGCTTACCCTACGAACTAAAATATTACATACAACACCATATTTGTTCTGCTTCTTTTTGAAAGACAAACTGAAAAGTGCAGTTTTAAGATGAGAAAGAACTTGAGCTCAACAGTAACTTCATTTTGCATAAAATAGTTGAATGGATAAATAATTAAGGAAATGTTCTTCTTCTTCCGTCCATTGGAGCCACAGTAGCAGGTTCCACAAGGTTAAGTCCCCATATTCCCTTGAGTTATTAGAAATTACAAAGAAACACCATACTAATTCCATAAATATAAGACGATCTCTCCAGTTACGATGCTTGAATGTCTCCTTCAGACTTTTCGTTAAGAAAATTGCTTGGATTTTCTGCTGGTACTTGCTGAGAGATCTATCAATCCCTGTCTGAAAGACAGAGAGGATTCTTTGTCCTTTGTGATGTGTTTGGCTCAGCGAACTGTCAATCACACACCTTGATGTGTGAGCACCAGCTTCTTCAGCCATTGCCAAAACTAAGATCCACACAATGCAAATGAAATTGTGTAAGATGAAAAAATGCCAACAGATTATAGGGTTTAATATATGGGAGTGAAGAATAAAAGCATAAAAGGTGAATGATAAATTCTGTGCTGCAGTCTATAGTTCTGTACAAACCTACTGGTCATAGATGAGCCATCATCTCAAAATGGATGAAAATTGTAGATAATGACTCTTATTTCATTAATTGTCATTGCAAATCACCATGACAACCAGTTTGAGTCAGATGCTGGCTTGTTGGTGAGGGATACAAGATTGTGAATATGATCTTGCAGGAAAATTAATTTTAAAAGCCAGGGAAAGCCCAATTTGTACAGGGTCAAGTACAGATGTGCAGACCACTACTGCAAAGGCACCAGCTACAATAAAGCAAGCTTAACTAACTGGTAGAAATACTTCTACTGCAGCAGCATTTTCACGCTAGGAATGTAACAAGCGTTGGACCCAAAAAGCCTGGTGATAGTGAAAGTGAACTAAAACAGAATGGTTTCTAAACCAGACAAGCACTTGGAGCAATGTTTCAATTGGCAGGTGTCATATTTTGATTTTTGATATTTTGGTTCTTCACATAAAAGGCTTAGGAATGATAATATTGCTTGCATTTCATTATAAGCATTGTGTTTTCAGTAAAAGATTGAGTATTGATACCACTGAAGTAAAAACCAAAAGTGCTGTAACTGCTCAGTACTCAGGAGCACAAGGACCTAGGTGGAGGAGTTTGCCACCTGACCCCTCAAACCAGCCCTGCCATTCAATATGACCACGCGGATCTGCCCCAGGCCTCATCTCCTCCTCTGTGTCAGTTCCTAATAGGCCTCAGTTCCCTGATCTTTTGCCAATTTATCTACCTCCAGTTTAAATACTTCTAATGATCTGGCCTCTACAACTCTCTGATAGAGAATTCCTGAGATTCACCACCCTCTGTGAGAAGAAATTTCTATGCACCTTAGTTTCAATGACCGGCCTCTCAACTATGTCCATCATTCAAGACTTTCGCACTAAAGAAAACATCTTGATGTAAACCCTGCCATGCCCCCTTAGGACCTTGTATGTTTCAATAAGATCACCTAAACTCCAAGGAATATAGACCCAGCTTGTTTATCCTCTCTTGTTTGGATAATCCTCTCATCCCAGCAATTAATAAACTGGTCAAGAAGCATTTTTGGAGGCAAAGGGATGGTGAACATTTTGGGTTGAGACCCTGCATCAGGACTGAGTGTAGAGGGAAGATAGCCAGTACGTAGAAGTGAGAAAGAAGGGGAGAGACAGAGGCAGGTCAGTGATAGGGTGGAAACATAAGAAGAGGAAAAAAATAGGCCAATGGCGCCAGGTGAGGGAGGGGACGGGAGGGGTAGAGATAGAGGCTGTTAGGTGACAGGCAGAAACACATAATGAAAGGATGATAGGCAGATGGAACCAGGTGGGAGAGGGGATAGGAAAGGTGAACCTAAGGAGAAGAAACCCAGGTAGATAGGTATGTGGGTGATGGGCAGATGAAACCAGGTGGGGGAGGGTGATGTCTTGGTAACAAGGGGGGGATGGAAAAAGTGAACAAAAGGAGAGAGATCGTGGGTGGACTGGTGAGAGTGGGAAAGGATCACAGGGGGAGTGAGGTAATTGAAAATGGAAAATTCAATGTCCATACCATTCGGCTGTAGTCTATCCAAGTGGTCCCTGCAGAATGCAGAAAAGGGATGGCATCCTTACAGGAGACAGTGTGGGACGAGGTGTAATCAAGGTAGGTGTGGGAGTCCATAGGTTTAGAGTAAATATCGGTGGACAGTCTGTCTCTTGAGGTGGAGACAGATCCAGAAAAGGTAGAGAGGTGTCAGAAATAGTCCAGATGAATTTGAGGGCAGGGTACAATTGGTGGCAAAGATGATAAAGTTGATGAGTTCTGCACAACTGCAGGAAGCAGCACCAATGCAGTTGTCAATGTAGTGGAGAGAGAGTTGGTGAGGGGTGACAGAATAGGTTTGGAACATAGCCAACAAAAGACAGTTTCTGGGGCCAATGGGATTGCCAATGGCTGCATCTTTCTTTTGTAAAATGTGGGAAAATGGAAAGACAAGTTGTTCAGAGTAAGAACAAGTTCTGCCAGGCAGATGAGAATGTCTGTGGAGGTGGACTGGTTGGGTCTTTATTCCCAGAGGGCCCGAAGACATTCCTGATAGGGGATGGAAGTGTATAGAGATTGGATTCTCCTGGTAAAGAAGAGTCATTTGGGACCATGGAATTGGAATTCGTTAAAATGGTGGAGGGCATGAGAGGTGTCCTGGATGTAGCTGGGAAGGGACTGGACAAGGAGAGGCAGGATAAAGTCCAGGTATGAAGAGATAAGTCTGGTGGGAACAATTAGTCTACCAGGGAAGTTTTGTTTGTGGACCTTAGGTAAGAGATAGAACTGGTCAGCACAGGGTTGGGGCACTATCAAGTTGAAGACTGTGGTGGGGAGATGTCCTGATGCAATGATATCAGTAATGGTCTGGGAGACAGTGGCCTGGTGTTTGTTAGTGGGGTCGTGGTCCTGGGACGCTACAAGGAGGTGTCCGAGAGCTGCTGTCTAGCTTCTGCATGCTCCAGATTCCAGCATCTGCAGTCATTTGTGTCTCCATCCCAGCAATTAACCTGCTGAATTTCCTTTGGACTGCCTTCAATGCTACTATATCCTTTCTTAAGTAAAGGAACCAAAACTCACCAGCATCCTGTGCAATTGCAAAAAAACTTCCCTGTTTCAAAACTCCAATCCCTTTTGCAGTAAAGCCCAAGACATACCATTTGTCTTCTTAATTACTTGCTACACTTGCCTGCTAACTTATAGTGATTCACATGGTCATATTGCATCTCTGCAGAGAGAGAGAACATTTCAAGTCCCATGATATGTTATAGACAAGAGGCCTATGTTTATGTAGCCTTTATACAAAAAGACAATTTACTCCAGGTATTTGAAGTGTGTATTTGAGGAGCATTATAGCTCACAGTGTACTTCAGATGGAGGCAGTGAATGGCCTCTATTGTTTTTTAAGAACAGGGAGGTACTGTGCATTGAACACAACACCACACTTTAGGAAAGATAATCAAGTTCTTGTCAAATCAACTAGCAAATCACCAATAGAAGAATGTCACCGGGAAGGGCCAGCACCTATTGAAACCATGGGAGATAGGAAAAGCAAAACCTAGCTAGATCTGGAGAGGAAGCCTGTATCAGTGAGGGGGAGGTCACTGAAATCCAGAGAGGAAAAGGTAAACAAGCCTACTAAGAAGGAAACTTTTCTGTCAATGAAGAACATACTTTTTTGGTTGAACTGATGTGAAATTGTATTATAATATTACTTCAGCTGCTTGTAAAATAAAACAGCTTAATGAATTTATCAGGTCTTATCTCATTAAAGTGCTTCATGTTAAGTATTCATTCTAAATGTCAGTATTCATTAAAATATTAATTCTAAAAATGTTAAGAATGAAGAAATTTGCAGATGGCTGTATATAAAAGAAGTGATGGTCACTTAAGATCTTGTAAAAATGTTATGCTTTACTATACTACCACTATAATTACCTATCAATGTTTTAGACACGCTTATGCCTAAAATGATGGAGGCCTTCAGGGTGGGACTGGTATCTCCATATCCAATAAGAATTCCATGACAAATCTGAAACCTGCAACAACAGGCTTCTGCTGAAGGATCCATCCCAAGTATATGCTTAGCATCCGGAGCCTCTCTCAGATGCATCCACCAAGCTTTGGCCCAATGTTTACAGAAATTGGTGAGCCCGGAATCCAGTCACACCTTTATTGTTCCGTCTCTGTGCAATGGTTCCATAGTGGATCTACGTTACAGAATGTGGACGGGGACCTTGACAATACATTGTTAGCCCCATGGAGTAATTAACAAGTTCCTTATCAATCCCAGTGGGATAAATTATTTATCACCATACAATACAAAACAGAAATCTTGATGAGCTTCTCAAAAGATAAATGCTTCCCATTCCTCGAAAGAGTTTCCTGTGGTTGTTGTTCTGAATTGAAGAAAATCAGTTACCTGTCCACAATGTATATTTTTTATCCATCAGCAACCAGACACTAACTCTGCAGAGTGGCCCTGATTCTGTCAGCATGAACTCTCCGGTCTTCTATCCCTGGGAATGTTTTGTATCGTCTCTAGTTTTTTCAGTATTTCCAGTACAATTAATGGACACTCGGAATACAGTTCCTTCATCCCATGCACCCTCTCCTGAGTGAAGTAGCAATTTTTTTCTGCCCGCGTGGGACAGGTAGGAGATAAATGATGTAACGCCCACAGCAAACTCATTGATTTTGCAATGGGTCAAGCAGCTACCTTCTCTGCTGCACATTGCTAGGACTTGCTTTGTTTTTACAATAGATGCAAAAACGTTAAACTCCATTGACAGAAATGCAGCATATTTCAAAGTGTGATTGTGCTTTTCTAAAATTGCAGAGGGAAAATAATACCGTCAGACCTTGAGAGAAGAGTACTTGAAGCCAAGCAAAAGGTTAGTTCATGTTTTCAATTAAATACAATCCCAATTAAAATTATTGTGTGTTTCCTATGCTCAGTTATAAATTAGGCATGAACTTCCTGTGGGTATTACGCCAATACAGGGCACTCAGCTGTCAGCTGTCAGCTGTCAGCTGTCAGATATATTTCCAAAGGACTTAACATATAGTCAAGGATCAGGGAGTGAATTTTGAGATTGAGATAAAAATTCAACGGTCCAACTGGTTTTAATGAGTGGATTTTAGCATTCACTTTCTGGGACTGGTTTATACTGCTGTGTTGATCTATCCCACAGGCAGCACCTTGGGATCGAGGATGAATTGCTTCCACTACAATGAAGAATGGAAGATGCATACTTGTAATTTCTTTAAACATGGGGTAACCGTTGCACACTAGCTACCACATGGATGTGACAGAGTGAGGTCCTGTTCCAATGGTGAGGAGGTTTAAGGCCACTGAAGACCAGCTTAAGCTGTTTGAATTTATGCACATACATACGCAAGCAGACACACTGATGCCTTCTCACACTCTTCCCAGCCACAGATACCATCTATCCACACTCATCCAGAAGAGCACAAACATACACAAACATTGACCTGATTGACCTGTACGATCAGTTTGTAAGACAAGCTTTTCACTGTATCTCGGTACAAGTGACAATAATAAACCAATACAATACAATACGCTTCTGTGCACAATTTACTCAAGTCCCCTCCCTTAACCCCACCCTCCCTCAACCCTTATTTCCTTCAGTACCCCTCGCCCTCTCTCACCACTTACACCCATTTGCTTCACTCTCTTCCTTCTCTCGCTCCCTGACCCCACCTCACCCCTCACTCTCCATTGGTTGCTCATGGTTTTCTGGGGTGAGGCCACCTCCCTTACTGCTGGTCATCCTCTCGTTGATCCCAGCAGATTCAATACCCAAAGCCTATGATCCAGCAAGACCCATCTCCACAGACCTTCCCCTACCCCTTGGAAAACTCCAGCCTCCCGCCCATTGAGGGTGACAGGCTGCGGTCATCTGGTTTCACAGTGAGAAGGTGATAGGATGGGCACTGGTTCTGTTGACTGATGGAGGCATATTCTTCCTGAGGAATTGCAGCACCACCCAAAACCACCATCTTCATACATCTACATCTAATGTCTTGGATATGGATTGGAAGGTTGCAGATTAATATTTTCCTGTGTGGAATTGTCTGACATTTTGGGAAGCTAGAGCAGTTTTCAACTGTTGGAAAAGGGAAATCAGAGTGAACTAGTATAGATCTAGACACATTTCTTGAGAATGGTAAAAGCCCTGGGGCAGATTACTAACGTAAGCTTTCAATGAGAGTTTGACAAAGAGGCAAGATCAAAATAAAGCCCCCTTCCAAAGCCCATATTATTTATATTACCATTGACTTTAGATCATACAAGTTGTATTATCGTTGGCACAAAACCATACAATTTACATTATCACCAGCTCTGAAGCATATAATTTACTTTATCTTCAATGCTGAACATTCAGTTCCCTGAGGGAAAGTTTGCATGATTTCCCCCAGTCTACAAGTAAGCAAATAAAACTGTATATTTTTTTCATTTAGGATCAGAAGTGTGAGGGTTTTTCAGAGATACAGTTGAGGGTTGGGAGTGGAGAGGGGTGGGTGTTCAGACACACAATCAGGTATCGGAAGGGTTGAACATAGAACATAATTGGGTGTTGGGAGGGTCAGACACATAATCAGATGATTGGGGAAGGATGTATACACACAATCAGCTGCTGTGGGCAATGGAAGAGGTCAGATATTTTATCAGTTGTTGGGTTCAGACAGACAATTGGGTGTCAGGGTATTGGAAACATGTTCAAGTGTCAGTGGGAGTTTAGTGTCTCCAAGAACATTGCAGTGAGGGCAAGGAATGGGGGCAAACATTAAGAAAGCCTTCAGGATGATGGCTGTGTCAGACTCAATGGCAATGACCTAGTTAACATCAGGCCCTCTTAATTAACACCAAAGCAGATCTCAGTTTTGGAGTATCCCTAAGAGTGATGGCATTGTAAAATGTTTTAACAAGTCTTATCAGAAGGCGTGTTAAATGCCATTTGATGTATTGCACACACACATGGAAGAACTGAATGACACAGAGTACCCAATCTACGTTTGTGCATAGTACATTGAATAGTATCATTGATTACAGGAGCAATTGATAATCTGAGTCCATCAATTCCAATTGCAACCAAGTATGTAGCTCCACATTTTTGAAGTGTCAACTATATATAAACTGTTTTAGCGAGGAATATTTTCACATGATATATATGCACATGACTTGTAGGCTTACATATAGCATAAACTAGCATAAAGTCAAATGACCTGTTTCCGTGCTATAAATCCTTGGTAATTCCATACATCTTGAGGTTGTAATTTGTTTCATAGCATGCAAGTCAACATAAATGCTGAAGCTGTCTCAAGATTTTTGATTGGAAAAACCCAAGGATGAATGTAATAATATTGCTACATTGTCATCCTTGTTTGCCAACAATCTTCAGGGGCCAATCGGAGGAATATGGCACAGTTCTGCACATCCCAGGCATCTTATCCCAGTGTTCTGTTTATAAAATCTGTTTGCTAAATTGTGAGAGTGAAAATAGAAATAAGCTTGATTTTAAAATGGAAACTGAAATGAGAAGATCGTGAACTGATTTCAAGAATAAGTTTCTTTTTCAGGAGTTCTCTGGATTTCCTTGTGTCCCCAATGAAAATTCCTTAATCCATAAGAAATGTCATAGAGTCACAGAGGCATACAGCACCAAAACAGATCCTACAGCCCACTGAGTCCACACTGACCACCAACCACCCATTGACACTAATCTCCCTTAATCTCATCAACTCCACCCAGATTCAACCACTCACCTACACACTAAGGGCAAGTTACAGCGGCCAATTAACCTACTACCCTGCATGTCCTTGGGATGTGGGAGAAAAGCGGAGCACCTGGATGAAACCCATGCAGTCACAGAGAGAATGTGCAAATTCCACATAGACAGCACCCAAGGTTAGGATTGAACCCAGGTCTTTGGCACTGTGAGACACCGGCTCTGCTGACTGTATCACTATGCTGTCCTGAATGAAGTATGAACATTTGCAAAGCAGCCTAGAAACTCAGGCTGCAAGATAAACAATCTTTTAATGATCGATATTTTAATTATGATGTAGTCCAGAAGCCAAAAGAATAAATTGCCACATCTCACCAGTTGATAGAATCCGATAGATCTCAGCTACAATTTAGATTCAACAGTGAATGAGATTTAAGCAAAGCAAACCAGGAATAGTATAAAGAAACCTGGAGTTTTACTCCTGGAACACAAATATTCTTTAAAACTTTATTCTTTAAAACTTTATTTCTACAGCACGGTAATAGGCCCTTCCAGCCCAATGAGCCCACGCCGCTCAATTACACCCATTCTATTATGTCTTCTGCTTGCCAGCAACTTTAATTCCAAGACAAGCTTTATTCTTGGAGAGAGGCCAGCAGGAAAGGCAACAGTCCTAAGTGGCAGAAGAAAGGCAGCAATCTCAGAAGGGTTAACGGGACAGGTCTCAATTCCAGGGCATGTGGGTGGGGAGAGGTAGCAAACCCCTGAGGTAATAGGGATCAGGGGAGGGAGTGCACTAATGCTGCCCAGCGATCTTGGTTGGGGTTGAAGGCAGCAATGCCATCCTGGATCAGAGGCTTGATCCATCAGATTTTGACCACCAGCCTGACTGCTCTTTGTTCTTTTCAATAGCAGGACTGCAGAGCTTCAATCTGATCCATTGGTTGTGGGATTACTTAGCTCTAACATACATAGTCCTGTGTTGTTTCGCCTGGTATGCCTTTCTGGACCCATTGATTCTGAATTGATCCCTGGCTAAATAGTAATGGTAGACTGAGGGATATTATTGGTCATAAGATTACAGATTGTGGTGGAATACATTCCTGCTGCCTCATGAATGCCCAGCTCTGAGCTGCCAGATCTATTTTAAGTCTATGCCATTTGGTACATTGTAGTGCCACATATGATAGACAGTGTTCTCATGTGTGAAGTTGGGACCTTGTCTTAACAAGGATTTTGCAGCAACTAGGTAGATTGGTGAGGGCAGGGTTCAGTAGTTTTATCCCTTTTGTTGGTTCACTCACTACCTTTTGCAGACTCAATCTTCATGGCTCACCAGTGGTGGTATTACTGAGTCACTCTTGGTGATGGCATTTTAGTCACCCACCAAAAATACATTCTGCACTTCTTCCAAGTGTTGTTCAACATGGAGGAACACTGGTTCATCAACTGACAGAGGTTTGATAAGGAAGAGGATTCCCTACCTATGATGTCAAGAGACGTCATTGAGTCAGAATTCAATGTTGAGGGTCTATTAATTGTGATGGAGGAGTCTGGCGAATCATCTGCAGATATATTTCTGAGGATGTCGCTATCAGGTCGTCCACTTTAGGCACCAATCTAGAGATGTTTGTGAGCAAGACTCTGACCTATCATAATTCCCTAGTATGATAAGATGGACTCTTGACCTCACAATCTACCTTATTATAACCTTGCACCTTATTGTCTACCTGCACTGCGCTTCCTCTGTAACTGTAACACTTTATTCTGCATTCTGTTATTGTTTTACCTTGTACTGCCTCAATGCACTGCTGTAATGAATTGATCTGTATGGACAGTATGCAAGACAAGTTTTTCACTGTACCTCTGTACATGTGACAATAATAAACCAATTTACCAATTTAAATTTACCAATTATAATTCAATGCTGAAGTCATTGATAAGAGGTCCATCCAGTTTTATTCTTTCTCTGTTTCAACATAGTGGTTATGGTACAATTGAGCAGCTAGCTAGGCCAGTTAAAGGTCAAACACATTTGGTGGGGGGAGGAGTGTTGGAGATTGTGGGATTCTGGAGTCACATATGGATCCAGACATCATTACTATGATGGGTTAATATTTTAAAAATCCAGATTAACTGAATTTAAACAAATTTAAATTCCACAAGTAACACGATGGGATTTGGACTCAGGTCTCTGAATTGTTAGTCCATGCTTCCGGATGACCAATTTGGTAATTTAAATACTTCACCACCATATCATATTCGTATTTGCCACAAGCTTTATTTGAGGATTTTAGTTCCTTCTCATGTGACTATCTAATCAGGATCTTCTGTTCTATACAGGGCTTTGTTCCATTCTTTGTGAACGCTACAGCTGGCACCACAGTGTATGGTGCCTTCGACCCCCTTGCAGCCATCGCTGATATATGTCAGAAGTACAAGATCTGGATGCATGTGGATGTAAGTGAGACTGATCATATAAGCCACCTTTCTCTGGAATCTTAATCCCATCCGTTCATTCCAGTAGGAAGAGAGCTCATCACCAAGTTTTCATCAATCTTCACATTTTAGACTGCAACCTTCCCACCTTCACATAATAGAAGCAAAGGTTGTGTTCCACCCAAGCTCCACCCTACTTCAATAAAATTCTGATAAAAAGTCTCAACTTAACAATCAAAGGTTTATTTATTTATTTAATTCAATAGCATAAGTTAACAAAATGATGAAATAAAACAGAAAAAGCTGAAAATACTGAAAGGTCAGGCAGAATCTATGGAGAAAGAAGCAGAATCTATGGAGAAAGATTATTGGTTCAATAATCGACCAAACAGTTAATGATGTTTCCTCTACCACAGATGCCATCTGATCTGCTGAGAATGAAGTGTTTTCTGTTTTATTTTAGATTTCCAGCATCTGCATTATTTTGCTTTTTTGTTAGTTCACTAAGTAGTGGTCACACTCCCCATTATCTACTTCAACCCATTGGCAGATTAACAAACAATCTGCTGGAGGAATTCAGTGGATCGAGCAGCATTTGTGGGAGGCAAGGAATTGTTGACATTTCGGGTCAAAACCCTGTACCTGGACTCCACTGGCAGATTATTTTTTTGCTTTAACTGCTGTGAAATGTTGGGATTACCTTGACTCACTGTGTGTTTTATCTTAATTCAGGCAGCCTGGGGTGGTGGTTTGCTGATGTCTAGAAAACATCGCTGGAAGTTAAGTGGAGCTGAGAGGTAATGAACCATATTGCCACTTTTCCAGACTCAGTGACCAGCTTTGTCACACAGCTTGTCAGACAGTCTGCTCCTGATTTATGCTCAGTCTCCCACTGCAGCTTTGGTGGCAGTTTAAAGAACCCCTGGGGAAACATAGAAAACCTACAGCACAATTCAGGCCCTTTGGCCCACAAAGCTGTGCCGAGCATGTCTCTACCTCAGAAATTACTAGGCTTACCTATAGCCTTCTATTTTTCTCAGCTCCATGTACCTATCCAAAGGTTTCTTAAAAGACCCTATCGTTTCCGCTTCCACCACCGTTGCCGGCAGCCCATTCCACACACTCACCACTCTCTGAGTAAAAAACTTACCCTGACATCTCCTCTATACCTACTCCCCAGCGCCTTAAACATGTGTCCTCTTGTGGGAACCATTTCAGCCCTGACTATCCACCCGATCAATACCCCTCATCATCTTATACACCTCTATCAGGTTCCCCCCTCATCCTCCATTGCTCCAAGGAGAAAGGCCAAATTTCCTCAACCTGCTTTCATAAGGCATGCCCTGCAATCCAGGCAGCATCCTTGTAAATCTCCTCTGCACCCTCTCTATGGCTTCCACATCCTTCCTGTAGTGAGGCAACCAGAACTGAGCACAATACTCCAAGTGGGGTCTGACCAGGGACCTATATGGCTGCAACAATACCTCTCGGCTCCTAAATTTGATTCCCCAATTGATGAAGGACAATACACCATATGCCTTCTTAACCACAGAGTCAACTTGTGCAGCCGCTTTGAGCGTCCTATGGACTTGGACCCCAAGATCCCTCTGGTCCTCCACACTGCCAAGAGTCCTACCATTAATACTACTCTGCCGTCATATTTGACCTAACAAAATTAACCACTTCACACTTTTCTGGGTTGAACTGCATCTGCCACTGCTCAGCCCAACCTTGCATCCTATCTATGTCCCGCTGTAACCTCTGACAGCCCTCTATACTATCCACTACACATCCAACCTTCCAACAGCCGAATATAAGAAAACATTGGGTCAGGTCTGCAGAAATTCAAAGCCTTTTGGGCTTTAGTTGGATATCCCAGGTAGGAAACGGCTTCAGTGCAGCTTCCCTACTCCAATGGATGGAGGTGCAACAATGTGCCGTTCTTTGACTCGAAATGGTCAGGATGTCAACAGGAGGCAGCTGTCTGCTTTCAAAACAAGGCAGCAGGAAACCGTAGCCCGGAATGTGGCAAATCCTCAAATATTCAAAATGTCCTTTTGGGGCACAGAGGAGGACTCGCACAAGGGTAGAAAAAAAATAGGATGTTTTGTCAAGCCTCAATCAGATCATTAGGCACTCTCTGAGCCCCGCCCAAGGATTGGACACTGTCTCTTGGGTGGGTGTCAACCAAAACAAGGTGGGACAGAAGTAGTTAAATCCTCCTCCACCTCATTTTAACTGCCCGATTTCCGACAGGCAACAGAAGTTAAAATCGACCCGTGTCTTCACAGTAGATTTTCAGCCAGGCTTCTAATTAGGCATTCACATTGCTGTCAGCATAGACTGAAAAAGCGATTAGGTTTGACGAGTTTTATTTTCTCCCTTGATGGTGCCATCAAACCTTCTGCAACAGCTGCACATTCTGTGCTGGCCTAATAACCTCCACATCTGCAGGTGGGAGAACAGATATTGTAACCAGGTCTAAAATTATATGAGTTAGCCCAACCACATCTCTGGCTTACCTAGGTATTGTACGTTGTCAGGTCTTGGGTGTGACGGAGAAGAGGATGCTAATTCTGGTTGTACTGTGTTGGATGAGGAGATGGAGGTACACTTCCCATGAGGGTCAGTGGAAGCTCTCATGCCTCTCCCAGGCTCCCTCCATGTTATAAATGTATGTAACCTCAGTCCAAAATTATCCTCGCCTCACTTCAGCTATTAGGTTTTCCAAGGCCTGCTCACTGTAAAGCGGGTGAAATCAAATAACTTTGTTCATTGTCACCACTTGTGATATTTATTCTCCACCAATCCTGGTAGATTAAAATCCATCACTTTGTTCATACCACCTAATGCAAGTAAAAACATTTCCATGGCCAGCTTCAGATAAATAAGATTTGGAGTGCTACTGATGTCAAAAAAGTGACACATTGAGGAATAGGACTTCCACCCGAAACAGATGAAAAGTCTTCAGAGCAATGAATCTGTGCACTGGTCTGTGCCAACCCGAGGCCACAGCTAGATTTGGGTTTGGGGATTACTTAACTGCTCCCAGCTAGCTGTTAGTACAAAATAGGAATCTCAGGTTAGGGGGTAGATAGTTGTTAGGTGGGGCATATTCTGGCTGTTCCTTGAGAAGCTTTCAACAGGTCACTGATTGTACCTCAAAACAGTTGTCTGTATCTTAATCTCATAAAGATTCCTGCAATCAGGCAAGGTCCTAGTGATTCTTACAGGGTGGCCTAATATAGTATCAGTGGGTCTTGAGTGTTCAAAGGTTCAAAGGGGAGGATCTGCCAGTTTCCCCTTCCTGCCTTAATTGGTAAATTGGTTTAATATTGTCACATGTACAGTGAAAAACTTTGTTTTCCATCCCATCCATACAGATCATTTCATTACAACACTTTCTAAATTTCTGAATTAATTTCTATATGCTAATTGTGTACTTTCCAGATGCTGAATAGTAGCTGTAAGCTGCCTCTTCCTTTTTGATTGAATGGTGTTTATTAGTTCTGTTCATAGATACAGTGATATCTTTATCTCTAGGGGGAATTCTGTTACTTGGAATCCACACAAGATGATGGGAGTTCCCTTACAGTGTTCAGCTCTACTAGTCAGAGAAGAGGTATGGACCATTTTTTTGTTGCAAGTTCATTGGCAGTGAATTGGTAGTACAGCTTTCTCTTTAAATCCCTTTTACATATACAGATTATGATGTTTCCGGTTGTAATCTGTGCTCTGTCTTGTCATTAAATTATCTTGCCCAAAGTGACAGTAGAAGCACTAATATTGACCACTAAACACCCAGGTTATCTGTTAAAATTAAAATTAACCTGGGTTCTCTGTCCCTGCTCTGCAGTCAATGACTCAGGAGGAAAATACATGTGGATGTCCGACACTGTTGATGGAACATATAGTTGTACCTGCCATGTATCCGTACATTTCACCAGTCTGTCTGTGGCTTCCTGAAGCCTGTTGCTAACTATATATTGTACTATCACGTTTTGTTTTACCATCAGAGCAGTAAGATTTAAAGAGGATCTGAGGGGCATGTATTTCACACAGAGGGTGGTGGGTATATGGAATGAGCTGCCAGAGGAAATGGTAGAGACAGGTACAATTACGGTGTTTAAAAAACATTTGGACAGGTATTGGTATTGGTATTGGTTTATTATTGTCACACGTACCAAGGTACAGTGAAAAACTTGTCTTGCATACCGATCGTACAGATCAATTCATTAGACAGTGCAGCTACATTCAGCTAGTACAGAGTGCATTGAGGTAGCACAGGTAAAATAAACAATAACAGAATACAGAGTAAAGTGTCACAGCTACAGGGTAGTGCATTATAGGTAGACAATAAGGTACAAGGTCACAACAAGGTAGATTGTGAGGTCAAGAGTCCCTCTCAACGTATGAGGGGACCGTTCAATAGTCTTATCACAGTGGGATAGAAGCTGTCCTTGAGCCTTGTGGTATGTGCCCTCAGGCTTCTGTATCTTCTGGATAGGAAAGGTTCAGAGGGATATGGGCCAAACACAGGCAAATGGGATTAACTTAACATTTTGTTCAGTACGGATGAATTGGACTGAAGAGCCTGTTTCCATGCTGTATAACTCTACGACTTCATGAATTTATATATTCCCCACCCCAAAGTGAGGTCATACTTGCATCAAGAATGTAAATGGCCCTGGTACTGATCACTGCGTTTTTCTTTCTATCCCTGGCAAGTGGACTTCTTTTTGAACACAATGAATCCATTGGGGATTCAATTACTTTCAGTTCTGTATCATCTGAGGATCTTTATAAAAAAGCTCTACAGAATTCAGCCAGACTTCAGCTGAGCAAAATAGGGACAAGTGGCTGGAAATAGCCAAAGAACAACCACAGACATACATCCTTGACATGACGATGGAGTCAGAAGGCTCATCTATTCTTCCTGATTGGGATCTATGACACCAGGTACAACATTGTTGGAGGTGCTGCCATTTAGATACAATGTAAAATCCTGTGCCCTATCTCTCTGTCCACTCCCTCCCTCCTCTTTATACAGGCTATCTCTCCTCTCCGCTCTCAGTCCTGATGCAGGGTTTAGACGCAAAACGTCATCAATTCTTTTCACTCCACAGATGCTGCTCAACCTGCAGAGCTCCTCAATGAGAATGTTTGTGGCTCTCCTTATAACTGATACTCTCTAATCCAGGCAACATCCTGGTAAACCTCTTCTGCACCCTCTCCAAAGCCTCCACAACCTTCCTGTTATGCGGTGATCAGAACTGCACACAATACTCCAAAAGTGACCAGGTGGATGTGTAATCTCCCATGAGAATAATCATAAATCAAGATAACTGAAAGATGGTATATAAATGGGAAAAGTAATCCCAAAGCAACAAATGCTGGAGTAAGTGGGAGAGCAAAAGAATCACAGGTGTAGGTCAGAAGGTTGTGCCATCAACCTCCTACCATTCAAATATGGTATTGGTATTAGTATTGGTTTATTATTGTCACTTGTACCGAGGTACAGTGAAAAAATTGTCTTGCATACCGTCCGTACAGATCAATTCATTACACAGTGCATTAAGGTAGTACAGGGTAAAAACAATAACAGAGTACAGAGTAAAGTGTCACTGCTACAGGGAAGTGCATTGCAACGCCTGGTGCATTGGTGCATGGTGCAGGGAGGTGCATTGCAATTCATGGTGCATTGGTGCACGGTGCCGGGAAGTGCAGTGCAAGTGCATGGTGGGTGCTGAATCTGAACCACAAACTGATTCCTTCAGGATCGTTTTTCCCATCAACAGGAGCTGTTTCTCATTTGTCCACATTTTGAAAAGAAACATTAGTGACTGAGCTTCCCACCATTAAGTATCTGGACTGCATGAAGACATGTAACACTTTAAATTCTTAAGTTTCTGGATAGGAAAGGATGTAGACTGAATGTGGATAAATCGGAGTAGCATAGATAGACATCACAGTTGGCACGGACATGTTGGGCCTGAAGGGCCCATTCTGTGCTGTACAACTCTATGACTCTATGATTCTACACCATCATCCAGAGAGATTACTCCCAAACTTCAAATGAAAGAAATCGCTGCCAGAACTTGGCAGGTTGAGCAGCATCTGTGGAGGGAAAGGAACTGTTAATGGTTCACATCGAGACCCTGCATCAGGATTGAGAGTGGAGAGGGAAAATAGCTGGTATAAAAGGGAGAAGAGGAGGGGTAATTCAGGATCCAGTAGGTGATAGATGGACCAAGGAGCAGTGAAGAATAGTGGGCAGATTGAGCCAGGTGGGGGAGGTGGAGGGGTGGAGTTAGGAGACAGAGGCAGGTGGGGGATAGGTGAGAGCAGACAAGAAGAAAACAAGAGGCAGATGAAGCCAGCTGGGGAGAGGGGAGGCTGAAGGTGGAGACAGAGACTGGAGGGTGATAGGTGGGGACACGAAGGCTGCAAGTGCTGAAATCTGATAAGTAATGAAGGTCAATGGGAACCATTAAGGGAGAGGTGAAGGGCAGGTGAAACCAGATGGTGGGGGGAAGGGGGTGAAAGTGGATAATGGGGGAATGAAGGGAGGTTATCGGAGGCAGATCGGAAGGAAAGAGAGAGGGAAACACAGGAGGTAAGGGTTGCCTGAAATTCAATTTCACCCACCTACCTCTGTCTCCAAACTCCACCCCTTCCCCTCCCCCAGCATGCTCCATCTGCCCATCCTTCTTTACCCCTCCTGTATCCACTATCATCTACTGGCCTCTGTCTCACCTCTCTGTCTCTCATTTTTATATTTGCTATCTTCCCTCTCTACTCTCAGTCCTGATGTAGGGTCATGACCTAAAGTGTCATCAATTCCTCTCCTCCCCCGACCCCCCCACCCCCCCCCCCCCCCCCCCACACACACACACACACACACACACACACACACACACAGATAGTGCTGGATCCGCTGAGTTCTTCCAGCAGTTTTTTTTTTGCTCCAGATTCCACCAAGCTTCAAGTCCACTTTCAAAGATGATCGATGAGGATAGGGCAGTAGACGCTGTCTACATGGACTTTAGTAAGGATTCAACCAGGTCCCTCATGGTAGGCTGATCCAGAAAATTAAGGCACATAGGATCCATGGAGACTTGGATTCAAAATTGGCTTGGCCATAGAAACCAAAGGGTGGTGGTAGAGGGATGTTATTCTAACCGGAGATCCCTAATCAGTGGTGTTCTGCAGTGATCAATGCTGGGACCTATAAGTGATTTGGACGAAAATGTAGGTGGACTGATTAGTAAGTTTGCAGATGGCACAAAAATCGGCAGAGTTGTGGTTATTGAGGAAGGTTGTCAAAGATACAGCAAGATATAGATCAATAGGAAATATGGGCCAAGAAATGGCAGGTGGAGTTTAATCTGGACAAGTGTAGGGTGTTGCACTTTGGGAGATCAAACGTTAGAAGAAAGTATGCAGTAAATGACAGGACTCTTAGGAGTACTGATGTACAGAGGGATCTCAGGCTTCAAGTCCATAGCTCCCCAAAAGTGGCAATGCAAGGAGATAGGGTAATAAAGAAGGTGTACAACATACTTGCATTGGTCGGGGCATTGAATATAAAAGTTGGCAAGATAAGTTGTAGCTGTATCAAACTTTGGTGAGATCACTTTTGGAGTATTGTGTGCAGTTCTGATTGCTGCGTTACAGGAAGTCTGTGGAGGCTTTAGAGAGGGTGCAGAAGAGGTTCACCAGGATGTTGCCTGGATTAGAGAGTATCAGCTTTCAAGAGAGCTACAAACATTCTCCTCGAGGAGCTCTGCAGGTCGAGCATTATCTGTAGAGGGAAAGGAATTGTTGACATTTCGGGTCTAGACCCTGCATCAGGACTGAGAGTGGAGAGGGGAGATGGCCAGTATAAAGAGGAGAGAGGATGTAGTGAGACAGGAGACTGAGGTGATTGGCGGATGGGTGAAGGATGACAAGCAGGTCGAACTGGAGAGGGGAGGAGGAGGGGTGGAGTTGGGGGACAGAGGCAGGTTGATGATAGATGGAGTCAGACAGAAAAAAGGAAGCAGATGGAGCAATGTAGGGGGATGGGAGGGTAAAGGTCAAGATAGCTATCTCCACCTTCACCCTCCCCTCCCCGTCCCCTCCCCCTGCCTCACTCCATCCGCCTCGCCTCTCCTTTGTTTTTTGCTTCCTCTTTATACTGTCTCCGTCTTGAATATGTTCAATGTCTGAATTTTGTTTAAATTCACTTTTCAGGATACAAAAACATTGGTAGCAAAGCCAGTATATATTGCTCATCCCCAATTGTCCTTGAGGAGGTGATGTTCAGCTTCAGTATTTATGATGAAGATACTCCCAGAGTGCTGTTGGGTAAAGAGGTTCTCGATTTAGACCAAGCAGTGATGAAGGAATGGTGATTTGTTTCCCTGTTAGCTGGCGATGGTATTCCCGTGTACCTGTAAACCAATGTTCTTTTAGATGGTAGAGGTTGTGGGCTTGGGCGGAGCTGTCGGAGTGCCTCATGGCAGCTGTAGTGCATTTTGTAGATGGTACATACTAAAGCCATTGTACACTGTGATGTAGGGAATGCATGTTAAGGATAGTGGACAGGGTGACAATCAAGAGAGCTGCTTTGTCCTGGATTGTGTTGAATTTCTTTAGAATTGTTGGAAGCACTTATCCAGGTAAGTGGAGATTATTGCATCACATTTCTAACTTGTACCTCGTAAATAGTGGGAAGACTTTGGATATGAGTCATTCACCTCCTTCCTGTTCCTTATCCACAGTATTAATGTAGCTGGTCTTCCACAGTGTTATTGGGTAGAGTTCCTAGATTTACACCCAGTGACAAAGAAGGAGATGGTCATTACTGGCAACTTTGTGGCACAAATGTTACTTGTCACCTATCAGTCCACACCTAAATGTTTTTTTGGTCTTGATACAAGCGGGCACAGACTGCTTCATTTTCTGAGGAGTTGCAAATGGAGTTGAACATTGTGCGATCAGCGAATGTCCCCATTTCTGACCTCAAGATGCAATCCACAGGGTTAGCGAATTCCAGTGATTTACAACCATGCTAAATGGTAGATTGCTAAAAGCACCTCATCGGTTAAAATCCTTTATTTAGTATATTAAGGATTATTAGGTTAAATCCTATATCTTTTTGATCCTTTTTCATGGACATCTTGTGGATTTCATTTTACCTATTTTCACACTTGCCTGAACTTTTTGCAGGGACTGTTGCAGAATTGTAATCAAATGAATGCCTGCTACCTCTTCCAACCTGACAAACAATACGATCTCTCCTACGACACTGGAGATAAGGCACTGCAGTGTGGACGACATGTGGATATTTTTAAATTATGGCTAATGTGGAGAGCTAAGGTAGGCATTTCAACTTGTGTTTTACATTGGTTATTAGTTTCTTTATGAACAACTTTTCATTGTTTTCATTGAGGAAACAGAATTATGGTTGACCTCTAAAAACATGTGTTGGATCCAGTTATTTTGAATCTGCAGGTTCTTTCAAGAGTCCAAAAATGAGTTGAAAACAATTTGGTGCTTCACAAAGTTCTACTGGAAAAGTTTAAAACAAAGAAACAGTCACAGAGCACATAGCACTAGCTTTACTGCTAGGAGATGAGCCGAGACAAAGGAACTAAGATGAGCTAGGGCCAGGGAGTGGAGGGGTGGGGGGTAGGGGGTTGGAGGTGGAAGAGAGCAAGAGAGAGATTAACAAAAAATGACCATCAATCAGTACATGGATTTTCATTAGTTTCTATTTTAGGAGCCTCACTCCCTTTTGCACTTACCAAATTAAGTAAACATATGATTAACCCAATAGTTAAACATACAATACGAATATAGTTTCAATTTCGTAAATTTTTTGGATTGAATAAATTTAACTTGTCAAGTCCCATTCAATCTAATTTTTTCTTTCAACCAGCCAGAGTTCACTCAGCTTTTTCTATATGGAAAAGGAAGGGAATAATATGTTTTCGTGATCTATTCATTGATAACTGTTTTTCATCTTTTGAACAATTGTCTAATAAATACAATTTGTCTAGATCACACTTTTTTCGATATTTGCAGATTAGAAATTTTTTAAAAGCTACTATACCCTCTTTTCCGACACCATATAAAACTGAAATTACGGAAAAAATTTTAGGTCTTAATCCTTATCAGAAGGGCTTGATAACAATAATCTATGATTTAATTATGAAAATACGTCCAGAATCACTGGACAAAATTGAGAATGAATGGGAAAGTGAACTCCAGATACCTTTACCTACAGAGACATGGAAGAAGATTCTTCAATTAGTTAATACATCCTCAATGTGTGCCAGCCAGTCTTTGATACAGTTTAAGGTGGTTCACAGGACCCATATGTCAAAAGATAAGCTAGCCCGTTTTTATCACCATATAAATCCTACATGTGACAGATGTAAATCAAATGTGGCTTCTCTGACACATATGTTTTAGTCCTGTCCTCTTTCGGAAAAATATTGGAAAGACATTTTTAATATTATCTCAACTGTATTGAATATTGATTTACAACCTCACCCTATCACTGCAATTTTTGGACTACCAACGATAGAGTCTCGCTATTTATCTGCTTCCGCTTACCGTATGATTGCCTTTGTCACATTAATGGCCAAACAATCCATTTTGCTTAAATGGAAGGATCCAATACCCCCTACTACTTTTCAAAGGTTTTCTCAAACTATATCATGTTTAAACTTGGAAAAAATTAGGAGTGGTACTGTTGATCCTTCGCTTAAATTTGGAGACATTTGGAGTCCATTTATTCAATACTTTCATATGATATAGATCCCTTTTCAATAACTTTTCAATTTAAAGGAATGGAGTTGACGACACAATATTGCTCTGTTTTCATTGAGAAATTTCAGTCCAGTTTTTTTTCTTTTTTTGTCTCTTTTTTTTGAAATTTTCTTTATAGTTTAGTTTGTTATATTATTTACAAATTTTTAATTGATTTGGGGACTTTTTTTCTTTTATATATACAATAAATATTTTTCTTTCTTTTCTTTTATATTATATTCATCTACTAAGAGATCGTGAGATCTAAAGTTTTTTTAAATATATTTTATTATTTTTTATGATTATCTATGTCATGATTGTTCTCTTGATCTCTTTGTATTACATGTACAATCATCGATGTTATATATTAATCTGTATTAATTTGAAAACTAATAAAAAGATTGAAAAAAAATGACACCTTTTATACCTCAGCTAACAGTAGTCCAATCAGAAAACTTATTAGTTACCTGTGGCAAAACTATCCATTGTGAAAACACGTATTCCACTGATTGACAAACCAATAAGCTAAAATGCGGTTATACCTTGTGCAGCTACTTGAGGTGTATTAAACACTATACATGTTAAAAAACTACTTAACACAGTCAAATCCAACACATGTATGCAGTACCAGTGGGTAATCCAGAGTCAGATCCTTTATTCATACTCATATAAGGACTGGCCATTTGTGCCAATCATCCACCTGTGATTTTTGGTTCAGTTTCTCTTAATCTATCAGTAAAATCTGACCTATTGAGCATGTCCCGCAGTCCTGGTATTATCAACACATAACACAGACAAAGAAGCATCATTTGATTCCAACAACCACATTAACTCACTTGGTCTCACCTCTTCATCCCTCTGCTAACTGTGTCATGGTGTTGCCAGTCATAACAGCTAACCATATTAATTTACACAGAGAGTAGTCCATTTGAAGAACATATGAAAGAAACCACAGCAATGCAGGCAGTGGAGGACAGTTAGACACAAATTATGTGCTTCAATTCAATCTCAGTCACTTAAGGTCACATGGTCATCAATTTTGATTGATAGTGGATTTATCCAATCTCTCCCACTCTGTCAAAGATCAAAGATCAGCACTCTGGCACAAAAATCACTTTCAGTGAGCAAACCTGAACTCTAAGCTTTACCTTATGTGCCAAATATCTGCAAAAGCAAACTGTGGGTCAAGTGATGGGATATTTGTTGGCAACGATGCAGGTTATCATTCCATTCTTCTGATGTCTCCAAACAAGTAGGATAACTTACTAAAAGAGCAGGTAACTCAGGCTAAATTTACCGATCTATACCTATCAATTTAAAAAGTACAGTTGAAGGCAAAAGATAAACTACGAGAAGAGAACAAAATACTCAGTTGCTTTTTGAGATTAATAACGATACTATTCAGAATATTTATAAAGTTCTGTTTTCCCAGTGTTAGTAACTAAGCTTTGTGTACCGGACTTGACCATTGGAGCCTTGATTCATTATTGATAAACAGATTAACTATGTTAATTTGCATAAATGTAACAGCTGTCCAAATTAACCCCATCCCCCACTGTTTCAAAGGTATAATGGCTGCACTTGAACACTTAATTTCAAATGGCTTCTAGCACATTCAGATCAAGGCATGCACTGCCACAATAGCCAAGAGGTTTATGATTCAGCAAGGTGATCTAATAGACTTTAACAGAAAGAATTTCAGAGGCAGGTAAAATGTGATGTGACAGAGCAGATATGATTTTTTAGACTGAAATATTTCTGTTGAATTGAGATCAGCTCTGGCTAGTATCCATCATGTATTATGGAATTCTACCTGGCAGTACTGTGGTAAAGGACTGAATAAGTTTTAGTTAATTTGTCAGAGTAGGCGAGAAAGCTGTAAAACTTATGTACTTGCCTCCTGTGTTACCTTTTCGGAGTGAGATTGGTCCTGTTCTGGGGATAGCTCATTTAGCTTCCTGCACTCTTTCATCTCACCTCCACTTGACTTGGGATGGATACTGATACAGAAAGACCAACTAGGAAAATCATGGTAGCAGATAGCTCCCAAAGGTTTGAAGATATGTTCACATTGTACTTGACTCAAGGCATAGTTAACTTCAGTTTTTGCTTTACAGGGTACCTTGGGTTTTGAGGCACAGATTGACAAGTGCTTGGACCTGTCTGACTACTTGTACAACAAAATAAGAAACAGAGAAGGATTCGAAATGGTGCTTGATGGGAAAGTACGTTTGATTTGAATTGCTAAGGTGGACAAAAAGAGCATCTGATGTTTCTCAAATTTAAAAACAAACTCTAATGGAGAGCACAAAAGATAAATATATTGCTATAATTGCCACATGCAAAGTTTTGTTAACACATGGAGCCCAAGCAACAGGTTATTATGTTTTAGTAAAGCAGACAAGATGTTTTTTCTCATTATGCTTAACTGTGTATTACTTCCACTGCTGAGCCAGCTTCATCCTTCTGAACCCCATTAAACACTTCATATGCTTCTCATGCCTCCAAGTTGATGTTGATCTCACTGGGCCACCCCCGAACTGGAATATCTGCCTACTAACTCCAAACAACCTCGAACTCTATAGAGCTATTTCAGTCTTCTGATCCTACTGACTGGCCTCTGAGAGGTGGGAGAATGAGATAATTGCATCAGTCATTTTGATTTGACACAACACCAAATAATGCAAACTCACTTTACATGACAGTATGTGTGAAAAATTGTTCACTCTAAGCACTCATTTTTGGATTACGCATCAAACTGCGCTGTTCTCCCTTCAGGTAAAAGCAATTGCAACTCTAATATAAATCTTCAGTGTTTAAACCTCTAATACATCAACTAAACAAAATACACATTTAAAAAGGCAGGAATTGTGAACCTTGGTTACTGGGATGTGAGGGGCAGAATTTGAGGCTCTATTGTGACATCACCTCTGTGTCCCTAAAGCTCTTCTTCATTGCCACATTTGTGGAGACAAAGAGGTGGTCAACATTTTGGGTCAAGACTCTGCATTTGAACCTGTCGACCATCCATTTGCCTCTTTATGTATGATTAAGTATGATTATAAAAATATTTAAAAATAGAAAAATAATATATTGAGTTAAATACATTAAACCACAGCAAAATAATTAATAATATAAATCTAAAATGAAATAAAGGAAAGTAAACAAGATATTTAATCTGAACTATTGTTTGTAATGAAGGTTGGCTACCCCATCAAAATGAATGTGTAGTTAATTGTATGTCAGCTTGGCTAGCATGAAGCTAAGGGGCCTAGTGTGAAAAGCACCCTGTTCTTCAGCTAATACAGAATTGCCACTGGACTCTATGGTGAGTTCAGTGGCGGTGGGAGGGTTGGGCGGGGGGAAGGGATCCGGTGTGCAGGCACCTGATCATCAGTACATCCCTGATTTCTATGTTGCAGTGTGAGAAGCAGAAGTCAAAGGCTCTTTGAACATTGGAAGCATGATAGTGCCACACACATTGTAACAAAATCCAGTCCATTATCTGTAGAGGAATCAAATGCAGTTTTTGCTTTTACTCTATAATATTCACAGAAGGTCTTCTCATTGTGCAAGCATTTGATCAGTGCATAAGAAGCTGAATACAACTATTTAAAGACAAATAACTTAAACATCATGTAATGTCGAGTGAACGTTGTCTGCAATGCTGGAATCATTTGTTATTTGTCATTCTTGTCCTCTTTCTGTTGTTCAGCCACAGCACACCAATGTCTGCTTCTGGTATTTGCCTCATAGTATTCGACACCTACCAGATAATGAAGAGAGAAGGAGTTTGCTCATGAAAGTAAGCCAATTTTTATTTATCTTGTGTTGAGACAAATATCTTGGGTTTCTGGTCCACTCTCTTCTGAATGATGCCCCTTTCCACAGTTCTGTCACAAGTTAAATATTGCATTTAAAGATCCAATGAGGAACTGATTTTACACATATAATTACATCCATAAGCATAATGACAGATGACCCTCACGTACCTCTCCAGAGATGAGGGATTCCAGTGTTTTACCATGTTTATAGCAATCTCTAGTGGATAGCTTCATCTGCATTCACATACTATTTGGGAACATCAGGAATTAGTATTGTATTCTATTAAACCACATTCTTTATTTAATTCTATTAACCCACATTCTCTATACTAATATATAGAGCCCCAATTTGTATCAGTCAGATAGTAATGGATGAATCGTGACCTATGCACGAGCAGCTGAAAGATTTAGATGCACTATGTATGGTGAAATGGGCTGGATAGGGTAAATACCAAAATGGCATTTTCTATGGTGGAAGAACCTAAAACTAAGGAGCATAGTCTCATGATAAGGGTGGGGGGGGGGGGGGGTCACACATTTGCACTGAAATGAGGATGAGTTTCTTCTCTCAAGTGGTTTCTCAAACTTCAGAATTCTCTACATTTAGAGTTGAGGAAGTTGTCATTAAATATACTCAAGACTGATATAGATAGGCTTTAGAGGATCAAGATTTATGGGAACCAGACAGGAAAAAGATCTTATTGAGTGGTGCAGCAGGCTCAAGAAGCTGAATGACTTGCTCCTCCACCTGTTTCTTATTTTCTTAAGAGCATTCAGACTCCTTCTAATGAGGAAATTCTAACTTCTCATTTGTTGTCTTAGGTGGCTCCACAGATTAAAACTAGAATGATGACATTTGGGACCACAATGGTAAGTTACCAGCCCCAAGGTGACAAAGTTAACTTCTTCCGTATGGTCATCTCAAACCCAGCAGCCACACAAGAAGACATTGATTTCCTCATTGAGGAAATAGAACGACTTGGGCAAGACCTGTAACTGCAAGATATCTGGCCCATTTCAATGGAGATGTTGCTATTGTGTGAATGTATTTCATTGTTTACCTCCCCCAAACTAGTCTTCTTTGATATTAGCCCTTACTGCAGGGACTGGAGCTGAAGACCTCCAAACTGGAATTATGGATGTTACAAGTTATTTAATGCAATTATACATTTGCTGATATTGTTAAAAGGTTTGAGTCCTCAACAATATGTCACATTTCAGACAAATTGTTCTAAAGCATTAGGTACTGTAACAATCTACTAACAGTAAATAGAGCACCTTGGAATCTATTTAGATATTTTGTTATGATGCTTCAGCAAAATTTTTGCAGCCACACATTAAGCACCAATAGCTTCCACCATTTTGGTTGTCATTTATGAAGGTCTCTATTTACAAAGCTTTTAGTATAGTAAAAGTCCAGGTGTCTGCAATTTTCATGGATGTACAAAGGAATCAATAATTGAGGCTTATTCTCTTTAGCTGGTGTGAAAAAAATATTTAAAAGATCTGTGCTTCAGCTCTGTGAAACCTTTATTCTATAATTTAAGCTTTGCATTGAAGTGTCAAATTTTAAATATTCTATTTATTTTGATAGAGGAAAAAATGCTTTAATACATTTGATTGCCATACTTGAATTTGTGAGTTCAGTGTTTGAAATTTTCCCACCAGAAGTTTATGTAATGTATACCTGTGATGTTGCTCTTCCTGATGTAAAGAAATGGCAAATGACAACTCTTGCCAACTGGATAGTGGTCAGTGTCTGTGAAAGTACTTCCTTTGTAGACCTTTGAGTAATGTCTAGTTTACCTCAGATTGAGGCTGTGCACTTTAGAATCAAATTGTATGGTGTTGAATGAAAATGTTTTAATGTAGTAGTACATTGTTATCAAACTCAGAACCCTTAGGTTTGGTAACAGGAAGCTTTGAGTTAAAACTCTGACTTGGTCCTCCACACCCAATGTGGCAAAATTTGCATTAAATCTTATAAACCAGTTAAATTATAAAATTTAGTTCAGTATTAAAGTTGGAGTTAAAACATGTCATGTAAAATATCTGCCAAAGCAGAGTGGAGCAAAAAATGGATACTGCCAAGGGGTAGTCTCAAAGCACAAGTTTCATTCATGCAACCAGTGCAAAGGCACCATTAAACATTTCACAGACTGGTCTATAAGGAAACTTATCGATTTATTTTTGAATACTTTTAGTGTTAGTTTGGAGTAGGTAATCTAACAGGCTCTCTCCCAGTATTAAAATCAAACTGGTCATCAGTACACCAGCTTCAAAATAGCAGAAGGCAACTTTAATTCTGATAAAAAGAATTCTTTTGTATGCAGAGTGGTCAACAAGCAGAATTGACCCTGGGATAATGCAAAGGAAGCAGAAAGTCAAGAGCCAATTGGATCTTCAGTAAGGGAACTTCAAAGTTACTCTAGATGGGCAAAGTGATGAGGATGAAATAGCCTTTGCCTCTGGTCTGCACAGTTGCTTTAATTCAACCGTCAGATTAACTTGATTTTGCCAACTCCAGCACCCAAGACTGAGAAGAATATCCCCTGAGTATAACTACTAACCATTAACGCTAGCCAACCTTGAATTTCTGAGATCAGGAATCAGGTCCATCTTCCCACTGATTCATCTCAATCGGTGACTTCCCAGATTGGGTTCCATCTCAGAGCCTTCCTGATTTATTATTTTGCTTTGGATCCTTCTTTGGTAGTTGTTTTTCTCTCTTGGTCAGATTATTTGAGTGGTATAGTCATGCCATTACTGTCATTTAAAACTGGATAAATATTTATACTTACATTTAAATACATGAGATTTGCAAGATTGGAATTAAGAAAATACGCAGTTCTGACCCCATCCTTGTAAAATAGATCTTTGTTCAGATGTGAAGCAGAACCATACCTATTTTGATTGTCTTGTGGTGTCTACAGCTAAATTAGATGTGTACAGTGCCAACCATGTAAAAATGAATATAATGATCCAACCTACTTGTCATTTGTATAGAAGTGTACACCATTTGTATAGTAGAGGTGTGCTATTAATATAGAATATTCTTGAAAGCACAAGTTAAATGAATACTGCCTCCTCCTGCACCAGCAAATAAATTTTGTTTGCAGCACAGTTGCAAAATAGGTGGCATTGAGAAATTCATGACCCAGGTAAGGCAAATGTGTTACATGTTAACTGATGTAGAATGTACCTTTTAGATAATGATTGGCTGCACAAAATATTCCTGCATTTTTTTCTGAAGTCACGCATGCTCCAGTAATCATTTTTCCAAAATATGCTTAATGATCCTGCTGTAACCCTAATGATCTCTTCTATTGAAGAGCTTGACAGTACTACATATTTAAAATGCAACACTCCCTCCAAACACCATTGAGAGGCATTATAAAAGATCAATGTCCTTTGCTAATATTACAAATGGAATTTTAGAGGAACTGAATCTGCTGCTTCCAGGTTTTCTTAACACAGGTTTTCATATTTGTGCTATAAGAAAGATCTAGGAAACCCCATGGCATCTGATGCTAAACTGTTAAAAACTGTGAATCTTTGAAAATTCTACCATACAGGGTTGTGGATGCTTGGTCACTGAGTTTATCTAAGACAGGGATTGATAGACTTTTGGATAATAGGGGAATCAGTGAAAATAACTTTAGTGCAAAAGAGCAGCACTGAGATAAAAGATCACATGACCTTATTGAATGGTGGACCAGGCATGAGGGACTAAATGGTCTGATCCTGCTTTATAGACATTTCTAAAAAATAAAAAGGCTCAAGACTGAGGATGAGCACAACAGATTAAATATTCTAAATTCCCCAAAACATTTATGGGAAGAGGAAGTTAAGATAAAATTACTTTCCCAAATACTGACTTCAACATAAATGAGAATAAAGTCTTAAAAAGGCTAAAGAAAAGAGAATTATAATAAATAAATCCTCTGCAATATTTACTCTGTATTTACCCTAAGCACAGACAGAGAGAGAAACTGGGATGAAATTTATAAGTTATTGATTATCAGAATCTCAGGGAGAGAAGGGAGGGACTGGTACTTTGAATAAAGACAAATGTAGTGGCCCTATTCAAAAAGGGAAGCAAAACAAAAGCAAGGTCTATCTTATTAGTCTTACATTCCATAAAATAATAGAATCTTTTATTAAGGTAGACTTAAATATCATCTGCAAAATAACCAGATAAGTCAACAGAAGTGAGCATGAATTCAGAAGGCCGAGGTCCTGCCTGGCTACGATCTTCAACCGTTTTGAGGAAGTGACAATGCAGATGAACTGTGGAAGGCCCCATGAGATGGTTTGACTTTGAAAAGCCTTTTAATGAAACCCAGAGTTGTTGGGAATCAGGTAAACCTCTCATTTAATGAATTTAAAATTAGATGATGGATAAAATAAAATGATTGGAAAATGGTCGACACCCTGCCAGATGAAGGGCCTTGACCGGAAATGTTGACTTCCATTTCCCTCCATAAATGCTGCCTGTCGCACTGAGTTCCTCCTGTATCTTGTGTGTTGCTCCTGATTCCAGCATCTGCAGTCTTCTGTGTTTCCAAAATAAAATGATTAGTTGTAGTTAGCGAGCTGGATATAACAACTGATTTTCAGACTACTGTCAATAATCTTCATCGGTAACCTGATTTACAATTTGCACATAGTCCCACACTACCAGGGCCTGTGGAAATTGATGGGGCAGTACGGAAATGACAGCCTGAGTTGAACAAGGCATGCACATAATCAGAGCAGTAGAAGAATAAATTAATGCAGATTAATGTAAAACAATGATCATCAGAATAGAATTAATAAATTAGACTATAATAAAGTAGTTTAATATAAAAAAATGGCCATATTGTTAAGAGTGAGAAGAAAAGTTTTAGACTTTAGGATTACTGGTCAGTAACCACAAAAGTGGCAAACAGATTCCGTCTAGAGAAGTGTGAGGTTATGCATCTGGGCAAGGGAATATGCAATTAATGTGAAGAAACTGAGAAGTGTGGAAAAATAGAAGGATCTTGTCCACAGGTCCTTAAAGGTGGCATATGAAATGCTTTCAATTATTAGTGGAGGCATAAAATGTAAGAGCCGGGTGGTTTTGCTATATCTGAAAACACAAATTAGGCCACAGGTCAAATACAGTGTACAGTTCTGGTCATTGAATTACAGGAAAGATGTGATTGCACTGGAGAGGGGGCAGAGGAGATTTAGGAGAATGTTGCCAGGACTGGAGAATTGTAGATATGAAGAAAGATTGGATAAACTGAGGTTATTTTGTTCAAAACAGAGGAAGGCAAGGAGGGATTTAATTGGGCTATACAACATTATGATGGGTCAAGATAGAGTAAACAAGAAGGACCAAATTCCCTTGGCAAAGAAAAACTGGGGGGCACGCATGTAAAATATTTGGTAGAAGGATTAGTCTGGAGACAAGGAAATATTTTTCACCCAGATGATAGGAGAGGCCTGGGATTCGCTGCTTGAAAGGATGAGAGAGGCAGAAATCCTCATGTTTTATCAGTACTCAGGTGTGTACTTGAGGAGTTGTGACCTGCAGGGCTACAGATCTAGAGCTGGAAGGAGGGATTAGGCTGGAGAGCTGGCATGGACGTGACTGACAGAACAGCCTCTTTCTGCAGTATAAATCTTTCATGATTCAATTGTGTTGAAATAGGCTAAATAAGAGTTGTAAGAGACCTAGGATTCTGACTAAACCTGATGTTAAATATGTCCATCCAATGCAGAGTGGGAATCAATATAGCCTGTAAGATTCATTACCAGTTCAGTACAATATCAATCAATGGAGGTAGTGATTAAACTCGGGTCATGTTATACATTGAATATCTCATCCAGTGCTAGTGGCCTTGGAAAGTGAATGATGTTCAAATAGAGAAGAGCCACATGTATGATGTAGTGAAGTTTAATTTATCAAGAATAATGAAACAAATTCAATCTAGATCAGAGGTAGTCTTGTGGAAGCAAGTAAACTATTTCTTTGGAAAATTACATTACATTTACTTGTAGGAATACAAGATATAGGCATGCTCAAATGGGTAAGTGATAATTTTAGGACTGAGAACATAAAATATATTTTCACACAAAGAACCACCAGCAGGTCCTAGAGTCACAGTCATAGAGTTATAAAACACAGAAACTGGCACTTTGGCCCACAGTGTTCATGCTGACCTTTCTGCCATCTACACTAATCCCACTTGTCCACAATAGGTCCATATCCTCTATGCCTCATTCATTTAAGTGCCTCTCTAAATGTCTCTCAAACGTAGTGATTGTATTTGATTCCACCTCCTCCTTTGGCAACATATCAATCACTCTGTGTGTGTACACAAAAAAATTGCCCCTCATCCACATTAAAACTTCTTCCTTTCACCTTAAACCCATGGCCTCTTGTTTTTAAATTTGTCTTTGTTTTCTCTGCCATGGGAAAAAGATTCTGACTATACCTTATCTATGCCTCCTATAATTTTATATAATTTAATAAATTTTCAAACAGAATAAAAATCTCTGGAATCATTTAAGAAACAATTAGATGCTTGGATATTTCTAAGTGGATAAATTAAAATGGGCTAGTTGGCATTTCTTATGTTCTACTAGTTTGTGTTCATACACAATATACTTAGGCATTTCACAGATGTATGCAACAAATGACTTGAGTTGAGATGCATGGTGTGAAATAGCATAGTAAACACAGCGGAGGAAGATCCAACTTCAACATGCTGCTGCCTAATTGAATTCAAAGCTGACTCAATCATTCACTAGAAGGTACATCTGTTGTTGAATCTGATTATACCATTGATGATGCACTGATAACTGTGAAATTCTAGCTGGGTCACACTGACCTCAGATGTTGCACTGTGATGAAGCATTACCACTTGTTGATCCCAGTTAAGCTTCCAGCTTGAGTTTATTAAGACTTAATGTGAATTGGTATTTGTTGGGTTGGAGAAGACCTTGAATGAACAAACTGTGTCTTGGTCATGTCCGTTTAATTGGCTAGGATATGTGTTACATGTATTTTGCAGGATCTACAGAGTCTCTCAAAAAAACGTGAAGTATAAATATATTATTGTGTAGTAACTTTCTTGTATATGATGCATATTTTGCAGTGTTCCCTCCACTATGGAACTGTGTATTGGAATCTGAATAGTAAACACTGTCCTGTGTCTTTGCTGTAAAGATGCCTGTTGTAATTCCAGCCAGCTACAGGTACAGTGTTACCTGTAATAAAGAACTTGAGTGTTTGATGCTTTAGTCTGTGCATATGTATCAGGAAATACATACTGAGATTGGAATATAGCTATTACACATTAAAACAGATACATATTCTCTCTAAACTGTTATAACATGGAGACTGCATGGGACTTACATTATCACATTGGGTGCAATTCGTACCCAAAGGTACAATCAAGATTGTAATGTTTTGGCCAAAGAAAAAGACATCATCAACTGAAAATTGAAGTGCATTGTTCTGCTCATAGATTTGCTGCTTCGAGCTATTTATTTTAGATCGATTATGTGACACTAAGAACTGAGCCCAGAAGGCTGAGAGAAACTGGGGGGTGGTGAGGGCACAGTTGGTGCTGGATGGTTGGTGGTGGACGGTGAAGGAAGGCCAATTGGATGGAGGGCCTAGAGTAGAGCTGGATATCAGAAGTTTCATCACTGAGGCTATTGGAGGTTTACTCGGTTGACTGAACATAAGAAACATGGCCACACAGGCCCCCACACCCCCCCACACCCCCACCCTATGCCTGCTCTGCCATTCAATAAGATAATGGCAGACTTTTTTTATATCATTGTCACTTCCCTAAACTAAACCACAATTCCCTTGATTCCCTGACCATCTAAAAATCTATCAATCGATCTATCATACTTGAAAATACTCAGCACCTGAACCTGCACGCTCTCTTGGATAGAGAATTCCATAGATTCATCACACTGTGGGTAATGAAATTTCTTTTAATCTTTGTCGTGAGTGGCCAACCACTTATTTTGAGATTGCTTCCAGACACCCCAGCCAGGGGAAACATCACCCCTATGTCTAACCTAACCTGTCAAGATTTTTTTTGTTTCAATGAAATCACCACTCATTCTTCTAAACTCTAGAGAGTATTGGTATTGGTTTATTATTGTCACATGTACCAAGATGTACCAGTGAAAAGCTTTTGTTTTGCATGCTATCCAGACAGATCATGCTATACATAATTAATACTTTCCAAATATTCATTGGGACCTGCTTAGTACCAAAGGTTTAGACGGGGCAGAGTTTGTTAAGTGTGCCCAGGACGGATTCCTGTCAGAGTATGTTGACAGGCCGACTAGAGGGAATGCCATATTAGATCTAGTATTAGGTAATGAACCAGGTCAGGTGACAGATCTCTCAGTGGGTGAGCATTTGGGGGACAGTGACCACCGCTCCCTAACCTTTAGCATTGTCCTGGACAAGGATAGGAGCAAAGAGGACAGGAAAGTATTTAATTGGGGAAGGGCAAATTATGAAGCTATAAGGCTAGAACTTGCGAGTGTAAATTGGGATGACATTTATGACGGAAAATGTATTATACAGATGTGATCGTTGTTCAGGGATCCCTTGCGGAATGTTAGGGATAAATTTGTCCCGGTGAGGCAGAGAAGGAACGGTGAAGGAACCATGGGTGACAAGAGAGGTGGAATATCTAGTTAGGAGGAAGAAGGCAGCATACATAAGGTTTAGGAAGCAAGGATCATATAGGGCTCTTGAGGAATATAGGGTAGCAAGGAAGGAACTTAAGAAGGGGCTGAAGAGAGCAGGAAGGGGACATGAAAAGGCCTTGGCATGTAGGGTTAAGAAAAACCCCAAGGCATTTCTCACTTATGTGAAGAGGAGAAGGATGACCAGAGTAAAGGTAGGACCGATTAGAGACAAAGGTGGGAAGATGTGCCTGGAAGCTGTGGAAGTGGGTGAGGTCCTCAATGAATATTTCTCTTCAGTATTCACCAAGGAGAGGGGCCTTGATGACGCTGAGGACAGTGTTGGTAAGGTTAATGTTCTAGAGCATGTTCATATCAAGGGAGAGGACGTGTTGGAGCTGTTAGAAAATATTAGGACAGATAAGTCCCCGGGACCAGACAGAATATTCACCAGGCTGCTCCACGAGATGAGGAAGGAGATTGCTGAACCATTGGCTAGGATCTTTGAGTCCTCGTTGCCCATGGGAATGGTACCGGAGGATTGGAGGGTGGCAAATGTTGTCCCCTTATTCAAAAAAGGTAGTAGGGATAGTCCAGGGAATTATAGACCAGTGAGCCTTACATCTGTGGTGAGCAAGCTGTTGGAAAGGATTCTTAGAGATAGGATCTATGGGCATTTACAGAATCAGGGTCTGATCAGGGACAGCCAGCATGGCTTTGTGAAGGGCAGATCATGTCTCACAAGCCTGATAGTGTTCTTTGAGGACGTGACCAGACAGATTGATGAGGGTAGTGCAGTAGATGTGGCCTACATGTATTTTAGTAAGGCATTTGACAAGGTTCCACATGGTAGATTTCTTCAGAAATTCAGAGGGCATGGAATCCAGGGAAGCTTGGCCATGTGTATTCAGAATTGGCTTACCTGTAGAAAGCAGAGGGTTATGGTGGAAGGAGTGCATTCAGATTGGAGGGCTGTGACGAGCGGTGTCCCACAGGGATCGGTTCTGGGACCTCTGCTTTTTGTGATTTTTATTAATGACTTGGATGAAGGGGTAGAAGGGTGGGTTGGCAAGTTTGCAGACGACACAAAGGTTGGTGGTGTTGTGGATAGTGTAGAGGCTTGTTGAAGATTGCAGAGGGACATTGATAGGGAGAGGCGGTAGATGTTGTGTATTTAGACTTTCAAAAGGCCTTCGATAAGGTGCCTCACAAGAGACTGATTAATAAGATGAGAGGTCATGGAATTATGGGCAGGGTAGCAAAATGGGTGAAGAATTGGCTGGTTGGCAGGAAGCAAAGGGTGGAAATAAAAGGATCTCGTTCTGGTTGGTTACCGGTTACTAGTGATGTGCCGCAAGGGTCGGTGTTGGGGCCTCTCCTTTTTACCTTGTACATCAATGATTTGGATGATGGAATAAATGGTTGTGTGGCTAAGTTTGCGGATGACACCAAGATAAGTGGAGGAGTAGGGAGCATAGAGGAAATAGAAAGAATGCAGAGGGACCTAGACAGTTTAGGAGAATGGGCAAGGAAATGGCAGATGAGATTCAATGTTGAGAAATGTGCAGTTGTACACTTTGGAAGTAGAAATAAGCGGGTAGATTATTACCTAGAAGGAGAGAAGATTGATAGTGCGGTAGTACAAAGGGACTTGGGGGTACTCATACAAGATACCTTAAAAGTTAACCACCAGGTTGGATCGGTGGTTAAGAAAGCGAATGCTATGTTGGCATTCATCTCGAGAGGTATAGTGTATAAAAGTAAGGAAGTGTTGATGAGGCTCTACGGGGCGCTAGTGAGGCCTCATTTGGAATACTGTGCGCAGTTTTGGGCCCCGCATCTTAGGAAGGATGTGCTGACGTTGGAGAGGGTTCAGAGGAGATTTACGAGAATGATTCCAGGAATGAAAGGGCTTAAGTATGATGAGCGTTTGTCGGCTCTTGGACTGTACTCGCTGGAGTACAGAAGGATGAGAGGGGACCTCGTAGCGACATTTAAAATGTTGACAGGTAAGGATAGAGTAGATGTGGCTAGGCTGTTTCCCTTGGTGGGCGTGTCCAGGACTAGAGGGCACAATCTTAGAATTAGAGGGTACAGTTTCAAGACAGAGATGAGGAGAAGTTTCTTTACCCAGAGGGTGGTGAAATTGTGGAACTCCTTGCCACGCACAGCAGTGGAGGCCAGATCAGTGGGGGTATTCAAGGAGGAGATAGACAGATATCTAAATAGTTAGGGTATCAAGGGATATGGGGATAAGGCTGGCAAATGGGATTAGAATAGCTTTTTTTCCCACCCCATTTCTTTTTCCCTTTTCCTTGGAGCAGACTCGATGGGCCGAATGGCCTGCTTCTGCTCCCTTATCTTGTGATCTTGTGATCTTGTGATCTTGTGAGGATGCAGAACTGGGCTGAGAAGTGGCAGATGGAGTTCAATCCGGAGAAGTGTGACGTGGTACACTTTGGAAGGACAAACTCCAAGGCAGAGTACAAAGCTAATGGCAGGATTCTGGGTAGTGTAGAGGAGCAGAGGGATCTGGGGTCCATATCCACAGATCCCTGAAAGTTGCCTCACAGGTGGATAGGGTAGTTAAGAAAGCTTATGGGATGTTAGCTTTCATAAGTTGTGGGATTTAGTTTAAGAGCCGCAAGGTAATGATGCAGCTCTACAAAACTTAGGTCAGACCACACTTAGAGTACTGTGCCCAGTTCTGGTCACCTCATTGTAGGAAGGATGTGGAAGCATTGGAAAGGATGCAGAGGAGATTTACCAGGATGCTGCCTGGTTTAGAGAGTATAAGATAAGATAAGATGAGATACATTTATTAGTCACATGTACATTGAAACACACAGTGAAATGCATTATGAAGAGAGACTAGGGGAGCCAGGGCTTTATTCTTTGGAGAAAAGGAGGATTAGAGGAGACATGATAGAGGTGTACAAAATATTAAGAGGAATAAGTAGAGTGGACAGCCAGCGCCTCTTTCCCAGGGCACCAATGCACAATACAAGAGGGCATGGCTTTAAAGTAATGGGTGGGAAGTTCAAGGGAGATATCAGAGGAAGGTTTTTTACCCAGAGAGTGGTTGGGGCATGGAATGCACTGCCTGGGGTGGTGGTGGAGGCAGGTACATTGGTCAATTTCAAGAGATTACTAGATAAACATATGGAGGAATTTGAAATAGAGGGATATGTGGGAGGAAGGGGTTAGATTGTCTTAGGCGAGGTTTAAAGGTCGGCACAACATTGTGGACCAAAGGGCCTGTATTGTGCTGTACCGTTCTATGTTCTATGTTCTATGTTTCAGATGAGGCCTAACCAGGGTTTTATAAAGCTGTAACATAACTTCCTGACTCTTAAACTCAATGTCTCAACCTGTAAAGGAAAGCATGCCATACTCCTTCTTTACCACCCTATCAATTCATGTGGCCACTTTCAGGGAGCTCTGGGCTTGGACTTCATGATTCCTCTGTACCTCAGCGCTGTAAAGCCTGGTTTCCCATTATATATTCTGTTACAATCTCAAAAAATTCCAACAGGTTTCTTCAACATGCTTTCTTTTCAAAAATCCATGTTGTTTATTATTTTCTTAATTCCTTGTTATCACTTCCTTAATAATATATTGCAGCATGTTCCATAGCACGCTTGTCAAGTTAGTTGCTCTATTGTTCTCCATTTTCTCTCTCCTTCCTTCCTTAATTAGTGGGGATATATTTTTTACTTTCCAGAATTCTCTCATATTTTGGAATATAACAGCTTGTGCATCTACTACTTCCATAGATGGCCTCCATCACCCCAACACATGTATCATTTTACTCTGAGCATTTACTGATTTCAGTCCATAAGGTATAGGAGCAGAATTAGGCCATTCAGCCCATTGAGTCTGCTCCACCATTCAATCATGTTAAATTTCTTTTTCAACCCCATTCTCCCGCCTTCTCCCCGTAACCTAGAACCCTTAACCCCTTTACCAATCAAGAACCTATCAATCTCTGCTTTAAATAAACTCAATGACTTAGCCTCCATGGCCCTCTGTGGCAACAAATTCCACATATTCACCACCCTTGGGCTAAAGAAATTCCTCCTCATCTTAGTTCTAAAGGGATATCTCTTTATTCTAAAGCTGTGCCCTCAGATCCTAGACTTTCCTACTAATGGAAACATCCTCACTACATCCACTTTATCCAATCCTGTTAATTTCTCTACTGTTACATTTTTACCAATTCTCTGAGTTGCTCATTTACACTGATATCTAGTTCTCCATAATTTCCATGAAGTTTTCTGTGGCTTTCATAAATACCACACACCAAAATGTGTTTAACTTCTCTGCCATTTCTTTATTCCCTAGTGTAATTCCTCTAGTCTCAGCCAGCCAGGAACCCAGATTAATTTAATAGCTAACCTTTTCCTTTTCATATCTAGTATATCTCGAGAAGCATTTTCAGACAGTTTTGTTTATGTTTCTCACTAAACTACTCTATTTTCCCTTTCCCTATCAATGATCTGGTACTCCTTGGCTGAATTCCACAGGGTCACCACTTTTTTTTGGCAACATTATAAGATTTTCCCTCTGAATCATATATTTTCCTTAAATACTCTTAATAGCCATAGTTGAACCACTTATCTGCAGCATTTTTCTTAAAGGAACCTATGTATTAATTCTTTAAGTGTCAGTCACTGATTGAAAAACAGAAACACTTTCCACTCTCAGCTTTGATTATGCTGGCTGCTTTACCGAGGCATGGAGGCTGAATTCATGGAGGGGAGGCTGGTTTCCATGAATGTGCTGAGCTGTGTCCACAACTCTTTGTGGTCATGGGCAGAACAGTTTCCATACCAAGCAGCATTAATGTAAACAGGAGCATGTGCACTGCTCTCCTTCCTGAAGTCAATGACCTGCTCTTTTGTTTTGCTGACATAGAGGGAAAGATTGTTGTCATGACACCATGTCACTAGGCTCTCTATCTCCTTCCCGTACTCCAACTCATCATTATTTGAGACTCGGCCCACTACGGTGGTATCATCTGCAAACTTGTAGATAGAGTTAGAGCAGAATTTGGCCATGTGTTGAGTATAATTGTGGCAGTGGTGTTACTGCCGACTTGTTGGTTGTCTGTTGGTCAGGAATTCAAGAATCCAGTTGCAAATGGGGGTGTTTAGTCCCAGAGTCTCAGAGTTTGGTGATGAGCTTGCTTGGAATTATACTATTGAAGGCAGAGCTGTAGTCAATAACAATAGTCGAACATGGGTGTCTTTACTGTCCAGATGCTCCAGAAATGAGTGTAGCCAGGGGGATGGCATCCGCCATAGACCTGTTTCGGTGGTAGGCAAATTGCAGTGGGTCTAAGTTGTTTGGGAGGCCAGAGTTAATGTGTGCCATGACCAGCCTCTTGAAGCACTTTATGATGATGGATGTCAGAGCCATTGGGTGATAGTCATGAAGGCACGTTACCTTATTTTTCTTAGGTACTGGGATGATCATGGTGGGAACCTCAGATTGAAGTAGGGAGAGGTTAAAGATGTCTGCGAATATTCCTGCCTACTGATCTGTGCAAGATCTGAGGACTCAGCCGGGGACACCATCCGGGCCAGATGCTTTCAGTGGGTTCACTCTCTGGAAGACTGATCTGACGTCTGCAATGGTGACTGTGGGTTCTGGTACATTGAAAGCTGTCAGGGCGGGTGGTAACATTCCATTTCCCTTCTGTTCAAAACATGCATAAAAAGCATTAAGCTCATCAGGAAGGGATGCGCTGTTGTCATAGCGCATTAAAGCATGTCAGCCCTGCCACAACTGGCGGCTGGTCTGGGACTCAGTTTTGGACTTGTATTGTCTCTTGGCATCCCTGATAGCTTTAAGAAGTTTATATCTCAATTTCTTGTCCAGGTCAGTGTTATCTGATTTGAACGCCACAGAAGATACCATCAGACAGAAGATACCAAATTCTGAAAGCACGTACAACCAGGCTCAAGGACAGTTTCTATCCCACAGTTATAAGACTATTGAACTGTCCCCTAATACAATAAGATGGACTTCTGATCTCAAAATCTACCTCATTGTGGCCTTGCACCTTATTGTCTGCCTGCACTGCACTTTCTCTATAACTGTAACACTCTATTCTACATTCTGTCATTGTTTTCCCCTGAACTACTCAACGCACTGTTGTAATGAAATGATCCATATGGATGGTATGCAAAGTAAGTTTTTCACAGTATCTCGATACACATGACAATAATAAACCACTTGCAATGGGCAGGCTTGAAAGTCAGCAACAGATACATTACGTCGAACCTTTGCTGGGTTCCCTTACTGCATTCAATCTCTCTGCAAAGCCCTGGGAAGCATTTGTCTTTTTTCACATTGCAAGAAGCAGCAAATTTGACAATGGTGTTACCCGATAAATGTTTTTTTTCTGAAAACTGGAGTTGCCATGAGCCATTACACCTATAGATGGTGCTATGACTGCACATCACAGATGCTGTTCCATTTTGAGACCATCTCTGGTCATTTACACCTGGTTTTCTCAAGTTTATTTACACTTATTTAATTATGAAAACTATAGCTTCATCAAGAAATGCCAAATCAAATGAAAGATCTGAGCCTCATATTTTCTCACTGCAATCTTCCTTAATCAGTTTTTGTAAAACTCCAGAGTCCACACATTGTCTGTCAAATGGATTACTGTGTGGCCAAGTGGAACTCCTTGCATGCTTTCTGCCCATTATCAGCCATGAGACAGCCTGGATGTTTGTTTGAGAAATCTGGAGGTTCCATTTCTACATGATTAATAAAGAGAGAAACTTGAGTTCCTGTCAACAGAGTGTTCAATTTTGCACCTCTGGACTGGACTTCAGGAACAGGAAGGATGTCTGCTTCCTGCTCGACTCAACAATAAATGGCCACAGATCTGGGTGTATCATCAAATTATGATTTTCAGTGAGAACTTGGTTGATACCCATTTGGACGGATCCAAATGCCTATATTCCTTCAGTGCAAGCTGAGGTAAGTACATCACTGAGAAGGAGTGGTTTACACTGAGAGCATTACTTGCACTGTGAAGTTTCCCTTTAGTAACTATGTGCTTATCATGCTAATAAGGTAGTGGACTGAAATTATCAATTCTTATTATCAAGAGAATAAATAGGAGTATTTATAACATGATTGCACACCCTCAGTAAACTGAAATGAGAAATATTGTATGTTTACTCTTCATTAGATAAACAGGAAGAGATTTTTATGGTACATTTATTCTCCCTAGACCTTTATTGTTTGAAGTATGGCTATGTTTAACCTTTACATTTTATTCTGTTAATGGTGCATAATGGTGAACTTCAAAAATGGTAGTGTAGTGGTTAGTGTAATGCTATTACAGCGCCAGTGACTCGGGTTTAATTCTGGCCGCTGTCTGTAATGAGTTTGTACATTCTCCCTGTGTCTGCATGGGTTTCCTCTGGGTGCTCCAGTTTCCTCCCACATTCCAAAGACATATGAGTTAGGAGCTGTAGGCATGTTATGTTGGCGCCGGAAGAGTGGAGACACTTGCGGGCTGCCGCCAGCACATTCTCAGTAACGCAAAAAGACACATTTCACTGTATGTTTCAATGTACATGTGACTAATAAATAAATATCTAAAAAAGTACTTCACTAAAACTCCAAGTTTCATGTTGTATTTAAAGAAATACACAATCATCTATACTTGATGAGTGTTCAAAGAGCAGTCTAAATACAGGAAGTTAATTCCAATGTTAAATGTAAACTTGGATATGTGTAAAAGGTGACCACATGATCATGCTTCATTTTGATTTTGGGAGTGAAATTTAAAAATGAGAATTTTGTTTTCAGAACTCCCAAGCTTAAGCAAAAACAGCCATCCTGGAGTTTTCAATTTTGCACCCCTGGGCTGGATTCCAGGAACAGGAAGGATGTCCGCTTCCTGCTCAACTTGACAATATATGGCCATGGGTCTCGGCCACCATCAACAGTCTGTTTAATGTTTATAGTCTATCCAAAGCCACCGTCATGCTTATGCAGACAAAGTATCTGTATGCCATAAATTCCCATACAGTGCGTTAGTTTAAATTATATAAAGTACTTAAATTTAACATTGTTCTCTTGAACATTTTAAGGCACTGCTATTGATTGATAACCAAGTGCAGTTTCCAACCAGAAGGAAATAATCATCTATGATCCAGGTGTTTTGCAGATTCCCAGAACAAAGAATAATAGTGAGAAATGAAAGTACTTATAAAATGAAGCATTGCAACACATGCTCTTGTACAGACACATTTTATCCTGCTAATGAATGGGTAGAGTGAATGTTGAATGTGACCATCAAAGGTCACTCAGATACTGGGGTTTTTCACATTTAGGTTTCCTCATTTGTCAGCGTCTTTGAGAAGTCTACTGGAAAATGTATTGTTCTTTCCACAACTGTGAGTGAGGAGTCTCTGACAGAAAAGGTTCTTAATTTACATGATCCAAGGGAATTAGCCACTAGAAAGGCTGAACTGGGAGTGTCTCTGTGTCAAAGTCAATCTAAAATTAACCATTCTTGCACAAGTGATCTCAGTGAAAACATTAAAATGCTCCACTAGGGATTACAGCATTTCCTGAGGTGTCTGAACACCATCAAGTCATCTTAAATAAGCCTTGCTAGTTCTCAATTCTGACATGATGACATCAAGATGCCCTCCAATTTTAAGTCAAATTCAAAAAATATCCATTAGCAAATTTGATAGAGCTCCACTAATAACCTGTAGGTATATGACTAACTGTCTATGTGAACAGATGAGCCCCAGTTCTAATGGGCAGTCTGAATTGATCACACGGTTTGGGCACTTATTTTTGATTGCAGCATATTTGTTGTTTTCAAGTAACCCACGCTAAAGAAGGGGATCATTAATAAATGAAGCTTCATTTCTGACGTTTATTTACATTCAATAATGGCTGACTGAGCTCCCCAGGGTTAGGCAAACCTGGCAGCTAAGGAGAGGTGGGCAAGTACTCTTTGAAGGACTGCTTGTAGTTCACTCCAAGCAAGAATGGTCCAATCAACCCCCTGAACACATCCTCTTCTGCACTGGACCAACAATCATCCAAGCCTCCAAAACGAGGATGTTGCCCAGTCCCTTTCCTTTTCCATTATTAGCCCAACCACCTTATCAACCCTCCTCTGGATCCCACTCACCTCCAATCCACTGCCCATCAACCTGTGGTGTTTCCTGCTTGTCTTGTGCCACCCCCTGTGTGCCCTGGCTGTGATCTTTGCCCCCACCAGCTTTCCTGCCCTGATTTAAAGGCAGGTCAGCTGCCAAGCAGGAAAAGGAGTAAACTAAACTAAATGATAAATTTGGTTGAGCGTCCACATTCCTAGCATTTCCCAGGTGAAATGCCCAAAACCATTCACCTTAGACCCCCAGAGACATCCTATCTCACTCTTTTGCTGCCTTCATGTTGTAGTATATGTAAACAACTGTGACATCGTATATGACACATTTGATCCTCTGGGTATCAATGTACAGATATAGGTGGTTTGAGAAGAACCTCAAATAAGCCACCTTATGGAGCTCTCCTTTTTTGTCTTTGTTGGTTAGGTAGGCACGGTAGTGCAGTGGTTAGTGTAGCGCTATTACAGCGCCAGCAACCCAGGTTCAATTCTGGGTACTGTCTGTAAGGAGCTTGTAAGTTCTCCCCGTGTATGCGTGGGTTTCCTTTGGGTGCTCCAGTTTCCTCCCACATTCCAAAGATGTACGGGTTAGGAAGTTGTGGGCATGCTATGTTGGTGCCGGAAGCGTGGCAACGCTTGCAGGCTGCTCCCAGAACACTCGACGCAAAAAGACACATTTCACTGTGTATTTCCATGTACATGTGATTAATAAAGATATCTTATTTTATCTTATCTTCCTGAAAATGATTCTGCACATTCTGCAAGTTATGCCACTAGAGTCATAAAGTCATATAACATGGAAACAGGCCCTTCTGCCCAACTGGTCCATGCCGACCAAACTTCCCATCTAAGCTAGTCCCATATACCCACGTTTGGTCCATAAGATTCGAGATCAGACTCGGACACAGGAACAATAAAGGTGAATGCATGCGGACCGCTAAGTATAAGTCTGGTAACCATTAAAGTGGGAATTGTGCAAGATGTAATTTCAACCAATCCAGCTGCCTCAGGATCCTCGACATCAATGGTAAAGCGTCAGCCTTTCTGTTCCTATGTAGAAGGGATGGAGACGTCCTTCAGAATAAACAATCTTAATGAAATTGTGGTTGAGGATGAAATGTCCCTGCTCAAAATGAAGCCAAATGAGAGTGTGAAGAAGAAGTCTTATTAAAGGAGGTAGCCTTGGATATATACACCACTTAGTTGGACCTTCTGTCTCTGTGTTAGATTAAAAATATTTCATTTGATGAGCTGCTGTGGAGATTACTTTAACTTCACTTCAGACATGATAGAAAGTTACAACTTCAGGACCAGAAATCAAAGGTTAGGTGAGACTATTAGTGTTTAAATGACTGTGTTAAAGCATCTGTCACAACACTCTAATTCTGGCACCTTCCTGACTCAAGCACTGCAGGACAAATTTAACACATGAGTAAATTCAATCTGTTATTAGATACACAAGATTCAATTCTTAAGCATGCATGTAAAATCACCACATCAGTGGAGATGCTGTCACAACTGCTGAAGGATTTCAGTCAATGCAGAGTGTCATGATTAATACTGTACCTGGGCAGTGTTGTGAAAGTTTGAGTTCTGACAGAAGCCCAAGCCACATGAGAAGCTTTGCATGAAAGGTGAGACTGGCAAGAAAAACTACCACCAATATCATGGAGATCACTCATCACAGGTGACCCAATTCAGGGCAACTGGACTGAGGACTGCATAGAATAATGTCAACCAAGTCAATTTTCAGTCTAAGAGCAACAATGATGACAGAAAGTCACAAGGGAGAGGCTATACAACTTTGAAGCTTTGAAAAGTGGTAAGAGCAAAGCTTAAGCAGGAAATATCCTCACCAGAGGCAATAATAAAAACTGCATTTATTTTAAAGTCAATACACTCCTACAAAAATACTAATGCTCAGTAAGGTCAGGACATGTCAGTCTGGTTCAACTGAATGTGGAAGGGAAGGTCTTCGACCTGAAATGTTAACTGTTTCTCTTTCCACACATGCTACCTAACCTGCTGAGTTTTTCCAGCATTTTCTGTTTCTATACTAGTACAGTTACAAAGGTTGGAGAGAATTTAAAACTCAGTTAATTGGTTAAACTTGTATATTTGGAAAGGTTGATAAACCAGTTTCTCGCTTTTCTTTTGCGGGTGTACATAAGACAGAGGTCAAGTACATTGTATTTTATTTGTGTCTCATTGTGGACCTCAAATAAACCAGACATACCTTTTTAGAGACAGAAAAGACAGCAAATGCTATAATCTAGAGCAAAAATAAACTGCTGGAGGAAATCAGCAGATCAGGCTCTCTTCCCTCTACACTCTCAATCATGATGCAGTGTTTCCACCGAGATGCTGCTTCACTTTCTGAGTTCATCCAGCGGTTTGTTTTATGCACCTTTTTAGAGCTCTCTGTGTTTTCCATATATTACTCTGCACACAACAAGGACTAGGAACCCACAGGGGCAGATACATTATACTTGTAATTATCAGGCCATGGTAACATTTAGCCAGATCATCCTGGACCAGTGCATTACTGGACTTACTGCCATGGTCCCCATACACCAACACTTGCATCCTCTAGAAGCAGTGGGCTGTGTGAGCTCACTGTCTGCTCCCAAGAGATGTCCAGTGAGGTGGTAGACAGTCTCTCCTCTGCAAATAGGTGTCAGGTGGCGACAGATCCTCAGGCCTTACCTCCATTAAGTTCTGACTACTTCTGACAAATCACCAGCCGTCCAGTGCTAGAAAAGAAGATCTAAAACTCTCTGATAGTCAGAACTGATCGTCTCTATTTAAAAACTATTCAAAGAGACCTAAAAACTTTAAACAAAGCTATTCAAAGGTATTAAAAATAATAAATAAGTTTGATTCAGAACGCATTCAAACACTAACAATTAAAGACAATAAAATGAGGTAAATTCAGTGAAGCACTTACTCTCTTCTGCAGAGTGATAGACCCCATTCACCACTCACCAGTCCTCATTGGAGAGCTGGACGAGAAGAACATCTGGACTGTCTCTTCAGCGAGTCATTGCTCCACCATTGGCCTTAGTGTCAGGGCAGTGATGGAGCAGTCAGATGACCTTCAGCATGCCTTGGACTTCTACACTTCCACATGTGGAGAACTCCAAGATTTCAAGAAGTGCAATTAGTTTCTATCTGTAAATCCTCCCCCTAGTCTCATCTTGAATTTGTTTACTTTAAATACAATAGAGCAAACCGCTAAAGACCTCAGTTCTGATATACTATGATTTCTCAAAAGTGTGATCTGAGATACATGTGCATGCAATAAGTGTACTGAACATCTTCCTGATAGAAGTGCTTGTATAAGTGCACCTGACATTATGCAGAGCAACCACTTTATGATTTCATCAGAACAGAAGAACATAAGACAAGAAAATTGGAGTAAGCGTTGGACACCTGGCCCCACACGCCTACCCTGCCATTCAATATGATCATGGTTGATCTGCTCCAGGCCTCAAATCCTCCTCTGTGGCAGTTCCCCATAGCCCTCTATTCACCAATCTTTCAAAAATGTATTTACCTGCACTTTAAATACTTCTGATGATCTAGTCACCACAACTCTTTGGGTAAAGAACACCAGAGATTCTCTACCCTTTGAGAGAAGAACACAAATTCATTAGGTGTGCCTGCTCTGCATGGACCATCTTTTACCTCAGCATTACTTTCCTACACTAGTTCCATAATCATTGATTCTGTTAATATGTAAACCTCTGTCTCGATCTGGGGTTGTGAATTCCAAAGATTCACCAGCCTTCAGGTGAAGGAATCGAAGTTCTGAATGTCCACTCTAAGTCTTGCTCCACCACCCAGGGGAAATATTAATTCTATATTGTCATGCCCCGATCAAGCTCTTTGACCTATCAAGGCAAACAGGTCATCAGAACCCAATTACCTACACCCAAAGATTTTAAAGGAAGTAGCTGAAGAGATAGTGAGCCCATTGGTTGAAGTTTTTCAAAACTGAAGGAGAAGACTGTAAAACAGCCAATGTGACTCCCTTGTTCAAAAAGGGAGGAAGACAGAAGGTGGGGAACTATAGTTACTAGTTTAATATCTAATAATGTTTTATACTGCAATACTATGTTTTATTTTAAAATACCTCAAAATAAAATTCACTATTTGAGCTTATTTTCATTAAAAAAAAACAAACTTATGTCGGCTATATCTGGGCTAGGCTACCACCTAAACTAAAATCAATTATCTTTTTATGTCAAAAAGGGAGTGCAATTTATTCGCTGTGTTCTGCATACTCTTATGGCATTTCATCAGGTTCAACAGAACTTTTGTAAGTGGAAGTTGAAGGTTTAATATTCTTAGAAATTTCTGTCAGTTGCATGAGAATTCCAGATGCATAAATACCAGATAAAATAAGTTTACTGTAACATAAAAACCAGCAAAGAATAACTGAAAGATTACAACGAAATAAAAATTAGAGTATGGGACCAAACTAGCCAGAAATATAAAAACAGATAGAAGCAGTTTCTATAATTTAAAAAAAAGACTAAACTGGGCATTTGTTCCATAGAAAGTGAAAATGGGGAATTAATAATGAAAATCAAAAAGATGGCATATGAATTAAGAAGGCATTTTGCTTCAGGCTTCACTATAGAGAATACTAGTAACATTCCAGAAATAGATGTAAATTGAGAATTAGAAAGGAGGGAGGAACTCAGGAAAACTTCAGTCACTAGGGAAGCAGCAAATTGTTGGAGCTGTAGGCTGACGAGTTCCTGGCTCCTGATGGATTTCATTGAAGGGTCATAAAAGTCATGGCTAGTCAATAGTTGATGCACTGGTTTTAATTTTCCAAACTTCCCAAGGTCCATAAAAGGTTCTGTTAGGTTGGAAAATAGTGAGTATAATCCCTTTATTCAGAAAGGGAAGGAGACAGAGAACAGGAAACTACAAGCCAGTTAGCTTAACATCTGTCGTTGGGAAAATGTTAGAAGTTATTATTAAAGACGTTTTAGCAAGGCGCATAGAAAAGTTCAAGGTAATCAGGCAACATCAACATGGTGTTATGAAAGGGAAATCATGTTTGGCCAATTTATTGGAGTTCTTTGAAGAAGTAACATGTGCGATGGATAAAGGGAAACTGATGAATGTACTAAACTTAGATTTCCAGAAGGTATTTAATAAGGTGTTGTGTCAATGGTTATTGTAGAAAATAAAAGCTCATAGTGAGCATTCTGGTGTGAATGGAAGATTGGCTGACTAACAGGAAAGAGAGAATAGACATTAATGGGCCTTTTTTCTGGTTTGCAAGATGCAATGAGTGGGCTGCCACAGGGATTGGTGCCAGGGCCTCAACCTTTTACAATTCATGTGGAACCATAGAGTATGGAAACAGGCCATTCGGCTCACCGCATCCATGCCAACCAGTGGGCACCCATCCATATTAATTCTATCTTCCAGCACTAGGCTCATAGTCTTCTATGCCTAGTCAAATCAAGTGGTCCTCTAGACATTCTTGAATGCTGTCAGCAACTCCGCTTCCACCACTCTCTCAGGCAGTGTTTTCCAGGTACTCACCACTCTCTGGGTGAAAAAGATCCCCCTTAGATCCCCTCTAAATCCCTTACCTATCTTATCACTCCATCCCCGGCAGCATCCTTGTAAATCTCCTCTTCATCCTCTCCAGTACTATACCTTTCCTACAGTGTGGTGACCAGAACTATACACAGTATTCCAGCTGAGGTCTGACCAATGCTTTATAAAGTTTTATGAGGACACCAAATGTCAAGTTGTAAATTTACTGATGACATAATATAGAGGCCATGTGGAGGGTACAAAGGATATAGATAAGATGAATGAGTATAAAAATCTGACAAATGGAATATATTGTGAAAAAAAAGAAACTGGGCAGGAAAAATAAAGAAGAAACATATTATCTAAAGGGTGCGGGATTGCAGAGTTTGGAAAGGCAAAAGGATCTGGGTGTGCTAGTAATTAACAAAGGGCTAATGTGAAGATACAACAAGTAATTAGAAAAGTTAACAGAATGCAAAATTACTCCTTATTCTCCTGATTTAAGGAAGGATGTAAATGCTTTGGAAGCAGTTCAGAGAAGGTTTACTAGACTGATACCTGGAAGCGGGACAGCAGAGTTGTTTTATGAGAAAAGTTGGATAGCCTCGCCTTATATCCGCTGGAGTTTAGAAGACTGAGAGAGTACTTAATTGAAACATATAAGATCCTGAGGGGTCGTGACAGGGTGGACATGGAGAGGATGTAAACTCTTGTAGGAGAATCTAGGTCCAGGGGTCATGGTTTAAAAATAAGGGGTCATCTAAGCCATTTTTTTGCTCCCAGGGATCTGTTAGAACTCTATTCCTCAAAGGGCAGTGGAAACAGAATCTTTGAATATTTTTAAGGCAGGGGTCGATCGATACTTGATAAGCAAGAAGGTGAAAGGTTACCAGGAGTAGGCAGGGATACAGGGTTGAGGTTACAAATCAGATTAACCATAATCTTATTGAATGGCAAAGCAGTCTCAAGGCGCCAAGTGGTCTAACCCTGTTTCTAACTCATATATTCATATGTGATTATGGAATATTGACAGGATGGACGTAAACAATTAATGAAGGAAAATTATCATATAAATCAAACTTGCTTGCCAAAATAATATAAAATCAGTCTCAAACTGCACACTTATAAGCATAAAGATCATGATGGATTCTCTGAAGTATTGGTAGGTTCCACACTTACTGTTAGATAAAGGATACTGTGGAAGAATAATTGAATGCCCTTTCTGCCTGTCCTTCATTCAGCCTTTCCTATTTGACGTGTGTAGCTATTCATTACTGTTTAATGAGTCCTTTCCACTAATCACCTTTAGTCTGTTCACTCAAATGCCTTGCATTTTTAAACAGTTCATTATCCCAGAAAGTTCACATGTTCAAATTAAATGCAGAGAAAAATACTCATTGTATTTTCTTGTCATTTTCCATTACAATTACCATAGACATATCTCATTAATATTAATACCTGTTTCTCCACCTCCACCACCTGTTAAAGATGGTGAGAATAAAGAGGTATGAATCACTGTCCTTGTAAACTATAAACCCCCATCCTGTGACCATTTCCTCCCAAGCGTCCTCAAGTAGACTTCTGTCAGATTGGACTCCTCATATAATAGATGGCCATAAACTGAGGGGTTTAGAGTGGATCAAAAAATCCCATGGACCAAGGATAATTTTTCACCAGAAATGACAACTTGCATTTATATTGAGGTGTCAGGATTTGATAGGCCCCAGAAATGGACAGAGTAATTTCTATGCATGATGAATCCTGGGCCATTGTTTGCAATGCAAACAGCACTTGGTACTGAAACTTTGTTATAATAATTTTGACATTTAGCTATACCAGCCGTGATCTTCATTGGTTCAACATTTTGTCAGGTGACCAATATCATGTGCCAAAATCAATTACAGCTAGCTAGCCTCTTTTAAAGGGGAGGTGCAGCTTGACAAGGACAGATGCTGACCAACATTCTACAAATGAATCTGAGCTGGGAAGCTGGGAAGAATGGGGAAGAGGCAGACAATTTTATGACTTTATAAGCAGAGTCTATGGATATTCTTAAGGCAGATTAGATAGTTTTCTGGATAAGCAAGGGGATAAAAGGTAACATGTCTTAATGACTACCACCCGGTGGCTCTGACATCCATCATCATGAATTGCTTTGAGAGGTTGGTCATGGCACGTATCAACTCCAGCCACCCAGGCAACCTCGACGCACTGCAATTCGCCTACTGCCAATATAGATCCATGGCAGATTTCATCTCCCTGGCCCCACTCTCATCTCTGGAACATCTGGATAACAGACACCTATGTACTGACCATAGCTCTGCCTTCAACACCATAATTCCAAACAAACTCACCTCCAAACTCCTAGACCTAGGACTCTGAACTCCCCCCAACTCCTGCGCCCCCTCCCCCTCCCCCACAACTGGATCCTTGACTTCCTGACCAGCAGACCACAATCAGTAAGGATAGGCAGCAACACCTCCTCCCTGATTACCCTCAACACTGGTGCTCCACAACGCCGCATGTTCAGCCCCTTACTATACTCCCTATACACTCCAGACTGGGTGGCCAAATTCTACTCTAACTACATTTATAAGTTTGCAGATGACACCACTGCAGTTGGCCGGATCACAAACAATGATGAGACGGAGTACAGGAAGGGGATACAGAGTCAAGTAGTATGGTGTGAAGACAACAACCTCTCCCTCAATGCCAGCGAAACAAAGAAGCTGGTCATTGACTTCAGAAAGTAAGGTGGACCACACTCCCCTCTCTGTATCAATGATGCTGAGGTGAAGATGGTCGAGACATTCAAGTTCCTAGGTATAGATATCACCAACAATTTGTTGTAATTCAGCCACATAGGTACTACAGCCAAGAAAGCATACCAATGCCACTACTTCTTCTGAAGGCTAAGGAAATTTGGCACATCCCCAATGACTTTTACTAGCTTTTATAGATGCACTATAGAAAGCATCCTATTTGGATGCATCACAGCTTGGTATGGCAACTGCTCTGCCCAAGACCACAAGAAATTGTAGAGAGTTGTGAACACAGCCTAGCCCATTACATCAACCAGCCTCCCCTCCATTGATTCCATCTATACTTCCCGCTGCCTCGGGAAAGCAGCCAACATAATTAAGGACCTATCCCACCCTAGTCATTCTCTCTTCTCCCATTGAGCAGAAGATAAAAAAGCCTTGGAGCATGAACTATCAGAGTCAAGGACAGCTTCTATCCCATTGTTATCAGACTCTTGAACAGACCTCTCATATGCTAAAAGATGAACTCTCAAACTTTTGATCTCCCAATCTACCTCCTAGTGGCCTTTACATTTTATTTGTCTACCTGCACTGCACTTTCTCTGTAACCGCAACACTATATTCTGCCTTCTGTTTTCTTTTTACTACCTCGATGTAATTATGTATGGCATGAGCTATCTGGATGGCATGCAAAACAAAACCTTTTCACTGTATCTTGATACATAATGACACTAATGAACAAATTACCAATTACTGATGTGGAGTTGAGATTACATTCAGTTCAGCTATTGAATACTGGAGTAGGCCGAAGGAGCCAAGTAGCCTATACTTGCTCCTAATTCATATGTTCATACCTTCATTGATTGTGGTGGTCAATGGCAGATGTCAAGCTCCAAGAAACAAGATGCAATACCACAAGGAGTTCAATGTCCTCAAACACAGTGGTGAAGATCAATTAATTAAACTGGAAATGTCATATCCTACCTTAGATATTGTTCAATTCACCCATATCTCTACTATACACCCACTAACAATTTCTATCAACTATCACTCGTTACGATGAGGCAACAGCTTGTGTTACCAGCAGTTCAGTCAGCTGCAGGGAGCAGGGGCATGAGCAGGAAGAAGAGAAGAGGAAAAAGAGGAAAGTTAAGGAGCAGGCAAGCTAACCTAAAGCTGCCTGGACTGTCTGAGAAACTCATCCGAATACATTACCAATAACCACAACACCAATACCCCATTCACCAACAGACTTACACCTACCGTCAAATAAGAAAACTATTGTTATGGCCTCAAAGAAGTAGTTAGAAAGTCTGCTGAAACAGAGATTTAATGGAGGGCCATGGTGGAGAATAAAGATGTGGAGCCAGAGTCTTTTTGCATAAATTACTGAATTTGAGATGAAGTGACGATCATTGTTGGATTGAAGAAAGAGAGTTCCCAGAAGAGTGAGTCAGAGGAATAAGGAGTTTAAGGAGGTTATCAGATTAAAGGAATGGCAGAGAAAGGGAGGGGTAAGATTATGGATGATTCGAAGATCAAAGCTTGGAGTACCAAGTGATGGTATACGTACATCTGCAAGAAGCGTGTGATCCAAACAAGATTTGGTACAAAGCAAGATATGGGTAGCAGGGGTTACTATGAGCTGAAGGTTACAGGCAAGAGAAGCACTGTGAAGGACTCAACTTCAGGTGACAACTGCCTGAACAGAAGTTTCAGTCTAAATGGGTTGTGGTTTGTCCAAAAATGGGCATAGTTACACAGTTGTAGGTGTTTGTAATGTAGAGTTTATGAAACCAAAAGCTCACTTGGGCTTGGAGACTAAGGGACCAAAGGTCCATACTAACCAGTACAACTTGTGACATTGCCCAACCAGAGGGATTCATGCAATGATAAGGGTTTCAGAGAATGTCAAGAGATCAATTAAAATCTTTCATATTCTTCATTGCAAAAAGGAAAGGAGAATCAGCTGACCAGCTGACCCAGTACAAATTATACAAAATGGAATTATATTTAATTATACATCTATTCTGTGGCTAATTCAAAATTAGCAATCACTACCTTTGAGTGACATTGGGAAGTTGTTCCTTGCACAGCCCTTTATGTTGACCATGTATTTCCAAAGGGGCTCCTATAATCCTGTTTGCTTGTCCCACCTTAAGGAGTGACAAACGAACACTTCAGGGCTCCAGGTACTTGTCAAGACCTATTCTTGAGTACATGTCCACCTACCCAAATTGCCACCAAAAGTATGGTGTTGTTATTTTTCCTTTTTTCTAATTAGGCACCGAAAAGAATTTTGCAAGCACCATAAGCAATAAATCGTGCAACTGTGAAGCCCTCCAGAAGCCACCTTACCCATTGCTTTACTGGGGAATAAGGTCCAGATTTCTGTTTTCTTTTGTGTGAGAAAGTGTTTCCCTTTCTCAATCCTAAATGGCCTACCTCTTTATTGATTATGTTCTCTCCTTTTAGATTATCCTACCAAAGGAAATAGTTTCTCTGTGTCTTCTATCAAATTCATTTATCACTTTAAAGATGCCCTAAATGATTAGTTCACCTGTCAACTTTCTAAACTCAAAGGGATCCAAACCAAGTTTTATAACACTTTTTAAAAGGTGTTAATCTGTTTGTGAATTGATGTGGTCTTCAATTCATGCCTGCTTCCTCTTATCCCTGCTGTATGTTATAATCTAATAGGATGCTCCAGTCTACCTACCTGTGTCAAGCTCAGTTTAAACCATGTCAAATTGGATTCACTGTCTCAAATTACATATCTCTTTCAATTAAAACTTTCGCTCTAAATCTCTCAAAGCATATTGAATTGATCTATTGCTTTAAGTTGAGCTATCCTTGCCTCTAAGGGACCATCTGGAAATCAGTCCCTAATATAATAACGTGTAAACCTATGGATTTGATCACTTCTCTGTTGAATTGCTTGTGCTACTGAAGATCAAATCAAATTGTGATTGATTACCTGCAGATCTGGAAGATGAAGATAAATCTTTTTGCACAATGTCAGTTGGGGATTTATTTTCTTTTTGTTGTCTGCAGTAGAGAATTGGCTTTAGGTCAGTTCTACAGTTATACTTAACACAATTTTAAGCTACAGTTATTTACAAAAGTGACTTTGAACTAAATATCTAGGCAGTTATATTAACTAACCTGATGAGGATGGTTCATATGATACATCTACATTGAATAAAAGGTCAGTATATTAACACATAGAGGAGTAGATGAACCATTTATGGTTGCACATAAAGCAATTAACACCATAAGAGAGAAACAATCTAAGTAGACTTTGCATCATATGTGAAAGCTACAAATTTCCAGGGCAATTTTTGAAGAAGATGAATGGTTGTTCAGACATTGCTCAACAGAAAAAAATTGCTTATTAAGGCAGCTTACTTCTTTTCAGGGCTGAACAGAGTGGTACAAGAGTAGCAATTTCCACTACAATCTGGAGGCAGTGTGTAGGCTATAAAATTGCCTATCCAGCTTTCTATTCCTGTATGGGACAAGTGGGGGAGGTGTAGTAATGCTAAAAGGATGTTTAAACCATGAAACAGATTAAGATAAATCAAATGGGTAAAGGGAACAAAGGCCCATAAAAAGAGAGGAGGAAAAAACAAAGCAGAGAGGCAAGTGAAGTATCTTATAATGACATTAGGACCAAATGAAACATGTTTTCAAATTGGAAACATATGTGTTGAAAAAACACAACTTAATGGGAGTAACAGAGGTCTAGCCAAACCAGAAAATTAAGCAAGAAAATAAGATCCTGTAATGCAGGAACCCACAAAAGGGAGAAGAATAACAATATGGAACAGTGAGAATCATATCTTGACTGATGCAGATGCAACAGTGTGGATTAGGGTCATGGATCATAAAGGAAAGAGAGAAAGAAGGACTTCCTAGCATCATCCATGCCCATTTCAGGATATCCCTTAGCAATTTACAGCCAATGAAATAACCTTGACGTCTTGTTACTGCTGTAATCTGGGTAATGCAGCATCAGCTTCCATTCAGCAATGTCCCACAAACAGCAGTGTGATATTGACCGAATAATCTCAGAATTTAGGAAAAGGTTATATGGCCCTTTAAACCTATTCCAGCATTTAAAGAGATATTGACTGATTTGGAACGATTTTTCCCATAACCATTAATATCTTGATAATTGACCTGCCATTAATTGCTGTTTGTGAAAAAGAATTGTACATTTCCACACTCCTGAAAGGACCCACACCAATTATTAGACTGCACCCACTAGTCCAAGACACACCAACCTCCAGATTTAGCCTCTCTCTAATTTCCCAACAGTTCCCCTTAACTTCTTGAAAACATTGAAAAAATTCTCCTCAACCCTCTAAATTACAAGGAATACAACACCAATTTCTGTACTTTCTCATAAAGAGTTAACAAGTATCATTCTAGTAAATGTATATTGCACTTCTAGGCTTAATATCTCTTTTTAAGATGTGATGTTCAGAATTGTTCATGCTATCCAGATGTGATGTAACCAGATAATTAAGTACCTATGATGTAACTGATATCCCCTTATATGACAGTGATTAAGGCTGGCATTCTTTTCGCCTTCTTGATTATGTTTTGCATCTGTCCATGGAATTTAATGATCTATGTACATACACACCCAAGTCCCTTAAGATTCATTTTATTAATGTTGATTGAAGATTTAATATTTGACCAGAACACTAGGATAAATTACTTGTTCTTTTTCGCAATAATGCCATGGGCTTTTGAATGTTCATCTGCAAGTGTAGGTTGGGCCTTAGGGCTGTGTCTCTTTTAAAGACAAGATCTCTGACAGTGTAACACTCCCGTTGGTGTATCAGCCTTGATCTGTGTACTGAGGTCTCTGGAATAGAGGGAATTTAAAACCTTCTATCCTTGAGATGAGTGTGCTACCACATTAGTAAAATCTGACACTCCAAGGAAGTAATTATTGGTTTCAATTCTAAACAGAGGAATAGAATAAATAGGGAAAGGCATTGGAAGATAAGCTAGAAATAGAACAATAATCATGGAGACGCAAGAGACTGCAGAATCAGAATCAGATTTATTACCGCTGACTTATATGACATGAAATTTGTCATTTTGCAGCAGCAGTACAGTGCAAAGATGTAAAATAACTATATATTACAAAAGTAAATAGTGCAAAAAAGAAAGGAATAATGAGGTAGTGTTCATGAACCATTCAGAAATCTGATGGCGGAGGGGAAGAAGCTGTTCCTGAATCATTGAGTGTGAGTCTTCAGGCTCCTGTAGCTCCTCCACGATGGTAGTAATGGGAAGAGAGCAAGTCCTGGATTCTGAGGGTCCTTAATGATGGATGCCGCCTTCTTGAGGCACCGCCTCTTGAAGGTGTCCTCGATGGTGGGGAGGGCTGTGCCCGTGATGGAGCTGGCTGAGTCTACAACCCTCTGCAGCTTCTTGCGATCCTGTGCAGATGCTGTAATCTAGAGCAAAAAAAAAACAAACTGCTGGCAGAACTCAGTGGAACGAGCAGCATTTGTGGAGGCAAAGGGATGGTCAATATTTCGGGTTGAGTCCAGATGCAGGGTCTTGACCCAAAATATGACTATCCCTTTGCATCCACAGATGCTGCAAGACCCACTGAGTTACACCAGCAGCTTGTTTTTTTGCAATAATCATGGGATGTGGAAAGGGTAACTTGCCCGGTTCTACATTCTAACACACTTTGTTCATCAGGATTACAATCTGGAAAACCATGTGTGCTTGCCTACAATTTTCCATCTACTATAATCAATGGATGGCAACTTAAGACTGTGCACACTTTCCCCAGAAGCAGACCAGGTGTACAAGGCTCTCCACTTGCAGTGTGCAACCTGCAGTGTGTAATCGGAACAAAGAGCATTAGAGAACTGGGGTTATGCACGAAGCCTGCAAAATATAAAACATGAAAAAATAGGAAGATTAGCAATTGTTGAGGAATGCACAGGAAAGACATTCACCTTTGCAATACTTTTATACCATTGGCTTTCAACCACATTTCAGAAGTAAAGGGTACACAATACCCATAGACACTGATGACATATTACCATTGGCAAAGAGCCATATTGCTTTTAACCTGTCTATTAACTTTAATTCAGGATTAAGACCTGATTTCAGAGCACAAGGTTATCTTCAGAAGGTTAGAGAGTAGGGGGATTGGTATGTCACCACCCACCCTGACACCTCCAATGCACCTGAACCCACAGCCACCTTTGCAGACGTAAGATCAGTCTTCTGGAGAGTGAACTCGTGGAGAGCAACTGGCCTGGATCGTGTCCCTGGTCGTGTTGATGAGTGTCAAGGGGGACATGCCAAATTTCTTTAGCGTCCTCAGGAAGTAAAGGCGTCGGTGAGCTTTCTTGGCCATGGCGTCTACGTGGTTGGACCAGGACAGGCTGCTAGTGTTGTTCACTCTGAGGAACTTGAAGTTCTCCACCCTCTCAACCTTAGCACTGTTGATGTAAATAGGAGCAAATGCACAGCCCCACTTCCTGAAGTCAATGACCAGCTCTTTTGTTTTGCTGACATTGAGGGAAGCACTTCATGATGGTGGATGCCAGAGCCACCGGGCAGTAGTCATTAACGCACATTACCTTGATTTTCTTAGGTATTGACTACTGCCTAGTGGCTCTGACATCCACCATTATGAAGGGCTTCAAGAGGTTGATCATGGCACGCATCAACTCCAGCCTCCCAGACAATCTTGACCCACTGCAATTCGCCTACCGCCAAAACAGGTCCACAGCGGATGGCTTCTCCCTGGCCCTACCTCATCTCTGGAGCATCTGAACAATAAAGTCACCTACATTAGACTATTGTTTATTGACTACAGCTCCACCTTCAATACTATCATTCCAAGCAAACTCATCACCAAGCTCCTAGACCTGGGACTCAACTTTGCAACTGGATCCTTGACTTCCTGACCAACAGACCACAATCAGTGAGAATTGGCAGCAACACCTCCACCACGATTATTCTCAACACTGGCACTCCACAAGGCTGCATCCTCAGCCCCCTACTCTACTCCCTATACACTCATGACTGCGTGGCCAGATTCTGCTCTAACTCCATCTACAAGTTTGCAGATGATACCACCATAGTTAGCCATATCTTAAATAACGATGAGTTGGAGTACAGGAAGGAGATAGAGAGCCCAGTGACACGGTGTCATGACAACGAAATTTCCCTCAATGTCAGCAAAACAAAAGAGCTGATCATTGACTTCAGGAAGGGGGGAGCAGTGCACATGCTCCTGTTTACATCAATGATGCTGAGGTCAAGAGGGTTGAGAGCTTCCAATTCCTGGGAGTGAACATCACCAATAGCCTGTCCTGGTCCAACCATGTTGACATCACAGCCAAGAAAGCTCACGAGCGTCTCAGAAGGCTAAAGAATTTTGGCATGTCCCCTTTGATCTTCACCAATTTTTATTGATGCACCATAGAAACCAGGCAATCCAGATGCATCACAGCTTGGTATGACAACTGCTCTGCCCATGACTGCGAGAAACTGCAGAGAGTTGTGGACACAGCTCAGCACATCACAGAAACCAGCCTCCTCTCCATGGACTCTATCTACACTTCTCACTGCCTCTGTAAAGCAGCCAACATAATCAAAGATCCCATCCACACAGACATTCTCTCTTCTCCCCCCCCCCATCAAGCAGAAGATACAAAAACCACCAGGTTCAAGGACAGCTTCAATCCCGCTGTTATAAGACTATTGAATGGTTTCCTAGTATGATAAGATGGACTCTTGACCTCACAATCTACCTCGTTGTGACCTTACACCTTACTGTCTACCTGCACTGCACTTTCTCTGTACTGTAACACTTTATTCTGCACTCCGTTAATGTTTTTACCTTGTACTACCTCAATGCATTGTTGTAACGAATTGATCTGTATGGACAGTGTGCAGGACAAGTTTTTCACTGTACCTCGGTAGATGTGACAATAATAAACCAATTTACTAATTTACCACAACACCCTTGACTTCAATGAAGTTTATAGGGCAAAGGTGAAGAGGCAAAGGTAAAGAAACTTTACTTAAAATAATTTACTTTATCGTTTTTAGTTACTTGTATATTATTAGTCACTTTAGTTCACCTTAGGGCAGGCATGATAGTGTAACGGTTAGCATAACACTTTACAGCGCCAGTGACCCGGGTTCAATTCCAGCCACTGTCTGTACAGCGTTTGCACGTTCTCCCCGTGTCTGCGTGGGTTTTCTCTGGGTGCTCCGGTTTCCTCCCATATTCCAAAGACATACGGGTTAGGAAGTTGTGGGCATGCTACGTTGGCGCTGGAAGCGTGGCGACACTTGCGGGCTGCCCCCAGAACACTCTACGCAAAAAGGTGCATTTCACTGTGTGTTTCGATGTACAGCACATGTGACTAATAAAGATAGCTTATCTTAAATATTTATATTTATATTACGAATAGCTTAACTTTTATTATTTATTTAATTTTAATAGTTTCTTGATGGCTCTGAACATCAGGGACATATTGAACATATTAAAATCAATTGCAACTTTTACAGCTGGCAAGGTCCAGCATCTCCCCACTCTCTTTTGTATTTTACACTGGGATGCCAAGGCCCAGTGAGATCGGCACTCCGCAGTTGATACCGTAAGTGCAGATGTGTGGGAATTGAAGGTGGTGATTCCAGAGAAGTGCACTGAGCCACTTTCATCTGCATCAAAATCTTTTCTATCCTTTGCAAAGATATTTATCCTGATATATTTTTCAACGAAACTAGATCCTTGAAAATATCTGTAAAAAATGTGCAAAATGTTACCACGGGGTCACATTAATCTGGATCTTTTGTTCCCTGTTCCTTTGGCAGCCTTGTACAAATTCATATTCAGGTATTCATCAGAGGACTGCAGACTCCTTTAGCTGTGTCAGACTGATGGTATTGACTTTTCTTGACTTGGTAAAGATATTAAAAATCCTTTGTGCTATTAATTACATGGAATCACTGAAATTCTCAAGTGGTCAAAAACAGACAATGCTTGCAGAACAGGCCTGAAACTTTAGAAGCAGAAACTTGGAAATGAAAAGTTTGAACACTTAAATGGTTAATATTTCACTCTCTATTTTTCTTCATCTTCTTCAGCAACACCTCTGGATCGAGAATGACCTCATTCCACTGGTTTGTGGGTTTTGAGGTAGTCAATGAGGCCAATGTGGGACTGCAGATGATTCCACAGATGGGGTAGGAGGTGTCCAATGGGGCAGAAGCATGGGAACTTGTGAGGTGGCCTGCTCCTTCCATCTTTTATGCAGGGCCTCTGTGTGCTCCCAGTACATGGACTCAATGTTCTCAATACAATTCCAAATGCTCCCTCTTCACTTTGAGTGGTTATGGGCCAGTGGTTGCCAAGAGTCAGTGGAGATGTTACATTTTTTCAAAGGAGTTTTGAACACAACCTTGAATCTTTTCCTCTGTCCACCTAGTCATTTCTCCGCTTAAAGAAGTTCAGAATATAGTGTCTGGTTCAAGAGTCTAATTTTGGATATGCAAATGATATGAGCTGCCCAACATTGCCAACTGAGTGTAATTAGGACCACAATGCAGGAAATGTTGGTCAGGGAGAGGGCAGTGACATTGGTTGACTTATCTTTCCAGTGCATTTGTAGGATTTTGCAGATATAACATTGGTCATACCTTTCAAGTGCCCTAAGGTGCCTACAGTAGGAAGTCCAGGTTTCAGAAGCATATATAAGGGCAGGGATCACTGCCACTCCAATGACCATGAGTTTTGTGCCAGATGAAAGGGCTTGATCTTTTCCCTCAATCGACCAAAGACTCTGCTGGTGCAGCAAAGAAGTAGCAAGTCTCAAACATGTATTAGTTTTCTCCTGTGACAATGTTCAGTCCCTACACTTCCCTCCATTCATTTGTTGTTAAATCCCTCATGCACACCTTTGCTGCTTCTCAATCACTTCAACCTATTCCCACTAAGTCTCTCTTGTTCTGTTCTCCGTAAATTGAAACTGGTCAAACCTCAAGACCTCATGGCCTGACTAACAGCAGGTCCTGTTCACCCAGTTACTCTGTGCCTATATTGGGTCCTATTTAATCAACGCCGCTGTTTTAAAATTTAATCTTTGTTTCACAATTCTCCCTTTGGCGTCTTCATTCCCTATCTGAATATCGTCCACTCGTCTGGGTTCTCATGCTCATCTAATTCAACACTTGCAACACTTAAACACTTTGTGGCAGTGCATTCAACTGCTAAAGCCCTGTGGAGGAACAGAGGGATCTTGAGGTCCACGTCCATAGATCCTTCAAAGTTGCTGCGCAGGTTGATAGGATTATTAAGAAGACGTATGGTGTGTTGGCCTTTATTAGTCGGGGTATTGTGTTCAAGAGCCACGAGGTAATGTTGCAGCTGTATAAAAACCTGATCAGACTACACATGGAGTATTGTGTTCAGTTCTGTTTGCCTCATTATAGGAAGGATGTGGGAGCTTTAGAAAGGGTGCAGAGGAGATTTACCAGGATGCTGCCTGGATTGGAGAGCATGTCTTATGAGGATAGTTTGAGTGAGCTAGGGATTTTCTATTTGGAGAGAAGGAGGATGAGAGGTGACTTGATAGAGGTGTACAAAATGATACGAGGCATAGATCGAGTGGACAGTCAGACTTTTTCCCAGGGCGAAAATGGCTAACATGAGGGGGCGTAATTTTAAGGTGATTGTGGGAAGGTATGGGGGGGATGTCAGAGGTAAGTTTTTTGCACAGACAGTGGTGGGTGCGTGGAACGCACTGCTGGCAGAGGTGGTGGAGGCAGATACATTAGGGACATTTAAGAGACTCTTAGATAGCCAGATAAATGACAGAAAAATGGAGGGCTATGTGGGAGTGAAGGGTTAGTTAGATCTTAGAGCAGGATAAAATGTCAGCACAACATTAAATTTTAAATTTTATTTACAGCGTGCTAACAGGCCCTTCCGTCCCAACGAGTCCACACCGCCCATTTTAAACCCAAATTAACCTACCCGTACGTCTTTGGAATGTGGGAGGAAACCGGAGCACTCAGAGGAAACCCACGCAAACACTGAAGAAAGTACAAATTCCTCACAGACAGCAACAGGAATCAATCCCCGATCGCTGGCGCTGTAACAGCGTCGCGCTAACCGCTACGCTACCGTGCCGCATCATGGGCTGAACGGCCTGTACTGTGCTGTAATGTTCTATGTGCTATAAGATCCCTCACTAAACACCTCTGACTCTCTACCTCTTTCCACCTTTAAGAAAATTCCTTCGATGAAAGTTTTGGTGATCTTGTCTAAAATCTTTATTGGTTCGATGTCAAATTTTATTTGATGACACTTCTATGAAGCACTTTGCTATGTCCTTGCTGCTATATAAGAACTTATTATTATTGTTGATGTTGCTGTTGCCTAGTTATAATAAGCTCCCCATGTCTTAAAAATCAGCCCACAGCAAACAAAAAAAACTAACCTTTTGCAACATTGCCCCGAATAATGGAAATAAAGGCATTCTAATGGAGTAGTTATATCTTGGCTTACTTTTGGTCCCAGTGATGGAAAACTGGGTGTCATTAGAATATGAAAGTTAATCTCATGTAATTTAGACAGCGTGTAGTTTAGGAACTGGTAGGACCCAAAACCCGGCATAGTCTACAGGACAAGGGAGAAAGCACCCCTACAGGGCGATGTGCTATCAGCTGTAGTCTGGGTCATGAAGGAACCATGAAAGGGTATGCCATGGAGAGAGATCACAGAGAGGAAGCTGATGAGGGATACAAACTAATTAATTAATTCATCCAAAAGAGTTCAAAAACGGCATTATATTCTGAGTTGCAACCCCCATAGAATAGTTATCCCTGGATCAAAATAAAGAAAGTTAACACACGGATAGAGGAAATGGTCAGGAAGGTAAATGGAATGTTAGTCCTTATTGCAGGGGGAACAGAGTATAAAAGTAGAGAAGTATTGCTACAAATGTCTCAACTGAGGTACACCGACAAAAATTTCCAAATTGCCAAATGAAGCAGATATAGGAACAAGCCAAATAATGAATAACAACTGAACCAGATTCAGGGGACTGAAATCTTTTAAACAACTGGAGTAATGAGTGACAGGTACAATTCAGTGTGAACAAGTAACACTGGCGCAGTGCTTAGTTCCAGAGAAAAGACAAGTAAAATACTCAGCTCCATTAACAGAACAGATAACAAATTAGAAGAGGTTGTATTGTTGCTAAATTGCGGCATCTGAAATATTGTGTAAGCTTTGGTTATGTTAGACAGTTCATGCCTTGATATCATATACAGTAGAACCCTGAGATGTGCTTTGTACTATGTAGCTCCACCTTTAATAAGACTATCTATTTTCACTTCCATAGCATCACCATGTTCTACCTGCTTCTGCTCAGCTGCTCTTGAAATCTTCATCCATGCTTTTCCACCTCTAGACATGACAATGTCAATACCCTTTAGGCTGGCCTCCCTCTTTGTTCTCTCCATCAATGTGAGGTCATCCAAAATTCTCCAGCTTGTCACCTAACCCACACTAAGTCCCATTCATCTATCACCCCTGTGTTTGCTGACCATTAGCTCCCTGTAAAGCAACACCTTAATTTTAAAATTCTCAGATATCTTTCAAATCCCACATGGTAGTAAAGTAATGGTCTGACTCTGACTCAAGAGCAGGGTTTTCACATTCTCCCTATGACTGTGAGTTTCCGTTCTAGTTTCCTCCCACATCCGAAAGACATGCAGAGATGTTAAATGGCTACTGTAAGTTACCCCTTGGTGTGGGTAAGTGGCAAAAGAATCAAATTGATCGGCATGTGAGAGAAAATAAGCTGCAAGTGTACAGGAAAAGGGGGAATGGGACATGAAATTGCTCTGTTGGAAGATGTCATGGACCCGATGGGTCAAATGGCCTCCTTTTGTGTTGTAATAAGTGTTTTTTCCTCTCTGCGTACCTGTTAACTTTACACTCCCATTAAGCCTGAATACCTGCTGTAGTTCTGGCCTTATGACAACCCCCACACTTAATTGTTCCATCATCGCCAACAGTACTTTTATTCGATAAAGCCCTAAGCTTTTAGAATTCCCTCCCTAAACCACTTATTAAGAAAATCAAAACTTGGCTCTTTGGTGATGCTTTTCATCATCCGTCCTAATATCTCCTGCGTCAAATTTTATTGGTAAAGCTCTATGAAGCAGCTTGAGACCACTTGCAATGTCAAAGCCCCATACATATACTGTATATGGTGTTGTTATTATAGGATGTTATGTTACCTCAGATTATAATTCTGAGCCTTAGCGATTTCTGTGCAACCTTAATGAGTGAAGCTCCTGAAACAGATCTTATAATTGGGTTTAAGAGAAAATTGCATTTAGTTATGTGGAGAGGAGTGCTTGAGGGATGTGTGAGGTGAAGTGGGCTGGTTAGGTTAACTTGTGGCCATTTCCTGTTGCTAGGATTTTACATAGTCTTTCAAGATGTTCATGTGTTTTCTTGCTCTTGGTTGTAGTGGGTCTATTTAAAAAAAAGCAAACCTACTTGGCTGTGGGGAGGTGAAAAGATTGTAACTAAATAAGAACTAATTACATTGATGATTAATTCAACCTCATTTTGCATGCACGTGTAGTTTTGAATGTGTCACTTTGTTCATATATTTCCAGTAACTTGTGAGCATTTGTTTCTCAATTTGTTTTATAGTTACTTTAGAAACTTGTTGGGAGGAAAGAGCTATAATTCCTTCAAAGTTATTGGTCCGAGTCCCCGAGAGGTCGCCTGAATGAAAGTCTTTCAGAAATGACTCAGTCAAGGGTAAAAACATAATTTAAAAGTTATTTGAACAGCATTTAGTCAATCACAGCAAAATAGAGCTGAATTGTTTTTATTCCTGTTTCCTTTAGTTCTTAGAGAAACAAAGTACTGCAGATGCTGGAATCTAGATGAACAACACGATGATACTGGAGGAACTCAGCAGGCCTGGCCTGCTGAGTTCCTCCAGCATCATCGTGTTTTTCCTCTAGTTCTTAGTTTTCACTGTTAAAATAAACAGTCTCCATTTCTAAGCCATTTTCTTCCTGAAATCTTAACTGATGGTTCTGTTTCAGATGAACTGTGTTCCCCTGCTCCTACAAAGTCCCAACTGCAATTAGAAAATGCTCCGAGCCCTATGACTCAAAACGGTTACAAACTCTTGTATAATATAGTCACATCAGGTATGTGCATCCCTCAAATGCACTAAGTTTGTAATCTTAATCAATATGAATGGGATCACTCAACAATGAATTTCAATCAGGTGTTCATCAGTCTGAGGAATAAATGTGGACGTTTTTCAGATGGTAAAAGAATCAAGTAAATATGTTGTGTATCTATTTGCATTCTTTGAATAACACATTTTAAGAAGGTTAGACAGTGTCTTGCTAGAGTACTAATTATGCATAAATTATGTCTAATGTCCTATTAATTGGTTCACGCCTAAACTAGGAAGCATTCCCAGTACAGCATATGTCATTTGTGACTAAAGTACAGCAAATTTTGTGGTTTGTTCACTTTTTTTAATTATTCATTTTTCAGAACCTGGGCATCACTGGCAAGAATAGTATTTATTACTCACCCTTTACTTCCCTTGAACTGAGTGGTTTACTGAGCCATTGCAAAGGGCATTAATCATCAACATCAGTGGTTCTGATATCACATTACATGCCAGCTTAGGACGGTAGATTTCCTCCTCTGAGGGACGTTGAGCGATGTGCTCCAATGAATATGTTTTTTTAATAATTCAAGATTATTAACTGAATTTAAATGTTCTGGCTGTCACAGTTGGATTTTAACTCCAGCGTCTGGAGTTTTAATCCCAGTTTCAGGATACATGCCCTGTAAACTAATCCTATTTCCACTATAATACAATACACAAGGCTGGTGACAGAAGTCCAGCAAATTGAGTGGCTTTCTCAATACACATTACTCCGGGATCACAGTAAGTGTGGAGCATTCCCCATACAACGCACACTGCCCCCAGTACAGTTCGTAAAGAGTGAGCATTTCCTTTACAAAAGTTCAAAAGACTTGTTTGTTGTGTTTCAGCTTGTTTTAGGTTCAAACCATCATTTTGTTTTATGTCTTATCCTTCCAAGAACTCACCAAATGATCAACATTTAAAACACCTTGAGGTGTACTGAAATTAATGAATATAGCAATCACGTCAAACACAAAGTTGTATCTATCTTCTGCTTTGGTGTATCATTTCCTGAAGTTTTACACTCCGCCAGGGATCTTAAATCAAGGGCTAAAAGGCCCAGGTAACATTGCAGAAGCAGATACCAGCATTGTACTTCTGGCAATCTGACAGTACTCCTGACTGTTCTCTTTCAATCACATCACCGCTGGCTTGGAAAAGTACAAATTAAGCTCCTAACAATGCCAAGAACAGAAATGAAACGCTGCGCAAGAAAAGAAATTAAGTCTTGGAATTGCTGATTACTACTTTCCAACTGACTTGGCATCATCTGTCACACCTGCCTAATCCTGCTGTTTTGCTGATTTGTGCACAATTGACTGCACCAGTGCTGGCTGTGAGAGCTGTTGGTGGCTGGTGTGAAACATCGGTGGCCCGCTGTGAAAGGATGTTGAGCTAATGAAATCTGGCTCCTCTCTGTGTGTGCAACATGCTCTAGACTTCTCCAGGCTCTAATCAACTGTTGTAACTCCCAGTTGCACTGTTGCTTCTTTTGTTACAAATGTGAAGTGTTTCCACAGCTTGGAAGTATGGTGTAAATTCTGGACACTGCCACTGCTCAGGGAAAGACAGAATCTCCAGCATTTTGCAGTGGTGCGGGGGATTAGTCTATTACGTGTGTGTGAGTGGTGACACATGAAGCAGATTTCCCGCCATCATCTAATTTCTTGTCTTTGGCACTTAATCATAGAATTATAGCATTAAAGGTGTCCATTCAGCCCAACAAATCTCTGCCAGCTCCGAGTAGAGCAATCCCATATGTCCCATTCTACTGTTCTTTCTCCATGGCTCTATTTAACCCTTATCACAACATATTTTACCTTCATCTTCATACTGCTCCTCTGAAGGCACTTCTCTGTTCAATTTCAAGAAATCCACATCACATGATAAAACATTTTATTTGATGGTCTGATGGCAGAAAGCCCATAATTGATTTATTTACTTCATGCACAATAATATGGGCTGAGGATAGTAATCAAGTAACTTTAGAGAGAGAGATTTATTTGTTTATGGGGTATGGGGAGCCCTGGCAAGGCCAGCATATTTTATCCATCCCTAATTGCCTTGAGAAGCTGGTGGTGTGTTGCCTTTTAAAACCATTGCTATCCTTCTGGTGAAGAACCCCCCCTCCCATGGTGCTGTTGGGTACAGAGTTCCAGGATTGAGTGTGTAATAGAGTCATAGGGAGGTACAGCACAGGTACACCACTGAACCTGCACCAACCATCAAGCACCAATTTTAACACTAATCCTAACCTAACCTATTTTGTTCTCCCCACATTCCCATCAACTCCCACCCCCAGATGCTACCACTCACCTACACATTCTAGGGGCAAATTACAGCAGCCAATTAACCCACCAACCCTCACACTATGGGGATGTGGGAGGAAATTCACACTGACACAAGAAAAACATGCAAACTCCACACAGACAGCACCAGAGGTCAGGATTGAACCCTGATCACTGGAGCTGTGAGGCTGCAGCTCTGTTAGCTGTGCCTGTGTGCCACCCAACAAAAGAATGGTGATATATTTCCAAGTTAGGACTTGAAGAGGAACCTGCTCATGTGCCTGAAACCCTTGTCTTTCTTGGTGGCGGAGATTGAGGGTATGGGAGATGCAGTCAGAGGAGCCTAACAGAGTAACTGGAGCACATGTTGTGGGTGGTACACTCTGCAGACACAGTCCACTGGTGGTGGAGAGAATAAATGGGGTAGCCAGTCAAGGGGGTTGCTTAGTCCTGGATGGTGTTGAGCTTCTTGAGTGTTGATGGCACTGCACACATCCAGGTAAGTGTGGGATATCCCACCACACTGCTGACCTGTGCCTTAGAGATGTTGGAAAGGTTTTTGGGGTGCTGGCAGGTGAGTCATTCATGGCTGTGTACCCATCCTCTGAGCTGTTCTTCTAGCCATAGTATTTATGTGGTTGGTCCAGTTGAGATTTTCATCAATGAAGAACCCCAGCATAATGAGAATCATCGCACGGTGAGGGCAGCACAGTAGAGGGCGGCATGGTAGTGTCGTGGTTAGCATAACACTATTACAGTGCCAGTGACCCGGGTTCAATTCCTGCCGCTGTCCGTAAGGAGTTTGTACGTTCTCCCCATGTCTGCGTGGGTTTCCTCTGGGTGCTCCGGTTTCCTCCCACATTCCAAAGACGTACAGGTTAGGAGCTGTGGGTATGCTATGTTGGCGCCGGAAATGTGGTGACACTTGCGGGCTGCCTCCAGCTCAGTAATGCAAAAAGACGCATTTCACTGTGTATTTCAATGGACATGTGATTAATAAATAAGTAGCTTACCTTATCTTATCTTATCTTAACTGGACCATCATAAATAATAATGGAACCAGGGATGGTAATGCTATTGAATATCAAAGGTAGAAGGTTAGACTCATACTTGTTCGAGATGGTCATTGCTTGGCACTTCTGTGGTACAAACATTACTTGCAGCTTATCAGCATATGTGTGAATGTTGTCTAGGTCTTGTTGCATGCAAACATGAGCTACATCATGTTCTGAGGAGCTGTACGTGGAATTGAACATTGTGCAATCATCAATGAACATCCCCACTTCTGACCTCATCATGGAAGGAAGGTGATTGATAAATCAGCTAAAAATAGTTGGGCCAAGGACAGTGGCCTGAGGAATAACCGCAGGATGTCCTTGGACTGAGGTGATTGACTTCCAACAGCACAACCATCTTCCTTGGTGAAAGATATGTCTCCAACTCATGAAGTATTTTCCGTGTAATACCGCACTCAGTCAAATTCTATCCAGATATTAAGGTCCGTCACTCTTACCTCACCTTTGGAATTCAGCACTTTTGTTCCTGTGTTATACACCCTGTGTATAAGGAGATCTGGAGCTGAGTTTTGCTGATAAAACTTAAATCGACCATCAGTGAGGAGGATGCTGGTAAGACTGCTTGATAATACTGTTAACGACACCTGCCTTCATTCTACCCAAGATTAAGAGGGATGGGTAGGTGGATTACAGTTATTGTTTTTTTTGTGGACAGAACATACTCAGGAAATTTTCCACATTATCAAATAGATGCTGGTGTTGCAACAATATAGAAATAGCTTAGCTAGAGACCATAAGATCGTAAGACATGGGAGCAGAATTAGGGCATTCGGCCCATCAAGTCTGCTCCACCATTCGATCATGGCTAATTTATTTTTCCCTCTTAATCCTATTCTCCTGCCTCCTCCCTGTAACCTTTGACACCCTTACTAATCAAGAACCTATCAATCTCCGCTTTAAATATACCCAATGACTTGGCCTCCACAGCCATCTGTGGCAATAAATTCCACAGATTCACCACCCTCTGGCTAAAGAATGAGATCCCCCCTCATCCTTCTAAACTCCAGTGAGTACAGGCCCAGAGGCATCAAACACTCCTTATATGTTAACCCTTTCATCCCCCGGGATCATTCTTGTAAACCTCCTCTAAACCCTCTCCAACGACAGCACAACTTTCCTTAGCTATGAGTCCCTAAACTACTCACAATACTCCGAATGTGGCCTGACCAATGCCTTATAAAGCCTCAGCATTACATCCTTGCTTTTATATTCTAGTCCTCTCAAAGTGAATGTCAACAATGCATTTGTCTTCCTTACTACTGACTCAATCTGCAAGTTAACCTTTAGGGAATCCTGCACTAGGACTCCAAAGTCCCTTTGCACCTTCACTCCCTGTTTAGAAAATAGCCTACGCCTTTATTCCTTCTACCAAAATGCATGACCATACACTTCCCTATGCTGTATTCTATCTGCCACTTTTTTGCCCATTCTCCCAACCTGTCCAAATCCTTCTGCAGACTCCCTGCTTCAACACTACCTGCCCCTCCATCTACCTTTGTATCATCCGCAAACCTGGCCACAAAGCCATCAATTCTGTCATCCAGATCATTAACATATAACGTGAAAAGTAGCGGACCCAACACTGACCCCTGTGGAACACCACTAATCACCAGCAGCCGACCAGAAACGGCCCCCTTTATTCCTACTCTTTGCCTAGCGGCGCAGTTAAGTTATGGAGTATAAGTCTTCAGTACGACAGATGGGATCCTGACTGCTCAGTGCTCTCAGTCATTACTCAAAATCATGCAGAGTGAGTGAAATTGGCTGAAGACAGACTTATGCGATGGTGAAGATTTCAGGAGGAAGCCAAGACAGATCATCCACTTGGCACCTCTGTCAGAAGACAGAAAGCAGAGAATTTATAAATTTTGACACAATGGAATCTTCCGATTTTATTTTTTTAGGAAGTATTTATTAACTCTTAACTAGAAAAAGCTAAAGAAAAATCAATGTAAAGATTTAATCTTCCAGAAGATTGAGCTGTTTAGTAAGCTTTTGTTCATCCAATATGGATTCTTCGCGAATTACATAGTTATATATTTTCAACATTGTAATCCAGACAGGACCTAGCCAAGGCTGAGTAAAGTAAATTGGAATTGGTTGAAATTGGTTGGAAAAGAGATGAGGTAAATACTTATTAGGTAGTTAGTAAGCAATATGAACTTAGATCCTCAAAATCCAAAGAATTAAAGAACAAAAACCCATTAATAGTATGTTTGTCTCTTAACTTTATCCCTTCTTGACCTGAAAATATTACTCAAGATGAGCTATGAGGCTAAATTCACAGATGCCATTCAGAACAAGGAACTCAAAGAAATCAGTGCCTGGGATACAACACCAGAGTCTTTAGCTCTGTCTTTAATCTTTCCTGCATGTAGGCACAGGCTTCCATTGGGGCTGATGCTTTTCAGGCATAAATATTTCTTTGTTATCACACAAACAGACATCATTCTTCTAGGAACCAATTTTCTGGGTGTCAACTGATCCTAAATCACAAACTCCTGTTTACCCAACACCCCAGTGCTTATGGATCTGCTATAGTTCCTATGTAAAAATCTCTTCAGTTTTAAAACTCTATCTGTTGCTTTCAAATTTTGTCTGATGAGACTCTTGTTATGGACTCAGTGAAAGTCCCTTTAAGATAGAGAGTGTGTGTGTATGTGTGTGTGGGGCGTGCTTACGTCAATAGAAGATAAAGGACGTAATGACGTTGTTGAAGGGTAAGAAGAAGAAGGAGAGAGAGAGAAGGGAGAGAGACACCAGCCTGCTTGTTTTCTCTATCGATGGATGAGAAACAATAACTGTGTTTGCCACTGAAATCCATGTATGGAAGTTGGAAGTAATCCGGTGGAGTTCACTTTGTTGCTGACCTGTAGAAGGAAACAGGTATTTGTGTGTGGACGACCACGGTTCGGATGCTTTTCGGGGTGAGGAAGTCACTACCGAGTAAACACTGAAGTGTCGTTTGGGTTCCATCGTGGAACATTTGGATTTCGTATGTACTCTCTCTATGTTTTTCTACATCTACATCTTATCTTCAGACAACGGTGGTTGTTGAAGAAGCCCTTGCTCATGTTTCACCTTATGGCTTGCGGAACTGAACTTTAAGAACCATTCAGGAACTGGGAGTTTTGGACTTTGTCACACACACACACGACGAGTTTAGTTTGGGGTTAACGTTCGAGGTTTAACATTTTTGAATTCTAACATACTAACATTTTTTTTTACTTTTATTTTACGTATTACCATAAGTAGTGATTAATAAAATAGTTTTTAACACTAAATCATGCTCAGTGTGTTTCTTTTGTTGCTGGTTCGTGACACTCTTGTAAAAAATCTTGGGATTCTTTTTTCATGTTCTTATCTTGATCAGCTATGTCTGTGGACTGAGGATTGGCAAATGGCTTTCAATCCAGAAAAATGTGAGGTATTGCATTTTGGGAGATCAAACCAGGGTAGGACTTATACAGTGAATGGTAGGGCCCTGGCGAGTGTTATGGAACAGAGGGACTTAAGAGTGCAAGTGCATAGTTCATTGAAAGAGGTGTTACAGGTAGATAGGGTGGTGAAGAAGGCATTTGGCATGCTGGCCTTCATGAGTCAGAGCATTGAGTATAGGAGTTGGGAGGTTATGTTGCAGTTATATAAAATGTTGGTGAGACCACACTTGGAGTATTGTGTACAGATTTGGTCACCCTGTTATAGGAAAGATGTTATTAAACTATAAAGAGTGCAGAAAAGATTTACCAGAATGTTGCCTGGACTTGGGGGCCTGAGTTACAAGGGGAGGTTGCATAGACTAGGACTTTATTCCCTGGAATGTAGGAAATTGAGGGGTGACCTGATAGGGGTATACAATTTCATTAGGGCTATAGACAGGGTAAAAGCATTAGTCTTTTACCCTGGAGTGCTAAAAACAAGAGGCCATCGGTTTAAGATCAGAGGCGAGAGATTTAAAAGGATCATCAGGGGTAGCTTCTTCACGCAAAAGATGGTGAATATTTGAGGTGAGCTGCAAGAAATAGTGGTTGAGGTGGGCATATCAGCAACATTTAAAAGCCATCTAGATAAGTACATGGATAGGAGAGACTTAGAGGGCTATGGGCCAAATGCAGGCAGATGGGACTAGCTCACTGGGCAACACATTCAGCATGGATAAGTTGGGCTGAAGGGCCTGTTTCCGTGCTGTATGACTCTACGACTCTACATTAATAGTGCTTTACAAATACAAGCTGATTTTGTTTAATTTGTTGCTGGTAAATTAGAAATGGATTAATCTGGCCTAATAGATTAAAAGAGTTTGTGAGAAGAGCATGTCAAGGATGAGAGAAGGTTCTGAGTGGAATACCCATTTGAAGACTTTCTTTTGGAATCCCTACTATTTCTAATTTACTTCAATGACTCAGGTACAAAAACAGAATGCAAATGAGCCAAGCTTGCAGATGATGGAACCAAAGGCAGCAATTCAGAAAGTAGGCAAATATATGTTAAGGTAACAACGGCAATTGATATTTAAGTAAGCAACTCAAAAGAAGAATGGTCAAACCTTGAATGAGGTTGAAAGGGCTGGAAAAGATTTTCAAAGTCTTCATCCAAATGTCCAGCCAAAGCAAAGTAACGATTAACAGGCCAATGGTATATTAAATTGGATAGTCCCAAAATGACAGAAGATAAATCAGAGGTGGCTGTGATAAAAATCCCAAAACCTTGAGCACTGGAATCAGTGCTGGTCATCAAGAAAGAGGAGGGACAATCAAGTGTTGGAGATGGTAGGGACATGTTTAAAATGCCAGTGTGTAGAAAAGAGATAATTGAATGTGGCAGACAAATTATTGAAATTATTTCTGAGGGACAGTATAAACATTTATTTAGAAAGGCATGAATTAATTAGGCACCATCAGCATGGATTTGTGGTCATGTCTAACTATTGAATTAATGTCTTGCGATAATAAGGAGGGTTGAAAAGGACAGCATGTTTGACTTCTGACATGCTTCCCACACAGTAAGTTGACCAAAGCAGTAAAAGCCCGTGAGATCCACAGAAGAATGACAAATTGGATTGGAAATTGGCATGATGGCAAGAATCAAACAGTTGAAGCTGGTTTTGTAAGGTCTTACCAGTGGGGTCTCACAGAAATCAGTGTTCCATCCCTTGCTTTATGAAATATATATTTAATGATTCAGACTTAAGTGTAGAGGGTATGATAAAGAAATTTGCAGGTGATATAAAATTGACCATGTGGTTGACCATGAGGAGGAGAGCTGTTGGAAGATATTAATGATCAGCTCAGTTGGGCAGGAAAGCAGCAAATGAAATTTAAATCAGAGGTGTGAGATCAGGAAGTTCCAAAGGCAAGGGAACAAGTGGAAGGATATTGAGTGGTTTGGAGAATCTTAGAGTATATTTCTGCAGATCCTTAAGGGTAGCAGGATATGTTAATATAGTGGTTAAAAAAAGTATACTTGATGCTTTTCTTCATTAGCCAAGCTATGAACCTGGAGTTTATGCCAAAACTGCATAAAAAACGATTTAGACCACAACTGAGTATCGCACACCATTCTGACAACAACGTTACAAGTAAAATATGATTGTACTGGACAGGCTACAGAGGAAAATTATGTGAACATTGAAATATTGTGAATTTACCTAAGCAGAGTACTTGAGTGAGATATATATCTAAACCAATTGACAGAAGAATTAGAGGGATATTTCACACAGGAGTAGTGGGAGTCTGAAACTCAGTCTGTGAGGATAATACAGAAAACAGTTCTCAAAAACATTTTTAAAAACTTGGTTATGTAATTGAAGAACTGTGACCTGCAGGACTATGGACATGATGTTGGAAGGTAGAACTAGGTTGGCTAGCTGCTTTTTGACAGGAGTGGAAACAGTAAGCTAAATAGTCTTCTGCGTCATACACTTCCTGTGATTTCTATGGCTTCCATTATTCAACTTAAATGAAAATACATTGAGACTAATATCATAGAGCATTAACTTACACAAGAACTGATAAACATACGAAAATCCTGGGAACATAGAAAAAATAATTAGATGATGATTGTAGTGACCTACCAAATGACTGAATCAGTTAAAAGACTTTTTTATAACTAACTTATCTTTTTAACTATCTTTTTAACCACAGTGACAGACTGAAAATTAAACCTTCCAATTTTAAGTTTCTATATTACAGGATGCACTTACCATCATGAGAGACTAAGAATTGTTCTTTTATTGAAGTAATTTTATAACTAGGCAATAGTATAAGGAAGATATGAGCATGACCGAAGCTTTTTTACATTTCTCTCAGGCATTTTTCTCATCATTTATTTTACAGCCTAAAAGTTTCTGGGCATGGAGTTAAAGAACATTGGAATAATTGGCAGTTTGATTTTGCACCTGTTATGTGCATTTGGCCCTACCAGCACTGGTGACAATCTGACCTGTAATGAAGTATTGGAAAAGAAAATTGGGCACTTCAGTAACACCTTTACATAGGATTACATAGAACCTAAGGCACAGAAACAGATTATATGACGTAGCTTGTTAAAACATAGAACATAGAACAGCACAGTGCAGGACCAGGCCCTTCAGCCCACAATGTTGTGCTGAAGTAATTAATCTAATGATGCTTAATTAAACCAATCCCTTCTGCCTGCACATGGTCCATATCCCTCCATTATCTGCACATTCATGTGTCCATCTAAGAGCCTCTTAAACGCCTCTATTGTATCTGTCTCCACCACCACCCCTGGCAGCGCATTCCAGGCACCAACCACTCTCTGTGTAATAAATCTGCCCCACATATCTCCTTTGAACTTTCCCCCTCTCACCTTAAATGCATTCCCTCAATTATTAGACATTTTGATCCTGGAAAAAGATACCGGCTGCCTCTCATTATTTTATAATTTTATATACTTCTATCAGGTCTTCCCTAAGCCTCTGTAGCTCCAGAGAAAACAATCCTAGTTTATCCAATCTCTCCCTATAACACATCCCCTTTAATCCAGGCAATATTCTGGTAAACCTCTTCTGCATCCTCTCCAAAGCCTCCACATCCTTCCCAATTCATGGTAGTATTTATGCTCCATTTGAACCTTCTCCTGTCTCTTCTCATTTAAATCTATCCGTGTAACCCTTTATTGTCTTCCCCTTCATGTGCTTATCATGTCTCCCTTCAAACGTGTCTATACTAATGACTTCAATTACTCCTTATGGCTGTGAGTTCCACATTTTCACCACTCTTTAGTTAAAGACTTTCTTTCTGAATTCCCTATTGGACTCATTATCCAAGGTAGCCTCTAGTTATGCTCTTCTCCACAAATGGAAATGCTCTCTCTGCATCCACCCTCACAAAGCTTTTCATAATTTTAAGGAGCTCTATTAGATCATCCCTCAGAAAAGAGACTCTGTCTGTTCACCTTTTCCTGATATGTATATCATTCTTATAAACTTTCCTGTACCCTTTCCATTGCTTCTATATCCATTTTATAATATGACAATCAGAAATGCATAAAGTACTATAATTTCAATTCACTCTCTGTAGAAATAAACCCCGGTGCTTAGTTTTCTTGTTTATGGTTTTGCTAACCAATGGCACAACTTTCAGGGATTAATGTTTTTCTACTTTGTGGTCTCTTTTATCTTCTAAACCACCATAACTTGCACTTTCCAAGGAATCTGATCTCTAATCTTTCTACCAAAATGTACTCCTCCCATTTGTGTTGAACTTCATTTGCAAATTAGTTGCCCATTCTAAGACCCCATTAATATCCTCCTGTATTTTGTTTCACTCCTTCTCAATATTGATTACGTCTCCATTTGGGTATCAAATGCAGATTTAGAACTTGTGTTTTTGATTCCACAGTGTAAAACATTAATGTAAATTTTGAACAGCTGTGGTCCCAGTTTTGATCTTTGTAAAAAAAACACTATCTACTACATTTCATTCCCACTCTGCTTTCTGTCCTGAAGCCAGATGGCAATCCATTCTGCTACTTGTCCTTTGACTGCCCATTATCTGACCTTGTTCATTAATCTGTAATGGGATATCTTAGCAGAATAACAAAGCATGGTTGACTAGTTAATTTTATAATGTTGTTGAATGAAGGATAAACATTGGCCAGGAGCAAAGTGGTAACTTTGTTTTTTTTCCACTAACAGCACACTTCCCTGTATGCCCATCTGAAAGAGTAGACATGGACCATGTTTCAACAACCTCATGGTAGCGTAGCGGTTAGCGTGACTCTATTACAGCGCCAGTAACCTGGGTTCAATTCCTGCTGCTGTCTGTAAGGAGCTTGTACGTTCTCCCTGTGCCTGAGTGGGTTTCCTCCAGGTGTTCCGGTTTCCTCCCACATTCCAAAGACGTACAGGTTAGGAGCTGTGGGCATGCTATGTTGGTGCCAGAAGAGTGGCAATACTTGCGGGCTGCCCCCCAGAACATTCTCAGTAACGCAAAAAGATGCATTTCAATGTACATGTGACTAATAAATAAACATCTTATCTTATCATTCGGAAGTGAGCACCTCCCATAACACAGTCCCTTAAGTACAATATTTTCAGGTCCAGTGATAACTAACCGCGATGACAATAGAACATAACTGTTCTCACCTAAGGTGTCATTTCTGTGTGCTATTCTCTGGAGTAGAACCTGAACCCACAAAATCAATCAGCAGCAATTGATCACTCACAGAGCCACAGCTTACACACTGCAAACTCCCCATCAGCGTTAGATCAAGAATATCTTTCAACTACTCAGACTGAGCTCCCATGGTAAAGGGCTCCCATGGTAATTCAAAAACTTACATACTGTTGAAATATCTAAAGCAGCCCTGTCTTAGAGTTGCAAGCTGAGCCCCAGATGTACAGCACTTCTGCCAGCTATTCGAATAACTTTGACAACTTCTTGTGCTTGTGAAGTGTGATACAAAGAGGAAGAAAATGCACTTATAGGTGGCTGGAGAAAGTAAGTTCCTTTTACCCTAAAACCTTAGCAAACTCATCTGTCATGTTGTCACAGAAATTCTATGAAGATTTACCAGCCCAAATCCCAAGAGAATGATTAAAGCAAGAGTAGTTTTCATGCAAGATAATTACCTCATTCTGTCTCCCACACTGGTTATGGCTGCAAGCAATAATTTTATGCTGCTATTCAACCGAAGCAGTTAAATTGACAGCTTGGGTGAGAACAGTTACGTTCTACTGTCAGCTCAGTTAGCTGTCACAGAGAGTGGCAATTCTTTTCCGAATTATACTCATATTTGGAGTACAGTAACATAGTTATTGTTTCTAGGCAGGTATCCAGAGGCCTCACTGAGTTCAAATCCCACCACTGGGCAATTTAAACTCATCTATTGAAATAAATCTGGAGCAAAAAAATAATCTGCTGGAGGAACACAGTGGGTCAAGCAGCATCTGTGAACCATAGAACCATGGAACCATAGAAAAACTACAGCACAGAAAACAGGCCATTCGGCCCTTCTAGTCTGTGCCGAAACATTATTCCTTGGTGGGCCGAGGAACATTATGGTGGGCCGAAGGGCCTGTTTTGTGTCGTATGGTTCTATTATTCGGCTAGTCCCATTTACCTGCCCACAGCCCATACCCCCCAGACCTCCCTCATCCATGTATCTATCCAATTTACTCTTAAAAGTTAAGAGCGAGCCCGCATTTACCACATCAGATGGCAGCCCATTCCACACTCTCACCACTCTTTGAGTGAAGAAGTCCCCTCTAATGTTCCCCCAAACCTTTCCCCTTTCACCCTAAAGCCATGTCCTCTCGTACTTATCTCTCCTAATCTAGGTGGAAAGAGCCTACTTGCATTAACCCTGTCTATGCCCCTCATCATTTTATAAACCTCTATCATATCTCCCCTCATTCTTCTCCACTCCAAGGAATAAAGTCCTAACATGCTCAATCTTTCCTTATAACTCAACTCCTGAAGACCCGGCAACATTCTTGTAAATCTCCTCTGCACTCTTTCAATCTTACTGACATCTTTCCTGTAGTTCGGCGACCAGAACTGCACACGATATTCTAAATTTGGTCTCACCAATGACTTATACAACCTCACCAAAACATTCCAATTCCTATACTTTGATTTATAAATGCCAGGATGCCAAAAGCCTTTTTTACAACCCTGTCTACCTGTGACTCTACTTTCAAGGAATTGTGTATCTGAACTCCCAGATCCCTTTGTTCCTCCGCACTCCTCAGTGCCCTACCATTTACTGTGTATATTCTCCCTTGATTTGTCCTTCCAAAATGTAACACCTCACACTTGTCTGCATTAAATTCCATCTGCCATTTTCTGGACCATTTTTCTATTTGGTCCAGATCCCTCTGCAAGCTTTGAAAGCCTTCCTCACTGTCCACTACACCTCCAATCTTAGTGTCATCCGCAAATTTACTAATCCAATTTACCACATTATCATCTAGATCATTGATATATACAACAAACAATGGCCCCAACACAGATCCCTGAGGCACACCACTAGTCACAGGCCTCCAATCTGAGAAACAACCATCCACAACCACTCTCTGTCTTCTCCCACTCAGCCAATTTCGAATCCAGTTTACAACCTTTCTATGGATACCCATTGACTGAACCTTCTGAACTAATCTCCCATGTGGGACCTTGTCAAAGGCCTTACTAAAGTCCATGTAGACAACATCCACAGCCTTACCTTCATCTACTTTCTTAGTGACCTCCTCAAAAAACTCCACAAGATTCGTTAAACACGATCTACCACGCACAAAGCCATGCTGACTATCCTTAATCAACCCTTGGCTGTCCAAATACTTATATGCCCTATCTCTCAGAACACCTTCCAATAATTTACCCACTACTGATGTCAGGCTCACTGGCCTGTAATTACCTGGTTTACTCTTCGAGCCTTTCTGAAACAATGGAACAACATGAGCTATCCTCCAGTCCTCTGGCACCGCACCTGTGGCTAAGGACATTTTAAATATATCTGCCAGGGCCCCTGCAATTTCTACACTAGTATCTCTCAAGGTCCGAGGAAATATCTTGTCAGGCCCTAGGGATTTATCTACCTTTATTTGCTGTAAAGCATCAAGTACCTCCTCCTTTTTAATCTCTATATGTTCCATGACACTAGTGCTTGTTTCCCTTCCTTCCATATCAATGATGCCAGTTCCCTGAGTAACTACTGATGCAAAAAAACTGTTTAAGACCTCCCCCATCTCCTGAGGCTCCACGCATATATGACCACTCTGATCTTCTAGGGGACCAATTCTGTCTCTTACTATCCTTTTGCTCTTAATATACCTGTAGAAACCCTTTGGGTTTACCTTCACATTATCTGCCAAAGCAGCCTCATGTCTTCTTTTTGCCTTCCTGATTTCCTTTTTCAGTATTTTATTACATTTCCTATACTCTTCAAGTACTTCATCCGTTCCTAGTTGCCTATACCTGTTTTTCTTAACCAGCTCACCAATATCCCTTGAAAACCAAGGTTCCCTATGCTTGTTACCCTTGCCTTTAATCCTGACAGGAACATACAAACTCAGCACTCTCAAAATTTCGTCTTTGAAGGCTTTCCATTTACTGAGCACATCCTTGCCAGAAAATAACTTATCCCAATCCACCCTACCTAGATCCTTTCTTATTTCCACAAAATTGGCCTTCCACAAATTTAGAACCTCCACTCGAGGACCAGACCTGTCCTTATCCATAATTATCTTGAAACTAATTGCATTATGGTCACTGGACCCAAAATGCTCACCTACACATACTTCTGTAGGTAAAGGATTGGTCAACTCTTCAGGTCAAGACCTTGTATCAGGACTAGGAAATCTGAATTGTTTTTAAAAAAGCCAGTGTCAATACTATTACCGCAATCTTACAGAATATTGTAAAAAAAAATCCTTCTGGTTCACCAATGCCACTTGGTGAAAGAAAATCCCATTCCTACCTGGTCTATGTGGCTGCGGGTCCACCATTCACTCTTTTCCAGGTGTGGTACAGTGGCACAACTTGTAGTGCCACTGTCTCACAGTTCCAGGGAACCCGGATTCAACCCTAACCTCCAGTGCTGTCTGTGTGAAGTTTGCATGTTCTCCCTGTGAACACATGGATTTGTTCTGGGTGCTCCCACATTCCAAAGCCTAAGAGGCTAATTTGAACCTTTGTAAAAAAACTGGTTACGGCACACTGCAAAGATTGGATTCAGTTCTTGTCACTGCACATTAAGATGACCCTAGAAAGATTTACAAGCATAGTTCCGTGAATTAGGGAATTCCATTATGAAAATAAACTGGAGAAACTAGTGTTGTCCTCCTTGGGGCAGAGAACATTGAGAAGGGATTTGATAAAAATTATCAAAATCATAATAGGCATGGAAGGCATAAATATAGAGAAGCTGTTTCTATTAGTTGAAGCATCAAAGGGACACAGATTCAAAGTCATGGTCAAATGATCCAAGGGTGATGTGAGTAAAAAAATTATGCTGCAAATAGTTATGATTTGGTATGCATTGTCTGAATGTGTAGTGGAAGCAGATTCATTTGTGGTTTTCAACATATTTAAAGGTGAAAAACCTTATGGAGTGAGAGCAGGGGAATGAGACTGATTGAATTGCTCTTCATAGAGTGGGTATTGACCCTATGGGCTGAATAGCTTCATTCTGTGCTGCAACAGTTCTATGGTTCTGTGATCCCTGCCTGCATCGTCCTGCTGCCAACACTCCCTCTCATCTATCTAACCTTTTGGCATTGCTGCTGATCAGAGGCCAGATCTACAAGGTCATTAAGATTAGCAGGACCTCCCAATCCCCGGCTCTGCTGCGATCTTCAGTATCTTCACCTACTCTGAAAATATTGTACAAAATGTTTCAGGGAGATGTTTTTTCAAGAATGACCAGTTCGAAAGCATTCAACCTCCTGTGTGGCAACAGCCCCTCTTAATTGAAAGAAAATTACATTTTAATGCCTTCCTTTGCTCTAATACACACTCCATATGTCATGCAGTGTTCAAGCATTTATCTTCCAGCTCCACAGCAAATATCTAAGAACATTTACATGGGTTTAGTTAATTGGTGCTTGAGGTTGTCTGTAAAAATTCTTGAAAGTAAGTGGAAGTCCTTACCAACATTAACCCTCGCCCTGCTGAATAAAACCCAAAGGTGCCACTGCAGGAAGGTGGAAAGGATTTCTTGGAGAGAAGGAAATTCTGGAAGAACCAAACTTCCAATCCATTTACAGAGCCCTTTTAAAACCCATCAAGCATAGAATGTAGGCAGATAATCTTTGTGTCCTCCCTATATTAACTAGAAATAATTAGCCCAGAAATCTTAGCTTAGATCTCTAGGAATCATTAAGGCCTCTTAAAGATCTTCCAGGTAATTGGCACCCCTCTGCATCTAGTCTTTGAGGAATCTGATTTTAATCATTCTTTCATTGGCAGGTTTCCCTTTAGCTGACAAGGCCCTGAGTTCTGGAATCCCACTCTAAGTCTCCCAACCTTACTTTTCTCCTTTAAGACATTCATTAAACCTTTTTTAACCAATCACTCACCTGCTCAAATATCTCCCTATGCAGCTCCACTTTGAAGATTTTGTTGATAACAGTCTTATGATGTGCTTTGGGATATTTTACTATGTTAAAGGTCCTATAAAAATGCAGAATCACAAGGAGATAATGCAGTCCAACCAGTCCATACCTGCGTTAATTGTGTTATGACTCCACATTTTCTGACCTTATACTTGATCTATTATAAAGAATTTTAATGAAGGCCTTTTGAAAATCTGGATAAATTACATCTTCTTCATTAGCAATGGTATTAGTATTAGTTTATTATTGTCACTTGTACTGAGGTACAGTGAAAAACTTGTCTTGCATATTGATCATACAGGTCAATTCATTACACAGTGCAGTTACATTGAGTTAGTACAGAGTGCATTGAGGTAGTACAGGTAAAAACAATAACAGTACAGAGTAAAAGTCTTCTCTCTCTTCTACTTCCTGATAATAATTAGGTTGGTTAAGGAAGAATTTCTTTTTGAGTTGCATGAGGTGCTAAATGAAAATTATTAATACATTCTTCATTTTGGGAGGTGTTAAGTGAAAATTGTTGTTGCTCTAAGCATTTATCAGATAGAGCTTTTCCACCCTGGATCATGTCAGGCTCCAGTAGGATCCAAGGGAAAGCTTTCTGTTTAATCTGAGAATTTGTGGGCTGGTCTTCCATTCTCAGACCACCAGGAATGTCTTGGTTTTCCCAGCATTTCCTTTCTGATGCATGTATGCAAGCACCAAGAACCCACATGGAAAACGAAAGTGACCTCAGATACTGGTGTAACATAGAGTCATAGAACCATACAGCACAGAAAACAAACTCTTCGGCCCAACTCGTCCATGCCAACAAAGTTGCCTCCCTGAGCTAGTCCAATTTGCCTGCATTTGGCTCATATCCCTCTAAACCCTTCCTATCCATGTGCCTGCCTCTAACAGCTTGTTCCACATACGTACCACCGACTGTGTGATAAAGTTGCCCCTCAAGTCCCTTTTAAATATTTCCCCTCTCACTTTTAACCTGTGCCCTCTAGTTCTGGACTCTCCTACCCTGGGGAAAAGACTTTGGTTATTCGCCTTTTGTATGCCCCTCATGATTTTATAAACCTCTATAATGTCACCTCTCTGCCTTCAGGGAGTAAAGTCCCAGCCAAACCAGCTCTTCCTTATAACTCAAACCTTCCAGTCCCAATGACATTGTTATAAAGCTTTTTTGTACCCTTTCCAGTTTAATGATATCCTTCCCATAGCAGATAGGCAACCAGAACTGTACTCATTGTAACATGACGTCCCAACTCCTGTACTCACTATCCTGACCAATGAAGCCAAGTGTGTCAAATACCATCTTCACCACCCTGTCTACCTGTGTCACCACTATGTTCCTGCACCCCTAAGTCTCTCTGTTCTACAACACTGCCCAGGGCCCTACCATTTACTGTGTAAGGCTTGCTTTGGTTTGTCTTACCAAAATGCAACACCTTGCACTTATCTGAATTAAATATCTGCAGTTATTTCCCTGGGAGGCCGGAAATTTCATGCCACCACACTTACACACAGTCAGAAGAAACTCTCAGATGAGAACAGTTATTCCAGTTTTGGTTAAGATAGTGAACATTCAAATACAGCTGAAGAATTTAGTATCCTATGGAACAGTCAAACAGTACTACAACTGAACATTTCACCAAGGCACTAGAGTGACATCTTAACTTTGCTTTTGGTCACCATAACAAACAAAGCCTTCCAAACTGGATGTTGCACAGGGCTGGGAAAGTCAAGGAATTTCCTCTCCACTCCAACCATGACAGATTTTCTCTACATCACTGGCATCCTTCAGTCAACCTGTTTTAGTCTGATTATGATAGTGGACATTTTGGAGCTAATTTGCCTTCACCATCTGGAAAAGGATTGAAAGTGCCAAAAGCTGTTTTACAGTGGATGTATCCAATAGATAATGGATTGAGAAAGAGATATCAATTTGTTTATTCTATACAGCCTTTTTTCCGTTGATCTAAGACTGAAGAATGGAGTGTGCAAAGACAGATACCTCAAAAGTGGCATTAATGTTATAGTATCCTCTTAGGAGACATGGACAATCTATAAAAGGTAGCACAGAAACAGGCCCTTTGGAGCAGCCTGCCCATGCTGACCATCAAGTACCCATCTATACTAATCCCATTTACCAGCACTTGGTCCTTAACCTTCTATGCGTAGGCAATTCAGGTACTAAACTTGATACTTTTTAAGTGCTGCATAAGTACCTGCCTCCAGCACTCAGGCAGTCCATTCCAGACTCTCTGGATGAAAAGGTTCTTCCTTAGATCCCCTCTAAATCTCTTACCTCCAACTCTAAACCCATGCCCTCTAGTTTTAGATAAGTCTAAAAAAAGTTCCTAATATCGATATTATATATGTCTCTCATAATGTTGTATACCTCTGTCAGGTCTCCCCTCAGTCTCCTCCACTCCAAGGATAGCAAACCCAGCATATCCACTCTCACCTCATAACCAAAACATACCATTCCAGGCAGCATCCTGGGGAATCTTTGCTGCACCGTCTCCACTGCAATCACATTCTTCCTATAATGTGGCAACCAGAAGTGGTGACAGTACTCCAGCTGTGGTCTAACCAATGCCTCTCTTGTGGGATCTTTTCAAAGGCCCAAAGCCCATGTTGACTACATCAACCACACAGCCCTCATCAATGTATTTTGTTACATCTTTGTCCATACAGAATTTTTCAAACATAAGTATATTGAAGTACTTGCATAGTGTTTCCAGCACTTTGTGTTTTTATTTCGAATATCCCTCACTTGCAGTTCTTTGATTTTCAATTCCAGTTGAAGAGATGCAGCTTTATTTTAAAAAAGCAAATGAAAATCTGCCAAATGTCAGGAGTTGAATTCCCAACAGTCACCACAACCCCAGAAATGGACTGAATATTGCTCTGCTCCAGGTTAAGCTAATTTTTAACTGCATAGTACATTCCTGTTTGGAGTTTTGTGAAGGTGTGTCTAGATCCCAACTTCCAGAGAATAAAGTGATATCATAATCAGTAGCCTATTAACCCTTTGTTCAGTATATGTCCACCTCAGGAGGTTGGCAGGATCTCTGTTTAAAATCTCAGTCAAAAGATGGTTTCTTTGACCATACAGCACTTTCCCAGTATTGTATGATGGTGTCATCTGAAATTATGCACTCAATTCTACACAGATCCACAACTTTCTATGTTGAAGTGAGTAAAGCATCACTAAGCTAAAATGAAGGTCAGCTGCCCTAATACATGACTCATGTTCAATCTTATTTGATAATACTCCTGAGGACCATGTGATATTTTATAGATTTAAATGTGCTAAATGCACATAAATTGTCACTGGTGTAATGGATACTTGGCAAATGTAATTTCATAGAAATGAAAAGCTCTGCACATGGTTGAAAAATGAAGCCTTGAAGGCTTATTTGATGAAGGCCTTCAAGATTGGGATGGGGTTTTATAAGAAAAATAATAATGGATCATTTCCACTGGTTGGTAAGATTGGAATAAGAGCATAAATTTAACATAATCAGAAAAAGTGATTGGGGATTAGAAAAAATATAAGCAGAAAAACGCTGGAAACAATAAACAGGTCGGACAGCATCTTCATCAAGAGACCTGAAACATTAAGCTTTGTTTCTCTTTCCAGAGATGCTGCTAACCTGCTGAGTGTTTCCAGCATTTTCTGATTTTATCTCTTTAACAGAAATTCAGGATATGGGCCAAAACCAGGCAAATCAGAATCAAGTTTATTATCACTGATATATGTCATGAAATTTGTTGTTTTGTGGCAGCAGTACAGTGCAAGACATAAAGACATAAAAATTACTATGAGTAACAAAAATAAATAAATAAATATACCAAAGGGCCTTTTTCCATGCTATATAGCTCTATAACTCAATGATGCAAATTTTGTTCAGGATCACATACAAATATCTGTGTTTTTTTTAAATGAGAGTTCATTCAGTACATAAATGGTTAACGTCCTTCATCAATGGTAATGCTGCAGTTTTACATCAGTGCATATTAGTAGAAATATGTCTCAGTTTGGTCTCATCATCCTTTGTTGATAAAATACTTCAGATGTTACAGATGGAATCCAATTAAAGCGCTGTCTCACATGTGAGGGAGGCTGTGATTGATCTCAACTGAGCAGAGAACCAAGCAAGGCAATAAGTTCCTCCCTAGTTCCATGAATTAAATGGGTTCAGTGTGTTAGCAATAGAGAGTGTCTGAATGTGATAGAAACACATCTCTGAGTTAATCACTGGCTGATCACTCTGTACATATAGAAGAATAGAAACAAAGAGAGATTACAAAGGCATTCATTTAACTAAGGGCGCTGGTGTCACTGTACGGCATGAAACTCAGTCTGTTTGGACTCCAAGATTATATTTCTTCCTTAAGAATCTTCCAAGGTAACAGTTAATACATTGGCATGTCTTCATTCAATATTCCCTTCGTTCTATCACCACAAAACTGCAACCTGGAACTCCCTCTTTCAGCTTCTTTGTCTCGATTACTCTCTCCTCCTTTGAAAGCCACCTCAAAAACCAATGAGAGGGAGGAAGGGGATGGGAGATGGAACAGAAGAAGGGAAAGATTTAATAGGTGTAAGAGGAGGAGAGGAGGGGAGCAAGAGGAGGAGAAGGAGGGGTGGAGTAGGAGGCCAGATGGAGGGGAGGGGAAAGAAGGAGGGGATGGAGGAATTGAGGGAAGGGTAGGAGGAGGGATGGAGGGCAGGAGGAGGGGACGGGAAAAGGTGGAGGAGATGGAGGAATTGGAGGAAGGTAGAGAATGAGGAGAGGATAGGGGAAGGAAGATGGGATGGAAAGAAGGGGGGGGTCAGATAAAGGGAGGGGAAGGAGGGGAGGGGAAGGTGGATGTGCCAGGTGACCCCAGATCTACATTACATGAACTGGTCACAAAAAAGTGGATGTGTCAGAAGAGACTGCTTTCACTTCCACAATTCAGCAAGGAGAGAGAGATATATGGAGCGCATTGTAAGCTCCTGATAACATGCAGCACAGGTACTTCCCATTGGTGCTGCCACAACGTTGAACCTCTAAGCTGTCATAGAGTATATTTTTATTTTCTTAACAGGATCATATTGAAATATCCGTGTTATTATCAGAGTCCTGTGAAATATTTGAATTTCAAAGGATTTAATTAATTCATCAAGTCCTGGCAGATTTAGACCACCACAACTAAGTAAGAGCAGATGACCGCAAAATATCTTGGCAGCCACCACAAGAGTTCTATTGTGGGACAGTTAGTGGTTTCACAGCTCTTTAAAGCAATAGATCAAATACCGTATGTGCATGGTTTCTGCAGACCAGGAATATCACTTGTATTCCTGGTGAATCTTCAAAGCCCTTCCACTAAAGAAGAGAAGCTCTCAGAAAAATTAAAATGAAAACGTTCCCATGGCTTCATTCTAACATAACACACCACTGGGACATAACAAATAGGAGCAGGAGAAAGCCAGCCAGTCTTTCAAGCCTGCTCCACAATTCATCAAGATCATCGCTGATCTACTTAGCACCATTTTCCCTCACTTCCCCATATCCCTCGATTCCCTAAATGCCCAGAAATCTACCAATATTTGTTTTGAATGAACATAATGACTGAGTTTCCACAACCCTCAAGGACGGAGAATTCCAAAGATTCATTATCCTCTCAGTGAAGAAATCTTCCTCATCTCAGCCCTAAAGAACCCACCCCTTATTCTCAAACTGTGCCCTCTCCATTCCCTCACAGTCCTAGACTTCTCTGTCAGAGGAAGCATCCTGCCTGAGGAGCCCTGTAAGTATTTTGTAAGTTTTGATGAGATCTCTGCTAGTTTTTCTAAACTTCAAAGAATTAAGTTCTGGTCTATTTGGTCTCTCCTCATATGGCAAACCTGCCATCCTGTAGCCAGTCTCATGAATATTCGCAGTACACTCTCTATGGCAAGTACATCCTTTCTTAAGTGAGGATACTAAAACTATACACACTACTTCAGGCGCAGTCTCAACAAGGCCCTGTGCAATTTCAATAAGACTTCCTTATGCCTGCAATCAAACCCTCCTGTCATAAAGACTAGCATAACATTTGCCCTCCTAATCTCTTGCTGCACCTGCACCTTTAGTGGCTTACGTACAAGCACATCTAGGTCCTGAAGCACCTCAACACCATGCAATCTCTCACTTTTAAATACTCTACTTTTCTTTTATGTGCTCCTTTATCTATATTGTGCACCAAGGTAGATGACCTCACATTTTTCCACGTTATTTCTCATCTGCTGTGTTCTCACATACTTACTCAGCATTTCAATATCTCTTGAAACTTCTTTACATCCTCCTCTGTACTCATAATCCCACCTAGTTTAGTATCACAAGCAAACTTGGAAATATTACAGGTTCAGCTTGTCACCGAACACCCTAACAAACTCTACAGATGTACTGTTGAAAGTATCCCGACTGGTTTCATCACGGTTTGATACAGAAATCTGAATGCGCAGGAACGTAAGAAGCTGGAGAGAGTAGTGGGCTCAGCCCAATACAATATTAACACGTTCCTCCCCACCATCGGTATTATCTACATGAGGCACTGGCTCAAGAGGGCGACATCTATCATCAAAGATCCCCACCATCCTGGCCATGCCATCTTCTCGCAGCTACCATCGGGCAGGAGGTACAGAAGCCTGAAGTTCCACACCACCAAGTTCGAGAACAACTACTTCCCTTCAACCATTCAGTTCTTGAACCAACCTGCACAACCCTAATCACTACCTCAATATAGAAACACTGTGACCACCTTGAACTACAAATGACTTTTTTTTGTTCTAATTGTGTTCTTTCTTGTAAAAATTGTGCATAATTTATGTTGATATGTTTTTCTTGTGGTATTGGTATTGGTATTGGTTTATTATTGTCACTTGTACCGAGGTACAGTGAAAAGCTTGTCTTACAAACCGATCGTACAGGTCAATTCAATACACATGTGAATGCTGCTTATATGATGCCATGTGGCTGTGATGCAGCTGCAAGTAAGTTTTTTCATTGCACCAGTGCAAACATGTACTTGTGCATATGACAATAAACTTGACTTTGACATTGACTTTAACTTTGTTTCTTCCCTCAGTCAAACCATTGATATAGATCATCAATAGCTGGGCCCCACCACCAATTCCTACAGTACCCCACTAACCCCAGTCTGCTAACCTGAGAAAGATCCACTTATTCCAATTCTTTGCTTTCTGTTCAAGTTTGTGTGAACTGGCGCCTGTTCTGCCCGGCGCCTGTTCCACCCGGTGCCTGTACCACCCGGCTCCTGTTCCGCCCGGCACCTGTGTCCATGACAATGAACAAACGGCACGATGACAGGTCCTTCACCCACCATGCTGGGCCCAACTAACTGAACACTACACAGTAGTGTAGCGGTTAGCGCAATGCTATTAGAGCGCTAGCGACCCGGGTTCAATTCCAGCCACTGTCCGTGAGGAGTTTGTATGTTCTCCCCGTGTTTGCGTGGGTTTCCTCCAGGTGCTCCGGTTTCCTCCTACATTCCAAAGATGTACAGGTTAGGAAGTTGTGGGCATGCTATGTTAGCAGCGGAAGAGTGGTGACACTTGCGGGCTGCCCCCAGAACACTCTACACAAAAGATGCATTTCACTGTGTGTTTTGATGTGCATGTGACTAATAAAGATATCTTATCATCTTATCTTATCTTATCAATAGCCAATTATCAAATCACGTCAGTACAGCAACCTCAATTCCATGTGTTGTAACTTTAACTGAAGGTTAATGAATTCCGAAGTATTCGTTAATCAAATTCAAATATATCAACTTCTGGGATGATTAGTCCAAGCTTCTGGATTAATAGCTCGGTTATATAATAACTGTGCCACTGTTTACTGTAAAGATGGTAGGGTAAATTAGGTGGGATCTTCTCTACAATCCCAGTAATGTCTCCCAGATATTTGCACTCATGGTTTCTCAGAATGAATAATACTGCACTTTATCAAACTCAATTTCTCTCATAACAATGTGGCTATTCAATCCTCATTACCTTGAATATCATCCTTCAATATTTGTTGCAACACCAAAAGTCACTTGTTCATTCAGACCAATAATTTATCATCAAACATTAATCTTTATATTCAAAAGCATCAACGTTCTTCCTGAAATAAGGTGACTACCACCATACACAATATTCCATATGTCGTCTCACCAATGGCTGAAGCATAACTTCCCTACTTCTGTATACAATTCCCTTAACAATAACTAATGACATGTTGTAAGCTTTCTTCTTAAAACATGCTTAAAACACTGTAGTGCTTCTGGTGAAGATATTCCCACAACGCTAAGAAGTTCTTGGATTTAGACCAGCGATGAGCAAATAGCAATACTTTTCCACTATCTGATGTGTGCAAATCGGAGAGGAATCTGCAAGTGATGGTAGTCACATGACGCTGCTGCCTTGTCCATCTTGACAGTAAAGAACATGAATTTGGGATATGCTGTTGGAGTAGCCTGGGGAAGTAGCCACAATGCATTCTGTAAACACACACTGTATCCACTGGTGATGAAGGGAATGAATGTTTAGGATGGTGGAAAAGTTTCCAATCAAGTGAGCTGCTTTGTCCTGGATAGTGTCAAGCTTCTTTATCGTTCTTTATCATTCATCCAAGATGTTGGAGAGTGTGCCATCACACTCCTGACATGTGCCTTGTCGATGGTGGAAAATCTTTAGAGTGTTTGGAAGTGATTCTGGTTTTGCTAAGTGTTACCTCATGGCAGAATCACAAACACAGTACAGTGCTGCTCATGAGATTCTTTGACTGACCTGTGGCCTTTCGTGACATGATCCTTTCACCAGAGTCTCAGTGTCTGCTGGCTCAGAAGTTCTGTCCCCCACTTTCAAATTCTGGCAGTGGGTAATTGGCAAGAGCAGATATTTTCCTCATGTAATTTAAATGCCCTGTCTTCCTGCTATATCCCAGTGCCTTGTCGAAAACCTGTGTGATGGTAGACTCTCATCTACCAGTAAACAGCACTGAATCTCCATTTGAAACTCTGGACTGATCCATTACTTCTTACAAATAAAAATTTAAAAAGTATTAAAAGGCTTCAGGTCTGAAAAGCAGCAGACACAGAGCACTTGATGAGAGAAAGAACATACTATTTTGTGTTAAAAGTAGAAACTGCAAGAAACACTAAGAACGTCAGGCAGCTTCTATGGAGAGAGAAACAGAATTAACATTTCAAGGTGATGACCTCTTGCATCCAATTGTGGGTATTCCTTTAATAGTGCTCCCTTCCTTGGCACTTACTCTAAAGTGTTTTTGAGTCATAGAGAGATACAGCACAAAAGCAGGCCCTTCAGCCTTTGAATCCACACCTGACTGTCAACCATCCATTTACACTAGTCCTACATTAATCCTACCTTTTATTCTCCCCACATTTCCAGCAACTCTCCCAAATTCTGGGGAGTTGGGAACTAAAGCACCAAGTCAGAGAGTGGAGCGAGTGAGAGGAAGGTAAATGTCATGACTAGGAAGTCTGCAAGAAAGGATGGGCAGGGGCAAGGTAATAGACAAGATGGGGCAGATGGGTTGAACAGTGTTTATTTAATGCTAGGAGTATTAAGAATCAGAATCAGGTTTATTATCACTGACATATGTCGTGAAATTTGTTGTTTTGTTGCAGTACATAGTGCAAGACATAAAGAGATAATAATAAAGACATAAAATAAATAAATAGTGCAAAAGAATAATGAGGTAGTGTTCATGGGTTCATGGACTGTTCAGAAATCTGATAGCAGAAGGGAAGAAGCTGTTCCTGAAACATTGGGTGTGGGTCTTCAGGCTCCTGTACCTCCCCCCTGATTGTAGTCATGAGAAGAGGGCATGTCCTGGATGATGAGGGTCCTTAGTGATGGATGTCGCCTTCTTGTCTTGACAATGTCCTTGATGGTGGGAAGGGTTGTGCCCATGATGGAACTGGCTGAGTCTACAACCCTCTGCAGACTCTTTCGATCCTGCGCATTGGAGCCTCCATACCAAGCGGTGATGCAACCAGTCAGAATGCTCTCCATCATACATCTGTAGAAATTTGCAAGCGTCTTTGGTGACATACCAAATCTCCTCTTCATCGCCATCTGAGATTCTGCAAATAAGAGTTTACAGCATGGATCAGAACAATGATGTTATGGCCATTACAGAGAGTTGGTTGAGAGAGGGACAGAACTGGATGCTTAATGTTCCAGGGTTTCTATGTTTTAGAAAAGATTGAGAAGGAGGTAGAAAAGATGGGGGAGTTACACTATTCATTAGGGACAACATCACAGTTGGAAGGGACATAATGGAGGGCTCATCCACTGAGTCCATATGAGTAGAATTCAAAACTAAGAAAGGTGCAATCACTCTAATGGGATGATATGACAGAATCCACCCGCCCCCCCCCCCAAATAGCCACCAGGATATTGAGGAACAGATATGCAGGCAGATTAGGGAAAGGTGAAAAAACAACATGGTTATTGTTGTGGATGACTTCAACTTCCCCAATATAGACTGGGACCTCCTTAGTGCAAGAGGTTTAGACGGGGCAGAATTTGTTACATGCATCCAAAGGATTTCTTAACTCAGTATGGTGATGGTCCAACTAGAGGAGAGGCCATACTGGACCTCGTACTGGGAAATGAGCCTGGCCAGATGACTGACCTTTCAGTGACTGAACATTTAGGGAACAGTGACCACAACTCCTTAAGTTTTAAGACAGCTATGAATAAGGATAAATATGGACCTTGCGGGAGAGGATTAAATTGGAGCAGGGCAAACTACGAGAATGTTAGGCAGGAGCTAGGGACAGTTAATTGGGAACAGCTGTTTTTGGGCAAGTCCATGTGGAGGGTGTTTAAAGACCAACTGCACATATTAAACAAGACAGGTATGTTCCAGTAAGGAGAATGGACAAGGATGGCAAGGTATGGGAACCTTGGATTACGAGAGAGGTGGTAAATTTAGTCAAGAAGAAAAAGAAGCATATGTAAGATTCAGGAAGTTAAAATCAAACAGGGCCCTTGAGGATTGTAAAAAAGCTAGAAAAGAACACAGATGGGAATTGGGAGAGCCAGGAGGGGCCATGAAAATTCCTTGGCAAGTAGGAATAAAGAGAATCCCAAGGCATTCTACACCTACATTAAGCAAGAGGATAACCACTCAAGGATAAAGGAGGGAACATGTGCTTGGAAAAGAACGATATGGGCGAGGTCCTAAGTGAGTATTTTTACATCGGTATTTACCGAGAAGGAAGTGGAGGATAGTGAGATCAGTGTGGGGCGTGCTAATATGCTGAGGCATTTTGAGATTAAGGAAGAGGTGATGTTGGATCTCTTGAAGAACATTAAGGTGGCTAAGTCCCCTGGGCCTGATGGGATATACCCCAGGTTATTAAGAGAGGCAAGAGATGAGATAGCTGGGGCCTGGACCAATATCTTTTTGTCCTATCTAGTTACAGGCAAGGTCCCAGAGGATCAGTGAGTAGCTAATGTTGTTCCATTGTTTAAGAAGGGAAATAGGGATAATCCTGGCAACTATAGACTGGTGATTATCACCTCAGTGGTAGGGAAGCTATTGGAGAGGGTTCTTAGGGATAGGATTTATGAGTATTTGGAGAGCCATGGCTTAATTAGGGACATTCAGCATGGCTCTGTGTGGGGCAAGTCTTGTCTTACTAACTTGATTGAGTTTTTTGAGGTGGGATGAAGGTCATTGATGAAGGTAGAGCTGTAGATGTTCTCTACGTGGATTTTATTAAGTTGCTTGACAAGATCTCACATGGTAGGCTCATCCAGAAGATTGAGATGCATGGGATCCATGGTGACCTGACCCATTGGATTCGGAATTGGCTTGCCCATAGTAGACAGCGGGTAGTGGTCAATGGGTCTTATTCTGGCTGGAGGTCCATGACTAGTGGTGTTCCTCAGGGATCCACACTGGGACCTCTGTTGTTTGTGATGTATATAAATGACTTGGATGAAAACATGGATGGGTGGGTTAGTAAGCTTGCAGACGATACAAAGATTGGTGGCATTGTGGATAGTGTAGAATATTGCCAAAAAATACAGCGGGATATAGATCAGTTGCAGATATAGGCGGAGAAATGACAGATGGAGTTTAATTCAGCCATGTGTGAGGTGTTGCACTTTGGGAGATCAAAGAGACAGTACACTGTTTACGGCAGAACCCTTAACAGTGTTGATGTACAGAGGGATCATGGGGTCCAAGTCCACAGCACTTTGAAAATGGCTGCACAAGTTGATAGGGTGGTATAGAAATCATATGGCATGCTTGCCTTTATTAGTCAATGTATTAAGATCAAGGGTCAGGCAGTTATGTTTTGCAGCTTTATAAAACTTAACTTCGGCCGCACCTGGAGTATTGCATTCAGTTCTGGTCACCCCATTGTAGGAAAGAGGTGGAAGGCTTTGGAACGGGTGCTGAAGAGGTTTACCTGGATTCTGCCTGGAATAGAGGTCATGTGCTATGAGGAGAGGTTGGAAAAACTTGGGTTGTTTTCTCTGGAGCAGCAGAGGCTGAAGGGAGACCTGATAGAAGTTTATATAATAATGACAGGCATAAATAGAGTAGACAGCCAGTATCTTTATCCCAGGGTCGAAATGTTTAATACTAGAGGGCATGCATTTAAAGTGACAGGAGATGTGTGGGACAATTATTTTACACAAAGAATAGTGGGTGCCTGGAATGTGCTGCCAGGGGTGGTAGTGGAAGCAAATACAAAAGGGATGTTTAAGACTCTTAGGTAGGTACATGAATATGCAGAGAATGGAGGGACTATGGACCTTGCAGAGGCAGAAGGGACTAGCTTAGTAGGCTTTTAATTACTAGTTTAATTAGTTTGGCACAAGATTGTGGGCTGAAGGGCCTGTTCCAGTGCTGTGTTATAGTGTTCCATGTTTTATATTCTATTCAGATACACACCAGGGGCAATTTACAGCAGCCAGTTAACCTACCAACCCGTACATCTTTGGGACATGGGCGGAAATCAGATCACCCGAGGGAAACTCTCGTCATCACAGGGAGAAAGTGTAAACTCCACATGGATAGTACCAGAGGTCAGTATTGAGCTCGGGTTGCAGGAGCTGTGAGGCGGCAACTCGACTTAACTGCACCACTGTGCTGCCTAGGTTGAGATCTCTTACTTCCTCCAGTTCCTGCCTCTCGCTTACCCCTGATCTTAACCGTTTTACCATTGATGACTGGGTCACATGCTCCAGGCCTCCCTGTCTGAACCTCTCAACCTTCCTCTCCCCTCTCACTACACTTTTAGTTGCCTGTCCTAGTGTTTTATATCAATGTCTGTTTGCTCACACTCAACCAAAGCATGAAATTCCATCATTAGCCCAGGAGATGGAGCTGCTCACCTCTGTCCCTGAATGGTGCCTATGGGGTTGGAATGGGTTGCCGGAGGTGGGGGAGATCAGGAGGAGTGAGTGGTGGTTTGAAAAAGTCGCTGATATTTGTGATGAGGGATAGGGTGAATAAAACTAACACTTATCCAAAAGAATGACCATGGGTTGTGTGCAGCTCAGATGCTGCAGGAGAAAGGGGATAAATAGAGTCATACAGCACAGAAGCAGGCCATTCAACCCACCATATCCATACCAACCTTTTTGTCCATCAACACTAATCACATATACATTAGCTCTGTATCCCCCTGTGCCTTGCCTTTTCAGATGTCTGTTTAAATGTCTCTTAAAGAAAAGAGTGTATCTGATTCCACCACTTCATCTGGCAGTGAGTTCCAGATATCAATCATTCAGCCACTCTCTGTGTAAAAACTTACCCCTCAAGTCTCCTTTGAAACTCCTTCCTCTCACCTTAAACCTCTGCCCTCTTGTTCCTTATACTCCTTTACCATGCGGAAAAGACACTATCTAAGATCCTTAAGACCCTCTGAGATTCAGAGGGATCTTGGGGTCCGAGTCCATAGGACGCTCTGTGGTTAAGAAGGCATATGATGTATTGTCCTTCATCAATCGGCGAATTGAATTTAGGAGCCGAGAGGTATTGTTGCAGCTATATAGATCCCTGGTCAGACCCCACTTGGAGTATTGTGCTCAGTTCTGGTCGCCTCACTACAGGAAAGATGTGGAAGCCATAGAGAGGGTGCAGAGGAGATTTACAAGGATGCTGCCTGGAATGCGGAGCATGCCTTATGAAAGCAGGTTGAGGGAACTTGGCCTTTTCTCCTTGGAGAGACAGAGGATGAGGGGGGACCTGATAGAGGTGTATAAGATGACGAGAGGTATTGATCGGGTAGATAGTCAGAGGCTTTTCCTCAGGGCTGAAATAGTGGTCACAAGAGGACATAGATTTAAGGTGCTGGGGAATAGATATAGAGGACATGTCAGGGGTAAGTTTTTTACTCAGAGAGTGGTGAGTGCATGGAATGGGCTGCCGGAAACAATGGTGGAGGCAGATATGATAGGGTCTTTCAAGAGACTGTTGGATAGGTACATTGAGCTGAGTAAAATAGAGGGCTATGGGTAAGCCTAGTAATTTCTAGGGTAGGGACATGTTTGGCACAGCTTTGTGAGCTGAAGGGCCTGAATTGTGCTGTAGTTTTTCTATGTTTCTATGTTCTATGTTTCTTACTCTATCAATGCCTCTCATAATTTTATATACCTCTATCAGGTCATCCCTCAGCTTTCTTTTCTCCAGGGAAAATAAGCCTAGCCTATACAATCTCTCCCTATAATTAAATTCCTGCAATCCAGGAAACATCCTGGTGAATCTCCTTTCTACTCTCTTCATCATAACCACATCCGTCCTATAATATAGCAACCAGAACTGCAGACAATACTCCAGGTATAGTCAAACCAGAGTTTTTTATATTTGCTACATAATACCCCAACTTTCATATTCCATTTCAAAGGGGACTTGAGGGGAAAGTTTTTACACAGAGACTGGCTGAGTGGTTGTTATCCGGAACTCATTGCCAGACGATGTAGTTGAATCAGATACAATCTCTACATTTAAAAGATATTTAAATAGGCCCTGACTGACCTATGAAGGCAAACATGCCGTATGCCTTCTTTACTACTCAGTCTACTTGTGTTGTCACCTTTAGGGAACTATGGACTTGAACTCCAAGGTCTCCGTGTTCATCAACATTCCTTAGCTCCCTACTGTATGCGTCCTACCCCTATTTGACTTCCCAAAATGCATCACTTAGCACATGTCGAGATTAAATTCCATCTGCCAATGTTCCACCTATCTGATCTATCCTGCTGTAGTCTTCCTCCCTATCCACATCACCACCAATTAACCAGCTTGCCTTAAATACCACGTGCCTTAATTTTCTGGATTTGTGTACCATGCAGGACCTTGTCAAGTGCCTTATAGACAATGTGGACAATGTCCATTGCCCTGCCCTCATCAATCTTCTTGAAAACCTCCCCCAAAAAGCTCAATAAAATTCATAAGACAGGATTTTCCCCACACGAAACTATCCCTGATTAGCCACTGCCTTTCCAAATGATTCCTATCCCTTGGGATTTTCTCCAATAATTTCCCTCTCACTGGCGCGAGCCTCGCCTATAGTTATCTGGCTTATCTCTGCTGGCCTTCTTAAATAAAGGAACATTAGCTATCCTCTAGTCTTCTGGAACCTTTCCTGTGGCTAACAACGATGCAAACATTTCCATCAGGGCCCCAGCTTTCTCCACCCTTCCTTCCAGTAGCAACCTGGGATTTCATCTGGGGATTTATCAATCCTCATGCATCCCATGACATCTAACATCTCCTCCTTCTTAATACTGTTTTGCTCCAGATTATCCACATAGCCCTCCCTGAACGTATTATCTTCCATGTCCTTCCCCTTCTGAAAATCTTTGAAGCTGCACAGCCACTGCATGTTGTGCAATGTTACATGCAAAGAGCTCAGAAGATTTGCAAAGGACATTGTGATGATTCTGCTGATTAGTGAGTGCATCCCAATCTGGTCCTGAATCCATAAACAGCAGCTCCCAGACTAATGTCCTAACCCTGCCTTCGTCAGGTTGCTGCTTGCTGCTGCACCTTCCCTTGCTTCTTCTTGCCAGGTCCCTTTATAAAATAAAAAGCAGCTTTCCTCCAAGAAAGGTACTGGTTCTTCCAGTGCAAGTTCTAGAATTTCTTGCATGAAAAGAACAGTTCTAAAAGTGTGTCAGTCTCTAAAGCAAAACCTATGTCCTTGAAAGAATATGGCAACCCAATCCCTGAATTTACACCCCTACAATTGACTGAGCCCTGTCTACTCATACGAGAACAACACAAAAAGTGCTGGAGGAACTCAGTGGGTCAGGTAATATCTATGGAGGGAAATGGACAGTCAACATTTCAGGTCGAGGTGAAGAGTCTCAACCCAAAACATCGACTGTCCATTTCCCTCCATAGCTGCTGCCTGACTTGTTGAGTTCCTCCAGCACTTTTTGTGTTGCTGCAGATTCCAGCATCTGCAATCTCTTGTCTCTGTAATCATCCAAGAATAGGCTAAATTACATTTGTGAGCTGACTCAAAGGAACGTGGCATCCATGAGCTGTTGCTCAACCATTATGGCTTAACCAGGAAAGTTGGACTGTTTTGTGGCCCAGCTAAATAGTCCATCAAGAAATTGTATGCATATAGCTGTTCCAGTCAAAAAATATACTTTTGACTCTCTGATTATGGTTATGTAAGGAGTGTGGTACGATACTGGGAAATGCAAATTGTGAAACCAAGTTCAAAAAAACCTAGTCACTTTTAGCAGGAAGAAGTGACAATATAATTCCTGGAAGTTATACAATGTGTATGACTTATGATAATCTTCAAAGAAGGAAACTGCTGCTCTATTTGGTCTGCCTTATATGTGACTCCAGTCTAACATAATGTTGTTGATTCCTACTGGCCACACCTCTTGCAAATGAAACTGCTATTTCATGAGGTGATCAGAGATAGGCATCTCAAGAGCAAATTAAAGAATCATTGCTCAGTTTGGTGCTCTTTTTCCATTGTTGCCAGCAATGCAAATCACAATGTGCTTTTAGTGTGTCAAAGTTCACGTTAACACAATTAGCATTAGTAATGCAATCACTGAATACTCATAAGACATACTATTCAAATCATAACTGTGAAACTCATTTTCACTAGGAAAAAACTGTTAACTTTCAGACTCATAGTGAAATCAAACTTCGTCTTGCTTCAATGGCCATTTATAGGAGATAGCAGGAAATGAGGAAATCCATTCTTGCAAAGATACTTCCAGCATTCTACACTTGAGTACATATTTGTCACCAATTCTCTATTTTAGTGATTGTATTTCATTTCACCAATTGTATTAGTGAAAGTTTTCAAACCCTGCAGTAATGAAAGCATATGTTTCACTGGTATTTTTTTACAATACAACAAAGATCTTTCCACACCAATGGGTTCATATTTCTTATTCCATCCTATTTTCAAACTTACTATTTTCTTATTCTTCCCTGTTTAGCTTAATCAACTTATTCAGATATCATTTTAATGTTAACTCATGTAACTTACCTTGGATACCTTTCAGCCTATTAGGTTGAAAGAACTTGCATTTTAAACAAGTACTAGCCATAGTGACCCTTTTCCCAGCCAAAGTGCTTTATAATCAATAAAGCATTTTTGAAGTGCAGTTGGTATTGTGGGCAAAACATTGCAAGGTCTGACAAATGACTAGATAAATTGGTTGCTGCACTGATCAATTGTTTTGTAATTTAACTGTGTCAATTGGAATTGGAAGGTTTCTGAGCAGAGGGCTGCAGGGTTAGGTTCACCATTGAGACAATGACTTTGAACATAGAACACAAAACAATACGGCACAGGAACAGGCCCTTCAGCCCACCATATCTGCACTAACCATGATGCCCTTCTAAAACAATCACATCTGCCTGAACATGGTCCATATCCATCTATTCCCTGCCTGTTTATGTGTCTGTCTGAATGCTTCTTAAACATTGTTATCATATCTTCTACAACCACCTCTTTAGGCAGCACATTCCAGACACCTACCGCACTCTGTGTAAAAAAAAACTTGCCCTGCACATCCCCTTTAAATTTTCCTCCTCTCACCTTAAACTTAACCCCTTTTGATTTTGCTAACTCTACCATGGGAAAAAGATTTTGACTATCTACTCTATCTCTGTCTCTCATAATTTTACATATCAGGTCACCCCTCAACCTGCAACATTCCAGAGAAAACAATCCAAGTCTGTCCAACCTCTCCTTATAACTAATACACTAGGCAACATCCTGGTGAACCTCTTCTGCACCTCTCCATAGCCTAAACATCCTTCCTATAGTGTGGTGACCAGAACTGCACACAAAATTCTAACTGTGGTCTAAACAAAGGTCTATACAGCTGCAACATGGCTTGCTAACTTTTATACTCAATACCCGACTGTGAAGGCAACCATGCCATATGCCTCCTTTACCACCCTAACCACTTGTGTTGCCACTTTCAAGGAGCAATGGACTTGCATTTATTTATTTACTGCAACTTGAAAAATGAAAATTCTGAAAAATGAAATTTACTTTCTCAATTGGCACTCTAGTTTTCTCTTGAGATTTACTTAAGGTCCCAACCCTTCTCAATGATTGCCTCCATCATCCCAATACCACCACCATCCCCAACTACCAACATCTCATCATCTCTAATGTGCAGAGTTCAGCAGAATTTAGTGTAAAATTTGAAAAACACTTCACACTTAATTCATCTGTAAGATTTTTCAAATGCAGAGGTGGATAGGACAGTGTTGATGCTCATGGTGCTTACAGTGGTGCTCAGTGGGTTGGCTCATGATGCTTCTGTGAATTGGAAAGGTGAGAATGCAAGACAAATCAAACCTTTCATCCTGACAGACAGGAATTATTTTTCAGGCGATCATATTGGCGCCAGGTTCTCAGAAGATACTTCTAGCTTGATTGTGTCAGTCTCAAAGAGTTGATCCTATTGAAAGATAGCATCTATCTGAGGGCAGTTATTAGTTTGTTCTCTCCAATGGCTATCACTCTCAAAACCAGGCACAGCTTCAAATTCAATCTGACTTTTACATTGCAACAAAATGCATGTTGAACTAAAAATACTACAGGCAAATGTACCCTCTTTCAATTTCTCTCACTCCAGTCCAACAACTCCTAATGAAACAAGGGATGCTGTTGACATATCAGTTCGTAGGAGTGAACATCACTAATGGTCTGCCCTGGTCCAACTATGTAGATGCCATGGCCAAGAAAGCTCACCAGCGAATCTACTTCCTCAGGAAGCTAAAGAAATTTGGCATGTCCCCTTTGACCCTCACCAACTTTTATAGATGCAACATAGAAAGCATCCTATGTGGATGCCTCATAGCTTGGCACAGCAACTGTTTTGTCTGAGACCACAAGAGACTGCAGAGAGTTGCGGACGCAGCTCAGCACGTCACAGATCCCCTTCAGTCCTTGGACTCTGTCTATACTTCTCGCTGCCTTGGTAAAGCAGCCAGCATAATCAAAGACCCCAACCACCCTGGACATTCTCTCATTCCCCCCCCCCATCGGGCAGAAGATACAAAAGCCTGAAAGCACGTACCACCAGGCTCAAGGACAGCTTCTATCCTGCTGTTATAAGACTATTGAATGGTTCCCTATTACAATAAGATGGACTCTTGACCTCACAATCTGCCTCGTTATGACCTTGTACCTTATTGTCAGCCTGCACTGCACTTTCTCTGTAACTGTAACACTTTACTTTGCATTTTGTTATTGATTTCATTCGTACTACCTCAATGCACTTGATGTGATGAAATGATCTGTATGGATAGCATGCAAAACAAAGTTTTTCACTGTACCTCAGTACATATGACAATAATAAACCAATTTAAATTTACCAATTTATCATTAACAAGGCTTTTCAGTGGCTTTTGTGTATCCAAGATATATTGTTATATAATTATGTAAATAAAGTCATGGGGTCAGAGGACGCAGTGATGTTTCCACACGTATCAACATATGATGGAAGCTCCACGTGTTACCGGATTCTTGCTGTTACAGTTGAATAAATAAAGCACTTCTGCTTGAAAATCCTGAGTCCTGGGACTGGTATTACAAGTAGAAGATCTCAGCCAACATCCCCCATATTGGTGCCCAAGTTACACTCAATCAGCTACGTTGAGCAGGCTACGCCATTTGTCCTCCTACACCAGACTCCCTAAGTGGATGTTCTATTCTGAGCTCTGTCATGGAAGGAGATCACTAGGTGGACAAAAGAAAAGAATCAAGGATGTGCTCAATACCTCCTTGAAGAAATGCAACATCCCCACCAACTCCTGGGAACCTCTGGTGGAGAAGGAGCACGGGGAATGGCATTGAGAACATTGATACCATCATCAGAACCTCCTGGCGGCCCTGCATAAATGGCCAAAGGAGTAGACCACCTCACAAAATGCTTACCCACCCACCCTGTTAATCATCACCTGCCTCAGCTGTGGCCTCATTGGCCTCATCAGTCACATCAGAACCACAAAACCGAAGAGGGAGGAAGTCATTCTCAATCCAGAGGGACTGGCTGAGAAGAAGTAGAACATACCAGACCTCCAGCTGTGTCCAAGGCCCATGTTTGGATATGTTAAACAATATACTCTCCTTTCCCTAAGATACACCTGGAGAGGTTCTTCTAATATTTCAAGTGTGGGTGAACAGATTTTTTAAAAAGACACTTGAGAGAACACTCCCTCCCTCAGCTCCAGCCTCCAATTATACTTTCTTCTCACTTTCTATCTCAATGATGCTGCTGTGGCATATTCCTAAATATTCTACCCTTGTTTCTTCCAATCAACACATGATACGTGCTCCTCCTCAAGATAGATTCTTGATAAGAAGGGGGGTGAACGGCAGATGCAGTGCAAATGAGGTTAGAATCAGACCAACCATGGTCTTATTAAACGGAGGGGCAGGTTCCAGGTGTCAACTGGCCTACTGCTGCTCCTAATCTGTATCTTCATATGTTTGTGCATTCATACCATAATTGTGTTTGCGCACGTTTGGAGACTGAGCACCAATGAATCAGACCTAAGCTCTGCAGTCCTGCCACATCTAGTCGTGAATGGTGGTGGACAATTAAACAACTTACTGTAAGACGAGGCTCCACAAATATCCCCATTCTCAACAATGGGGGAGCCCAGCACATCAGTGCAGAAGAGAAGGCTGAAGCATTTACGGGAATCTGCAGCCAGAAGTGCCAGGCGGAAGATCCATCTTCGCCTCCTCCAGTGTCCCCAGCATGACAGATGCCAGTCTTCAGCTAATTCGATTCACTCCACACGATTGCTAAAGCCATTGGATACAGCAAAGGCTATGGGCCCTGATAACATTCTGGCAATAGTACTGAGAACTTGTCCTCCAGAACTTGCTGTGCCCTTGGCCAAGCTGTTCCAGTAAAGCCACAACACTGGTATCTACCCGATGTGTGGAAAGTTGCCCAGATTTTTCCTGTCCACAAGAAGCAGGACAGATCTAACCTGGTCATTTACTGCCCCATCAGTCTACTCTCGATCATCAGCAAAGTGGTGGAAGGGATAATCGACAGAGCTATCAAACAGCACTTGCTTAGCAACAACCTGCTCACAGAAGCTCAGTCTGGGTTCTGCCAAAGTCACTCAGCTCCTGACCTCATTACAGTCTTGGTCCAAACACAGACAAAAGAGCTGAACTCCAGAGGTGAAGTGAGAGTAACTGCCCTTGATATCCAGGCAGCATTTGATCAAGTCTGGCATCAAGGAGCCCTGGCTAAACTGGAGTCAATGGGAATCAGGGGAAAACCCTCTGCTGGTTGGAATCATACCTCGCACAAAGGAAGGTGGTTGTGGTCAATGATCTCAGCCACAGGACATCACTGCAGCTGTTCCTCAGGGCAGCATCCCAGGTCCATCCATTTTCAGCTATTTTACCAATGACCTTCCTTCAATCATAAGGTCAGAAGTGGGGATGTTCGCTGATGATTGCACAATGGTCAGCACCATTCACAACTCCTCAGCTAATGAGGCAGTCCACAACCAAATGCTGCAAGACCTGGACAGTGTCCAGGCCTGGGCTGATAAGTGGCAAGTAACATTCACACCACACAAGTGCCAGACAATGACGATATCCAACAAGAGAAAATCCAGCTATCGCCCCCTGACATCCAGTGAGTGAACACTGAGTCCCCCACTATCGATATCCTGGGGGTGACAATTGACCAGAAACTGCCAGAGCAGCCATATGCACAATGTGGCTGCAAGAGCAGGTCAGAGGCTAGGAATCCTGTGATGAGTAACTCACCTCCCAACTCCCCAAAGCCTGTCCACCATTTACAAGGCTCAGTCAGGAGTGTGATGGAATACTCTCCACTTGCCTGGATAAGTGCAGCTTCAACAACACTCAAGAAGCTTGACACCATACAGGATGTAGCAGCCCACTTGATAGGCACCCCATTCACAACTATTCACTCACTCCATCACAATGCTCAGTAGCAGCAGTTTGCATCATCTACAGGATGCATTGCACCAATTTACCAAGATTCCTTCGACAGCACCTTCCAAACCCACAACCTCTACCAGCTAGAAGGACAACAGCAGCAAAAGCATGGTAACACCACCACCTGACAGTCGCCTTCCAAGCCACACACCATCCTGACTTGAAAATACAGGCTGGAACTCTCTAGTCCAACACCCTGGGGACCTGACTTGTGCCAGACCACAGAAAATCTGGACCACCGAAATTGCCCCTGATCATCTTCCTCTGAGCAGGAGACCTGTTCTTTTTAAGTATAGACACTCCCTGGGTCATGTAAGGGTTCCAAGAACTGTCTGTCAGCTGAAATTTATCTAAGTCGGAAATTCAGTTGGCTGAGATTGCAAAGGTTGCACTGGTAGATATTACAGATCTCAGTTAAGTTTAGATCTTAGTTAGAGCTGAGTTAGAATTAGCTAATTTGTATACATCTGCACTGCAGATTGAAAATATGCCAGACCACCAGAGATGCTAGACCACAGAATGCCAGACTAGACAGCTTCAACTTATATATTGCCGTTCTTTCACCATCACTGAGGCAACATCCTGGATCTCCCTCCCTGACAGCATTGTGGGTAAACCCACACTTCAAGGACTGCAGCAGTTGAAGAAGGCAGCTCACCATCACCTTTGTATGGACAATTGAATGCTAGCTCAGCCTGAGAAGTCCACATCATTTGAATCAATAAAAATAAAGTCATCATTGACTCATTCCCCAAAATATATGCAAAGAAAAGGTTCTCTACCAACCTTTTGGTAGATGGAATAAATGGTTGTGTGGCTAAGTTTGCGGATGACACCAAGATAAGTGGAGGAGTAGGGAGCATAGAGGAAATAGAAAGAATGCAGAGGGACCTAGACAGTTTAGGAGAATGGGCAAGGAAATGGCAGATGAGATTCAATGTTGAGAAATGTGCAGTTGTACACTTTGGAAGTAGAAATAAGCGGGTAGATTATTATCTAGAAGGAGAGAAGATTGATAGTGCGGTAGTACAAAGGGACTTGGGGGTACTCATACAAGATACCTTAAAAGTTAACCACCAGGTTGGATCGGTGGTTAAGAAAGCGAATGCTATGTTGGCATTCATCTCGAGAGGTATAGTGTATAAAAGTAAGGAAGTGTTGATGAGGCTCTACGGGGCGCTAGTGAGGCCTCATTTGGAATACTGTGCGCAGTTTTGGGCCCCGCATCTTAGGAAGGATGTGCTGACGTTGGAGAGGGTTCAGAGGAGATTTACGAGAATGATTCCAGGAATGAAAGGGCTTAAGTATGATGAGCGTTTGTCGGCTCTTGGACTGTACTCGCTGGAGTACAGAAGGATGAGAGGGGACCTCGTAGCGACATTTAAAATGTTGACAGGTAAGGATAGAGTAGATGTGGCTAGGCTGTTTCCCTTGGTGGGCGTGTCCAGGACTAGAGGGCACAATCTTAGAATTAGAGGGTACAGTTTCAAGACAGAGATGAGGAGAAGTTTCTTTACCCAGAGGGTGGTGAAATTGTGGAACTCCTTGCCACGCACAGCAGTGGAGGCCAGATCAGTGGGGGTATTCAAGGAGGAGATAGACAGATATCTAAATAGTCAGGGTATCAAGGGATATGGGGATAAGGCTGGCAAATGGGATTAGAATAGTTTTTTTTTTCTTCTTTTTTTCCCACCCCATTTCTTTTTCCCTTTTCCTTGGAGCAGACTCGATGGGCCGAATGGCCTGCTTCTGCTCCCTTATCTTGTGATCTTGTGTGATCTTGTGAACCTATCCCTGCTTTCAACACTGTCCTCTAACGATAAAGGCTGATGATAACACTGGAAAATGTGGACCACTTCTCATATCTTAGGAGCTTCCCCTCTGCAAAGACAGCAGAAAGGGTTAAAGGATGTCCTTCAATCTTCTTTCAAAAAAGATTTGAAATAAGATTTGAGGACATCCTTCAACCCTTTCTGCTACCCCACCAACTCCTGGGAGTCCTGGCCAACTGCCACTCAAAGTTGAGTAGGAGCATTCATGATGGAACTGAGAACCTCAGGTCCATGGAACAGAGGGAAACCCAGCATAACTGGCAGAACAAGCACACCAGCTCAGAATCTACCCACCCATCTGCCTCATCAGGTATCTCCTGCCCCTCTGTGGGAGAGTCTGTGGTTCCCACGTTGATGTTGTCAATCACCTCAAAACCCACAGGATATCAAAAATAAGAGGGCATTCAGGCGGTTTTGGGGGGAGGAAGGAGCTTGAATGGGGATTTGAGGGGAAAGTTGCTCGCTGCTAGAGCAGGAGGTGCAATTGGATACAATCACTACATGTAAGAGATACTTAGACAGGCTCTTAAATGGGCAAGGCATGGAAGGATGTAGACCTAGTGTGGGCAAATGGGATTAGTGTAGATGGGCATAAAAGGTCAACATGAATGTGATGGGTCAAAGGGTCTGTTTCTGTGCTGAAAAACGCTATGACGCTATGATTCCATGACACAGAAACCTTTCTAAGGTAGGGACATGTTCGGCACAGCTTTGTGGGCCGAAGGGCCTGAATTGTGCTGTAGGTCTTCTATGTTTTCTACGTTTCTCTATGTAGAAACAAAGTGGAAACGAGCCATCCTTGATCTAAAGGCACCACCTAAAAAGATGTGCTTACTCATGTTTCACTTGTCCCTTTGATTTCACATGGTTTGGAGTCAATGTTATGGGCTCCCACAGCCTCTTCCTCTCAACTGTGTTCCCCTGTGCTGCAGCCAGTGTGGGCCTGCCCACCAGTGGGCCAGGTCTACCAAGCAATTATGATGAAAAAGTCTGGTATATGCGAATAAGATTTGATTCCATGAGCAGTACAACATCAACTAAGACAAATTACAGCATAGGGTATTATCTGTGTTTGTAAGATCACAGATATTATCTGTGTGCAAACTGGCTATCACTTTTGCCTCAATATGGCAACAATAACACTTGGTTATCATTCAAGAAGTTTTGGGGCATCCTAAGGTTATAAAAGTCACAACAGAAATACAAGCCCTTCTTTTTTATACAGAGAGTCTGGAATGTCTGGCCCAGTAGTGTGGCCAGCATTTATCCCTCAATCACCATTGTGAGTACAGATTAGTGTACAGGTGCATCTGGTTACCTAACTGATTGCTGTTTTATTGCCTTACAGTTTTCCTACATAGCAATGCAGCTCCAAAATAGTGTGTGTTAAGAAAAACTTTAGACATCCCTGGCACAGAACAGGTGCTTTGTAAATGCAGTTATTTCACGTTCCTCTGGCTTTATGGTGGCCTATCCAATGGGTTAACCTGCTTTATTAATAAACCTTCACATTATCAAATGTTTACTCTTTAAAGGAGGTTAAAAGTTTCAATAGTTTATTATTAAATGCCAGTTCTCACTTGCCTCTTCATCCATTAAAACTGAAATGTTAGATCATGCAAGCAAACTTGACTCTGAAAGTACTTCTGACAAAATGTTAAAGACCACTGCACTGGTCATTCCTGTCAATGAGAAAGTATGTTTCCCTACTATAAAGGAAGTGTGATGCTTTGATATAGAAAAATGTGTCTGTTATTAAATATGTACATCATCTCCAGATGAAAGCACATTTGGAAACAATCAAGTGTAAAGGAGTGTTTAAGAAATCCAAGTACAATATGGAGCTATGGTCATGTGCTTTCAGTAGCATGAGCACTGTGTGAGGTGGAATACAGACCATCACATTGGAACTGCCTGCTGAAACAGAATGTGTCACTCCACCTCACCCATTACACTAGCAAGTATTGCACACAGACCTGAATCCAAATGGTTTCAGAAGAGACACATCTTAACTCAGACCCGACAGCATAGTTTACAGTCAAAATTCTACAAAGTCAATGTAATCACATCTGAGTAACATACAGATGAAGACTGTGATGGACCTGTGCAACAGCCCAGATGGAACTACTAAAATACAAAAGAAGGGAAAGATCTCATATTCTACTAATAATACATGTTTGGTCTTGAGTGATTTCACAGTACTGAACAAAAAGAAAATCACAGGTCTAGAAAAAAAACTGACTTGTAATCATTATGGGTTTAATATCCCTTTTCAACCTCAAGTGATGGAAGATTGGAACCTTCTTTCGTTTACTTAGTGTTTTCCTATTCATCTCACTATTACTATATTTTCTCTCCCTTTATGTTCCTCACACTCTATCATTCACTCTCTATTAGTCTTTCTATACCCCTGTGTCTCTCATTTCCTATTCCCTTTCTCTCCCATGTGCTGTCTCTGCAAACAGGAATTTCAAATGCAACATATTTCAAATGCAAAGCTTTGACGGAAATATAATTGCAAGGAAGAAAAAAGCTTACCTGAAAGATCAAGTTGCTTGTCCTAATAGACCACGATTGTTGAATGTTGTCAGGAAGAACATGTGGTATTTATTCAACGGGCCATTAAAATGCACCACAGGAAATCAGCATCACTCAAATGTGATGTAAAGTCAGCGTTATTTTATTCCACTTGAGAGAACAAGTAGAGAATATTACAAAGAGACCATAATTATTTCTTGTTCTTTTCAAATCCAGAACCAAACTTCCATTTCTTGATTCTTAAGTAGCGTCTCTACACGTGGACATAAATTTACCTTGTTTGTTTTAACTGAAGTAAAGCTATTCAATGTCAAAAAAGTTGCAATGAGCTGGAAATATAGGTTATTGGTTATCATTTAGTTCAGAAATTACTCAATGTGTGTTTTGTTTCATCTTGCTGCAAAGACAATTATTTTGATACATGGGAGATGACATAAAGCTAGTTGTGACTCAGATTTTGAAGAATAGCCAGGTATCTTGAAGAATTTGAAGTCTGGAAATTTTAGGAGACTTCAAAATAAACAGGACTTGTTGGAAGAGGCGATATCCTGGAGTGAAGGAGGCCAAGCAGCAGCAGAGGAAGTCTAATGGCAATTAGGTTTTTAATGACAATCAATTATGTCCTGCACAAAATACTGTGAATACAACAGAATCTTGATATTTGTTTTGCACATGTCATGGCTTCAAGATGTCCCAAAGGATGCTCCAGTATTAGAATATTTCTGAAATATAATCACTATTTGTACTGTATGTATTGAGATGCAATTAGTGCTCAGTGAGATCCCACAAACAGCAATGGGATTAATGATAAATTATCATCTGTTTCAAAGATGATGGCTGAAGGAGGAATATTGGCTAGGACACCAGGAGAACTCCCTTGAGCTTTTTCATATCCATTGGAAGGGGAAGATAGGAACATGGTTTAAAATCGCATTCCAAAGATGCCACCTCCCTCAATACAGCACACCCTCAGCTCCACACTGGTGTTAACGGCATCTTATGCCCTCTAAGTCACTACCTCAGTATAGTAACACTATTGCCACTTTGACCACTTTGCACTACAATGAACTTTGTTTATTTTTTGGTTCTAATTGTGTTCTTTCTTGTATAATTCTTGTATAATTTATGTGTAATTTATGTTTTTCTTCAAGAATGTTGTGCCTTTTATGCTATGTGCCTGTAATGCTGCTGTAAGTAAGTTCTTCATTGCACCTGTGCATACATGTACTTATACATATGACAATAAACTAGACTTGATTTGAAATGTGGATTGGGACTTCAGTCCTGAACCTTCTGGTCAGCTTGCATCCTCAACATGAAGGCATGCCAGGAACTTGGCATTAATTGCAATTAATTCCAAAGACTTCAATTTAAGACAATTGTTTTTTTCTAATTTCAAAGCTTATTTGCAACCTAAGGAAGCTTAACTGCAAAACACTCCTCACAGAATCAGAATCAGGTTTATTATCACTGACATATGTCATGAAATTTGTTGTTTTGTGGCAGCAGTACAGTGCAAGACATAAAATTACTATAAGTTACCAGTAAATAAATAAATAAATAAATAGCTAGATGAATGGATAGTGCGAAAGAGAAATAACAAGGTAGTGTTCATGGACCATTCAGAAATCTGATGGCGGAGGGGAAGAAGCTGCTCCTAAAACATTGAGTGTGGGTCTTCAAGCTCCTGTACCTCCTCCCTGATGGTAGTAATGATAAGATGGCAAGTCCCAGATGGTGACTCTACTTCATTAGGTGTTTGAGGAGACCAAAGACTGTCACAAATTTCTATAGATTTACAGTGGAGAGCATTCTGACTGGTTCCATCAAAGCCTGGTATGGAGGCTCCAATGCACAGGATCGCAAGAAGCTGCAGAGGAGTGAAGACTCAGCCAGCTTCATCACGGGCACAACCCTCCCCAACATCGAGGACATCTTCAAAAGACGGTCCCTCAAGAAGGCGGCATCCATCACCAAGGACCCTCACCATCCAGGACATGTCCCCTTCTCATTACTACCATCAGGAGGGAGGTACAGGAGCCTGAAGACCCATACTCAACAATTCATGAACAGCTTCTTCCCCTCCGCCATCAAATTTTTGAACGGTCCGTGAACCCATGAAAACTACCTCGTTATTCCTTTTTGTGTGCACTATTTATTTATTTTTGTAATTTATAGTAATTTTTAAGTCTTTGCACTGTACTGCTGCTGCAAAATAAGAAATGTCATGTCGTATATGTAAGTGATCATAAATCTGATTCTGATCTGAGATTCCATGGTCAATTTGGGCTCAATAAATCAGACTATTTTATTCTAAGAAACATCAATATAAAACTATAAGACCATAAGATAAAGGAGCAGACTTAGGCCATTCAGCCCATCAAGTCTGCTACATCATTCAATCATGGCTGATACTTTTCCTCCTCAACCCATTCTCCCACCTTCTCCCCATAACCCTTAACCCCTTACTAATCAAGAACCTGTCAATCTCTGCCTTAAATACACCCAGTGACTTGGCCTCCACGGCCCTCCATGGCAACAGATTCCACAGATTCACCACCCTCTGGCTGAGGAAATTCCTCATCATCTCATTTCTAAAGGGACATCTGTTTATTCTGAGGCTGTGTCCTCGGATCCTAAGCTCTCTAATATTTTCTCCTATAAAGAGAGAATGACCACTTCCTTCATCCCAATTCAGCGAAAAAAAAGGGAAAACAACACCTGTTGAACTTGGCATACTATTGACAACATGGTCGGGGTAAAAGTTTCCACTGAGGAATTCACAGCCTTCCCTATCCTGCAGTCTTAATAGAAGAGTTTGCACTTATGTTGAGCCAATGAATTACTCTCAAAGTGTTTCCACTCTTGCGGTGTATGGAAACATGAAGTTACAATGCAAAACAAAATTGAGAACCAGACATGGCATTAACAAATTAGATGGGTGAATAATAGAGACTGATGGATTCAAGCATTAGTTCAGTGACTATCCCTTCAGCTACAAGTGGTCATTCTATAAATGCTAATTTTTGAATATCTAAAAGTCTGCCCATGGTAAGGGTGGCTCCCATAAAATACAATTCATTCTCAAAATATTTCCATGTTGATACATCCTATGGTTGTAACATTTTATTATAGCAAAAGTAGTACAGATATTCAGAAACAATAAATGATTTTTAAAAGTCCTCTGCTATAGTATGTTTAAACTGCAATGTCTATATAATAAATAGGACCAACAGGTTATACTAGTGATTTAGTAATAGCAGTGGTGCTAAGTTAGTTAATAAAAATAAAAACAAAAGAGTTGTCAAACATCCACTGTACATTTTTGGCATAGAATTTGAAATAAAGCATGCATATGATTCTTATTGGTTTTACTAGAAAACATAAATGCAGTAAGTGTAGTTGTAATTGAAACAGAGACATACTTAACTTGTTTAGAGTCTGGACTCAATAGCAAACAAAACTACTTTTGTTTAAAAGAACTTCATATACCACATTATTAGCTGTCTTTTCAGGATCTTTTCCCCGCTAATTTTCTGTCACAACTGTTTTATCATCTCTATAAATTCCTGTGGGACCAACATATTGAAATTACACCATGCGAATATCAGTAGGGTAAAACTCCAAAAATTAGGAATCCTCAGAACTTTGGTCGTCTGGACTGGTGACAGTTGAGTTTCAAGGGAGTGTGGGAAACAGAGCCCCAGTGAGTATAAAAGGAGCACGAGAACGGGTCCCCAGTGTGCTTAAATGCAGCATGAGTAACAAAACCAGGTGAGATAGGTCCCAAACCCTCAGGATTTTTGAAAAACCTGAGAGCAGATTATCAGAGTTTTAATAGGCATGTTCTTGTTTACTTCTGTTCCTGATCACTGAATGACTTAAAATAATTATTCATGTTATTCAACTTTATTCAAGAAATGGCAAATGGGCTCAATAAATTTCATACACTAATATTTATATAGCAAATTTCAAACCCATTAGTCTTAGAAATATTTAGAAAGATATTTTTTCCTTTGTTCATCCTGAATAAAATATAGTGAAAACATGATAATAATCAAGTTTGCTTCCGAAACTAATAGTCTACTGGGAAGCATGTGTGGTTTTACTGGGCAAAGAATCATTCTGCTTACCATGCACAATAGTAAATATGTTCACAAAATCACAGATTTCCACTCCTGCTGTACATAGCCACCAGAACATATTTTCACCACCATATTGGGAACATTTGGCAAGATCAAATAAATTTAGTTTTCGCATTTAACAGCTGGTGCAGTGCCAAGGATCAAATAAAAGGCAATATGCATTACTGCACAGGAAGCAAAATAAAACTCTCCATGCAAGAATTCTTGTTAGGTATTCAACAGAACTCAAGGCAGAGAATGACGCTTGATTTGTATTATTCTAAACTGTGTCTAATCTTGTGGTCAACAACTGCTCCTATTAGCTGCACTTGAAGAGATAGAGACAATAAATATTTCCCAGCAGCAGATCGGCACAATTCACACCCAGAGAATGCCTCCCACTATACAGACTGAAAAAAGATCATGGTTCAGATCCCATCTAAAAATTGATATTCATTTGTGAAAACATACATTTCAAAGTTGAAAGCAAGAGGTCTCCCATTTACTACTGGCAGAAGGTGATGTGCTAACTCATTAGTGTGCGCTCGAGTTAAATGTACTGAACACAAGCAGTGCTTCTACCCAATGCCACTACTCACACTGGGGTTTATCTGTCTTTCTTAACAGAAGTCCTGAAGTCCGGTGCTCGAGGGAAGTAAAGCCACGGGCAGCATCTTCTGCCTTGCCACCTGCCCCTACACTGAACCAGTGGACTCCTTGTGGATGGTGCCAAGTAGCGACATAAGTCTAGTGGATAGATATAGAATTGGTTTGGTTGGAAATAATGAATAGCAGGGGAAAGAAGACTTGTTGTGAGCAGTCTGTAGCCCAGCAAGGTATTTACTTCTTGATAGGACAAAGCATAAACAGGTAAATATCAAAGGCATCTAAGGAGGGAACTGCAGTTATCACTTGTGATTTTCTACATATTGACTGGACTAATCAAAATGACAAGAGTACCATGGAGGTAGAACTTGTGGAGTATTTGGAAGATTGTTTCTTGGAGCAGTATGTTACAGAACCTACCTGGGAACAAAGTAGTTTAGATTTGGTCATGAGTAATAAGGTAGGATTAATAAAAAGTGCTGTGGTTAAGAATCCCCTTTGGGGAGTAGTGATCACAACGTAATGGAATTCAGTATACAGTTTGAGGGCAGAAACTCAGGGTCCATAACCAACATTGTCAACTTAAATAAGGGCAATTACAATGGTATGAAGGTAGAGTTGTCTGGACTGGATTGGGCAAATAGGCTAAGGGAGAGCTCAGTGGATGAGCAATGGCAGATATCTGAACAGCCAGTTCATTACCTAAACTTTTCTCAATTAGAAAGAGGGATTCCAGGAGAAACATGAAATATCAACGGTTAACAAATGAGGTAATGAAAATATTAAATCAAAGAACATGAAGTAGCAAGGACTGGTGGCAGACCAGAGGACTGGGAATATTATAAGAACCAGCAGCAAGAGACTAGAAGGTTAATCAGAAGGGAGAAAATTGATCATGAAAGAAATCTGGCAAGTAATATCAAAACACACTGCATGGATTATTATGGATATACAAGAAGGAAGAGGGTAGCGAATGGTAAGTGTGGGAATGCTAGAGAGCGAGACTGAGGAAATAATGACAGGAAACAAGGAAATGGCAGGTAAGTTAAATCAATACTTCTCTACACCCTTCACAGTGGAGCACACTGCAAACATCCCGATGATTTCAGATGGCCTCATTTCAAATACTATGGAAGAACTTGCAACAATCACCATCATGAGAAACAAGGTATTAGGAAAAACTAATGGGACTAAAGGCAGAAAAGTCACCAGGTCCCAATGGCCCATAAGGGTTTTAAAGGAAGCAGCTGCAGAGATATTGGAGCCATTGGTTGGGGTTTTTCAAAATTCACTGAGTTCCGAGAAGATACCAGTAGATTGAAAAACTGAAAATGAGACTACATTGTTCAAAGAGGGAGGAAGACAAAAGGTGGGTTACTATAGGCCTGTTAGTTTAATGTTGCTGGCAAGATGCTGGAGTCCATAGTCAAGGAAGAACTAGCCAGTCATTTAGAGAAGCTCAAGGCAATCAAACCAAGTCAATGTGGTTTTATGAAGGGTAAAAATCCTGTTTGACAAATTTGCTGGAGTTCTTTGAGGATGTAACAAATAGCATAGAGTATCTGGATTTTCGGAAGGCATTTGACGAGATGCCACATAACAGGCTAGTGTACAAGGTAAAAGCACATGGTGTTGGGATAAGTGTGCTAGCATGGATTGAAGATTATCGCATGGATTACAGGGTTAAAATAAATGGGACTTTTTCAGGCTGGAAGGATGTAATCAGTGAAGTGCCCCAAGGATCAGTTCTTGGCCCTCAATGATTTCTGATTTATATTCTGGATTTATATCTGAGGGGGCAGAGTGTAAAATATCTAAGTTTACCAATGATGTAAAAATAGGTGGGAAGGGATGTAACAATGAGGATATTAAAACCCTACAGTCAGATATAGATGCGTTGATTGAATGGGCGAAAGCTTGGAGTTTAATGCAAAGAGTGTGAGGTCATGCACCTCGGTAAAAGCAATCTAAAGGCAGGCTCTTTTCTAAATGGAGAAAGATTGCAGATCAGTGATCTTCAGAGGGATCTAAGTGTTCTTGTACATGAATGTTAGAAGGCAGGTGCTGAAAATATTTAGGAAGGCAAATGGGTTATTGGCTTTTATTGCAGGTGGGGTGAAGTTTAAAAATAGGGTGGCATTGTTCTAGTTATATTGGTCCCCGCATTTATAAAAGGATATAATGGCATTGGAGGCAGTCCAAAATAGATTTACCAGGCTAAATCCTGGGATGACTATTATGAGCAGCTAAAGAAATTAGATCTATATTCTTTGGTGCTTAGAAGAAACATTCAAGATCCTTATAGGGCATGATAGGGTAGATGGAGATGTTTCCATGAGTGGGAGCACCTCGAATGAAGGGACATAGTTACAAGATTAGAGAATGGTCATTTAAAACTGGGATGTGCAGGAACTTCTCACGAGGGTGGCAAGTCTCCAGAACTCTCTAACCTGGAGGGTTGTGGAAGCTAGATTATTGAGGGTATTTAGAGAGGAAGCACCTGAATTTTTGAAAGATCAAGAAATTGAGGGCTATGGGAAACTGGCACAGAGAAGTAGGTGTGTCCTGGGCCGGATTAGCCATGATCATATTGAATGGCAGGGAGCTTTTAGAGGCCAAGTGGCCTACTCCTTCTCCTGTTTTCTGAAACTCTTAAGGAACAACATGCAGGTAGTATTCTCGGGGCAGCAGAAGTTCTGTGTTAATTTTCAATTACCCTTGATAAGGTTAGAGTTTGTGATCAGCACTGACAGCAATTTCATTAGAGCTGTAGGTCTGAGAGGAGCTGGAAATTAACAGACAGACGGTTATTTTGCAGAAGTCTGTTCTTATTATATAGCAACAGCACAGCTACCATATAATATAGCTTTGTGGAGATTGCATATTCTCCAAGTGACCAAGTGGGCTTCCTCCAGGTATTCCAGTTTTCTCCGTCATCCCAAAGATGTGCAGGTTGGTAGGTTAATTGGCCAAACTAAATTTCCCTAGTGTGTAGGTGAGTGGTAGAATCTGAGTGGGTGTTGATGAAAATGTGGGGAGAATAAAATGGGATTAATATAAATGGGTGCTTGATAGTTGGTGCAAACTCATAGGCCAAATGACCCATTTCTGTGCTTCATTATTCTAGTTATGTTATAACAATTTTATTATTGCCTTCACACAAGTTCACTTATCATAAAAAGTGAGACCGGCACCATAGAATTTGTCTGCTGGATCACCATGCAGGATCTTTGTAACTGCTGTCTTACTGAACATTGTATCACTGTACATTGTTGGTTTGTTTTCTCCTTTGGCATCGCTTTTCCTTTTTACACTGTTAGCTTAGAGGTGGGGTGCAACCTTCAACCTTGCATTCAATTTTTATTCTTGCTCCTTCCACATATCACAGGAAATTCAAAACCATCATCAGTTGTAGCTGGAGCCCATTATCTGAAACCAGTCCAAAAGTGAGACTTCATTAGATTAATTCTCCTTCCTGTTACCGCTGAAGGCACTTTTCCCAATCAGCAGAATGATTCAGGATGAAACCCATAGAATTGAGAGGTTGGTCCCATATCTGTGTGCAATCTGATTAATCCGCCCTCGAACACAGTCCAGGGAGATGCCTGCCATTGTGCCATTCTGGACAATAAATGAAGCACGCAGGCTGACGCTTGTCCACTGACTACCTAAAGGCATCTGACCTCCAATCTGGTGTGCAACAACAGATGGCTGGCTGCGATCGCTCTGCAGCTGGTTCAGGGACACTTTGACGATATCGCACGAATGAATCAGCTTGATGTTGAACACAAGGCTGGCCACCCCACCGTCGCAGAACAGAATATGCTTGTGCGCAAACTGCCCCGATGTCACCAGCACAATCTGCCTCTGCTTGGATGGGGGCAAAACCTCCTGGAAGCTGAGAAACTTATTCCTCACAGCCCCCATTGGTAACGCGGACCCCGACACCACAAGCATAAGGGCCGAGGATATTGCTGACGGAATCCAAACGAGGCTGAAAACGCTGATCCCAGATGTGTCTCCAAAGTAACGCACACTGCACTGCGCAGGAGTGTGGATCTGAAAACTGATTGTGTCCCCGGCATTGACCACAGCAGCTCCAGAGGCAGATATCGAGGTGTCCCGATAATTGACGCCAGATTTATAAACCTGTGTCAACTCTTCAGCGGTCCCATTCCTGTTAATGTAGGAGAGCAACGTGAAGCCTTCATGAATGCATGTGTGGCCCATGGCATAGAGTGCCTGGTGATACACAAACTTCACCACCCCTTCCTCTGTGAATCTCACAGCCCTGCCATCATGGAACAAGGTGACCATGTAGGGGTCGGAGATGGAAATGACCTTGAAGACTGGCCGATAGTTGGTCTGGTAGTGGACTGAGCTTGCCATGTGCGCGCTCATGGCCACTGCACCTGTGTCGTGGGACAGCCAGAAGAAGCTGAATGGGTTGTGGAGGGGGTAGAAGTGGAAGTCGTTGCTCTGGTTGCAGAACTGATTGGGGCTTGTCACGAGGAGGTGGACCGTGTGACCAGGCTCGACCTCAGCCGCACCACTCACACTGGCACTCTGGTAGTACTTTCCTTCAGGCTGCTCGATGCGGACACCACTAAGCACACGACCTTCCTCCTCCCCCTCCTCCTCACCCCCCTCCTCCTCCACATTCAGCCTCAATGACAACTGGAGGAAATTCCTGCAGTTGTGCCTAATAGCGAAGATGTAATCGGCCCAGATCAGCCCATGCTGCCTGAAAACCAGCCTGCCATCTTCATTGTCCACCAGGTTAGACTGGGGGTTCCCCTTTAAGGCCAGGTTCAAGCCCAGGTGAACAGGAGTCTGTCCGAGCTTTAGCGATAGGACTTCCGTGTTCGTCGACCACGATTCCGAGAGACTGCTTTCAGCTGACTGGGTGCAAATGGTGTCACTGTGCTGGGAGCAGTGGTGGAGCACTGTGCCTTCACCACACAGCGAACAGGCCTGACATTCCTGCATCTCTTTGTTGAAGAAGTAGCCGCGCCCACAAAGCCCCAAAGCAACATCACTTTCAGCGAAGCCCAGGCATCGGAATCCACCTGTTAGGAGAGCAGGACAGAAAGGAATGGACTGAGTGCTCTGTGGTCAGACCTGGCCAACCTCATTTTACCATCGACCAACATTATAGAAAGCCTACCTGGAGTGTTAAGGCACTTTAATCGATCACCACAAAGATCCATCGACTCTATGCACTCATCTTTATCCTGGATTTAAGAAAAAAGATAAAAAAGCCACCGTGACTGAAAGTCATTCAATAAGTATGACCTTATTACTGCTCCAAAATCCCAACACAAACTCATGCTAATGCTGAATGTCTGCAAAAGTATCAGTCTCCAGTTACACTCAGCTCCACATATACACAGGAACTGAATGCGCGAGAGGTGGACATCACCAGCAGCAAACACATACGCATACTTTTAGCCCCAATGATCAGATGATCCCACATGATTCTCGAATTTATGGAGATGAGACAGGAAGTGACCTGCAGTGGTGTTATCCTACATTATTTAAGTAAACACTCAGATGTAAAAAAACCAAAGCTGGTGCCCACACATTAGGTGATTGCACACACTGCTTCTGCAGACTTAATACAATTAGTGCTGGGCAAAATGTGACAAAGGGAATCTGTTCTCTTAGGCACTCAAGGATAACCTTGATTCATTTATAAATTTGTTCCCAGTCAATAGCCCCAAGTAATAGAACAACCCTCTATACCCCAATTCTGAAATTCAGTTCGTGACTTCAAAGAGACTGAATTTCAGAGATAAAATACAAGGCACTGCTAGTACTTTCTAGTCTGATTAATGCAACCTGCACGGGATGTACTTCTGGGAAACAGGATCACATAGACATACTGCACAGAAAGAGGTCATGACCTATTATACCAAAGGAAGATTCCAATAGTCTCAGCCCTCTTTTCTTTTCCCAATTCCCTTTCGTCCAATTCCATTTTGGAAACTGCTACTGGATCTACTTCCGCCAAACTTTCAGGCAGTGAACTGTAGGCAGCAACAACTCTCCCAAGAATTTTCCTTTCGATTCTTTAGCAAGTTACCATAAATCAGTGTCTTCAGGTAACTGGCCTTATCACTGGAAACTATTTCTACTTACTTACTCTATGGAAGTCCTCCATAATATGAACACATCATTTTTTCCCCTTAACCTACTCTGCGTGAATAAAAGCAGCCAAGACAGCAGAAGTTTGTTAGCATGGCAAATCATCTGCAACACCCAAACAATTTTCCACATGCAAGATGAGGGAGTTGAGAAAGGCTGCAAAGTGAGATGATCCTACACTTTTCCATGCTGATTATCTCTGTAGTCACAACAGTTGCAGATAATTTTGCATGAACAACCTCTCACATACTGCTGCCCCATCCAAAGCAGGCAGGGAGCCTTACAGCACAGCACAAATTCAGAATGCTACTTATAGGTAAAACTGTAGACACAAAAATTCAAAGAACTAAATGTTTCTATCACTGCCTAGCTGTACAGTACATGCTAATTCAATCCTAAAGGACTTAAACAGTGGGAGCTACAGAATGGGATGCAGGAGGGAGGGTGTGAAGATGAAATACTTGCACTGCACACCCACTCCCACTAATTAGACTTTCCCAAAATTCAGACACAGAAGTGGTTTCATTGGCAAACACATGTTCATGTGATATCACCAAGGTTATTCTAACCACGCATGTCTAGGCTCCAATGTGCTGATGAAAGCTAGCGAGGATCCAGGAGGTAAGTGAATCTGTTTTAAATTGTTGAATGATCCTCAAGGGTCACCTGCCTTCTCCATATGAATACACTAGGCCTCTCCTGCCTCAGGCTTCTCATCCTCCCGAGCATTGAACAAAAGCAGAACAATGCACAAACTCAATGATCAAGAAGCATCTGTGGAGGCACAGTTTTGAGTCAAGACCATACATTGTTTTTGTTCTAGATTCCAGTGTCTGCAGTCCCTTTTGTCTCCCCTAAGCATTCCTCCCTTCACTACTTATGCTGCATGGAAGCTTTTATGCAGGGTCCCAGGAATCACAGCCAGCTCTCCCACCCCAACCATCAACACTGACTGACAGCTTGTACTTGTGCAGATGTTGTTCACAAGGAACTGAATGGAGATCCGGGTGGAAGTCCTGTTGAAGGGTCTCGACCGGAAACGTCGACAGTCCATTTCCCTCATAGATGCTGCCTGACCTGCTGAGTTCCTCCAGCTCCTTTGTGTATTGCACTGGGTGGAAATAAACTGCTGGGCATGCAATAGAGGTCAGGAGTTAAAATCCAGGCACAGAGCTCAAAGGTGGGTGATTGGATCACAACCTGCTGCAGGCACTGCACCCCAATTCCAGTGCCCAAGGTTAAAGTCAGTCTTTATAATGAGCATTAAATCTTTGTACAAACACTTTGCAGTTGTTATTTCTCAGAATGACTTCTCTACAGTCTCAAAACAACTCCACATGTGGGAAGTCAGACCATAAGAATAAGAGAGGAGACAAACTTGAGGAAAAACTGCAAACCCTTTAATACTTCTGAAGTGGTATTGTCAGGCTTTACTGATTACAGGACAAGAAATGGGGGACTGATGTGATCCCAGGTTTAAGAACATCCTCAGCAGGTTGGGCAGCATCTTTTATTAACCTGAAACATGAAATACAATGCTACCTGACTTGGTAAGTGTTTCCAACATTTAAAAATCAAAGTCAAATTTATTGTCATGTGCACAAGAACATGTACGCACAGGTGCAATGAAAAAATTACTTGCAGCAGCATCACAAGCACATAGCATTAGAGACACAACATTCACAAGAGAAACTTAATTAAAATAAAATAATTTTTTATGAAATTAAAATTTAAAAAAATTAAACAAAATTATACAAGAAAACACAATTAGAACAATAAAAAACAAAGTCTATAGTAGTGCAAGGTCGTCATAGTGCTGTTATACTGAGGTAGTGATTAGGGTTGTGCAGGTTGGTTCAAGAACAGAATAGTTGAAGGGAAGTAGCTGTTCTTGAACCTGGTGGTGTGGGACTTCAGGCTTCTGTACATCCTGCCTAATGGTAGCTGTGAGAAGATGGCATGGCCCGGATGGTGGGGATCTTTCATGATAGATACTTTCATGTACTCATGTAGATACTTTCAATGGTAGGGAGCAATGTACCCGTGATATATTGGACCAAGTCCATTACTCTCTGCAGCTTCTTATGTTCTTATGCTGGAAAGCTCAGATATTTGAATTATATCTGAGCTTTCCAGCATCCTTAATTTTTTTTAGTTTGTTAATTAATAACATGCTCCTCTTGTTATATTCTATGGCTTCTTGCCACAACACACTCCGACAAAGGCATGGACACTAACAAAAACCAGCAAGCACGTTTGTTACAAAGCAAACACTATCCGAAGGCATCTCTTGCAGTGAGCATTCACAACATCTGTCCCTCTTTGTTGCAGCCTCTGTAATTTGGGCTATTTCCCAATGCTCTATTCACACTTCAATTCAAAATTATTCTTGACTTTCCATACTACACATTGGGCAGCATCAAGAGAATATCCTTTTACCTTTGAGTTGCATGTCAGTAGAGGCTCCAGATACCAGATGTGGACTGACTTCCATAAGCAGAAAAATATACCCCAAGTGACATTCTATAGCTTAAGTTAAAACTTAGTAAAAATGTAAACAGAGAAAATGTTCCTTCCAATATTTCCAAACTGTTTTTTGAGCCAAAGTACAGGGTATCAAGTTTCCTAGTGTCTTTACCAAATTTACATGAATGTTGTCATCTTAGAACGGCAACTTAGATATGGACTGTAACAGAGCTAAATAAAGCAACAGCCAGCAGCTGACTTATTTTGTTATTAGGCAAGAAAGCCTTTTGAGTGTGGAGCTGTCAATCAACTCAAATCTCAAAGACACAAAGGCCATCTTTCAAAAATCATAACTTGTAGCTCAGAGGTTTTCAACCTGTGGTCTGTGGACCCCTGGGGGTTCGCAAGCAAGCCAAGAAAAAAATGGAAAAGCGACCTGTTACAAAGACGTAGCTTACTTGCTTGCTCCAGTTTTCCACTATTCAGAAAATTGGCCATATCTGTTCTATCTGTTATAGGCGACAATCTTAGAGACTTAGACAGTGTTCCCTTCTAGTAAGCTGCCGCTTAATATTCGATTTGTGTAGTCAGAGTAGTCAGTAGTATTCACTACTCACTACTATTCTGTTGTGCACTGTAGTGTTAGCGAGACTGAGTGACGTTATTGGTGTGCCTTAATAATATTGCTTACTTACCGTGCATCTATGCCACAGTGACGTCACTGTTAAACGAAAAGTGCACAAGCGTGTAAATTTTAGATTAGTTTTGATAATTTTGTTTATCAGTAATAGTAATTAAACTGTCCAGCATGTATTGCTGAGTATGGAGAAACTTCTGAAGAAAAATTTCATGAAGTTTGTGAAGAGTTCTGTTATGCTCATTTTTCTAAATGAGCATAATGGATCATTGGCACAGTTCTTGACAGATGAGATGTGGGTTGCCAGATTAGCTTATCTTGCAGATATTTTCAACATTTTGAACAGCTTAAATCTATCATTGTAAGGACCTGGCTCAAATGTTCTGAAAACGCATGACAAAAATCAATGTCTTCCAGGAAAAACTCTGTATCTGGAAGGGAAGATGTGAGCAAGGCATCTATGATATGTTTCCGTTGCTGGCTGACTTTCTGACAGTGAACGAGACTAAGACAGAGGCCATTGTGAGCACCGTTTTGAACTATATTCAACAGCTGTCACATTATTTCCATGAGTATTTTGGCGATGATGACACAAGCATGTTTGATTGGATTCGAAATCCGTTTGAATGCATGCTTGCTGATTTAACTGGACGTGAACAAGAAGAATTGGCTGAACTGTCATCTGACAGGACTTTGCGCTTGCAGTTCAATCGAATGTCACTGTTGTCGTTCTGGATAGCATGTTCCCAGGAGTATCCACTGCTGTCCAGCAAAGCCGTCAATGTTCTGTTACCATTTGCAACCACTTATTTGTGTGAAATAGCATTTTCTGCAGTCACTGCCATGAAAACCAAATACTGAATATTGAGGATGACATACGCGTATGTTTGTCGCACATACCACCACGTTTGGACAAACTCTGCAGTGCAAATCAGGCACAACCTTCACATTGAACTGAACACTGAAAGACAACGCTGGTAATTATCGGCAATTGAAATAGTCACTATTTAAATAGGGCCTATGTGCAGTAATTTAAGTGTTGTATGCATGAATTATCGATTGTTTGATTTTTTGGGCTTTGGGGGTCCGCCATCTAACAAGGACATGTTCTGGGGGTCCGCAGCATGAAAAAGGTTGAAAACCACTGTTGTAGCTGATTCTCCCATCTCTGGCTGAAAGTAAATCTGTAAGGGAAAGCAAGCAGCCTGCTAGCAGACACCATTTATTAAAATGACCATCCCTTTCTTTCAAAGAACAATGATAACATTGTCTAAGGAACTATTCAAATCAACTTTAATCTGTTGAGGGAGATTATACCAATAATGGCAAACAAAAGTGGCACTCAGTTTGAAAACTAAAGGCCGTTCTGGAAAGGCTGGTGTGGAGTATCTCACACTTCAAGGCAAAAGAATTACATGGCATGCAAAATTTAAGACATTCTCAACAGTACAATGGTGGAAGGACTCATCCTTTTACTACGTACAGAGTCTTTGGCTAGATGCAAATTCAGATAAAAAGAGAGAAATAAAAGGAATAGAGAGAGGTGAAACCTGATGCCACTCACTCCTTCACAGGTAGTCCCTCAGCATTGAGACTAACTTGCTTCCACTTCAATTTCGTGGGATATGAATGATGAGGCCACTGGGGGAACTGCAGAAACCTAGACTTTCACAGAGCAGGCAGGTGGTGGCTGACAGGACAGGAGGGTGGATAGCTTGTGTGGTGGTGGACGCTTTCCTTCACTTATGCATGACCTTGAGGTTCTCAATGGCAATCTGAATGCTCCTTCTCCACTTTAGCAGACATGGGTCAGAGATTCCCAGCTGTCAGTGGAGATACTGCAATTCTCCAAGAAAGCTTTGAGCACATCCTTGAATCTTTTTCATTGTGCACCTGGTAATCTCTAAACATGACAGAGCTCAGGATAATGCATCTGATTCAGGCATCTGTTATTAGGCAGGCAAATAATGTGACATGCCCAATGTGGTTGACTGAGTGTAACTAGAGCCTCAGCACTAGGGATGTTGGCCTGGGTTAATATAATGATGTTAGTTCACTTGCACCTCCAACAACCTCCTGCAAAAGTGGAGATAATCTGCAGAAGTAATGGGAAGCTGTCAACCTACGGTGGCTACACTCAGGAACCAGGGTTACTGGGTTACCAGGCTAGGCAGCAATACCTCCAGCACGAATATTCTCAACACTGGTGCCCCACAAGGCTGCTTCCTCAGCCCACTACTCTACCCCCTATACACTCATGACTGTGTGACCAGATTCTGCTTTAACTCCATCTACAAGTTTGCAGATGATACCACCGTTGTAGGCCGTATCTCAAACAGCGATGAGTCGGAGTACAGGAAGGAGATAGAGAGCTTAGTGGAACAGTGTCATGACAACAACCATTCCCTCAATGTCAACAAAACAAAAGAGCTGGTCTTTGACTTTAGGAAAGGGGGCGGTGTACATGCACCTGTCTACATCAATGGTGCTGAGGTCGAGAGGGTTGAGAGCTTCAGGTTCCTGGGAGTGAACAGCCTGTCCTGGTCAAATCACATAGATGCCACGGCCAAGAAAGCTCACTAGCGCCTCTACTTCCTCAGGAGGCTAAAGAAATTTGGTTTGTCCCCTTTGACTCTCACCAACTTTTACCGATGCACCATAGAAAGCATCCTATCTGGATGTATCACGGCTTAGTATGGCAACTGCTCTGCCCAGGACTGCAAGAAACTGCAGAGAGTTGTGGACACAGCCCAGCACATCACGGACACCAGCCTCCCCTCCTTGGACTCTGTCTTTACTTCTCGTTGTCTCGGTGAAGCAGCCAGCATAATCAAAGACCCCACCCACCCGGGACATTCTCTCTTCTATCCTCTTCCATCGGGTAGAAGATACAGGAGCCTGAGGGCAGGTACTACCAGACTTAAGGACAGCTTCTACCCCACTGTGATAAGACTATTGAAAGGTTCCTTTATACAATGAGATGGACTATGACCTCACAATCTACCTTGTTGTGACCTTGCACCTTATTGCACTGCACTTTCTCTGTAGCTGTGACTCTTTACTTTGTACTGTCTTTACCTGTACTACATCAATGCACTTTGTACTAACTCAATGTAACTGCACTGTGTAATGAATTGACCTGTATGATCGGTTTGTAAGACAAGCTTTTCACTGTGCCTCGGTACAAGTGACAATAATAAACCAATACCAATACCCAAACAATAGTAGTTCACCTGCAGTATGCAGGCAATGTTTGCATTTGGAGCATGATTGTCAATGCTCTCATTGAAGCTTACGAGTGAATGAGTCTTACACTCACTAGCCAACCTCGCCCCACTGTACCACACAACTCTCCAACAAAAAAGGTTCATGGAGAGACACTGGGAAACACTTTCAATACCTTGAAAGCCAACTCTCACAAAGACAGACATTGATGTCTTCAATTCACTCATATAAGTTTATGTGCCAGCACAGCCTTTCATAAATTAAGAAAAAGGACACTATGATGCTGGAGGAACTCAGCAGGCCAGGCAGAAACCATGGAGGAAAGCAGGTGGTCAATGTTGCAGGTCAGGACCCTTCTTCAGGACTGAAGATAGGAAAAGGGGAAGCTCAATATATAGGAGGAAAAACAGAGCAGTGATAGGTGGACAAAAGAAGGGAGGCAGGGTGGGCACAAGGTGGTGATAGGTAGATGCAGGTAAGAGATAGTGATAGGCAGGAGTGGGGGAGGAGGGGAGAGCAGATCTAACGGGCGATGAGTCAAAGGTAAGGAGAGAAAGGAAAAGAAAGGTAGAAAAAGAGGCTAGGAAAGGGAAGATGAGAAGAAGCATGGTGGGTGGGGGAGGTTGTAGGGAAGGGGGGTAGGGATTACTTAAAATGGGAGAATTCAATGTTCATGCCATTAGGCTGCAAGGTTCCAAGACAGAAAATGAGGTGCTGTTCTTCCAGTTTGCGCTTGTACTTCTCCTGGCAGTGGAGGAGGCCGAGGACTGATATATCTGTGATGGAGTGGGAGGGGGAGTTGAAGTGACTGACAACAAGGAGATGCAGATCGTGGTTATGGACAGAGTGCAGGTGTTCTGCGAAATGATCACCTAGACTGCGTTTGGTCTCACCATTGTAGAGGGCACACTTGGAGCACTGTATGCAGTAGATGATATTAAGGGAGGTGCAGGTAAATCTGTGTCTCACCTGAAAGGACTGTTTTGGTCCCTGGATGGAGGTGATATAGGGGCAGATGTTGCACCTAAGGTGAGGGCAGTGTAAAGTCTCTGGGGTGGGAGTGGGATGGGTGGGGACGGAGAAGTGAACTAGGGAGTCGTGGAGAGAACAGTCCCTGTGAAAGGCAGAAAGGGGTGGGGAGCGGAAGATATGCTTGGCGATGGGGTCCCATTGGAGATGGCAGGAGTGGCAGAGAATGATGTGTTGGATACGTAGGTTGGTGGGATGAAATACGAGGACAAGGGGGACCCCATCCCTCTTGGGTCTGGGAGGGGTGGAGGTGAGAACAGATGTGCGGGAAATGGCAGAGATGCGGGTGTGACCTCTCTCGACCACAGTCTATCACTATCTCTTACCTGCATCTACCTATCACCACCTTGTGCCCACCCCTCCTCCACTCTTTTGTCCACCTATCACTGCTCTGCTTTTCCCTCCTATATATTGGGTTTCCCCTTTTCCTATCTTCAGTCCTGAAGAAGGGTCCTGACCCAAAACGTAGACCGCCTGCTTTTCTCCACAGATGCTGCCTGGCCTGCTGAATTCCTCCAGCATCATAGTGTTTTTCATCTAGGTATTCCAGCATCTGCAGTCCTTTGTTTCTCTAAGAAAAAGGATATCTGAAGATCAAAACCTCAGACCTTGCACAAAACTCAGAGTCTACTGGGCAACAGTAATCCCAACGCTCGTAAAGCATCCAACAATGCAGACATGAACTGCAGCAGTACTCTACCAAACAATCCCAAAGATATGTGTGCACTCATATGAGCACTGGCAGAGAAGAAAGTGGGGTAACTGCCGTCTTACTGAAACAGCAGTCACAGCTCACTTTGGTTAATTCCTACACAGCTCTGCCTGAACCTATAAATGTTACTGATGAAACAGCAGATGTGATAGTATAGTGGTGTGCAAAACCACTGTAGCAATCCAAGAGTCATGCCCTCAAATCTCACAGACAAATTTTGAAGCCAAATTTAATTTGTGGGCTTACAGGAAGGAAAACAATCGTGCACATTGTTGGGTTGCTATTAAAGGCACTAATGTTCTTCAAGGGACAGAACATAACACTGTCTACTAGGACTGGCCTACAAAGCCTCCTGTCCAGTGTGCAGATGAATCTACATCATATGGAAAAGGGGACAGGCAATAAACATAGTACTATTTTAAAATATGATAGCCCTCCATTAATTTCGTGAACATGAGGATACTGTAGTGGAGACAAAAATGGACCTTGTAACACAAATAAAGGGGAATTGGGGTTGGGGGGGGAGGGGAGGAAGGGAAGAGGCTGAGATTTGGAGGTTGGTGAGAGGAAGAATGAGCTCAAGAGATCAGAACAGACTTGAGGAAGAAGAATGGAATGAATCTCATTACCATCCATGCCTCATAGCCCAACACAAGCTGGAGGATCACCTCATCTTCTGCCTGGGCATGTTGCAACCTTCCGGACTTAATAATGAATTCTCCATCTTTAGGTAGCTCCCTCTCTCTTTCCATCTGGGCACTTTTGCTTGCCATCATTTGGCTCACTATTCCTTCTTTTACTAGCATAGTCTGGCCTGCTAGGCATGTCCCACAGCCTTGCCATTTACAACACAAAGAAGCTTATTGCACTTGTAATTGCCCCTATTAACCCATTTAGACTCGCCTATCAGAGATACTCCCTTGGTTTGACCCATCCCTCCCCACATTCTCTCCTACTGGAAATTAACTTGAGTTTCTCTTTTTCCCAGTTCAAACAAAGGGACCTGGACCCAAAACATTTACTGCTTCTCTCTCCACAGATACTGTCCGATCTGCCGAATGTTTCCTGCATTTTCTGTTTTTATGATGTAAAGCAGAACTGTTTCAGTTGTGTGGGACGGATGTTGCATAACGAAACTAGAGTTCAAACAACTTTGTCTGATTCAGCGTTAAAGTAAATGAACCAGCAATATTATTTTTAGATGGGTGGTCGAGGAAGAGTAAAATTTCCCAATAGGTTCTCTTTAATCTAAGTTAATAAACTGTACTTTCTCATAAATCAGAATAAAAATTTCCCCATACTGGCCAAAGACAGTTTTAAGGACTGAGCCATTTTCAAGTATATAATTTCCTCTTCAAATGTTCATGTTATTTGACTGTGGAAACTGATTCCAACATCATGCATATTCCAGCCCCAAGATTGCTTTGTAACTTTTTCCTAAGGTGGAAGGGATGGGATGGGATGGGAAGTTGGCAAGTGGAGGATTTTCCACATTTCACTTAATTCCAGCTGTATGTTAATTTTCTTAACATGACCTATAAGATATTAAGCTGAATCAAGATCAATGAAACCTGCACTGGAACATCCAGATATCTCTAAGATGAGCTCAATAGGTAAACAGTTTGTCACCAAGCACTGTAGGGCTATAAAGTTCCTTTTTAGCTAAATTCCTGCTCTTTGCCTAAACAGTGAATGTGATTTGAGCTATCAGTGGGATTCTAAAATCCTTTAGATAAGAATGTAGTTTAAAATCATTCATTGCTTCTGCTCCTGACAGCTAACTGGTGATTCAGAACATCCTGTTGGGAGGGGAGGGTCTGGTGGGGGTGGGATGCAATTGTTGATGTTGATGTTGATGTGGGATGGAATTGCATGGGCAGGAGAGTGAGCTCACCAATACTTTGCCTAAATAGTGCCAGATCCTGATGCAATTCCTTTCCCCCTCCCCCCACAGATAACATAAACATTCAAAGAGGAAGAACTGTGTGAATTTGCTGGTTAGGGGCATCGGATCTGACAGTAAAAGGAGTCAAGGTACAGATCAACCATAACCTCAGTAAATTTCCACAAGCCTTAGGGCCTGAGTGACGAGAACTGCCACCATCAGTTAGTTAGAGGACATCCAAAGTTGACATCCAGATGACATCCATGAAGGAAAACTATTTAGGCAAAGTATTGGTGAGCTAGTTCCCCTGCCCATGGAATCTCAGCAGGTTGAGCAGCATCTGTGGGTGGGGGGGTGGGGGGGGGAGGAATTGCATCAGGATCTGTCACAGATTTTGACAATTCCTCCCTCCCCGCCCCCCCACCACAGATGCTGCTCGACCTGCCGAGTTCCTCCAGCAGATTGCTTGTCGTTGCAAAAGATCTTTGTTGCTTCTCCTTTTCACAATGAGATGCAGTTAACCACATGGTTGTCTATACAGGCAGTCCCCAGGTTACAACAGGGTTCTGTTCCCGAGAACCGTCCGTATCCTGAACTGTTCCTAAGTCGGAAGTGAACAGAAACAGTGTGTGGGAAGAGTGGCCACCAGCCAGCCTCACTGACTCTGAGTGAGCGAGTCTGCTCAGCGCTCCCAGCTCAGCTCGGCTCAACCTAGCTCCCGATTATTAAGGCACGGGGATAGGGAGAGAAGGCACACAGTAATGACCCGTTCCCACGCAAAACATTGACATTTCCTTTCCCCCCCAACAGATGCTGCTCGACCCGCTGAGTTCCTCCAGCAGATTGCTTGTTTCTCCAGATTCCTGCATCTGCCGTCTCTTGTGTCTTCAAAGAAGATCAAGGTTTCTATCCTTATTTGAAGTAATACCCAAGGCAATGATACACAGACAGGAGGAAGAGTCCTTGCAAACTGAGACAAGTAGAAGAATGGAGGGTTGCTTTACCTGACATATTCGATCAGCAGTGGCAGAGCACTCAGTAATCTGGAAAAACCCTGCCGGGCACATGGTACACCTCTCGCACTGGGGCGGCACTTTCTGGAAATCACAATATTCATCAGCTTGGCAAAAGCCACACTCCAGCAGGTGGTCACCAACATCAATAACCTTTGCATCCACATCCACTTTATGCACTGCGTAGGTTTTTTGAAGTTGACTTTGTATCTGGTTCTGCAGACCCTGAAAATGAGACTCAAACTGGTTCTGAATCTCAGCCTGCAGATTCGGAAATGACGTCTGCTTAATGGTATCAAAGAGCATGCCATACTGGACTTTCACCAGCTCCATCTGCTCAAACATCTTCCTCTGCTGATCCAGAATTTCTCTTTGCTGGTTAATCAAGGTGGCTTGTTGCTCTGTGAGGGTCTGCTGCAAATCACCAATCGTTTTCTGCTGACTCTTCAACATTTCCACAAATTTCTCTTGTCCTTTCGACAACTGGAGTTGCAAGATCAGAGCATCTTCTGATGGTACCTCGTTATCTCCTGAAACATTAAGGAATTTAAACAGTCATTTAACACAGAAAGCTACTCCCTCATTGACTGGTGGTACCCAACTCACCCACTTAAGCAACAATCACTGATCACCCAAGAGCTTCTCTTGAGAGGAGTGCAATAGTGTATGTGACTGGAAAGATTCTAAACAATAAGGGCCACAGAGTTAAATGCCAAGGTCATGGATTTTCATAGTCACCATTGTAATACAGGCAAACAAGACCAGCAGTTTAAGTATGAAACAAACCCAGAAATAGCAAATGCATACAAAGACAGTTTAAATTTGCACCTGATAAACAGTCCTCTGACAAAAGAATGTGCTGTTTTAATGTACAGTGAATGCAAAGAAGGATCTTTACAGATTATATTTTATGTATGTATTATGAATAAAGTTTTTTTTTGAAATAAAAGAAATTAGTCTTCCAATAATGCAACATTCCACATTCAACTGCATGGAAGAGTTGGTCCATTTTGCAGGGCTGTTAAACTAATATGGTTGCAATGCAGGCAGTTGGGAACTATTGTTCATGCCCTCCAGGCTGAACTGGATGAAGTCGGGGAGGGGTCTCATTTACAATTCTATATTCTGATGCATTACAAAACGTCTTCCTTCTCTTTGCTCTGCAATCCAAAAGCAACAGAGAGCTGCAGACAAGCTTCATTAGGCAGATTATCTTTTCACCCTTGTGTTTCCAGACAGACCAAACATCAGGCAGTAATTTAATATGGGCTTTAATGGTCACAAGACTACAAAGCACACCAATGTTTCTCTACAAAGGTGGCACTTCGGAAGAGAACTATAAATGGTACAAAAGACACATCTAAGAAAAGTACTGTATTTGAAAAAAAGGATAATTATGTCTCCTTTGCAAGTACTCTTCAAAATGGTCTTTTTGCTTTTTTATATTCATTTGCTAGTGAATTGCTCAGGTGATGATTTCTGGCCCCATCATATGGTATTAAAGTTAATGCTGTCATAGCACATTAGAGGCTAATGAGCAAGCAATGACATTATTATATAAAATGTGATTCTAAGGGATAGGCACTGAAGCAGACTTGCCTCATTAGCTCATTGCATGCATAGAAAATCCATACATGAAGATACAATTACTAAATCCAAAAGTGGCCACTGGTCTAATGCTTCTATATTATGTGGACGCCATCTTCTGTTGTAAACTACCTTGTTTTAGACTACACCAGAACCTGGAGACTTTAGTTACACACCAGTACATCTCAGGTTTGATCTAGTCATCACAGATGGGGAAGCAAGGCACAGCTTCAAAGATGCAATTACTCAAGTAATACAGAGGAAGGTTGTAGAGGTCAGACAGCTATTCTTCTTTGAAGACACATTGGTCAATTTTATGTTTGAATGATCTACAATAAACCCACTCAAAAGGAATTTAATGTACTGGCTTGATCATGTAACCCTTTCATGATTTAGTTTCAAGAGATTGTGCCAGTTAAACTCACTTTTATCCCTCACTTCCACAACATTTTCCATAAATAACCCACCTGGTGGCTTGTACATTATGAAAATGCCCAGTGCAAATGGCATGAATCAACTTCATCAACATAAGGGTATATTAGAAATCCTGCTTGTAATCTAGAAAAAAATAAACAGGCTTGCTGTTTGTCTATTATGTAGATTCCAAGATTAATTTACGGACAGACTCAGACTAATAGGAATGTATCTTGAGCTCGCGGTAAACAAATTCTGAAGAAAAGCTGGATTGCAATGATATCTTTGAAGAAGCTGGTCTAGAAATGTAATCAAGGCAATTAGCACAGCACAGGAAGCAATGGTCAATATGTGGAATGAAAAATGAACCATTGTTTCAACAAATGCATATTCCAAATAAAAAGCAATTTTTCTTTGTCAATTTTGTTTCATCCTTTTGGCAAAATGATACCAAGTACAACAGTAGTGAGTTTAACAATCTGTTCTTTCGACACCCACAATTAAGGTAAATAACAAACAACTCTAAACTGAATATAATCAATATTGATCCTTATTATTTTATGCCAAATTAGTGTACAATATACTGCAATTATACTGCACTTGTGAGACGACATCTTGAATTCAGTGTATACTTTTGGTCTCTGTAACAAACAAAGGATATACTTGCCTTAAGAAGATTGCAGAAAAGATTCTCTAGAGTAGTTCCAGGGAAGGCAGGTTTGTCACATGGGAGAGATTGAGTAGGCAAGCCTTTATTCTCCAGCATTTAATAGAATGAGAGATCTTGCTGAAAGTTACAAAAATTCTTACAGGACTCAATAAGCTGAATGTAAGAAGAGGTGCGATCCTCGAGGATTCTAGAACTAGGATTGTGAAGTTTCAGTCAGTGAGTTCATTCAAAAAAAAAGGAAGAGACAGATTTCTAGATATTAAGGGGATCAAGAGAAAAGAGAACATTGCAAAATTGGTGTTGAGCTGGAAGATCAGCATGAGAAATAGTGAATCTGGCTTGAAGGGTCTAATACAAATAAAACAAGCTGCTGGAGGTTCTAAAAAAGTCAGGCAACATCTGTGCAGGCAAAGGGATAGACGACATTTCGGGTTGAGACCCTGCATCAGGACTAAGAGCATAGAAGGGAGATGGTATAAAGAGGTGAAGGAGAGGTGGGGTAGGAGCTGGCAAGCCATAGGTGGATCAAAATCAAGAAGTGGGCATATGGAGCCAGGTGGGAGAGGGAAGAGTGGAGACAGAATCAGAATCAGGTTTATTATCACTGATATATGACGTGAAATTTGTTGTTTTGTGGCAGCAGTACAGTGCAATACATAAAATTACTATAAATTACAAAAATAAATAAATAGTGCAAAAAAAAAAGGAATAACGAGGTAGTGTTCATGGGCCATTCAGAAATCTGATGGCGGAGAGGAAGAAGCTGTTTCCGAATCATTGAGTGTGGGTCTTCAGGCTCCTGTACCTCCTCCCTGATGGTAATAATGAGAAGAGGGCATGTCCCAGATGATGAGAGTGATGGATACCACCTTCTGGAGGCACTGTGTCTTGAAGATGCCCTCAATGATAGGGAGGGTTGTGCCTGTGATGGAGCTGGCTGAGTCTACAACCCTCTGCAGCCTCTTACAATCCTGCACGCTGGAGCCTCCATCCCAGGCTGTGATGCATCCAGTCAGAATGCTCTCCACTGTACATCTATAGAAATTAGTGAGAGTCTTTGGTAACAGACCAAATCTCCTCAAACTCCTCATGAAGTAGAGCCACTGGCATGCCATAGTCATGACTGTGACATGGCATGACAGTGACATGGACTGGGAGGTGAATAGCGGAGACAACAGAGGGTTGCAGATTATGGAATCTGATAAGAAAGGAAGGTGATGAGTGGAACCAGATAAGGGAGGGATGGTGGGAGGGAATAAGGGATGCAATGGGTTGAGTGTGTGAGAGTGATAGGCCGATGCAACCATGTGGGGTGAGAGAAAGGAAACTGGGTAACAGGGGCTGGGAGAGTGGGGTGGGTGGGAAAGGTGTTGGAAAGAAGGATGTGTGTGAGAGGGCCTGGGTGGATCAGATGGAAAAGAAAAGAAACAGAAAGGGTGTAGGTTACTTGAAATTGGAGAATTCAATGTTCATGCCGTTGGATTACAGACTACCCAGCCAGTATATGATGTGCTGTTCCTCTAGCTTTCCTTTAGTTTAAAGTCCTAATGATCTACTTCTGCTCCAATTAATTTTTTATTAAAATACTCTAATGAACAGATGGCAATGAGGAGGCATACAGGGGTGAGATCGATTGGCTGGTTGAGTGGTGTCGCAACAACAACCTCACACTCAACATCAGCAAGACCCAGGGAATTGACTGTGGATACTGGTGAGACCACACTTGGAGTACTGTGTTCAGTTTTGGTCGCCCTGCCAAAGGAAAGATGTTATTAAACTGGAAAGTGTGCAGAAAAGATTTACAAGGATACTGCCAGGACTTGAGGAACTGAGTTATAGCGAGAGGCTGAACAGACTAGGACTTTATTCCTTAAGGCATTGGACATTGAGAGGTGATCTTATAGATGTAGATAGAAAAGGGGCATAGATAGGGTGAATGCATTTGGTCTTTTTCCCCAGAGCTGGGGTATCAAGAACTAGAGGGCATTGGTTTAAGGTGAGAGGGGAAAGATTTAAGAGGAACATGAGGGGCAACTTTTTCCTTTTACACAAAGGGTGGTATCCATGTCAAATGAGCTGCCAGAGGAAGTGGTTGAGGCAGGTACAATAACAACTTTTAAAAGAAAGTTAGACAGGTACATGGATCGGAAAGGTTTAGACTCTATGACTCTAATATTTATACCCTTCTTGATTTTACTGTTATTCTGGAATTCCACATTGGCCTGTCCAGGTAAGACAATGTTGTCTTCTTGAAGTATAATGACTCCAAAGTACCAACACTTGACTAATGAGAATGATTAGATGACTTCTAAATAAAAACAGAAAATACTTGAGACACTCAGCAGATCAGGCAGCATCTGTGGAAAGAAAAACAAGAGTTAACATTTCAAGTCAGAGACCCTTCATCAAGTCCTCAACCCAAAGTGTTAACTTGGTTTCTCCTTCCACAGATGTAGCCAGAACTGCTGAGTATTTCAAGCATTTTTGGTTTTTATTTCAGATGTCCAGCTGAATTTTTTTTTGACTTTCAGCAACTGACCTCTTGAACCTCTGCAATTTGTGCAGAGAAGGTACCCCTAAACATGTTATTAGGAAAGGACTTCCAGGATTATGATAAGGAGCTTTAAGATATTTCAATACTATCCAGCAAAGCAGAAGCAAGGCACATTTCCACAAGGATGTAGTTGATTAAATTCCACAAAAACTTGTGCCAAATAGCCTGGTGAAGATATGTTTGTCACAGCATCCTCACTCTCATCTTGTGTGCTAAATTTGGAAATATGCCCTTTTTAAACATAGATCTGCAATGTTGGTATACATACTGCATGAAGGAAACCTACACCAACACTAGTCAAGACTGGCAGAAGTCATTTGACTATTAGCACGATAAATGGTACTGGTTAACTAACTCTAGTTGTGTTGTTTAAACTCAATGTTTTTCCCTCAAAATGCATTCTTAATTGAAGCATATCATTAGTGCAGGATCAGCTCCAGAAAGACCACATAATATAGACAGACTACTTCATACAGGTCGTCCCTAGGTTATGAACACCCGACTTATGGACACGTTGTACATATGAGCAAGCATTTGGGAGACTGGGGAGATGGATGGGGATAGATTTGCCCGCTGCTACAGGGCTGCAGGCATCTTAGACTGCATACAACATAGAACAGTACAGCACAGGAACACGCCCTTCGGCCCATGCAGATGTGCTGAACTAATTAAACTAGTAAGTAAATGCCTAACTAAACTAATCCCTTCTGCCTACACAATGTCCATATCCCTCCATGCTCTGCACATTCATGTGCTTATCTAAGAGACTCTTAAACACCTCTTTTGTATCTGCCTCCACTAGCAACCCGGCAGTGCATTCCAGGCACCCACAACTCTGTAAAAAAACTTTCCCCCTCTCACCTTAAATGCATGCCTTCTAGCATTAGACATTTTAATCCCAGGAAAAAGATACCAGCTGTCTACTCTATCTATGCCTCTCATCATCTTATAAACTTCTATCAGGTCTCCCCTCAGCCTCTGCTGCTCCAGAGAAAACAACCCAAGTTTGCCTAACCTCTACTCACGGCACATGCCCTCTAATCCAGGCATCATCCCGGTAAACCTCTTCTGCACCCTCTCCAAAGGCTCCACATCCTTCCTATAATGGGGCGACCAGAATTGAATGCAATGAATCTTCTGCTGGGTGGGAACGGGGCATTTCTGTATGCCTTCTCTCCCATCCCCCGAGCTTCAATAATCAGGGCTGGGTTGAGCTGAGCAGAGCAGAGCTGGAAGCACTGAGTCAGTGAGGCCGGCTGGTGGCCGCTCTTCCCGTGCTTGCTTGCTCTCTTGTCACAGCCATTTCTGTGATCGCATCCCACACACTGGTTTTCTTCTCTTCTGACTTAGGAACAGTTCAGGTTACAAACATTTCTCAGGAACAGACCCCTGTTGTAACCTGGGAACTGCCAGTATGTAGTTAATTATATCTCACTGTAGAAAGGAAAAACAACAAAGGTCTTTTGATTACTATTCCCCGAACAGCTAGACAGAGAAATTAACAAATTATCAGGAATTTTTGTACAACTGCTGCATATTGTGAAGTATATTGACCATGCAGTCAATTGGATTTTATTCTACTACTTCTCAGCCATTAAAAAGAACCATTTCAAAAGAAAAGCCTGTAACAAAAAAAGCATGCAGTGACGGATTAATGGATTTGGCAGGAAGATTAAACTGATATGTTGTAGTTTATTTGATTGATCATAGGGAAGGAGAGATGGCGAGAAACTGCAGGACCTTCCTCAGGAGAATGAATGGGTCAGGCGGAGTATATGATGAAGTGTGCTGTATGTAGCCTGTGGTAAATTATTTGATGAGGCTTCTCTCCTTCTTCCCTTTATTATACCTTCAATAAACCTAGGAAACCAAATGTTTCCCAGTGAACTAAAAGACACAGAATCCAGTGAAGTTCAGGTCAAATTATATACCATGAGAGCAAAGTTCAGGTGTGCTATGTCTGAATAACGAGCAAAGTACTATGCTGTCTGAGACTGCCTTTGCATCACAGTTTTTGATTAGTGAGCACATGGCTACAACTACAGATTATTTCCTAATCTGACTCTGGAATACCCTCTAGCTTGGTTTGACTCCATAAATAGCGGGATGGATTTAAAACTCCCCCAACTGGTCTGCTGGATATCCTTACCCTTCAGAAAGTTTGAATTCAATCCCTGAAATGTTACACATGAGGAACTGTGCCCTCCTCTCTATGCATGCACAGGGAGATGACCGAGTGCACAGGGAGATAATCTTGTGCATTAAATCCAAGTTCTTACTGGCCCTAAAAATTGCACAGTAAGTTTCCAGTTGGAAGCATTACTCACCTTGATTCCAGAATCTGATGACACTTCCTACTCTAGAGCAAGGTCCTCATTACAAACTTACATGCAACTTCTGTGGACAGAGAAACTTTTCCTACTTCTGAAGAAGTCATTGACCTGCAACATTAACTCTGGTTCTCTCCACTGATGCTGAATATTTCCAGCATTTTCTATTTTTATCTCAAATTTCCAACATTTACGTTTTTTGCCTTTCGATTACCCACTGTTTTCTCACTATGCTGATAGAAGTAGACAATGCATTTACTCTCTAAAGTATTATTTCAAATGCCTGCAAGAAAAATTGACATATTTATGATTGTTCCATGTATGATCTTTAAAAGAAATTACAAAATCAAAATACTGCAGATACTAGAGAACTGAAATAAAAAGCTAAACATGCAGGTAATATTCTGCAGGTCATAGAGTCATATAGCAAGGATACGCGCCCTTCACCGCAACACATCCATACCTACCTGAGCTATTCCCATTTACCTGTGTTTGGCCCATATCCCTTTGAACATTTCCTATCCATGTACCTGTCTAAATGCCCTTTAAATGTTGCAATTGTACCACCACCACTTCATTTGGCAGCTCATTCCACATAACCACCACCACAGGCACGGTAGTGTAGTGGTTAGCGTAACGCTTTACAGCGCCAGCAACCCGGGTTCAATTCCCGCTGCTGTCTGTAAGGAGTTTTTACGTTCTCCCCATGTCTGCGTGAGTTTCCTCCGGGTGCTCCGGTTTCCTCCCACATTCCAAAGACGTACAGGTTAGGAAGTTGTGGCATGCTATGTTGGCGCCAGAAGCACGGCGACATTTGCGGGCTGCCCCAAAACACGCTACGTAAAAAGATGCATTTCACTGTGTGTTTCGATGTACAGGTGACTAATAAAGAAATCTTATATTATCTTATAAAAAGTTGCCCCTCACATCCCCTCCCACCTTAAACCTATGCCCTCTAGTTGTCCCTTACATCCCGTCCTACCTTAAATCTATGCCCTCTAGTGTTAGACTCCTCTACCCTGGGAAAAGACTGTGTTGACTCACCCTGTCTATGCTTCATACAATTTTATAAACCTCTCTAAGGTCATGCAGCAACTACAGAGAAAGAAACCACGTCAAATTTTCAAGTCAATGACCTTTCTTTAGAACTAAATCAGTGTATCTGGCACTGATTAAAAGACACTGTCCTGAGACATTGGCTCTGATTCCCCCTCCATGGATGCTGCCTGACCTGGTAAAGATTTCAAATATTTTCTGCTTTTATTCCTGGTTATTCCTAGAGGGTTATTTCTAGGTCCCAACAGTGAATTGGGAGTTCCTTTCCCTAGTGACTACACTTAAAATAATGAAAATTTTTAAAAAACTGCAGATGCTGCAAATCTGAAATAAAAATAGAAAATGCTGGGAACACTCAGCAGGTCAGACCACATCTGCAGCAAGTTTTCCACAAGGGATGGTGTGTATATGGAACGATCTGCCAAAAGGTGGCAGAGGCGGGTGAAATTACAACATTTAAAAGGCATTTGGACAGGTTCACAGATAGGAAAGGTTTATAGGGATATGGGAATCAGAATCTGAATCAAGTTTATTATCACTGACATGAGTCATGAAATCTGTTGTTTTGTGGCAGCAGTACAGTGCGAGACATAAAGACATAAAAATCACTCCAAGTTACAAAAATAAATAAAGTGCAAAAGAGGAATAACGAGGTAGTGTTCATGGGTTAGAACATAGAACAGTACAGCACAGGAACAGGCCCTACGGCCCACAATGTCGTGCCGAACCAATTACATTAGTAATAAAATGCCCAATTAAACTAATCCCTTCTGCCTACACGACGTCCATATCCTACCATTTCCCTCACATTCATGTGCCTATCTAAGAGCTTCTTGAACGCATCTATAGTATTTGCCTCCACCACCACTCCTGGCAGCACATTCCAGGCACCCACCACTCTCTGTGTAAAAAACTTGTCCCACACATCTCCTTTGAACTTACCCCCTATCACCATAAATGCATGGCCTCTGGTATTAGACATTTCAACGCTGGGGAAAAGATACTGGCTGTCTACTCTATCTATGCCTCTCATAATCTTATAAACCTCTATCAGATCTCCCCTCAGCTTCCACTGCTCCAGAGAGAACAATCCAAGTTTGTCCAACCTATCCTCAAAGCCCAAGCCCTCTAATCCGGGCAGCACCTTGGTAAACCTCTTCTACAACCTCTCCAAAGCCTTGACCTTCCTATAATGGGGCAACCAGAACTGAATGCTATACTCCAGATGCAGCCTAACTAAAGTTTTATATAGCTGCAGTATAACTTCCTGACTCTTGAACTCAATGACTTGACTAATGAAGGCAAGCATGCCATACACCTTCTTTATCACCCAATCAACCTGTGTAGCCACTTTCAGGGAGCTATGAACTTGGACCCCAAGATCCCTCTGCTCATCAACACTGTTAAGGGTCTTGCCATTAACTGTGTACTATCTCTTTACATTTGATGTCCCAAGGTGCAGCACCTCACATTTGACTGGATTGAACTCCATCTGCCATTTCTCCGCCCATATCTGCAACTGATCTATATCCCATTGTATCGTTTGCCAGTCTTCTACATTATCCACAACACCACCAATCTTCGTATCACCTGAAAACTTACTAACCTACCCATGTACATTTTCATCCAGGTCAGGTCATCATAAACAGCAGAGGTCCCAGTACGGATCCCTGCAGAACACCACTAGTTACAGACGTCCAGCTAGAATAAGTCCCATCAACCACTACCCTCTGTCTTCTATGGGCAAGCCAGTTCTGAACTCAAACAGCCAATTCACCGTGGATCCCATGCATCTTAATCTTCTGGGAGAGCCTCCTATGAGGGACCTTGTCAAACGCCTTACTAAAGTCCATGTAGACAACATCCACAGCTCTACCTTCGTCAATCAACCTCATCAAAAAACTCAATCAAGTTAGTAAGGCACGACTTGCCCTGCACAAAGCCATGCTGACTGTCCCTAATTAGTTTATGGTTTTCCAAATGCTCATAAATCCTATCCCTAAGGATCCTCTCCAGTAACTTCCAGTAATTGACGTGAGACTCACCAGTCTATAGTTACCAGGATTATCCCTGTTTTCCCTTCTTGAATAATGGAACAACATTAGCTACTCACCAGTCCTCCAGGACCTTGCCTGTGGCTAGAGAGGACATGAAGATATTGGTCAAGGCCCCAGCAATCTCCTCTCTTGCCTCTCTCAATAACCTAGGGTATATCCCACCAGGCCCTGGGGACATCCGCCTTAATGCTCTTTAACAGACCCGACTCTACTTCCTCCTTTATCTCGAAATGCCCTAGCATATTAGTATGCTCCACAGTGATCTCCCTATCCTCCACGTCCTTCTCCTTGGTAAATACTGATGCAAAGTACTCATTAAGGACCTCACCCACCTCCTCTGCTTCCAAGCACATGTTCCCTCCTTTATCCTTGAGTGGTCCTACCCTCTCCCTAGTTATCCTCTTGCTCTTGATGTATGTATAGAATGCCTTAGGATTCTCTTTAATCCTACTTGCCAATGACTTTTCATGGCCACTCCTGGCTTTCCTAATTCCCTTCCTGAGTTCCCTTCTGGCTTCTTTATAATCCTCAAGTGCTCTGTTTGATTCTAGCTTCCTAAGCTTTACATACTTTTCCTTTTTCTTCTTGACTAAATTCACCACCTCTCTCAACATCCAAGGTTCTCTTACCCTGCCATCCTTGTCCTTTCTTCTTACTGGAACATACCTGTTCTGTACTCTGTGCAGTTGGTCTTTAAACACCCTCCACATGTCAGATGTGGCCTTGCCCAAAAACAGCTGTTCCCAATTAATTCTCCCTAGTTCCTGCCTAATACCCTCATAATTTGCCCTGCTCCAATTTAATACTCTCCCACAAGGTCCATATTTATCCTTATCTATATTATCTTAAAACTTAAGGAGTTGTGGTCACTGTTCTCTAAATATTGTTGCACTAAAAGGTCAAACATCTGGCCAGGCTCGTTACCCAACACCAGGTCCAGTACAGTCTCTCCTCACGTTGGATTATCTACATATTGATTTAAGAAACCCTCCTGGATGCACCTAACAAATTCTGCCCCATCTAAACCTCTTACACTAAGGAGGTCCCAGATTATATTGGGGAAGTTGAAGTCCCCCACAACAACAACCCTATTAGTTTTACACCTTTCCCTAACCTGCCTGCATATCTGTTCCTCAATATCCCGGTCTGTAGTATAATCCCATCAGAGTGATTGCACCTTCCTTATTTTTGAGTTCTACCCATATAGACTCAGTGGAGGAGCCCTCCATTATGTCCCCTCTGAGTGCAGCTGTGATATTGTCCCTGATTAGTAGTGCAACTCCCCTCCCCCCCTTTACCTCCCTCTCTATCTTTTCTAAAACATTGAAACCCTGGAACATTAAGCACCCAGTCCTGTCAACGAAGTATCTGTTATAGGACCAAATGCAGACAAATGGGATTATCTTAGATGGACATCTCGTTTGGCATGGACGAGTTGGACCAAAGGGCCCGTTCCCCTGCTATGTCAGTCGATGAAGGAGAAACAGTTGGCGTTTGGGTGAAAGACCTGGGGGGTCTCCAAGATAGTTTCTGACCCTTTGCCAGTCTTCGATCTGAAACGTTAACTTTGTTTCTCTTTCCACAGATGCTGCCCGACCTGCTGAGTGTTCTCAGCACTTTGCTTTTACTTCAAAAAGTATTAATTTTTGATGTAAAAAGATGGATAAGGTTACAATACAAAATTCAAATATCGATTTTGTTTGTTTAGCATTGAAAAGGCGAGAAACTCTATTTTTGAATAACTTGTATCATTGAAAAATTGTAATTTTGAATCGAGATCCCAGAAGACCTTCCCACCGACCTGGTTTGATGTCACACGTCAGCTGAATTCCCAGCGCTGCTGTTCCCAGCTCCGTGGTGGAGTAGCCGAGGTCAGGAATCTCGCCGATGAACTGGGCTGCGGTGTCCCGAACGTGGATCAGGCTGGGCTGGCCAAAGATCTCATCTCCCAGTGGGACAGGAGGTGGGGAGCAGTGTTCCCCAATACACTGAGCACGGGCTTTGGGCTTCAGGCGGATCCTCAGGGGCAGCCTGCACTCGATGCCTTTGCATTCTTTCGTACCGTTGTGTTTGCCTTGTCTCCCTGGGCAATCGCCCCCGGCTCGCAAGCAAGGAACCTCGCTGTCAGCAACCTTTTCCTTCCTTCTCACAGCGTGCTGGATAACCTTGGGGTCAGCGGTGGACCTGGAAGCTGCCCCGCCGCTTGCGTTCCTCGGATACCCCCTAAATGCCGTGCCAGCTCGGTCCCGAGTTTGACCCGAATTGGCCCGGGACGATATGAAGGGTCTGGCCTGGCAGTGAGCACCGTTGCAGAGCCGGCTGCCCTCGCTGCTGATCGCTGTGTAGCAATGAAGACCGCGGCAGGTCCCTGCAGTGGCTCCTGCACTCGGGTCCGAAGCCAGCCAGGTTAGGCTGAGCAGGAGTGGGAGCAATGCTGAAGGCATCCCGCCTGGTCTTAGCAAAAGTCTTTATTATCTGGGGAAACAAGAGAGCAACACATTGATCCCTAAACAAACAGCAAACGTTAAATAATAACACGCTCGTATTCTGTGGAACTTGGCAACAGTGTCCTGGGAACCCTTCTGCTGAAGATTAACTGTGAAAACTTTCTTACCTCAAGCAGCAGATGCGGTTGTTAGCTTCCAAACAGTGGTTGTAAACCAAGTTTCTCTTTCCTCCCAGTGTTTACTCAATCCCCGCACCCACCAAGCCCCCCTCTGAAGTCTGGGAGCGAATGCTAAATGTGGCATTCCAGAAACTAATGAGGGCTTTAACCTTTTCACCGCCATGATACATCAGTCGCAGGTAGAGCTTCCCTCAAATTTCCCATTAAAGCACTATTGCATTGACATCACTTGATTAACATTTCTGGGGAATACCACTAATGGGAAAGTTAATGCAGGGCAACAAGAGTGTCCACGGAAGGCGACCCAGTGGTGCTTGAGGGGACGTTAATTTGCAGAAGAGTTGGAACAATCAATTCAGGGTTAACTTCAGGCAGTAAGCAACAGTGCACAGTCCAACTGATAACAAATAAACTAATCACTTTCAGATTTTTTAAACGCTCATCTGTTTTATTTTCACAGTGGGTGATTTTCCTCATGCTTATTCCAAGAAATTCCTACATATTTGATTATTTATTCTAAATAAACAGATCTCCCTTGCTGTTTCTGGGGCTGAATCAGTAAATTTTGCAGTAAATGGGGGTAGGGTTTTTCTTTTGCACTAAACTGAGTTCTCCACTGGAAGGGGAAGGAATTAGACCAGGGATTTAAGCCGCCTGGCACCTTCTCACTCTGTGCCAATACTCAGGTATCATTTTTGCTCAAAGCTAGAAAGAGAGTAGACAAAATCAAATAAAACAGTAATGATGGAGTAACCAGAGATAGTGTCTGCCTTGTGAGGTCCTTGCTAAATAAGAACTCCTCTCATTTTTATAAATGTTACTGAAACATAAAGGTTTGAGGCCCCTAGAGTAGAAAAATTAGAGGAGGTCTCATTGGAACTGAGGACTCTAGAGGCTGGACGTGAGGAGGATGTTTCCCCTGTCTGAAGAGCCTAGAACCAGGGGAAACGTCTGATAAAAGCTTAGGCTATTGAGGAGTGTGATGAGGAGAAATTTCTTCATGCAGAGTCTGGTGAATCTTTTGAATTCTCTACCCTGAGGGCCGAGGAAGCTCAGTCATTGAGTTCACTCAAAACATATAGATTTCTGGATATTATGGGAATCAAGGGTTATGGTGATGGTGCAGGATAAAGGCATCAAGATGGAAGAGAAGCCATGATCTTGATGAATAGCAGGAAGGAGCACATGGCTTATTGCTGCTGCTATCTCTTATGTTCTTAAACCCGTCCTGCATAACATGCCAAATGTATTTCCAAATCTGAGAAGACAGAAGAATCGTCTGGACAGATCCCCTCCCAAAACAATAAATAACCATAAAGCAACTGCATAAATCACAACATTTGCTCGTTTGACTATAAAGAGTTGAGTTCCAAGTGACCTGAATGTACTTGGTCTGAGTCAGCTTTCGTGACATTCTTTAAATAACTGGCACCTAAGTGATATTCACCAGCATTGGGAAGTAAGGAGAAAGCAAGAAATTCCACAGCAGATTAGGAATTACTCTCAATTCGCCTAAAAGTAAAATAATTATTTTATTCCATGATACTGGGGAGTAGGTATAGCAGAGATGTCAGGGGTAGGTTTTTTACTCAGAGAGTGGTGAGTGCATGGAATGGGCTGCCAGCAACGGTGGTGGAGGTGGATACGATAGGGTCCTTCAAGAGACTTTTGGATAGGTAAGTGGAGCTTAGAAAAATAGAGGGCTATGGGTAAGCCTAGTAATTTCTAAGGTAGGGACATGTTCGGCACAACTTTTGGGCCAAAGGGCCTGAATTGTGCTGTAGGTTCTCTATGTTTACTTATTGGCATTCAGGCATGAATGGAGAGGAGGGGTAAGTGGGAATATCCATTAACAACTCAGCACAGCACCAGTGCACAGCCAGGATATACAAAGCATGTCGCATGTGAAATCCTTTACATTCACATTTTCCACAGAGATTGATGGCAGATCTTATTTGTTTGTGAGTCCATCAGCAGAAGGGAAACACTGTTGGGTGGTGAGAACCAACCTCAAGCATTTAAATTTGACTGCTTTTAGAGGGATTGGTTAGAGTGATAGAGTAATACAGCACGGAAACAGGCCCTTTGGTACAACTCAGTCATGCTGACCAAGGTGCCCAACTAAGCTAGTCCCATTTGCCTGCATTTGGCCCATATCCCTCCAAACCTTTCCTATCCATGTACTTATCCAAATGTCTTTTAAATGTTGTTATTGTTCCTGCCTCAACCACTTCCTCTGGCAGTTCGATCCATATACGCACCACCCTCTGTGTGAAGAAGTTGCCCCTCAGGTCCCTTTTAAATCTTTCCCCTCTCACCTTAAACCTGTGCCCTCCAGTTTTTGGTCTCCTTTCTCTGGGAAAAAAGACTATGTGCATTCACCCTATCTATGCCCCTTATGATTTTAAACACCTCTATAAGGTCACTCTTCAGACTCCTACGTTCCAAGGAATAAAGTCCTAGCCTGCCCAACCTATAACTCAAGCCCTTGAGTCCTGGCAGCATTCTTGTAAAAGTCCAGGCAATGTTCTTGTAAAAAAAATCAGGAATTCAGAAATTAAAATGTCTCCCCAAATGCAGTTTTGCTTACAGACTTAATGATTATGGGGGACAACCATGCCCAAGATACCCCCCATCACCCCGCACCTGTCCTTGTGTCAGGCACATTGTTGGTGCTGCACCTGGCATCAGCTAAGAGCGTTGGCTGACTGGAGTTCCTACGCATTCATGTAGGGAGGAAAAAGAAAGTAGGAATAAAGTATTTGTTCTTTATTTGGGAGAATGTGACAGGTGATATCCCTACACTGGGGCTTCAACTTATTCTCATTACAATTACTTCAGTGAAGGAAAAGAGAGCTGCTTATCTGTGTTTGCAGGCTACACTAGTTCTTCTACATGAAAGCATGAAGATAGACATGTTGTGACAAAGCAGTCGGATTTTAATGCAGGAGACCCATTTTGGATTTGAGATGTGAATCAGTGTGTTTTTCTTTAACAATGATAAAAACTTGCATTTATATGATGCCCTTACATAATGTAATCTCCCAAAGGGTTTCACCTGAGTATTACCAAGCAAAGCTTGTCTCCAAGTGCAGCTGACCAAAAGCTTGGTCAAAGCAATAGGTTTTAATCAGTATCTTACAGGGAGAATAAGGAGTAGAGAGTCAGGATGGATTTGGGAGAGAAGACTGATTGCTGACTTGGCATGTTAGGAAGTAGAAGCTTGATGGGTGACAAAGATACTGATGAGAGTTTCAACAGCAGATGAACAGTGGAAGGGATAGAGACTGGCAATATTATGGAGAAGGAAGAGAGTGCTGAGGTTGGAAGCTCCGTTTAGGGTCACTAGAATGGAAAACAGGTGCTGACAACCTATGAGCTGTAGAGGAACAATAGGAAGTACAGGATCATAGAGATATACCTGATCAAAGGAGCCAATCACATCCATGCCAGCTCAAAATGGACCTGTTCAGCTTCCTCTCACTTCCCAGTTTTCAATGTATTGCCTTTTAGGTTCCAGATCTTCAAGTTCTCGTCCAGGTTTTTGGCATATTTGAAGAGGGTTTCGACTTCCAGCACCTTTTCAGTTATCGAGTTCCAGACCCCCAATACTGAAGCACATTTCCTCAAGTAATCTGTAACATCCCCCACAAACCAACCCCTCCCACCACCATGCTTCTTCTCTTCTTCCCTATCCTAGCCCTTTTCTCCCCTCTCTCTTCTTACCTTTGATCCATCCCCTGGTGGATCTGCTCTCCCCTACCCCGCACCTGCCTATTACTGTCTCTTACCTGCATCTACCTATCACCTCCCTGTGCCCAACCCGCCTCCCCTCCTTTGTCCACCTATCACTGCTCTGCTTTTCCCTCCTATATATTGGGCTTCCCTCTTTCCTATCTTCAGTCCTGAAGAAGGGTCCTGACCCAAATCGTTGACTTCCTGCTTTTCCCCACAGATGCTGCCTGGCCTGCTGAGTTCCTCCAGCATCATAGTGCTTTTCAATCTCTAACATTCTTCCAATTACATTAAATTTATGTTCCTATTGCTCGTGATCTCTCTATCAAGGGAAATGGGTTCTCTCTCTTCACTCTCTTCAAGTATTTCACAAGTTTATACAGCTCAATTAAATCTCCCCTGAGGAATTAAGCAACAGACACACACGTCACTAAAAGCTGGTAGAAAAGTTTGAAAAATTAACCAAACGGTGAACAGACTGTCTTAAGGAACCTAAAATAAGTAAGGCAGTCTTACTTTATTTGCATAGACTCTTGAATTGAATCCATATAGAATATTCACAATTGGGCACTGATCCTCTGTCTGTTAGTGTAGATGGCTACATCAGAATCAAGTCCATTATCAGTGACATATGTCATGAACTTTGTTGTTTTATGGCAGCAGTACAGTGCAAGACATAAAAATTACTGTAAGTTACAAAAATAAATAAATAGTGCAAAAGAGGAATATCAAGGTAGTGTTCATGGACCGTTCAGAAATCTGATGGCGGAGGGGAAGGAGCTGTTCCTGAAATGGTGGCTGAAAAGCTACATCACTCAATGACATTATCCCTTTATTGTTGCTAGATATCAGAAACATATGTATGATAAATCAGAGCATTCTATTCTTTCTACTGAGGGCATTATTAAAAATTTTACCAAGATAAGAAATCCAGCAAAAATCCTCTAAAATATAGAGGAAGTTGGAGCTCAGCCTTGACGGAGGCTTTATATTCAAGGGCTGAAATATCTTCCATATAGGATGGTATTGGTATTGGTTTATTATTGTCACTTGTACCGAGGTACAGTGAAAAGCTTGTCTTGCATACCGATCGTACAGGTCAATTCATTACACAGTGCAGTTACATTAAGTTAGTAAAGAGGACATTGAGGTAGTAGAGGTAAAAACAGTAACGGTAACAGTACAGAGTAAAGTGTCACAGCTACAGAGAAAGTGCAGTGCAATAAGGTGCAAGGTCACAACAAGGTAGATCATGAGGTCATAGTCCATCTCATTGTATAAGGGAACCTTTCAATAGTCTTATCACAGTGGTAGAATGAGGGTCGAGCATTGCTGGGACATATGAGTTTTAAATTTAAGAAATCTTGTTGAGTTTCATTTGGACAAGCTCCTGAGAGCCAATTGGCTGATCCAGGGAAATTCTACAGAGTGGCCAGTCATTTGTAGGTGGTCTGATTAGTAAGTTTGCAGATGACATGAAAATTGGTGGAGTCGTGGACAGTGAGGAAGTTTGTCAAAGGATACAGGTCAATTGGAAATGTTGGCGGAGAAATGGCAGATGAAGTTTGAATCAGGCAAGTGTGAGGTTTTGCATTTTGGGAGGTAAGATGCACAAGAAAGTACACAGTAAATGGCAGGACCCTTAGGAACACTGATGTACAGAGAGATCCTGGGGTGCAAGTCCATAGCTCCCTGAAAGTGGATAGGGTAGTAAAAACAGCACAAGGCATCAGCTGGGACATTGAGCATAAGTCGGGAACCTTGTTGCAGCTGTATAAAACTTTAGTTAGGTCAAATTTGGAATATTGTGTGCAGTTCTGGTTCCCACATTACAGAAAGGATTTGGAGAAGGTGTAGGAGGGGTTCACCAGGATGTCGTCTGGATTGGAGAGTACTAGCAATAAGGAGAGGTTGGACAAACTTGAATTGTTTTCCCTGGAGTGACAAGATTGAGAGGTGACCTGATAAAAGTACAGGTCTTGCCCAGCTTACAACCGCCTGACTTGTGTACAACCCATACATACCAATTCGGGAGACTGGCAGTTTGGATTTGTTGCTCCTGCAGGGCTGCAGGCATCTTCTGCCGCCTGGGAACTCAATTCACAGCGTATTTCCGACTTGCAAACTGTTCAGGTTATGAACAGTCCACAATAATGGAACCCTGCTGTAACTTTCTGATGATCTGTATATAAAACCATGAGAGGCACATGAATGTTACTTACCAGGCCATGCCTGAATGTTGTCTAGGTCTTGCTACATACGAGCATGAACTACTTCATCTTCTGTGTGGCAATGAATGGAACTGAATACTGCACAATCATCAGTGAACATCCCAAATTCTGATCAGTGATGAAAAGCTGAAGGTGGTTGAGCCTAGGATACTGCTCTAAGGAACTCCTGCAGTGCTGTTCTGCATCTGGGATGATTAGGCACTAACAACCATAACTACCTTTCTTTGTGCAAAATATGAACCCATAGAATGTTTTCCCCTTGGTGCCTATTCACTTCAGTTTTTCCTGGGATCCTTAATGTCACCATAAAATGCTGCCTTCATGTCAAGAACAGTCACTCTCACTTCAGCTCTGGAATTCAGCTCCTTGTTCCACATTTGGACCAAGGTTGTGATGAAGTCTGGAGCCAAGTGATTCTAGCTAAACCTAAACTGGGCATCAGTGAGCAAGTAATTAGTTAGTAATTACTGCTTGATACCACTGTTAACCACACCTTCTATCACTGATTGGGAAAGTATAGAGATTGGGCAGTAATTAGCCAGAAAGGCAATTTTGGGCAATTTTTCACACTGTTGTGAAGATGTACGTTACATCGTTATACGAGGATGAGTTAAGATAGCAGAATTGCATGGTGCTGGAATGCACTGCACTTTCTCTGTAACTGTAACACTTTATTCTGCATTCTGTTATTGTACTGCTTCAATGCACCGATGTAATGAAATGATCTGTATGGATGGCATGCAAAACAAAGTATTTCACTGAACCTCAATACATAGGACAATAATGAACCAATTTTACCAATTTACAAATGCAGAGTGTTCCTATGTGTTCAGAATGAACAATTGAGTGAGCCAGAATAAAACAGGATAATAAGGTTGTTGTTAACAATAGCAGCAACACCAAAGTGGATTGAAGAGAAGGATCCTACCCACCACAAAGCAGCCTAATCGAACAGGTGTGCCTCTTTTATGTAATGAGAAACACTCTGAGAGTGTAAAAGCCTTGTGAAGTTTTCAGCATGAGACAGGTTTCCTGCCCCCAGATATCACACCTCATAAAATGCGGCATGATGGAAATGGGATGTGCAGGATTGGGTGCCTGTTTTGCCAACCCACACCTTTCACCTGAGGAGTTTCATTAAATCAGTGCAGTAAGACCATAAAATGGAAACAGCTTGAAATCTTATTATGAAAGTGATCATTTTTTTTAGTTGTTTGGGTAACTTTCTATACTTTAAAAGAACAATGATAACAATTCAATCAAAAAATTGATTATATCAAGTTAGGGTAAACTGCATGACAACCATGGCTTTGGTGGATATTCATTGTGCTTCTGATCACATTCACTTAAATGCTGCCTTGATGTCAGGAACAGGGGCTCTCACATCCCCTCTGGAATTCAGCTCTTTGGTCCATGTCTGGGCTAAGGCTCTGATGAAGCCTGGAGCTGAGTAGTTCTGGTGAAACTCAGGATGGGCAGTGGTGAACAGATTACTGATGAGGGAGTGTCATTTGATGCACTGTGGACAACATCTTTCGCCAGTTGGCTGATGATTGATTGGATGATCATTTGTCAGATTAGATTTATCCAAAGTTTCGTGGATGGGACACACCTGGGCAACTTCCCACACTATCAGGTGGAGCATAACCAAAGTTACGGAGAGGATTGTACTCTAAACTGCTCAGTAAGAAGATGAGGGGCCATATTGGCTGCAAGACCAGAGGAAATAAAACTAAGCAGAGAGAGAAACAAAGGACTGCAGATGCTGGAATCCAGATGAAAAACACTATGATGCTGGAGGAACTCAGCAGGCCAGGCAGCATCAGTGGAGAAAAGCAGGCAGTCCACCTGCTTTCTCCACAGATGTTGCCTGGTCTTCTGAGTTCCTCCAGCATCATAGTGTTTTTCATGTTAGAATAGAGACACAAGAGACAGCACATGCCAGAATCTGGAGCAACAAAGAAAATGCTGGAGGAACTCAATGGATCAGGCAGCATCTGTGGAGGGAAATGATCAGTCGAGTCCCTTCATCTGGTTGTTAGAATAACTGCTCCAACTGGATGGTTTAAGTTAAAAATAGCATCTCTTGGTGGAAAAAGAAAAATATTGCAAATGCTAAAATAAACACAGAAAATGTTGGAAATATTCAGCAGGTCAAGCAGCACCTATGGAGAGTGAGGCAAGGTTAACTGTTCAGATTGATGACCTTTCATCAGAATTGGAAAAGTTAGAAATGAAAGATGCTTTGAGTTGCGGAGAAAGGTGGAAGGAGCAAGGGGAACAAAGGGTAAGGTCTGTGACAGGGAGGGGGCCAGGAGGATGCAAGTGATGGTGGTGCCCGCTGAAAGTGTGTGATAAAGATATGTCTGAAGGTGGTGTAAGTAACAGAAGAGAAAAAAGGTCAGAAACATGACAGGAATCGCTGCCATTCCACCCTTGTATCTGATTTCTTAAATGACTGCAATGGAGATGAAGCATTGCCGTTCTCAATCCTAGAGGGTAATTAGAGATTATCAAGTATATTCCAATCAATACAGTTTGGGTACATAGAGATTTAAGGAGTATCTGGGGTGTGTGGGAATCTGGATGAGCTAAGAGATCATTCGGAATCTTGCCGAATGGCAGAGAAGTCTCAAGGAGAATAAGGACTATTCCTGCTTCTCTTTATTAGGTTTTTCATGGTCCTTCTTTCTCCCCATAAAGGAGAAGGAAATACAGTATGTTGTTCCTGTCTGTCATCAACAGTTGCTCAAGGTCAGTCCATCCTTGTCTTTTGCCACTAGGTGGCTCTGCAGTTCCAGGCACCACAACTATTGATGGGCAATTGGTATTGGTTTATTATTGTCACTTGTACCGAGGTACAGTGAAAAATTTGTCTTGCATACCGTTCATACAGATCAATTCATTACACAGTGCAGATACATTGAGTTAGTACAGAGTGCATTCTATACAGTTTTGGATACATCTGAAGTCACTTGAATTAGGATAACCACATTGTTAAGAATGTAACTTTCCAATGAGATGCATGCCCATCACTAAAGTTATTCTTCTGCTTTTTAACCATTCCCACAGCCTGGCCAGAGATAATTAGAAGAACAGCCATTGGGCAACAATGTGGCATTGTGCAATAGACACCAAAATTAACATGAGGAGTTCAGTCAAGACGGAGGATTATTGGTATTGGTATTAGCTTATTATTGTCACTTGTACCGAGGTACAGTGAAAAACTTGTCTTGCATACTGATCATACAGGTCAATTCATTACACAGTGCAGACAGATTGGGTTAGTACAGAGTGCATTGAGGTCGTACAGGTAAAAACAATAACAGTACAGAGTAAAGTGTCACCGCTACAGAGAAAATGTAGTGCAATAAGGTGCAAGGTCACAACAAGGTAGATCGTGAGGTCAGAGTCCATCTCGTCGTATAAGGGAACCGTTCAATAGTCTTATCACAGTGGAATAGAAGCTGTCCTTGAGCCTGGTGGTACGTGCCCTCAGGCTCCTGTATCTTCTACCTGATGGAAGAGGAGGGAATGACCCAGATGGGTGGGGTCTTTGATTATGCTGTCTGCTTCGCCAAGGCAGCGAGGTAAAGACAGAGTCCAAAGAGGGTAGGCTGGTTTCCATGACGCGCTGGGCTGTGTCCACAACTCTCTGCAGTTTCTTGTGGTCCTGGGCAGAGCAGTTGCCATACCAAGCCGTGATGCATCCAGATAGGATGCTTTTTATGGTGCATCGATAAAAGTTGGTGTGTCAAAGGGGACATACCGAATTTCTTTAGCATCCTGAGGAAGTAGAGGCACTGGTGAGCTTTCTTGGCTGTGGCATCTACGTGATTTGACCAGGACAGGCTATTGATGATGTTTACTCCCAGGAACTTAAAGCTCTCAACCCTCTTGACCTCAGCACCATTGATGTAGACAGGTGTATGTACACTGCCCCCTTTCCTGAAGTCAATGAACAGCTCTTTTGTTGACATTGAGGGAAAGGTTGTTGTCATGACACCATTCCACTAAGCTCTCTAGCTACTTCCTGAACTCCGACTCATCATTATTTGAGATACGGCCTACAACGGTGGTATCATCTGCAAACTTGTAGATGGAGTTAGAGCAGAATCTGGCCATATAGTCATGAATATATAGGGAGTAGAGTAGAGGGCTGAGGACGCAGCCTTGTGGGGCACCAGTGTTGAGAATAATTGTGCTGGAGGTATTGCTTCCTATCCTCACTGATTGCGGTCTGTTGGTCAGGAAGTCAAGGATCCAGTTACAGAGGGAGGTGTTGAGTCCTAGGCCTCAGAGTTTGGTGACGAGTTTGCTTGGGATTATCGTATTGAAGGCAGAGCTGTAGTCAATAAACAATAGTCTAACATAGATGTCTTTACTATCCAGATGCTCCAGAGCTGAGTGTAGGGCCAGGGAGATGGCGTCCGCTGTAGACCTGTTTGTGTGATAAGCGAATTGCAGTGGGTTGAGATTGTCTGGGAGGCTGGAGTTGATGCGTGCTATGACCAGCCTCTCAAAGCACTTCATGTTGGTGGATGTCAGAGCCACTGGTCGGTTGTCATTAAGGCATGTTACCTTGCTTTTCTTCAGGACACGGGATGATAGTGGTCTTCTTAAAACAAGTGGGAACCTGAGATTGAAGCAGGGAGAGGTTAAATATGTCTGCAAATACTTCTGCCAGCTGATCAGCGCAAGATCTGAGCACACAGCCAGGGACGCCATCTGGGCCAGATGCTTTCCTCGTGTTCACTCTCCGGAAGACTGATCTTATATCCTCAATGGTGACCACGGGTTCAGTTGCATTGGAGGCTGTCAGGGTGGGTGATGACAATCCACTTCCCTTCTGTTCAAAACGCACATAGAATGCATTAAGCTCATCAGGAAGGGATGCGCTGTTGTTAACTGTGCAGCCTGTCTTTGTCTTGTAGCCTGTTATGGCATGTAAGCCCTGGAGCCCAGTAAAGGCTGGAGCCCAATATTTCTAAAGCTCCAATCAGAACATCCACAATAGAAGCTATGCCCAACTTTGGACTTCAGCCAGGTGGTTAGGCTCCAAGGGCTCCTGAAGTAGTAATCATTTTAGACTTGGTCATCTGTAGTGAGCCAGGATTTATCAATAAATTCTTTCACCGTGAGATCATTGTACTTCTTCCTTTGGGGAAGAGTGACCATAACCATGGTAAAGTTTAATACTTAGGCTGATGTTGAGAAATTTAGGTACAAAGCTAGTGTCTTAAACGTAAATGAAGGTGTTTACAAAGCTATAAAGGCAAAGTTAGCTAAAGTGAACTGGAGCGAAGGAGGCTGAGGGGTGACCAGATGGAAGTATATAAAATTATAAGAGGCATAGATAGGTTAGATAGTCTGAACCCTTCTCCCATGATAGGGGTATCAAAAACAAGGAGGCATAGAATTAAGGTGAGAGAAAGGAGTTTTCAAGGGGATTTGAGGGAAAAGTTTTTTACACAGAGAATGGTAAAGTGGCTGATAACTGGAACTTGCTGCCAGAGGAGGTGGTGGAATCAGATACATTCACTATGTTTAGGAGACATTTAGACAGGCACTTAAACAGGCAAGGCATAGAAGGATACAGACCTAATGCACAGAAATGGAATTAGTATGGATGGGCAAAAAGATCAGCGTTGACACACTGGTTTGAATGATCCGTTTCTGTACCGTAAAACTCTATGATTCTATGACTCTATGACTCATAGTCTTTATGAGCCACTGGCCAGTTTTACCTCCACTTTCTCCTACTCACTCTTATTCAGTGCTCCCTACTGTAACTCTGAATAGACTTCCCAAAGCTGATAATTCCATGTAAGTGCTGCCAGTGGGTGGCATTGACAGCTGTGAGGTGTTGAGTTCAAGGTGATGCTGCAGTGTCAATGATTTCATATGCAGAATATGGAGCATATTTCATAACTTTGGCAACAATACATATTTTATAACAGAGGATCCCTGACAAAACTCATTAGTGTGCCTGTGCTTCTCTCTGTATCTACATGTGAGTCAATGAATAAGTAAGATGGGGATAAAAAAACAAGTTAACAACTAAAGATGTTACATGCCTTCTATCTTTGGGATCTGGTCAACTGAAAAATAAGTCCTTTTTGTCTAATCCTGGTTCCCCAGGGTCATTAAGAGTCAACCACATATTGTAGGACTGTAGCCTGTGACTGGAGATGGTGACCATAACTCTATAATTTTCAAAGTAGTCCATGGAAAGGGATAAAGGTGGTCCAGAAAGTAAGGTCCTCGACTGGGGGAAGTTGACCAATATCTACCCGGTTAGTTAAGCAGTATCTAAGTGGTTAGTTAATCATACCTATAAATACCGCTGGTGGGACATTCTTCCTCTTGCTGATTATGAGAGGGCTTTAGTTGATGCAAAGTGGTTTAAAATGGCAGCATTGGTTAAGTAAGCCTTGTCAGCTGAATAGTGGCATAATTTGTTTCTTGCCCAAGTTTTCAACATTTTGACTCAGAGTTTATGCTATTTAGGAATATAAATCTGTGACCACTGCTAATCCATGGTCTGTTTTAACACCATATGTATTGCCCCACTGAGTGAGGAAATTCTGGATTTTGCTGAGTGAGGAAATTCTATGAGGTCAAGTCTATGGAGCAGCTTTATATTTAAATAAATAAATAGATAGATAGATAGATAGATAGATAGATAGATAGATAGATAGATAGATAGATAGATAGATAGATAGATAGATAGATAGATAGATAGATAGATAGATAGATAGATAGATAGATAGATAGATAGATAGATAGGTAGGTAGAATAAAGAGGCAGCTAAAAGTAAACATAATTAAATCAAGGTGAACAAAATAGAACAAGTGGTGTGTTGCAGCTCTAGTACGTGGGAGCTGATGGTGATCACAGGAATTCACGGTGACCACATCTGCAGCCAATGTAAGCAGCTCGAAGAACTTTGGCTCAGGGTTGCTGAGCATGAGTGTAAGGTTCAGACACTGCGATGCAGCACATAAGGGAAATTATCCAACAGGCATTCACACCACAGATTCAAAACTGCAAAACTGATCTGTCAAGAGGGAAAGGAGCCTGTGACTAGGGGTGAAACAGGCCTGGGGAAGCAGGAGGAAGCACTGGAGAATCCTTAGCCAACAAGGAGAAGAGCAGAGACTGCAGGAGCAAAGGGACCATGGCATCATGATAGAGGAGACAATTCTTGGGTGAGAACAGAAGGAACATAGCAGTGATAGGGGAAAGTATAGTTAGGGAGATAGGTCCTGTTTTCTGCAGCCACTAGAGAAGGCTGTGATGCCTTCCCATTGTCAGAGTTAAGGACCTCTCCTCAGGACTCGAATGGAACTTGGTGAGGGGAAAGATCTTATTGCTGTGGTTTATTTTGGAATCAAATGACATAGATGAACAAATGAGGAAGTTCTGCTCAAGGAGAAAGAGAAGCTAAAGTCCACTTTAAGAAGCAGAACCACAAAGACAATAATCTCTTCATTGCTACCTGGGCTGCGTGCAAATTGATAAAGGATCAGTGAGATCAGAGAGTTGCATGCGTGGCTGAAAGATTGACATGGGAAGAATGAGTTTCAATTGTGGGCCAGCAGCAGTACTGGAGCAAGAGCAAGCTTTTCCTGCTGGTTGGGCTTCATCTAACATGAGTGACTGAGCAATTCCAATAATTAGAACTGTAGGTAAGGCTTTAAACTAAGTATATGGGGGTGGGGGCTGGATTCAAATGAGGGGAAATTTAGAAAGTTAAATAAAAATATAAGACAATAATGCAGGGTAGAAAAATGACCAGTGAAACCAGAGCCCATCAGGAAGGGACAGAGCATATAAACATAAGAGCATATTTCTGATAAGAATCAGGTCAGAGAACACTGATAAAAAGGCAACATTGAAGGATCTCTATGTAGCATTCCCAACAAGGTAGGTGAATTGACAGCATAACTGAACATAAATGGATATTATCTCAGCAGATATGGTTGCATATAACCAAGATTTGGAAATAAATATTCTGGGATTAGACTTGGGCAAGATGTAAAAGGATTGGTAGTCTGACAGTAAACTTTGGGATAAATAGGGTAAAGATAAAGAAACATTGCTCAAAAAATCAGACAAAAGAATCAGTTTGGCTGGAATTAAGGAACAACAAAGGGCAGAAAACATTGGTGGGTGGATTATTTATAAACTCCCAAAGAGTTATGGTAATGCAGAAATCAGTAAATTAGAGTTGTGTGTAACAAGGGTAATACAATAGGCAAAAGATTGAGCGAGACAGGGCTTTTCTCTTTAGAGCGACAGAGCATGAGAGGTGACTTGATAGAGGTGTATAGGATTATGAGGGGCATAGAGAGTATGGACATCCACCACTTTTTTCCCAGGGCAGCAATGGCCAATAACAGAGGACATCCATTTAAGGTGAGAGGAGGAAAGTTTAGGGGAGATGTCAGAGGTAGGTTTTTTACACAGAGAGTGGTGGGTGCCTGGAACGCACTGCCAGGGGTGGTGGTTGTGTTATTATGTAGTTATAATAAAGAACTACAGTTCCCAGTAGGCAATGCAAGGGGTCACATGGGGAACAGGAAGTGGCTGTAAAAAGGGAGGGAAAGCAAGCCACGCTGGTGTTGGTTAATAATAATGTTCAGATGTTAAACCCACGCGGTTTGTCTCTTGATGAAGAACAAACATAACATGGTGTCAGAAGTTGGTATGAGGTCTGAACAGGGAGAGTAGATGAATACTGTGTGCAATTGAGAAAGAGACTCAGTGAGTATGAAAGAAAAGCTGTAATAAGACGGAGAAAAAGCTGGCCAGCGTGGTGAGGGAGCACATTGTTCCTGAGGTTCAGCAGTCACCAGATTTGCCAAGAGAGAGTCAGGTGAGAGGCCGAGAGTTCCCGTTATGGATAAGCTAAGTCCTCCCACGCCTATGCAGTTTACTGGCAATCTAGCCGATAATTGGCAATGCTTCAAACAGCGATTCAACATATATTTAGATGCTAATGGAGCGGGACGGAATGATGAAAAATTGAAAGCGTCTATTTTTCTGCACGTGATTGGCGAAGATGCTTTGGACATCTATAACAGCTTTCAAATTGATGAGACAGCTTTTGAGTTGGCCACTCTGATGAAAAAATTTGAGGATTATTTTATCTCAAATAAAAACATCACATTTGAGAGACATAATTTTTTTTTCCTGTGACCAGAAACAAGGTGTTAGCTTCGACCAATACTTAGCTGAGCTTCACACACTGAGTAAGTCTTGTGAATTTGGAGATTTGAGAAACTCACTAGTTAAAGACAGAATAGTTTGTGGAATTCCAGATAATGGATTCAGAGAAAGACTGTTGCGTGAAAAAGATTTGACCCTGGAAAAGGAGGTGAATATGTGTAGGTCAGCAGAAACCACACGAGCACAAGATAAGGAGCTGCACAGGGCAAACACAACAGTGCATGCTGTGGAAACAGAGAAGCACCACACAAGGCATTTCCGAAAGCAACAGTAAAGAAAAGAGGAAGGCTCAAACAGCAAATGCAGCAGATGTGGAGGTAGACATATTCCAAAGATGTGTCCTCCTTATGGGAAGTCCTGCAATAGCTGTGGGAAGAAGAATCACTTTGCAAGGTGCTGCAAAGCTGGGGCTAACAAGAGAAAGGTGCACACAGTTGATGAGGAAATGGAGGAATTCTTTGTGGATTCTGTACAGACTGTGGCTGCTGGTAAAACAGAATGGATTGTTCCAGTAACTGTGAATGAGACGGTAATTCCATTCAAGCTTGACACTGGAGCTCAGGTGAATCTGTTATCCATGGGTGATTATAAGACTCTCACAGTAAAGAATAAGATTTACCCTGTGAAGTTAAAAGTGACAGGCTACACTGGAGAGAAAGTTCCAGTAAAAGGGGGCTGCATGGTGACCTTTAAGCACAAGGGGCAGCACTTAAAATCACAGCTACTGATTGTAGAAAAGAGAGTCCAGCCAATATTAGGTCTGAGTGCATGTGAAAAGCTCAACCTAGTGAAAAGAGTTTTCATAGTAGCTTCACATTCCAAAGATGACCACACAACACTCATGGAAGAGTATGCAGATATCTTTGAGGTGCTCGGATGCTTACCTGGTATACACAAAATTCACATAGATGAGGCAGTGGCTTCCTGCTGTCCATGCATGCAGGAAAGTTCCGTTTCAAATTAGAGATAAATTTAAACAAGAACTAGCACACATGGAACGGATGAATGTCATACAAAAAATTGAAGAACCAACAGATTGGGTGAGTTCACTGCTCATTGTACAAAAGAAAAATGGAACATTGCAGATATGCCTAGACCCAAGAGATCTCAATAAAGCCATCAAGAGAGACTATTTTAAATTGCCAACACAGGAGGAGATCATGTCCCGGTTTTCAGGTGCCAAATTGTTTAGCAAGTTCGATACATCGTCTGGGTTTTGGCAGATGAAGCTTGATGAGGCAAGTTCGAGACTGTGTACTTTTAACACACCACAGGGAAGATATTGCTATCTTCGGTTGCCATATGGGATCCTGTCCGCACCAGAAGTCTACCATAAAACCATCTATATGATTTTTGAGGGCATACCTGGTGTCGGGACCATGATGGATGACATCATTGTCTGGGGGTCCACCATGGAGGAACATGATACTCGACTGAGACAATGCTTGACATGACAAGGAAAGTCAATTTGAAATTAAATAAAGAGAAATGTGAGTTTGGTGTTAAGACACTGATCTTCATAGGAGATGTCATATTTGAAGAGGGAGTGAAGCCTGGCCCAAGAAAGACGTCAGCCACTGAAAACATGGAGAGGCCCCAAAACAAAGAGGAGGTGAGATGTTTCTTAGGGATGGTGACTTAACTGGCTAAGTTCATCCCTCAACTGTCAACAGTGTCAGCATCACTTAGGTCACTCCTTGAGCAACAAAATGAATGGATTTGGTCTCGTGAGCAAGAAGAGTGTTTGCAGATGTTGAAAAGGGTCCTAACTGAAGAACCCGTGCTGAAGTTTTATGATCCGGAAAGGTGTATCAGGATATCAACTGATGCGTCCCGGCACGGCCTTGGATCAGTACTACTGCAGCAGCACGATGATACATGGCAACCTGTGGCCTATGCATCAAGGGCTTTAACAAGTGCGGAAGCCAACTATGCACAGATAGAGGAAGAACTTCTCGCCAGTACATATGCATGTGAAAGGTTCCATCAGTACATATATGGGCAAACTATTGAAGTTGAGACAGACTATAAACCATTGGTCTCAATTATGTCCAAACCGTTGAATGACTGTCCCATGAGGATACAGTGCATGTTGATAAGGCTGCAGAAATATGATGTGAAGATGATTTACACACAGGGAAAATATATGTTTGTTACTGATGCGCTGTCTCGAGCAGTCGACAAGACAGAAAAGAGTGACCAACAGGTTAATGCAGATATACAGGCCTATGTTAACATGATTGTCACCTCTCTTCCAGCGTCCCTGGATAGAACAGAGCAGATTAGGAAAGCAGCAGAGGCAGACGAAACAATGAAAGTACTCAATGATACAATACAGAAAGGATAGCCAGCAGCAAAGGATGACTGTCCAATGTGTATTCCGGATTATTGTGCATGCAGAGCTGAACTGTCAATAGTGAAAGGTATGGTCTTCAGAGGGAACAGGTTTGTGATTCCATTGTCACTACGCAAGGAGATGCTCCCGAAGATACATGAAGGGCATCTTGGGGAAGAGAAATGTAAACGTAGAGCACGTGAAGTGATGTGCTGGCCAAGAATGAACCAAGACATCAGCCAGACTATTGCTTCATGTGAAATATGTCTTACCTACAGACCAAAGCAGCAAGCAGAACCACTTACACCACACCCTGTACCAAACAGGCCATATTTCAAAGTTGGAGTGGATTTGTTTGACTGTAATGGGAAGAGCCATATTGTTGTAACAGACTATTTTTCCAATTACCCAGAGGTTGCGACACTGCAATCAACGTCCAGCAGAGCAGTTATCACGTTCCTGAAAGCTGTGTTTGCGAGGCATGGAGTTCCATGTGAAGTAGTATCAGACAATGGTCCACAATTTTCGAGCTGTGAATTTGAATCCTTTGCCAACGTTTGGGGGTTTCGACATATAACCTCAAGCCCACATCACCCAAAATCTAATGGCCTAGCAGAGAGTTTAGTTAAGGTGGTGAAGGGCCTCATGAAAAAAGCACAAGATGGACGAGAGGATTTCCACAGAAGTCTAATGATTTACAGAGTGCGCCACTACAGAATGGCCTTTCACCAGCCCAAATGCTGATAGGTCAATGCATACGCACTAACCTTCTAATACATGAAAACCTGTTGACACCTGAAGGAACACACAAGGTCAAACAGGCTAAAGAGGAAGGAAAAGCAAAACAGAAACAGAATCACAACAAGACAGCGAAAAGCCTACCAGTCCTGAAGCCTGGGGATCAAGTGCGAATCGAAGATCATGATTCTGGCACATGGTCCATGCAAGGAGTTGTGCAAGAGGAAGTAAATCCACATTCATACCAGATCCAGATGGAGTGAGGGACACCTCTGAGGAGGAACCGCGTGGATCTATGACCACAAGCTCCAACCCATGGCTGTGACCCATCCCCTGTCAGTACACCAAAGGGGCCAGCATATGGAGAAAATGAACATGTGGACAAGAGTTCCCAGGAAAACACCAGTAGTAATGCAGCAAATGAAAGCAACACACCTGCAAAAACAAGTACCAGACCAAAAAGGACCATTAAACCACCTCAGAGACTGACTGAAAGCTGCTGAGTGGACAAGGGTTCTTGGCAGGTTTATGAGGACAAAGTATTGTTTGTTTTTCTTTGAAGGGGGAAAATGTGTTATTATGTGTTATTATGTAGTTATAATAAAGAACTACAGTTCCCAGCAGGCAATGCAAGGGGTCACATGGGGGAACAGGAAGTGGCTGTAAAAGGAGAGGGAAAGCAAGCCACGCTGGTGTTGGTTTATAAAAATGTTCAGATGTTAAACCCACGCAAAGTTTGTCTCTTGATGAAGAACAAACGTAACAGTGGTAGAGGCTGATAAAATAGGTATATTTAAAAGACTCTTAGATTTGTACATGGATGTAAGAAAAATGGAGGGTTATAGGCTGTGTAGGAGTGAAGGGTTAGGTTGATCATGGAGTAGGTTTATATAGGTCGGCACAACATTGTGGGCTGAAGGGCCAATGCTGTGCTGTGCTGTACTGTTCTATGTTCTATTTTCATTTACAGGCAGACTGGGAAAACCTAGTTAGTAATAAAAGTGTGGAGGGTAAATTCATGGGCATATACATAATGTTTCTCTAGATCTGTATGCTGAGGAACCAAACAGGACATAAGCAATTTCAGATCTAGTATTGTGCAATAATAGTGTTAATTAATAATCTTGTACTTAAGGGGCCTTAAAGAGAAGAGTGATCATAATATGACAGGATTTTGTTTTAAGGTTGGAAGTGACATAGTTCAACCCAAAACCAGGATCTTAATCTAAACAAAGCAAATTATTGTTGTGGTTGGTTTTGGTAGATTGTGAAATTATATTAACAAGTATGACTGTAGACAAATAATGGCTAATATTTAAAGAATTAACATATATAATTTGCATCAATATTTTCCCACATATTTAAGACACTAAAACCTAATGAGAAAAATCGTCAAATTGTAGCTATAAAAGAGAAGTTAAGATAATATTTTATATGAAGGAAACTTACAATATTGCCTAAGAAGAACAGTAAGCCTAAGAATTGTGAAAATTTGGAATTTAGCAAAAGAAGATCAAAATGATGATAAAGCATGAGAAAGTAAAATATGAGAGTAATTGTGAAAGAAGCATAATCAGACAGTAAAAGTTTCTATAAATGTGTAAAATGGATTAGTAAACATTAATATGAGTCCTTTATAGACTCTGGCAGGACAAATTGAGGAACAAGGAAATGTCAGTGAAATTAAGCAGATATTTTGTGCTTGTTTTTGTGGAGGGTACGGAAGTTCTCCCAGAAATAGTAGGGAACAACAGCAAATGAGGAACTGTAAAAGGGTAGTATTAGTACAAAAAAAAGTCGTAGAGTTATACAGCATGGAAACAGGCCCTTCAGCCCAACTTGTCCATGCCAACTCTGTTGCCCAAGAAACTAGTCCCACCTGTCCACATGTGGCCCTCTAGTATTTTAGAGATTAATGGGACCAAAAACCAGTAATGCCCTAGAACATAATTACCTGAAGGCCAAGGTTTTGTCAAAGGTGATGATGGAAATAGTGGATGGACTCTGGTTGTCCTTCAAAATTCTGTAGATTCTTTAGCGATTCCTGCAGATTGGAAGGTAGCAAATGTATCCCTACTATTTAAGAAAAGAGAGGGAGGGATAACAGGGGACTGCAGACTAGTTAGCCTAATGTCAGTTGTAGGGAAAATGCTGAAATCCATTATTAAGGAAATGGTAATAGGGAACTTAGAAAATTACAATGGGATTGGACGGAATCTACATGAAAGGGAAAAATGTTTGATGAATCTGTCAGAATTTTTTGACGATGTAATCAACAAAATAGATATGGTTGAAGCTCTGGATGAGTTGTATTTGGACTTCCAAAGGTCTTCAATATAGCACCAAACATGATGTTATGAAACAAAATTATAGCACATCAGACAATATAATGTCATGAAGTGAGGATTGGTTAAGGATCAGACACAGAAAATAGAAATAGATATTTTTTTGGAAATGAACAAACAGCAGATTTTGGAAATCTGAAATAAAAACAGAAAGTGCTGGAAATAATGGATTAAGCAGTGCATGTGGAGAGAAAAGGAGTTAACACTTCAGGTCAATGACCTTCACCAGATGAAGGTTCTGATAAATAGTCATTGACATGAAGCATTAAATCTGTTTTTCTCTCCACATCCACCTGATCTGCTGAATATTTCCAGCACTGCCAGTTTTATTTCAGATCTTTTTTTGGATTGTGAGATTGTAACCAGTGGGAAGCCTCAAGGATTAGAGCTGTGATCCCATTTGATCACAATCTCTGTCAACGATTTAGATGATGGAACCAAGTGCAATATATTGAAGTTTGCTGATGTTATAAAGCGGGTTCCAGTGCAAGTTGTGAAGAGTTTTCAAAGAGGCTTCAAGGGATATATAATTAGGATCAGTGGCTGGCAAGGACAGGGAAAGTGGAATACAATGTGGAAAGATGTGAAGTTATCATCTTTGGTAGAATAATTTTAAAAAGTATATTTTAAATCATAAGAGAATAAAAAATATTGGTGTTTCAAGGGACATGGGTGTCCTTGTACATGAATGACTGAAACTTCACACATAGGCATAGCAAACAATTTGGAAGGTAAGTGGTATTTTGATCTTTATTGCAAGAGTAATTGAGTACGGCATAAAGACTGAAATGGTATAGGGCCCAGGTGAGAAAATGCCTGGAATATTGTGGACAGGTCTCATCTCCCTCCTTAAGAAAGCTTATACTTCTGACAGAGGGAGTGCAACAAAGGTTTACCAGATGGATTCAATGTTGTCCTATGAGGAGAAATTAATGAACAAGAAATGAGAGAAAGTAAATGTAACTGAGAAACAAAGCTGACTCGATTAGATGGAAATGGATACAGTGAGTGAGCAATGCACCTTATCCAGTAGGTGGCATTTGGCTCCAAGAGACCTTTACTACTTTAAATTATTTTTAACGAACATTCAACCAATTTCCGTTGAGACAGGAAACAGTCAGACCCAGAATTGATTGTTAACCCTCAGACTCAAGCTAGAAGACGTTGAATATTACAAAATTCATGGTCACTGAACAAATCTGAAACTGTTTTGAAGTTCTGAAGATACTTAAAGGTGAGTTTTGTTCCATTTCATCATACTTACAAATACTTTTGAAAAGATAACATTGGAACCCAGAGTAGCACATGGAGTGAGAGTGAACTGCGATAACTCAGATTCCATTGTTGGCATTGCTTACTAAGAGATTTGTCAAACTTTTAAAGCCATAACTCAAGTAATGAAAATTCACAGCTGGAAAAAAAAGTGACAAAGTAACGTCTCGGAAAACTTATTTGTTTTGATGTTGTAAACCATGCTCCACTCATATTGTCAAGAATTTAAATCCTGTTTGCGCTCTACATCATAAGGAGCTGAATATAATGGTATGAAACAACTCCAGTATCCTGTGTTGGCTTTCTTTCAGTTGCATTGAATTTTCTCATAACTATAATATTGCCTGAAGTTCCCAACCAAATGAGTTGACAAAATAGAAGTTCATAATAATCATGAACTAACCACTAAAGATATCATCCTGACCACATTAGAAACAAACAATGTTTTGGATGTTGAAGTGACATTATATAGAGTCATAGAGCAATATAGCACAATACAGGTGCTTTGTGAAGGAAAAGGCAAGAGTAATTATTGAATAGGGCAGAAGAAAAACTGGAATTTGATATCCTACAGAACCGTGATGTTTCTTTCAAGCAGAAGAATAAGATGACTGAAACTTTTAAGCCCAGAAGGAGAATTTCTGAGCATAATCTGTGAACATGTATGTGCACTCACCTAAACCTCTGTTAAATCCTACTTTAGGATAGAAATAATATATAAGTTGCATTTGTGAAGCTACAGTACAGCCTTTTTCTACAACACCCATATACACTATACACAGTCTGGTCTTTGAGCACCAGAGTAATTTGGCAGCAGTTCCTGAGCTTCAGCCCGGGAATACACCAGAAGTTCTGTAGAGATGGAGTAATGATTGTGCAGAGCCAGGCTTTGAAATAAGGCTGTAATTATTAACTCACTTGCTTCAAATCTCTGGCCTCTCCTTTAAATCTTTGGAATGCCACTGTCAGTAGAAGGTAGTGGAACAGACTAATTCAATGTGGAAAATAACCTATATCCAATTTTTAGGATAGCATTATATAAGAATTTGAAATGTGAACCCAGTAAGGTTACTTAGTGTGTGGGCACATCATTTATCAACCCACACAAGAAAATCTAAAAATGCTGTACAGGCAAAGAGGATTGATATGATGGTATTAATAATGAGCAATTCTTTCATAGGGCTTAAACATTAAAACATTAACCTGGAGCAATCTTCAACGGGAGGCCAAAGGCACTCTTTCTCCTTTGTGTCAGGGTCTGTGATGGTCCAGATGAATTTGGTTGCCACTCTTCTACCACCTGTCTAGAATTATCTGAAGTGGGTAATGGAGCAACTGTTGACAGTGAAAGACTGGCTTGCATTCTCCACTCAGTGGCTTGCAAAGGGTGCCGTGAGATGGAGGACTCAGAATTCTCCTCCTTGTTCTCAGAGGAGTAACTCCATTCATTTTACAGTCACAGAGGAAACTCTAACACACGCTTTGTGGGCATGGAATGGAGAGGGCTGGTGATGTGGGGTAGTTTCTTGTCTTTCCTTCTTGCATGAGCTAGGCATAAAACCAAGGGTGCAATTGCTACACTTATATCCTGGTTACAAAGCATAATGAATCTTATTGGTGTCAATTAGCAAAAAACAAAGGCTATCACCGACTTTAGGCCAGTATCTCATCTGCTTGCAGGACTGTGGTCTTGATGACAACTCACTTTATGTACATGGTCCCTTTAACATAGTAAAATATCCCATGGCAACTCGCAGATTAAATTGAGAGAAGGTTGAGTTCTGAGGGGAAAAATGTCCTGGCAATTGTTCATTTATACTGTCTGAGGATGTGGTCAGACTTAAAACTGACAGCATTTTTGTTTTCCCTTTTCTCAAGAAAATCATGTTGATTTTAAAACAGGCACATGAAACTTATATTGTTTTTCTGACACCTAAATGGGTCAACTGCTGTGCAATGTTCAAAACTGCTTTTTGTTGAGCTATTTAGCTACATTGGACTGAGTCACAATCAACACCATTCACTCACAGGGCAGTCAGCTTTTAATAATATTGAGGCCTTCCTGTGTGAAGTACACGTCTCCTGCAGTTGTACACAAATTGCTGTAAAGCTCCCTGCCAAACAAATCTTATGTGTGCTGACCCAAACTGGGATCCCAGTTATCATAGTCCCAGATGGTTTTAGCTGGGAAAATTAGGTGACAAGAAACCACAGAAATCCTGCAAAAAGAAAAGCATTTTCATGTTCATCAGATAAGAAGCAGCCAAGATTACTGATGACACAAAAATAGGTGGGTTACAATCATGAGGAATTAACCTTGTAAACCTACATCCTACATTAAATAGGGAAATGAAAACTCTGTGCAATACACCAGTCATGTGCTCACCAGCACCCAGTAAAGTTACATCAGAACTTCCTTATGTTTACACTCCATAACAATGTTGAGGAGGACACAACAAGCCTGCAAAGGGATATGAATAGGTTGACTAAGTGGCCAAGAAGTTGACAGGTGAATTATAATAGGGGAAAATGTCCAGGTTATTCACTTTGGATACAAGTTATTATTAAGCCAAGTGAGACTATAAAATGTTGTGTTACAAAGGGATCTGGAATGTTTGCCCATAAAACTCAAAGGGCTGGCATGCCAATTAGAAAGACTAATGGAAGGTTGGTCTTTATTGCAAGAGGTATGGAGTATAAACATAAAGAAGTTTTGATGTAACTTTACAGGGTGCTGGTGAGCCCATAACTGGTGTTTTGCATAGAGTTTTTGTCTCCCTATTTAAGGAAGGATGTACTGCTAGGAAGGTTCACTGGCTTACTTCCTGGGATGAATGGGTTGAAGTATGAAGAGAGTTTGAGCAGGTTGAATCTATACTCATTGGAGTACAGAAGAACATCATAGTTTTAAGGTGAGAGGTAAGAGTTTTAAAGGGGATCTGAGGGTAAGTATTTTACACAGAGAGTGGTTGATATCTGGAACACAGTGCCAGAGGAGGTGGTGCAATTAGATACAATTACTATGTTTAAGGGGCATTTAGATAGACACTTAAATGGGAAATGCATAGAAGAATGTGGTCCTAATGCAGGCAAATTGGATTAGTGCAGATGGCTAAAAAGGTCAGCATGGATGTTGTGGGCTGAAGGGCCTGTTTCTATAATGTGCAACTCCATGACTTTAAAGAGAGGTGACCTTATTGAAATACCTCAAATTTGATGGAAGTTGACAAGGTAGATGATGGGAAAATGTTTCCTCAGTGAGGTATATCTTAAATTGGGAAGCATTGTTTCAGAATAAGGATCACCCATTTCAGTTGGAGATGAGAAAGAATTTCTTTTCGCAGAAGGATACATTTGAACTCTACCCCAGAGAGCTATGAAGGCAGATTCAAGGCAGATATTGATGGATATTTCAACTGCAAGGGATTGTGAGGAGAGCTCAGACAAATAGTGTTGAAACCAGGAATGGATCAGCCATCATCTCACTGAATGGCAGAGCAGTATCAGCGATCTAATTGCTTCTAGTTTCTTATGTTCTTATGTTCTTAATGAGTGAAAAAAATAAGAGAAATATATTTAACAAAATAAGTAGCACTAAAACCATTCTCCACCCTCCCTTGAAGCTCTGACTTCAGGAAGAAGTCCTTAAGTGATCACACCACAATACAAAGGCACACTAGTGTGAACTTGTGACTTTCAGAGGTTGAGGAGAAACCTCAGGTAGCTAACAAGTACATGTGCTGATCTCAAAGTCAAAGTCAAAGTCACCGTCACCCTCACTTACAGAAATTTTGCCATGGGATCCTTGTATGTCTCTCCCAGCTAGTACATGCAATTTGCTGTTCACTCTTACTTTGAAGATGTCAAAAAAAGCCATACCAGCAATGTGAGCAGCCTTTGATTTGTAGATAATGCCAGTTTTGCATGGGGTTCTGTCTCTGCTGCTCATGCCCTTACGAACACCCCTCTGGGAACTTCCTGCTATATTTGCACTTTGGACTACAATGCTGACTTCTGTAAACACTGTTCTTCAGCAACTTCTGCAAGTTTCTCTGCTCTTGACCCCAAACGGTCCCCCATCCCATCACCAGAAGGACTTTGCCATTTCCTTCTCATCACTGTAGACTGTAGTCACCTGCAAACATGCCCCAACAGCCCCTCTAACTGGAAGAGTGCAAGTGGTATGTGAGGATTTCTTTCTGGGGACTGAACTGTGAGGAAAGGTTCAACTAACCTGGCAAATCTGATGTGTCAAGCCCACAGTTCCCAAAGCAAAAGCAATGTTAAACGAGACAGGCAACTAGCACAATTTTTTAACAATACACTAAAAGCTGGAGGAACTCAGCTAGTCAGGCAGTATCTATGGAGGGAAAGGGACAGGTGGCGTTTGGATCGACTGTCCTTCTTAGATACTGCCTGACCTAGAGAAACAAAGGACTGCAGATGCTGGAATATCCAGATGAAAAACACTATGATGCTGGAGGAACTCAGTCCTCGGCCTCCTCCACTGCCAGGAGAATTCCAAGCACAAACTGGAGGAACAGCACCTCATTTTCTCTCTTGGAACCTTGCAGCCTAATGGCATGGACATTGAATTCTCCCACTTTAGGTAATCCCCACCCCCCTTCCCCACAACCACCCCCGCTATGCTTCTTCCCTTTCCTAGCCTCTTTCTTTCTACCCTTTTTTGCCTTTCTCTCCTTACCTTTGACCCATTCCCCTGGTGGATCTCCTCCCCCATACCTTCCTATCACTATCTCTTACCTGCATCTACCTTTCATCATCTTGTGCCCACCCCGCCACTCCTTTTTTGTCCACCCATCACTGCTCTGCTTTTCCCTCCTATATATTTTAGCCTTTATTTACAGCACGGTAACAGGTCCTTCTGGCACAATGAGTCCACGCCGCCCATTTAAACCCATGTTAACCTACCGGTACATCTTTGGAATGTGGAAGGAAACCAGAGCACCCAGAGGAAACCCATTGGAAACATTGACCGCCTGCTTTTCTCCATGGATGCTGCCTGGCCTGCTAAGTTCCTCCGGCTTTTTGTGTGTTGCTCCAGATTCTAGCATCTGTAGTCTCTTGTGTCTCCATAGTACTATTTTGGAACTGGGCTACTGAATTTTATAATTTCTTTAAAGTTTTTTGAAATAGCATGAGGGAGGTTGCTAACATTATACTTAAGGCTGGTAAAATAGCACAGGCAATTTAACAGGCCCCAGAGGCCTTCGCTTAACATTTACAATATTGCCATGTAAACATACAATATCTTGAGAGAGGCATGAGGTCCTTTGACATAAATAAACTAATGGCCACATAACAAACAGATGAATTTCATACAGATGTGTCAAGTGCTCAGGGCAACAGTGGATGTTCACAAGCTGTTTCAGAAGTGCAGTTACCCATCTGTGTTTTTGATGCAAAGCTGTTTTGAGTTTTAAAGTCCCAACGAACACCGTGAATGAAAGTCAAAAAAAAACTGCAGATGCTGGAAATCTGAAATAAAAACAGAAAATGTTGCAAACACTCAGCAGGTCAAGCAGCATCTATGAAAAGAGAAACAGTTGGTATTTCAGATCTAGGGAGGAGAGAAAATAAGTTAATTCATGATTGTGCCTCTCTTGTTGCAAAACTACCACAGCATCCTCACAAACACAGGGTCAGATCTTGACTTTGTGCTAGAGCATGAAGTGAGAGTGAATAGACAGCCCGATATAATGATGATGGAAATCAGGAGTGCTGTAAAACTGGCTAGTGACCTGCTCTCGCCCATTTTACCATAAGACTATAAGATACAGGAGCAGAATTAGGCCATTCAGCCCATTGAGTCTGCTCCACATGGCTGATTTATTTTTCAACCCCGTTCTCCTGCTTCCTCCCCATAACCTTAACCCCCTTATCAATTAAGAACTTATCAATCTTTGCCTTAAATACACCCAATGACTTGACCTCCACAGCCCTCTGTGCCAATGCCAAGATCTGCCCCAGCGTTTGTGAGGATATCCTGTGGCACAATTACTGCAGTGTATTGATTACTACAATTATATTGATGTGGGGAACCAATTTTACACTAACAATCTGAAGGTTGATTTTATTCAGTTTATTTGCTCCCTAATTAATGCTGGAGAGACACTGCTATAAGCTCAAGTGCACTTTAACCACTGACTTTCTTGAGTATCTGATGTTGACACAGAAATTGCTAGGTTATTTCTGACACCATGATGAGGTTCAGAACTTACAACCACATCATCTCTAAGAGCACTTATTTCAAACACAGCAACTCCACCCAGTTGTACCTTCCTTAAGTCATATATTGTTAATACCGTCTTCTATACCTTGGTTACAGCGAGACTAAGCTATTTCAAAACACCTCTGGTTAGCCTCATATGTTCTGAGACCGTCCAAAACTTTGTTTCCTGCCCTAAATTGCCCTAAGATTTTAGAGTCATGGAGCCACAGAGTCATAGAGTTGTGGAGTTGTAGAGTCACAGAGTCACGGAGTCACAAAGTCACAGAGTCACAGAGTCATGGGATTATAGAGTCATAAAACCGTAGAGTCATAGAATTATAGTTCAACCGTTCCTATGCAACCTTCACGTCTCTGCTCACTGACTTACACTGGCATCCAGTTAAGCAACATCTCGATTTCAAAATATTCATCCTTGTTCTACAAATCTTACTGTGACCTAGACCTCCCCATCATTGTACATAAGAACATAAGGAATAGAAACAAGAGTAGGCCATCCTGCCCTTCAAGCCTGATCCACCATTCATCAAGAACTTGCTGATCTTCTCCTTAATGCATTTTCCTGCATCATCCTCATATTCTCTTCATGTCCAGAAATCTACCAATCATTGGTTTGAATTAACTGAATGATACAGCCTCCCCTGTCCTCTCGGGTAGAGAATTCGAAAGATCCACCATTCTCTGCAAGAAAAAATTTCTCCTCATCTCAGTCCAAAACAGCCTAACTCTTTATCTGAAACTGTGACCACTGGTTATAGATTTCTCAGCTGGAGGAAACATCCTTATCATGTCCAGCCTGTGGAGCCTTGCGAGAATTTTGTCATGAGATCTCCTCCTATTTTTCTAAACTCTAGCAAATAGAGGCCTGGACTACTCTATCCCTTCCCTCAGAGTAAACTTGATGTTTCTGTGGCCGCAGGTGGTATGTTGGGCATTCTGAAAGGGGAAGTCGCGGTACATGTCGATACTAATGACATAGGTAGACAGAGGGATGAGGTCCCACAACATGAATTTAGGGAATTAGGTAGAAGGTTAAAGAACAGGACCTCCAAGGTTGTAATCTCTGGATTACTTCCAGTGTCATGTGCTAGTGAGTATAGAAGTAGGAAGATAGGTCAGATGAATGTGTGACAAAGGGGTTGGTGCAAGAGGGTAAGCTTTAGATACTTAGATCATGGGGACCACTTCTGGGGCAAGTGGGACCTGTACAAGTAGGGTGGATTGCACCTGAACTGGAAGAGTTCCAATATCCTTACAGGGAGGTTTGCTCGAGCTGTTGAGGAGGCTTTATACTAACTTGGCCAGGGAATTATGTCACAGAGCAGTAGTACAGCAGGTGGGGAAATGTAATCCACATGGTCACATACAAACTTCATGCAGACTGCACCCAAGGTCAGGATCAAACTCAGGTCCCTGGAGCTGTGAAGCAGAGGCACTAATTGATGCACTTGCCATGCTCTTGCCTACTCACTCAGCTTGTCTATATCCCCTTGAAGCTTCTTTAAATCTTCCTCCATATTCAAATATAACATTATAATGTTAATAAAGCTAGAGAACACAACAGTATAATGTAGCCATACATAGCAGAGTACAAACTTTTTTCCATGATATTGCATTGAAATAAAATGTGTCCATCGTTAGGGACACGATACCATGATGTAACAAGGCACATTAAACTGAGACTGTATTGAACATAATTGTGTGGGTACATCTTGATCTTCTGTATCTCCCCTTGTTCTTTTCTCTCTTCCAATTCAGGTTTTCATCAATATTTTACACGACCACGTTATTTGTCATACATTGTAAATACTGCCCGGCCATATCCTTATCCTTCTATTCCTGAACCTCAAGAATTCATTTTGATTGTGCCAACGCAGCCACAGGGAGCTGATGTCTATTTGTTTTAGCCTCAGGAATGTAATGTGCCCTGCATCTGCGAAGAATCTTGTTCCTGTTATATTTGATCAATATAAATTCTTTATCGATATGGTAAAATATCTAATTCTGTGTAGCTGAATATTTGGAGTAAGAGAGGGAATGCCTTGTACCTACATTATGAATAAATCATTACATCTTCATTAAGCTTTGCCAAAGGAGATTTCTGAAATTGATTATGTCAGAATAATGATTACAAAGAAGGCCCAGTTATCATACTGAGGCTATGAGATCTACAAATATTAGATGCTCCTAAACATTCTCTTTATCAGCAGGCATGGTAGCGTAGCAGTTAGCGTAATGCTATTACAGCACCAGCGACCTGGGTTCAATTCCGGCCGCTGTCTGCAAGGAGTTTGTACATTCTCCCCGTGTCTGCGTGGGTTTCCTCCGGGTGCTCCAGTTTCCTCCCACATTCCAAAGACGTACGGGTTAGGAAGTTGTGGACGTGCTATGTTGGCGCCAGAAGCGTGGCGACACTTGCGGGCTGCCCCCAGAACACTACGCAAAAGATGCAGTTCACTGTGTGTTTTGATGTACATGTGACTAATAAAGATATCTATTGAGTTCTGACAGACAGTTTAGGATGGGCAATGACAATGTAGTGATTTATACTTTTCATAAGGCATTTAGCATTTAGTTCAGTCAAGTCCAAGCATATTTCAGGAAGTGCTTAAGATGCTTGGTTTATGCCCTAAGTAACTAAGAAGTTCCTGTTGGTGCCCTTGACACCAGAACAGAAGCATTCACTGGCATTGTTATCTCTCACTTTGAGGAACTAAAATCACTCCAAAAAAGGAAGAAAGAGGAGTTCCATATTGTAGGTCAACTTTCAAGTTTATTTTTCAAAGTTAAGGGATTGAAGTGTTCGAGTGAGGACTAAAGAACAGCATGAGCAAGGGAAGAGTGAAGAAAAGCTTCTCCCAGCAGTCCTCATATGTCTGCGGTGATACTTAACTAACTTCGAGGGGCATGTTAAACATCCATATACATATACACTCACGGGCATTCACAGGTATCCTCACTGGCGCTCATGCCCCTGCAGCTTGCCACACATCACCTTCATCCTCACCTCTCCCCTGATCTTGCACTTGCCCCCATTCCTGTGGAGTTTGTGAGGAATTGCCTGGGTGCCTACAAATTCAAGAGCACCTGCAGCTTTCTGAAACAATACTTTATAAATAAAGGCTGGATTTGATGATAAATAAGCTGAGGGATTTGAATCTCCTCGACTTCACTCTCATCACATTCAAGAAAGGGAGTAGAGATAGCCCAGGGAATTATAGACCGGTGAGTCTTACCTCAGTGGTTGGTAAGCTGATGGAGAAGATCCTGAGAGGTAGGATTTATGAACATTTGGAGAAGTATAATATGATTAGGAATAGTCAGCATGGCTTTGTCAAGGGCATGTCCTGTCTTACGAGCCTGATTAAATTTTTTGAGGATGTGACTAAGCACATCGATGAAGGGAGAGTAGTAAATGTAGTGTATATGGATTTCAGCAAGGTGTTTGATAAGGTACCCCATGCGAGGCTTATGGAGAAGGTGAGGAGACATGGGATCCAAGGGGACATTGCAGTGTGGATCCAGAACTGGCTGGCCCACAGAAGGCAAAGAGTGGATGTTGAAGGGTCGTATTCTGAGTGGAGGTCGGTGACCAGTGGTGTACCTCAGGGATCTGTACTGGGACCCTTACTCTTTGTGATTTTTATAAACGACCTGGATGAGAAACTGGAGGGGTGGGTTAGTAAGTTTGCGGATGACACGAAAGTTGGGGGTGTTGTGGATAGTTTGGAGGGCTGTCACAGGTTACAGAGGGACATAGATAGGATGCAGAGTTGGACTGAGAAGTGGCAGATGCAGTTCAAGCCCAGATAAGTGTGAAGTGGTTCATTTTGGTAGGTCAAATATGTTGGTGGAATATAGTATTAATGGTAGGACTCCTGGCAGTGTGGAAGATCAGAGGGATCTTGGGGTCCGAGTCCATAGGGCGCCCAAAGCGGCTGTGCTGGTTGACTCTGTGGTTAAGAAGGCATATGATGTATTGTCCTTCATCAATCGGGGAATTGAATTTAGGAGCCGTGAGGTATTGTTGCAGCTATATAGGTCCCTGGTCAGACCCCACTTGGAGTATTGTGCTCAGTTCTGGTCACCTCACTACAGGAAAGATGTGGAAACTATAGAGAGGGTGCAGCAGAGACTTACAGGATGCTGCCTGGAATGCGGAGCGTGCCTTATGAAAGCAGATTGAGGGAACTTGGCCTTTTCTCCTTGGAGAGACGGAGGATGAGGGGGGAACCTGATAGAGGTGTATAAGATGATGAGAGGTATTGATCGGGTAGATAGTCAGAGGCTTTTCCCCAGGGCTGAATTGGTGGCCACAAGAGGACATATGTTTAAGGTACTGGGGAGTAGATATAGAGGACATGTCAGGGGTAAGTTTTTTACTCAGAGAGTGGTGAGTGTGTGGAATGGGCTGCCGGAAACAGTGGTGGAGGCGGATACGATAGGGTCTTTCAAGAGACTGTTAGATAGGTACATGGAGCTGAGTAAAATAGAGGGCTATGGGTAAGCCTAGTAATTTCTAGGGTAGGGACATGTTCGGCACAGCTTTGTGGGCCGAAGGTCCTGAATTGTGCTGTAGTTTTTCTACGTTCTATGTTTTATGTTTCTATGTTTTCTATCACATTTCAGTAATAAACAGCTTGTTTTGACCCTTCTGTCATGATCCAAGCCATGATGAAAATCAGCTGAGATTGAAGCCCACATTGATTTAGACCTTCCTAAAGGACATGCAGAAAAGAAAAGATCATTGCTTAGAAATTGATTCCTATTCCTATGATTCTCTCTGATTCTATGAGTCTATAATTAAATGTATTATATAACGGCAGTTACCGCTTCTGAAATTTCTGTACATTGAAATGTAACCATTTTCCAATGGTCAAGAATGAAAAATATTCATTGGATTCAGGCAGTTCAACCATATGAAAGTGAAAAAGTTAAAAGTCTGTTTACCTTACAGTATTTTAGAGAAACATAATAACAGATGGTTTGTAAAATTAGAAAATGCTGGAAATATCCTCAGCGGGTCAGGTAACATCTGTGGGGAGAGAAATAGATTTAACATTTCAGGCTGACAACTTTTTATCAGAACTGAAAAAAAAAATCCAACAAGTGAAGGTTGGTAGGTCGATTGGCTGCTGTAAATTGCTCCCAGTGTAGGTGGGCAGCAAGTGAATCGGGGGAAGGTGGAAGTGGGAATTGACGGGGATGTGAGACAAAAATTGGTGTTTGATGGCATGGACTCAACGGCTGAAGGGCCTGTTTCTGTGCTGTATAACTGCATGAATCCATGAGAGGCAGGGAATGAGGGAAGCGCAGGAAAGATCAGAAGAAGGTTAAGGGGGAAAACCAGGGAAATTAATTGACAAATGCGATTATGGTGCATGGCAAAAGACTGGTACCATCAGGACAAGTAAAGAAATAAAAGATGGGTCCAGAGAAAGCATAAATAGAAAAAGAAAAATCATTACCAGCAGCCGATATCTACAATGAATTTTGCATTTTGTTGCAAGGGTATGGCTTTAAAGTAACGGGTGGGAAGTTCAAGGGAGATATCAGAGGGAGGTTTTTTACCCAGAGAGTGGTTGGGGCATGGAATGCGCTGCCTGGGGTAGTGGTGGAGGCAGGTAGGTTGGTCAAATTCAAGAGATTGTTAGATAAGCATATGGAGGAATTTAAAAGAGGGGGATATGTGGGAGGAAGGGGTTAGATAGTCTTAGGTGTGGTTTAAAGGTCGGCACAACATTATGGGCCAAAGGTCCTGTATTGTGCTGTACTGTTCCATGGTTCTATGGTTCTTTGATCTTCTTGCTGAATAGAGACAACATTTTGTGAAGTAATTTAATAATTGACAGGAGAAAGGAAAATCAAGAGGACTCTGATATATCTACGGGGAGCGGGTTCATAGGAGATGATGTCAGTAGAGATAATTAATCCCTCTTTCTTTGAAATTTATAAGCAACTATGTCAAATTTAGAAATGAAAATCAAAGAAATTACAGACGCTGGAAGTCTGACCTGCTGAGTGTTTTCAGCATTTTCTGTTTTTTATTTCAGACTTCCAACCTTTGCAGTTTACTTTAATTTTCATTGACAGTTTCTGCACTTTAGGTATCCATTGTTCAATAGTAGGAGCAGTTGGAGGAGTAAAGGGCAGTGCGTGAGTGGTGTTCCTCAAGGAATGTGGTCATCTATGATTAAGCTACAGGACAAATAAGAATTTACCTCAATTAGTTCTTTGACTAAGTAATTTTGAACTGTGTTCACAGTATGACTGAAGCTATTTTGCCCATCATGCCTCTACCATCTCAGAAAAAGAGCTTTGAAGTCATTCTATTCTCTGGCTACTGCCTCATTTTTTTCCTTTCATTTTTATTTTCCTTATCTCATCCTCATTTTAGGTGGTCCCTTATGGTTGGGTTGACTTGCTTCACTACAGTTCTGTGGGTTCTAAGGTGACAGATAAGCCCAATGTGAGATCCTCAGGCTCTGCAAAAGGAGGGACATGTGGGGTTTGTTAGGGTGGATGGTGGGTAGCTTGGATCATTGTACATTCCTTCCATTGACTGTGCTTGGATCTCCTTGCCCTGTTGCTTCTCTGCCTTTTTGACTCAACTCAGTCTGGGAATCACCCGCCTCAGTAACAATATCACATTTTTTAAAGTCCCAGAATATTTCCTTGAAATCTCTAGCCACAGGGCTTAGAAAAGAAGGCTTGCTTCAAGAGTCAGGTGTCAGGTATGCGGACAATGTGCCCTGCCCATGGAAGCTGGTTGAGCACAATCAGATCCTCAGTGCCGGGGCAGGACACTGACATTGGTTTTCCTATTCTCCCAGTGGATCTGGAGGATTTCATGGAAGCAATGTAAGGGTTACTCCAGTGCTTTGAAGTGCATAGTATAAGTAGCCCACTCTCTCGAACATGCTTCTGGACAGTTCTTCTCTGTGTACAGACAATGTGCACACTCAGAGGCTGAGCTCCAAACCATTGTGGATTCCTTCACAGCAGTACATGAGAGCATACACCTCCCACTAAACACCTAACCATTATCCCTTTAAAAATTATTGGTTGTGCCATGCTCTCAGACTAGACATTTCAAACCATAATAAATCGAAAGAAAATTCTCCTCATTTCCCCTCTTGTTATCTTGCCAAATAACTTAAATCTATAGTGTAGTCAATGTCTCCCCATCTACACTATCAAAACTCTTCATAACTTAAATGCAAAATTCTCTCTTAGCCTCTGTTCTGAGAAATCTAATCCAAGCTTCTCTTGCCTCGCCATGTAAATGAGGGAGGCATGTTAATACTTTAATTCTGGTAAATCTCCCCTGCACCGTCATCAAAGATCAGTTTCATTGTTTGTTCCTTTTTTTATAAAATGCTGACGTATTTTCTGTGATCCCAGCATTTTATTCTTTTATTTATAGAGTCATGCCAAACCAGTCCATGCCAATCAAGATGCCTGTTTAAGCTATGCCCTCATTTGGCCCATATCCCTCTAACCCTTTCCTATCCACGTACCTGTCCAAGTGCCTTTTAAATGTTGTTATTGTACCTGCTTCAACCACTTCCTCTGGCAGCTCATTCCATATACGGACCACCCTCTGGATGGAAAAATTGCCACTCAGGTTCCTATTAAATCTCTCCCCTCTCACCTTAAATCTACGCCCTTTAGTTCTTGATTCCCCAACCCTGGGAAAAAGACTGTGTGCATTCACCCTATCTATGCCCCTCATGATTTTATATGCATTTCTGTCTCACTTAAACAACATACTAAAAAAAGCTGCGAAATGCATAAGAATTAACATGGGACTCTTTTGCCTGCGCAGCTTTGTGAGACTGACAAAGAGGAAATGTATATGGTAATATGATGAAATGTGTGATGAACCAGAGTAGAAATTATATATGTACTTCCTTCATATTATTAACACTCCTGTCTACTGGAATCCAAGCATCTTATTGGCTTGAAATAACCCTCTTATTTGCTGCTGCTTTGTAGGTTCAGACTTCATTTCATAACTTTGATTGATCTGATGTTAGAGTTGGTAGGAGAAATAGTCTGATCACTACTATGCTTCATGGGCTGGTTGTTGTTCTAATTTATCCAGTTGTCAACAGAAGATCCACCCAGTGTATCAAAAGCTGGCATTGTCTCAGAAAAGATTACACAGAATGTTTTCTTGTAATTGTGTGGTTAGGCCACACCACACCCAATCAGTTAATTTATGGAAGTACACATGTATAAATGAGCAAACACACAGTTCTCAACAGTTATTTTTAAGGTGCATTATGGATTTAATTAAATTCTCTCTGCCTTAGAATTATCCAAAATACTAGAGACGCCATAATAAGTGGAAACAACAATTCCTAACTCATGCAGATTGTACTAAAATTGGTCATGGGGCAAATAATTTTAAGACATACTATCCCGTCAGCCCGTACAATTTATGTGATTTTATTATTAAGCTGTAATTGACATCTTGTTCTCCATTCTTAAAGCTTGACCTTCCCCCTAGTCCCTGTCACATTGAATTCTGGTTTCTAAAGCACAATACCAACTACAGAAAATATTGCCGATTTAGAAAATAATGCCACAACTATAGAAAATATTTCCTGTTATGGGTACGATAGATCAGTAGCTTAGCACTCCGTAAGAACAAGCATAAGTACGTTGCTGCGTGGGGAGCCCATGTTTTTTGAACAGTGTCATCAGTTTTCTACTGCATACCGCATCCAAGAGCATTTGTATGTTCAATACATGTAGCATCTGATTTCCTCATCAAGGCAGGTGAAGTAATAATCATTTCACCAGATTATGAACCTGCCAAGCTGAACCATCAATAATTCTGGACCCCAACTCTTAAAGGACAGCTGACCGCTAATTCACACTGTTACTGGAAATCATTGAGGGAAATTGCATTTACATCAGCCTTAACCAGGTGCTACAAAGGTTCTGTCACTGGGCAGAGTGTGGGCTTCCACTTCAGTAACTTGATATGCTCATGGAAGAGAAAGAGAGCTGCAAGGAAGTGCTTTCTGCCTATGTGCCTCATGGAAAGAGAAGTGTCAGTGACAGAAATAACTACAAGCTTTACAATCCCAAAATAGAATTGTTCCCAAATATTGCAGCATCCTTCTAATAAATGAAGTGGTTGTAAAAAGGAAATTATTCTTTCACAGGAGTTTTTATTTTATTTCACTCATGACAAAGGCCAGTCACAAGCTGCACCCCATTCTATTTAGAAAGATAAATAATAGGAGAAAAATTAAACATTCTGCTTTCCTTTGAATAGGCCCACTTATACCAGGGCATGTTTACAACGATAACACACTTCACCGGCTTTTGTAAAGAGTTACATGCAGTTGTGCCAGTTCTCATTCAAAAATGGATTTAGTTATGCCTCAAAGGCTTAAACAGTTGGGTGATTATGGCATAACAGTTTTTCCAGTGACTTCCTGTAATGAACTCACCAATCACTTGTCATCCCATGATTAATAATTACAGGCCAGTGAGGACTCCGTTGTCAAGTTTTACTAGCTAAAGACTAAAGACCATTTTTCACTCAGCAACCTCCAGCTTTCGAACATGATTGCTCAAGAGTGTTAGGGGAACCACAAAAGGAGGATTATTGTAGGAATAGTGTAAATGGATGGTTGATAGTCGGTGTAGACTTGGTGGGCTGAAGGGCCTGCTTCCATGCTGTGTATCTATGACAAAATGCCAGATAAGCAACATGTTCAACCAATGGTTTGACCCCAAAATGCAAAACAAACTTTGCAACCATAGCAGCTTTAAAGGGTTACATGGAGTGAAGTGATTCTACCGACATGGTGGTGCAGTGGTTAGTGCTATTACCTTACAGCTCCAGAGACCTGGGTTTGATCTGACCTTGCATGCTATCTGTGTGGAGCTTGCATGTGAGGGTTTCCTCCAGGTGCTCTGGTCTCCTCCCACATCCCAAAGAAATGCCTGTCCGTAGGATAATTGCCTGCTTAAACTGGGCCTAGTGCAGGTGAGTGACAGGAGAATAAGGTAGTAGGGGGAGTTATTGAAGATGCAAAAGGAAAAATAGGATTAATGTAGATGGTTAGTGCAGATGTGTTGGGACAAAGGACCTGTTTCTGTGCTGTACCACGCTATGATTATTAGGAAATTAATAGGATCATGTGGAGCTCCAGTTTTAGCTGAAGCCCAATGTAACTACAGTTTGAGAGTAAAATTGGAAGACTAAAATTAGTGTCCAATTACCTCAGTGGGCATGGTAATTGGAATTGCTGCTGAAAATTGTTATTTTTATTTCTTTGAGGAGGTTATTGTGCTGGATTGTTAAAAACACTCAGTACTGGATTGTACAAATGTTCAGTGATGGGAGAGTAGGACATTTCTACTTGTAACGTTACCCATCTCAGACTCAAGTCAGTCGCCAAAAAATGCATCCTATCTTCTGGAGTAAGCACTACATCAGTTTCTCAAAGCAGCCACAAGCTGCCCACACCCTTGACAATGAAAAGTATTTTTAAATAGTTTGGTTAAAGGCTTTGTTAACTAACTGTGGTGAAGAATGAGGTGATTTCATTGAAATGTATAAAATTATTAAGGGAATGGGCAAGGTGGTTGCGGAACTGATGTTTCCTCTGTCGGAGTCACAGCCTGAAAATTAAGAGGCTGGCCATTCAGAAGATCATTAAAAGCAAAATTTTTCACCCAGCTCAAACTTTTGATTTCACTACCAAAGGAAGTTCTGGAGGCTCGGTCACTTGAGTATATTCAAGGCAGAGGTCGATCAGTTTCATATATTAAAGGAATCGTGGGAAATGGGGTCAGAGCAGTAAAGTGATACTGAGGTTAAAGATTAATCGTGATCTTATTGAATGACAGAACAAGCAGGTCAGGCTGAATGGCTCCTTTCTGCTGCTGGTTATGATGTTCATATGTTGTTTTGCAAGTTTCAGTGCAACTGCTGACTTTGCGATGCTGATTTTGAAAACATAGCAAACAGTGATGAAGATAGCAACAGATCAAGAGGACACAGGTGGAATGGACAGAAAGATATCAGATGAAATTCAACGCAATTATACATGTGATATGTTGGGTAGGAGTAATGAGGAGAGGGAGAGCATGATGAGTAAATCACTTTATTGGAGTAGCAGATGCCTGGCTAGAGGTTCCCATCGGTGAAGACCCGGGAGTGCTTGTGGACCAAATTTTGACGGCAGCAGCGCAACAGAACAGGTCAGTGGGGTTGTTGGTAAGCTTTGTTGATTGAAGTAAGGATTGCAGGGGGATTTGTACCAAGCCAATGTGCTGGCTGCCCTGTTGAATTCACTCCAGAAGATGTGAGGAAATTTACTGGAAAATTTTCAGGAGCAAGTTGTTACAGCAGTTTGGCTGGACTGGAATGGCTTGGCTTGCTCCATTTGGAGCAGAACAGGCTGAGGGGGATTTTGCTGAAGATTTTCAAAGTCAGCAAGGATTTAGATGGAGTCGGTAGGGAGAGGCTATTTTCCATGGCTGGGACATTGCTGGGCAGAAGGCAATGGAGTGATTGGCAGGTGAGCCAAAGACTTGATGAAATAATTGTGTTGCAGGCTCTAAAGTTAGGATTTATAATGTAAAGTCTGAGAATGCAGTGGATACAATTTCAATAATAGCTGTCAAATGAGAAGTGAATAAATAGTTGAAGGGAATAAAAGAGCAGGAACGTGAGAATGTGTGAGAAAGTGGGGATCAAATGACCTTCCTTAGTACTCTATTATACCACTCAGTGATTAGAGAGAGAAAAAATCAATACAGACATCTGAAGTGTCCAGGCAGTAATTCAGTTAACAGGTTTTTTGTGTCACTTTTATTTCCCTATGTTGCATTCATTTTTCTAACACTTGGGAAATTTTCCATAGGTATTGAGTAAAGTCAGAACAATATCAACATAAAATTAACCTTTTGAGCTGACAGAGATTTTACGTTCATGCCAATTTTATGCAGCCAAGCCACAGCAGGTTAACGTGTGGACTTACATGTACTTTAACTTTTGTAAAACAGTTTGTACATATTTGTTTCATCACTTAAAAACAATACACATTATTGTTGAATGTATATTGCACAATGCACCTCATCACCTGAATACTTGAAATCAGTGACCCGTTCAGTTTCAGAATGTTTCAGGAGAAAAAATGTGATAAGCAGAATTGAACATGGAGGATGATGGGCAGCATAATTCAGTAATCTCAATGCTTACTTTTTTTTTATCTGTACAGTCACAATATTAAAAAAAAGCACCTGGACTGTGTTCCTTTTCACTGTTGAAAATATAGCAAAGTCAATGGATGAAAAAGTAAGAGGTTTGTTTCGAGTCATCTTTGTACCTTTTAGACTATAAAAAAATGTCCTCTTTGAATAGATGGAACAAAACCTGAAACCTATTCTCTTTAACTATACCTAGGATTTTTTTGGAATTTTTTTTGTACCCAAAGCACAAGAGAATTTTATTTCGTTCTTTCATGTGATGCAGGCTTTGCTTAGTAAGTTCAATATTTAGTGTAATGAACTGCCTTCTTGAACCTTCATGGATGTAATGTTGAAGGTGCAATGTTCTTAGATAAGCAGTTCCTCGTTGACCCATAAATTGTGAAGGAATAGTGATATAGTTTGAAGTTGGGATGGTGCACAACTTGGAGGTCATGGCATTTCTGTGACCCTGCTGCCAGCTCTTTCTAAGAAGTGTACATTGCAGATTTGGGAAATGATATCAAAAAGCCCTAGTGAGTGGCTGCTGTGCCTCTTACATTTGGCACACACTGTCGTCATCATGCACCTGCTGGTGGATGAAATGCCAACCAAGTGATTGTTTTGCTCTGAGCAAAGCAGAGTTTCTTGGGTACGGTTGGGACTGCACTCAACCAGGGAATAGTAGAGTACACCATCAAGCTCCCAATATGCCCGGATTTGTAAGTGGTAAAATGACCTTGTGATAATCAACTCATCACAAGACACCCAGACTCTGACCTAGGTACAATATTTATATAGCTGGTCCAGTTAATCTTCTGGTCAAAGGTGACACAACCCACCTCCCACCAACCCTCCACCTGGACTTCATTAAGGCTTTCAACAAGGTTTAACATTGGAGACTGATCCAAAAGGTTACGGCCCGTCAGATCCAGAACAGGTTGGCAAATTGGATTCAAAATTGGTTTGGCAATAGGAAGCAGAGAGTGATGGTGGAGAGTAGTTTTTGTGATTGGATGCCTGTGACCAGTGAATGATTTGGATGTGGATGTAGGTGATGTAATCAGTAAGTTTGCTGATGAGACTAAGATTGGTGGATCCGTTGATAGGGTGGAGGGTATTTCTAGGTACAGGGTGATATTGACGTGTTGGTGAAATGGGCTGAGAAATGCCAGATGGAGTTTAACCCAGCTAAATGTGAGGTGATGCATTTTGGGAATACTAATGAGGCTAGGACATACACCATGAATGGTAAGTATAGAGGAATAGGGGGATGTTCATGTGCAAAAACAGCGATCCTTGAAGATGGCAGTACAGATAGATAAAGCGGTTAAGAAGTCATATGGGATCCTGGCCTTCACTGGTCGAGGCAGAAAGCATATGCTCCAACTTTATAAAACATTGGTCAGACCTTAGCTGGAGTACTACATACAATTCTCGTCATCACAGTATAGGAAGGATGTGATTGTGCTAGAGAAGGTGCAGAGGCAATTCACCAGGATGTTGCCTGTGATGGAGCCCTTTAGTTATGCGGAGAGGATGGAGAGGCCAGGTCTGCTTTCCCTGGAGCAGAGGAGGTTAAGAGGGAACATGATTGTGGTATGTAAAATTCTGAGGGGCATAGATAGGGTAGACCATAGGAAACTTTTCCCCTTGTCACTGGTGAATAAGACTGGAGGACATAGATTTAGGGTGAAGGGTAAGAGATTTAGAGGAGATTTGAGGGGGATATTTTTCACCCAGAGAGTGCTAAATACCTGAAATGCACTGCATAAGAGAAGCTGAATCACTAACAGCATTTAAAAGGTGTCTCGATGAGCACTTGAATTGTATCAGTATTGAAGGCTACAGGCAAAGCACTGGAAATTGGGATTAATGAGAATGAGCGCCCACTGATTGGCATGGATGTGGTGGGCCGAGTAGCCTGTTTCCATGTTGTATGACTCTATGATAGTGGAGGCTTTGGCAATTGGAATGTCATAAATTTCAAGGGGAGGTCTTCTCTCTTTTTATATGGTTATTGCTTGGTCCTTGTGTGGCACAAATTTTATTTTGTCACTTATTAGCCCATGCCTGATTGTAGGCCAGGCCTTACTACATGTGAACATGGAATAATTTCATTGCAAATAAAATAGAACTTTGTGCAATCATCGGTGAACATTCTGACTTCTGACTCTATGATAGAAGGACAGTATAGATGATTGGGCCTTGGAAACTGCCCTGATGAATTCCTACAAAGATGCCCCAGGACTGAGATGATTAACTTCCAACAATCACAACCACCTTTCTAACTGCTGCACTAGTTAGTGAACATTTTTCTCCCATTACACACTGAGACTTTAGTTTTACCAGGACTCCTATTTGGTCAACTGCCACCTCAATGTCAAGCTAGTTACTTTCATCTCATTTCTGGAATTCAGCTCTTATTCACATTTTGTACCAAGGTACTAATGAGGACCTCTGAATCCAAGTGATCTTGGTAGAATGAAACTGAGCATGTGAGCAACATTTCAATGAGTGAATGCCACTTAACAGTGGTGGCCACAACAGCCTTCCATCATTTTCTGATCATTAACAAAATGTTATATTTATCGTGAGGGCAACAGTCAGGCAGATTACACAGATTTTGATTGACAGGATCTACCTGTGTAGTTTTCTACATTGTCAGGTAAATGCCAGTGCTGTGGTTCATCTGAAACAGCTTAACTGGATGCTCAGCTAGTTCTGGAGCAGAGTTTTCTGAACTAGAGTGGGGATATTGTGACTTTTGCTGCATCTAGTTCTGCTTTCTCAAGTTGTTGCTGCTTTTGCAATTCTATTTTCCCGTACATTATATTTGTCATTTATCAAATTCAGAGCAGCCTTCTAAATTGTCCAAGCCTTCACTTTATTCTGACAACTTATTTTTCAAATATTTCAAAATAACTGAATACCAAAGCTTAAGTTCAGAGTGAGCATATATCAACCAAAAATTATCATTCGACATTAGAGTTTATTCTACCTACTTGTAGCAATGTTTTCTCATCACACTCTTATCAAATCTGATGAAATGGGCTATCTGGTTAATTTTGCCATTCTGAAATCTACTACATCTGCTCAGGAAGTGTAAATGAGGATTTTTATATCCTTTATTGCTAAAATTAAAGATTGAAGACTGTGCGTAATTCATTCAGATATCCCCAGATGCCTTTTAAATTGCAAACTTCCACCCATCAGAAACACTATGGGATTACAAAGCAACACAGAGGTGTTCTTGTTACAACATCATGTTGACTGTCATAGGAAGAACAACAACTCAACTTTAATAATCCAGGGTGCATGATAGTCACTGCAAAACAAGCCCCTTGCCAAGGTGTTGGCACAGAAGACAATGGGAAATGGGTGAAAAGACGGGAATCACTGCAAGGCAAGGGAAATTACACAAAAATGATTCAGACAGAATTTGACAAAAAAACTACAGGACTTTAAGTTAAACATGATTATTGTTTTAACTCCATAAACATAGGAAGGGATGGAGCTGCAGTTGTTAAACTGGGTTCTTAGTGTCATTGGAGACACAAGAGACTACAGATGCTAGGACCAGGAGCAACATACAAGATGTTGGAGGAACTCAGCGGGTCTTGACTCAAAATGTTGACTGTCCATCTGTGGAGGGAAACGGACAGTCAACATTTTGGGTCGAGACCCTTCATCTGGATCCACTCAATCCAGATGAAGGGTCTCGACCCGAAACATCGACTGACAATTTCCCTCCACAGATGGTGACTGACCCACTGAGTTCTTCCAGCATCTTGTATGTTGTTCTCTGTGTCATCTGTCAGTGTTTCCATTGCTTTAATGTGCATTATTATTACATGACTCTTCTTGTGGTTTGCCATTTCCTTGTTTAGCTGCTTGCAAAAGGGGTGCAGTGAAGCAAAGCATGTGTGTGGCAACATTTGAACCCATCAGCAGCTGGATAGTATTTTTATTCTAAGTTCATTGGTCAAAAATAAAATGTTTAAAAAACATATTTGGTGTTGCATTTTCTTTTCTACTTCCAGTGAGTCAAATGGTGAAGCTTGTTTAAGAATGTCAGAGAATAGGGTGTCAAGTTCCATTTAGTCCCGGTCATAAAATTTGAACTGTCAATTGGCAATCTAACACAGGCACTCCCTCAACAACCGCAGGCTTATAAGATAAATATGTCAAAACCGGTAACATGCTGGCTTTTTTCAAAAATGTTCCCAGTTCAGTCTTAGATCCACTTTGCAAATGTTACTTGCATTACACACAACCATTTTGGAGCATTCTTACATTGAGGGGGTCATTTTACAAGCAAGCAGTCCGTTAGGGACCATTGCCCATCATAAGCATGAATTTGGAAAGCTACCTGCTTGCCTCCATCATCTGATGTTCTGAGCACTCTCTGAACTGCAACCATTTTGTCACCCTTACAACTGGCTGTGCTGCAATAGATTTCCCTTGGTCCATATTACTATATGTCTTTGAAACAAAACAAAATACAAATTAATTTTGAGTAAGTTCTTTTTATAGAAAGTAATGTATGAGGTTTATTCATACTCTAGCTGTGAAAGGTAATTCAAATTGACAAAATCTTACATTTGCAACTGCTTTGAATGATGAGTAAAAGTGAGTCAATACACGACAAATGCACTGGTCCCTCAATAATCACACTCAATTGTTCTATCAACTACCACCAACTAATGATATTCTGTAACTCGCCCTTCATGTCTGCTGCTGAAATTGCTCTTCCAAATTCCATTTCATATTTTAATGTATTCCCAATGGAAGCCAAGTTCTTACTTAGCTACATATATTTCTTCTATTGCTATCATTAACATAGATGTCCTAATGATTTGGCTAACAACTATTCCATATCATTCATAATAGCCTGCAGTAGGGTGTTCCAAGAATCTGCTTGCCTCTTGTTCCAGTGTTTTATCTCTAACTACTGTTACCTTCATCAGTCTGGCAATAAATATAAAAGTTGGGAAGTCATGCTGCAGCTGTATTAAACATTGGTTAGGTCACATTTGGAGTAATGTGTGCAGTTCTGGTCACCACACTATAGGAAGGATGTTGAGGGTTTGCAGGAGGTGCAGAAGAGGTTCACCAGGATATTGCCCGGATTGGAGTGTATTAGTTGTAAGAAGAAGTTGGAAAAACTTGAATTGCTTCCCCTGGAGCACTGGAGACTAAAGGGTGACCTGACAGAAGTACATAAAATTATGAGAGGTATAAGTAGGGTAGATAGTCAGAGTTTTCTTACCCGGGGTGGAAATGTCAAATACTAGAGGGCATAGGTTTAAAGTGAGAGGGGAAAAGTTTAAAGTAGATTTGCAAGGCAGGAATTCTTTTTTTACACAGAGATGGTAGGTGCCTGGAACCTGCTGCTAAGGGAGGTGGTGGAAGAAAGTATGATAGCAATATTAAAGAGCACTTAGACTGATATCTGAACAGGCAGGAAATAGCCGGATACTGACCATGTGTAGGCAAATGGGATTGGTTTACACTGGCATCATGGTTGATGCAGACATGGTGGACTGAAAGGCCTGTTCCTGTGCTGAATTGTTCTACGTTGCTTCGGGATGGTTTGGCAGCAGGTATTTTTCATAGAACTTTCTTCACCATGTGTACTATCATGAATATAAACACCAGGCTGAAGGCAGCACTCTCTACTCAGATTATTACAGGAGTTAATAAGTTTCTCAATCTTCTACTTTCCTTCTTCAAATTAATTTCTGTGTGTGTGTGTGTGTGTGTGTGTGTGTGTGTGTGTGTGTGTGTGTGTGTGTGTGTGTGTGTGTGTTAGGGTGAGGGCAGGGGGAATGAAGGAGCAATGATGTCATCTGAGGAGGTCCCTGTATGTATCTGGAGGTGTCTAGCTCTTCACAGCAGGTCATATAAGTTCATCACCTATGTGTTCTGCAGTCAGGACCTGACATGTCTTTTGCTCCTCTCATCATCAAGGTCTCTTTGCACATCCACATCCCCTTGATTTTCACTCATTGCCCATAATCAATTCTTCACACACTGTCAGCATTCTTTCGAATTGTGTCTCTGTGAATAGCAGCTGGTTGGGTGAGTGGTCATAGGTATGATCACAAGGTCTCCTTAAATAAAAAAAAATGCTGGAAATACTCATGCGGAGAAAAATTACCAATCTCAAATAGTAACTCTGTTTCTTTCTGCAGAGATGTTGTTTAAGTTGCTGAGTATTCCCAGCATTTTCTCTTCCAGATTTCCAGCATCTGCAGTTTGTTTTTTTTCAGACCTTTGTCTTCTATAATGTTCTCTTTTGGCTCTGGATTCCAGATGTTGTTGACGTGAGCATGCCTTGAGGATTATACTTTCTTCCTCAGGTCGTTTCTAATCTGGAAAATGGTAGCCAGTAAAGAGATTGTAGAATATGTCAAAATAATGGGACATGCTCTCATTGACCCTGTGAAGGCACAAAAATTCTCAAGCCTTCATCCCCATTCAACAGGTTTAAGTGGATGTCAGTTAAAACTATTGCTTTCTTTTCATGTGCTGTTAAATACCAATCATTGGGACATTCTTCCCCAGTAGCCCATATTCCCTGGCTTTGTGCATTGTTTTCCCTTGTAGGGACAAAGAAGTGTGCTAATTGGCTGTTGTAGATCATATGAAAGCAGTATGAATCCATAAACAAACAGAATTAATGTTGGATAGAATGAATCAAGGGCTTCAAGTACGAGATTTCATTGTGTTGGCAGCTGTTGTAAGAAGTGATATGTTTAAAGTAAATTTTATCAAGTGACTTTGCTTTTGGAATGAGGTTGTGGGATGGGTGAGATAACCTAAATATGTTTGGCAGTTTGCGTAGGAAATGCCCATCTCTCTGCAATTCAGTTACGGACCCACATTGGAAACACCGTTTACCTTTGTTGGCCTAGTGAGGTTATTAACTTTTTATGGCATTGCAAGGAACTCTTGAGATAATAGAGGACCCAGTCCCTGTCCCAGTCTCAGCCACCTCATTCAACGTTGCTCAGGGGTTGCATGTGATTGCTCTTTCCTGGTTTTCCAACACCAGCATCACTCTTTATTCTAACTTGTGCCAACAGCACTTCAGGAGTGTCAGAAAAACAAGACTCTTGAATTATTGCCCCCTTTGTTCCAGTCATTTTGATTTCCCTTTTAAAACCCTGCTTTATTTTTGAACAACTGTGTCTCTTTCAAAAATGGAAAGTGCTTTTATGTTCATCCCTTCTTCTTGAATCTTCCTGAATCTTCTTGGAAGCTCTGCCCCTCCCGTTTCACCCTCCCGCCTCTGCCCCCCCCCCCGCCCACCCCACTTCTGGTGGGAAATCGACATGTTCCACCAGAAGTTGACAAGGTCATCCGGTTATGGAGGGTATAAATACTGCTCAACTACAATATATCAGCAAAGCTCATCCCCAAGAACTTCCACACCCTTGATTCCCCTCTTTCAGTTTGCATTTTATCCAACATAGGGAGAAGTTCCTTTGCAAAGAAAAACAAGGCTAATGTACTATGGTGCATTTCAGCACAGCCTATAGCATATCAACAAGTTACAAATCAAGAGAACTCTGCACTCTCCACAGGGGGCTGTAAGTGATCGTTATGTTTATATGTGTGAATCAAATGTGCATATAGCTGTCAACAACAAAAACTGAACTCCCTAACCAATGCGAATCACTTCCTTCCACAGTACACAGTTTTGCAAAGCTGAGCCTCGTATCACTAAACCAGTACTGCTTGGTTTCTAATCTGATTAATCGTGTTATACTGTGCAACGCTGGCCTTAGTCTTCAACCTAAATCTATCAGCAAAATTAAAATGGCGGAATTGCCAGAGTGGAATTTACGGCCACAAGTTCACTTACACTCATTTTTTAACAATTTTGAAGTGAATTTTACTCAAATTGATTGAGACTTGACAGGGCTCTATCTTTGCTAGTCTAACAAAAGGTTTTGGGTTTGAGACAAATAGGTTTGAGCCATGTTAATATCACCACCTGAGTATAAAATCATCTCCCCCTGTTGAAATTGCCAAAACATACATAATATTACATCATTTCTGAGCAGCTTTTCTCCACACCTACTAACTATTACCATTCCCACAAACAATAATCCTGACTGTACTCCCGATGTAATGTTCTCTTTAATCTGACTTGAAAGTTGTAATTTCTCATGCAGCTAAGGAGGGGTGATGAGAGAATGTACCCAGGAAATACAAAGAATGAGCCACAGCAACAGGAGACCATCCTCTTTACGTGTACTAATTGCACTGCCACATTAGAGGAAAAAGATCAAATGTTACCTCAGTGAAAAGTTACCTCACAGGATGGGGCTGGTGAAGTGATTGTCAGAGTTACCCTGGCTTGCCAGAATGACTCCGGGCCATTTTGAACTTAAGTAAGATAAGGCACAGTCAAGTCCAAACCTGGTATCAATGATATGATATGAACAGACAGAAGCAGACAAGCAAACAGGAGTCACGACCTGAGTTGCAGAAATAATACTTCCTGACAAAGCTAAGATTGCGGGACGGGGTATCTTTCAGTGTTATGCAATTGAAAATCATGCTTTCCAAGAATGAAGCATCTTCTGGTCATTTCACGTCACTTGGAAAATTCAGCTGGGAATTTCCTGTTTGAGCCTCTCTTGCAACCTGACACAAGTTCCACCTCAAAGCATACTGATGATGCCATTCCCCATTCATTCTTCCTTTTGGCTCATTGTGGAGAACTTGGACTGCATTGTTCTGGGAACATCTCATTTTGAGACTGCCAGAAAAACCAGGTCTTCCTCCCACCATGTTAAACTGGGATGCTGGGAAGGTAAGTAAAATATTTGGTATTGGTATTGGTATTGGTACTGGTTTATTATTGTCACTTGTACCGAGGTACAGTGAAAAACTTGTCTTGCATGGCGATCGTACAGGTCAATTCACTACACAGTGCAGTTACATTGAGTTAGTACAAAGTGCGTTGATGTAGTACAGGTAAAAACAATAACAGTACAGATTAAAGTGTCACAGCTACAGAGAAAGTGCAGTGCAATAAGGTGCAAGGTCACAACAAGGTAGATCGTGAGGTCATAGTCCATCTCATTGTATAAGGGAACCATTCAATAGTCTTATCACAGTGGGATAGAAGCTGTCCTTAAGCCTGGTGGTACGTGCCCTCAGGCTCCTGTATCTTCTGCCTGATGGAAGAGGAGAGAAGAAAGAATGACCCGGGTGGGTGGGGTCTTTGATTATGCTGGCCGCTTCGCCAAGGCAGTGAGAAGTAAAGACAGAGCCCAAGGAGGTGAGGCTGGTTTCTGTGACGACCTGGGCTAAGTCCACAACTCTCTGCAGTTTCTTGCGGTCCTGGGCAGAGCAGTTGCCGTACCAAGCCCTGATGCATCCAGATAGGATGCTTTCTATAGTGCATCAATAAAAGTTGGTGAGTGTCAAAGGGGACATATCAAATTTGTTTAGCCTCCTGAGGAAGTAGAGGCGCTGGTGAGCTTTCTTGTCCATGGCATCTACGTGATTTGACCAGGACAGGCTATTGGTGATGTTCACTCCCATGAACCTGAAGCTCTCAGCCTTCTCAACCTCAGCACCATTGATGTAGACAGGTGCATGTACACCGCCCCCTTTCCTGAAGTCAATGACCAGCTCTTTTGTTTTGTTGACGTTGAGGGAAAGGTTGCTGTCATGACACCATTCCACTAAGCTCTCCATCTCCTTCCTGTATTCCGACTCAACGTTGTTTGAGATATGGCCTGCAATGGTGGTATCATCTACAAACTTGTAGATGGAGTTAGAGCAGAATCTGGCCACGCAGTCATGAGTGTATAGGTAGTAGAGTAGAGGGCTGAGGATGCAGCTTTGTGGGGCAGCAGTGTTGAGAATAATTGTGTTGGAGGTATTGCTGCCTATCCTCACTGATTGCGGTCTGTTGGTCAGAAAGTCAAGGATCCAGTTACAGAGGGAGGTGTTGAGTACCAGGTCTCGGAGTTTGGTGATGAGTTTGCTTGGAATTATAATATTGAAGGCAGAGCTGTAGTCAATAAACAATAGTCTAACGTAGGTGTCTTTACTGTCCAGATGCTCCAGAGCTGAGTGTAGGGCCAGGGAGATGGCATCCATTGTAGACCTGCTTCGGTGATAGGCGAATTGCAGTGGGTCGAGATTGTCTGGGAGGCTGGAGTTGATGCGTGCCATGACCAGCCTCTCAAAGCACTTCATGATGGTGGATGCCTGAGCCACTAGTCGGTAGTCATTAAGGCACGTTACCTTGCTTTTCTTCGGTACCAGGATCCTTACGATTTACCTACATCCTTAGGCCTCTCACCCCCTACACTGCACCAAACCCTAACCATCAACAATCATCAACAAGCCCCCTGATACTAACCCCCCTTCTGAATCCTTCCCAACTACATAATTCCCAAGCAGTTTGCCCTTCTCTACCTCCCCCAGCTCACAATGTGCTACTGAAGTTTGATGTAGTTAAAGTTACACTAGAATTCTAGGCCACTGTATTTTCAAATTAAGAGATGGGTTATGAGCAAGGCTTAGTTCAACAGAGTTCGTTTTGCCTACTGGGAAATGATTTCTCCCAGTTGTTCCGGGAAATCCTTCCTGGATTACTGCATCACCAGGTAAGTTTCTATTTGTTTTTTGTTCCCTGTTCAGTAAGGAACTGCTGGCAAGCCCAAAGTGTTAGGTAGTGATAAAAAAAAGTAAGTGTATTTTTTTGCCCTTATAAATGGAAGCTGAATGTACAAAATCAGTAGAGTTATGTTGAATGAAGGTTTTGATTAAGTTATTGGACTGACATTCAGAATTCTGTACAATTGATCCAGAGACATGAGTTCAAATTCCATCATGGCAGTTGGGGAATTTAAATTCAAGTGATTAAGTATATGTGGAATTTAGAAAAGAAACTAGTCTCAGTGATGGTAATCATGAAACCACCGCATTGTTGTTAAAAACCCATCTGATACACTAATGTCCTTCAGTGAAGGAAATATGTTGTTCTTTACCCAAAATGGTATTTATGTGACTTCAGACCAACCAACATGGTCGACTCTGAGCTGCCTCTGGGACAATTGGGATGGATAATAAATGCTGGCATTTCTAATAACATCCATGCTCTGTGACAAAACACCTAAATAAATAATTTATATAACTTCCTGGTCAGGCCTTGGCTTGAGTACTAAGCCTAAGTTTGGATCCACTAGAGAAGCTGAGATTGTTTCACCTAGAGAAAAATACAGTCAACTAAATTGTTAAAAATGATGAGTAATCTTAATAGATTGAAAAGACAGAAGCTGCTACCACTGCCTTGTGGGTTACTACGCCAAAGGACATGGGTTTAAGATAATTGGCAAAAGATGTAACCAAAAAATTGGAATACATTTACAGAGCAAAACATTCCCAAGAGTGCAGTGGAAGCAGATCTAACTGGGACAGTAAAATAAGGAATGTGAGGCTTTGGGGAAAAAGAAAGGGAGTGGAGTTTGTTGAATAGCTCTTCAATGAGCCAGCATAGACATGCTGGGTTGAATAATGTCCTTCTGTGCTGCATTATTTCAGGACTTTTCACGGTCCTCTTCTGACTTAGGACACAGGTACAATAAAATCGATCAGGACACAGGTACATTGAAACCCAGTGTCGAAGTCCCCAACTTAGACACTGGGTTTCAATGTACCTGTGTCCTGATCGATTTTATTGAATTCCAACATTTAAATCTCAGTGAGGCCTCAGTTGTCTGTGGAGTCCAAATTAGTCCTTCAGCCCAGGCCTTGAATCCTCAATGTTAAAATTGCTTTGTGCAATGTAGAACTCATTTTTTACTTATGTTATTCTTGCAGTGTGAGTCCTGTCACACTTCAATTGGAATTGGAATTGGTTTACTATTGTCACATGTACCAAGATACAGTGAAATACTTAGTTTTGCATGCCATCCATACAGATCATTTTAAAACATAAGTACATCGAGACAGTACAATGGAAAAACAATAACAGAAAGCAGAATATAGTATAACAGTTACAGTTACAGAGAAAGGGCAGTGCAGGGTAGAAAATGAAGTGCAAGGGCCAAGGCAAGGAAGATTGTGAGATAAAGAGTTCACCTTTAATGTACAAGATGTCCATTCAAGAGTCTAATAACAGCAGGATAGAAGTTGATAAATAAAATCTAGAAATTGCACTGAGCAATATTACTGGACAGTTGCTTAATCTATTATCCACTATTTTATTTAATTTCTTAACTCCATTAAAAGAAGTGAATCAATGCCTCTTGAGAAGGCAGACAGTGTAATGTTTGAGCTCAAAGTTCTTTTTTTCTGGTTTTCTGAATTTGTACACTCTAAATCGTTTCAATTAAATCTCATATCAAAACATACTACACAAGCAAAATTGATCAAGATAATTTTAAAAAGTGAATATCAAAAGAACTCCAGATGCTGAAAATCTAAAACAAAACCGAAAATGCTGGAAATATTCAGCAGGTCAGACCATACCTGTGGGAAGAGAAACAAAGTCAATGTTTCAAGTCGAAGACTCTTTATCAGAGCTGAAAAGAAGACAAAAAATACTTGTAAATCTGCAGGGGGGGTGGGTGAGGGAAGGAATATCTCTGATAAGGTGAAACCAGAGTGACCATGGAGATAAGCTGTAAAGAAGTTTATCTGGTCAATAAGTGAATGTGAGCAGTTAGAGGGTGACAATACAGACAAAAGAACACACGCAAGATAGACACGAAATAAATCCATAATATAACCAGGTGACCCTGTTTCCCTGCTCTGCATTTCACAACTCCCTCATTCTTTAGTCTTGTCTCTGTTGTCACCCTCTAACTGCCCCCATTCACTCATTGACCGGATAACCTTGTTTACAGCTTATCCTCCTGGTCATCCCCCATTCTATCAGAGACATCCCACCCCCCCCCCCACCCCTCCACACCCTCCCTATAGCTTTATGAGCTTCTTTTGTCTCCTCTTCAGTTATGACGAAGGGTCTCCGACCTGAAACATTGACTCTGTTTCTCTTTCCATAGATGCAGCCTGACCTGCTGTGTATTTCCAGCATTTTCTGTTTTGATAAGGATAATTGCTCTGGATAAAGACAGGTTACGATATCTAGAAGTAAGGAACTATATTTTTTTTAAAAAGTATCAAAAGAAATAAGTTAAAGCTGAGAGGAAGGAGTTTTAAAAGAGATCTGAGGAGTGAGTATTTTACACAGAACTGATGTGAATTGCAGAGAGATGGGTATTTCCTAAGCACAATTGCCAAGCACAGTGGTTGATATCCAGAACTGTACTGCCAGAGAAAGGGGTGGAATCATATACAATTTTTTTCCTATTATTGAGCGATCCAATACCAGAGGGCATATATTTAAGGTGAGAGGGGGTAGGTTCAGAACAGACGTGAGGGGTATGTTTTTTACTGAGAGAGTGGTGGATGCCTGGAATGCGTTATCTGATAGGGTGGTGGAGGCAAACTCACTGGGGGCTTTTAAGAGGGGCTTGGATGGGCACATGAATGAGAGGAAAATAGAAGGATGTGAGCATTCTGTAGGTAGGAGGGAATAGCTATGTCGGCACAACATTGTGGGCCGAAGGGCCTGTTCTGTGCTGTACTGTTCTATGTTCTATGTACTACATTTATGAGGTATTTAGACACTTAAATGGACGAGGCAAAGAAGGTTACGGTCCTAATGCAGGCAAATGGGATTAGTGTGGATGGTTGGCATAGATGTGGTGAGCTGAAGGGCCCATTTCTTTGTTCTATGTATCTATAACTCTATATCTCCAAATGTCCATTTAGCAGCTTTAAAATGCATGCATCTACACACAGGGGTAGTCAGGGTGAGTCAAGCACAGAGAACTAGCTGACCTCAAAATAAAAGTTGAATCTTGTGAAGATGGCAAAAAACTTTTAGATACAGAGATGGCATTTTTAACCACTGCTTTTCAGAAGGCTATTTGTCCCAGTGGCACACACATAGTATCTCGGAACTTTGTATGTAAATGTTCGATTCTTTTAAGGGAGGATTTTGAAGCTTGTCTTACCTATTGCAAATTCCAGTGCATGTTGCACCGTTATCGGCTGTTTTCTCAGGCTGAGCTTTGCTGGAATTACTTCGTTACAATTACTGATAGGGAAGAGTTCAAGAAAAATTGAACTCTAGGTAACCCACATCAATTTAATGTTAAGAAATAGTGGTAATTTCTGTTTGAAAATATGTATTATGCAAAGTTCTGCAAAATAATTTAACGATTATGTAGTGCATTCTGAATTATCTTCAAATGATCAATCTCATGCTGTTAAAAACTAATGCCTAAACCTACCAGTAATGATCACTCTAAACAAATAGACAAGCTCCTTCAATATCACGTTTTACTTCCCAAGGTTCTTTGCAGGAATGTTACTAAGGGGATTTTAAGGCAGATGACTGAAAACCTGGTCAAGTAGATGCTCTTTGAAGAGGGACTAAAAGTGGGTCGGGAAACGAAGATGCTTAGGAGAGGAAGTTCAAGACCAAGAGCCTCTGCAACAAAAAGCATGACTGTCATGGCCTGAGGAATTCAATTCAGGGTTAAAGTAGTGCTGATACCTCAGAGGTTACAGGGATAAAAGGGATGAAAATTCTAAAGATGAGGTATAAGGTAAAGCACTGTAAAATAGGTGCTGGGGTTGAGTTGGTCTACCCATTTGAACCAATGGAGAATGTACTGGGAACACATTAAGCAGACTCTAGAGTTTAGAAGAATGGGAGATGAACTCATTAAAGGTAGCTGAGCTCTCAGGGGCCTTGACAGGGTCAGGGAGATGTTTCCTCCCACTGCAGTGCTTAGAAGCAGGGTTTCATTGTCTGAAAATAAAGGTTTGGCCATCAATGACTGAGAGGAGAAGATGTTTCTTCACCTAGAGGTGGAGCATGTTTGGAATTCTCAACTCAAGAGGGCTGTGATACTCAGTTGCCAAAGTTTGTTCAAAACAAAGATCAAAGGATTCCTGGATATTAAGGAAATCAAGGGGTAAGGAGTTAATCCAGAAAGTGATGGTAATGGGTTAAATGGCCTATACCTGCTTCTATTTTATATGTTCTTATGTTCTTGCATAAATATTCCAACACCTGCACCTCATACATTATTCCTTGCAATATAATCCCATCACTAACAAACAACAAATTCTATCAATTAGGACTGCAATGATAGGAGATATTTTTGAATATTAATGGATTTAAGGAATATGAGATAGAAGATGGGGTTCCTGAGGTAGAAGATTAATTATAACCTTGCCAAACAATGGAGCAGACACAAAGGGAAAAAGGGCCCACTCCTACTTCTATTTCTTATGTTCTTATGATCATTGTTGAAGCAGCTGTCACACGTATTGTGACTGAACTAACGGCACTGTTGTGTATCTAGTAGAAATGCTGCCTCACAGCTCCAGCAATCTGGCTTCAGTCCTGACCTTCAGTGCTGTCTGTGTGGAGTTTACATGTTTTTCCTGTGACCAATAGGTTTCCTCTAAGCTCCCACATCCCAAAGACATATGGGCTGGTATGTTAGTTGACCAATATAAATTGCCCTTAGTGTGTCAGTGAGTGACAGAATCAGGAAAGAGTTGATGGGAATGTGGAGAGAACAAAACAAGGTGAGTGTAAATGGGCGCTTGATGGTTGACTCAAACTCAATGGGCCCAAGGATGCCCTATGACTCTTAATGTATGACTCAGACGGGGACCCCATATAGTCAAGGCAGCAGAAGCATTGTTTGAGGAGACTAATGATTTGCTCAGTCACATTACTGGTGTTAGTGGGGTTCTCTGTCTTGGTTTTCCCTTCTTGTGTGTGAACTATAATGTGCTATCTTGTGCCAGGTGGTCTAAGGATAGTTATTGTTCCCAAGTAGCCACCTTTCAGTCTGGCAAATAGAATATGTGAATCATAAATGCAGAACAGAAAATGCGACTAGTGCTATAATGGTACAATTATGGCAGCTGTTCCAACTGTTCTAACCGAGAAGGACCTCTCAGGCACTAAGGAGTAAAAACTAATGGTGTCACCATGTGGGTTATCTAGTGATGGTAGCAATGATTATCAGCTAAGACATTTTACCTGAGGAAGAAGAACTTCAGGGGAACCAGAATTTTTTGTTTAATCATTACAAGATGGGTTAATGGATAACTGAATCACATAGAGCACATAGGCCTTGGGTTTATCCTCCAAACTATGCTGAGTTAACTGATCGCAAATCATGCACATGTAGTGATTCCACAGTTGGGGGTAGATGAGAATGCAGAGTTTACATTACAGTCAGATCAGCCGAGATCTTATTGAATGATGGAGCAGGTTCGAGGGACTGAGTGGCCTCCTCCTGTGCCTAGTACTTGTGCTTGAATGTTCTTAAGGCAGCCCATCATAGGATGAATGAGTCACGACTGCTCTCTGAATAGTGGGCATTAGCCATCATTGAACAGTTGGACATTCAGAGGGTAAAATGCTTTGTGGCTCCCAAATATTCCAGATTCTTGTGTGACACATCAAGGTGATGTGGATGCAATAGACAACACTCGACACTACTGAGAAAACTCACAATCCTTGGGATTCCACATTCTTGCACCACTTACTATTCTCCACTCAGTGAGAAACAGATGAATTTGGTTCTGGTGAATATAACCTCCATTTCCTCCCTAATACAGTTGTCCTTGATTTGCTTGTGTATCCAGTACCAGCCTGGAAAGATACCTGGGTGAAAACATCCATGGTCACCGTCATGTTCATTGGCATTGAGAGCAGGGGTCTGGCCTTGACCTGTGGCTACAGGTCTTGGTGAGCATACTTTATACATTATTCCCTGTTGAGGTGGGTATAGGAGAATTGCTCCAAATCATACATGATGATGATCACTTTCCAGCCTCACCTCCATCTCAACCAGAGCAGATAGCCTTGCTCAGCAACCTTCTCCCCATTCCCCCATCATGTTGTGGACATAAATGAATGGTCACCAGTAACCTCCTTATTGAGTAGTTCTAGGTTTTGCCTAAATTTAGAAGTAACGTCAAGATTAGAATTCATAGACTTATGCAACATAAAAACAGGTCCTTTGGCCCAGCTCTGCCACACCAATCAAGATACCCACTTAAGCTAGTCCCATTTGCTCTCATTTGGCCCATATCCCTCTCAACCTTTCCTATCCATGTGCCTGTCCAAATGGGTTTTAGATGTTGTTATTGTACCTGCTTCAACTCCAGTATTAGCCACATAGTGAAAGGCATTACCACCCTGCAAACAACCTTCCTTCCAATCAATCACCAGCAAACCTGCCAACAACAGATGATACACTTCAGTAGCAAAGGTGGTGATAACTCCTGCTGCTAAACATTAGGTTTTCCAAATATATTTAGCATACGACATTAGTTGGTCATGGCAGTCCAATTTGACAGGAGTCTTGTCTGATCAGCATTGCAAGGGATTGCTGCTGAAACCTGCCTTCTCTGCATATTTCCAGTACATGCAAATGTCTAGTAGGACCTCCTCTCCAAATATGACCAAGTTGCATGTACGTCACACATAAAATTCCAGCTAATCCAGCAGCCAGAACATCTGAACAACCAGCGCAATGGAGATTAATTTCAAAGCCCAAGAGCCTAATAGCATCCTTGTTACATACGTTTTTATAAGAGTTTGGGCTACATACGTGGGCACTGGATGCCAGACACTCAATATTCGTCGTTGACCAAGTTTCCTTAATCTAACCACCCTTCACTCTAACAGGTACATGCTGGCCCTGAGCTCCACTTATCTCACTTATAAAACATTCCCCTTGCCAGACATTGCTGTATCTGCAAATAGCCTCTCCCAAGCAACTTTTGAGAGTTCCAGTCTTATACCAGCGAAATTAGCCTTCCCCCAACATAAGACCTTAACTTCAGACCAATATTTTACTGTGACAATCTTGAAACTAATAGAATTTATGGGCACTGATCCCGAAGTACTCCCCCACTGACACATCAATCACTTACCCAGCCTCATTTCCCAAGAAGAGGTTAAGTTTTGCCCCCTCTCTAGTCGGGCATGAATATTGAATTCTCCCACTTTATGTAATCCCCACTCCCCTTCCCCACAATCCACACCCACCCCCCCACAATGCTTCTTTCCTTCTTCCCTTTCCTTCCTCCTTTTTTTTCCTCTCTCTCCTTACCTTTGACCCATCCCCCGGTGGATCTGGCCTCCCCTCCTCCCCCGCACCTGCCTATCACTATCTCTTACCTGCATCTGCCTATCACCACCTTGTGCCCACCCTGTCTCCCCTCCTTTGTCCACCTCTCACTGCTCTACTTTTCCCTCCTATATATTGGGCTTCCCCTTTTCCTATCTTCAGTCCTGAAGAAGGGTCCTGACCCAAAATGTTGACCACCTGCTTTTCTCCACGGATGCTGCCTGGCCTGCTGAGTTCCTCCAGCATCATCGTGTTTTTCATCTACATTCCAGCATCTACAGTCCTTTGTTTCTCTAGGGCCATCTACATATTGCTTGAAAAATCTTCGCTGGAAACACTTAACAAAATCTGTGCAATTTAATCCCTTGGCACTATGGCAGTCCCAGTCAATATTAGGGAAGGTACAATCACCTATTACAACCATACTATTCCTACACCTATCTGTGATCTCCCTGCATATATACACCGGTAATTACCACTGACTATTGGGGAGCCGAGAGTATTATCCTATCAAAGTGATTCCACCCCCCTCCCTTTTTTATTACTAAGTTCTATGGCCTCACTGGACATTCCCGCTCCCCCCCCCCCAGGATGTTCTACTCCTCCTCCTCTCTTACCTCCACCTCTTCACGACGGAAGCATCTATACCCTGGAATATTGAGAAACAAAAGGACTGCAGATGCTGAAATCCAGATGAAAAACACTATGATGCTGGAGGAAGTCAGCAGGCCAGGCAGCATCTGTGGAGAAAAGCAGGTGGTCAACATTTTCAGTCAGGACCCTTCTTCAGGACGGTACATTGCCCTGGAACATGGAGCTGCCAGTCCTGCCCATCCCTCAACTATGTTACTGTAATGGCTATAACATCACAATCCCATGTTCCAATCCATGGTCATTGATTCACTGGTGTTCATCTGAGTTCATTTCATCTCCCCAAATCCTGTGCTGATGTCATCCTGGAAAAAAGACTCTGACTTTCTACCTCTCATAATTTTATGTACATTGATCAGGTCGAGCCTTAGCTTCCAATGCTCTTTCTACCAGTTTTTGATTCTTCAGCTAAAGGAAATAGTTTCTGCCTTCATACTTTATTTAGGACCATCATGATTTTATACACCTTGGTTAAAACTCCTCTCAGCCTCCTATGTCCAGCCTAGGCTGGACGATAATTATGTAATTGACTTCTAGTTTTGGAAAGGATACATTACCACCTGCAATTCAGAAAGGAAATCTGTCAGGCTGGGAGAAGGAAGGAACTGTGATTGAAATTGAGGCCTGTGATACGTCCAAAACATAAGTGAATAATTATTTTACACTGCCACTGAGGAACTCTTAATTTCACAAATGATATAAATTTAATTCAAGCTATAATACACCTGACTTCCTACATAACATTTTTTTAGTTGTTCCATTTCCTCATTTACATTATTTTATTTAATTCTCTTAGTTAAGAGAACAAAGGCAAAGACTTGCCTGCTGTAACATGTTTAAATGATGACCATAATCCAATCAAAACCACACTGAACTGAAACATTTAGTATGCATCCTCAGTGAACACGGTATTCTTCACGTTTGCTTGTTGGAACACAGCAGTAGTTCAAGCCTGCCTGAATTTTGATGTTACATTCTTTATCCATGTCCTAGCTTGTCAGTTCACTGGAAGAAATGCAGTAGCTTCAGCAGAGTGTGTTTACCTTAATTAGACTGTGCAATCTGTGGGACAAACACACATTAAGTTGCTGTATCTCAAACTGTCTCGAAACTTTATCAATGAGGCTGGCATCTCATTATCAATTCTGTGACGTGACCGTTCATAATTACTGAACTGCATCTGAAGGTGAGATTTATTTTTCTCTTATAGTTGCTTTCTGCTTTTATTTGCCAATGAAATAGAGATTTCTGGTTGCATTCAGGAGTCACTGTCAGAGATTGGTACACTGCTTGTCTCCATTTTCCCTCTGGTGTCAAATGTCCAGAAGATTATTTTCATAAAGAAGCTGGATTACTTATTCCTTCCACTTTTCATTTTTTTCACCTTTCTTATGCAAGTACAAAATCCTTAACAGAACCATGTTGATACAGGTAACGACAGGATAAAGGCAAGGGTGGGGCACAAAGCATTCGCTCAAAACTGTAGAAGTACAAAACTTTTGAAGGCTTTCAGCTTTTCTGTGCAATTCAGCTATCTGTAGATTTCATAGATGACCTGAATTATTACCTAGACGATGAACAGGATCACATACTGCTTTCACTGCAATTCTCAAGACCACTTACCATTGATAGAAGGGATGAACCAATCCATCATTTCTCATCCCCACTGCTATGCACAGTTTTATTGCACCGAGCCACAGTTAATTCTCTAATTCATGGTTATTTTTGATTATATTGCTTCACTGTGACGTTCCGACCATCAGCAAACTTTAAGTGAACAAAGCTAAATTCTGGAGTCGCTGGAAATCTAAAAGAAAACCAGAAAATACCTGAAATACTCAAGCACAGGATGTGTCTGTGGTGAGAGGTATTGCCAACACCCTCAATATTACTGCAGCTCCGTGCAATCTCCATCCCTGCTGCAGGTGGGTGAGGTCAAAGTCAAAGTCGAGTTTATTATCATATGCACAAGTACATGTGTGCACACGTGCAATATAAAGCTTACTTGCAGCAGCATCACAGGCACATAGCATAATATAAGCAGCATTCACAAGAAAAACATAAATTAAACATAAATTATACACAATTTTTACAAGAAAAAAAATACAATTAGAACAAAAAAGAATAAAGTCCATTTTAGTGAAAAGTGATCAGAGTTGTCATGGTGTTGCAAAACTGTAGTGGTGATTAGGGTTGTGCCGGTTGGTTCAAGAACCGAATGGTTGAAGGGAAGCAGCTGTTCCTGAACCTGGTGGTGTGGGACTTCAGGCTTCTATACCTCCTGCCCGATGGTAGCTGCGAGAAGATGGCATGGTCCAGATGGTGGGGATCTTTGATGATGAATGCTGCCTTCTTGAGGCAGTGCCTCCTGTAGATACTGCTGATGGTGGGGAGGGATGTGCCCATGATGTATTGGACAGAGTCCACTACTCTCTGCAACTTCTTACATTCCTGCACATTCAAATTGCCATACCAGGCCATGATACAACCAGTTAGGATACTTTCAACAGTACATCTGTAGAAGTTTGTTAGAGTGTTCGGTGACGAGCCAAGTCTCCTTAACCTCCTAAGAAAGTAAAGATGCTGGCACGTTTTCCTTATAGTTGAATCCATGTGCTGGGCCCAGGACAGGTCATCCAATATGTTAATGCCCAGGAATTTAAAGCTGCTGATTCTCTCCACTGCCAATCCCCCAATGTAGACCGACACGTGTTCACCCTCCTTCCCCTTCCTGAAGTCAACAATTAGCTCTTTAGTTTTGCTGACGTTGAGCGAGAGGTTGTTGTTGTGGCACCAGCAAACCAGGTGTCCTATCTCGCTCTGGTAGGCTGACTCATCGCCACCTGTGGTTGGTTCAACAACAGTAGTGTTGTTGGCAAACTTGTATATAGCATTGGAGCTGTGCTTAGCCATGTGTGTATAGAGAGTAGAGCAGGGGGCTAAATATGCATCCTTGAGGTGCACCTGTGTTGATGATCAGTGAGGAGAAGTTGTTGTTACCAATCCTCACTGACTGAGCTCTGCCAATGAGGAAGTTGAGTATCCAGTTGCAGAGGGAGGTACAAAGGCCCAGGCCTTGAAGCTTGAGGATGAGTTTGGATGGGATGATTGTGCTGAGCTCCAAGCTGTAGTCATAGAACATAGAACATAGAACAGTAGAACAGTACAGCACAGAACAGGCCCTTTGGCCCACAATGCTGTGCTGACATAGCTATTCCCTCCTGCCTACAGAATGCCCATATCCCAGGTGAACAGTCAGTGAACAGCAGCCTGATGTAGGAGTTTCTGTTGTCCAGATGGTCCAGAGCAGAATAAAGAGCCAGAGAAATCGTATCTGCTGTTGACCTGTTGTGGTGGTAGGCAAATTGAAGCAGATCCAGGTCATCTCTGATGCAGGAGTTGATCCGTACCATAACCAACCTCTCAAAGCACTTCATTATGGTGTTGACATAAGCACTACTGGGCAGTAGTCTTTGAGGCAGGTCACCATGCTCTTCTTGGGCACCGGTACAATAGATGCCTTTTTGAACCAGGTGGGAACCTCAGGCCGCAGAAGCAAGACTCTGAATATGTCTAATCCATGGAATGTGATCCAAAAAGTCTAATCCATGGAATGTGATCCTAATATGCTGCTCACACAAAAGCCGGGGTCTCCCGGTTTCCCATTATGGACAGATAGAATATAAGAATTTTAAATTGGGCTCCTACAGCAGAATGGGGAAGAGGATCCGGATCTTCCTGCAGCTGCTGGAGTTTGGCAAGGGCTGGAAAACTTGAAACCAAAACTGGAGCTGCCAGCTCCCCAGGGTAATAGCTTCTTATACTCTGAAGGACACTTTCAACCTTCCCAACCCAAATCAATCACCTTCTCCACAGCCCTGAAAGCCAACCACCACCCAGCGTCAGGATCATGAACATCAACCCAGGCTTCCTGACTGCAGGTCGCTCCTCCTCCTATAGCCAGGCATCATTCAAGGGTCAGTAATAGCAACTCTGACTTCTCAGACAGCATGTGATCCATTACATCCAGGCTGACAAGTGGACGCCCATCTGCTGCAGTGTGTAATGAATTGACCTGTACAAATGGTATGCAAGACAAGTTTTTCAGTGTACTTCGGTACAAGTGACAATAATAAACCAATACCAATACCAATAATCCCATCTTCCATCACTTGACCTCGTCTTCAGTGCCTGGGCAATTCAAGTGCACTTTTCTCAGACTTCTTCATCAGTTTTCCTTTCCTGAATCAGTCTCTCAAATCAAATGATTTCAAATTGTTACTCACAGCCATGGAGCTGCCACCATAGTGGCCCAGTGTGTGAATTTACTATTTTATGCAATATATTTAGCTCCATGTATCATTGACTACTTCATTCCTTTACAGATGGAGTCTGGAGGAGGTAAACCCTGCGATGACATAGACGCCATGTTCAGTGATCTCCTAGGAGAGATGGACTTGCTGACACAGGTTAGTTGTATTTTAAAATGTACTGCTTTACATCACCAAAGGACCAAACAAAATAAAACTAATCAGAGGGCAACAGTAGGAGTGTGACATTGAAGAGAGAAATATTTAATTGAAATAGTTTTGTTTTTGTTTAAAAGTGAAAGCATGGTAAGCCACATGCCCTGATTACATGTCAGCCTCCTGTCAGGCTGATATTAATAAAGAAATGTCTTTTTAATTAGAAAATGATTTGATTTTTGCAGCAAGCAGAAGAAAGAAACAGATGAGTTATATATCATCTTAGCTTAATGCATTAAAGTACTTTTGTTGGAATTTTTACCAAGAACTTAAATAAAATAAAATTATCTCAGATACCCTTACAAAAAGATGGCAATGTACCATCTTCAATACAGATCTCAATGTAAGATTGTTCACCCGCAATTGCTTCAGAGTGTTTATGTCCAGTTTATTAATATCCAAAATGACGTTTTGCCCAATAGAATCACTTCATAAAAAATAATTACTGAGCATTTCAGTCAATTACTGAGATTTCTGTATGTCTGACTCAGATTAAGTTTCTTCCACCCCTCCCTAATTGGTCCACTGTCAGACAGAAAAAAAACTGCTCTTGGACAGATTCTTAAAATAAGCAGGTCTCCAGATATGATTTCTATCCATGAGGTCAGTAACAGTGATTAGATGCTCAGGAAGTACTCAGGTCACCTCTATTGTCCGATGGTTCAATGCAATTTGTAGAAATGCTTACAAATTCAGTTGCAGATGTCTCTCCTTGCAACCTAGCAAAAATCATTCCTGAGATAGGGCTTTTGCTAAGAAGGCTTGAGCAATTGGTAGTGACCCTTATCGAACTCCTGCAGTGTTTGTAGTGAAGGTATTCCCACAGGAATCGGAAGGGGGTTTAAGGATTTTGACCTGGTGATCATGATAGAAAGGTAAACATTGCTTAGAAATTCATAGCATTAAATGCACCATATGGAGTGACAGTACGTTGTTCTCTGCCTCTGAAATTCAGTTCCACTGAAGGTAATAGAATGAATTTTGGAGACGGAATCAGCTGTCAGTGCTAATTATGTAAGCAAACTCACCGACTTGAGGCGATGAATGAATGGACAGGGAACTTGGTATAATGAATGCACACATCTACTGGCCCTGCAAAGGGACGGTAGCCACAGGTTTGGGAGGTGCTGAAAAATCAGACATTATGCACAATGTCAAAGTCGAAGTTATGTTAATTGTCATATGCACAAGTACATGTATGCACAGGTGCAATGAAAAACTTACTTGCAGCAACATCACAGGTACATGGCATCATATAAGCAGCATTCACAAGAAAAAAACATAAATTGTACACAATTTTTACAAGAAATAACGTAACTAGAAAAAAAACAAAGTCTATTTTAGTGCAAGATCAACTAGCTATTTCTCAGAAAAAATGGCTAAATTTTTAGTGATGTGACTTCAGAGAAAGTAATAGCAGTTCTCCATTGAAAAAGTGAAGTGAAGCTCTAAGGGTGAGCTCACTCACTTATTTAAAGTTAATTGAATGACTGAGAAGCTGTAAACCTGGTCCTCCGTGAAGCCTGATGCCGCAGTGGGACTAATGGTTGAATGACACTGTGGGTGGAAATGAGGGAGTGGAAGCTGCAGGCCCTATCAGTAACTAAGCACCCACCTGACCAATCAGCAGTCGGCATTTAAACACTCTACTGCACTGCGCTCCCCCATTGCTTCCATCGGCCGAGTGCATCAGAGTTTTTCAACAGTTTTATTACACATCTGTTTCTGGTGTTCTTGTGTGAAGTTTGGCTGGGTTCAGTAGCATATTAGGTGATGAAAAATAAAACCTGTAACATGGTGCTTCGCCATCAGCCTCATTCTTTCTAGATCCCAAGGGTCGGATGCTTAAATAAATTAGAACGTGTAGAAGGCAGCCTGAAGTAACCAACAAATTAATTGAAATTTGATTTTCAATGCAAACTGTGCAAGGTTATCTCATCCAGAAATTGCAATAAAGTGAGTCTTTCACTTCTGATTCCAAAAGTAAGTGGCTGATAAGAGTAACTGATTTAATTCTAAGTACTATCTGATCAGGCTTTCAAAATATCGCTGAGTTAGGCAGTATAAACTTGAATAGTCATTTGCTCCAGGACTGTATTAGCATTCTGGGCTGTGACATTATCTCTTGTTCTCACCACACACTCCAACACTTGCTCAGTACCATTACCACCTACCCTACTCTCCCCAGCCTCTTACCCGCACCCTATCACTGGGCAAAGACAGAGCGGCAGTGGTGATGTCCACACCCTACTGAAAACCAGAAGAGACCCACCCAATATGATTCTCACAAGAAAATCCTGAAATAGACATCATAATAGAGAGGTCATGTTTAGATATGCACGTCAGGGTTCAGTGTCAATTACAGTCACTAGCATGGTTTTAATAGACCTTTGGGCAAGGTACACGCAGTCTAATCTTTGTCTAATGGTCGCTTCAATAGAGCAGGCTAACCACCCTAAAATTTAAAAAAAAGGGATGAATTTTTAACTAATGCTTTGGAAGGGGTGGGGAGGGCAGAAGGGGAGAGGGTTCAGAGTGAACTGGAGTGCTGCCCTTCATCCTACAAAATTAGTCTTCCCCACCTCCTGTTTCCAAGTAACCATACCCCTGGGTTTCCCTCTCTCACACAACAAACTCCTACACCAGCTCCCCAGTCCTGCACTGTCAGTCAACTTGGCATTGCTAACTTGCCAGCCTAAATACTAAGTACTAATAGAGTCCATTCTCCAAGGTGATTTGCACATCTGGCAGTTACAACAGCTAATAACGATGGCAAAGCAATATCAGTCCCAAGGAAGGTAGTTATTAAGAACAAAATGAGAATTATTGCAATCAGTCTGGACTTTTATTTATACTGTTTGTAGAGTAGCACAAACATAAAGTTGTTCACATTTCTGTTTGTTCCTCTTGATGAGGTGGTAAGATTAATTCTCAAGTCATCAAAAAAAACTCATACTTGGAGAGCATTATATCCTTTATAGGCCCAGATGTCAATCAATCTAACATCTGAAAAATATTGCAATCAATTTAGCATTTTGTTGATGTTGTGATGATTAAAAAAATTAAACTGTTTACATTTCAAATCTTCTTACAGAGTTTGGGGGTGGATGATAATCCACCTGAACCCATTAAACCCAGTCTGAACACAGAGTTCAACTTCTCCATTGGCTTTACAGATGAAAATGGTAAGAGCACCTTAAACCGTGTGATCAGAAGTGCATTTAACACCAATGGTTTATATTAAAATACAAGTTGGTTAACCTTTGAATGAAGTGTTTTAGTGTGACTTCTCATTTCTAGCAACTTTTGACTTCTGCTTTTTCTACTGTTCATTTTTATGTGCATCATTTTTGCACATATTTCTCTACATTGGAAGTATCAATTAGATCTTAAGGACATTAGAACATAAGGAATAAATGCAGGAGTAGGTCATTCAGACCCTTGCATCTGTTCCCCCCCTTCAGTAAAATTATGGCTGATCTTTTACCTCAGCACCACTTTCTTATACTAACCCCACATCCCGCAATTCCCTTGCTATCTCAGAATACCTATCAATCTGCCTTGATTATACTCAGACTGCACAGTTCTCTTAGGGAGGGAATTCCAAAAACTCACTGTTCTCTGAGTGAAGAAATTTCTTCTCACCTCTGTCCTGAATGGCCACCTGCTTATTTTGAGATATTGTCTCCTGATTCTAGATTCCCCAGCCTAGGGAAGCATCATCCCTTCATCTACCCTGTCATGTAAGATGTCTTTACTCTCATGTTCAAATCCTCTTGCAATAATGGCCAACATAATGTCTTCCTAACTGTTTGCTGTACCTGCATGTTAACTTTCAGTTACTCATGTACAAGGACTCCCAGGTTCCTCAAATCAGCAACACCTTTCAGTCTCTCTCCATTTAAAAATACTCCAGCTTCCACATTTTTCATCAAGCTAAATGAGATCACATTTTCCATGATATATTCTACTTGACATTTCCTCAACCATTCACCTAGCCTGAATAAATCCTTTCTGCAATCCATCTCTTAGCTCACATTGTCATCCAGCTTCGTATCATTAACAAACATGGAAATATTATATTTGGTCTCCTCCTCTAAATCATTCACATAGATTGTGAAAAGCCAGGGTCCTAGCATGGATCTCTGCAGCATCCCAGCTTTCTAACCTGAAAATGACTCTGTTTCCTGTCCATTAGTCAACCTTCAATCCATACAAGTATACTACCCCTAATTTGATGTGTTCTACATTTGTTTAATAACGTCTTGCTTGGTACCCAATTGAAATTCAAAAGACGTCATATCCTCTGTTTTCCTTTATCTATTCTGTTAGTTTCAACCTAGAAAATTACTAGAAGGTTTGTCAAACATGATTTCCCCTTCATAAACCCTTGTTGATTCTAAGTCCCCTGTTGCCTCTTACTTAATAATTTATTCCATTATTTTACCTATCACTGACGTAAGGCTAACTGTTCCTTGCTTTCTCTCTCCCGCCTTTCTTAAATAGTGGACTACATTTGCCATGTTCTAATCATTAGGAACCATTCAAATCGATGGAATTTTGGAAGATAAGAACCAATGCATCCACAGCTGTCTCTTTCGCAACTTTGGGTTGCATGTCATCAGGTCCTGGAGATTTATTGTCTTTTGGTCTCATTAATTTCTACAGTATCTGTTTTTTGCAAATACATTTTTTATTTAGTTTCCTGTCCTCTCTAGGTGTGTTGTTCCTCACTATGTTCTAGTGGTTTTCTGTTCTTCTAGTGTTTAGAGGAATGAGAAGTAGAAGAATGAGAATTAGAGAATAATCTCAATGCAAGGCTTGACAGGGTAGATGCTGAGATGATACATCCCCAGCCAGGGAGTGTTGAACCAGGGGTCACAGTCACAAAATAAGAGGTTGGGCATTAGGACCAAGATGAAAAATACCTGTCCAGATGGTAATGAATCTTGGAAATGCAGTAGCCAAGAGGAATGCAGAGTCTCAGTCACTGAATATATATTCATAACAGAGATCAATACATTTTTTGAACAAGAGAAGTTAAGATAGAGTTAGGTCAAAGAAAAGGGTTTTGATGTTGCTATAAAAGGTAATGTTTGCTATTTCTTCCTGTTGCTTGGATCCATCCAGACCACTGCTATCTCTTGATGTTCTGAGCTAAGATCAATTCTCTCTATCGCCTGATCATATGTGCTACTCGTCCTCATTTTCCATTTTTCTTATCCCTTCTCAAAGTTAAGCATCCTGAAGCATTTATTTCCCAAACCTGGTCACTTTGCAACCATGTTTTCTAAACAGCTATTGGATTGAATCTGTTTATTTCTATTTGTGCCATCAATTTATCTAGCTTGTTACAAATGCTGCATGCACTCAGATAAAGAGACTTCAGTTTAGTCTTTCTACCATTTTTACTTATTCTGATACTGTGGACATACAACTATACATTTGTATGCTCTGTTCATGACATACAGTTGCAAAGAAAACAGCTAGAATGCTTTAACTTTTCCTCATATCTTATCTTTTCAATGACCAGAATCAAAATTCTCCTCTATGCTTTCTCAAGGGCAAGAGATCTCTATTAATAAAGAGAGATCTATGCTTCTGCACAACAAAAATAACATATCTCCTTAGTAATGGTAGAAATATCAATTCCCTTTTCAGTTCGAGTTTCTTCTAACAACAAACATCTTCAGATTACCTGTGTGAGGGAGTACTTGGTTATGAAAGCATTTCTTTCCCAATGCTATTATTTCCCTTCCAATTCTTCACCACCACATGAGTTTTGATGCACCTCCTAATAGTCTTTTTTTCACTTAGTCACAATGTCTTCAAGACAGGTATATTTTGTCATTCAATTCTCTCAGTTAAAATGTTACAAACATACAAATGCAATCAATCCTTAAAGGAACAAATATGACTTTTCTAGTACATCGATGAAGTATGGAGAAAAGGGAGATCGAACATCCAACTTACAAAAAGATGACATTTATTTAGGGTGAGAGGGGGAAAGTTTAAAGGAGATGTGCGAGGCAAGTTTTTTTACGCCGAGAGTGGTGGGGGCCTGAAATGCACTGCCAGGGGCAATGGTAGAGGCAGATAGCATCTGAACATTTAAGAGCGTTTTAATATGCAAAGAAGGGAAGGATATCGTCAATGCGCGGGGAAGAGGGATTTGATTAATTAGGAGTCATTGGTTTACTTAGTTCAGCACATCGTGGGCCAAAGGGCCTGTCCTGTGCTATACTGTTGTATGTTCTACGTCCTCTGAAATGTAGAGCTGGGAGCAGAAAATAAAAGTAGTTTATAAAGGAAGCCTGTAAGAAATGTATTGAGAGAGAAAAAAAAAGACAAACAGAAAGATTCAGGGAGTTCAGGGCGGGAATAAAGCAGAAAGAGAGGGGGAAAATTTAATCCCCTAAGCGTTTGAGTTAAGTGAGAGTTTAAAAGGTTAAAAAGCTCAAACAGGAACACAATCTGCCTCGAACTCACCCACTTCTAATTTTAACAGAGCTGGAATGAGGGCACAGATAATCAAGGAAATTGCAAGAGGCTGGTCAGTTACTGAAACCATTCATTTTAACAGCATCTTAATTCCGATACGATGGTGGTCAAGATTTCCCTGAAGCTGTCTTCCGTCTCAGATCTTAGTTCCTCATTATTTAGAAAGCAGACTGCTTAATTTTTCTTAGTCTGAGGAAAATAACTTCTTGCTTTTCCACATTGAACTCCATCAGTTACTAAAACCAAATCAAATCCCCATTGCAAATCATTGTCCTCATCCATGCTACTTAATGTGCCACCCATCTTGATGCTGTCAGTAAACTTGGGCATACAGCCTTCACTGGAAGCTAAATAAACTCCATTATTATATTTATGAAAATGATCACAGCTACAATCACAAACCAATTCCAGTGATCTCATCTTACTAATGGAAATTGCTTTCCTCTCTAACATCAGTCCAGCTATTAATAGATCTCAGTGTGCCTGCGATTGCAAATGTGCCAGACAATTAAATTCCTGATGTAAGCATTTACTCTGAGATTATGTTAGCAGTGAATACACAACCTAAGTGATTAAATATATTGTCAGAAATTTCAGACAATATAACTGCACAGAAGGCATTATTTTTCAGTGTAGTTTATGCACTGTTCATTCATAGAACATATAATATAGAATATAGAACATTACAGCACAGTACGGGCCCTTCAGCCACGATGGTGTGCCAACATTTTATCCTACTCTAATATCTATCTAATCCTTCCCTCCCACATAGCCCTCCATTTTTCTATCATTCATGTGCCTATCTAAGAGTCTCTTAAATGTCCCTAATGTATCTGCCCTCACAACTTCTGCCGGCAGTGCATTCCATGCATCCACCACTCTCTGTGTAAAAAAATTACCTCTGACATCCCCTTATACCTTCCTCCAATCACCTTAAAATTATGTCCCCTCGTGTTAGCCATTGTCGCCCTGGGAAAATAGTCTCTGACTGTCCACTCGATCTATGCCGCTTATCATCTTGTACACCTCTATCAAGTTGCCTCTCATCCTCCTTCTCTCCAAAGATAAAAGCCCTAACTCATTCAACCTATCCTCATAAGACATGCTCTCCAATTCAGGCAGCATCCTGGTACATCTCCTCTGCACCCTCTCTAAAGGTTCCACATCCTTCCAATAATGAGGCAACCAGTACTGTACACAATATCCTAAATGTGTTTTAACCAGAGTTCTATAGAGCTGCAACATTACCTGACAGCTCTTAAACTCAATACCCCGACTAATGAAGGCCAACACCCCATACACCTTCTTAACAACAACCCTAATGACCTGTGCGGCAAACTTGAGGGATCTATGGACGCGGACCCCAAGATCCTTCTGTTCCTCCACACTTCTAAGAGTCCTTCCATTAACCTTGCATTCTGCCTTCAGATTCACCCTTCCAAAGTGTATCACTTCACACTTTTCCAGTTTAAACTCCATCTGCCACTTCTCAGCCCAGCTCTGTATCCTATCAATATCCTGTTGTAATCTACAGCAACCTTCTACACTAACCACAACACCACCAACCTTCATGTCATCAGCAAACTTACTAACCCACCCTTCCTCATCCTCATCCAAGTCATTCATAAAAATCACAAAGAGCAGGGGCCCCAGAACAGATCCCTGTGGAACACCACTGGTCACTGACCTTCAGGCACAATACGCTCCATCTACCACCACCCTCTGTCTTCTATGGGCGAGCAAATTCTGAATCCACACAGCCAAGTTTCCTTGGATCCCATACCTCCTGACTTTCTGAATGAGCCTTCCATGAGGAACCTTATCAAATGCCTTACTAAAATCCATGTACACCACATCCATTGCTCTGCCTTCATCAGTGTGCTTTGTCACATCCTCAAAGAATTCAGTCAGGACCACGAGGCACAACCTGCCCCTCACAAAGCCATGCTGACTCTCCCTAATCAGCCTATGCTTCTCCAAATGCCCATAAATCCTGTCTCTAAGAACCTTCTGCAGTAATTTGCCCACCACTGAAGTAAGACTCACTGGTCTGTAATTCCCAGGGTTATCCCTACTCCACCTTAAATAAAGGAACAACATTTTCCACCTTCCAATCATCTGGCACTACTCCTGTGGCCAGTGAAGACGCAAAGATCGTCACCAAAGACGCAGCAATCTCTTCCCTCGCTTTCCATAAAACTTTGGATATATCCTGTCTGGCCCCAGTGACTTATCTATCGTAATGTTTTTCAAAAGTTCCAGCACATCCTCTTTCGTCACATTGACATGCTCTAGTGTATCAGCCTGTTGTACGCCATCCTCACAAACATCAAGGTCTCTCTCACTGGTGAATACTGAAGCAATGTATTCATCAAGGACGTCCCCTACCTCTTCCAACTCCAGGCACATATTTCCAATTTTATCGCTGATCAGTCCTACCGTCACTCTAGTCATCCTCCTATTCTTCACATACGTGTAGAACACCTTGGGGTTTTCCTTAATCCAACTCGCCAAGGACTTCTCATGCCCATTTTAGCTCTCCTCAGTCCATTCTTAAGCTCCCTCCTGGCTACGTTGTAACTCTCCAGAACCCTCTCTGATCCATCTTTTCTAAACCTTAAGTAAACTTCTTTCTTCCTCTTGACAAGGTATTCTATTTCTCTTGTCAACCACGGTTCCTTCACTCTACCATCCTTACCCTGCCTCAATGGGACAAATCTATTCAGAACCCCATGCAAGTACTCCCTAAACAACCTCCACATTTCTGCTGTGCACTTCCCCAAGAACAACTGTGCCCAATTTACAGTCCAAAACTCCTGCTCTCCATAATCATAATTCCCTCTCTCCCAATTAAATACTTTCCCATATCGTCTGTTCCTATCCCTCTCCAAGGCCTATGGTAAAGGTCAAGGAGTCATGGTCACTATCTCCAAAATGCTCTCCCTCCGAGAGTTCTGAAACCTGATCAGGCTCATTGCTTAGTACCAGGTCTAGTATGGCCTCTCCTCTAGTCGGCCTGTCCACATACTGTGTCAGGAATCCTTCCTGGACACACCTAACAAACTCTGCCCCATCTATCCCCTTTACAATAAGGAGATGCCAATCAATATTACACAAGTTGAAATCACCCATGACAACAACCCTGTTATTTTTGCACCTCTCCAAAATCTGTCTCCCGATCTACTCCTCAGCATCTCTGCTGCTACTAGGGGGTCTGTAGATACCCCCAATAGAGTGATCACTCCCTTTCTGTTTCTGACTTCTACACACACTGACTCAGTAGATGATCCTTCCAGGACGTCTTCCCTTTCTACAGCTGTGACACTGTCCCTGATCAGTAAAACCACTCCACCACCTCTTTTACCTCCGCCCCTGTCCCTTTTGAAACATCTAAACCCTGGAATATCCAGCAGCCATTCCTGCCCTTGTGACAGCCAAGTCTCTGTAATGGCCACCACGTCATAGTTCCATGCACTTACCCATGCTCTAAGTTCATCACCCTTATTCCTGATACTTCCTGCATTAAAGTACACTCACTTCAGCCCATCCAACTGACTGAAATTTTGCCCTTTCAGCTGCCTATCCTTCCTCACAGTCTTTCTACACTCTACATCTACTTGTACACTAAATGCACCAACCTCTGACCTATCACTCGGGTTCCCATCCCCCTGCCAAACTAGTTTAAACCCTCCCCAATAGTTCTAGCAAACATGCCCGCAAGAATATTGGTCCCCCTCCAGTTCAGGTGTACCCTTTTCCTTTTGTACAGGTTGTAACTTCCCCAGAAGAGATCCCAATGATCAACAAAGCTGAAAGCCCACCCCCTGCACCAACTCCTCAGTCACACGTTCATCTGCTAAATCAACCTATTCTTACCCTCACTGGCACGTGGCACAGGCAGCAATCCAGAGATTACTACCCTTGAGGTCCTGCTTTTCAGCTTCCTACCTAGCTCCTTATATTCCCTCTTCAGGACCTCATCTCTTTTCCTACCTATGTCATTGGTACCAATATGTATCATGACCTCTGGCTGTTCGCCCTCCCCCTTCAAGAATGCTGTGGACCCAATCCGAGATGTCCCTGACCCTGGCACCTGGGAGGCAATATACCATCCGGGAGTCTCTTTCACGTCCATAGAATCTCCTGTCTGCCCCTTGCTATTGAATTCCCTATCACTACTGTTCTCCTCTTCTCCCCCCTTCCCTTCTGCACCACACAGCCAGGCTCAGTGCCAGAGACCTCTGGTAAGTCATTCCCCCCCCCCCCCCCACCGACAGTATCCAAAGCAGTATACCTGTTATTGAGGGGAAAGGTTTTAGATCCAGCAGTGTTGGTCATTACTGCAGCTGACAGAAGCTCTTACCACTGCAATGGAATTAGAAGGAGCTTTCCTGGTCCATCTGCTCCTCTGGATGTGTTCTTTTGAAAGCACTTACCATACCTTAGCATGAGTTTCTTCCAGATCCTCCAGCTTCCTCCCACATACCAAAGATGGATTGGTAGGTTAATTGGCCATTGTACATTGACCCTCCTCTGTGTAGGTGAGTGATAGAATCTGAGGGGAGTTAATGGGAATGTGGGGAAAATAAAATGGGACTGGGGTAAATGGGTGCTTGAAGGTCAGCACGGACTGCGTGGGTAGAAGGGCCTATTTCCATGCTATATGATTATATGATTTTATGACTGCATGACCTTTAGTTGAGGACTGCTGAAGAATGCAGAGCCATTCACGAGGAGATCTAAAAGTATTGGTAGGCCCTTCATTTATCTGTTGGGTCGTCAACATAGGCAAGTCGATGGCCCATATTGGATTGAACAAAGCAGAAAGTTGCCTCTGGAGTTCTTACAGACTCAGGCCGTTCACCTCAAATATTTGAATGGGTCCAAAACCAATTTCTGCTATGCACTGAATCTCCAGATTTGGTTCTGTACATCAGTTTTGATTTATACCTCATAAAATATTTCCAGCCAGAGTCGTTTGAAGTAGCTTTGTGTTGTGGCTCATCCAGAATTGCACTGAGCAGAGAATCATTGAATCAACAGCCCTAGTATAAAGGAAGGCTTCTTGGCCCTTCACACATGCACTTTAAAGTTTGCTTTATTAATCCCACCCAGGCTCTTTTCATACCTGACAGGCAGAGCACACTTTCAGATCATTCCTGAGGGCTGTGTTCAAAGGTCTGCAGTGACTGGAGAGTAACCCAATGCACTATTTATTCCTCTCTCCAGAATTTGTTCTTTTAGACTTACCACCCCATTTTAATATTGCTCCTTTTACTCCTTTGTTCTGCTAGAGTCTCTCAAAGCACTGGAAGAAACCGATTTTGATGCTTTAATGGCAGACTTGATGCAAGGGATCAGTGAGACAGAGAAAACCTGTAGTGTTATACCTCAAGCTTCACCAGCTTCAGCCATTGGGAATACTACCACGACACCAAATATTCCAAATGTTCATTCAAAGGGGCCTCCAAAGCCACCAATCAGACACACCGAGCCATCAAGTCATAATTTACCACCACCTCCTGTGGACTTATTTCCCCCAATCCCGCCAGTTTCTCTGCCTCAACCATCGCCACCTCCTCCAGAACCTCCAGAGCCGTTAACTGAGGTAAGAATTCAGTAAGAGTTTGCTTTTCTGTGGAAAAATATGGAAAATCTCATAAAATTAAAATGTACTGTCCAGACACACATTTGCATTTGAGTAGCCAAGGCGTAGAAGGCTGTAGACCCAATGTGAGGAAATGGGATTGGTTTAGATGGGTGCAAAAGCCAGTATGGACATGGTGGGCTGAAGGGCCTGTTTCTGTAGACTGTATGGCTCTATGACACTATTTGAAGACATAGCACAGGAGGGTGTCTGTACCTATGCAATTAGAGTCGTGCATAAGGCAACAACTTGAGATAAGAATAGAGGAAGAAACTGGTTTGGGAATTTAAAATTAGAAGTGAGGAAAATCTGTGTGAATTATTTTGCCACAGACTGAGTGCAGACAGCTTTAGTGATCATGCTGTATCTGTATTTGCTGATATCAAAGTTCCTGTATTATTGCTGCTGGAAACCCTCCAGAACAAGTCTCACAAGTGCTTGATTACTTAAATCAAAGCTTTACACTAATAATGCTGGCAGTTAATAATGTAATTCATGTTAGTAATTATAAAAGAAAGCACAAAGACAATATATAATCACAGTAAACATCTCTGCAAGACTTTCACTATGTTGTAAAGCAGAAAAAGGCTTGCTGATGATCGGGCACAGGAGAAGGTCATTTTGTCCATCGAGTCGCTGCCGGTTCCATGGAGAGCAATCTTTTCAGTCCCATTATCCTTTTCGTTCCCCTTAGCCCTGTAACTTGTCTTTCCAATTCCCTATTGACAGTCCTAATTTATTCTATTCCCATCATCCTTACAAGCGATGAGTTCCAAATCATCGCCACTTGTGGTGCAAAGGAGTTTTTTCTCATATTTTAATTATATTTCACCCTTTGTATACCTTGGTCCTTGAACCATTGCTAAAGGGAACAGCTTTTCTCTGTATACCCTACTTAAGCACATTATAATCTTGTATGCCCTTATCAAAAGATAGCAAGACCTTTCAGAAGATGAAGAGAACATTTACTCAAATGATACAAGGGAACAAGGATTATAGCAACATGCAGTGTCTAGAAATAACTAAATTTGTTCCACTATTGCAGAGAAGGTGTAATTTGATAGAGTTATCCAAAAGCATAAAAAACAGATAAAGTAATCTACTGGCTGGTGGGTTGGTAACCAGAGGATACATATTTAAGGTAATATGCAAAAGAAAAAAGTAAATACATAGGCTCCCCATGTTACAGATAACCTGACTTATGGATGTCTGACTTTACACAAATTCTCCCATACATTTTTAAAGAATTTTTCAAGATAGTGATAATAATAATAAAATGTTTCATGATATTCATTAATAACTGCAGACAGTATATATGGCATTTGTTTAATTATGGGTAGCGTTAGGATGAATGTTCACGAGAATTAAAGTGTACGTAGAGCGATATATGGGTTACTATAGAAAATAGACATCTTCGACTTAGGGAGAAATCGGTTTGTAGATAGTTCTCAGGAACAGAGCCCTCAGGGAGTGCCTGTAATAGGAAACAAAATGGTTTTATGATCTGCACTGCACAAGGGGTCATGAAGCAAATTCAGTAAGAACTATGAGGAAACAGCAGGGGATTGGGATGAACTGGTAGCTCTTTCAAAGAGTAGCCAGGCATAATGGGTCAAGTGGCCTCCTTCTCTGTGATTCTATGAAATGAAGTCAAACCACAATGATCACAGCAATGGAAATGCAGCCTCTGCAAACACAGCAGAATGCTGGTGCATTACATTCACTGCTACAAATTGAGGAAACTAACAGTGCATTTTGCAATTATCCAGTGCCTATATTCAGTTGTATCAAGGGAAAGCTGCTTTGACGTTTTATGCCTTTTGGCCATGACTATACTTTCAATATGATGCCACGTTATGTTTATTTATATGGTATGTTTGATGTAAAAATGCTTCAAGGTACTTCATCACATAAAATTAAAAATAAATGAATAAAGGAGAAGGTATTGAGTCACAGTGAAAGAGTTAGGAAATGGAAATTTAGTGGAAGTTATGTAATTATTTTGTTGTAGATAAAACATGAAGAGCTCCTTGTCAAGAGTGGAAGTTTCAAAGACAAGAATGAAAGTTCTGCCACCATGGTGATATGATGAGTGGCACACTACATAGGGTTGGATGGTGTAAATTAGGTATTAAGGAATATGATAATTTCATTGCTTTTGGACTCTTCAGTTGCATTATAGAACTGTGATCACTATAGTTGGAGGTCACTATCCTTGCCTATAAATGAGTGGCCACTGTTGCTCCTTTAGGCAACTTGAGTGGAGGAGAGTTCTCCCAAATGAACCTCCAATGACAAGTATCCCAATGCTATCTCAGTCAATAGATGAACATCCTCCAGAGTTGGATGCATTCCAGTGGTAGCTAGTTGTTGAGGGGAGGCCACACACCAACACAATGAGGAGCTGCATCTTCTGTAAACCAGCAACGAAAGGTATTAGTCTTCATGCAGTGACCAGCCCCTGCTTTCCAACAAGCACTGTGATGAAGTTAGAAGAATTGAGCAGTCAATCTACAATGTCAGGATGGGGAAGCATGGACAGAATCTGTGTAGATGGATAATCTTTGATATACCTGCTCGAACAACTATAAATGGGCTGAAGACCATAATCCATGCAGCACTGTTTCTAACACTGTAATGTATAGATTAGTCCAGGGTACTACCAACAATCATGATTCACGCATAAACTTCAAAAGACTTTTTTTAATTCCAGCAAATTCAAACTGATAACTTCAACACAGCTGTTTTGGTAAATTGGTAAATTGGTTTATTATTGTCAAATGTACCGAGGTACAGTGATAAACTTTGTTCTTATATGCCATCCATACAGATCATTTAATCACATCAGTGCATTGAGGTAGTACAAGGAAAACAATAACAGAATGCAGAATAAGGTGTTACAGTTACAGAGAGAGTGCAGTGCAGGTAGACAATAAGGTGCAAGGCCATAATGAGATAGATTGTGAGGTCAAGACTCCATTTTATCGTATAAGGGGACCATTCACTAATCTTATAACAGTAGGATAGAAGCTGTCCTTGAGCCTGGTGGTATGTGCTTTCGGGCCTTTGCATCTTCTGCCTGATGAGAGAGGGGAGAAGAGAGAATTCTAGACATTTAGGTCTAGAAGTTTTATCACACATGGTAAAATGCACTGCACAGAAGCCCACATTAATTTCTTCTGGAGTCATGGGAAAGGCAATTTCCTGCACAGAATATACACAAGGAATCATGTGTGCAAATGCCATGAGTCTTGGGCCTCTGGCTCAGAAACGCATGACAACAATGCGCAATTTCAAAACTCACGTGTGTGATCTCATATCACGGAATGGAAACTACTTTTTGACATGTGTGGTGCACCAGATATTAGAACAAGCACCCTGCTTCTGCAATGTCAATCAAAAATTGCACCCTTAGGAGCCTTATCAGACCAATCAATCCTCTACCAACCCTGAAGAAAGCAGGAGCAAAGTCAGAGGCACGTGGCGCATTGAAGAAACTTCGGTGGTCACCATCTGTGGGAAATTCCCTCAGTCAACTACCGTCCTTTTAACTTGCAACTGAGCAGACCTTCTTCCTCCCAATAAGGGCTACTTTTCCATTGCAGGCCCACAAAGTTCCTTCAGAGATAGTGCAGCCAAAATGTCAAATATGTGTTACATGCCAATTGCTACACACCCTTCATTTGTAAGACCAATAAAATTTCACAACACATGCCCACACAAATGCTGATCGTATCCCACAGTTTATTTTGCACTTTAAAGCTATTGCATAGTGCTTAAGATTATGGGCTAGCCAACAGAATTTCTGATCCTTAAGGTTTATGCTAGAATCAGAATCAGCAAGTTTGCAAACACACTTGACCGCACGTGTCAGAGTTATATTGCAAGATTGTTCAGTGTGGTCAGCTTCACTAGTTTCTAAAGCATCAGATTGCTCCAGGGTCAAAGTGGTATTCTATGTTTATAATGAGTTAACACGCAAAGAAATTGTAGGGTCCTGACTAAAACGCATATCAAAATGGAAAGGCCAGCTCTTCCATGAAGACTGTAAAATAAATTCAGTAAATAAATAAATCAGGAATTTAAAACAAACAGCTTCAGCAGTGGTAACAATGAGGCCACCAGATGATCTTGTTCTATGTCATAAGGGAAAATGAGAAAATATGAAACATGAGATATGTGATTCCAGTATCTTCAATGTGGTTGACTATTAACTGCCATCTCAGTTCAGGAACAATTAGATGGACAATAAACACTAGCATCACTAGTAATGTCTACATCCTACAAAATGAATAAGTAAAAAAAATCCAGCAGTTATAAGCCATATTTTGATTGAATTTCTGGTGGCCTTATGTGATTCTTGAGGAGTGATGCAATGTTTCATTCCTGATACATCTTTAGAGGAGAAACCTTCAACAAGGTGCTGTGCAGAAGCTTCCAGGCAAAAGTAGGGACAAAGAAAAGGATATTAGGAAATAATGCTGAAAGTTTGCTCATCTTGGGAAAGGCCTTAAAGAAAAAATAGAAGGAGGATAAACATCTCAGAACCTGGGAGGTGAAAGGGAGATCAGTGGCAGTGTAGAGCAAAGTAAGCAGGGTAAGTAGAACTTAGTGTGAGTCAGGTTGTGGACTACAACAGTGTAGGTATGTTGTAGGGTATAGCAGGTAGAGCAACAGAAGACCAGCCAGCAAGTGTACTGGCATAACACTAATGATTGAAGGCAGAAAAGCTATTGAAAAGGGCTGTAAGTCCATGCTTTATGATAGTTATACTTTGTGAATTATTCATACAAGATTCGAGAGGATGTGGAAATTAAAATACAATTAGTGAACTCCCTTAGTCTGAATTTCATTTACACACATCATAAACCTAACCGCTACCAAGCAAATTGCTTCCAAACTTTATGTATTATATAGTCTATTATATCATCTCAGAGCACTTTATATGTAATCAATTGTTTTAAAGTCCTAAAATTGTTCTTATGCTGGTACAATGAAGGTAATGTAGCATTTTGTGCATATGATCCTAAAAACTGCCCCTTTTAATGTAGTGATGGTGGGTGAAGTGTGTGCAAGTCGCTCCTCTACCTCATACCATGCTGAAGGACCTTCAGGTCTATTACGAAACATCCAAAAGCCATACAGTGACTGTTCTTCCTGATTTGCCCATTTCCTCGTCAGGGGAAGATATTAAAAGTGAGGAGAGGGAAGTGAAGCTGTGGAGATTTCATCGTCTGGCTTGGAAACAAAGTTACTGGGTGCCTTAATGCCAGAGTACAGAAATATGCTAAATTAAAACAATCACATACCTGAGAAAGAAATATTTCTGATGGGCACCTTTCAAGTGGCCTTTTCTATTAGTCATCTTTTTTTTTCGCAGGAGGAACAAAAGGCCAAAGAAAAAACTGACAAGATTAAACTTGCTTTGGAAAAGCTGAAAGAAGCAAAGGTTAAAAAGGTCAGTGGAATACCAAAATGGTAGGCAAATGGTTATGGTACTCGGACAGAAACCTGAAGGTCATCAGGCTAAATCACACCCTGCCAAAGTGTAAAATCTTAAACATCGAGTGATTCATCAACAACACATTATTGACTCTTAAAACCCTCTGTTGAGCCCCACAACTACCTTGCAAGTTTCACCCATATACTCCACCCAGCAAAAAAGGCAGCTTTCCTCCCATGTTTATTGTGTATTCAGTTGAAAGTAGATGAGGGTTGCATCACTGATAGGCCAGCCCTTGGTGAACTCTGCTAATCAAAATGAATATTGTCAAATCAACATTCTCTCTAACCCCAGACTGCTGAAGAAGTAAGGGCTCTAATTATGATTGTTCTGGAATCACCAACAACTAAGAAAAACGATTGACAGTAAATAGAATAAGCAGTCCCTTGTATAAATTACAGATAAGATTGCCTGATGAATTTATGATATCCTTTCGTGTGCTTTTATTTTGCATAATCTGGCAATTTTTTAACTGTAAATGTACAAAACAATTGAATGATTTGACAGTTTGTTTTTATTAAGATAGTATAGTTAATGCCACTACAGGAGTATTATAAATTTGCACTCTTTCAATGGCTATTTCTTTGTCATGGCCTATTAGCTTTAACTTTTCCAACTCAATCAATCTGATGTTACCAGGAGTTGGGATTTTTTTTGGATTAATTCAGAGAGCAGATAAGGGTAAGCGTAAAATGGTAATATTTGGAAAGTCACTAGATCACAGCATCTTCTTAAAAATGCCACTGCGTTCTGTCAGTGCAAACATTGTTTCTATAACTGGTATAAGTGAATCAGAAATATGTTGTAAGTAGATAAACTTGGAGAATTCTAATCATAAATAACCTTTGACAAATTCTATTTCCTCTCTTTCTGTTATTACCAATGCATTTATTCACTGGTTACTTGGAACTACTTGTCTATTAAGTTCACCTGTAACAGAAAAAAACAATTTAATCTTGTCTAGACCACAGTTGTCAGATAGCTGGTATTGCAGCCAATATCTTGGTGCCCACAAGCTTCAGCACTGTGTGGTACACAAGTCACTTGTTCCTCCTTGGCTACTGACCATGTGCAGGGAATCAGACACTTCCCCAAGAAACAGGAAAGAACAAAAACCAAGGGTTAAATTAGCTTACACCAAATGTTCTTGTACACTTCCTGATGACTTGCCACTAATGCAGCAATGAGAAAGGTCTATCTACCTTCCTTTTCATACAGGGAGACAGCAGAAATTTCCTCCAGTTAAATATTAGGTCGATCAAAGCCATTGTCTTCAGACCCTGCCACAAACTCGAACCATTTCTGATATAGGGAGAGATTTGTTTTACATGCTATGTGGTGACTTCCAAAGATTGTACTTTGCTACACCAAAAAAAAGGGACTCATGTTTTCAGTGAAAGAGATGTTAAGAAATTCAGTTACTATTTTACTTTAGGGCACTGAGACATCCGTTTCCTTTGTTATTACAATAAAATACAACTTGATGGATGAAATAATGGAAATTCTGGGAATGTAGGAACATGCGGACTTCATTTAGTCCCTAATGCCTGTCCCACCATTCAATGAGACCATGACTGATCGTAGCCTAACTCCATATGCCCACCATTTTCTATATCCTGAATACCTTTGTCAACAGATCTATAAATTCCAGATGTAAAGCTAGCCATTAAACCAGTATCAACTGCCATTAGTGGAAGAAGAATTCCAAACTTCCACCATCCTTTGTATTAAGAAGACTTTTATAACTATTTCTGAAAGACCTGGCTCTAATATTTAGGATATCCTCTCAGTATTCAATCCTTAAAACTTGCATATTAAGGAAATTAAAGGATTTGAGGTTGGTACAGGAAAGCATACTAACATTATACTTATGTTCTTATGACAGCTGTTTCTCCCTATTTGCCCTATATATTGCCCTTACTTTCTTGAAAACATTGATGAAGTCTTTCCTTAACTTTCCAAATTTTAGGGAATACATTGATATGTTAGTATCTAAGTGCTTGTTGGAAAGTGTCAGTTCATTCATGCATGTTCAACATTTACCTTCCAGCTTGTTGTCAAGGTCCTTATGAATGACAACAGTAGTAAAACGCTGATGGTTGATGAAAGGCAGACCGTGCGAGAAATTTTGGACAATTTATTTGAGAAGTCTCACTGTGACTGCAGCGTGGACTGGTGTCTGTATGAAAATAATCCCGAGCTACAGATTGGTAAGATATGGGATTTTAAAACGATGTTCACCGGACAGAATCAGTTCAAAGCCAAGGTCTAGATTTTGTAAAGACAGTGAAACTAGTGGTATTCACCTTTAATATTCTGTGAAACAGACGACAGCTTCTGGTTTTTCCACAATGTGTACTTTAGCAAAGAAAACAGTTTTTTTAATATGTTATTTTTTTTCCTTCTTCAAGATGAAAGCATCACTGTCAAGGTAATTGGTAATTGGTTTATTATTGTCACATGTACAATGATAATCTTTGTTTTGCATGCCATCCAGACAGATCATTTCACAACATCAGTACATTGAAGTTGTATAAGGGAAAAGCAATAACAGAATGCAGAATATTGTGTTCCAGTTACAGAGAAAATACAGTGCAGGTAGACAATAAGGTTCAAGGCCATGAGAAGGTAGTTAGCCAAACACCTTCTTCATCACCCTGTCTGCCTGTGATGCTGTTTTTGGGGAACTATTTACTTGTACTCCTAGGTCCCTCTGTTCCACAACACTCCCCAGGGCCCAGCCATTCACTGCATAAGTCCTACCCTGGTACTTACAAAAACGCAGCACTTTACACTTATCTGAATTGAAAGCCACTTGCCAGTCCTCGGCTCACTTACCCAGCTGATCAAGGTCCCCCTGTAATTTTAGATAACCTCCTTCACAACACCACCTATCTTAGTACCATCTGCAAACTTACTAACTATGCCTTGTACATTCACATCCATATCGTTTATTTAAATAACAAACAACAAAGGTCCCAGCACTGACCCATGTGGCATAAAACTAGTCACAGACCTCCTGTCCAAGAAACACCTTTGACCATCACTCTCTGCTTCCTACCATTGAGCCAATTATGAATCCAATGAGTTATCTCTCCCTGGATCTAACCTTCTAGACTAGCCTGCCATGCGGGACCTTGTCAAAGGCCTTGCTAAAGTCCATATTGACAACGTCTACTGCTCTACCTTCATCTATTCTCTTGGTTACCTCTTCAAAAATCACTAAAAGATTTGTCAGACACGATTTCTCATGCACAAAGCCACATGGATTTGCAGGAATATTTCAAAAATATAACAGATTTTTAAAATGTTGATAAGTTTATATTTCAGCTTCTACTTTAATCATATGCATATATTTTATTTCTTCTTTAGCTCTCTGCATAATGTTTGAAAAGTAAATCAATTTTTTTCTATTTATGACAATTTTTTTCTCTGATTGCTTGCTCAGCCAGATGATTGCATCACAGCTGACAGGTGCTGGGGAGCTCCTTGAACTGATGCCGAACAGCAACAGTTGGAAAAGGGGAAGTTCTTGCAACAGAAATTGTTAGATCTTGTGGGGAGTTTTCATAGTGGTCAGCAGGAATACTGTTACTTTATCACCGACTGCAAACATTGGCTCTATAGCATTTAAACCTTGCAGATTATGTGCCACTACTTTAAAGCTAATTCCTTTGTTCACTTCTGAAGTAAATGTAGCATTTCTATTTGAACTGATTGACTGCATAGCTATGAATTGATTCTTACTGCTTGATTACAATATTGGCCTGAATTGTAGCTGTTTCTATACATTGAGGTTTCATCATTGCTTATTGCTTCCTCTTTACTGAAGAGACCAAATTTGTTCTTAAAGCGCAGTTTTTTATAGGCTTCATCCAATCAAACACCAGCACTGAGTACCTAATGATGCTGCATCCTGCGGCAACAATGAATACCTTAGTGCAGGAAGCCAGTGGAATGTGCAGGTGAGACCAGGCTGCCCAGGAGAGGGGTCCAGAAACACAATGTGCTGCTGCTCTATATCAGGAGCCAACTGTCATAATCAGGAGCCAACTCAGTCCCATGACCCTTCGTGGCTTCAAGTGGTCATTTCCCAGCTTCTTAACCTTCAGGGCATTGTGAGGTCGAGTCAAGGTTTACCAGCTGGATGCAGTGTTATGACAGAGTAGGAATACTTGTTTGGTTGTGCTTGAACATTTATTGTGTCCAGTTCAAACTGCATTGTAAACACTCAGTAGGTCAGGTGGCATCTGTGGAAAGAGAACAGAATTAGTATTTTAGGTACTGGGAACTGAGACAGAAAGAAAACAAACAGTAGAGTAGGTGAGTAATGGATAGAACCAAGGGAATATCTCTGACAAAGTGAGTTAGCTGAAGTTATAGAATTCGATATTGAGTCCAGAAGCCTGCAATGTGCCCAGTTGGAAGATGAGGTGTTGTTCCTCAACTTTTCATTGGGCTATCTGCCATGGACAGATAGGTCAGAGTGGGAGTGAGTTGGAGAATTAAAGTGGCAGGCAGCAAGGAGCTCTACCAGGGAGTTGGAAAACATCAAACTGGCAGAGGGCATCAGATGTGTTCTGGATGTAAGTGGGAAGGGAGTGGATCAGGGAGAAGGAAGGAGTCAAGATCAGAAGAAATCAGTTTGGTGGGGTAAGAGCAGCTGAACCAGACAGTCCTGTTTATAAATCTTGGACAGGAGGTAGCAGTGGGCTGGGTAGGGTTGAGAGACTATATGGCATTTAATTTGCTTATCACAGGATGACAGAATCGTTGAGTGATTACCATTCCAATGGTTAGGGTCCATACCAGCTCTAAATAAGAGCAATTTAGCTGGTCACATTCCCTGCCTCTCCACATCACCCTGCAACCTCTTTCCTTTCGTATACTTATCCAGCTCCCTTCTGAATGCTATAATTGAATTTGCCACCACTATGACCCCTGGCAGTTCATTCCAGATCCTAACCGCTTGTACAAAATAAATCTTCCTCATAGTACATTTGGTTCTTTTGCCAACACCTTCATTTCATCCCCTTGGGCTCTTGACGTCTGCTACTGGGAACAGTTTCACTCTATCTGTTCTCTCTGTAGCTTTCATGATTTTAAACACCTCATGAAGCCACCTCACAACCTCAGCTATCCAAAGGAGAACAACTCCAGCTTTTCCTGTCCACCATTTAACTAGTTCCACATCCCTGGAATCATTTTAGTAAATCTCTCCTGCACTCTTTCTAAAGCCTTTACTTATGTCCTAAAGCGGGCACTCCAGACTGAACACAACGGTCTAGTTGTGGCTGAACCAGAGTTTTATTTAGATTCATTCTGTATTCCTTGCTCTTGTATTCTTCAACTCAAATTAGAAAGCCCTGGATCTGATATGATTTTTTTAATCGTTTTCCCAACCTGCCTTGCCACAGTCAATGAACAATACACCTTAGATCCCTCTATTCTTTATCCCTTTTAGAATAGTCCTCCCTGGTTTAGATTGCCTTTTCTCGTTCTTCCTACCAAAAGTAATACTTCACATTCAGCATCAAATTTCAACCACCTCCTATCCTCCTACTATCACACTGTCTATATCTCTTTGAAATCTTTAGCCATCTCCTCTTGGTTCACTACACCATCAAATTTTGTGTCATATGCATATTTGTAAATCATGCTCTGTATAACCAAGTCCAAGTCATGAATATATATGAAGAAATGCAATGGTCCCTACTATGGACCACAGGGGGAACTCAACTGTACAGCTCCAGTCCTGAAAACAACCATTCAAATGGCAAAAAAATGCCATCCTCTGTTTCTTGTTACTTATTTTCTATCCATGCTGCTTGTGATTGATTACTCAGGGTGGTTGCCTGTTACTTTACCATAACTGTATACCAATGGTTAACGGTTAACTGCACATACACCATTTTAGTTATTGACGAAGAGCTGTTTGCCCCTATTTCTGTAATAAGCCTCAATATATTCTGCAATATGAAAGCTTCCATTTACTTTCCCCCTTTTGTATTCAGGTTGAATGTGCTGTTATTTTTGCGTGGCTATTCATGGAAGTTGTTACGTTCGTTGATTTTTTTTGTATTGTCGTAGCAAATGCACATTCCTGGGTTTGTTAGTCACAGAGGAAAAGTCACATTCATTTAGTGCTGGTGCATTAACACAGATGATGCCATAATCACATCAGGGCTAAAAGGTTGATGAGTTGTCACATGCTTGGGTGGGCATTGTGTTTGTACAAACTTTATTGGCAAATGGGGGAGAAGGTGGACCGGATATGTGATTTAAATGGAAGCAAACTTATGACCTGCATCATATGCTGAACACTTTCAAGTGACATATTTGAACAGACATCAGCATTGCCTCTAATTCAGGAGATGCTGGTGCAATAACTTTCCTGATGCAGGGTTTCGACCCAGAACATTGACAATTCCTTTCCTCCCACAGGTGCTGTTTGACCCACTGAGTTCCTCCAGTAGACTGTCCTTGCTCCAGATTCCAGCATCTGCAGACTCTTGCAGTGTTTCCAATAACATTGTTTCCAAACTGAGGCTTTCTTTTTAGGCAAAATTTAAAGTTCACAGGAGGCCATAGTTCTCGTTGCCCACACTGATGCAAACTTCACTGTCCCTTGCTGCGTATCACAGATAAACTTCACATTCCTGTTGTTGTATGACAATAGCTACTGAGTATGGTCACACACACAGGAGGTTGGTTAACAAGGTTAGAGCACATGGAATTGGGGTAACACATTGAAATGAATTGAAAATGGTTATTGGACAGAAAGCAAGGTTTTGGAATAAACGCATCCTTATCAGGATGTCAGGCTGTGACTAGTGGCGTACTTCAAGGACTGGTGACAGCAGCCCAACTATTCACAATCCATATCAACAATATGACCAAATGTCATAGCTTGTGGGTGATTCAAAGCTAGATGGGAAAGTAAATACAGAGGAAGATATAAAGAGGCTTCAGGGGGGGGGGGGGGGTGGACACGATGAGTAAATGGGCAAGAACAAGGCAGATGGAATATAATGTGTAAATTTGTGAGGTCGTTTCCTTTGGTGCACAGAGCAGAAAAGCAGAGTATTTGTTAAATGATAAGTAATTAGGTGTTGTTGACATTCAAAGGGAACTAGGTGTACTTATACACAAGTCACTGAAACTAACATTTCAGGTACAACAGGTAATAAGGAAGACAGATGGTAAGTTAGCCTTTGCTGTGGGATGATTTGAATAGAGAAGCAAGGAAGTCTTACTCCATCTGTGCAGGGCCTTGGTGTGACTGCACCTGGAGTAAGGATGTACATGTCACAGAAGACGGACAGCAAAGATTGACTAGACTGGTTCCTGGGAAGGTGGGTTTGACAAATGAGGAGAGATTGAGTGGACCAGGCCTGTATGCTCTACAGCTTAAAGTTATTGAAATCTACAAAATACCTACATGGCTCAACAGGCAAGATGCAGGGAATATGTGTGCCCTGACTAAGGGTCACAGTTTGAGCCCAAGGGTAGGATGTTTAGAACTGAACAGAGGATGGTGATTCTCTATTCCAGATGGCTGTGTTGTTGAGTTCATTCAAAACAGAAACCAATAGGTTTCTGGATGTTAAAGGAATCAAGGGGTATTAGTGATAGTGCAGATAGTGCATTAAAAGTGTATGAAGATAAAATATCAGCTGTGATCCTTCTTAAGAAAGGATGTAGGCAAAAGGCAGGTAACTATAGGTCAGTTAGCTTAACATCTGTAGTTGGGAAAATGCTTGAAGCTATCATTAAGGAAGAAATAGTGAGACATCTGGATAGAAGTGTTTCCATCAGGCAGATTCAGCATGGATTCAGGAAGGGCAGGTCCTGTCTGACAAACTTACTGGAGTTCTTTGAGGATATAATCAGCGCAGTGGATAGAGGGGAACAGGTGGATGTTGTATACTTGGATTTCCAGAAGGTGTTCGATAAAATGCCACATAAAAGACTTATCCATAAGATAAGGAATGCATGGAGTTGGGGGTAATGTATTAGCATGGATAGAGGATTGGTTAACCAATAGAAGGCAGAGAGTTGGGATAAATGGGTGTTTCTCTGGTTGGTAATCAGTGGTGAGTGGGATGCCGCAGGGGTCAGTGCTGGGCCCACAACTGTTCACTGTATATGTTAACGGTTTGGAAGAGGGGACCAAGTGTAGCGTATCTAAGTTTGCTGATGACACTAAATTGAGTGAAAAATCAAATTGTGCAGAGGATGCAGAGAGTCTGCAGAGAGATATAGGTAGGTTAAGTGAGTGGCAAGGGTCTGGCAGACGGAGTACAATGTTGGTAAATGTGAGGTCATCCACTTTGGAAGGAAAATTAGAAATCAGATTATTATTTAAATGCTGAAAGATTGCAGTATGGTTTTGTGCAGAGGGATTTGGGAGTGCTTGTGCATGAATTGCAAAAGGTTGGTTTGCAGGTGCAACAGTTTATCAAGATTGCAAATGGATTGTTAGCCTTCATTGCTAGAGGGATTGAATTTAAGAGCAGGGAGGTTATGCTGCAGCTGTACAGGGTACTCGTGAGGCCGCACTTGGAGCACTGCCTGTAGTTCAGGTCTTCTCACCTGGGGAAAAATCTACTGGCTTTGGAGGCGGTGCAGAGGAAGTTCACCAGGTTTAGTCCAGAGATGAGGGGTGTTAGCCTATGGGGAGAGATTGAGTCACCTGGGACTACACTTGCTGGAATTCAGAAGAATGAGATGGGATCTTATAGAAACATATAAAATTATGAAAGGGATAGAAAATATAGAGGCAGGAAGGTTGTTTCCACTGGTAGGTGAGACTAGAACTAGGGGACATAGCCTCAAGATTTGGGGGAATAGATTTAGGATGGAGATGAGGAGGAACTGCTTTTCCCAAAGAGTCGTGAATCTGTGGAATTCTCTGCCCAGGTTAGCAGTAGAGGCTACCTCATTAAATATATTTAAGACACCATTATATAGATTTTTACATAGTAGGGGAATTAAGGGTTATGGGGGAAAAGGCAGGTAGGTGGATCTGAGTCCACGGCCAGATCAACTATGATCTTATTGAATGGCCGAGCAGGCTCGACAGGCCAGATGACCTACTCCTGCTTCTAATTATGATCCTGGTGAACGCTAGTGTTGGCTCAAAGAGCTTGATGGTGTACTCTTGCTCCTATTTTTATATTACATTTTCATATACTGAGGTTTTCAGAGCCACACGGATGCAGTGGATAGTTACCTGCAACTAAGCGAAGCCTGCAAGCTTGTGGAATTGAATGATTTTTTTCTCCACTTTGTGTAGCTCACAGTATGTTTGATGAAGATCGATGCCTTGCAGAAAAGAGCTTCTCAAATCAATGCAAGCTCCTTGAGTGATGTTTCATAGCTCCCCTCTGGCTGAATGGAAGGATGTGGACACAGAAAGACTTAAATCCACTCTGTGCACTCCTCCTTCTCCATCAATGACAAACTAAGGCTTGCCCACCAATTAGTCCATACTGGCTGCTCAATCATTCTGAACATACAATAAGAGTTAGAGCACTTGAAAAACAACAGAAATTCATGATGCATATCTCATTGATAAAACTATAATGCATGTCTCATTAACAAAGCAAACAAATTGCAGAAACCTAGAAATAATTGTACAGATGTTTCCCTGCTCTATCCTCTCAATTTTGTCAAATTTATTCAGCGGTGCAAAGTTTATGAAAAGACCTTGGATATGTTTTGTAACCATTTACCAATCTACATTAGTGCATTAGTGATATTAAAGCAGGAAGCTTGCATCACCGAAGCTGTTGAACAACGGTGGAACTTTCAAAATAGGTGTTGTAATGTTCCGACAGACGGATAGCAGAAACAGTCACAAACAACAGAGGGAACTTGTATGTGGTTATTTTTCAGCTTGGCTTTTAAAACACCACTTTGCATGCATGATGATAAATGCATGCAAATTACAGACTTAATCCTTCCCCCGATAAACCCAAATGAATAGCTTGAAAATAGCAGAGGTCAGGAGTGGGCGCCATTATCCGCACAGATGGAGATCACGTGGAGACTGTTCCTCTTGTGCTGGCCATAAGCATGTAAACATGACCAAATGTTTGATTAGGGTACACTGTCAACCATAGTGAGACTGGCCAATTGTCTCACAAAATGGTAAGAGAAATTGTGTTATCAAGTTAACTTTAGGAAACAAAGTACTTATATCACACTGCTCACTTCAGTTACATTTAACAACAGCAGTAGGACATATGAATAAATGCAAGAGTATTTTTGTTTTGGATTAATTCATTGAACTAATTGACAATTTTATTTAATATCAGACCAATAGAAAAATGATTTTGTTTCCACAGATATTTAGAGTCCTAGAGCCATACTGCACAGAAACAGGCCTTTTAGCCCACTATGTCCATGTTGGCTAGCAAGTACCCATCTAAACTAATCCTGTAGCCTTCTATGCTTTGTCTAGGTACTTCTTAAATGTGATTGTAGTATTTCTTCCTCTGCTGATTAATCCATGTGAGTAAGAAGTAAGTCAAACAGAGGAGTCTTAAGACCTTTAATAAAGACTAATTAACCATTAGCTACAGACACTTTTGACCTGAAATTCCTGTGTATTCTAAATCATGTAAATATGCATAGACTGTGTGCTCCTTTGTGATAATCTGACGCATTGGATCAACTGACCACCAGCAGACCTTTGTCCAAAATATTGGCTTTAGACCTTAATTGTAACCTCTGACATCCCTCACTCTCTCTATAGGTATGTAGTTCCCTTGCAAGCTATCTATTAACTCTAAACTTACTGAATTCAAAAATCACTACCAAAAATATTGAGATGAATAACAATTCACTCTTATGGAATTTATATGAAAAAAATAAACACAAACTGTATACAGAAAACTAAACTAGTTTTCCAAGGACTATGATCACAGGCTGCTGGTTCACAGTGGGAGGACACTTAAGGGATTTACTTTGGAAATTCACAAGGCAATCTCTTCTATTGATACTTGTACAACAATACTTTATCAAACAATGTAATGTCCATTTCCAGTTAAAACAACAACCCTTTCTCTTCTGCCTACGATACAATCAGAATTCCCTTGCCTGTAGACAGGGCACCCTCGGGGGCATTATTGAGAGAAAAACTTCCCGTAGGAACACATGTTCACTTATAACATGGGATTCAATGGGAAAGGAGGGTTTGCATTATGGAAAACCATGACATGAACTGTTTTCTGGGAACGCAGCCCCTTCGTAACGCAGGGCTACACTGTATTCTTTAACTCTATACTATTTTAGATAGAACTCACCATGGTGATCACTATTCTGTCCATAGCTCCTTGCAAGCTGCCCATCTCTCTCAGAGGCCTCTATACCTATAAATGAAAAATCACACCCATGAAATTTGATTGACACAAGCTTCCATTTTGATTGTAGTATCTCCATCCTGTTTGATATAGAAATGTTCAATGTCCGATCATTAGCACAACATAGATGCTTTGTTGGAAAAAGAAGTTTGAGCGTATCAGCAGTCTGATGGTTGCTAATGAGTATTTCCCCTGTTACTTACATTTACAAATGCCAGTTAAAGGCAGCCTCACCCTGAAGTTCAGTTATATGGAGCACTGGTATGAATATATGTGGAGTACTGTGCACAGTATTGGTCTCCTTACTGAATAATGGTAATGAGATGGAAGCTCATGAGAAGGTTTACTGGACTAATACCTGGAATGGGTAGGTTGTACAGGCTTGCGTCCACTGGAGTTTAGAGAAGTGAGAGGTTCAGTGGAATGTAAAAATCTTGAACGGTCTTGAAAAAGGTGTGGAAAGGAATTTTCTTCATGGGAGAATCTAGAACTGTATTAAACTAAGGGGAGGTCCATTTCATACAGAGATGAGGTGAATTTTTTTTCTCTTAGTCTTTAAATCTTTGGAACCTCTTTCTCAAAGTATAGCGGAAGCAGGTCAGGCAACAACATGGAAAGAGAAACTGAGTTAAAGTTTGTCAAAGACCCTTCGTCAGAACTGAGAAAGAAAGAAAACAAGTTAGTTTTAAGATGCAGATATGTATTTGATAGGCAAGGGAGTGAAAACTTACCACAGGCAGATGTAAATGCAAAATTGAGGTTAAATGACAGAGCAGGATTGAGGGGTTGAGTGGCCTAATTCTGCTCCTAATTTTATGTCCTTATGTTTGTTCTTAGAATCACAATTGAAAATCAAAAAGCTACAAGTGCTGAAAATCTGAAATAAAAACAGAAAATGCTGGAAATACTCAGAAGGTCAGGCTTCATTGTGAAGTGTTAATGTTTCAAGTCGATGACCTTACATTAGAACTAGGAAGAGTTAGAAAACAAGCGCATTTTAAATTGCAGAGGAGGAGGATGGGGAGAACAAAGAGAGTGTCAGTGACAGGGTGGGGACCAAGAGATACTGCACCATACTGCAGTGGTGGTGGTGGAAATGGGTGTGAGTGAGTGGTGAAAACTTGTTCACAGTAGTTGAACTGACTGGAAAATAGAAGGAGATGAATGAGGGTCAGGGAGAAAAAGAAAACTGCTGGAACTGTATAAGAACATTGCAAATGATGGAAACCTGAAATAAGAGAGAATGTTGGAAATACTCAGCAGGTCAGGGCGACATCAACAAGGAGAGGAACAACTGAGCTAACATTACAGATTGAAGTATATTACCTCCCAATATTGTGCACTCTTCTTTTGTGCCACCTTATGACAGATTCAGTCATAGATCCATACAAGCATGGAAACAGAGCATTTGGCCCACCACATCCATGCCAATCACTGGGCACCCATCTGCATTAATTCCATCTTCCAGCACTTGGCCCATTGCCCTCTATGTCGATGTGATTCAAGTGCTCATCTAGACACTTCTTAAATGCTGTCAGCAACTCTGCTACCACCACTCTGTCAAGCAGAGTACTCCAAGTACACACCACTCTCCACGTAAAAAAGGTCCATCTCAAAGCCTCTCCCTAAATTTCATGCCCCTTATCCTAACTCTACATCCTCTAGTTTTATCTACCTCTGATATAAGGCAAAGTTTCCTGCAGTATACCCTATCTATACCCCTCATAATTTTAGATACTTCAATCATATCACCTCTTAACCTCTTCCGCTCCAGGGAAAACAGATATATTCTCTCCTTCTCCTTCTGTCAAGACCTTCTGATACTCCAAAAACACTCCATCTACTATTCTCTTTTCTGTTCATTATAGCCTCAAGAAACTCAAACATGATTTCCCTCTCATAAATCCATGTTAATTCTGCCCAATCCATTTATTATTTTTAATTGTCCTTTTATTGCTTTCTTAATAATAACTTACAGCATCATTTAAAGAAAGAAAAATATTGCACAAATAGTATATAGTAAAACAAACAGATATGAGGGATCAAGAAAAATATTTTGTCTTGGAAACTTGTTTAACTCTTCTTGCGGTTCCTTGAAATTGAAGAGCTCCTTAGAATAAAACAAACAAGCCTTGCCTTAACTCTTTGAGTCTGAAATGTAACCATGTCAATATCAATGCAAAGGCTTCCAATTGAAGTATTAAAGACGGAACACATGAATGCTTCATAAAGCAAAAGACTGCTGTATCAGAAGCGAATGTGGAAAAATTGGTTTGTTCTATACATCTCTGCAGATAGATAGTCTTTGACCTAGTGGGCTTCAAGAGATTTATGGAATAACAACAATCATTATGAGAGTGTTACTGGACACCTGGGGAGGTGTCAGTAGATACCAAACAGGCCAATATAGTGCACATATTCTAAAATGGCAACAAATCAAACTCAGGCATCTACAGCACCAATAGACACTTCAATTTCATGTAAAATGGTGGGATTGATTATTCAATGGACTCGCAGAGATGATCTGTATGAAAACAAAAGTTAATATAAATTCAGAAGGGGAAGATGATTTGTTGATTTCCTTGAGGAGGTGACATCATAGGGAGACAGTGGTAAATACACAAAAGTTAATTTCTAGACTTCCAGAAGGCACATGCCAAAATTTCTTGCAGAAAGTTATTAGTTAAAGTCAAAACTGTTAGGAGATAAGATTGACTAATGTGTTGATAGCAATTGGTTCATGTTCTATAGGGATTGGGGTAAGTACTGACCAAGGTAACCAAGGGATCAATACTGGTTAAAGGAAATTAGAAGAAGCAGCACAATTTAGTAAATTAAGATGGATATCACCTTTTTTTTTGCAAAAAAGGTAAAATAATCAAATTAGGCAAGTTTCATAGTACTTTCCTAAACAGTCTTGTCAGAAATATATATTTTTAACATGGGGAATATAAGTCTAGTAGTTATGGTACTGTTCAAGCAAGGCTGAGTTTATGCTAACCGTGGCAAATACTCAAATGTAATAAAACCATCCGGTATTACTTGAGGTATATTGCACCCAGCATTTAAGTAGATCATTGTGGCAAAGACTTCATGTAAGATTGCAAAGACCCTAATCACACAAAGGTCTGCTGAATGAGTCATTGGAATAAAGGGACAAGGGTAAGAAATCTAATCTTAAAATGATTCCCATTTACAATTATTCTCCTTTACAAAGGATGTTTGATCTTAAATAGATTTGACCTTATAGACTTAATCTGAGACGTGATAGTTGCATTGCAATTATTGGATCTGCTTTGTGTCTGAAATGTCTTTTGAAGTAAATTTAAAGTTAATATTAAAGTTGACCATGAGCTTGATCACACTGTCTCTGTATTTTTCCAAACTGTTTTCTTTTTACAAAGTGAACCAGGAGTAAGAATTGCTGTAGGTGTTGTATAGCATCATCTTAGAGACAATCAAAAGACAATTGGTCTTGTTGCATAAAGCAACCAGAGCCATTTATTTCCCTACGATTAACATTTTTGATTCTAAATGGAGTTTCGAATAGTGGAATTCATTAGTTGTGTGCACATATTGTACGGTTTTAATACTTACATTGTGAGGGAATGAACCTTCTGCAGCTCAGGCATGTTTACCTCATTGCCACTTGAAATGTTTAATATCTTGCTGGCAATCATTCCCATTAGTTAAGTAAATCTCATCCCTTTATTTTACAACACTGAATTGTTTACCTAGAGTAATGTGGTTCATGAGAGAGAAAACTATTCTAGAAAATAATGGGTAAAAAAAATTAAGCTTTTTATTCAATTTGCCAAAATACTTCTGGAAGAATCAGCTAACTTGTAGCTAGGCAGAGGACATTCCTGTCACCTTAACATCAATAAAATTGATTTAATGTCAACTGGCATTACGTTAATCAGCCTCTATCATCTTGCTTATAGAGCACTGTCAAACATCGCAGATTAACTACATCACTGCATTAAATAAATGTGCTGTATTTTGCAATCATTAATTTAGAGTAAATTAATTAGAATGTCGTCCAAATTTCCCTGAGGTTCTTCTTAATTGTGTGACCCTAAAACTCCATTGATGACATAAACCTGTAGCAATGCACTTGGGGAGGAACAGATGAGCAACACTCCAGTTATTCTGTTGTAAGCCATTCCTATTGGTGCACTACAATATTTAGGCCATTACTGTGAAAAATATTGCAACGTGATGGATCTCACAAGCTAATAGTGGTGGTTCCAAACTGTTATCATCAAATCATTTAAATGCCAGTATGTCCTGGATTTCAATGGAGGTGCTGCTAAATGCTGAAAAAGTTCCTTGGCAATCTCGCAGGATTTAAAATATGCTTAATTTCATTAAGGATTACAGGGCCTTAGTTAAGGAGATAAGTTACTTTTTCTAACTAGTTTACTTTATTTAATGCTTTTAATTATTGATATACTTTTAGGTATTATTAATTAACCCTTAAAACTTTAAAAGAATGAAATTATTTACTGCAATTTAAGAGTTTTTAAATCTTTGAATGGCAGAGATATTTAAAGCTCTTCAGAGTTTTTACAGCTGGCAAAGCTGAGGGCAGGTTTCAAAGCTTTCAATGCAGTGCCTCCTCCCTGCTTCAACTAAGGGCTAGCCACAGCTTAGAGCACACACTGGGGTCTTGGGTGCTTCCACCCATTGAATCTCCACATCTGATACAAGCCAGGGGACTTTACAAAGAACAATATCAGATGGGGAACCCTGCTAGATCTGGCCCAATAATATATGACATGGAAGAAATATTAAAGACCAAAGATGTAATGAAATACTTGTTGATTAGATTTATTAAAAACACTTCAAATCGCTTTAGAAAGCACAGTACAACAACAGTTACATAGACAATCTTGCTAGCTACTTGGTGTATGGTATATCCTGCAAATATCAATGAGATACATGGTCAGTTTCTGATGGAGGAAAATTACTGTATCTTATCCCATTGTTTTCTGTGATTTTTTTGTTAATCTTTGACCTTGTTCCTTCTATTCAGAGAGATTTCTTGAAGACCACGAGAATCTGGTGGAAACCTTGTCCCACTGGATGCGTGACAGTGAAAACAAACTGATGTTTGTTGAACGAAAAGACAAATATGCTGTCTTTAAAAATCCACAGGTGAGCAAAAGTCATAAAAAGAAAACAATTAAAAGGCTGAATGCCAAAATTTTCCAAAAGCCATTTTAACTGCCAAGATTAACCAGCTTTACCCCATGCATTAAATCAGCTACGTGAGAATTCAAGGCTTGTAGCGGCTGCAACCGTGATGTGAAAGCAAGACACTAGTCGGTGGGCTGCAGAACAAAAACTGATTTATTTTCCTGCCTTGCATGGGCCTTTTAAGAGGAACGGTTCCCACCCACCGAAAACGGAAGTGACGTATGCGCTACGTCATCAAACTTTTCCCGCGCGCGGGTTCTCCCCGTCGCTTGGGGAAGACGAAGGCTCAACGCCATCTTGAGCCTCACCGCTCCGACGACGCATGACCCGACCGCCGAGCCGGTTCACTTGCTCGGACGGTGAGTCGCTACAGGCTAATATTTTAAAAACAATTCACCCGCTCCCTTATACTGGAGAACATCACCTGAAACTTACGTGTGACTAACAAGGAATCCAAAATGAAAATTAACTGTAATTTAACTTGGTTTATTTGATGAAACATGAGATGTTCAAAATGGGCCTAATAATATAAATTAATAATTAATTAATAAGCAATAATAATATAAATTAATAATTTATATCTCATAAAGAGATCAAGAAAGGAACAGGATGAGTCAGAGATGGATCATGTAACAGAGAGAGCAGAGCAGAAGTTGGCAGGAAGGGTGATGAAAGTTTCGAGTTCAGGGACCACCACATATACATGTACTGAGAAAAGAAATGGTGGAGGGAGCCAGAGTTGGATTGAAACAAGGACTGTTCCTTGTATCCCAGAATGATTCAGACACAGCATGGATCCATGCAGGTTATCATTGTTTAAACTATTTATATCTTGTTTTATAATGTATTTGAAGAAAAATTTTAGGTTCTTAAAATACATATAGTCTGAATTCTATCTCAGAATTCACAGTGGAAGCTTTCTTGTTACTATTTATATGGGCATAGGCTTTTATCTAAATTTTTTTTTAAATTTTATTTACAGCGTGGTAACAGGCCCTTCCGGCCCAATGAGTCCGGGCCGCCCATTTTAAACCCAAATTAACCTACCCATACATCTTTGTAATGTGGGAGGAAACCGGAGCACCCAGAGGAAACCCACGCAGACACGGGAGAACGTACAAACTCCTTACAGACAGCGACGGGAATCGAACCCTGATTGCTGGCGCTGTAATAGCGTCATACTAACCGCTACGCTACCGTGCTGATTCTGAAACTAAAACTTCTCCCTTTCCAACAATTCTCATGGTATATCGAAATGAGTATATTGTTTAGGATCTTCTACAATGTCTCTTCTGCACATTTTCAGCACTTACATTATTAAAATTATGTGATTAGATGGTGATATGGAACACACTGATTCTCACTGAAACTGAATCTCTGCCATAAGAGCTGATAGTAATTTATGCAATTAAACCTCAGTTACTCTCCAGGAGAAAATGGCATTGAAAAGTTTCAATGAAAATATGTTTAGTGTTTCAGATCCACTTTTTGAGGTGGAATAAAATGAAATGGGAATGAGTGATCCTCTAATTGGATGCATCTAATTGCCATGTCTCTGCAGCAGAACAATGCATCACTGTTGCATTGAGTTAAATTCAATGGCACAACAGTAATGGTGCCGTCATAGAAGTCATTGAACTTAGGCACAGAGGCAGTGATATATTAGAGGGCTAAAGCACTGTGCCTAAAGCACTGACAGATAAAATGCTATGGTATAATTGGCCTAATAATCTTAGAGCTTGAAGGAACATGTAACTCCTGGAGAAAGGATTTTGTTGTCTGTCAAAATTCTGAAGTGTCTATCGTGGCCAATGTAAACTTTGTAGGATTTGAAATCTACACGGCACTCCCATCTTGATGTACTGACTTACTTGCTTGCTTTATAGACTCTCCTTCCATTTGGTTGAAGTTTGCATCAACCCCAGATGGATAGAATTCACACACACACACACACACACACACACACACACACACACACACACACACACACATATAGTGTCTTTAAAATTTTGATCACAATTTGGAGAAGTTCATTTATGCAGAGCCTTATTTTCCATCTCATTTGACAGCCTTCTGGGTTAGATGGTTCCAGGTCCAAAAACCACTCCAGAGATTTAAGCACAATACCTAGGCTGATGGTCTAGTATAGGACCAAGGGAGTGTTGCACAGTCAGACCACAGCTCATTTTTCAAATGAAACATTGAACTGATGATTGCCTGTTCTCTCACATGGATGTGAAACATGCCAAAGCTTTACTCCTCAAAAGCAGATTATGCCTGGTGTCCTGGCCAATATTTAACCCACATTAAATACCAATGTAATGGAGTACCTGGTCATTATCACATTGTTATAGAGTCATGCAGCATAGTAACAGGTGTTTCAGCCAACCGTGTAAGTGCAGACCATCACTTGTCATTCTACACCAATTCCATTGACCAACACTTGATTCATAGCTTTCTATGCCTTGGCAATTCTGCTGTTCATCTGGATAATTCTTAAGTGTTGTGAGACTGCCTGCTTCCACCATCCACTCAGGCAGTGTGGTTCAGGTTCCAAGCACCTTCTGTGTGGAAAAATGCTCCCTCGGTATGCCTCAAACCTCTTACTCCTTCTTCTAAATCCACATCTTCCAGTTTTTGACACCTCTGTAAAAGGGAAGAATGTCCTACTACTCTGTCTCTGTTCTAATATACATTAGAACATGACCTTTTAAGCAAATATTGTACTATTGATACATAATGTAACTTTCCTCCTGACACTATATGAGAGTGTTAGACTGGTTTGGAACATGTAGCGCCAGTTGGACTAATGGAATTAAGACTCTACTGTTCTGGGTGGCATTGTATGAGATTGTGAGCTGGAATGTGAGGGCAGCTCTGGGTTCACATTAAATTCCATTTGCCAGGTTTTTGCCCAATCACTCAATCTATATATATCGCGTTGCACACTCACAATTCCTCATCACAACCATCCCTTCCACTTATTTTCATATTATTGGCAAACTTGGAAACTTTACATTTTGTTCCCTCCTCCAGGTCACTAATGTAAATAGTAAAACATTGAGGGCCGAGATCTGATCTCTGGGCTACTCCACTGGTTATATCCCTCCAACCTGAAAGGTACCCATTTATTCCAACTCTTTGTTTTCTATGTTACAGCCAGTTTTCAATCCATGCTAACATATTCTTCCAATACCACGGGCTCTCTTCTGTGGCACCTTGTCAAATGTCTTTTGGAAATCTAAATATATTACATTTACAGGTTCCCCTCTATCAACTCTCCCTGGCACATCCTCAAAGAATTCAAGTAAATTTGTCAAACATGATTTACCTTTCATAAAATCATGTTTAATAGGTTTGATTATATTCAGCTTTCTGAAATGATTAGTTGTTTCTGCTTTAATTATTGCCTCTAGTATCTTGACTTGTGGTTCCTCACCTTCTGCCTTCCTCTCTTTTTGGACAAGGGAGTCACATTGGCTGTCTTCCAATCTTCTGATACTCTCCAAGGAATGAGCAAGCTTTGAACCAATAAGTCCACTATCCCTGCAACCACTTCCTTCAGACCTACATAGAGGATGGTGGGTATGTGGAACGAGTGACAAAGGAAGTGGTAGAGGCCGGTACAATTACAACATTTACAAAACATTTAGACAGTTACATGGACAGGAAAGGTTTAGAGGGATGTGGGCCAAATGCAGGCAAATGGGATCAGCTCAGGTTGGCTACTTGGTCAGCATGGATAGGTTGTGCCAAAGGACCTGTTTCTATGCTGTATAACTCTATGACTCTAAACCCCTTGGGTGCAGGCCATTGGGTCCTGGCAATGACCGAGCAAAATATTGACACGAATTGTCACCTAACATAACTTTGATAGTCAGCTTTGCAGTCAACATTCAAAACATAGGTCATAATAGTCTTATCCTTCAAAAATAAATTGTTTCCCTTTACATTTCAAAAACAATGTTTTCTTTGTATTTTGTGTCCAGGATTTCTACATTGCAAAGAAAAAAACAGAAGGGAAGAATATGAAGGAGAAAAATAAGGAGGCTTTACTGGAGGTGAGTAAATATCTAACCTCTGTAGCAACCATTAATTTGGTTGTGCATTTCGATTGATACTACAGGGCATCAAACCAAGTATTTGCATCAGTGAGAGAAACAAAGATTAATTGTTAATAGCTATGAAGCCCAAGCACAATTGAAAATGTATTTGTTTAATCTAGAATGCACTGCCTGCAAGAGCTTTGGATGCACATTCAGAAGTAACTTTGAAGAAGGAATTGATTAAATATTGAAAAGGAATTTTAAAAAAAAGGACTATAAGGAAAAACAAGAGGAACAGGATGATTGGATGGCTCTTTCTATGCTGTTTGATTTTATGATATAATTTTGATAACAATGCAGAGGGATCAGTTTTTTCAAGCTGCAATATCTATCACAATTTTTAGCATTGGGACAAAAACAACTGTTTGCAATTTAAAGATTAGTTTAAAGATATGACTGCAGTCAAGTAATAATAGAACACAGAAGCCCTCAACAACGATAAAGCCCTGAACACCATATCAGTGATAAGCAAAGACCGAGCAAGGAAAAACCTCTGCTATCTGTTTGATTCAAATGCTGCTGGGTCCATTTCATATTAGACCAAAGGGATGTTTTCACAGTGAGAAAAATATTCAGAAATGCAATTAGAATAAATATTTTCTCTCCTCACTATTTTTATTACCCTGTTGAGAAATCAACATGACCACACTAAAATGAAAAAAAGGAGCAGCATAACACAGAGGAGTACAAACATGTTGCTTCACAGCAGTCACGAGATATAGAGCTCAAGCTTCCAGTGTGTTGATGTTCAAAATACCCTAGAATTTCCTCACAAACAGGTTGAATATTAGTAGAGATGACACTGTTTGGGGATTCAGATGCTGTCAGTAATGAATAGAGCAATATTTCAGGCATAGAAACAAAGCATCAACCTATCATTCACCTTTTTAGATGTTGACAAATCTATTACGTGTTTCTAGCACTTTCAGATTTGGGCTTTTTAAAATTGTCACTCTTGTCTTTGTCAACCCTGGTAAACCTAGCTTCAATACCACCTGTTCATAGACTCATAATGGTTGAGGAATAGGAAGATGGATAACAGTCAGAAAAGTAACCAGCAGAAGCACAGGCTTGTATGGAAATATTGACATACTGTTGAACTCTGTATAAGATACTGTATAATTTGAACCATTAAACAGAATGTAGATTAATTGGCAGTCAAACCACAGGCAGTCCTCAAGTGAAGAGATCTCTTTTGAGTGATTGTCATGAGAAGATTGCACTGCTTTCATCAATTACCTTCCAAATAATTTATTGTTTTCATACTTCCAAATAACGTACGCAATGTAAGTGATGTGTGATGGATTGTAATAATGTACAAGTAGTGGTGATCTAAGCAATAAAAATACACTTATAATGGAGACACACCACTTACAGTCCTCTTCAACCTTGCTAAATGCCATTTATACCTTCCAAGAAAACAACTGTTTTTTCTACATACTTACAGTCACTTATCTTCACTTTTACCATAATTGCAATTAGGTTCTGGTATTTGTAATATCAGCCAACAAGCCTTTGTCTCCTTGCCACAACTTTCTGAATTCTGTAGACATTTTAATATATTTAGAACATAGAACAGTACAGCACAATACAGGCCCTTCAGCCCACAATATTGTGCCAACATTTAAACCTCGCCTAAGACTATCTAACCCCTTCCTCCCACATATCCCTCTATTTTAAATTCCTCCATATGCTTATCTAGTAATCTCTTGAATTTGACCGATGTACCTGCCTCCACCACCACCCCAGACAGCGCATTCCATGCCCCAACCACTCTCTGGGTAAAAAACCTTCCTCTGATATCTCCCTTGAACTTCCCACCCATTACTTTAAAGCCATGCCCTCTTGTATTGAGCATTGGTGCCCTGGGAAAGAGGCACTGGCTGTCCACTCTATCTATTCCTCTTAATATTTTGTACACCTCTATCATGTCTCCTCTCATCCTCCTTCTCTCGAGAGTAAAGCCCTAGCTCCCTTAGTCTCTCCTCATAATGCATACTCTCTAAACCAGGCAGCATCCTGGTAAATCTCCTCTGCACCCTTTCCAACACTTCCACATCTTTCCTATAATGAGGCAACCAGAAATGGACACAGTACTCTAAGTGTGGTCTAACCCGAGTTTTATAGAGCTGCATCATTACCTCGTGGCTCTTAAACTCGATCCCTCAACTTATGAAAGTGAACATCCCATAAGCTTTCTTAACTATCCTATCCACCTGTGAGGCAACTTTCAGGGAAATGTGGATATGGACCCCCAGATCCCTCTGCTCCTCCACACCACCCAGAATCCTGCCATTAACTTTATACTCTGCCTTGGAGTTTGTCCTTCCAAAGTGTACCACCTCACACTTCTCTGGATTCAACTCCATCTACCACTTCTCAGCCCAGCTCTGCATCCTATCAATATCCCTCTGCAATCTTCGACAATCCTCCACGCTATCCACAACACTACCAACCTTTGTGTCATCTGCAAATTTGCCAACCCACCCTTCTACCCCCTCATCCAAGTCATTAATAAAAATCACAAAAAGCAGAGGTCCCAGGACCGATCCTTGTGGGACACTGCTAGTCACAGCCCTCCAATCTGAATGCACTCCCTCCACCACAACGCTCTGCTTTCTACAGGCAAGCCAGTTCTGAATTCTGAATGAAAAGTGAATTGCTTTGAATCATAGAATCATACAGCACAGAAACTGGGCCTTTTGTCCAACTTCGTCCCTGCCAATCTTGATGCCTATCTAGGCTAATTCCATTTGCCTGCATTAGGCCCATATCCCTCTATGCCTTTCCTACCTGTCTAAATGCCTTTTAAACATTGTTATTGTACCTGCCTCCACCAGATCTTCAGGCATCTTGTTCCAGATAACCATGACACTTCATGTGAAAAACTCACCCCTCAGATCTCCTTTAGATTATTCCCCTCTCACCTTAAACCTGTGCCCTCTAGTTTTAGACTCCCCTACCCTGGGGAAAAGACTATCAATGCCCCTCATAATTTTATAAACCTCTATAAAGTCACCCCTCAGCCTCCTATGTTCCAGTGAGAATTAACCCAGCCTATCCAATCTCTCCTTATAACTACAGCCCTCCATTCCTGGCAACATCTTGGAAGATCTCTTCTGCATTCTCTTTATTGCTATCACATCCTTCCCATAGTGCACCAACCAGAACTGTCCACAATATTCCAAGTGTTACCTAACCAATGTTTTGCACCACAGCAAATATGACATCCCAACTCTTACGCTCAATGCCTTGACTTATGAAGGCAAGCAAACCAAATGCCTTCTTTGCTAGTCTATCCACCTGTGTTGCCACTTTCAGCGAGCTATGGACTTGCACCCCATTGTAGATCAATACTCCTAAGGTCCCTGCCCTCCTCTATATGTCCTACCAGAATGTGACTTCCCAAAGTGCATTACCTCACACTATCTAGATTAAATTCCACTTGCCACTGCTTCACCCAACTTTCCAGCTCATCTATGCACCACTGTATCTTTAGACAACTTTCTTCACTTTCTACAACTCTACCAATTTTTGTACTGTCTGCAAACTTATTATTCCTACCACCTACAATCTCATTCAAGTCATTTAAGACAAGATAGGATATTTTTATTAGTCACATGTACATCGAAACACGCAGTGAACTGCATCTTTTGCGAACTGTGTTCTGGGGGCAGCCCGCAAGTATTGCCACGCTTCCAGTGCCAGCAGAACATGCCACAACTTCCTAACCCGTACATCTTTGGAACGTGGGAGGAAACCGGAGCACCCAGAGGAAACCCACACAGACATGGGGGGAACATACAAACTCCTTACAGACAGCAGCCAGAATTGTACCCGGGTCGCTAGCGCTGTAATAGCATTATGCTAACCACTATACTACCTTTAGATATATATAATACAAAGAACAAAGGTCCCAGCACCAATTCCTGCAGTACACCACTTGTTCCAGACATCCAGTGAGAAAAGCATCCTTCCACTGCTACCTCCTGCCTCCTATCACCAAGCCAATTTTGTATCCAGTTTGCCAACGTACCTCGAATCCCTTGTGGCTTAACCTTCTGTACCAGCCTAAAGGGGACCTTGTCAAAGGTCTTATTGAAATCCGGATCCATGTAAACTACATCTGTGCTCTACCTTCATCAATTTTCTTAGATATCCCCACAAAAAACTTAATTAGATTTGTGAGACATGATCTCCCCTGCACAAGATTTTGCTGGCTCCTCCTATCAATCCCTGCCTTTCCAAGTGAATGCAAATCCTGTCCTTCAGAATCTTCTCCAACAACTTCCCTACCACTGATGTAAGGCCTACTACCCCTTTTGAAAAAGGGGACATCATTGGCTATCCTCCAGGTCTTCTGGTACCTCACCCATGGCTTACAAAACTTGCAAAAATCTCTGTGAGCCCCAGCAATCTCTTCCCTTGTTTCCCATAACATCCAGGGATAGATCCTGTCAGGGCCTGAGGATTTATCCACCCTACTGTGCTCCAACATTTCTAATACTTCCTCCCTCCTGACACAGATGTGCTCCAGAATATCAGTGTACCCCTCCCTAACTCTCCAGCCTCTACGTCCCTCTCCCTGGTGAATATCAATGAGAAGTATTAATTTAGGACACCACTCGTATCCCCTGGCTCCACACATAGATTACCTGTCTGGTCCTGAGGGGGACCAGCTCTTTCCTTAGCTACCTTTTGCTTCAAATCTACTAACAAAAGGTCTTAGGATTCTCCATAATCTTAGTTGCCAAGGTTATTTCAGGGCCCTTTTTTTTCTTTGTTAAATTCTCTCCTATATCCCCTATAAACCCTGAAGGACTCAGTTGACGGCACGGTAGCATAGTCGTTAGCACGATGCTTTACAGCGCCAGCGACCCGGGTTCAAATCCGGCCGCTGTCTGTAAGGAGTTTGTACATTCTCCCTGTGTCTGTGTGGGCTTCCTCTGGGTGCTCCGGTTTCCTCCCACATTCCAAAAGATGTACAGGTTAGGAAGTTATGGGCATGCTATGTTGGTGCCGGAAGCGTGGCGACACTTGCAGGCTGCCCCCCAAAAATCACTACGCAAAAGATGTATTTCACTGTGTGTTTCGATGTACATGTGACTAATAAAGATCTTATCTTATCTGATATCAATTACCTTTACCTGACATGCACTTCCTTCTTTTGACTGATGAAACCTTCAACATCTTCTGTTAACCACAATTCCCTAATCTTACTATCGTTGGTTTGTGCAATAAAAACTTAGCCAGTCACAAGGTTGAAGAGGACTTTTCTTGTAGTGGCAGCTTATAACAAATCCGTTACTGTGATCGTTGAAATAAGATTAGTTTTTAAGCTGTAACAAAGTTGGGAAATTAAGTGACAGGTATTTCGCACACTATAAAAGCAAAGTACTACAATTGCTGGAAACCTGAAATAAAAACAGAGTATGCTGGAAAGACTCAGAAGGTCAGACAGCATATGTATAGGGAGAAGCAGAGTTAACATTTCAGGTCAATGAACATTCAATAGGTAGTTCTGACAACCCAGTTTCTATTAGATCAATTAACCCCTTTCTCTAAATCCCAGTATTGGTTGAAGATTCTGAAACTTGCCACAAGTACCAAGTTTATCCTTACTGAGAAAGTATATGTTAATGGATTTCACTGTTCCCTTAATCTACTCAGACAGTTGAGAATCCTCCCGAGATCTCATCGATTCTCACTGTTCAAGTAACCCTCATTCTTAAGGGAAGATGACAGGTTTATTCAGCCAGACTCAATGCAACAGACAACACTGCACAATTCAGAATGAACAGCAGACTTTTAATGTTCAATTTTCCGAACATTCTGACTCAATTTAATTATGTCAGATCTCGCCTTGCATGCAACAAATAGATGTACTGAATATTGCTTAACAGGTGGATCTGATATTAATAGCACAAGGTCCAGCAGGAGTATTAAATATACTCAAGGCTGAGAAAGATAGAATTTTGGACTATGGAGGAACAGATAGGAAAGGGAAGCTGAGATCAAGATCTAATCAGCTATAATCAATTGAGTAGCATAGCTGGCTTGTGAGACTACAACACTTACTCCTACTCTTATCTTTTAAGTTCTAATGTAAGGCTGATTTATGGAAGAACAGACTAAATTGACAAAGTTCTAAGATATCCCAAATGTCCAATTTTTAAAATATGAGATATGAAAAGCCACCATTCTCAAAACATTGAAATCAATTTATTTATAGTTATTATTTAGTATCATTACATTTTCAGAATGTCTAATTTGTGTAATATGGATTAAGTATAATACACAAATTGTGTAAAAGGCTAAAAGCTTTTTTTGAACTACTAGAAAATTAAACACCTAGGTTTTCTATGAATATTCTCAAGGAAAAGCTTATCATTATTAAAAGATTTCATTTTGCAACGCAAGGAAAATAAATCCTAGTAAGTAAATAATTATTCACATGACGTAATGGCATTTTATTCATAAGTATATTCCTTTTACACTGCCTTAGCTCATTTTGATTAATAGTTCATTGCAATGCCACAGTGCATAAAAGTTTTCAATTTGTTATATCATTCCATAGCATATTATTAGATTTTGAAGAGAATATTACTTCAATTAGAATAATCCATATGATCAATTTCCTCATGACAAGAACCTATATTTTCAGTATGGAAAATCAGTTTGTGTAAGGATACTCTTGGGGAAAATCAATTTTATTGTCAAATTTCCAGCTCACATATAATGTAATTAATTCTGGTTAAATAGCTGTCCACTTGAAAGCAGGAAGATGAAGCCAAGGAGTTTCAGGCTAGCTGGATCCATAAGTACAGTGATGTGAGCCAAGGCTACAACCATGTTAGTACTGTACAGCATTGTACCAGGAATCACAGTAAAAATGATGTCTGGTGCAGGACTGATCCATGCAGACCAAGTTCCAAATTCAATCTGTAATTTGTTCTGAATCAGTTGGCCTCCACTATAGGATTGATACAGTTGCTTCTGCATATTAGGGTGAGACAGTTCCAAATATTCCATCAAATTTTAGGCTTTGTATCACTACTGGCCATCTCTTTTATGCTTAGTGAATGAGTACAGGATGGGGCTCTATTCTAATCCATTCAAAATAAAGTACAATTATCATTTCCATAATTTTTAAAACTACCATTAAATATCACGCAACATACACACAATTAGTATTCACGTATATTGGCACAGAATTTCTGCTTCCTTTTACAGAGTATGGGAGGAATTGGCTGAATCAGCGCAAAATATTAGGGAACTTAGAGTCATAAAGTCAGAGAATTATACAGCACGGAAACAGCCCTTCGGCCCAACTCGTCCATGCCGACCAATATATCTATCTAAGCTAGTCCCATTTGCCTGTGTTTGGCCCATATCCCTCTCAACCTTTCCTACCCATGTAGTTGACCTAATATCTTTTAGCTGTTGTAATTGTACCCACCTTTACAGATTCCTCTGGCAGCTCATTCCATATACCCACCACCCTTGGTGTGAAAAAGTTGCCCCTTAGGTGCATTTTAAATCTTTCCCCTCTCATCTTAAACCTATGTCCTCTAGTTTTGGACTCTTTGACCCTGGGAAAGACTGTGACCATCCACTTTTTCTATGCTCCTTATGATTTCACTAACCTCTGTAGGTCATCCTTTAGCCCACTATGCTACAGGGAAGAATGTCCCAGCCTATCCAGCCTTTCCTTATGACTCAAACCCTCCAGTCCTGGCAACATCCTTGTGAATCTTTTCTGCACCCTTTTCAGCTGAATGACATCCTCCCTATAGCTGGGCAACCAGAACTGCACACAATACTCTAAGTGTGGTCTCACCAACGACTTGTACAATTGCAACACGATGTCCCAACTCATGTACTCAATGACTTGACTGAGGAAGTCAAGCATGTCATACACCTTTTTCACCACTTTCGCAACTTAAATGTGAGTTAGGCACAAGTCACTCATGTTTGTATTTTCTGCAGTCTTTTATACTAATTCAATTATATTAATGGGGGCTTTTAAAAGGGGTTTGGATGGACACATGAATGAGAGGAAAATGGAGGTATATGGGCATTCTGCAAGTAGGAGGAATTAGTTATGTCGGCACAACATTGTAGGCTAAAGGGCCTGTTCTGTGCTGTATTGTTCTATGTTCTAATTTGACAACAAAATTAGTCCCATCATAGACCAAAACCGGGAGATTCCACTAACCACACTGGTTCAGATTGTTCATTTTCTTAAGTGTATGAGCAACTGCAGTATTTTCAAGTCAAAAATTTAATTTATGAAGAAGCTAACCAATGAAATGATCATTTTTAAAAATTTATTTGTCATGATGCAGGGTCTCTACCTGAAACGTCAACTATCCCTTTGCCTCCACAGATGCTGCCTGACCTGCTGAGTTCATCCAGCAGTTTGTTTTATGCTCCAGGTTCCAGCACCTGCAGTCTCTTCTGTCTCCTTCAGCTCTTTCATTAAATGTGTCTTGAAACACTGAAAGCAAAATACTATGGATGCTGGAAATCTGAAATAAAAATAGAAAATGGCAAAAGTATTCAACAAGCCAGACGCCATTTATAGAGAGAGGAAAACAGAGTTGATATTTCAGGTCAGAACTGGGCAACTTTATAAAACAGGTGTGTTTAGACTTTCAGAGAAGGGAGAGGGAATGTCTGTGATTCAGTGGAAAAAGTGATGAAGCATCCTGAACCCGGAACAATATATGTTTCTCCTTCCATGGAAGCTGCCTGACCTACTGTGTGATTCCAGCATTTTCTGTTTTCATTTCAGATTTCCACCATCTTTAGTTTTTCAATTTTCCTTGAGATTTATATTGCTTTAAACAATCCCACTTTCTGCATCTGACCTGATTGCAAGTCATGTTTATTAGCTCTATTATAAAACATTTTTAATCAAAACAAACTGCTTAAAATGTTTAATTTTTCTATCACTTTAACTAAATTTATATATTAACACACAGGAATGTTTTTGTGGAACATCTGTCATTATACCAGAGCTGGAAGGAGCCCTCTTTGTAAAAGAAGATGGAAAAAAGTCGTGGAAGCGTCGGTACTTTCTCCTCCGTGCTTCTGGGATTTATTATGTTCCTAAAGGAAAAACTAAGGTCAGGAAATGTAAAAATCTACTTTTACTAAATGAGAATTCTTGAGCATTAAAGTCAGGTAATCAAATCTCTGAACCCATGCTTCAGCAAATTCCTTCAGGCAAATTGTAAAACAGGATAAGATTCCCAGTGAGAACTCCCGTGGCATGAAAGGGCTCCAGTAGTCCTATTGATAGAGTGTTAGAGGTGTTTACACTCCCCTCTAGTGGCAGTAACGTATCAAGTAGCCAGCCAAATTTATCTATTAACCCACCAAGGGAATTCAAGGAAAATGTGTTGATAATAAGTTCCTCTCTTCAGTATTTCCATGACTTTGCAAATATATTCTAAAAGATTTGAATTTTCCAACAGACGTCTTGTGATCTGGTTTGTTTCATCCAATTTGAGAATGTCAACATTTACTACGGAATGAATTACAAAGCAAAATACAAAGCACCGACTGACCATTGCTTTGTCCTAAAGGTAAACCATTCCAACAATATTTAACATATTAGATGCTTTTAGTTTTCATTTTGTTAAGAATTAAGTATGAAATTGCAAACTCAATATGCTTTCAACTGTGCTTTTAACTTAGGATAGAGTATATAGAATCATCTCATATTCATACCATTATTGTAATATTTCTGACTAAATATTCCTTGATTGGAATTTGGAAGAGTGTTCCGTTCTCCAGCATTTTTCATCTCTAAATGACACAATTCAGAAATAATGAATGGCATTGTTTCAGATTCAAAATCTAAATAAAAATGCAGCAATTTAGTTTAATTGAATAATAATATTATTATTATTCAATTAAACCAAATTGCTGCATGTGTATTCAGAAAGCTCCAGATATCCTGTACCCTTACCAGTCACAAGCAGCAATCCCATACTGGAATATTCCAAGGTTTCATTATTGCATTTTAAGTTCCTATGCTATATCATCTGGAATGCAGTGAGTAAAGCAACAGCAGTGATTGATCTTCTGGTTGTTGGCTCAACTACATATTTATTTCAATTCCTTTATCTTTTAAGGCCAAGACATTTGAATTGCAATCCCTTAAAAAGACCCATATCATCAATCCTGGCACTTAAAGTGTCACATCCTACTTCACTTTCACAACAAACTGAAAAAATCTTTGTACCAGCTATCGTAGTAGTCACTGTGAGGCGACTTTGTTATTCAGTGATGATGTCATCAGGATGTAGGAGAGTGAATTATTTACTTGCTTGATGTGAAGGCTTTTTTGTTGCAAAAGTCTACAGAGATATTAAATCTGCTACCTTGTTCATTACAGAAGAAATATCATAACATTATGTAATCCAGAAAGGATTTTGTTCTGAATCAATGTATCCAAATTATGAGGAAGGAGTAAAATCAATATTCCCAAATCAATTTCCAAAGCTAAAAGATATAAGGGCATCTATCTGAGGGATTGAGATATAGGGAGAGGTTGGGCAGGATAGGACATTCCTTGGAGCATAGGAGACTGAGAGGTAATCTTATATAGGTGTATAAAATCATGAGGGGCATAGCTAGGGTGAATGCACTCAGTCCTTTTCCCAGGGTTGGGGAACCAAGCACTAGAGGGCATAGGTTTAAGGTGAGAGGGGAAATATTTAATAGGAACTTGAGAGGCAACTTTTTTTTACACGTATGGTAGTATGTATGTGGAATGAGCTGCCAGAGGAAGGGGTTGAGATAGGCACAATAACAACTTTTAAAAGACACTTGGACAGGTACATGGATTGGAAAGGTTTAGAAGGTTATGGGCCAAATGCTGGCAAATGGGACTAACTTGGATGGGGCATCTTGGTCAGCATGGACCAGTTGAGCCGAAGGGCCTGCTTCCGTGCTGTACAACTCTATGAATTCTATGAACACTATAAAAAGTAATGTACTCTGATTATTACTTGAATCCCATTATATTCAGGAGGGTGATGGAATTCTCAGCTCACCTGGATGAGTCCAGTTCTAACAATACCCAAGATGCTCATTGCCATCCAAGGCTGACTTGATTGGCACTCTATCCACCATCCTAAACTTTCATTCCCTGAACCACTGGCATACAGTGAGTGTAGTGTGCACTGTCTTCAAAACGCACTGCATTTATTTGCCTAGGTTATCAATACTACCTCCCAAACCTGCAACCACTAGCACATAGAAGGAAAAGTGCAGTAGGTGCATGGGAGCACCACTTGCAGGCTCCCTCCCAATTGAACACTATCCTGATTTGGAAATATTCCTGATGAAATTTCTTCATCATTGCTGCATCTAAATTCTGATATCCCCAATGGCAGTGTGAGAGATATTATTGTTGACCAAGTAGGAATCTGATAGCTCAAATATTTGGATTAATGCCATGGATCTGTTTAAAGGAATATGAAACAAACACCATTGACCACACTTAATAGAAAAATCAATTGAAATAAATATATACCAAACCCAATAACACTGTGGGAGTACTTTCACCAGAAGGACAGCAGCACTTCAAGAAGTTAGTTCGCCATCAACTTCTGAAGCACATTTAGTGATGGCAAATAAACGCTGGCTTTGATAGTGTTGTCCCATGCAGTAAATTAATTTTAAAGATGTGTGTCCCTTACCCCAAATAAAAGTCTGCAAAACTGAGTAGCTGAATTCTAAATTACAACTGAGCAAATCTCATCTTCATCCAACACCTTTCCTTTACCAGCTGAAAAAGTTTCATTTTCCACCTTGCTTTTGTCTTTAATTTTGCCAAATTTGGCGGGGCTTTGCTAACGTAAAATATGCACAAGGGATAATAAATATAGAATCATAGAATCATAGAACAGTACAGCACAATACAGGCCCTTCGGCCCACCATGTTGTGCTGACCTTTAAACCACACCTAAGACTATCTAACCCCTTCCTCCCACATGTCCCCCTCCACACTTTTGCCCACCCCTGCTTCCAACACCATTTGTAGAAGGGAAGTTCAAAGATTCACACCCCTCAGAGGAAAAATATCGCCTCCATGGTCTTAAATAGGGGACCACTTATTTTTAAACAACGACTCCTAGTTCTGGATTTCTTCACAAGAGGAAGCATCAATATCTTGCATTTATATCAGATTGCCCTCACACCCAAACAGAAACCCAAATATTTATATGTAAGTTCTTACAGTTTATTGTATTTTATTTTTCAAAGATCTGAAATTAGCTCTGGTTTTGATGATCAATATAATTTGCTAGCACCCCCAGATTCAGAAGGAGTCACAATACATCAAGTACCTGTGCTGTGATAATGCTTGGACTCTACAACAGTGGGTAACTGGGATACGAATAGGAAAGGTGAGTGAAAATGAAAATGTTGAAACTGTTAATAAAATGTAGTAATGGAAACAGAGGCACAAGATTCCCTCCAGCAGTCTGTATTTTGCTGCAATAATGAGATCGTTAATCAGTCAGCGACCACCATGAAACATCTTCCAAACACTTTTTTCTTGCTTTTTTGTTTGTAACCTTACTTTGAAGATTTAGTTTTCCTCTCTATTGGTTTCTACATTTCACCCAATTCTCTCACTAAAAACATGGCTGAGACCTGCCAAGCAGCTGTAAACCCTGCTTGAGCTAATATTTACACTGCAGATATCCTAATATTTAAATAACACATAAAACTTTATTTAAATACGCAAGAGGTATGAATGTGTTTAATTTAATTTATTGAACCATACCCTCAGTTCCAAGTTGTCGGTGTCTTTCCTGACATCAAATTTTGGGTGAATCAGACCAAACATTGGAAAAATCAATCCCACCTTAGAACATAACAAATAAAACTCCAAGTACGCCATACTGTGCCTTGAGGCTGCTCCACCATTAAGTAAGGTTTTGGCTAATTTGATGCATGGCCTCAACATTTCTTTCTGAGTTCCTTTTCCCTGCACTTGATAACTGAGCACTTTATATTTAGTACTTTTTTTAATCTTTTTTAATAGTCTTCTATTTTAACCATATGAATCTGTCAGCCTTACTTGTAGACCAGTAAAATCTAACCATAGAATAAAAAATTAATAGAAATGGCTCAGCTCAGATCCATCTGCCTTAACTAACTTTACTTATAAAAGAAAATGGGCACACCTCCTATCAAAGATTAATGTTGATTTACTAAGACTGACAGCTTACTGGGGGAAGGAGTAAATTCTGCTAACTTAGCTCCTATATTAGTAACTAAACATAGATTGCTGCTCAGTAAGTGAAGACTTCATTCTGTTCCATTGTGGCATTGAACTGGCCACTGCACATACTCCACTCTATACACGGTTCTTAAAATAGAGATACACAATGTTTTAAAAGTGGATACAATATCAAACATAGCAATGCTTCAGAATGCATCTTTTGCTAGCAAGGTCATGGAGGATAACGAGTTCCCTTTTCTGTTTTTAGTACAGTAAGACATTGTACGACAATTACAAGGTGGCATTACAAAGGGCTGGACTGGCATCACGATGGACAAATTTATCAACAGCGGAGTCTGTCAATACCACTAGCGCCATTCCAGGTATACAAGTGTTTTTATTTAGCTTCCAGACTTCTAATATCCATGCATTATTATTGAAGAAAACAGCAACGTATGGTCTCATTTGGCAGTTTGGTTAATTTTAGGGGACACAGAACGGTTTCTTGTCTCTTTTTCATCATCAGATTTACAACCATCAAATACATGAAACATTTCTCTGTTCTTGCTAGCTGCAGCTTGCATATGTATAGCTTCTTGTTACATCCTTTGTACGTCCTTAAATAACTCACTGTCAATGGTTTCTTTTGCAATCCAAGAACTGTATTTAATAAGTAAAGCATTGCACTACACATATCATGACTAGACAGTTAAATATCTAAAAAAACTCCAACAAAAGCAAATTCTCAGGATCTAATCACAACCAGCAAGCCCAGCATTTATTGCCTGTTCATAGAATCATAGAACAATACAGCACAATACAGGCCCTTCAGCCCACAACGTTGTGCCGACCTTTAAACCTTGCCTAAGGCTATCTAACCTCTACCTCCCCCATATCCCTCTATTTCAAATTCCTCCATATACTTATCTAGCAATCTCTTGAACTTGACCAATGTACCTGCCTCCACCACCACCCCAGGTAGCCCATTCCATGCCCCAACCACTCTCTGTGTAAAAAACCTTCCTCTGATATCTCCCTTGAACTTCCCACCCATTACTTTAAAGCCATGCCCTCTTGTATTGAGCATTGGTGCCCTGAGAAAGAGGCGCTGGCTGTCTACTCTATGTATTCCTCTTAATATTTTGTACACCTCTATCATGTCTCCTCTCATCCTCCTTCCCTGCAAAGAGTTAAGCCCTAGCTCCCTTAGTCTCTCCTCATAATGCATACTCTCTAAACCAGGCAGCATCCTGGTAAATCTCCCCTGCACCCTTTCCAACGCTTCCACATGCTTCCTATAATGAGGCGACCAGAACTGGACACAGTACTCTAAGTGTGGTCTAACCAGAGTTTTGTAGAGCTGCATCATTAGCTCGTGGCTCCTAAACTCGATCCTACGACTTATGAAAGCTAACGTCCCATAAGCTTTCTTAACTACCCTATCCACCCGTGAGGCAACTTTCAGGGATCTGTGGATATGAACCCCCAGATCCTTCTGCTCCTCCACACCACCCAGAATCCTGCCATTATCTTTGTACTCTGCCTTGGAGTTTGTCCTTCCAAAGTGTACCACCTTGCACTTCTCCAGATTGAACTCCATCTGCCACTTCTCAGCCCAGCTCTGCATCCTATCAGTATCCCTCTGCAATCTTTGACAATCCCCTACACTATCCACAACACCACCAACCTTTGTGTCGTCTGCAAACTTGCCAACCCACCCTTCTACCCCTTCATCCAAGTCATTAATAAAAATCATGAAAATCAGAGGTCCCAGAACTGATCCCTGTGGAACACCGCTAGTCACAGCCCTCCAATCTGAATGCACTCCCTCCACCACAACCCTCTGCTTTCTACAGGCAAGCCAATTCTGAATCCACACAACCAAGCTTCCCTGGATCCTATGCCCTCTGACCTTCTGAAGAAGCCTACCACGTGGAACCTTGTCAAATGCCTTACTAAAATCCATATAGACCACATCTACTGCACTACCCTCATTAATCTGTCTGGTCACCTCCTCAAAGAACCGTATCAGGCTTGTGAGACATGTTTTGCCCTTCACAAAGCCATGCTGGCTGTCCCTGATCAGACCATGATTCTCTAAATGCCCATAGATCCTATCCCTAAGAATCCTTTCCAACAGCTGTTCTTAACTGCCCATCAGAAGGTGTGTTTTTGAATAGTGGTGCTGTGTAAGAGAATATGATATCATGGAATTTTTAACATTTAAAATTATATATAAGCAACTTTGGTCTCAGTCCTACATCTCAACCAAAGCACCTCCCAGTAAGGGGCCAGCTTAGAATCTTGGAGTAAGACATGAACCCACAAATTCTGGAAATTAAAAAGCAATTAAATAAATAAAATCAGTGTTTAGCTAGCATTGACAACTAATTATCTTTTGAACCTATTTTTAATACTTGCTGCAATCACTATTTCCTGATAAATTCTTCTGTGGTGAAAATATTCCCACTTACTTTTGTTACAACTTAGTTTAATTTTTCTCTGCATCTATTGGTATCCTAACCCTTTGCCTGAGTGGATATTTGCCCTGGTCAACTTTGTCATTTCTAATTAATAATCTTGAAAACTATGACCTATTCACCTCTTTAACAAAGAAGAAAATATTGATCAGATCTCAAATCAGTAACATTCCCAATTTGGATTTTTGGCTTTCAAGGTCAAAATTGAAAGAATGCATTTTCTGAAATGATTATTGGCTATTAGGAAAAGGCCAGAATGAGAGAATAAAAGGCAGAACATAAGCAAAAAATATTGTCTGATCTTCTTGAAAGAAACTTCAGATACAACACAATGATGGGTCAATGTTTCTTTCCACATTTTGTGTGTGTCTAGCTTTGTATAGGTACCATTGATTAAAGAATTGTTAATGTCATACTATTGCAGCTAATGAGGTAAACACTAAAATTTAATGATATTCAAAAATTAGTACATAAATCTTTCTAACTAGAGCTTTCTTGCTGCTCCTTGTTAGAGGCATCAATTAAAAAGGTTGTTGTTAAAAGAGCTTTCCATCCCCCTGCTTCGTATTGTAGTCCAGGCAGGTGCAGAAACACACGTCCCCAACCACATCAATCATTAAAACTGATTTGTTGAGAATGAAAACTGAGTGCATTATGAATTAAAAGTCACAAAGTTGACCAAGGAAATTATTCACAGTGGTACAGGGTTAGGATAGCAAGGAATGCAGTGAAAAATTAAACTTAGTTGTAGCAAAAGTCAGGGGGAACATTTTCAGCATGGAAGAATTTATCAGTGAACAGATATTGCAGCAAATATTCAACAAAATTAATAATTTCAGAGACCATATGAGGTAATGTCCTCTTTCTAAGGACATTACATTAATTTTTTTCTCTCTACCCCTCCCTCATCCCATCTAGGCAAAGGCTTTTCTTTCTCAGAAATCAGGGTAACTGGGCTACTGTCAGGATGTTCTCAATGCCTTTCAAAGGCCGGACATCAGGAGATGTCCATGAAGACACTACTGGAAATCTTGATCCAAATTTTCTTACCTCTTTTACAATCCCTCTATCTCCTTAATGATTGAGATAGGGAATTTAGCAAAGAGGCATATTAGATCTGTGTGTGCTCTATTTTAATGACATTTTAAAACTAAGATAAATAAAGCATAATCTTTCTGTTTCACTGTGCTTTGTATGTTTATGTAAAAGAAAGGTGTTTGAGCTAATTATGTTGCAATTATTCTTAGCAACAATGTCCTTGTTTATGACAATAAACTCGACTTTGACTAATAAGCAATTTTCCCATATTGTCATTCAGCTCCTCTTCAAGCAAATGGACACGCAGGACGAGCCCAGCAATCACTGAACACACCTGGAGCCCCGTATAACGAAGAGGTAAGCAAAGTCAAAATCTAGGGAGAGATGAGGGAATTATTCTTGTGAACTCTTTGGTGACAGTGAGTGTGTAGATTTTCCCTAAGACTTTGATTGCATTGCTATCAATCGTACAAACATTGGCTTGGAAAACAAAGGCTAAGATGGTGCTGCACAGGGGACTTGCAGAGGTATCATTTGAGTTTGCATGGGTAGAGATGGGGGTGGAGATTTGGTGCATGTAACTATTGCACAGAACCTGCAGGTTAGCTCCAAAGTTGTTCAAGAAGCACAAAGAGTAAAGCTTGATCTTCCACCATAGTGCTACTTCAATTAAAGCAACCAATTTGGGTTAATTTTTGCTTCGAATGGGTGGTGGGAGTACAAGCTTCCGGCAACAGATGAGACCATGCTGTTGAATGTGGGTACCCTGAAAATGAGCAGTGTTTGACCATAATCCTCCCCCACCTTTCATCCTCCATAAAAAAAGAAAGCCATACCAGTGAGATGAAAGTCATTGGGAAGATCTGTGAGGATCCCAGAACTTGCTTCACTGGCAGTGTCACTAATAGCATTACATGTAACATCATGAGGTCAATTGTGCATTGCAAGTTCACTAACCACACTCTTTCAGGCCCAAAACCTGTGTATATAATGTGTCATATGCAGAGAGGACCATGATGTAATTTACCAGAGGCGATGATTACTTGTAGCAATCGCTTTTTCTTTCTCTAAACTACTGACCAACAAGTTAAAATCTAGCCCACATCTGACATTCGTCCTCTAGCATGGTATTCCCATTTAAAACCATCCCACAGGGTGGTCCATGAGTGTGACCAAGCCTCAGACCTGAATCCCCAGCCTTAGACCACCCTGCCAGCTTATGATGAAGAAAGGCTTTTTCAACAGTCTCTAAATGCCTCCAATGAAAGACATTGAAGAACAGTTTAAATATTTTTAAATAATTCTAAGAATTAAAGCTCATGCTGATGTAAGTTAGTTAATCTTTAATAGTAATTAGAACAAAAGTAAAAAAGAAAGCAAACCACTTACCTTCCCCACACAAGTTCAAATAAATGTAGCCATGGCTGATATAAGCTAAGGGGTCAGATACAAAATGCATCCAACCCCTGCCAGCACCTGGGCAGGTATTATGCATTAGCATCTGACCACCAACAAGTTTGTGACCTCCACAGAAAGGCACAGAAGTCAGGAGCATGTCGCACGTCGATCTGTGAAGAGGACCTTGCCAACAGTTCTCCTCTAAACTGTCAGCAAATATTAATCTTTTTTTAGCCCACTGAGCTCCACAATTGAATTATTAAAATCTTCCTTTAATGGGCTGTGTTGACCACAATGAAGTCCAGTGAAGGGTCTAAAGGTTTCTCAAAACCTGACTTCACAACTAATTAATTTGAGCATAATATATCAATGGCACAGGGATGTCATCCATAAAAGAATTACCTTGCTTTATCTCATTGGGAATACACAGACTGAATCTGTTTAATTTCTGAACACAATCATTTTTCACATAAAACATGCCAATTTTTACTGGTAACTGATCTGAAATTCAGTTGCACCTTACAAGCAAATGCACATGGGTAAATTTTGCAAGATTCGACCCTCACCTCATTGTAGGCTCGAGGCATAAAATCAAGAACATGAAGTCATATTTTATAACATGATCAATATAGCATGGTTGAGTCTCTTTAAAACAGTATATTTATTAAAATTATTTATTACACTAAATTTCACAATTTAAAATGAGGCTGCATCCACAGTTTGAACCCTTTTTTTAAATAATATAGTACATTGCATTCTTGGTTTTAGCCTAATCAAGCCTTCTTAAAGGTTTATTACCATTTTAACTGCTGGTAAATGATTAACGTCCTGGTGATTTTATTCCAAATTCTAGTTTTCTTTCATGAAATAAATTGCCTTTCTAAGGTGTTTGCATCCTTTCATAGAACATAGAACAGTACAGCACAAAAAAGGCCCTTCAGACCATGATGTTGTGCCGAATGAATTAAACCAATGATTCCTAATTAATCTAATCCCTCTTCCCTGCCCAATGACAGTATCCCTACCTACTCAGCATATTCATGTGCCTGTCTAAGAGTATCTTAACACTTCCATGCTATCTGCCTCCACCACCACCCCGGCAGTCATTCCAGGCCCCCACCACTCTCTGTGTGAAAAAAAAACTTACCTCGCACATCTCCTTTGTACTTTCCCCCTCTCACCTTAATACATGCCCTCTTGTACTAGACACTTCAATCCTGAGAGAAAGATACCGGTTGTCTAATCTATCTATGCCTCACATAATTTTATAAACTTCTATCAAATCTCCCCTCAGCCTCCACCACTCTAGAGAAAACAGCCCCAGCTTGTCCAACCTCTCCTCGTAGCACACATGTCCTCCAAACCAAGCAGCATCGTGGTAAACCTCCTCTGCACCCTCTCCAAAGCCTCCGGATCCCTCTTATAATGAGGTGACCAGAAATGAACGCAATACTCTACATGTGGCCTTGCCAAATTCTGTAAAGCTGTAACATAACTTCCTGGCTCTTTAACTCAATGCCTCCACTAATAAAGGCAAGCATGCCATATGCCTTCTTAACCACCCTATCAACCTGTGCGGCCACTTTTAGGGAGTCATGTACCTGGACCCCAAGATCCTACTGTTCATCAACGCTGTTAAGAATGTGTACTCTCCCTTTTTGGATCTTCCAAAGTGCAGCACCTCACATTTGACCAGATTAAACTCCATCTGCCACTTCTCTGCCCACATCAGCAACTGATCTATATCCTGCTGTATCCTTTGGTAATCTGCTATGCAATCCACAATGCCACCAATCTTTGTGTCAACTGAAAACTTACTCACCCACCCTACCATATGTTCATCCAAATCATTTATGCGTATGTCAAACAGAGGCCTCAGTACAGATCCCTGTGGAACACCACTAGTCACAGATCTCCATTCAGAATAGGACCCATCCCTCTATGGCAAGCCAATTTTGAATCCAATCAGCCAAGTGACTGTGGAACCCATGCATCCTAAATTTCTGAATGAGCTACATGTGGGACCTTGTCGAATGCCTTACTAGAGTCCATGTATACAACATCCACTGCTCTACCTTCATCAATCACCTTCATCACCTCCTCAAAAAACTCAGTCAGATTAGCCAGACGTGACCTGCCCCACACAAAGCCATGCTGACTGTCCCTAATTAGACTTTCATTAAACTTCTTTTGAATATTAGGATTTCTCAATGTGCTGCATGATTAAGATCTGCAGACACGTTTGACTATTGATTGAAGACAAATCATTAACACAGTTTCATCAAATGAAGTATTAGGTCAGATTTAATTATATCTGAGGCAAAGTGTCATGTGATAAAACCTCTCAAGCAGATTTGGCAACCCCATTGGCAGGTAGGTCAGTAACCAGAAGATACAGAGTTAAGATAACCCACAAAAGGACCAGAAGAAGATGAGAATCTTTGTTACCTGGTTAGTGCATGTTTGCAAGTATCAGAGATCTGTATTTTACGCCTCTGCTTCACACTTGTATTACAGATCGTGTGCAGATAAAATTGAGAGCACAAGTACCTCTAAGAACCACAGAATTTTCCAGCACAAAAGACAACATTTTGCCCAGTAGTTCTATGCCAGCTCCTCAAAACAGCTACTCAATTAGAATCCTATTCTATTACTTCCCCTTTGCCCTGAAAATGTTTCCTTATCAAGCAAGCACCTAGTTTCTTTCTGATAGGTACTGTTGAATCTGCTTCCTTGCAGCATGTTCCTGATCAGAGAAACTCACTAGAGAGAAAAAAAGGTTACTTCTCATCTTCCCCTACTCCTTCTGTACATTATCTCAACTCTGTGTGCTCTGGTTACTTACCTGTACACAAGGAAACAAGAACACAAGAAAATAGGAGCAGGAGTAGACCTGCCCCACCATTCAATATGATCATGGCTGATCTAAGCTGACCTCAACCCCTCTTCTGTGTCATTTCTCCATTTCCTTCTATTCCTCAATCTATCAAATATTTATCCACTTCCACTTTAAATACTTCTAATGATCCAGCTTCCATCACCTACCGAGACAAAGATGTAGATAATCCAGATAACAAACCAAGTCCCAGGATGAAATGCACTGCGTTATAGGAAGTAAAGACAAACTAAAATCTTATCTAAATCAGGAAATGGAGCTAACTGATGGAATGCTAAATAATGACATTGGTAAATTGGTTTATTATTGTCACATGGTCCAGGGGTGTAGTGAAAAACTTTGTTTTGCATGCCATCCATGCAGATCATTTCATCAAATCAGTACATTGAGGTAGTACAAGGGAAAATTAAAAGATAATGCAGAATAAAAGTGTTACAGTTACAGAGAAAGTGCAGTGCAGGCAGACAATAAAGTGCAAAGCCATGATGAGGTAGATTGTGAGCTCAAGAGTCCATTCAATAGTCTTATAACAGCAGGATAGACACTATCCTTGTGCCTGGTGGTACATGCTCTCAGGCTTTTGTAATCTTCTGCCTGATGGGAGGGAGGAGAAGAGAAAATATCCAGGGTGGAGGGGTCTTTGATTATGTTGGCTGCTTTAAGCAGTGTCGACAATGAAGTATAGACAGAGTCCGTGGAGGGGAGGCTGGTTTTTGTGATGTGCTGAACTGTGTCCACAACTATCTGCAGTTTCTTGTGGCCTCGGGCAGAGCAGTTTACTCCATTAGGAAAACAACTACGGTTCAATGTTTGCTCTGTGAGTGGCTCAGAAAATAACATTTATTTTCAATTTTAAGGAGAAGACAACCAAAGATATTGATTCCTTCCTCCCTCCACCACCTGCTCAAATGATGTATCAAGGGCCAACCAATTTCGAAGATGAGGAGCTCCCACCTCCTCCTCCATCCTTTGAACCACCTCCTCCACCTTTCCAAGCTCCTCCCCCTGCAGCAGAGCCAGCTAAGCCAAAGGTCTTGTCAGGACCTCCTCAACACCTGTCCGACATCTTCCACCATCAGCGCACCGCCTCCAACCTTACTGAAGCGGAAAAAATTCAGGTACGAGAAATCAACCGAACCAAATGTTCTCTTTGCGGATTTACCCCCACCTCCACCGGATCCAGAGAATTTTCCAGAGCCGCCTCCTGATTTTCTGCCACCGCCTCCCTCCTTGCTTCAACAGCACTTCAGGTGGAGGTACCACCCCCTCCTCCTCCTCCTCCTCCACCTCCACCAGCTCCAACCAACAATGCCCCAAAAATAGTCGTGCCAAAGAGGAGCGAGGAATAGCACACTGAGCTCCAATCCTAGACCTCCTCCTGCATCGGACAAGCCAGACCTTATGTCAGATCTCATGAAAGTCCTACAGAAAAAAAGAGCTGCACAGAATGAATAAGTACAATCAGTTTCAAATCAAAGTTTTGTGTCCATACTAAACTATTTACTAAAATGTTTTACATGTTACTTTAAGAAAGGGAACTGAAATTCTATCAGATGGTAAATGTGGTATGGTAAGGTTCCCTTTTCACTTCCTCTTGTTGATTTAGCTGAATTCCAATGTCGAAGCGTGTTGTATGATTGAAGTTGCTGTTGCTATATGATCTCCAGTTCAGAAGGATGTGACACAGGAAAGACTTGCACTTCTAAGGGATATAATTTGGGTCTGCATAGAGATCAAATGGTCACTGCTTACTTATGCTACTATTTGTGGCCAAACTGCTCACAAACCACATCTCGGCCCATACATGAAGAATTGCAACAGTTATTAAATGGACCTCAAACCCATCAAATACATTTTTCTTCATTTTCAATATAGAAGAATAAAGAAGTTGATTAACTTGGTGAAAATGGCTACAGACCATGGATTTCAAACTTCCTCGATTTCACTCCTTTCTAGTTAACATAAAGGTCCATTGAAAGTCAGAAGTTTGTGTTTGTAACACTGAACTATGATACTTGAGGCACAGAGATATCAAGCGACATTCAGAACTGGTTGACACCCATGTGCTGAGTTTAGGGCTTCACTGTTTCACCATTGCCCAACATATTATTGTGAATGTTAAACCATAGACTGCAGTTTTGAATTTAACTAACATCCTACTTATGAGAAGCACAATTAGTCCCATAATTTTTTTGTGATTATTGTGCATACAGTCTTCTTCATTGTGAATTTCTATTTACAACAGTGTTGGCTATAAACGTGACATGATGCAGCTCTTTTTAAAAAAAAAACAAAGTGCTATATAATGAATACCTTTTTATGTATTGTTATTAAAATCATATAAAAAATTATAATATGGCTGTCTAATGTGCTGCACACCTCAGAGATGATCCTGAATTCTCCTTTCTTCTATTTTTAAGAATGATTTCCCAACTCCCAGAGTCTGATTTCTTCACATGTTGCAGTTGCTATTGAAATGAGGGATATGCCTAACCAAGGATAATATTTATGACATTACAATATGTTTATGTATGAAAAGTTTCTTAATGGTAAATCTTGCATGTTTTCCTGACAAGTTGATGCTGCAATACTTCTAGCACACTCTTCATTCCAATGTCAGAATACATGGCCTTGGGACATGGGTATTTTTATGAACAGGGCCTTTATGACTGGAATCAAAATGGTGCTATGTTATATTCTATTGGGGATTCCACAATACCCTATCAAAATTAGCATCTCAGTGTAATCAGGGATGCTGGATGAAATCTGCACGAAAAACACCATGATGCTGGAGGAACTCAGCAGGCCAGGCAGCATCCGTGGAGAAAAGCAGGGCGGTCAACGTTTCGGGTCAGGGCCCTTCTTCAGGACTAAAGGTAGGAAAAGGGGGAAGCCCAATATATAGGAAGGAAAAGCAGAGCAGTGATAGGTGGACAAAAGAGGGGAGGTGGGGTGGACACAAGGTGGTGATAGGCAGATGCAGGTAAGAGATAGTGATAGGCAGGTGTGGGGGAGGAGGGGAGAGCAGATCCACTGGGGATGGGTCAAAGGTAAGGAGAGAAAGGGAAAAAAAGGGGATGGAGGGTTAGAAAAAATAGAGATAGTCTAGAGAGGGAAGAAGAGAAGAAGCATGGGGGGGGAAGAGGAGGTTGTGTGGAAGGGATGTGGGGATTACTTAAAGTGGGAGAATTCAATGTTAATGCCGTTAGGCTGCAAGGTTGCAAGATGGAAAATGAGGTGCTGTTCCTCCAGTTTGCGCTTGGAATTCTCCCAGCAGTGGAGGAGGCTGAGGGCTGACATACAGTGATAGTGCAAGAGGGGGAGTTGAAGTGACTGGCAATGGGGAGATGTGGATCGCGGTATGGACAGAGTGCAGGTCTTCAGCGAAATGGTCACCTAGTCTGCTTTTGGTCTCACCAATGTAGAGGAGGCCCCACTTGCAGCACCGAATGCAGTAGATGATATTAAGGGAGGTGCAGGTGAATCTCTGTCTCACCTGAAAGGACTGTTTGGGTCACTGGATGGAGGTGATGAAGGTGGTGTAGAGGCAGATGTTGCACATATGGTGGGGGCAGTAGAAAGTTCCTGGGGAGGGAGCGGGATGGGGTGGGGAGGGGAGGAGTGAACTAGGGAGTCGCAGAGAGAGCGGTCCCTGCAAAAGGCAGAAAGGGGTGGGAAGGGGAAGATATGCTTGGTAGCGGGGTCCCGTTAGAGATGGCGGAATTGGCGGAGAATGATGTGTTGGATATGTAGGCCAGTGGGATGAAATGTGAGGACAAAGGGGACCCTATCCCTGTTGGGTCTGGGAGGGGTGGGGGTGAGAACGGAGGTGCGGAAAATGGCAGAGATATGGGTGCGAGCTCTCTCGACCACAGTCAGGGGGAAGCCCTGGTTAGAAAAGAAGTTGGACATCACAGATGTCCTGCTTCCCCTTTTCCTATCTTCAGTCCTGAAGAAGGATTGCCGGATCCGGTTATTTTCAAATCCGAAGGTTCTTTCAGGACTCCAGGAATGAGTTGAAAACAACTTGGTGCTTCACAAATTTTTATTGGAAAGTTTAAAACAAAGAAACAGTCACAGAGCACATGACACTAGCTGTGATGAGCCAAGACAAAGGAACAAAAGATGAGCTCAGGCCAGGGGGGAGGAGAGCAAGAGAGTGATTAACAAAAAGCGACACCTTTTATACCTGAGATAAGAGGTACTCCTTAGCTAACAATAGTCCAATCAGGAAACCCATTAGATACTTGTGGCCAAAACCAACCAATGAAACAACACATATTCACCTGATGTACGAACCAATAAGCTAGTAAGCGGCCATTCCTTGTGCAGCAACTTGAGGTGTATTAAACACTATACATGTTAAAAAACTAATTAAAACAGTCGAATCCAACAGGGTCCTTACCCAAAACATTGACCGCCTGCTTTTCTCCGCGGATGCTGCCTGGCCTGCTGAGTTCCTCCAGCATCATAGTATTTTTCATCTAGATTCCAGTATCTGCAATCCTTTGTTTCTCATGATATCTGTGCCTTGTACAGCCAATTTTATTTTGCAAGGAAAAGACATTCCTGAAAATCCACAGCTCCTGCAGCTCTGACTCCTAACAAGAGTATGTATGATTAGTGATGGACACCTTCACATGAAGCCCATAAGCCACCAAATCAATATGGGAGCATCTCCCATGCCTGCCATTGAAAGCACTGTAATGCTCTCTTCATTCATCCTTCCTACCCAAGGTCCCCTGAGTAAGGTCACAGATCCATCTCTTTATATACTGTATGCATCTTTAGCTAGTTCAAGCCACTTACCCATAAATGGGGCTTTTCCATTTTCTCCAATTGCACCTGTTTGGATGCCACCACTGATCATCTTGCCCAGCTTACTGACCTCCAGTAAGGGTCTCAGCAGAACTAGTCAGCAGAGAAAGATCCCACTGAGCACTAAGGTTATGACTGAGGTCATTAAGTTATGAGGGTTGGACAGAGCTTGGACCACACACAAAGCCAAATGATAGTCTGAGAATTGTCAGGGTCCTGCAGTGGACTCCCATCAGGGCTTATGTCGGGAATTCAGAAGAAGGCCAATGTAAATTTATTTGGAGCTAAATACTACAGTATTACTAAATTATAATACTAATATTTTAAAGGCATCCTAATATGGGAATAGAACCATGTTGCAACTGGGGCAAAGAGAGAGCCAACATATAGGCTTCACCTTAAAACTGAAAAGTCTGCCCTTTACCTGCATGGTGTATGTGGGTGTGAGAAATTATATTAAATGTTTGTATGTAAGTATGGAAAAAATGATAAGTAATTAGAGAGAGAACAATTAACATACTTGATCATGCTTCTTTATGTAGGACTCTAAAGTGAGCACAAGCAGTTTAATACATAGAATGGATATAATTCAACTTTGGTTGCCAACAATAATTACATGCAAGAGTTGCTATTGGCTGTACTTCTGCAGATTTAGTTCCATTGAAGGTAAGGTAAAATGTCCAATAGTCAATACTCTCCTATGCACATAGAACTGGTGACTATAGATGAATTTCCCTTTATACTGTGTCTTAACAGAAAATGAAAGGCTAGAGATTGCTTGTGAACACTCAATAAATACACTGTGATATGTACCTATATGATCTAGGAAGTCCCAGATTTGATAACTGGTTAGTGCCAAGTTAATTTATTTTATCTAGAAAATAATTGATCTCAATATCCTAGGACTAATGGTGAGGAGAAATCAGTCAACTTCTGTGTCTGTCTAGTGATTTCTAGGTACCTCAACCACAGTGGTTTGTAATGTCCACAGGTTATAAATCCTGCCAGCCTTCACTCATCAGCCTCAGGCATCAAGAGTATCCATTTAGGTAAGGTACAAGAGTGACAGCAGCATCAATGTTACTGACCCAGAATCACACTGCATATTAATCAATTGTAGCGACTCACCGTCCAGTCAGGCGAACCGGCTCGGCAGTTGGGTCGCGCGGCGTCGGAGTGACAAGGCCCAAGATGGTGGCAGGCCTCGGCTTTCCCGAGTGACGGGAAGAACCCGCGCATGGGAAAGACTTGATGACGTAGTACTTACATCATTGCCGGTTGCATTGGGCAGGAACATTCTCCCTTAAAAGGCCTGCGCAAGGCGGGAAAATAAACCAGTTCTTGTTTGACAATCCTTCGACTAGCGTCTTGCTTTATTTCGCGGTAGCAACCGCTACACAATAATAAATTAAAATCACTTTATTTTAAAAAGAAAAGGTCACTACATCAACCACATTGAAAAATCCCTTTCTCAGGGGCCAATTTTTGATCTTTGCTGCCCAGCAACAAATTATAACTCAGCAACTTGTGTGTGTCCAAGATGAGTTTAAATCATTTTAGTTTAGCAAGCTCTTTTAGGTCTTTGGTCTGGTTTCAGATTGCCAAACAAGAAAGAATAACTTTAAAATGGATTACTGTCCTTTTGGAGAGACCTTGAAGGTCAAAATCAATGAAATGCTAAGGTGAAACATTAGATCTAATTAAAATCAGCTGTTTCAACATACAAGTTGCAAGGAAGCAGCAGAAACACAGAACCATGGGTTTCCTTTTGATCTAGTTACACTGAAGGTCAAGAGGATTAACATGCTGATTCTGGAGAATGATACTTCAAGTGAGTATGGTTCAAAAATGGGACTGCAACAGCTAATTCTCCAACCACATTCCCTTCATTTCAACCCTCAATTGGATCAGGACACCTTGAATAAGTGAATTTATCTGAATAAGTACAACAAGGCTTTATTCAAGAGAAATATGAGGAGCTACTTTATACAGAAATTCTGTCTCCCTTGGAGTTTTATTTAACAAATCTAACAAATTGTGCAGAGCACCTTCATTTTAAACAATGCCATGCCAAGAGGCAGAGCTAATAAGTTCCATTATATTGCTATTGCAAAGTTCTTGTTTGATCCCATAGCTCAAAAACACAAGAGAATAGGAGTGGGAATTGGTCACTAGACCCTTCAAGCCAGCTCTGCCATTTAGTATGACCGTGACTGATCTATGCTAGTCTTAACTCCTCTTCTGTGCCCATTCCCCAAAACTCTCAATTCTTTTATCTTTCAAATATTTATCCATCAACAACTTAAATATATCCAATGATCTGGCCTCCACCACCTTCGGGGGCAGAGAAATCCAGAGATTCACTATCCTGAGACAAAGAATTTCTATACTCCTCAGTTATAAATGACTGGTCCCCTATTTGTGCACTACTTTCCCTTGTTCATGACTTTCCCACGAGTGAAAGCATCTTAACATCTATCCTGTCAAGCTCCCTGAGGATCTTACATGAATAACCTTCATTTTACTAAACTCCAAGGAATTATAACATAAACTGTCTAGCCCCTCTAGCCCCTCTTGATAGGACAACCCTCTCATCCCAGGAATTAGCTTGGTGTATCACCTTTAGACTGCCACCAATGCTGCTACATCCTTTTATTAGCTAAGGGGTTGAAAGCTGTGTACAGTATTCCAGGTATGGCCTCAGCAACATCCTATACAACTGTTACAAAACCTATCTGTTCTTAACCCCTTTGCAAAAAAGTCACACAGCATGGAAACAGGCCCTTTGGCCCAACTCATCCATCCCAAACAAGATGCCCATTTAGCCCCTTTGCAATAAAGGTCAACAAGCTATTTGCCTTCTTACCTCCTTGTTGGACTTGTCTGATAACTGATTCATGCAAAGGCAAAGATGGTATAGTACCTTCCTCAATCCTCACTGGAAAGTTTTGAGAGTTTCTCAATGGCTTAAATGATCGAGGTACCTATAAACCCTCCAATATTTCTTGTCTGTATTTGCTGATCTCAGCTGGCACAGTTAATGACCAATGAGACTCATCATATCCACAGAACCCATTTCTATGAGAACAATGGAACAAATCTAAGCTTTGCATCAGCAGTCTGGACCCACAGAACAAACGGACACTTGGTTAATTATAAGAAGGTAATGATAGCTACGGAACTGTACCTCAACAAGGATTTAACATCAGGAGAGGAGAGGAAAACTGTGAGAGGAAAAGAGAGTCAAAAAAGTGTCTTAAGAACATGAGAAATAGGAACAGGTGGAGTCATCCAGTTCTTCGAGCCTGCTCCTATTTGGGATCATGGCTCATTGTCACATCAAATGACCCTCTGCAGCCCTCTGGGGTAAAGAATTCCAAAGGTTCACCAACATCCCAGTCCTGAATGACCTAGTGTGTGCCTCTACTCCCAGACTCCAAAGAGTAGGGAAACATCCTCCCTGCTTCTGGCCTGTCAAACCCTTTAAGAATTTTGTAAGATTCAATGAGGTCTCCTCTCATTCTTCTACCCTCTAGAGAATACCGTCTCAGCCTATTCAATCACTCTTCATTTGGCAAACCGATCATCCCCGGAATCTGTCTAGTAAACCTTTGCTGTATTTCTTCTGTGGCGAGTGCATTCTTTCTTAGGCTAGGAGATCAAAAGTGTACACGATACTCCAGGTGCAGTTTCACCAACGCCTTATACAATTGCAATAAAACAGCCTTACTCCTGGAATCAAAGGTCCTCTCAAAATAAAGGTTAAAATACCATTTATCTTCCTAATTGCTTACTGCAGCTGCATGTTGGCTTTCAGTAACTTGTGTACAATCACACCTGGGTCTCTTTGAACATCAGCATCAGCTCATCTCTCACCACTTGACAAATACTTTGCTTCTCTGTTATTTGCACCAAAGTGAATTATTTCACATTTTACCATATTATATCCCATCTGCTAATGTTATCACGTACTCACTCAACCTATCCATATCCCTTGAAGCCTCTTTACATGGTCTTCCCTGCTCATAATCTAGTTTGCTATCATAAGCATACTTGGAAATAACATTTTCTTGCCCAGCCAAGTCAGTGATAATAGATTGTGAATAGCTGGGGCCAAGAACCAATCCTCTGCAGTATCCCACTAGTCACAGCCTGCTGACCTGTGGAGGATCCATTTATTTCCATCTTTTGCTTTCTGTACAATAACCATTTCTCAATGCAGTTCAGTACATTGCCCCCAATTCTGTGTGTTCTAACCTTGTTAAGCAACCTCCTGAGGGACTTCATTGAAAATCTTCTAGAAATCCAAATGCACAAAATTCACATTCCCTCTTATTGCTTCTACCAGTTGCATCCTCAAAGAACTCCAAAAGATCAGTTGAAAATTATTTTCTCTTCTTAAATTCCTGTTGACATGACTCAATTCTATTATTCTTTTCATGGTGCAACAAACAACCTGCTTGAGGAACTCAGTGGGCCAAGCAGCATCTGTAGGAGGAAAGAAATTGTTGATGTTTCGGGTTGAAACCTTCACAGATGCTGCTTGACTCACTGAGTTCCTCCAGCAGATTGTTCATTGCTCAAGGTTCCAGCATCTGCAGTCTCTTGTGTCTCCGGTCTGTTCATGGTGTTCTGTTACTGAGTTGTGGTATTGGTATTGGTTTATTACTGTCACTTGTACCGGGGTACAGTGAAAAACTTGTCTTGTGTACCGTTCGTACAGATCAATTCATTACACAGTGCATTGAGGTAGTAGAGGGTAAAAACAATAACAGAATACGGAGTGAAGTGTCACAGCTACAGAGGAAGTGCAGTGCAGGTAGACAATAAGGTGCAACGTCATAACAAGGTAGATTGTGAAGTCAAGTGTCCACCTCATCATATAAGGGAACCATTCAATAGTCAGTGGGATAGAAGCTGTCCTTGAGCCTGGTGGTATGTGCCCTCAGGCATAGTTTGTCAAAGTGAATCAATGGGTGAACTCAGTTCAGGAAAGTCTTACCTTCATTCCCTGGATCTCAACTGGTACAGAAGGGTAATGCCCTAAAACTGGCCTAATTGTAAACAGCTGTTCAGTGGCTTTTCCTTGTCTCTGAGCAAGGAAATGTGACATTCCTTGACCAAAATTTTAAGCAATTATTTAAAAATTTCTCATTTTAAAAGTTAACATGTTATTTTCTGTGTATGTTATTAATTTGTATTCCTGTGCTTTAGGTAGATGATCGAAGAATATTTTAAGATGTTTCTTTATTGTGGAATGTGCAGAACAACTATCTATGAAATGGTTTTTGCAGGAAAATCTAAACCACATTAATCATAGAGATAGTAAATAAGGTTCTTAGTATCTGTGGCTATGATCTGTTCATTCATAAGTCAGTTCCCTCATTGATATCCCTTTGAGGATGAATACATCAACTATAACAAGTAGTAAATCATTGACTAGATTACTGATTTCTTAGTAGACATATCAAATAGAGAATTACAAAAGCAATTAAAAGAATGATTCTTTTAAAAGTATAAAACTACTGAATTTTGTGCAGACGAAGAGACTAAATGATATATTAGAAAATGGAAAATTAGACAATAATGAGTCCCTATCTAATGAAACTAAAGATTGTAATTAATATAACTATGAATCCTTATTACTGTTATTGCTGCTGTTTATGTGAATAAAGGTATTACCAATGCCACTTGCTTGTGACACTCATTAAAAGACTTGCTGATTTCTGTGATAAAGAATACAAGATTTATACACTGGGGTGAAACTAACATTTTTCAGTCAAGCATCACATAGCTTTAAGCACAACAGAAAAATAGGAGCAGGAGTAAGATCATTCAGTCCTCCAAGCCTCTACCATTCAATAGGATCATGGATGATCCTCTGTCTCAGTAGCAGATTCCAGCACTCTCTTTATACCCCTGGATGTTCTTTGTGCTGAGGACTCTATCTGAAAGTCACAGAGAAACACAGCATGGAGACAGGCCCTTTGGGCCAACTCATCCATGCCAACCAAGATGCCCATTTAAGTTAGTCCTATTTGCCTACATTTGGCCCATATCCATCTAAACCTTTTTGATCCATCTACCTGTCCAAAAGTCTTTTAAATGTTGTTATTGTACCTTCCTCAATCACTTCCTTTGGCAGCTCATTCCATAGCACCTTCCTCTGCATGAAGAAGTTATCCCTCAGGACCCTTTTAAATCTTTCCCCTCCTTAAACCCATGCCCTCTAGTTTTTGAGTCCATTTCTCTGGGGAAAAGACTGTGTGGATTCACCCTATCTATATCCCTCATGATTGTGTACACCTCCAAAAGGTCACCCCTCAGTCTCCTACATTCCAAGGAATAAAGTCCTAGTCTGCCCAGACTCCACCTATAACTCAGGTCCTCGAGTCCTGGCAACATTCTCATAAATCTTCTTTGCACTCTTTGCAGCTTAATGACGTCTTTCCTATATCAGGGTACACAAAAACTGTACACAATACTTCAAGTACGGCCTCACCACATCTTGTACAACTGCAACATAATATCCCAACTCCTATACTCAGAGTGATGAAGGCCAGCGTGCCAAATGCCTTCTTCACCATCCTGTCTTCCTGCAATGCCACTTTCAGGGAACTATGTCCTTGTACTCTTAGGTCTTTCTGTTCTCCAACGTTCCCCAGGGCCCTACCATTCTTCTTAAATACGTTCAACAATTTGGTCTTCATAGTCTTCTGTGGATTGCTCAGATTCACCACAATTGGAGGAGTGCTCTTCCCACTCAATCCTAAATGTCTTATCCTATAATACTTATTCGCGTTGTACTGTATCTACCATGTACTTGCCCACTCACTTAACTTGTCTAAATTGCCCTGAAGCCACTTCGCATCCTCCTCACAACCCCACACAGTTTCATATCTTGGAAATATTATTGAGCTTTTGTCTCCAAATCATTGACTTATACTGTGAATCCTTGCAGTAAGCCACTAGTCACAGCCTGACACCCTGAAAAAGATCTATTTATTCCTATCTTCTGAAAATCAAAAACACCGGATTTACTGGTTTTCCTTTATTTATTCTAAAAAAAAGTTCCTGTAACTTTATAAAACATGATTTCCCTTCCATAAATTTATGACCTGTTTTACATTCTTTATTTTTATATACTTTGTTGTTAAACTCTAGCGTTTTTCCTACTACTAGTGTTAGCTTAACCAGTCTGTAGTTCACCCTTTGCTCTTTCCTTCCTTTTTTAAACTGTTGAGTTACACTTGCCACCCCCCAATCTGCAGCAACAATTCCATAATCTATAGAATTTTGGAAGAAAACAACCAATTGCAACCATTATTTCCATGGCTATCTCTTGTAGTACACAGGAGTGTAGGTTATCAGGCCCTGGGGATCAATCTACTTTCAATCCTATTAATTTTTCTATTATTTTATTTTAGCAAATTCTATTTTCCTTTAATTTTGCCTTTTCATTGGACTCTTGGTTCTGTAACATACCTGAGAATTTATTTTTATCTTGCTTCATGAAGACAGAAGCAAAGTATTTGCTCTATTACTTTATCAGTACTTCACTTTCCGTTATAAATTCTCCCATTTCTGACTGTACAATACCTATGATTGTTTTCACTAATCTTTTTCTGTTTATGCAGAAGCTTTTACAGTCCACTTTTATGCCCCTTGCAAGTGTAATTACATACTCTATTTTTGCTCTCAATCAATTTCTTAATTTTTTTTGAATTCTAAACTGCTGTCAATTGTCAGACAAGTTACTTTCTCTGGCAACTTTACAGGACCACAGAAACACACTCCCTCCTGTAAACATTCCATTAGCTGTGCTATTTTAAAACTATGAAGCAATATTAAATCAAAACAAAAGGTTCATTGGAAATTCAGCACTGACCAGAGAAATTAATGATAGAGCAGTCAAAGTGTTGTGCTAGATCATTTGAGGCATTTAAAGAAGAAATTGATCAATTGTTGAAATATTGGGGAATTTGGGGCTTTGTGGGACTGGCACAGAAGAGGAGCTGAAGAGGGGTAAATCAGTCACAATCATATCGAATGGTGGGACAGGCTTGAGAGGCCAGGTGATATGATCCTGCTCTTATTTTCTTGTGTTCCTTGTAAGGGTAGATGAATGAATGTTGGATGAAGTTAGGATCAATTCTAATTCAATTGATTAGAAAACCTCCTCAACTGCCACAAATGCACATATAAAGACAGTCTACTTAACCAAGGCACCTATCAAACAACCAAGTCTGCTGGGAGGGAAAGAGAAACTATGAAGAAAATTAGAGGGACAAAAAAAATGGGAAAAAAAACTTCAGAAAAAGACCATAAAACCATAAGACACAGGAGCAGAATTAGGCCATTCAGCCCATTGAGTCTGCTCTGTCACTTGATCATGGCTGATTTATTTTTCCCTCTCAACCCCATTCTCCTGCCTTCTCCCCATAACCTTTGACGCCCTTGCTAATCAAGAACCTATCAACCTCTGCTTTAAATATACCCAATGACTTGGCCTCCACAGCCATCTGTGGCAATGAATTCCACAGATTCACCATCCTCTGACTAAAGGAATTCCTCCTCATCTCTGTTGTAAAGGAATGTTCTTCAATTCTGAGGCTGTGCCCTCTGGTCCTAGACTACTGGAAATATCCTCTTCACATCCACCCTATCCAGGCCTTTCGATATCAGGTTTCAATGAGATCCATTAACACTTTCATCCCTGGGATCATTCTCGTAAACCTCCCCTGGACCCTCCCCAATGCCTGCACATCCTTCCTTAGATGTAGTGCCCAAAACTGCTCACAATACTCCAAATGTGGTCTGATCAACGCATAAAGCCTCAGAATTACATCCGTGCTTTTATATTCAAGTCCTCTCAAAATGAATGCTAACATTGCATTTGCCTTCCTTACTATCAACTCAACCTACAAGCTAACCTTTAGAGAATCCTGCTCTAGGACTCCCAAGTCCCTTTGCACCTCTGATTTCTGAATTCTCTCCCATTTAGAAAATAGTCTCTGCCTTTATTCCTTCTACCAAAGTGCATGACCATACACTTCCCTACGCTGTATTCATCTGCCACTTCTTTGCCCATTCTCCCAACCTGTCCTAGTCCTTCTGCGGACACCCTGCTTCCTCAACACTACCTGCCCCTCTACCTATCTTTGTATCATCCACAAACTTGGCCACAAAGTCATCAATTCTGTAATCCAGATCATTTACATATAACATGAAAAGTAGTGGACCCAACAGCGACCTCTGAGGAACACCACTAGTCACCGGCAGCCAACAAGAAAAGGCCCCCTTTATTCCAACTCTTTGCCTTCTGCCAGTCAGCCAATCTTCTTGTTTAGCAGCCTCATGTGCGGCACCTTGACAAAAGCCTTCTGAAAATCTAAGTAAATAACATCCACTGACTCTCCTTTGTCTATCCTCCCTGAAAGAATTCCAACAGATTTGTCAGGCAAGATCTCCCCTTAAGGAAACCATGCTGACTTCAGCCTATTTTATCACGTGCTTCCAAGTACCTCGAAACCTCATCCTTAATAATGGACTCTAACATCTTACCAACCACTGAAGTCAGGCTAACTGGCCTATAATTTTCTGTCTTTTGCCTCCCTCCCTTCTTAAAGAGTGGAGTGACATTTGTGATTTTCCAATCCTCTGGAACCATTCCTGAATCTAGTGATACTTGAAAGATCACTACTAATGCCTTCACAATCTCTTCAGCTATCTCTTTCAGAACCCTGGAATGTAGTCCATCCGGTCCAGGTGACTTATCTACCTTCAGATCTTTCAGCTTCCCAAGCACCTTAGGAATAGCAACTACACTCACTTCTGCCCCCTGACTCTCTCGAATTTCTGGCATGTTGCTGGTGTCTTCCACAGTGAAGACTGACCCAAAATACTTATTCAGCCATTTCTTTGTTCCCCATTACTACCTCGCCAGCGTCATTTTCCAGCTGGCTATGTCCACTCTTACCTCTCTTTTACCCTTTATATATCTGGAAAAACTTTTGGTATCCTCTTTTATATTATTGGCTAGCATACCATCATATTTCATCTTTTCAACCTGACTAATTTTCATAATTCTAAGTTTCTAAATCTGCCTTAAATGAATATTTGTATTGAATAGAGTGTGTTGAAAGATTTCCCCATCCTTCAGTGTTTTTCATAAACTCGTGACTAACTATGCACATGCATAAGAGGAGCATTCCAGTTTCCCAACTGAGTACTTTGACGCATAGCTAGTTGGCCAATTACAATTCAAAAAGGAATCTAAAGAACCTAAGACATTTTGGCTCTTATCTCAATGGAATCTTTTATATTCTAAGTTAATTGCCGCCTCTAATTGGTGTAACAGATGACTATTCCAACACACTATTCAGCTGAAGTATACTGTAAAAGTTTGGATAATATAACATCTAAATTAAACATCTAACAGATTTACAGGCAAAATAAATTTCAGTGTGAGTTAAAAAAAAAACAATTTAAGCAAGCACTACAGTGTCTGAAAATTTGAAACAATTGGAAAACAATGAAAATAAGTATGAAAACACCCTCTGTCAACAGTCAACATTTTAGATATTGAGTCATTCTCCAGAACGTATCTAATTTTCTTCCTGGATTCTGGATTATGCAATTAGTTGCCATGAACCTTCATCCTGTTGGGAAATACATTTATTATTTACCTTCTCTTCACTTATCTAATGGCCACATAATTGAACCAAAGTATTCCTCCCCTCTGAAACCATTGATGTCATATTAAAAGATATTAAATACAATATCCAAGTAGTGAACCAATACTACTAGAAAGCAAAACAAAGTTAATCTTATTATTTACTAAAAGGGAAAAACTCATTGAGTACGTTCTTGGAGGATTTGACATATATATTTGCCTTGTAATTAAAAGTAGAATTAATAATTCCATATTTTTTACCTCATCAATTTATTCCTTGCTGATACTTCCAGCCCTTTGTTCAAGTGGCTAATATTCATCCTTGAAATTTGACAGTGATAGCCAAGCAAAAAACAGTTTCAGTAAAATCCAACCTGCCTTCACTAAAAATGATCAAATCCACATCCAACAGAGGCCATTAAACAGCAGCTTAACCATATTTCGTGCTCAACAAATTCTCTAGCCTTACAACTATTTTTATACATGTGAATCATAATTACCTCTCCTCATATATTCTAATATATATAATATATAAAAATTAGAAACTTAAAAAAGTTTGTATTTCAATTTCTACCTTGAAATGTTCTTGAAAGGAGATCGTAAATGTATTTCCAATGTTAATTTAGTGCTTTATTAAAAATCATGCTTTGGCTTGTTTTTTTCTCTCTATCCCAATTCAGAGGAAAGGTCTTTAAACTGAAACATTAACTTTGTTTTTTTCTTTCCACAAGTACTGCCTAGCATGCTAAGTGTTGCAGCATTCTCTGCTTTTAATTTGTGCTTTCTCAATCCTTGTATGCTGTATGTGGGAATTCCTTAATGTGATTAGCTGATAGGCCAGCCTGATAACATTGCAGCTGTTGGACACCAGAGATCAACAAGCCAAGGCCTCCCAGGAACCAGTGTCAGAAAGGGAGATTCATGCCCCAAAGGTTATTACATTTTAATGGCGCACTTCAGGGTCAGTAGTGAGTGCTCTTCCTTTGCTGCAGAACCACAAAATCAAGGCCAATAACAATTCAACCATACATAATAAATTAATTCACATTTGTAACAAAAGTAACATTAATTATTAGGATCTACCAAGCTGCTATATGGCCTCATACCAGAAGGTGGCAATACTGTTACACAGCACTCTATGGAGATCAACATTAATGTTTTTGTATTGGCATCCTTTCATCTGTGCAAAATGGTGAATATTCCAGCCTAAGACAGGGATCACTTATATAGTCTTGTATGGTTAAATAGTCCAATCTGAGACTTGGTGAGCAACAGTTAGAAGCCTATGTGTTATAATTAGATGGTTCAAAAGCTACTTGCTTCTTATGACTTTTCAAGTTATTAGAGCCAGTTTCTGTCATAGAATTTGATGCCCTGCTAAAGACAATGATGCCACTTGTTTCAATTGTTTAACCAAGGTTTTCCATTGGACAGGATCATTTACAAATTCCTTCATATCTTGCTTGTATGCAGCTTTATGGCAAAGCTTGGGGAGACCTGTATTTGTTCCCTCCAATGATTCACCTTATTGCATCTCTTTAGGATTAAGAACAATTTCAAATCTGCTGAGATGGCCTAACTTCTGCAACTGTCTCCGTTTGGGAAGGGCGGGTGTGCTTGGCAAATTTCTCCCTTGAAGAACCTCTATGATGGTGACTCTACCTTATGAGTTGATATTGAGTATACAGTGTAAGCAGCACAGATGGAATCTTTGCTCTTGTGCATAAATCATCCATGTTTCCCAACTCGAAATGAAAAAATGAATCACGCCAGTTTTGTGCACAAGTATTTTGGTCTTGGTGAACTTATTCCATGCTTTTTCAATTAGTCTGTTGAAGAAGGTGGCAGCTCTTCTAATGTGAACATTAAGTTTTCATCCAGTGAAAGTTTGTTGGTCACTGTAGAACCAGGCAGCTAAACTTTTAAACTCCTTCTACCTGGTTCTTATTAAAGGGGATTAATGAATTTTGTGAAACTCCCTGTCATACTTTTTTATTTTGAGGGTGAAAACAAACATGTGATAAGCTTTTGAAAGGTGATCCATAAAGTCTTGCCATAGATCTTGATCGTGCATTATAAGGACAGCATTGCAGGGGAGTAAAAACTCTCTGATATGTACCTTTCTCACTTTAGATGTCACTTTGTTGTGACGGGTTATAGAGATTCCCATTCCATCGTGATTGTAGGTACTCTGAACCTTCCTTTCTTTAAACACACAAGTCATGAGTAAAAGATTCCAGGGAGTATGGTAAGAATGCATCCTTGCTTCACACCACTTTTCAATTATCGAGTTGGACAGTGGCCTTCATGTTGTCATGGAAAGAGGATATAATGGGAATTTTGGGCATTCTGTATTTTCTAGGGCAGCAAATAAGCCAGCTATGCTGACATTGTCAAATGTTTTGGTTAAATCCACAATTTGTTTTCATATAGGGCTAGGTTTTCAATTTGATTCTGCTGTTGCCTGAAATGTTTGCACCTGCAGAAGTTTATGCAAAATCCATTCGTCACAAATCAACTCTCTACATTCTGTTACAACAGTTAAAAGACGTCCACTCCAAACATTGCCACCTACCCTTATTGAATTGAATTGTGAGTTTCCATTAATTGGGACCCATTAAAGATGATATTAAGGTTAAACTGATTCTCTTAGAAGCATTAATATGTTAAGCATGGTTTGAAAGCTTTTGTATATATACTTTTTAAATCGAGTCAGTGGTAAGTAGAAGACTTCAGAGAGCTGATTAAAATATGTGATAAATTCATCTTCAGTTGTATTAATCAAACTGCACCACTGGCTGTCTTAAATATGTCAAGGATATCTAGATGAAGGTGAATGCACTGGACACAGCAAAGGCTATAGACCCCCAAAAATTCCAGCTGTGATGGTGAAGAATGCTGCTTCAAAAAGTTGCATTAATCAAACCGCTCCTTTTCCAGACTTAAATATGTCAAGATATCAAGATAAAGGTGAGTGCAGAAAAAAACTGTAGACCTTAAAAATATTTCAGCTGTAGTTCAGAAGATTGATGCTCAAGAACATACTGCATTTCTGAAGCAGCTCCTCAGATAATAAAGCACTACCTTCTCAATTAGTGGTCCGTAATACATTCCAACATTGTCAACGGCACCAAGATATCATAAGTTAATTGTATCTCATGATGTGGCTCCATGCCAAATTTTGTTTGATAATGCTTCTGTAATGTACCTTGGGATGTTCTGTCACATTAAGGCAGTTATATAAAGGGAAATTGTTGTTCTAATATTCTGTAACTAAACTTAGACTCTGAATTTAAGGTCACAGCATTGTTTTAACTGCACATGGGACATCGAGACTTAGAGTTCACTTCTTATTAGTTCATTCACAAGGAATGCTTTTTGGACCTTCCTGGTCTGTATCCCCTCATACCCAAATGGTGCATTAATGCTATTACATAGATTCCGCTGCCCATTTTTGATCCACTGACAGAACACCTATATCCAAAATGGACTTAGTAACATTGCTTGCCCTTGAACAGAAAGGACCAAGTGCAATGCTATAAACAGAAAAAAATAATGTTCTGGACAAATCATGAACCTTTCTATCATGGGGATCTGTTTTCTCATCATTGTTTCCTGGTTAATTTCAATAGCCTAATTCTTTATTAATTTGCAGAAAAATGTTTTTAACATTTCAGAAAAGCTTTAACATTACAAGTTGTTTCAAAATAAGAGAAAACTACAGGGGAGATGTTCTGTTTCCTGTTTCTCAAATCTAACATCCTTCACTTCCTGCATTGAAACTTATCTTGATTGTGCAGGCCACAGTGTACATGTTCATGGGCTGAACTGTGCGCACCCAGTATTCAATTCCTGTTTTCAATTGTAACTGAAAAACCATCACAGAATTGTTGATGTAGTCTTGCAATAAAATTTAAATGCTTAATTATTTTAAAACACCTGATCAGCTTTGACTTCCTCTCTCCTCTAACCATATTAATATCCTTTATGTTTACACGCAAAACTGAGCAGAGTTATTGGTAGGCTGTTCAGTTGGAGAAGAACTTCACTGAGGAACCTGAGTTGGCCATTCTTTATTATCTGCATAAACAGATTTAACAGCACCTCAAGATCCCTCTGTACATCAATGTTCCTAAGGGGCTTGCAATTTACTGCCTACTTTTCCCTTACATTTGACCTCCCAAAGTGCAACACCTCACACTTGTCCGGATTAAACTCCATGTGCCATTTCTCCACCCATATCTCCAACTGATCCATAATCTTGCTGTATCCTTTGACAACTTTCTTCACTATCGACAGCTCCACCAATTTCTGTATCATTTGCAAACTTACTAATCAACCCATCTACATTTTCATCCAAGTCGTTTATATATATCACAAACAACAAAGATCCCAGAACTGATCCCTGCAGAACAACCAAGTCACAACCTCCAGAGAGAGATACACCCTCCACCACTACCCTCTGTCTTCTATAGCAGAAGGTAGCAATCTGATTTAGATACAATGACTGATCATTTCTCCTTACTAGTAGGCATAGAGGCTAATATATTACTCCCACCACTTCCTTTGGCCCAAACATGAGGTAAGGGGAGAGAATGATAGCCCTGGACATACAGGCAGTATTTCACCAAGAATGACATCTAATAGCCAATAGAAATCAAGGGATAAATCTTCCACTGGCTATCACTAGTTCTGACACAAAGAAAGATGTTTGTGTTTGGTGGAAGGAAACCATTTGAGCTCCAGGAGAGTGTCCATGACCCAAACGTCTTCAGTTGGTATTGGTATTGGTATTGGTTTATTATTGTCACTTGTACCGAGGTACAGTGAAAAGCTTGTCTTGCAAACCAATCGTACAGGTCAATTCATTACACAGTGCAGTTACATTGAGTTAGTACAAAGTGCGTTGATGTAGTACAGGTAAAAACAATAACAGTACAGAGTAAAGTGTCACAGCTACAGAGAAAGTGCAGTGCAATAAGGTGCAAGGTCACAACAAGATAGATCGTGAGGTCAGAGTCCATCTCATTGTATAAGGGAACCATTCAATAATCTTATCACAGTGGGGTAGAAGCCGTCCTTAAGTCTGGTGGTATGTGCCCTCAGGGTCCTGTACCTTCTACCCGATGGAAGAGGAGAGAGAATGTCCCGGGTGGGTGGGGTCTTTGATTATGCTGGCTGCTTCACCAAGACAATGAGAGGTAAAGACAGAGTCCAAGGAGGGGAGGCTGGTGTCCGTGATGTGCTGTGCTGTGTCCACAACTCTCTGCAGTTTCTTGTGGTCCTGGGCAGAGCAGTTGCCGTACCAAGCCGTGATACGTCGGTAAAAGTTGGTGAGAGTCAAAGGGGACAAACCAAATTTCTTTAGCCTCCTGAGGAAGTAGAGGCACTGGTGAGCTTTCTTGGCCGTGGCATCTACGTGATTTGACCAGGACAGGCTGTTGGTGATGTTCACTCCCATGAACTTGGTTCTCAACCCTCTCAACTTTAGCACCATTGATGTAGACAGGTGCATGTACTCCACAGAAGTGCTTACAATGACCATCAATAACAAGGAGTCTTAGTGTCTTCCTGTGCAACTCAGCTGCATTATTACCATAGTAATAATGGAAGATGGTTCCCCACAATTAACATCTCTGGGGTCACAATTGGACAGAAACTTAACCAGACTATAAATAATGTGTATGTTATTACAGAGAATAGCAGAATTATTGGTAGGCTGTTCAGTTGGAGGAGAACTTCACTGAGGAACCTGAGTTGGCCCTTCTTTAATATCTGCATAAACAGATTTAACAGCACCTCAAGATCCCTCTGTACATCAATGTTCCTCAGGGTCCTGCAATTTACTGCCTACTTTCCCTTAGCCAGTGACCCGAGTTCAATTCCCGCCACAGTCTGTAAGGAGTTTGTACGTTCTCCCTGTGTCTGTGTGGGTTTCCTCCGGGTGCTCCGGTTTCCTCCTACATTCCAAAGATGTACATGTTAGGAAGTTGTGGGCATGCTATGTTGGCACCGGAAGCGTGGCGACACTTGCGGGCTACCCCCAGGACACTCTACGCAAAAAGATGCATTTCACTGTGTGTTTCGATGTACATGTGACTAATAAAGATATCTTATAATATCTTATCTTAACAACAGATCATAAGATGAGTGTTTCTTGCAGCAAATTATATAACTCCCGACTCCCCAAAGCATTTCCATCATGTACAAGGCAACAGTCATGACTATGATGGAATACTTTCCAGTTGCCTGGATGAGTGAACAACACTCAAGACATCTTACACCATCCAGGACAAAGCAAGTTGCCTGATGCTTAATTCACCAGCACAAAGATTCTGTCCTTCAACTATCAATGCACCATAACTGCAAAATAGGGAAGTTTTGTTACAACTTACAGGGTTTCGGTGAGGCCACACTTCGTTCTGTGCACAGTTTTGGTCCCCTTACCTAAGAAAGAATAGAATAGCATTGGAGGCAGTCCAAACAAGCTTCACCTGTAATGTCATATCACGTGACGCTAAACAGGTTGGGATTAGAAAAATAACAGGTGATCTTATGAAACATATAAGACCCAAGAAGGCAAATGTAGTACTTGTTAAGATGTTTTCACACGTGGGAGAGTCTCAAACAAGGGGACATAGTTTCAAGATAAGGGGCTGGTCATGTAAAAACAAGATACATAGAAATTTCTTTTCGCAAAGAGTGGTAAATCTCTGTAACTCTCTGCCACAGGGAATTGTGGAGGCTGGATCACTGTAAGTATTTAAAGTGGAAGAAGAAATCCCCTGATGTTTCAAAAATTTAAGGGCTATGGCGATCTGTACAAAGCAATTGAGGCCTGGGGGTAGATCAATCACAATCATATTGAATGGCAGGGCAGACTTGAGGAGCGGGTGGCCAATTCCTGCTCCTATTTTCTTCTGTGTTCTTATATTCTACTAACCAGAAACAGCAGACATGGGAATGCCATTCCCCTTAAATTTCTCTCTAAGGTACATATGATAGAGATATAAATAACCATTCCATCATTTACACTGACCTTAACTACTGGATTTCTCTACCCAACAGCATTATGGGAGTAGGCCCATTACCTTCTCAATAGCAGTTAGCGGTAGGCAATAAATTTCAGCCTTGCAACACCCAGATCCTGTAAGTTAATTTTAAAAAATAAGCCTTCCCTAATATTCAGACGTATCACTAAAAATTTTTCCAACTCTAATGGAAGAACATAGCCCAATTTTTTTTATTGTCTCCACTGACGCCATCTCACAAACTGTTTATTTGCCTTTGGCTTTGTTTTGTTCAGTTCCCTTCCAGTTCAGCATAAGCTCTATATCTGAAGCACAAACTTACATTTAAAGGTTCACAAATCTGCAGTACAACCAACATTTATTTCCCAGCAAATCTTGCTCAGCACAAGGTGAACAAATGCCATCTACTTTACAGTGTTGGCTAGATCAGTAGGAAAACCAAGTATACTTTTTGAATAGCACAATGAGATCTTTTCTATCTATGTGAGTTGCCAGATGGGAAATGGTTTAGAGAGAAGACAAAAATGACTGGAACCTGGAACGAAAATCAGAACACTGGAAGAATTCAGCAGGTCAAGCAGCCTCTGTGGAAGCAAAAGTTGTGAGTTGAGATTTCGGGACAAGACCCTGCATCAGAACTTGGTTTAACATCGCCTACAAAATATGGTGTTTTATTTATAGCCAGAGTAGCAAAAACTGAGTTGTTATATACTGTGACATATACAACATTATGAAAGTACTCTATAGAAAAAAAATATACAGCACAGTACAGACTGACTTCTAATAGTACATAACATATTCAAAATTACACAACATATTTAAAAAGAACCTCAAAGTCTACTATGACTTTTTTTTCGTTGCTGGTCCATTTTGCTTGCCTGCAGAGCATACTGCTTGCACCATTTGTATCTCATTTTCCTGGGTAACCGCTGCTGTTGTCAAGAGATAAGTTAATCAAATCTGTTTCCTTTCTACAGCTATTTGTAAATGTCATGATTGTAGAATTTGTGATGCAAACCTTGTGTTGATATATATTTAAAATATAGAAAACTATGCTATTGAATTCATAGTCTGTTGTGACTATTATTATTGTGACACCGGATACCATATTGTTCACGGTGCTCAACAAAAGTATATTCCAGTCAAAAGCAAGGACAGTAAGGGTGGGGAGGGCCAGCCTAGGATAACTAAGCAAATAAACGAAGGCATCAAGCTAAAAGCTCATGCATACAATGTCACTAAGAGTAGTGGGAATCTGGAAGATTGGGAAAACTTTAAAAAGCAACAAAGAATCACTAAGCAAGCAATAAGGAAAAGGAAGATAGATTATGAAAGTAAATTAGCACAAAATATAAAAACAGATCATAAAAGTTTTTGTAATTATATAAAGTGGAAAAGGGTGACTAAAGTGAATGTAGGTCCCTTGGAAGATGAGAAGGGGGAATTAATATTGGGTAATGTGGAAATGGCCGAGGCCTTGAACGACTATTTAGTGTCGGCTTTCACAGTGGAGGACACATCTAACATGCAAAATAGAGATGTTATGGATGCAATGGGAGGTGAGGACCTCGATACAATCGCTGTCACTAAAGAGGTAGTGATGAGCAAACTAGTGGGCCTAAAGGTAGACAAGTCTCATGGTCCTGATGGGATGTATCCCAGGGTACTGAAAAAAATGGCGGAAGTTATAGAAGACACACTTGCGATAATTTACCAAAATTCTCTGGACTCCGGGCAGGTCCCAGCAGATTGGAAGACAGAAAATATCACGCCAGTGTTTCAAGAAGGATGTAGGCAAAAGGCAGGTAACTATAGGCCAGTTAGCTTAACATCTGTGGTCAGGAAAATGTTTGAAGCTATCATTAAAGAAGAAATAGTGAGACATCTGGAAAGAAGTGGTTCCATCAGGCAGATGCAGCATGGATTCAGGAAGGGCAAACTTACTGGAGTTCTTTGAGGATATAATGAACGCAGTGGATAGAGGGGAAGAGGTGGATGTTGTATACCTGGATTTCCAGATGGTGTTCAATAAGATGCCGCATAAAAGACTTATCCGTAAGGATGCATGGAGTTGGGGATAATGTATCAGCATGGACAGAGGATTGGATAGAAGGCAGAGAGTTGGGATAAATGGGTGTTTCTCTGGTTGGCAATCAGTGTTGAGTGGGGTGCCGCAGGTGTCAGTGCTGGGCCTGCAACTGTCACGATATACATTAACGATTTGGAAGAGGGGACCAAGTGTAGCGTATCTAAGTTTGCTGATGACACAAAATTGAGTGGAAAAGCAAATTGCGCAGAGGATGCGGAGAGTCTGCAGAGAGATATAGATAGGTTAAGTGAGTGGGCAGATGGAGTACAATGTTGGTAAATGTGAGGTCATCCACTTTGGAAGGAAAAATAGAAGATCAGATTATTATTTAAGTGGTGAAATATTGCAGCACGCTGTTGTGCAGAGGGACTTGGGTGTGCTTGTGCATGAATCGCAAAAGATTGATTTGCAGGTGCAACAGGTTCTCAGGAAGGAAAATGGAATGCTGACCTTCATTGCCAGAAGGATTGAATTTAAGAGCAGGGAGGTTATGCTGCAATTGTACAGGGTACTGGTGAGGCCACATCTGGAGTGCTGGGTGCAGTTCTGGTCTCCTTACTTGAGGAAAGATTTTTAAGATTTTAAAAATCTTAAAATCTTAAAAAAAATCTAAGATTAAGATTTTTAAGATGTACATTGAAACACACAGTGAAATGCATCTTTTGCATAGAATGTTCTGGGGGCAGCCCGCATGTGTCGCTACACCTCTGGCGCCAACATAGCATGCCCACAATTTCCTAACCCGTATGTCTTTGGAATATGGGAGGAAACCTGGCTTTGGAGGCGGTGCAGATGAGGTTCACCAGGTTTATTCCTGAGATGAGGGGGTTAGCCTATCAGGAGAGATTGAGTCACCTGGGATTATACTAACTGGAATTCAGAAGAATGAGAGGGATTTTATAGAAACATATAAAATTATGAAAGGGATAGATAAGATAGAGGCAAGAAGGTTGTTTCCACTGGTAGATGAGACTAGAACTAGGGGACATAGCCTCAAGATTTGGGGGAGTAGATTTAGGACAGAGATGAAGAGAAACTGCTTTTCCCAGAGAGTAGTGCATCTGTGGAACTCTGTGCCCAGGGAAGCAGTAGAGGCTACCTCATTAAATATATTTAAGACACAGTTAGATAGATTTTTGCATCGTAGGAGAATTAAGGGTTATGGGGAAAAGGCAGGTAGGTGGATCTGAGTCCATGGCCAGATCAGGCATGATCTTATTGAATGGCGGAGCAGGCTCGACGGGCCAAATGGCCTACTCCTGCTCCTATTTCTTATGTTCTTACGTTCTTATGTTTTGAAACAATTAAAAGTCAAAATATTGCTTAGAAAGAAAATCCTAAACCATCATAATATCTGAATCACCCAAACTGGCTGTGTGCATACAAACGTATCAGTTAGGAGCATGAGCAGCCACTTGGCCCCTTGAGCCTGCTCTGCTGTACATTAGAAAATGGCTGATCTGACTGTAATCTCAACTCTGTTTTCTCGTCTACCTGCAATTACGTTTCATCCACAAGCTTATCAAGAATATTTCTACCTGTACCTTAAAAATATTCAAAGATTCTGCTTCCACTACCCTTCTGTGGCAAAGATGTATGTCTCATCTATGTCTTAAATGGATAACCCCTAATTTTTAAAGAGCAACCCTTGATTCTGGATCTTGCTGCAAGGGAAAGCATCCTCTCCACATCCACACTGTGAAGACCCCTCATGTTCTTAAGTGCTTCAATCAAGTCACCACTCACTCTTCTAAGCTCTAGCAAACGCAAACCAAGTCTGTGCAACCTTTCCTCATGGAACAATCTGGAAATTCCAAGTACAGACGGCCCCCACATTATCAAGGGGGTGTTGCTTTCCAAGAAAACAGCCCGCATCATGATTTTCTGTAACGCAAAGCCGCGTCATCTGCACATGCGTCAAGATATGTGAGTTGAAAAAAATTAATATTAAATAAATAAACATTTATTTATTTTCCTCACATAAATTGAATTTTTGTTCTGTATCCTTTTTTGGTAGCAATTGGTGAATTCCATAAGAATTAATTTTCATTACCCCAACTGCTGTAACGCGTCTTAAGTGAAAACTAAAAAATACTGCACATGCTGGAAATCTAAAATAAAAACAGAAAATGCTTAAACTCCTCAGTAGGTGAGGCCACATCTGTGGGAAGACAAACAGAATTAATGTTTCATGTCAAAGACCCTTCGTCAGAACTTCATCAGGTATTCGTTAGTCAAGTAAACCTTCTCTGAACTGCTTCCAACACTTCAAAATCTTTTCTTAAATAAGGGAACCAATACTGTACACAATACTCTAGATGATGTATCATCACTGCCCAATATATTACAAGTATGGTCTCACCATAGGCAGTAAGGTCTCACCAATTTTGAACAAAAATTTCTATAAAATTCCACATCAAGGGTATCTGAACCAGTTCTGGCCAAAGAAAATATCTTAAAGTTTAGCCCAAACTTGCACTTGCTTATGCTGAGGTAACTTAAGCAAATCTTTAGTAAACCTTATTTTCAAGCAACATAATGGAAGTTAACAAATTTAATTTATTTTTAATTAGTTATATTTCTATGCTGAAAACTACTTATCCCATGTATACTTATTAATAACATGTTGTACTGTACTTCAGTTTTCAAACTGGGGTTAGAAAAGGGCAGGGGTTGGCCATGGCAGTGTTCTGAGTTCTGAGGAGTGGCATGATAAAATTAGAAGGGGAACCCAATTATAAAACAAGTAGTTTTATTCAATGTCTATAAGTAGAGAATAGGAACAAGGTGGCAGAAACATTGAATCCCTCTAGAGTAGGTGTGGAAGGCAATAAGTAACTTATCAGCAAAGTTACAGAAAAGCAGCTGGAGGATAGAAGGCAAGATAAAAAATGCATATTACCCATGACAAAACCCAAAAGCATTTTATCATCATGAACAGCAGAAATTGTTTGAACAAGTCTGGCCTGCATTATTCACAATTACTTTATTATGCCAAAGAATTCTCTGGGTCATCTGCCAGATGCTCAATGTTCACAAAAGAAACTGCCAGAATTGGCAAGCACTGATCACAAACTATAGATATGAGGGGCAATACTTTTTAAATAGAGCATACATAATCCTTCAGAGACTGTTCCTTATTTTCCTTTGCTTTAAACATATAGGAAAAACAAAATATTTTATTTCCAATCTGATTTGATTTGTGAACGGTTTTCTAAAATAGTTTCTCGTACACTTTTGTTAAGTGACAGTGAAAATGCCATCTGATTTTTCAGATTCTATTTGTCTCTTCAGAATATATCACAAAATTAACTTAAATTCTATGATACCATAAAATTAATGGATTAATAAATTTCACTAATCTAAGATTTTCAACTGTTTTTACTATTTATAGAAATGTGTATCATCACAACAGAAATATAGTAACAATGACAGTGATGTGTTATGAGCAGTTTACCACTTCACCTTTCACAACTTTGCCTGGATTGGAGGATTTTAGTTATAAGGAGAGATTGGATACGTTGGGCTTGTTTTCCCTGGAGTGAAGGAGGTTGAGGGGTGACCTGATAGAGATAGGTAAAATTATGAGAGGCATGAGAGAGTAGATAGCAAGAATCTTTTTGCCCATGGTGGTGGTATCTCAAACAAGAAGGCATTGGTTTAAGGAGGGAGGAGGTTTAGAGATGTTTAGAGGGGAAAGTTTTTCACACACAGAGTGGTTGATCTCTGGAACACACTGCCAGAGGAGGTGAGGGAGGCAGATACAATCACAACATTTAAAAGGCATCTAGAAAGGCATTTGAATAGCCAAGGCATAGAAAGATATGGACCTTGTACTCGTGGGCTGAAGGGCCTGTATCTGTGCTGTATTGCTCTATGACTATGACTAATGCTTGCAACTGAGATTCATACAGATAGGTACAATGGTCAGCATGGATGTGGTGGGATGAAGGACCCATTTCTGTGCTGTACGACTCCATGACTCCATAAAGTACATCTTTCTCCACAATACATATGAAACTGGGGAAGGGACCCAATTATCTCACACTGTGGTCCTACATACAGGTCCTAACAATTCTAAAATTCTTAAAGTGATAGCACCAGAAGCAAACCACTGGCGTACCATGTTAAAGTACTGACAATATGTCTTCAAATCCTCATGCTATCAGAGTCAAGTGTGATTTGTTTCAACTCTGGTTTTATGGGTTTTGGGGAGACTGATGAGGCTAATATGGAACCTGTAAACTTTGCTACAAGTGGGGCAGGAGATGCTTGACAGGGCCAGTGGTGACTAATCGGGAGTACACCTTCCATTCTTTTTGTTTGATTTGCATGCACTCATGATAACAAGACTCCAGGTTCTCAGTGCCATCCTGGTTGTATTTTTTTCCACATTGTGGGCCAAGGATTCCCACAAGTTGCTGAGGATGCCAGAATTTTTCAAGGAGGCTTTGAAAACATCCTTGAATCATTTTCTCTGATCTCCTGGAGTTCATGTGCCTTGATAGAGCTTGAAGAAGGGTGTTTGTTTCGGAACTCTGGAGCCAGGTATATCAATGATGCAGCCTGCTCAGCAGAGATGGGATGAATGAAATTAGAAGGTCAATGCTGCAGATGTTAGTCTGGGAGAGGGCATTGTTTGGCTCATCCTGCCAATGAATTTAGGGGATTTGCAGAGAAAGTGTGATCCCTCTCAAAAGCTATGAGGTAATTACTGTAGATATTCCCATGCTTCAGAAGCATGCAAGAGGACAGGGATCATTACTGTTCAGTAGACCGTGAGTGTAATGGTGGGTTTGAAGTCTTGCTCTTCAAATATCCTTTTTCATCAGAAACCCAAAGTCTGTGCTAGTGCACTGGAGGGGATGGTGAATTTCATCACTAAAGGCTGCCCTCACTGAGAGGTGGTTACAAAACTGTTAGAAAATTCATCATGGATCTTTAATATCAGGGAGTAGAGTTGTGTAGTGAGAGCATGCTGGTAGAGGTTCTTTGTTCTACAAATGTCAAGGGTAAGACCTATTCTCTCCTACAGTTGAGTAAACAGATCAATAATGACTTGGAGTTCAGACTCCAAGTGTCAGCGGTGTGCAGCTTGATGACTTTAGATGGTTCTGGACTGGATATGACCGATTGAATGTGTACCACAGGTACCAAACACAACTCTGCTCAAAGAAAGTGCCAGATAATTTCATCACAAAAAAAGATATATGTATGTATCCAATGCCAAATGCTTCATCGAAGGGAAGATAATTCAGAGTTGTGTTATACAAGAACCAAGAAATTCTATAGCATTGTATAACATTTATAGGCACTATGTGCTAAAGCATATCAGAAAACTGACACCCTAAAGCATGGAAACACCAATGCCCGTGGGATACCTTTAAAGTTACTCACCATCCTGATTTGGCAATAAATCACTTTTCCTTCGTTGTTGTCGGATCTAAATCACGGCACGGTAGCGTTGGCACGGCACGGTAGTGTAGCGGTTAGTGTAATGCTATTACAGTGCCAGCAACCTGGGTTCAATTCCAGCCACTGTCTGTAAGGAGTTTGTACGTTCTCCCCATGTCTGCGTGGGTTTCCTCCAGGTGCTCCGGTTTCCTCCCACACTCCAAAGACGTACGGGTTAGGAAGTTGTGGACATGCCATATTGGCACCGGAAACGTGGCGACACTTGCAAGCTGCCCCCACAACACTCTACTCAAAGATGCATTTCACTGTGTGTTCCGATGTACATATGACTAATAAAGAAATCTTATCTTACCTAAATCCTAGAGCTCCCTACCAAACAGTACTGTGGGAATACCTTCACCAGGAGTGGTTCAAGAAAGTGGCTCACCACCACCTTCTCAAGGGCAGGTAGAGATAGGCAATAAATGCTGCCTTTGCCACATCCTGAAAAATGAATAGAATTCTATTTGCTTCAGTAACTTATGCAGAAGCAGACTTTGATAACATTTGTGAGTTCTACTTAAAGGGGACCTGCCCAACCAGGGTTGAGTAAGTGAACAAAGCCAAATGAAGGTTCACGTCCCCATTAGATAATGTACTTTAACCCTTTCTGCAACTCGCTTGGTCGACCACCACTGTACCCTGGCCTGGTCACAATCCTGTCCATTTCTCATCTTGCCTTATGACATAGAAGACCTTTTTTGCCTATCGAGTCCATGCTGGCTCTCAGAGCAACCTCATTCCCTCACTCATTTCCCTGCAACCTATTCTCCCCACATTCCCAATATCTCTCAGTTTCTCCCACTCATCTACACACTAGAGGCAATTCATAAAGGGGCAATTTAACCCATCAACTGGTACATCTTAAGAATGTGGAAGGAAACTGGAGCACCTTAGGGAAAAGCCCATGCAGTCACAGGGAGAATGTGCAATCTCCTCACTGACAGCACCAGAGGTTACGATTAAACCTGGGTTGCTGGAGCTATGAGGCTGCACCTCTACTAGCTATGCAACTGTACCGCCCACCAGAGAAAGCTGAATGGCTGTGTTGGCATTGGTACATGATAGGATAAAAGGTGCTAATAATACACTTCTATGTAACTGAATGGAAGTGCACCGAGATGTGGATTGAGCCTTGAACAACCAAGTAATTTTTAAATGCATAGAGGTGTGTCACTTGCAATGTAAAAGTGTGAAATTCTGAGGCAACCAGTTATCTATTACCAAAATCTCAGTAAGTCCCTCATGCTTTGGACAAATGGCCATGAATGGTATATATTAGGAAAACTCAGAAGCTTTAGTTTACTTTCTGAAAAAGACTGACCAGATGCAGAATCAACTAAACATCTCTCAACAAATGATGACAGACACAAGAGAGACCACAGATGCTGGGATCTGGAGCAACACATACAAAATGCTGGAGGAACTCAGCGGGTCAGGCAGCATCTATGGAGGGAAATGAACAGTCGATGTTTCAGGCTGAGACCCTTCATCAGGACTGGAAAGAAAGAGGGCAGAAGCCAGAATAAAAGGGTGGGGCAAGGGGGAGGAGCATGAGCGGGCAGGTGATAGGCAAATCCAGGTGAGGGGGGGAAGGTAGGTAGGTAGGGGAAACAAATGATTATTTGATTGTGAATTGTGTTGAGAAGACAAGTCTACTGTGACACTGCAGGAATTATAGTTGTAGTACAGATTACCTAGGTTCAATAAAAACATGTTTGTTTTCTCTTGAACTCACAAGCAAAATATGGGTACTCACCGAGATATGAGATAGAACCATTCCATGGCCTGATTTGCATCACCTACTCTACCATGAGATATCAGCCCCATCCTCCCACATCCTGATCCCAAGCCCAGCAAATGCCTCTTCTAATGGTCTGATCCAACTTGCAAGTTCTCTGTCCCCATATGAATGATACACTACCCATCTCCTTGAGCTTCCCACTACAGTGGCCCAACCCCACAACCTATATGAGATCTTCAAGCCACTCTGCACTCTGACATTTTAGTCATGCATAGCTCATTCTACTGTGTTCATTCCTCAAACCTTGTGCAACAAAATTTTGCAGCAGCACGTCTGCACACAAAACATGTGTAGGCCTACCATACATTGCTAGTTTAACGTATCATTCTTTAAACATTATTTATACAGCACAGTAACAGGCCCTTCCGGCCCAACGAGCTTGCGCCACCCAATCACACCCATGTTAACCTACTAACCCGTCATGGCACAGAAAATTCTCTACCAAACAACATAATTGTAATGGAGAATTAGTAATATTAAGCACATAAAAATTTCTGTATCTCAGACATAATTTGGAGAATCATTAGACAAAGGTAAGACAGGAAAACAAGAATGATAAGAATGTAAGATAAAACTTGATTTGTTCATTATTTGTCTTACTGCCAACTTATAAGGTACTGGCAGTTCTCAAAATGTCCTGCAGATGGAGAGCTTCATTGAGGCCACATTTTCCATAAATTCAAAAACTATACATTCAAGAATGTTGCTTTCAAATTCACCTTCAAGATACAAAAAGATCATCTATGTTTATTTACGCTTTAGAAATGTAAACATTTGCACTGCAGGAAATCCATTGTGTCTGTGCCAACTCCTTGCTAGGACAATACTTAATTTCCTTGAAAAGCCATAATTGTTTTTTTAATGTTTCTTTTTTCTTATCACTCTTAAATTAAGCTTCATTCTAGTTCTCAAGCAAATTGACCAATTACCCCAATTGTCACAAATTGACATGAACTTAAATGAATTTGAGAATCACGGAGAACTAATGAACAGAGTATGGAATATAGGCGACCCACGCATTAAGACAGTTCGGGATACAGAAATTTACCCTTATGGAATTCACAAATCGCTGTCCCAGAAATCTGAGATATGGAATAAAATTTGCTCTTATGGAATTTATGTGGGGAAAAGAAAAAGTAAACACAAAGTGCGAAAGAAACAACAAATTGACACATGCACAGATATGTGGCGTGGTAGGATTTGTTGTCTAGCATTTTTTTTCCCCCAAAGAGTTTTCCACATTACTTACTCTTAAGTTGTCTGAAACAGAGGCAGCAAGTTTAAGTGCAAGTTGTAAACCTAAACAAAAGGAATTTCACTGGATGTAATACTTGATATTTTACAGAAGTTTGATGCTGGAGAAAAATTTCGTGCAGCGTCTAAAGCTGTGGGGCTTGCTACTGCTTCTACAGTTGTTTGAGTTGCAAGAGTATTCCATATTATTTACCTTCATGATATCTCAAACAGGACCAGCAAATTGTAAGTTGTGCAAGTTGTAAACTTAAATGACCACTGTTTTTTGTTGTGAGTTATACCATTAAACTATCTTACCTATATTTGATATGTGTTTAAAAGTGTACATCTCCTTTCAAACTGAAGGCTGTGACGTGATAGGCATCTGCAATCTCCCACTTAAGGGATTTGCTTTGGAAACTGACAAGGCAATCTCTTAAGTGGCCCTCCACCATGAACCAGCAGCTGCGGTACTCATCATTACTGTGGAGAGAAAAACATTCCGTAGGAATGCATCATCATCTATGGAATCCAATAGGAAAAAGGGTTTCATGTTACGGAAAGTCACAATACAGTTTTCTAGAAATGCAACCCCTCCATCACGCAAGGGTCGCCTATACAGTAAAATGTGCTGTTAACCAGATAATAAAACCAAAATATTTCCCTAGAAACATTACATTCCATTTTGAATCCAGATTTTCTCCAGGACAAATCCAGATTTTCTTCATGACAATACATTCAATTAGTAGTTCACCCAATCAAATACATTAATGTTGGTTAAGAAACAAACTGCTAGAGGAACACAGTGGGTCAAGCAGCATCTGTGGGGGGAAAGGAATTGTCAACAATTTAGGTCAAGACCCTGAATCAGTACTGTGAGTGGAGAGGGAAGATAACTAGTACAAAGAGGGGATGGCGAGGGTTGAGGCAGGGGAGAGTAGGTCAACAATTTCTTTCCCCCCACAGATGCTGTTTGATCCACTAAGCTCCCCCAGCAGTTTATATTTTGCTCCAGATTCCAACATTGTGTCTAGACTAATGTTGGTCCTGCTTTGACAGAATTTTAAATACAAGTTTATAAGGTGGTTAATGTTGTTGACTGGGAATTCGTCTGTTCGGAGGAAGCAATGACATAGTGCTACAGAATTTAAATAGCTATAGCAACTTATCATTTCAGGTATTATCAAGAGAAAAATAGACAATAGACAACTTAATATTTTGACAAATCTTGATGGAGAGTATGAGTAACATTTTCTGGAATCTTTCAAACAGATTCTCCAGGACAATAGTGGTAGTGTTACTATCCTCAGCAAGGCAAAAGATGGATAAAAATCAAAAACAAAACTACAGATGTTGGAATCCGAAATAAAACAGAAAATGGTGTAAAAATGCAGCAAATCAGTCAGTATCAGTGGAAAAAGAAACAGTTCACATTTCAGGTTGGAACTCTTCATCAGAACTGAGGCAGAGAAAAACAAGTTTGTTTTCAGTGGGAGAGAAGGTAGGGGAGGGATGGGTACAAGAAAGAGAATATCTCTGACAGCGTAAGTTCAAATGGGCCAATAGATGCAGTTACAAGCACATCATGCACCTTTCTTTGAGTAATATCTTTATAAGAATGAAACTATTGGACATCCTGAGCAGGCCAGGATATATGAATAGAATAAGAAAAAATTAAGCCAAATTAATGACAAGAGGATGGATGCCCAGGCCTATTCTTGATCTCCAAAGTGTATAAATCCAGCAAGGAGCGTCAGTACTAATTAGCCTCATGCAAAGCAATATACCATTAATTATGAAAGGCTTAGATTTTAAAGCTTATTTTGGATGAGTGACAAGAACTAAATGCCTATATTTTGTATCATTCATGGAGCTATGAGCAAAATTTTAAAATGAATCAACTTTACGACAGTGTACATAAAAAAGCAGTCAATTTTATTGAACAATATATCCCTGCAAAATGTGCTCATTAGAGGAATTCGACAAAACTTTAAAGGCCAGTAAGTATGCAGTTAGCAGTTTTTAGTGTTGCTACAATTTACTTTCACCATCAAGAGGAACAGCTGACACGAAGGTCTTTAGCCCATGGAGGAGGACGGGAAGAATATCCTGCTCCCTCTGCTTCTGTTTGCTTTGTAAAAGGATGGCGTAAAATCTTCTGCAGCAGATGAACCTATTAGGAACATGAAACAAACATAACGGTTTTCATATATAAAACGTGTTATAAGCTGCACAGCTAACTTCTATGTGGACTTCATATTAATTTGGAATATTAATATATTCATATACACAGGATTGTCATTCTCTTAACAATTTGATGTTTCACTGTGCTAACTTTCAACTAACTTTTTAAAAAATGGAAATCTGAAAATTTGGAATTTGAATAGTATTCAAATTTACTATTTCATCAAGTTCAGCAAATGGAGGCCCAAACTACTCAGAACATGCAGGCATATGGAGGCCAGGACTTTCGTCCATCATCTGCAAATACTGTATCACTGTATATCACTGAATTCAGCATGCTCTCAAGGATTAGCCAATTTACAATGTACAAGGTAATTGCATTCCAGCTAGAGCCATCAGAGAAAAGAAAGGTGGTATGACAAGAATTGGAGAATACTTCAAGCAGTTGCAGGAACTGGTCCTGATGCTGCTCAAAGGACAAACAATGCCGGTCAGTAAGAAGAAGCATGCCACTGAAATCTCTTCACTAACCTAACAATTTAAACCTACTCTTTTAAATCCCTTTTCATCATCCACATGAAGTACAATATATACAGAAAGATGAGGTTGACATACTAGTTGACAAAATTGAAGCTTCTGGAATAAAAGAGTCAATGGCAGCACTGTTAAAAAAATGGCTTCTAAACAGAACCCCAAGAATTGTAGTAAATGGTTGTTTTTCTGAATGGAAGATGGTTGGCAATGCTGGTTACCAGGTGTCACTGCCAGGACCATTTTTTATTTAAATATACTAATCACTTGGATTTGGGTATGCAGGGTAAAATTTCAAGATTTACAGATGACACCATGCTTGTGGGTGCTGTCAGCAGTGAGTAGGATAAGATAAGATAAGATCAGATCTTTATTAGTCACATATGCATCGAAACACACAGTGAAATACAACAGACAGAAAAAGGACATGGATAGGCTGACGGAATGGGCAGACAAATGAAAGATGAAAAATTAGAGCATGAAGTGATACATTTTTGCAGAAGGAATGAGATGGAATAATACAGGTTTAACGGCACAATTCTGAAGAATATGCAGAAACAGAGACTTGGGTGTATATGTGCATAAATCTTTGAGAGTGGCAGGATGTATTGAGATGTGTTGAGAGAGGCACATGGGATTCCTGGGCTTCACAAATACAGAATCTTTAGAAAATGTTGTTTAGACCACAACAAGTCACCATACTTTCAGAAAAATATGAAGGTCCTAGAGAGGATGCAGAAGAGATAAGGGGTTCCAGAGATGAACAAATTCACTTATAAAGTTAGACTGGAAAATCTGGGCTGTTTGCCTTTTGACAATGGTTGAGAGGACAATGGTTGATCATGTACAAGATCATCACAGATTTACATGGTGGTAAAAAGAAAAAAGCTGTGCCATTAGCATATGGCTCAAGGACCGGGGTCACAGTTCTAAAGTGAATGACAAAAGATACAAGGGTTTGTGAGGAAAAATCTATCAGGATGGTGGAAACAGAGCCAGTCAGGGCTTTCAAAAGTAAAGTGGATAGGCATTGAGGGTAAGTAATTTACAAGGATTGGCAAAGAGCAGGGGAATGGAATTAAATAGGTTTCTCTGTAGTGAGTCAGTGTGTAGTAGCAATTCAATAAGATTAATTAGGATCCTTTACTGAAAGCCCTGTTTTGCCCAATGCAACATTCACCTGGCAAACACTCTCACAAGCATTATCTACTCAATTCAAACAGTGAGCATTATGAAGTATGTATGGGGCATTAATGAATGGAATCCGATGGGGGTGGGGCTTAGTTCTATGCTTGAATATGAGGATTGTTATGAGGGTCTGCAAATGCTTGCCCAATCACAAATCAGAAGATATACTTTTAAAGAAATGGTTGCATAGTCCACCTATGTGGAGGCATAGCAGATAATTGCACATCATGCCCAGCACTTCTCTGGCCACTTGGAGGATTCAACAACTGTATATTCAGCATCACAAGCCATGGATTTGAAATACTTAAGTGCAGAGTAATGCTATATGGTATCGTCCCTGGGACCTCTATATTACAGATACTAATGTTAAGCCAAAGCAGAAGTAGCTGAGTGCACTGAGCACAACAAATGCAAAGGTCCTAATAAATATCCAAATGCAACTTGGTAAAACAATGCAAAGCCCTTAATAGCCACCTGGTCAACCACTGTTTGTTGCTGCACTGTCATCACATTGGTATCTACTCAACAAAATGGAAAAGTGCTCAACTATGTTCTATCCACGGAACAAATCTGCAAAAGCAGAACAAATCTACCCCAACAAATTATCACATTTAATGAGATTTCTCCCATTGTTAAGCAAAATGATGAAAGGAATCATCATTATTATCAAGTTGCACCCGACAGTTAATTCAGCAGTTATACAAGATGTTGTTGAGGCCGCATTTGGAATATTATGTTCAGTCTTGGTCACCGTGCTATAGGAAAGATGCCATTAAGCTAGAAAGACCGCAGAGGAGATCTACGAGGATGTTGCTGGGACTCGAAGGACTGTGTAATGGAGAGAGGTTGAACAGGCTGGGACTTTATTCATTGGAGCATAGCAGAATGAGGGGTGATCTAATAGAGGTGTATAAAATCACGTGGGGCACAGAGAGGGTGAAAGCACACAGTCTCCCAGAGTTGGGAAATCAAGAACTAGAGTGCAAGGTTTAGGGTGGAAGGGGGGAGATTTAATATGAACCTGAGGGACAACTTTTGCACCCAGAGGGTGGTCTGTATATGGAATGAGCTGCCAGAGGAAGTGATTGAGGCAGGTACATTAACAACATTTAAAAGACACTCAGACAGGTACATGGATAGGAAAGGTTTAGAGGGATATGGGCCAAACACAGGCAAATGGGGCTTGCTTAGATGAGTGTCTTGGTCAGTATGGACCAGTTGAGCCGAAGGGCCTGCTTCCGTGCTGTATGACTCTATGACTAACTATTGAGCTCAATACACATTCCAACTATGATTCAGGAATGGACAGGAGAGCTGAAGGCCAGAAGAGAGGTGAGAGTAACCACTCTCATAAATTGGGATTTGACTGAAATGGAATGAAGAGCCCTAGCAAAACTGAGGTCAATGAAGGTTAATTGTCAAATCCTCCAGCAGCTGAAATCACGCTTTTAAAAACAGAAATTTGGTTGTGATTTACAAGGGTCAATTATCTTAGTCTGATGACACAATTGCATGATTTCTTAGTCTGACAATTTGATCAATGATCTTCCTTCTGCCACAATGTTGAGCCCCATTCATAACTCCTCCACTAACAAAGAAGTTTACACCACTGATAAAGCTTCAGATGATGTAGGGTTTCCTCCGGGTGCTCCAGTTTCCTCCCACATTCCAAAGACGTACGGGTTAGGAAGTTGTGGGCATGCTATGTTGGTGCCGGAAGCATGGTGACACTTGCGGGCTGCCCCCAGAGCACTCTACACAAAAGATGTATTTCACTGTGTGTTTCGATGTACATGTGACTAATAAAGATCTTATCTTATCTAGTTCTTTTCCAAATATAGGAACAATATTCAAAGAGGTATGTCAAAGCTATGTGGAAGATATTTTTTAAGATGCCTTCAGGAGTAAGGAACTTCTACTTTGTAGAATGACTAGAGAAAATCTAATAATGCTCCCTAGATTACAAGTATATTTAATACAATGTTCAAAATTATGAAGAGTTTTGTTACAGTGATTAGGGAGAAACTCTTGCCAATAGCAATGAATCAGTAAACTGACGCCATATTAGGTTAACTAGCAGAAGAACCAGAGGGAAGAATTTATTTTCAGAAGTATGTTTTAATCCAGAAAGCAACTCACGAAAAGGGCAATGGTAGCAGCTTCAGAAGAGAAGCAAACACACTAATGGAAAGGAAAATTCACAGGGAAATGAAGAGAGTTTGAACTAATCGGATGAATCCAGCAAAAGCCTGTAAAGATATAGAAGGCCGAATGGTCTTCTATGAATCAGGGCTCTGGAAGGATGACCAAATGAGATATTCTTCATTGCTGTGGCTGCTGTCACTAGAACCCTTTAACAGCTGCTTCTGATTAGTGCTTGGCAATCACATTTCACCCCATTGTTTTCTATTTCCTTCCTTTTCTACTCCGTGCATTATACCTCAACCTGCAGCAAAATCACAAAGCATGCATGATGGGATTACAATTACAGACTTTCATTTCAGAGTCTGTAAAAGAAATGTCACCAGCTGAACAGAGTAGTAACAACCTGGAGCCAATGACCTCCACTCTCTAGGCTGAACCGTTGACATTTACAGTGCATTATGCCAGTGATGGCTCAGAAACCAGAATACTATGGACAAGGAAGTCTGAATGTGAGGGGAAAATAGCTAAATTCATAAATACATTAAATACAATAAAATTACCTCAGAGAAATCATTCCTTTCAGACTTTTTGATTGCTGACTCTGCCATCCAGTTGCGGAGAATATACCTTGGGTTAACACCTTTAGAAGTATTAAGTACAGTTGTTCAGTTTTAAACTATCTTTAATCCATATGTAGCATAATGAACTGTACCAACTATATAAAGAAAACTATTTTGAAAAATCTTACTTTGCATTCTGATTATGCGTGCTTCATCTGAATCAGCTGCATTCCTACAAGAAAGAATATTTGTAAACACATTGCTTCCCTGTGATATAAAAGAGCTGATCAAATAGAACTAAGAAGTATAACCCATAAAGGTTGACTACCTGCAAGGAGGTGATTTGGATATTGTTAAATCTATGTTAAATCTTTGCCAAAGCCATCAAAAATTAATGGCATTGCCCTTGTCTCTCTTCCTCTTTTTTCAAATATTAATGCAATTTTCTCACATAGTTCATAACTGTCTCTGCTTCAAGTATTCTCTTTGGAAAGCATTCCATAATCCATCAATATTCCAGGCTAGGCACAACAGCATAATGGTAACATTATTGGGTTTGTAATCCAGATTTTTTGATTAATACTAACAACTACTTACATATAGTTATAAAGTGTCCTTAATGTACTAAAACATCCCAAAATGCATCACACACGACCAAATATGGCTTCAAATCATTAAAGAAATAAAGCAGATAATCAGAAGCTTGGTCAAAAGGGTAGGTTTTAAGAGGCATCTTGAAGAGGGAGGGGAAAAGGAGTGGAATAGTTTAGGGAAAAAAATTTCAGAGCATAGGATCTGGACAGCTGAAGTCATGACCACTAATAGTGGAGTGATTAGAGTGGGAGAGTGCAGAGATCTCGGAAGATTTCAGGACTGCAAGAGATTATAGAATTAGAAGATGGGGAAGCCATGTAGAAGTCTAAAACCTAATCATGGCATTGTCAATCAGCACATGAGCACTGAAGTGATGATAAATGAGATCTAGTGTGTCAGTGTAGCCAGAAGAGTTATAGATGAACCCAAATTAGTGAAAGATGAGAAGTTAATCAGGATAACACTGTAACAGTCAAGTTTAAAGTTAACATGGAAGAGCCTTTCAGCATTAGGTGAGCTGAGGCACAAATGGTTGATGTAACAGGGCTGGAGGTAGGCAGTTGTGGGTTACATACTATTATAAAGCATTTAAAGAATAGCAGTTAGAAATCTGGCCCTCCAGATCCATGTTAATATTTCTACTACATACACGCCCTGTAACGATAGAAGCACGGAGCCAGGTCAAACAGGATGCCATAATAGCACCTGGTTCAACTTTAGAATATGGCCTGTTTAGAGGAATGAAGTTAGTTGCTAGCAAACGGAGTTTGTGGCATGGACTCAATGATTTTCTTCTTTCCTATCATTTTCTTTATTCAATAATGGGATGATGGCAATGGTAGAAATACCATCATCCCTAACTGTCCTTGAGAAGGTAATGGTGGGCCACTTGCTGGAGCAGCTGGCGTCTTTCTAGCAATGTTACTCCCATGATACTGTTGGATGGGAGTTCCAGGACATAGTCCCAGTGTCAAATAAGCATGGTGAGGGATAGTTTAACCCACAAAGGAGTTCAAACGTGAAGTTGGAGGAAAAACAGTTCTGGACTTGGGAGATAACATCAAAGACTTTGGAAAGGAAAAAGAGGTTAGTCAAGGGAAAGTAGTTTGCAAGCACAGATCATGGAACAAGATATGCAGGGGAGGGAAGAACACCCAGAAGTGGCCTCTTTATAATTAAAGGTAAGAAGAATAGTAGGATCAGAATTAATTAGCAGGAGATGACTCCATCCACAGTTTGTACGGGACTTTTTATTAAACAGCTTGTGCTGGAGCCTGAGCCATTTAAAGCCCATTGTGATGGCTTGGATGAAAGGACCGAGTGTACTCTAGTCAACTTTGCTGATGATACAAAATAAGTGGGTTAGCAAATTATTAGGAGGACGCAAGAAGCCTGCAAGGAGATGTAGATAGGCCAAGTGAATGGGCTAAGAGCTCGCAGATGTAGTATAATGTGGAAAATGGAAGGTTATTCACTTTTGAGGGAAGAGAGACTACAAGGTATTTGGAGATCCTAGCATATGAAACACAAAAAGTTAGCATACTTGTTATTTCTAGGACAGTACTAGTGTTAAGGGAAGTAAGGGTGAAGAGGTTCTAAAATGTATCCAAGATCTTGCAGAAAAGTACGTTTCTGTCCAACACGAAGAAGGCATTCTAGGCAATGAGGTGGGTCATCAGCAGAAAGTTTCAGTAGGGAAACATTTAGGAGATAGTGGTCTTAACATCATAAGAGTTAAGTTATAGAAAAGGAGAAGATACAATTCAAAGTAAAAACTCAAATGAGGATAGTGATAGACTGTAGGAGGACAGAGACATGCTAACAGAATTGGTGGACAAGTAGCAGATGAAGCTTAATGCAGAGAAATGTCAGTTGATCCATTTTAGCAGGAGGAATGATGAGAGGCGTGTAAAATAAAAGACACTGTCCTAAATGGAATGCAGGAGCAGAGGAACCTGGGGTATAGGTGAACAAATCACTGAAAGTGGCTGTTCAGCTTGAGAAAGCAGTTAATAAGGCATACACAATTCTGAGCTTTATCAATATAGGTGTAGAGAATAAAGGCAAGAAAGTCATGCTGAACCTTTATAAAACACTTGTCCAAACTCAACTGGAATACAGTGTTAAATTCTGATGGGAGCATTAGAGGCAGTGCAGAAAATGTTTGAGAATGCTTCCCAGGATGAAAGATACAGTTACAAGGATAGATAGGAAGGGCCGGACTGTTTCTTTTAAGAGAAGGCTGAAAGAAATTTGTTAAAATGATGAAGGGTATAGACAGACAGGATAGTGGAAGGTTGTTCATAGGTACAGATTAGAAAGGAAGAGAATTCAGAGTAACACTGATAAAAGCTACTTCTTACACAGAGTGCTGTTAGAAGCTCTCCGTGTAAGAAGTAGCTTACACAGTACAATTCCAATTGGAATGCACTGCCTGTAGATGTGGTGGAGACAGTTTCATTGTGGCCTTCAAGAGTGAAGTGGCTAAACATATAGTGAAGGATAATTTCAAGGCTATAGAGAAAAGGCCTTGGAATGAAATTTGTGAGTTGGTCTAGTAGAGAGCTGGTGTGGACATGATGCATCAAATGTTCTACTTGAATAGTGTAATTATTCTATAATTCTACAATTCTAAGACTGCAAGTAGTTACAGTGGAAAATGGAATGATGCCTTTCATTGCAGGAGTATAAAAGTAAGATTTTGATGCAACTTTACGGGGTGCTTGTGAGACCATGTCAGGAGTACTATTTGAGGAAGGATGTGCTTGAACTGGAGGCACAGCAGAAATTGCTGGAATGAAGGGGCTGATGTATGAAGAAAGGTTGGAAGTTGGCAGTTTGGGACGATGCTCATTGGAATACAAGGCAATCTTTTTGAAACACGAGTTTATGAGGTGAACTGACAGAGCTGATACTAAGTGGATGCTTCCCCTAGCAGGAAAACTGGGGGCACAGTTTCATTTCAGACAAGAAAGTGGAGAAATTATTTTTCTCAGAAGATCATGAGGGTAGAATATTTTACCCATAGAGAGCTGTGAAGGCAGTTATTGAATATATTATTAAATGCTGGAGCAGGCTCATTTTTACTTATGGTTTGATGACCTTTCACGGTGGGGGTGAGAGCCATCAACCTGGGCATTGGCTCTGTTTCTTCCTTTGTAGATGTTATTTTCGGTCTTTGGTTCAGGTCTCTAGCATCTGCAATCTTTTGCTTTTCAATCACTGGCTAGTTCTGATGTAACTCAGTTCATCTCTCTTTACAAGTGTGACGTGACTTGCTGAGTTTTCCCAGTATTGTCCTTAATTTTAGATTTTCAGCAATTGCTGTCTTCTGCTTCCCAGTTCCAATAATTTTTTTTGTTTTTCTCTGCTCTCTGTCTTTATACATCCTCCAGACAGATTAGCTACGAGTAACATGCCAGTTGACACCAATTGGATTTCTACCTTATCATTGACATTACCTTTGTTTTCTCCACCTCTCCCCTTTTCCACAGCTTACAATATGTGTGTTTCTAATTTTTCCCAGTTCTGATTAAAAGTAACTATGTTTTTACACAGGTGCTAGCTAACCTGCTGAGTATTTCTAGAATTTTCTACTTTTGTTTTAAGTTAAGTGTAGTACTGTCACAATCAACCTACTGGAAACTTGGACTGGTAGCATGACTCTCGAAAATTAGAAATAGCATACTCATCATACTAAAGACATCTGCAGCCATCTATTGGGCTGTAAAAGGGGATGTTCCAAGATTGTTAATGGCAGATTGAAGTAAAGACAGAATGGTGTGAAGCCCTACTATCAGTAGATGGACCATGTTATAATGGTTAAATGATCTGAAGGTGGAATCAGTGAACCATCCTGTCTTTGCAGTAAATATGAAAACCCAGATCAAAGAGCATTGAATACATTCAAGGCAGAGACTGACAGACATTTAAACTACAAAAGAGTCAAGGGGTATGGGGAGAGCTCGGGAAAGTGGTGTTGAAGTCAGCCATGATTTTAGAATTACTTTAAGAAGGCTTTCATTCACACAGGCAAACGCCTTTGGATATGGATTCAGTTATCCCAAGAAAGAAGAAAGGCAGATGGGCTATAGGAATGGGTATCTGAATAATACAATGGCTTTATCATTGAATCAGCTGAACGTATGTCGACATGACTGCTGTTTTATATGTAGGAAGCCATCCAACTGAATTCCCACCAACATATACTGTCTACTCAGATTCTATGTTGTTTGTAGTTCACTGACAAGGTTTTGGGGAACTCAGGAAAAGTATGGATGTAGATCAGCAGACTGGAAACTACTCACGGTAATGTAGCAGTTAGCGTGATGCTATTACAGCACCAGCAAACCGGGTTCAATTCCTGCCACTGACTGTAAGGAGTATGTACATTCTCCCTGTGTCTGCGTGGGTTTCTCCCGGGTGCTCCGGTTTCCTCCCATATTCCAAAGACGTACAGGTTAGGAGCTGTGGGCATGCTATGTTGGTGCCGGAAGAGTGGCGACACTTGCAGGCCGCGTCCAGCACATTCTCAGTAACGCAAAAAGATGCATTTCACTGTGTGTTTCGATGTACATGTGACTAATAAATAAACATCTTATCTTATCTTAAGCAGGCTCCTGGAAATCATCAGGAGCAAGGAAGTAATTTATCCTTAGCATGTGGATTCTTTGGAAAGTGGGCAAATTGTGCCATGCAGTCTGCATCAGGAAATCATGGAGCTCTTAACTCCGCCCAGAAGGCCGGTTGAATTGTACTGTGCAACCAGAATTGTAAAATATTCAATAAATGGAAATAATGAGCCTGCTCATGAGATATTGATAAAAATAGAATAGTTCACCCTTTATACCTAAAATAGGAAACTGGTTTATGTAACTGTTCAACTTGAACATGGAAAAATATGTTAGAAAATTTGGTTGTGATTTTAATTTGCTTTAACCTGAAATTCAGGCTAAAATAATTAATTTATGAAATGTAATGTAACCTAATTCGCACTGTGGGAACTAAAACAAAGGCAATGTGAAGTGGGGAAAGACATACAAAACGTTAAACTTATCCTCTGGTGGCAGCCATTATCAAACTGAAGAACTACAGTTTAAATAAATCTTTGGATAATAACCACATCTCTCGTACTGGCTGTGATCTAATTGATCATAGTAATCCATTTTCTGCATCTGCAGTGAAGCAAAGTGAAAGGAGAGGAAGCTGCAAACATTAAAGGATGGGACCTTAATCAGTAAGATCAGAAGAAAACTTGATTTAAATGCGACACACCTTGAGGACAGGTGGTGGACCCTTGTAATCAGGCCTGCATCAAGAACACATTTAACTCAAAGTTAACCAACATTAGAGAGGTTGGACAGCTGTACTGTTAAGGCAGCTTCTTAATTTTCACACATAACAACTGAGCTTCATACCCCTGCATACTGTGTGGAATTAACAGCACTTTTAAATTAATTTTTGCAACAATTCTGAAATGAAAGCAGGAGGAATTATTCATACTGAATCACTGACACAATTGATTGATCTAATGAATGTATTAATCAAGGACGTGGTTGAAGTAATCAGCCACATATTGACGTGTTTATACAGGTCTAACTTCCCAGCTTATCCATTGAACTCCTGTGGTCAAGCTAATAACAAGATTTGCAAATCAACATTACAGATAAAATCCATGATTCCATCAAATATAGACGTCCTCACAGCTGTGAAAATATTAACATCGGAGTTGTTATTAGATTCACTAATATTTCAAAATGCTATAAATTCAAAACCTTTTCCCATCAAAACAGCTACTTTTGTGAAATGGTCAAACATTTCCTTGACATTTCCTTGTGATGACAACGGACTAAGTCAAATGACTGGGAGGGATGTCATGCAGAGATTTTTGTATGATGTAAAGGATGCTCCTAGGGGTAAACCTTGACATTTGATCACCAATACATATGAAAAGTGTGAGCAGTGAATATTTGTGAAAATTAAAGAGAACCATGTATCTGAATAGTGCTTAGAGTTAAAAGAATGGTGTGTTAAAGGAGTAGGAATGTATGGCACTTCCATTACAATAAACAATAGAAAAAACATCTTGATGCAATACTCATGAGCTTTGAATGGTCTTGTTCCACTCAGGTGGGTTCAGTTCAAATGCCGGAACCAAACTGTTCAAGTAGGAGGTGTTGTGTACCCTTATTTACATTGGTTCAAGTTAGGGTTATAACTATCCCCAGCTTTCATTGCCTTTTCAGCCATTCCATGACACCCTTTGCCCTCACAATATAACAGAATCATAGAATCATTTTAGTTTACTGCAGAGAAGGAGGCCATTTATCCCAATGTGTCCACATTCTCATAATAGCAATTTAGGCTGAACCATCTTCCTACCTCTCGGGTCTTAGGATTCAGTATTTCAAGTGCTCAGTCAAGTACATTTTTATTGTGATGAGGTACTCTGTCTCCACTACCCCAGCACTCTTCCATGCAGTGAGTTCCAGATCTCATCACCCTTTGGGTGAAAAATATTTTCCTCAACTTCCTATCTTGAATCAAACTTTTTTTACTTAACGCAAGCAGTGGTGATCTTAGAAAATTAAAATGAATTTTTTGCAGACATGTGAAAGTTCTACTTACACTAAGGCTAAACTTCACATGATTGAATCATCCCACTCTCCATGAACTTGCTATAGCTTTTAAATTTCTTGCCCAGATTTTACATGCCCAAGAATGTTCCCAGCACACTTGATATGTTCACTGATATCACTATTTTTAGAAATTTACAAAATATATCTGTAATTTCTGCTATTTATAAAGGCAACCAAAATAATTAATATTTATCATCTCTAAAATAACTCCACAATTAAAATGTTGGGTAAAAATTAATCTCATAATACCTTCAATCTCAAAATTACATTAATTTATTTTAATCAAAAGACCGAGATTGGATTAGTTTATTGTCATATACACAAGGGTACAATGCCTGCCTTGCTTGCCTGAAGCTCACAGAGTAAACAGTATACATGGTAACAGTAAATACAGCAACGAACACCAAACAAGAGAATGGTGTAAAAGTTGTAGTGCAATCTGTAGTGCAAAAAGAAATGCTAAAGTGACAATAACAGAATAACCAAGAGAGGTAGAATTAAGAGTCCAAGAATGTGGCAGCACCACTGGGAAGCAGATATGAAAGAGGTGATTGGTTCAAAAGTCTGATAGCAATGGGGAAGAATAATAGGTGAATCAAAGTCATTATAACAACCCAGGATTTTTATAATGATTGCTAGGTTTGAGAGAAATGGTAAATGTTAAACTGAGCTAACAGAAACAGTTGAAGATACAGAATCTACAATTGTTATAAACTCAAAAATATCTTTGCACGTCTTTTAAGAGAGCTTAGAAAGGGGATGAATTCTCACCTCTTCAATCTTAACAGATACAGATTAATCCAATCCAAGAATTTCTCATGTTTTGCAAGGTCTTGAAGTGCCCAGTATTCCTACACCAAAAAAACATTTTTATTTTATCATAATTGTTGCATTGGATTTCATAAAGATACATGGCACAGAATAAGGTCATTTAAATTAGTCCATGTTGGTCTTCAACAGCTACTTCAGCTTCATCCAAAACTTCATCTTCATCAATATAACCTTCCTTTGGTTCCTACGCTTGACTAACATCAATCCATCTATACTATTTGCCTCAACCACTTCCTGTTCCACATTCTCACCACTCTTTAGGTAAAGAAGTTTCTCAATGCCCCATTGGATTTCTTAGTGAACACCATATATGGATGGTGTCTAATTATGGCACTCCCCACAAATGGATGCATTTTTTCTATCAAAATCTTTCATCATTTTAAAGATTATTATTAAGTCATCTCTCAGTCTCCTTTTCACAAGATCCTGTTTATCTTTTCCAGATATGTATACTCCTTTTCTTCTAGGTACAACCTTCATAAAGCTATCAGGGATGCCAAGAGACAATAGCAGACCAAACTAGAGTCCCAAACCAACCATCAGTTGTGGCAAGACTTTCATGGGTTACAAAACCAAGTCAGGCAATGTCGCTGGCAACAACACACCCTTCCCCAATGAGCGCAGTGCATACTATGCACATTTTGAACAGAAGATCAATGAAATGACACCACTGCCCTGACAGCCTCCGAAGCACCTGTACCCACAATCATCATTGATGATGTCAGATCAACTTTCCTAAGAGTGAACCCGCGGAAAGCGACTGGCTTAGATGGAGTCCCCGGCTGTGTAGATCAACTGGCAGGAGTGTGTGTAGACATCTTTAACCTCTCCCTACTCCAATCTGAGGTTCCCAGCTGCTTTAAGAAGACTGCTATCATCCCGGTGCCAAAGAAAAAAAGGTAACGTGCCTTAGTGACTACTGCCCAGTGTGGCTCTGACATCCACCATCATGAAGTGCTTCAAGAAACTGGTCATGGCACACATCAACTTCAGTCTCCCAGACAACATCGATCCACTGCAATTCACCAACCACCGTAACAGGCAGACACCATCTCCCTAGCCCTACACTCATCTCTGGAACATTTGGATAATAAAGATACCTACATCAGATTCCTATTTACTGACTATAGCTCCATGATTATCCTCCGATGCCCCCGCAAAGTTGTGTTGTCAGCTCTTTACTTTACTCCCTATACACTCATGACTGCATGGCCAGATTCTGCTCTAACTCCATTTACAAGTTCACAGATGACTCCACCGTAGTGGGCCAGATCTCAAACAACAACGAATACCGGAAGGAAGTAGAGAGCCTAGTGGCATGGTGTCAAGACAACAACCTCTCCCTCAATGCCAGCAAAACAAAAGATCTGGTCATTGACTTCAGGAAGCAGGGCAGAGTATATGCCCTGTCTATATCAAAAGATGTTGAGGTGGAGATGGTTCAGAGCTTCAAATTCCTAGGTGTAAATATCATCAATAGCTCGTCCTGGTCCAACCACAAAGACACTATGACCAAGAAAGCACACCAGTGCCTTTACTTCCTCAGAAGGCTAAGGAAATTCAGCATTTCCATGATGAATCTCATCAATATTCATAGATGCACCATAGAAAGCATCCTATCTGGATGCATCACAGCTTGGTATGGCAAACGCTCTGCCCAAGACCACAAGAAATTGCAGAGTGTTTTGAACACAGCCCAGTCTACCAAGAAAACCAGCCTCCCCTCCATTGACTCTATCTACACTTCCTGCTACCTTGGAAAAGCAGCCAACATAATCAAGAACCCCTCCCAACACCCCCCCCCCCCCCCCCCCATCGGGCAGAAGATACAAAAGCTTGAGAACATGTACCAACAGGCTCAAGGACAGCTTCTACCCTTAAGGACACTTGAACAGATGTCATATACAATGAAGGTAAACTCTTGATCTCTCAATCTACTTCATCATGGCCGTTGCACTTTATTTGTCTACCTGCACTGCACTCTGTAAATGTAACACTATATTCTGTATTCTGTTTTTTTTCCTTTTGTACTACCTTGACGTATGGAATGATCTGTCTGGATGGCACGCAAGCAAAAGTTTTTCACTCTATCTCGATACATCCAACAATAATAAACGAATTACCATCCTTGTAAATCTTTTCTGCATCCTCTCCAGTGCCTCTATATCCCTGCTCCAATATGATAACTGGAACTTTATTCAGTGCTCTAAGTGTGGTCTAACCAAGGTTTGATACAGGTTTAATATAATTCCCCTTCTTTACAATTCTATCCCACTAGAATTAAACCATACTGATTGGTGTGCTTTTTTTGTGCTCTTATTAACATGTAGCATAACTATTTATGATGTTCTGTATTTCTATTCAAGGACACCTTTGTTCTACTAACCCATTTGCCCTCACATCTTTCAAGTAATAACTGAACTCGCTATTCTTCCTACCAAAATATACCACTTCACATTTACCTGCATTGAACTCAATTTGCCAAGTTTTTTGCTATTCTGCAAGTTTAATGCCATCCTATAATTTGTTGAAGTTCTTCCTGATTTTTGGCATCATTCCATAACCTTAAAAGCTGCAACATAACACTGCAATCATTTATGAACATAAACATTTTTCAAACTATATTTGAAACAATAAAAATCAATATATTAGAAATAACCTTTTTAAATTGTGTTTTATATCATGTTATTGAAATTTACAGTAAAATTTGGTCATCAATTTGGGTTAGTTTAAAAATTAAATGTACATGGACCTAATTGCCAGTTGAACATGTTTTCTGCAGAGAGATTGAAAACAGAACAAACTGAAAAAAACTTCAAGGTGAGGGTTTTGAGAAAAATCTTTAGTTTTGCTTCACTCCTAATTCGTGGTCATACAATCGTACAGCACAGAAACAGACCCTTTGGCCCAGCAAGTCTATGCTAACCTTTTTTCCATCTACACTAATCCCTTCCCTATTTAAATGTCTGTCTAGATGTCTGTTAAACATAGTAATTGTATTTGATTCCATCACCTCCTCGGGCAGTGTGTGCCGGATATCAACTACTCTCTGTGTAAAAAAGCCTATCCCTTGGATTCTGTTTTCTAAATCTATTTTCGTTTCACTTTTATGCTTTCCTGATATCATCACTTTCAAAGGTAACCAATCAGAATCAGAATCAGGTTTATTTATCACTGACATATGTCGTGAAATTTGCTGTTTTGCTGCAGCAGTACAGTGCATACGTGGTTTCAGACATTAATAACTTTTTGCAAGTATTATAGAGATGTCTGCAGAAACAAAATCTTCATCCCCAATGTTAACAATACATTTCATTGTATGAGGGAAGCCGTCCACCCTGCAGAGTGATTCTGGAAGATTCCAATTCTGGATCTCATGTATTCCATATCAGTGTTACCCAATCTGCTTTAAGCAGTAATTGATGAGGTTGAGATTGATACAGGGTGGCAGGAGTTTATTGACAGTGACCTGATAGAATGACCCTCAGCAGTCAGATTGGTCAGATGGAGTCAGTTAAAGGGCCGCTAAATTTTGCTCCTTCTACTTGCCAAGGAAACAAGGTAAATTTAAGTTTACACTTTTCTGTCCTTTTTTTCTAGATTTTCTGCCAGGTTGATCCAGTGAGGAAGCCACAATAATTTATCTGCAGTTGTTAAAACAAGATCCTGCTTCCTACTTGGGGGTGAACTGCTTGCCTGTTTGCAATCCAGATTTGCAATTCCAAACTGTAGGAAGGCCACAGGAAAATTACAACTATTTTTAACCAACTGGCCAGTTTCCTCTAGTGGGCATTCTTTAGACTGGTCCTTGGTATAGAATCTCTATATTACCATACAACTTACCTCAGAAATGTTGTTAACCTTAAGATGTTGCTTGGTAATTTCACTAAGTTGGCGAAATGTCATTGTGAAATCTGCTTGTGTATCCTCCATCAACTACAAAAGTGGAAGAGTTCATTTGGTTGTTCCCATCACAATTCTTATATGCAATTATTTTAAAAGTATAGAAGGCTTTCAAGAGTTTACTAAAGGAGCTAGAAATAAAGTTAAAAAATGGACGTATTTGCATTTTGATATAAGTGAAACAAATGGACGTTAAAATTGGAGAAAACAAACTTTGTAAAGATATGAGACATCTGCAAAAAGAAATTATTGCTGGTATGCATGCTTCATAAATAAGTTTAACATGATTCAGCCATTAGCATTTTTATCTCTGAGTCAGTAGCCAAGATTTTTATCATTTGTCCCAACTGTAGCCAAAAATGTTGGTTGAGCAGGCTTTTGATAACAGGAGTGATGAAAGCTATTTTGTAAAGGAGTGAGGTATGAACTTATGACATCAACTAACATGGGAACCGATAAATACTTCTCATCTGTATTTACCATGAAGAAGGACATGGAAGTTAGAGTTCAGGGGAAGGAACAGTGATATACTGAAGCATATCTACATTATAAAGGAGGTGCTGAAGATCTTGAAATGCATAAAGGTGGATAAATCCCCAGGGCCTGATCAGATGTATCCTAGGACATTACAGGAGCAAGAGAGGAGATTGCTCAGACCTTGGTAAAGATTTTTGTGCCTTTGTTAGCCATAGACGAGGTACCAGAAAACTAGAGGATAGCCAAAGTTGTGCCTTTATATAAGAATGACAGCAGGGATAAGCCAGGGAACTACAGGGTGGTGAGCCTTAAATTACTGGTGGGAAAGATTTTGGAAGGCATTCTAAGGAACAGGATTTAAGTGCATTGGAAAGCCGAAGAATGATTAAGGATAGTCAACCTGGCTTTGCATGTGGGAAAACATACCTCACGAATTTGAATGAGTTTTTTGAAAAAGTGACATAAAGTATTTATGAGGGCAGAGTGGAAGAAGTTGCATGGACTTTAGCAAAGACTTTGACAAAGCCCCACATGATCGGCTGGTCCAGAGGGTTAGAACACATGGGATCCAGGGAGAGCTAGACAATTGAATATAAAATGGTGGGGGGGGGCAGGAGGCAGAGGGTGGTAGCAGAGGGCTGTATTTCAGATTGGAAGCCTGTGACCACTGGTGTGCCGCAGGGATCGCATGGGCTAAGTCTGTTTTCCCTGTAGCGAAGGAGACCAAGAGTTATATAAAATTATGAGAGGCGTAGACAGAGTAGATAGCCATGGTCTATTTCCATTGAGTGGTGTCAGAAACTAGAGGGCATAGGTTTAAGGTGAGAGGGAGGAGATTTAAAGGAGATCTGAGGGGTAAAGTTTTCACACAAAGAGTAGTTGGTATCTGGATTGAGCTGCCAGAGGAAGTGCTGGAGGCAGGAATAATAACAGCATTTAGATCAAGATGCAGATTCAGAACTTGGCAAGTTGGGTACAAGGGGAAGTTGATATAGAAACACAGAAAACCTACAGGACATACAGGCCCTTCGGCCCACAAAGTTGTGCCGAACATGTCCCTACCTTAGAAATTACTAGGCTACCCATAGCCCTCTATTTTTCTAAGCTCCATGTACCTATCCAAAGTTCTCTTAAAAGACGCTATCGTATCCACCTCCACCACCGTTGCTGGCAGCCCATTCCATGCACTCACCACTCTCTGAGTAAAAACCTTACCCTTGGCATCTCCTCTGTACCTACTCCCCAGCACCTTAAACCTGTGTCCTCTTCTGGCAACCATTTCAGCCCTGGGAAAAAGCCTCTGACTATCCACACGGTCAATGCCTCTCATCATCTTATACACCTCTCATCCTCCGTCGCTCCAAGGAGAAAAGGCAGAGTTCACTCAACCTGTTTTCATATGCTCCCCAATCCAGGCAACATCCTTGTAAATATAGTCAGACACTTGAGAGGAAAAGCAATAAACATGAACCGAACAGATGTTCACAAACTTAATGACATAATATGCTTACCTTCAACAAGTATGCAACCAAGTAGCCATCATTATTATCAAGTCCAGACAAGCCCAATTTAGCTTTAAATAATTCCAAAAATCTACAAGTTATTTAGAAGATAAATGGATGTCATGTTAGTACTTATTATATCCATGTGCCAATCAGTATTTTAGGCAGTTTTTCCATAGTTGTAAGTATTGATTTTAAAAAATCCAGTGTGGTAAAATGGATTATAATTTTAAAAAATGAACTTCTGATTTTGTTCTATTCCAGAAATGAAAATACAACATGGTTTGAGAAGATGACAATTTAATTTCTTTGCAAAAATACATTTATCCATCATCAAGAAATCATGAAATCTATAGAATTGTAAAAGACCTTTGAACTATTAAGCTGTTTTTTCCCTCAGGATATTGTAGGGAAAATTTCTTGCTGTTAGTATTATTTGAAGTAAGGTAAAATGTAACTCTTACTGTACCTCTGGATCATCTACTGCCAAACTGCTAAAAGAAATCTAAAATATGACTTTCTTTCTGAGGTCAGCGGGGGGGAGATTTTACCAAAATTTTACTAAATCACTCCTGCCTCGTAATTTGTTGAAACCAGGGAATTGCTTCACAGTCAGTGGTACATAAGGCATTGCATAGTACCCTTATGCTCCTTATAATAGATCAGTACTGCCAACCAGTACTGCTTTCAGGAAAACTGAGGTGAAAGATCAGTAGAAAAGTGGAGGATAAAAAATGTGACATCTTGCAATAAAACCATTTTCAGACCTTCTAAAACTGCATCTTAAATTTAAACAATAGCAGGAAATGAAAATAGTGGCCTTTTAATAAACAGATTTGTCTTTTGCAGCTTTCTTCCATGTTCTCCTGAAGGTAGCTACTGTAGTCAATTACCTCATTGAAAGAGTCATCCATCATATTTGAGGCACTATTGCTAAGTCATAATAAAATCTGAAGGCACATTTGCCTTCATTGTCTTTATACTTGCAGCGATTAGCAAATCTGCAGGTCGATTGCCTGTGAGCTACCGTCACCTCCAAACTTAGGGAAGCAAACTGAGCTGAGAGTCATTGCACCCTAAGGTAAAAATGTAGGAAGCAACACTGTCTGACATTTCATCCAAATTGTGAAAGTGCTATTAATCCAATTATTGCCTCAAAAGTTCATTTTTAACTATTTTTCTTACAAAGTACTTCACCAGCACTTTATGCACTTGCACAATGAAAGTGGGAGCTGATGACAAATCACAGCCATTTTCTATAGTCTTCTCTTTGAAGACTCAATCTTCTTTGTGGTATTTCTAAGGTCCTGTTAGACAACGACCTCAAAGAAAATTGCACAACCCACCATTTTGCTGTGCTGTGAATATCAAGGAATGAAAAGTTAACATTTACTTTAGAAATCCTGATTGCAGCCCAAACTTTGATCCTTGTGCTTTTCTACTCCATAAAGTCCAACATGAGACAACACAAAGCATTTAACCAGTGCCAGTTCAACAACTAAAACTGATCTTTCGAATGTTCTGTTCAAATTCATTAGAATTTATTTAAACATTTTCTTTTGCACTCCTTAGCTGTCTCTACATTATGTCAGTTTGATTCAGAGGCAATAGTTTCATTTGAAAATCAGAAAGCTTTGGTTTCCAGCCTGACTTGAGCAGGTCAACCTGAATTACATTTCAATGCATAGTGGGAGAGCGCAAGGAAAAGCATTTAAAAAGATCTATTAAAATAAGGCCTATTGGCCTGTTCTGCTGGAAGTAAAATCTACTGTACATTCCTGGGGTTTTTTTGGTAGCATGCCAACTATTCACTGAAAATCAACTGAACAAATTAACAGGTTAATTCTCTTCTTTATGAATTGTGGGGCATGATGCATGCATGTTAGCTATTTACCAATTTAGCAAAGTGACTTCACTCGGAAGTAATTAATTGCTGTGGGGTGTTTTGGGATAATTAGAACAAGTCAGGGACTACATACATGCAAATTCTCTGCCACTCTGCATATTTTCATCAACTGACAGAACAGCTCAATGAACTTATGCACAACAATCCCAACCCCTGTAATAAATTTAACAAAAATAAAACTTACTTTGTCTGATAAAGATCAGGATATCCTTTTAATATTTGTTCTGTTCTAGAAATCAAGCAGAAATTAAGAAAACTGTTAAAACTTTTGCAAATAGAGAGTTACATGTTTGGTTCTGTTTTTTGGCAAGTGAGAGTTGAACATATGAAATAGAAGCAGCAGTAAGTCACTTATGCCTGCTCTGCCACTCATGGCTGACCTTTCACTTCAGCATTACTTCTTTGTTTAACCCCATATCCCTCGATTCCCTTAATATATAACTATCTGTCTGTCTCTGACTTGAACATACTCAGTGACTGAACTTCCACAGCCCTCTTCCAAAATTCAAAGGCTCAGCCTCTCTTGTCTGAATGGCTGACCCCTTGTTTTAAGACTGTGGCCACTAGTTCTAGATATCCCAGCCAGGGGAACCATCGTCCTGCATCTACTGAGTCAAACCCTAAAGAATAATCAACTCCAGATTTTCCCTGCTACTGATGTCATGCTAACTAATTCATGCTTCCTTGCTTGCTCTCTCCTTCCTTTTCTTTTGAAATAGTGGGGTTACTTGTAACTGCCCCTATTGGACTTGATATTTAACTGGATGGGGGAAATTTTGCACAAGAAAGTTGGAGGTATGATTCCTGGATATCCTAACACCAGGAACAGCTTTCAAACTATTTCACAATGTTTCCTTAATGATAGCCAACCTGATTAACAGGCTGCAGCACAAGGCTACAAACTGGAAGAGAGTAAGCGATGGTATGTTGCCTCCCAGGTGCCAGGGTGCAGGATGTCTCTGATTGGGTCCACAGCATTCTTGAGCGGGAGGGGACGCAGCCAGAAATCATGGTACATGTTGGTACCAACGACATAGGTAGGAAGGGAGCTTAGGGAGCTAAGCAGAAGGCTGAAGAACAGGACCTCAAGGGTAGCAATCTCAGGATTGCTGACAGTGCCACGTGATAGTGAAGGTAAGAATAGGAGGAGATGGCAGTTGAATGCGTGGCTGAGGAGTTGGTGCAGGGGGCAAAGATTTAGATTTTTGGATCATTGGGATCTCTTCTGGGGAAGGTGGGACCTGTACAGAGTGGATGGGTTACACCTGAACTCAAGGGGGACCAATGTCCTTGCAGGCAGGTTTGCTAGTGTGGTTCGGGAGGGTTTAAACTAGCTTGCGAGGGGGATGGGAACCGGAGGGATAGGTCAGTGGAAGAAGTGCATGGAGTAAAGTCAGAGGAAGAAGAAGCGGAGTATAGGGTATAGAAGTAGAAAGGTGGATGGGCTAAAGTGCATTCATTTAAATGCAAGAAGTATCAGGAATAAGGGTGATGAACTAAGAGCTTGGATAAATATGTGGAACTACGATATTGTGGCTCTTGTAGAGACTTGGCTGTCACCAGGGCAGGAGTGGATACTGAATATTCCTGGATTTCAGTGTTTTAAAAGGGATAGGGTGGGGGGGAGAAGAGGAGGAGAGGTGGCATTACTGACCAGGGATACTACTACAGCTGCAGAAAGGGCGGATAATGTAAAGGGATCCTCTCTAGAGTCAGGATGGGTGGAAGTTAGGAACAAGAAAGGAGCAGTTACTCTACTGGGTGTATTCTATAGGCCCCCAGATAGCAGCAAAGATACTGAGGAGCAGACCGGGAGGCAGATTTTGGAAAGGTGCAAGAATAACAAGGTTGTTATCATGGGAGACTTCAACTTCCCAAATATTGATTGGCACCTGCTTAGTACTAAAGGTTTCGAAGGGGCAGAGTTTGTTAAGTGTGTTCAGGACAGATTCCTGTCACAGTACATTGACAGGCCGACTACAAGGAATGCCATATTAGATCTAGTATTAGGTAATGAACCAGGTCGGGTGACAGATCTCTCAGTGGGTGAGCATTTGGGGGACAGTGACCACCGCTCCCTAACCCTTAGCATTGTCGTGGACAAGGATAGGAGCAAAGAGGACAGGTAGATATTTAATTGGGGAAGGGCAAATTATGAAGCTATAACGCTAGAACTTGAGAGTGTGAATTGGGATGACATTTTTGAAGGGAAATGTACTATGGAGATGTGGTGGTTGTTCAGGGATCTCTTGCAGGAGGCTAGGGATAAATTTGTCCTGGTGAGGCAGAGAAGGAACGGCGGGTGAAGAAACCATGGGTGACAAGAGAGGTGGAACAAGAAGGCGGCAGCATACATAAGGTTTAGGAAGCAAGGATCAGATAGGTCTCTTCAGGAATATAGGGTAGCAAGGAAGGAACTTAAGAAGGGGCTGAGGAGACCAAGAAGAGGACATGAAAACGCCTTGGCGAGTAGGGTTAAGGAAAATCCCAAGGCTTTTTTCACTTATGTGAAGAGCAGAAGGATGACGAGAGTGAAGGTAGGACCGATTAGAGACAAAAGTGGGAAGATGTGCCTGGAAGCTGTGGAAGTGGGTGAGGTCCTCAATGAATATTTCTCTTCAGTATTCACCAGGATAGGGGCCTTGATGACACTGAGGACAGTGTCGGTAAGGTTAATGTTCTGGAGCATGTAGATATCAAGAGGGAGGATGTGTTGGAGCTGTTAGAAAATATTAGGACAGATAAGTCCCTGGGGCCTGACGGAATATTCCCCAGACTGCTCCGTGAGGCGAGGGAGGAGATTGCTGAACCGTTGGCTAGGATCTTTGAGTCCTCGTTGACCACGGGAATGGTACCGGAGGATTGGAGGGTGGCAAACATTGTCCCCTTATTCAAAAAAGGAAGTAGGGGTAGTCCAGGGAATTATAGACCAGTGAGCCTTACATCTGTGGTGGGCAAGCTGTTGGAAAGGATTCTGATAGGTTCTATGGGCATTTAGAGAATCATGGTCTGATCAGGGACAGCCAGCATGGATTTGTGAAGGGCAGATCATGTCTCACAAGCCTGATAGGGTTCTTTGAGGAGGTGACCAGGAAGATTGATGAGAGTAGTGCTAGGTGTGGTCTACATGGATTTTAGTAAGGCATTTGACAAGGTTCCACATGGTAGGCTTCTTCAGAAGGTCAGAGGGCATGGGATCGAGGGAGGCTTGGTTGTGTGGATTCAGAATTGGCTTGCCTGTAGAAAGCAGGGGGTTGTGGTGGAGGGAGTGCAGTCAGATTGGAGGGCTGTGACTAGCGGTGTCCCACAAGGATCAGTTCTGGGACCTCTGCTTTTCGTGATTTTTATTAATGACCTGGATGAGGGGGTAGAAGGGTGGGTTGGCAAGTTTGCAGACAACACAAAGGTGGTGGTGTTGTGCACAGTGCGGGGGACTGTCGAAGATTGCAGAGGGACATCGATAGGATGCAGAGCTGGGCTGAGAAGTGGCAGATGGAGTTCAATCCAGGGAAGTGTGAGGTGGTACACTTTGGAAGGACAAACTCCAAGGCAGAGTACAAAGTTATGGCAGGATTCTGGGTAGTGTGGTGGAGCAGAGGGATCTGGGGGTTCATATCCACAGATCCCTGAAAGTTGCCTCACAGGTGGATAGAGTAGTTAAGAAAGCTTATGGGATGTTAGCATTCGTAAGTTGTGGCATCGAGTTTAAGAGCTGCGAGGTAATGGTGCAGCTCTACAAAACTCTAGTTAGACCACACTTAGAGTACTGTGTCCAGTTCCAGTCGCCTCATTATAGGAAGGATGTGGAAGCGCTGGAAAGGGTGCAGAGAAGATTTACCAGGATGCTGCCTGGTTTAGAGAGTATGCATTATGAGGAGAGACTAAGGGAGCTAGGGCTTTACTCTTTGGAGAGAAGGAGGATGAGAGGAGACATGATAGAGGAATAGATAGACAGCCAGCACCACTTTCCCAGGGCACCAATGCTCAATACAAGAGGGCATGGCTTTAAAGTAATGGGTGGGAAGTTCAAGGGAGATATCAGAGTGATGTTTTTTTTTACCCAGAGAGTGGTTGGTGCATGGAATTCACTGCCTGGGGCGGTGGTGGAGGCAGGTACATTAGTCAAATTCAAGACGTTGCTAGATAGCATATGGAGGAATTTGAAATAGAGGGATATGTGGGGGGAAGGGGGTTAGATAATTTTTAGGCAAGGTTTAAAGGTCGGCACAACATTGTGGACCGAAGGGCCTGTATTGTGTTGTACTTTCTATGATTCTATGATAAGCGAGGGATTACTGATCAATGGTAGTAGAGATCATGGGCAAACAGGAGGGAAGAACTTGCTGATAGGATGTTGGAGAAGAAATCATGATTAAAGAGGGAAAAGATCATGATTAGTGGTAAAGAAAGCATGTTTTTTAAAATTTATTTTTCAGGATCTGGGCATCCCTGGTGAGACCAGCATTTATTGTCCATCCATATATGCACTTGAGAAGGTGTTAGTGAGCTATCTTCTTGAACTGCTGCAGCCCTTCTGGTGAAGGACCTCCCACAGTGGTATGACTCTATGGCTCTAATACTCTCACTTTTTGTTTTTTCTTCTAAAGTGGATAATTTTACATTTATCCACATTGTACTGCATCTGCCATATATTTGCCCTTAACTTGTCTAAACAGCCTTGAAGCATCTTTGCTCACATCTCATACCCAGTTTTGTGTCATTGTCAACTTTGGAAATATTACATTCCATCCCTTCAGGCAAATCATCAATATGTATTGTAAATAGCAGGCACCCAAGCATTGATCCCTGCAGCAAATTTGGCAATACCAGCAAATAGTACTTTCCTAACAGTGTGCATAAAATAAAGGAAACAAAAACTTTCATTTTATCAGAATAAATCCAAAAGGAGGAGCAGAAGTAAAAGGTCTGTATGAAAAAACAGACTAGGAAAACTGCATAATAAATGTATGTCTTGTGGAAAAATGCTGTAGATATTCATCTGCTTATTTAGAACAAGGTTCTGAAAATCATACATTCAAACTGAAGGATAATTACAATCCCACAAGAAATACAGAATACAAGTTAGTAAATCGGCTTTGTTGAGAGCTCAGTTCATAAAAGCACCATGTATGACCTGTGTTGCTCTTTATAGCCCAGATAACAAGCTGCACTACAGGAAAGAAAAATTGCATTTAATAATTCAATATTTATTAGATTATAATCTCAAATTTAGATACCTAAAGTGAAAATGCATTCAAAGAAGATGTTTTGTAAATATCTGTGTATGGTTTCTTGGGGTAAAGAAAACAATCATGAAGCTTATGGTAACAAGAAATCAAGTAGTAATTAATTCACTCAATTTTATACTAAAATATGCTAACTTCTCAAACACATGGCATGAGGAGTCAATGTTTTCGAGAATACCCCAAAAGATATGCTCCAAGTGTCCACAGAGAGATGAACTGAAAGATAAATCCCAATTCAGACTGCTGCCAAACTCCAGAATAAACATGATGTGAAAAGAGCTACAAATAATTCATTTCAGTATAATTATCAAATTTAAGTGTTTAATAAAACTACAGTTAATTTAACATTAAAAATAGTATTTTTCACTGAAATTTGCATTGAATCCTGTCATTTTGCATATCTTCAAATTCATGCTACACATTTACGGCTGTGCCTTCTGCTGCCCAAACCTTAAGCTTCATCAGCTTTCTCTCCTCCATTAAGATATTCTTTAAAACCTACCTCTTTTTATCACCTATCCTGCTATCTCTTTGGAAAGCTTTATATCAAATTTGATCCGATAATATTCTTGTGAAGAAACTTGGAAGTGTCCACTATGTTAAAGGTAGTACATAAATGCAAATAGTACTTTCTGTTGCTGTTGAATATAGTAGAAGAAACCACCCTAAAAATAGTGTAGGTCGTTAATCCATGGCTAACAATCTATTAAAGTCACAATTGCATTTACCAATACTTGTTTCAAAATAAACAGATTGCTCCCAGTTATAATACTTAGTTTGCAGTGGAGGAAGTACTTTGTGTAAACACATCTTGGTGCCTCATTTTCAAACAGGAAAATACTGGTCACCTCTTGCATATTTTATTATGATTGGGAAAACAAACCATGCCCTGCACTGGATACATTTAGCAGTCAGCTGGCACAGAACGAGGATGACTGTAAACACTACTCACAACAACTGCTGCATAGGGTCCAATAAAGGATTCAAAGCCTTCTGCAGTTTATCAAGATTATATCTTCCAATATTGGCTTGGTTCCCTATCTTGTACCGACCTTCATCATCAGAGGTATTTGGCACAAAATCTGGTCAAGGAAATGTTAAAAATTGTTTTCATGGATATTAATAGAAACAGAATGAATTGTGAAAGAACATCCTCCATCTTTCAGCATAATTAAGTTGAAAAAGATTATTCCCTTAGCTGTATAATATAGCAGTAGTGTGTTCATTCATATCTATAATGCCCATCCCTTCAACTCTGCATAAACTCTTCCAAAAATTTTGTTAAACTTCATTCTTTCTTTCTTTCCAAATGACCCCCACAAACAAACAAATCTGCAATCGGAGAAAATATACTGGTACATTCACTGCCCAGACACCCTTGGTCATATTTTTCTGCTTGAGTTCAACAATGAATGTCAACTAACAGGATTCCAAAACTGAGGGAAAAGCCAAGGCCTACTGTAACATCAGTAACCAATGAACAGTGGTCAGAAATGGAATTTTTCCCTAAAGCATGAAGAGCAATTGTAATGACTTTACTGCTGTCAAAGCAAAGATGCACAACTGTGGGAAAAAAATGAAATATGCAACAGGATACTTTGTAAAGCAGCTCAACTCCAATTTTTTTTCATACAAGTAAGGTGCATGTGTGGTCCTGAAGCACAGGGCCTCATAAAGATACAGGTTTAATAGATTTTCTACAATGAAGGCAAAACAATACTTACTAGGATCATAGTAATCCATAAAACCAAATGGACCATAATCTATTGTAATAGAGAGTATACTGAAATTGTCTGTATTACACACACCTGAAAAACAAAAGTCATGGAAAAATACTGATCAATGGAAACATCTCAAGGGAAGGAAGATATGAGATATAAACTGAGAGAAGCCATCTTTTTAAAATATCACACATATTCACATTTTGAGAATATGTCATCAGTACAAATCCCAAATAGTGACTGACACGATCTACAAGAAAGTAGGAATCACACCATGCACTTTTCATATGTCCCTTATAAAGTAAAGCATAAGAACCCTTGGGTGGAATTATGCTGGCAATAATTTTTATCATCACCATGACTGCTTTTGAGGTTTCTGTATTAAGATCTTTTATAATCCTGTTGCAATTTTCATTAGGCAGGGAGAGGAGTACTTGAAACTTAAACAATTCTGTACATTTCTCTAATTTTGTTTTGAAACTCTCATTTCAACTGAAGGTTGAAACTCTCTAGTCCGGCAGCCTTGGGACCTGACTGGTGCCAGACCACAGACAATCCAGACCACAGAAATTGCCCCCAATCATCTTCCTCTGAGCAGGAGACTGTTCTTTTGAAGTATAGACACTTCCCGAATCATGCAAGGATTCAGAACTAGTCCATAACCCAAGCTTTCCATACATTGGATATGCTGTCAACTAAGATTGCAAAAGTTGCACTGGTAGGTTAATTAGCTATAGATTAGTATGTATCTTAGTTAATTTTAGATCTTAGTTATAATTAGTTAATTAATATAGAGCTATACTACAGATTGAAAACGTGCTGGACCATGGGAGATGCCAGACCACAGAATGCCAGACCAGAGAGTTTCAATCTGCATTACCATTTTCTCCTAAAATTGAAAATCTAACTGAAATTCAAATTAAATTCAAAACCCAACTTTCTTCTGCAATATAAAATATTGGTTCCCTCTAAATTTGTGTTGTGAGGAGAGAGAGTTACTCAGTTTGAAAATTTCAGTAAAAGTAAACCAATTAGATGGAAATTCAAGTAAAAGATAGGAATAAAATGAGTTTTAATTTCCAAGCAATTGACAGCGAGTTTGTTGACAGACCAAAGCAATCAAAGAAGCCTTTAAATAAGATAATTGGTGCCAGCCCTTAATAGAGAGGACATAGAATTTGTCAATTTACAAATACTACCACTCAAGAATATAGTATGTTATGTTTAGCAAAAATCAAAGGCTTAGAAGTTGGACAAGATCTCAGGCTAATAGGAGATCAGAAATGCTTCAAGGTTTGTGAGGAAATCTAAGGGAACATTGTGCCTTGTGAAGAAGTCAGGGAAGACAAGAGATTAAAGGAGAGATCAGGAAAGATCCAAATTCTGTGGAAAAAGTAGAAACTCCAAAGTCATTAAGTAATTCCAGGAAGCTATTAACCATCAGCCATCATTTGCTATACAATGAGTAACAGGCACAGACTAGGTCATGGCAAATTGGTCAGTGTAAGCTAGCAGAGACCTCATAGATGATCAGCAGGGAAACCCTGGCAGCAAGAGGTAAGGCAGAGACTGAAACAATAGCAAGCTAGGTAGTGGTGTACTTATTATCAGCTGTTAAACGGTGGCTGTGGCTTTAAGGCTGTTAACTTAAGCACCAAGTCATGTGATTGACTGCTGTCTGGGCTTTCACAATTGGCTGTCAGTTTGCTTCTACAAAGCTACACAAAGAACCTAAATGCTGCTAGTACAGGAAAACTATAATATTTGCATTTGATTGACTGAAGGGCTTCTTTCTTTGATTTTGAAACATATGTGGACTGCATTCTGACATTTGTACAGATGCCTTCTTTGTGCACTAACTCATTGTTATAACTCCATTCTAGAATTGAAATTTGGAGAATTGTTGGAAATTTTAACATATAGTATAAATATATGAAGATTCATCTGGCTGAGGGGTCTAGAACCAGATAATCGCAGTCTCAGAATATGGGATATGGGGAAAGAGCTTGAAAATAGCTATTCCACTTTGAAATAGAAGATCAGCCTTAAGATCTTAAGACAAATGGCAGAGCAGGTATGAAGGGCCAAATGGCCTACTCCTGCTCCTAATTCTTAAATTTTAATGTGTTTGTGCTACACTGGCATTGAGGATGAGATGTCAGGAAGCAGTCGCAGTGGGAAAATCTGTTACTATTTTTAGGGTAACTATTCAGCTCAATTATATCTATTTAGAGCAACTCAGTGTTTTCACTGCAACAAGATAGGATACATGGCACTTGTCTGCAATGACAGGCAAAGCACAGCAAATGTAGATAATTCAGATGACAAAGAAACATGTCATTTTGGAAAGCACAGAGGGATGCTCAACATACCAATGAGGTAAATGTGGACAAAAGGAATGCTTTTTAAACAGCATTCATTTCATGACAGACGCCAAAAAGCAAATTACAGCAAGTTTAAGACCACTATGAAGGTGAATGGCCAAAATTTAAGAAATGACTATAGGTATTTCTACTCACTGTTTGGCCATGGAAAGAGATAAGAAGCAAAAGGTTGAGCAGAATCCAATTAACCAATAGCAATATGCACATATTCAGATGAGATGCTGAAACACTGGGCCAGATGATGTGCGTTATCTTTCAGAACTTTAAGGATGCTCCCTTGCTTGTTAGACCACATGTGTAAACAACACTACTTGTCAGAAATTGGATGACCATATTCAAACTTAACTGGAATCAAATATTCAGTCTTTATGTAGTGCAATAAACCCAAACCCATTTTCACCTTACAAAAGTGGATGTCCGGGTGGTGTTGAGGTGCATAAAGTAGATAAATCCCCAGGGCCTGACCAAGTGTATCCTAGGATGTTGTGGGAAGCAAGGGAAGAAATTACAGGGGTCCTGGCAGAGATTTCTGTATCTTACTTAGCCATGGATGAGGCACCGGAAGACTGTGGGGCTGCTAGGACAAGCCAGGGAACTATAGGCCAGTGAGCCTAACATCAGTGGTGGGAACGATAGTGGAGGTGATTCTGAGAGACAGGATCAATCTGCATTTGAAAAGGCAAGGACTGATTAGAGATTATCAGCATGGCTTTATGCATGGGGAATAATGTATCACAAATTTGATCCAGTTTTTTGAAGGAGTGACCAAAAGCATTGATGAGTGCAGGGTGGTAGACATTGTCTACGTGGACTTTAGCAAGGCTTTTGACAAGGTACCACATGGTAGGCTGGTCCAGAAGGTTAGATCTCCTGGGATCCAGGGTGAGCTAGCAGATTGGGTACAAAATTGGCTTGGGACAAGGAGGCAGAGAGTAGTAGTGGAGGCTTGTTTTTCAGATTGGAATCCTGTGACCATTGGTGGGCTGCAGGGATTGGTGTTTGATCCTCTGTTGTTTGTCACACATAATAATTTGGGTGAGAATGTAGGTGGCATGGTTAGTAAGTCTGCAGATGAGACCAAAATTGATGGTGTAGTGGACAGCAAAGAAGGTTATCTAAGGTTACAACAGGATCTAGATCAACTGGGAAAGTGGACAAAGGAATTTAAGTCAAACAAGTGCAAAGTTAAACCATGTGTAAACCATGAAGTTAAACCAGAACAGGACATACACATTGAATGACAGAGCTCTGGGGAGTGTTGTAGAACAGAGAGACCTAGGGGTACAAGTATATAGTTCCCTGAAATTGGCAACACAGGTAGACAAAATGGTGAAGAAAGCATATGGCATGCTTGCCTTCACTGTACGGGGCATTGAGAACAAGAGTTGGGATGTCATGTTACAGCTATACAAGACATTGGTGAGATAGCACCTGTAATATTGAGAGCAGTTCTGGTTGCCATACTATAGGAAGGATGTGATTAAGATCACAAGATCACAAGACAAGGGAGCATAAGCAGGCCATTCGGCCATCGAGTCTGCTCCAAGGAAAAGGGAAAAAAGAAACGAGAAATGGGGAATGGGGGAGGGAAAAAAAACTATTCTAATCCCAATTTCCGGCCTTATCCCCATATCCCTTGATATCCTGACTATTTAGATATCTATCTATCTCCTCCTTGAACGCCCCCACTGATCTGGCCTCCACTGCTGTACGTGGCAAGGAGTTCCACAAATTCACCACCCTCTGGCTAAAGAAATTTCTCCTCATCTCTGTTTTGAAACTGTACCCTCTAATTCTAAGATTGTGCCCTCTAGTCCTGGACTCACCCACCAAGGGAAACAGCCTAGCCACATCTACTCTGTCTTTTCCTATCAACATTTTAAATGTCGTTATGAGGTCCCCTCTCATTCTTCTGTACTCCAGTGAGTACAGTCCAAGAGCCGACAAACGCTCATCGTACATAAGCCCTTTCATTCCTGGAATCATCCTCGTAAATCTCCTCTGAACCCTCTCCAACGTCAGCACATCCTTCCTAAGATGTGGGGCCCAAAACTGCGCACAATATTCCAAATGAGGCCTCACTAGTGCCCCGTAGAGCCTCATCAACACTTCCTTACTTTTATACACTATACCTCTCGAAATGAATGCCAACATAGCATTCGCTTTCTTTACCACCGATCCGACCTGGTGGTTAACCTTTAAGGTATCCTGCACGAGTACCCCCAAGTCCCTTTGTACTTCCGTACTTTGAATTTTCTCTCCTTCTAGATAATAATCTGCCTGCTTATTTCTGCTTCCAAAGTGTACAACTGCACATTTCTCAACATTGAATCTCATCTGCCATTTCCTTGCCCATTCTCCTAAACTGTCTAGGTCCCTCTGCAACCTTCCTATCTCCTCAATACTCCCTACTCCTCCACCTATCTTGGTGTCATCCGCAAACTTAGCCACGAAACCATTTATTCCATTATCCAAGTCGTTAATGTACAAGGTAAAAAGGAGCGGTCCCAACACCGACCCCTGCGGCACACCACTAGTAACCGGTAACCAACCAGAACGAGATCCTTTTATTTCCACTCTTTGCTTCCTGCCAACCAGCCAATGCTCCACCCATTCTGTTATCCTACCCGTAATTCCATGACCTCTCATCTTATTAATCAGTCTCTCGTGAGGCACCTTATCGAAGGCCTTTTGAAAGTCTAAATACACAACATCTACCGCCTCTCCCTTATCCACCCTACCTGTGATTTCTTCAAAAAACTCCAATAGGTTGGTCAGGCAGGATCTTCCCTTCACAAAACCATGTTGGCTAGGACCTATCTTGCCTTGCGCCTCTAGGTATTCCGTAACCTCATTCTTGAGGATAGATTCCAATAATTTTCCCACTACTGATGTCAGACTAATAGGTCTGTAATTACCTTTATGCTGCCTCCCACCTTTCTTATACAACAGAACTACATTTGCGACCCTCCAGTCCTCTGGAACCATGCCGGAATCTATCGATTCCTGGAAAATTATCACCAATGCCTCCGCTATCTCTAAAGCCAGCTCCTTCAGAACCCGGGGATGCACCTCATCCGGTCCGGGAGACTTATCAGTCTTTAGCCCATTTAGTTTTCCTAGCACCTTCTCCCTAGTAATCTTAACTGAACTCAGTTCCATTTCGTGAGACTCCTGACTAACCAGCACATTGCTGATGTCCTCCACGGTGAAGACCAATGCAAAATATTCATTCAATTCCTCTGCCATCTCTCTATCGTCCATTATAATATCTCTTGCACCGTTATCAATTGGTCCTATATCAACCCGTGTCTCTCTTTTACTCCTTATGTATTTAAAAAAACTCTTAGTATCCTTTCGAATGTTATCCGCCAACTTCCTTTCATAATTCATTAAGCTAGAGACGGTGCAGAAAAGAGTCACAAGCATGCTGATGGGAGTGGAGTGCTTGAGTTGTGAGGAGAGGCTGGACTGTTTTCCTGGAGCAAAGGAGGTTGAGGGGTGACATTACAGAGGTTTATACAATCATGAGGGCCACAGATAAGATTGTCACAGTCTTTTTCCCAGTGTAGGGAAGTCTACAATGAGAGGCCAGAGGTTTAAAGTGAAAGGGGAAAGATTTAAAGCGGACCTGAGGAGCAAGTTTTTCACACAGAGGGTATATGGAATGAGCTGCCAGATGAGGTGATAGAGGTAGGTAAAATTACAATGTTTAGAAGACATTTGGACAGGTTCATGGATAGTAAAGGTTTAGAGGGATATGGGCCAAGTGCAGAAAAATAGGACCAACTCAGGAAGACACCATGGATGATTTGGGCTGAAAGGCTTGTTTCTGTGTGCATAGCTCTATGACTCCACAAGAGATTGTTAGATTTTTAAGTCTCCTGGGAACCGTGAAGTAGGAACATTGTTTTCCTTCTCCACTGTTTGTGATAGACATGTTTGGGTAGTCCAGCAGAGGAGGTGCCTACAGCAATCAGACGATTGTGGGAAAGGACTTCCAAAGATCAAAACAAAAAGCAGGTGAAAATCAGAACAGGCAAGAGGATAGGGTATGTGGCCTCCAGCAGTTTGCTCTAAATTTTAAATAAATATTAGATTAGAAGAAAGGTGTGTCACAGATGGTAGGAAAGAGCAACTCAAGGGTCACAAACAGGGTTGCAGAATAGGGGAAGTCTGCAGGTATCTGCCTGAATAGGCACCAAATTGAGAAATAAACAAATAACTTTGGCATATTAATGCTGCTGATACTGAGAGTGAAAATGAACAGCAGTGCAAGTAGCATTCCAATTTTCCTAAACTTAGTGGCATACTGAGAGAGTCAGAAGAATTGAAAATAACTGTAGAACCAGGTTCTTTCTAGTGAACATTTTGACATTATCTCACAGCAGAATATCGATAAGCTCAATAGTATTCTATTTCACCTAAAGCTGTGTATCATGCAAATCTTAGAGCAGGTTAACTGGGGTTATATGTCATACCGTGTGCAAATCCTACTGACATCCAATGTGCAATGAGATACGAAGTATCAGTAACAACTTGAGAGAAAAATTCCTGTAATAACAAAGTGATAAGAAGAATTGTAGTTAAACTTTTGGCAAGAAAGACAAAATATTTCAATATTGTTAAATGGTACCTAAATTACTAATTCTATAATTCCATACAATTAAAATGTGTATCTTAAAACATACCAGATACTTGTTTGAACTGGTTGCATTTATCAAAGGAAAATATTGCTCAATAACAAAATCCACCAATTTCCTTGGGGAAGAAAAGAAAAATGTACATAAGATATCTTTATTAGTCACACGCACATCGAAACACACAGTGAAATGCATATTTTGCATTGAGTGTTCTGGGGGCAGCCCTCAAGTGTCGCCACGCTTCCGGCGCCAACATAGCATGCCCACAACTTCCTAACCTGTACGTCTTTGGAATGTGGGAGGAAACTGGAGCACTTGGAGGAAACCCACACAAGACATGGGGAGAACGTACAAACTCCTTACAGACAGTGGCTGGAATTGAACCCGGGTCACTGGCACTGTAATAGCATTACGCTAACCACTACACTACCGTGCTTGCCCCTACGAAGCCACAAGAGTAAAAAATTTGTGGTAAAGCATAAGAATTAAAATGGGCTTTTGCACATGCAAACAAGCGGTTGGGACTTGGAAATTATTGATTCAACAGCAGCTTTCAAAAGGGTACTGAATAAATATCTGAAGGAGAAAAAAAAGTGAAGGAATCTGAGGAATGTAGCATGGAAGAGACGAACTGGATTGCCTTTGAAAAAACTGTCATAGTCTCAATGGTCTGAATGGCATCCTTCCATGCTGCACTATTCTATGATTCTTTGAAATAACTCTCAATGCAGTCTTCAAGATAAAAGGAAGGCCAGGGCTGAGGTAAAACCATCCCACCATTTCTTTAAAGGACACATCAGAAAATTACTCCAGCAGAAAAGCAAGTCATTTTACATACTATTTGATATAGGCTAAAAATAGCAAAGGCAAAAATAAAAACTACAACAGACAGAAAAGTGATCAGGCTGAATTTTCCCCAAAAACCCAGCAGACTGATATCATGAAAGATTATATAACTCAATAAATCCATAAAAGGAAACCAGCCCTTCTTCGATCCTACCCAATTCTTGTGTTATCAGGGGCAGGACAAGAAGCTGACAATCAATCCATTCTCATAAAATAGGTCAGTTATTTAAATATTATGATAAGGCTGCCTGCTTTCATTTTAACAGACATTAAATCCTTAACTCATGATGGCTAGGTTTTCCAGGTCTCAGGAAACCTGGGAGTTGAAAGCAGATGAGAAGGGCTGAATCCGTAAGGTAAGTAACTTTATAGCACTGCTTATGGGCAGGGGGAGCAGGAGTTTTTCCTTACCAACTAACAAGCTATCCACGCTGTACTAGATCAGGTTGTCAATAGAAAATTACAGAAGAAGCCAAGAGATATAGCTCCAATTATGCTCTCTCTTTGCTTCAAAGTCCATAGTAATGTCAGTCCTTTAGTATTAACTTGATCCTCCAACTGCAGGATCAAACAGCATCCCTGTTCTATTAAAGCATTCATTTATCAGACCATTGAGTTTGATACTCTCGCTGGGGGTATACTTTGTGTGTTGCACTGCTGTTGATGTTATTTGGCTGAGGGTGGGATTGTTATATGTGGGGATAAAAGTGTGAGAGAGAAAATTCCACGGGGAAAAAAAAAGAGGTGAATTTACCAAGAAGTATGTGCAATATCACTCTACTCAAGGTTAACTTCATTTTTCAACTACAGAGTACTGTTGTCTAAACAAATTTCTATTCCACTTTCCTTCATCAACCAAGGATTAGAATTTGAGATTGGAATGCTGGAATTGCATAAACTTTACATTGATTGGTGCTTGTGTACATGTGTGCAAGAAGCATTTTTTCACCACAGCAGCAACCCAATTAAGAACAATAAACTGGCCACATTTTGTGATTTCTGAGTTTTTTCCTGTCAAACACTCTACATTATGCTGTGTGCAGTATGCCTAATAAATGAAATCTTAGGATAGTGTCGTAAAATGAATGTACAACGTAAAAGCTTTCAATAATTCTTGCAGAGGGTGGTGTGCATATGGAATGAGCTGCCAGAGAAAGTAGTTGAGGCAGGTACAATAACAACATTTAAGAGACATTTGGATAAGTATGTATAGGAAAGGTTTAGAGGTATAAAGGGCAAATGCAGGCAAATGTGACTAGCTTAGGTGGGCACCTTAGTTAGCATGTACAAGTTGGACTGAAGGGCCTGTTTCTGTGCTGTATTATTCTATGAGTCTACGACTCCATTTGCAACAATTAAGATGATTGTCCAAACAAATGTATCTATCTTCAATTCACTCATTTTAAAGATCTAATTTAAACAAGTGCAACAGAATTCCCTCAAGAAAGAATTTTGAACAAATGCAAATGGAGTCAGATGCACAATTGAGAGGAAACAATGAATTCAAGAAAACATAAAGGGAAAAAAATGAGATAGACCTGCTGACTCTTGGACAAAACAGGTGAATTTTTTGAGGAAGATGATGGTAATCTTGAAATGCACAAGCCCATTTTCTATTCCAATACTTTCTGTGTGTCAATTTGCTGTGCAAAAGGTACAGGAAATGTGAACAGGGGAACTGTCACTGCATCTCTTCCCAATTGCACATGGTGTATACTTCTTATGCCTAGTTTGAACAAAGGAGGGAAGCTTCCCCCAAAACAGGCCAGTACATGAAGATTCCATAGAAATAATGTACAATGTAACTAATATTTGAGAGGTCTCTGGAGTGGCAGCCAGCTAGTTGTGAGAGCATCAATTTAACCATGCTATGAATAAAGCAAAGCTAAATCGCCTTCTGGGAACTTGGTTGCTGTTTCCATCCAAGAGCCTCATTATTTGAGTGGCCATTGAATCTGCAAGCTGGTCCTTGCCCAGGACATTTAAATCAGTTGAACCCAGGCAAATAGCCAGGTTCAAGACAGATCAAGTCTCTGAAGAGTTCACAAACTCCAGGATAGAGAAAGAAAAATTAACATGCACATATATAACTGAGAATCAAGTGGCAAGTCACTCATTCACTGGACAAACTGCTCTAGTTCTAACTTAACTACCACCTGCCTTAACTAATCTAGCTTTATTTGGCGTGAAAGAATACAATGACTACTTAATTTTATAAATATACCTCATGATTCATTCACAAAGGCAATTTAACATTATCCATTGTTAATTCAAAATGACTGCAAAAACTAAGATTACCTTAACAATTCAATCTCTCCAGAGTAAGCTAAAATTTCCAGCGATCCAAAGCGAAACCATGATTTAGCAACACGAAGAACTATTGCACCTTGAAGAACACAAGAAAGGCAAGAAAGTCACATAATCCACCATATCTCAGTGTGATATGAACTTTTTCTTTCAATTCGCTTGAAATAACAGAGATTAGTGTATTGGTTTAAGATGTGCACCTTTTTCATTCTTCACATTTCCATTGTAGAACTGATCCCTTTTTACGTCATCATTGCTTAAAACAAGACTGCAGAAAAGTGACAACGTCAAAATTTAAGTTCAAGATTATCTAAATAGCTTATATCTAGGCTAGAGAAATAATTCAATAAGAATTATTTAAATTATCAACAATACCGTCAATCTTTGAAAAAGTAATCACTATAGCTGAGCAACAAATCTGACATCATAAGCAAAAATATTTGAATCTTTAAATATGTTACAATCACTCAAGTATCCAATTGTATCCAACCTTTCATATTAATGATGTTAAGGTTTATACTTTTCAACTGAACAGAGATAATCAGCAAATCCTCAAAAGCAGAGAACACTACAAATGAACATACTAAAACTCATTGCAAAAAGTACAAATAAATTCTTTTGTACAGTGGGTACAAAAGAGGTGAAGGAACAGGTTTGCATAACCTGCTCTTGTATGCAAAGATGCTGGGAATGGCAAGTGTATCTTGAAGTGTATGTTGGAAGAATGCACCAATGTGTCGTGGGAGAACAATGATTTCATAAAACTAAAAGAAAAGGGAATTCAAATTGGAAGAAATGGATACTGTTAAACGGAAGACTGATCAATGTAAAAACAAGTTTGCTCAAGTGAAGGAGGACGATGGTTGATGAGGATTCACTGAGCTGATTTTCAAGGAAGAAGTGGAAGGCCTGCAAGACACCCCAATGAGACGTAGAAGTAGATGTTTACGAAAAGATGACGGAACCAGAAAACTGGAACTGGTAAACTGGGAGAGAGCACCATAAAATTCACAATGTAGGTCAGAAGAGTTTAATGGGGTAGGAACAGTCTGAAATGATTGATCCGTTAGGAGAATTCAGTCCTTAGGAAGGAGGTAGAAGCCTGCTATACAAAACTTGGGGATGAGAATTGACACTAATTGATATAAATCACATAGTTACAACTGACACTGTTGATTGGAAGAATAAGAAGTGATCTGCTTGAAACATGCAATATTTTGTGTACATGGACTTTGCCAAGGCCTTTGACAAGATCTCACATGGTAGGCTGGTCCAGAAGGTTAAAACACATGGGATCCAGGATGGGCAAGCCAATTTGGATACAAAATTGGCTTGGTGGTAGGCAGCAGAAGGTGGTAGTGGAGGATAGATTTTTGCATTGGACACCTGTGTTAGTGGTGTGCAACAGGGATCACTGCTGGGTCCTTTGCGGCTTATCAAATACATTAATAATTTGGGCGAGAATATAAGTGGCATGGTTAGTAAATTTGCAGATGGCACTAAAGTTGGTGGTATTGTGGGCTGTGAAGAAGATTGTCTAAGGTCACAACAGGATATTGATCCATTGGCAAAGTGGTCAAGGGAATGGCAGACGGAATCTAACTCAAACAAATGTGAAGTGATGCACTTTGGGCAGCTAAACCAGGGCAGGATATATACAATGAATGGCAGGGCCCTGGGGAGTACTGTTGAACAGAGAGACTTTGAGGTATAAGTACATAGTTCCCTGAAAGTGGCAACACGGGTAGACAGAGTGGTGAAGAAGGCATATGGCATACTTGCCTTCATTGGTCAGGGCATTGAGTATAAGAGTTTGGATGTCATGTTACAATTGTACAAAAAGTTGTTTAGGCCACAAATGGAATATTGTGTGTAGTTCTGGTCCCCATACAACAGGAAAGATGTGATTAAGCTAGAGGGGGTACAGAAAATATTCACAAGGATGTCACATTGGAGGGCTTGAGTTATAAGGAGAGACTGGATAGGCTGGGTCTGTTTTCCCTGAAGCAAAGCAGGCTAAGGGGTGATATAATAGAGGTATATAAAATTATGAGAGGCACAGATAGGGTAAATAGCCAGAGTCTGTTTCCCATGGTAAGAGTATTAACTCCTGTACTCTATGTCACAGTCGATGAAGGCAAACATGTTAACTGCCTTCTTCACCACCCTGTTTATAGCAGAGCAGGTGCAAGAAGCCAAAGGGTCTACTAATGCTTCTACTTCTTAAGTTCATGGTCTGAAAGAAGGAGGATGAAATCTCTGAGAGTTGACATTAAGCCTTCACAAGTTTGAAGTATATTTACCAAACAATAATATTGCCTCCCTCATAAGCAAATTTAATGACAACATTAGGGTTGAATTGGAGAGAAAGGAGGTTGGAAATTTTGAGGGAAATAGGTCAAAATGAGTGTGGGTATATAAAATTTGAGAATTTGTGAGATGATGTCAATGTCTAATGAAAAGCTGAAGAATGCATTTGAAGTCAGAGGCAGGGATCTAGGCATAATACGAATATTGAAGACAGATGTGAAGAAGATGGAGAGGAAGGGGTGGAAAGAAGGTGGAGACAGAAATGAATACAGAGGCCATGAATGGTGTAGAAAGGTATTATGAGTTTGCATGTACTGGTGGATCCTGGTAAGCAGTCAAAGCAAAGGTTTGAGGAAAGGGGATTATCAGCAAAACAGCTGTTATCAAATCTCGATCAAAAGCATGAAGACTGGAGTTTGAGCTGGAAGCCATGCTGAATAACTTTGAAATTGAGTCAAACAGAGAAAGCTACTGAGGTAGAAGATGTGGCTTTGAAGGGCTTTTTGAAATCACAAGATAAAATACTGGGGAAAAAGTAGTGAATGTGAATGAGATTCAAGTGAAACACAGAAATCCATGTGGTGAGACAAGCAAATCTTTTTTTGTGGTTTCAAAGATTTCTGGAAGAGAAGTGGAAGTGAATTAGAAACTAAAATAATAGTGGAAAACACTGTAGGTGCTGCAAACTAAATTTAAAACAAGAAATTTTTGGCAACACTCAGCAGATCAAGCATCTATATAGAAGGAACATTAACCTTCTCTTGGAACTGTCAGAGACTAACAATTTTTGAACAGGTTTCTGAATATCTACCTGGCTGCTCTGCTGGTAGGGACTCCAAGATAATTCAGGGCCTCGCTACAAAGAAATTCTCTTACTGATGAGCGTAGAACAGCCCGGCCATCACCATCCCTGGCAAATAACAATACAATCAAGAAGAAGTACTACTCATTAAAATAATATTTAGTGAGTGAAAATATGTCATAGTTACCGAGAATAAGGAGTCTTCCCAGAGCCTTTTAGTTGGAGCTCCCATCTTGTACCACGCCTGTAAATAGATAGCTGATTTATCATAATTTATCATATTAATTATACAACTTTAACCATTTTGATACTGATATTTTATTAATTGATTGATTAATTGAAATGGTATTACTTGGTTACCAGCCATGGAGACTTAATTGTTAGAAATATTTCTTACATTTACAGAACATTTTATAACTGCCTCCATTTCAATACACTCTTTGATCACTTACCATTTGTCATCTTGCTCCCATTTACAAAACATACTATGCCTCCTAAAAGCATCATCTGCTAAACTGAAAATACAACATTTTATTTCTTTGTCCATCTCATGATACATCTAGTGAAAAACTGATGCCCAGTACAAACTTTCAGCAACAATTTGTCACAATCCATCACTCAGAAGGTGACACAGCAGTGTGATGGTGGCAGGGCAGTGCAGCTAATATACCTACTGCCTCACACCTCCAGCAACCCAGGTTTATTCCTGATCTGAATTTAATCCTGAAATGAGGCATTTGTAAATTTTCCCTATGAACATGTGGTTTCTCCCAGCTGCTCTAGTTTCTTTTCACATCCCAAACATGTGCAGAGTGGTAGGTTAATTGGCTACTATAAATTATCCGATTGTAGGGCAGGCACGGTAGTGTAGTGGTTAGTGTAACGCTATTACAGCACCAGTGACCTGGGTTCAATTCCGACCACTCTTTGTAAAGAGTCTGTATGTTCTCCCCATGTCTGCGTGAGTTTCCTCCGGTGCTCCCGTTTCCTCCCACATTCCAAAGACGTACAGATTAGAAAGTTGTGGGCATGCTATGTTGACGCCAAAAGTGTGGTGACACTTGCGGGCTGCCCCCAGAATACTCTATGCAAAAGATGTATTTCATTGTGTGTTTCAATGTACATGTGACTAATAAAGATATCTATCTTATCTAGATCAACGGTAGAATTGAGAAGACTAAGACTACCCTCTTCACTGTCAATATTGACACCAATTTTGTATCATCTGTGAATTAACTAATCTTACCTCCCACAGTACATTCGCATCCAGGGTCATAAGCTTCCAATTACAAAAACATCCATCTACCATCACCCTCTGCCACTTTTTACCAAGCCAACTTTGGATCCAACTCTGATTGCCTTAGACTCTAACCTTTCGATCAGTTTCCCACATAGGACCTCGTCAAAGGCCTTACTGAAGTCCATATGGACTACATCAACCACACTCACCAATATACTTCCTTACCCTGTTGAGGAATTCAACAAATTCATGTTGATTACCTATTATTGCCCTGCCTTTCCAAGTAATTAATCCTGTCTCTCAAATTGTTTTTCCCCATAACTTCCCTACCCCTAACATTAGACTCACAGGCCTGCAATTACCTGCCTTATTAATGTTGCCTGAAACTCCAGTTACTTACCATGCTAAGCTACTATGGTTTCTCAAGTAGAACTGTCCATTTACTGGCTCCAAAATGCTGCTCTCCCTCACACCCATTCCTTCCATTGTCCCCAAACTGTCATCAAGTTTCAATAGTGAATGAACAGAAATTTACTTTAGATAAATATTAGAAAGACCACCACCATTATCTTTGTTACCTGCCCTCTAGGTTCATTCTCTTACCATCAACTCCATCAATCTCGCCAGTAACTGCCTGAAATTGAACTTTGGTGTGATATTTCAACATAATCGGAATTTGGGGCTACATCTGCTTCAATACGAACACCACATTTCTCCAGTTCTGTAACATTACCTAACGGCATCCTACCTCAGCTAAACTTCTAGTGAAACTCTCATTCATGATTCTGTTAGCTCTGATTATTCTAAACCAGTCCTAGTCAGCCATTTTCATTCATCTCTCCAAAACTTGAGGTCATTCAAAACTCACATGTCTGCAGCCTAACTTGCATTATCCCATTCATTCATCAGCTCTATTCTTGATGACCATCATTTGTTCTTGGTTAGCAATGCTTCAATTTTAAAATTTTTATCCTCCTTTAAATCCTTTCATGGCCTTGTGGCCTTGCCCTAATACGACTTTTTGCAGCTCTGACAAATTTCATTTAATCACGTTCCTGTAAAGTACCTTTAGACATTGTACACATTCAAGGTGCTATTCAAATACAAATTATTGTTATATTTTTCGTCTTCTACCTCTCACGTAATTGCACACGTCTGCCAGGGTCAATTATGCTCTCGTCTGGCCAAGATATATATGCAGTGACAACCAACTAGACAAAGTTCATTCAAAACAATTTTTATTGCCACTTCGTAAATTTCATCCTTAAATTAAGTAGTGTGAATACTTCATATTTCATTTAAGAAAACACTTTGTTTTTAACAACTTTTCCTTAATTTTCTCCCTTACCAAAGACACTGGAATTTTCTGAGGGTGTAATTTCAGAGGTGGTCTTCATTAATGCATAAAAATTATCATTTGGAACTTCTTATTCTATGCAGGACAACACATCCGAGCTCGCTCATAGACTGATCTTTCTCTAATTGGAGGCAGTTGTTTATGATTAGAAATCGGTGTCTTGACTGATTTTCCTTGCTCCTAAAAAATGAGCCATTTAAACTTTATTGCTAAACAACTGAAATGGGCTAAATAAGCAAAAACAGGAATCTAATCTATTTGGTATAGGTTAGGACCATACTAGATTTATATAAAGTGGCATTAATGACATTGGTCATCATGATTTCCTGAATTTCTCTATCCTTTTTTACTCTGAATAGGTCAAATTGCAGACATCAGTTCAATCTTAATAGTTTCTTTATTTACCTGTTGACATATACTCCAAGTAAATGAGCTCTTCCATCACCTAGCTGACCAGACCAAACACCAAACTGAGTAAAAAGATACAAAAAATTATTTAATCATTCTGCTTGCAAAGTTTGTAAATAGAGAAAATCAGAAAGCATCCTCTAAGAAAAATGTCAGTTGAACATTTAAATTTATTAATAGTTCAGATCAGTCATTTTCCTCTTGTTTGCAGAATAAAAGGTGTCACCAATTTTGGTGCCATATGAACCTTGCTCATGGAGCTGGTGAATAAGGATAATGAGCTCAGCAGCATCAGGATAGAACTAGCACACAAGAACCAATTTTGCTCTAACCTGAAGATGTTGTTACCATTTCTAGGAGAGGCCAAAGGACCTTTACTAAGATCAGCAACTGAACCAGATATATTTTGGTCTATATAACCCAGTACAGTAAAACTCTGATAATCCACTTCCTGATTGTTCAGATATCTCAATGGTTTGGCATCTGACTTACTAGGTAATGTTTGCTGTGATCCCTCCCGGCTTGCCATGGCCCCAGTTCCCTTATTCCTTTTCTCTTTAGCAGGACCCAGTTCCCATGATCCCTTTAAACCTAGCTGGTTCAATGGAAAATTAATTATAATTCTGTAACATCTAAACAATCTGGATTAAAGTGTATTGAGGTATTAATAAAAATAACATTCAATTGATTGGAAAATCTGTTAGTCCAGCTCTACCAAAGTTCCAAGTGTACTGGATTATTGGAATTGTACTGTACTATACTTACTAGGGCAAAGTTCAGACTTGAAAGGAGCAAGGGTCAGGGTATTGGGACTGTAATTATATCTATCAGTTCCTATCTCCCAAAAGTACAACTTTCAACTTTCATTGATTATGAACACATTTTTAGATAAAATAGGAAGTAATAACATCAATTTTCAGATTATTCTTCCTTTGGCTATATATGACCTTCATATATGTCTATCTCTATATATTTTTTTGTGCGTGGATTAAAATGAGGATATTCTCAAGAATACATTGCTGTCAAGTTTCTTGAAGAATATCATTAATTCAGCTGTTATTAACTCTCCTGGCTTAGACACCACCAGACGGACATTCAACTCAGTCAAAAATGCAATTTTTCATTTTACAGTTCTGATGTGGATTCCCATTGGGTAAATGGTGTTACTGAAAATATGCAATCACTGGTTTCCACTGGGATGGCTGAAAAATGTGTTTTCAATCATTTGAATAACCTATATAATTGGATATTTTTATGCCAACAATTTACAAGAAATGTACCCTGACAGTACTTTAAGAAAACAAAGGATAATGTTGATACTGCATGTTTTTATTTCATAAAAAGTAGCCTAGAGAATAATCACAGTTTTTTTTACTTTTTTTATTTAAAGTATATTCCATGGGACTTCTATTCTCCTAATGCTTTTACATCTGAACTTTTTTTCAGTCAGCTCTCAAACGTTGCATGAGGAGACACCAGCTCAATAAAAAGCAAGCATAGATAGGGTAGATATCAGAGTTTATCCCAGGATAGAAAAGTCAAATACTAGACAGTATAGCTTAAAGCTGAGAGGGGGAAAGTTTAAAGGAGATTTGCGAGTCAAGTTTTTTTGCACAGAGAGTGGTAGATGCCTGGAACACACTTCTGGGGCAGGTAGCGGAAGTAGATATGATAAGCAATGTTTAACAGGCATTAAGACAGGCACATGAACAGACAGGGAATGGAGGGACATAGACATAGCTGGGATTAGTTTAAATTGGCACCATGGTCGGCACAGACATTGTGGTCTCTGAAAAGCCTGTTGCAGTGCTGTACTTTTTTATGTTTTAGCCCATCCCCTGCCATTGTCTTATCTACATATCCTACATTTCACATACAATTGAGAATGATTATCAGTTTGAAAATCTACCTGTTACTATTTACTTTATACCAAAGTACAATTATTTTGCTGTTACTTACTGATGAATATTTTACATTATAAACTGTACATTTTCACTATTGAAGTTTTTAATCACTCTTCTCTTCCACAGCTATGCCTACTTTCTTAGTCAAAGACAAAGTTATGATCATCCTAATATTTGTCAATACTGTCCAAATTAGAGACAAGGGCAAAGACCTCTTGAGGGCACGAGAATTTCCAGGCATCAATACTCCTCACCTTATTGAATATCAAATGATTTTCCGTATTTTTATATTTCTTTTAGAAGGAAGTCATGTTAGCCATTGGTTCTATGCTGGCTAACAGAGCGAACACATTCCTCACTAATTTTCCTTATAACCACACACTCCCATTAGCTCCCACCAGATTTACACACACCTACACCTTATGGCCAATTTACAGTGGCCAATTAACCTACAACCAACACATTTTTGGTATGTGGAAGGAAACAAGAGAAAACTGGAACCATGAGGCAGCAGCACAATGAGCTGCACCACTGAACCACTCTTCCCTCAAAAAATAAAAACATTAGTATTATGTTTAATCCAAATTACATTTAAAGTTTTGCAAAGGATATCATAATATAAGTCCATTTTACCTGATGACCACCATATCTGTGGGCTAGAGAGATCATCCCAGGCAGAACTCTTGCACCACTGACAAACTGAATAAACTCCTGAGTCTCTGTTATGGACACATCTAAGTCCAAAAGGTCTTCCACAACTTCCTGATACAAATATAATTGCATATTAAAAAAGTTAATATGTTTTATGTAGTCTTGCTGGATTTTTCATTTTACTGAATCCAAATAGTTAAGAAGTATTAGTTATATATAGCAAATATATAATATCGTAAATCACTATAAACTAATGGAGCTTAAAATTTGAATATATTGTACTGCAACCAATCTTATTATTGGTAGAAATTAACATGTACAGAGCTTACAATAAACAGTAGTTAGTCAGATTTACAATGTAAAAGACACTATAAAAAGTAATATAACCTTCATATACTGTTTTCATAATAGGTATGAAGAAAATTGAGATAATTAGATATTTCAGCACTATTTATTGCATATAGGTTTAGAATCAAATGTTCTTTTTACTTCATTATGCAAGATGAATTGAACATTTCAAAACTGAAATTGTTACGATTTTGTTAGCCAAGAGTATTAGGGGAATGGGAACCAAGACATGTAAATAAAATGAATTATGATCCAATTGGATGACAGAACAGGTGCAAAAGGCTCAATGGCTTTTTCCTGTTTCTATGAATCTCAGTCAAGTTTGTAGACAAGAAGTTTGATGTGAAAGGGGAAGAGCAAAAGGACATTATCACGTTTAAATTTCAAGTATCGTTATACATTACTGCTCAGTTAAAATAATACTATTTAGTACATTAACTGTATTTAGCACAGAATCAATATCAATGTAAGTGTCCATTTAATCTATTTATTCTGTATCAACACAAAAGACCATGATGAACTATGGCAACCTTCGATACTGCTACCAGTGTGACCGCAGACTTGAAAGGTGTCGGCTGAACAGCAGAAAAAATACATTCTCTTACTTGGCGCACATAATTTTGTCTGATAGGATCGAGTGGAAAAGAGTCTGTAATAAACATAAAATAAATTTTCAAAATTAATATCAAAATGCCAGAATACTTCTACTGAGGTCAAATTGAATTTTGGTTAGAAAGAGTGGCTTCAATAGAGCAAGTTCCTTCCCCTATCCTTGTGAGTGAGCAATGTTTAGAACTTCCCCAAGCAAATGTATTTTACTCTCCAATCTCTCTATTAATTGGTTGAGTGGGGGATAAAAAAAGGACAAAGTTGGGTAAAAAAAAAGGATGAATCAGAAAGAGAGAGAGAGAGGTTACATGAGAGAGAGGAAGGGAGGTAAAGAGATGGGGAGAGAAGGTAAAGAAATGGGGGGAGTGCAGAGCAGGAGAGAAGGGAGAGAGGAGGTAAAGAGAGTAGAAGATCTCACTATTAGGCAGAAAGGTCAAAGGAAGAGAGGGTGGAAAGAGGTAAGGGGAAAGGAAAAGAGAAAAACACAAAGGGAGAGTGAAGGAGAGAAGTATAATTTTGGTGAATGCAATCTGTACAATTTTTAAGGCTTCTACTTCGATAACTGAATGCCAACGTTGCTAGAATTATTTTGTGACTTAACCAAACTATATTAAATGCTCTATTCACACAACCCAAACTATATTTTCTTATTTTATAGTTACTGCACTTGCACTTAAAATATTGTTTGTTGTTTTTACCATCAGTATCTTTCTTTGGAGAAGTTTTACTGGTTTAATATCTGGAAAGAGTGGATTGTCGAAAGAGAAAGGATTGATAGCAGTAGAAGCTGCACGAGTTTAGAAGAGTGAGAAGGATTTGATTTTAATATATCAGACTTCTCACATATATTAATAATACCATAGACTGTGGCCATACCAAAGATTTTAAAAAGTTTGTATAGATGCCTGCCTACAAATACTAAACTGCTCCCACATGCTATTTGCCTAAAACTTAGAAATAATATGACACAATACAGTTAAAGACCAGATGCCATTGCTACCAAACTGCATTTAATTCCCACTAGGTCAACAATAAGTCAACATTGACAAAAAAAAGTGACAACATTTCTATCCCAGCATTTTAAGAAGATCCAGGGGACTTAAAACGTTTTAAAACTGACTGTATGCTGAATATTCTGCAAAAGAAGCTGTTCATACACAAACAAGGCTAACCTGCTTTTTCTCCCCCATACAACTTCTGAGATATAATTGTGCACTGAATTCTTAAGTCAATGAGTAAGAAATTTTCCAGGCGCTGAGAAGGTAAAATTGCTTCCTCTTCAAAACAACTTATCTGCAAAAAGCAGTGAGAAGAACTAATAAAAATTGAGCAATTTCTGAAGTTATGAGGGTTTGGGGCAAACCTGCGAAAACTTGCTAGGAAACTGCAGACAGGATTCATCACTCACACAGATGGAAACTAGCTCCTTGAAATAATTGCTGGAGTAGGTTGCATTCAGTGTCAAAGTTACAATTACAGAAATTACAATTACAGATATGAGTTAAATCTGTTTAAGATTGATTCTTGCAATGGGGAGGTTCCTCATGCAAGGAAAGATTAAGCAGATGTGCCCTGGACTCTTGAGTTTGGAAGAGAGGTGATTTCATTGAAATGTATGAATGTGAGAGTATCTTCACCAGACGAACTGCAGCAATTCAAAAAGGCAGCTGACCACCACCTTCTCAAGGTTGGGCAATAAATAATGGCCTTGCCAATATTGCCCGGATCCTTAAAAAGGATTTAAAAAAGAGTAAATGTACAGCGGACATTTCCCCTGTCTAGAATGCCCAAAACAGGGGTCACAGTCTCAAAAAAAGTGTCCTTTGGAACAGAGATGACAAGAAATGTTTTCACCTAGAGTTCTGAATTTTTGGAACTTTTGGAACCCAAAAGGGCTGTGGAGGCTTAGTTGCTGTGTATATTTAAGGATCAGATGTTTGGAGATTAATGGAATCAATGGAAATGGAAAAAACTGGTAGTCAGGTGAAAGGTCAGCCATGATCTTATTGAATTATGGAGCAGGACAAGGGGTCAAATGGTCTACCCTCCTAATTCTCAAGACCAATATCCTAGTGGGGAGTTTGGCTCGAGTTACTTGGGAGGTTTTAAACTAGTCTAGTGGGTTTGGAACCCAAAGTAGTAGTGTGGCAGATGAGAAAGTTGAGGTAAATATAGAAGTTAAAGTAAGCAAGTCCAGGAGACAGGACAAGCAGGGAAAAGGCAGGGAGCAAGGAAGATCTGATAGACCAAACTGCCTTTATTGTAATGCAAGAAGCCTGACAGGCGAGGCAGATGAACTCAGGGCATGGGTAGGCACATGGGACTGGGACACTATAGCTATTACAAAAACATGGTTAAAGGATGGGCAAGACTGGCAGCTCAATGTTCCGGGTACAGATGCTACAAGCGTGATAAAGGTGGAGGTAAGAGATGAGAAGGAATTGTGGTTTTGATTAGGGGGAACATCGGGACAGTACTTAGAGAGGATATTCCTGGGAGATCATCCAGAGTATGAGTAGAACTTAGAAATAAGAAGGGGGTGATCATCTTGATGGTGTACTATAGGCACCCCAATAGTCAGCAGGAATTATACAAGCAAATATTAGGAATATCACAGATAGCTATAGGAATAATAGGGTTGTAACAGTAGGATTATTTTAACTTCCCTAACATGGACTGTGACTGCCATAGTGCTTGGATGGGGCTGAATTTGTTAAGTGTATCCAGAAAAGTTCTCTTAAGCAATATGTAGATGACCCCACTAGTGACAGGGCAAAATTCGGCCTCTTCTTGGGAAATGAGGCAAGGCAAGCGGCTGATGTGTCAGTGGGGGAACACTTTGGGACCAGTGAGCATAATTCTATTGGTATTAAAATAGTTATGCAAAAAATAGGACCAGCCCACAAGTTAAAGTCCTAAATTGGGGTAGGCTAATTTTGAAGGCATTAGACAGGAACTTGTAAAGGTTGATTGGGAGAGGCTGTTAGCATATAAAGGGACATCTGGCAAATGGGAGACTTTTAAGAGTGACATGGGGAGATCTCAGGGCCAACATGTTCCTGTTACAGTGAAGGGCAAGGCTGGCAGGATGAAGGAACCCTGGGTGATAAGGGATATTGAGGCTCTGGTTAGGGAAAAGAAGGATGGATATGTCAGGTATAGGCAGCTGGGATCAAGCAAAACCTTTGAGTATAAGGGATGTAGAAGTACACGAGGTGGAAATCAGAAGAGCAAAAAGGCATGAGATAGTTTTGGCAGATCAGGTAAAAGAAAATCCTAAGAGACTCTGTAGGTATATTCAGAGCAAAAGGCTAACCAAGGAGAGAATAGTCTCCTCAAGGATTAATGTGGTCATCTATGTGTGGAGCCACAGGAGGTAGGTGAGGTCTGAAATGATGATACCACTGTTGGCAGGATCTCAGATAGCAACGAGGAGGTGTACAGGAGTGAGATAGATGGCTAGTTTGAGTGGTGTCACAACAACAACTTCGCACACAACGTTAACAAGACCAAGGAATTGTGGACTTTGGGGAGGGGGAAGTCAGGAGAAACACACACCGGTCCTTTGTGGAGGGGTCAGTGTGGGTGAAAGGGTAAGCAGCTACAAGTTCTTGGGCTTCAACATCTCAGAGGACCTACCTTGGGCCCAACGCAGTGATGCAATCATGAAGAAGGCATGCCAGCAGCTCTACTTCATTAGGAGTTTGAGGAGATTTGGTATGTCACCAAAGACTCTTGCAAATTTCTGCAGCATTCTAGAGAGTGGAGAGCATTCTGACTGGTTGCATCACCGCCTGGTATGGAAGCTCCAGTGTGCAGGATCGATAGAGGCTGCAGAGGGTCGCAGACTCAGCCAGCTCCAACACAGGCATAACCCTCCCTGCCATCGAGGATATCTTCAAGAGACAGTGTCTCAAGAGGCAGCATCCATTATTAAGGACCCTCACCACTCGGGACATGCACTCTTCACATTACTACCATTGGGAAGGAGGTACAGGAGCCTGAAGACCCACATTCAAACATTTCAGACAACAGCTTCTTCCTCCTCCACCATCAGATTCTGAACGATCATGAAGCCATGAACACTACCTTGTTATTCCTCTTTAGCACTACTTATTTTTGTAAACTTATAATAATTTTATGTCTTTATGTCTTGCACTGTACTGCTGCCACAAAACAACAAATTTCACAACATATGTCAGTGATAATAAACCTGATTCTGACACCATCTAAGCTAGCCCATGTTTGGCCTATATCCCTCAAAAATCTTTCCTATCCATGTACCTGTCCCAAGTGTCTTTTAAATGTTGTTAATGTACCTGCTCCAACCTCTTCCTCTGGCAGCTCTTTCCATGAGTACATTCCAACACTGATGTTAGGTTTATTGGCCTGTTGTTCCCCAGCTTGCCCCTTGCAGCCCTTCTTAAATAAAAGCACAACATTAGCCAAGCTCCAGTCTTCCAATACCTCATCTGTGGCTAATGATGATACAAATATCTCTGCCAGCAATTTCATCCCTGGCTCCCCACAATGTCCTAGGATACACTTGGTCAGGCATCTTTATGCACTTTAAGACTGCCAGCACCTCCTCCTTTGTAGTGTGGATGTTTCAGAACTTCACTGTTGTCTTCCCTGAATACCCCAACTTCTATGGCCTTCTCCAAAGTAAATACAGGTGAGAAGTATTCAGAATCAGAATCAGGTTCATCATCACTGACACACGTTGTGAAATTTGTTGTTTTTCAGCAGCAGTACAGTCCAAGACATAAAAATTACTGTAAGTTACAATAGCATCATATAGGAGGGTGTAGCTTTAGGTTCCAGTTAAAAAAAAAGCCAAAGACGTTGATCATTGGTGAAAACAACCTGCCAGAAGCCACAAATATTTTCCAAAATAGTACCAATGCACTCTCCATCGCAATCTTTATAATATTGCAGCATCTTTTCCTCCAAAGTAGGGTCAATATAAAGGGAAGTTGGTGCTGTTATTCTCACTTCCTAACCACTTTAGGCCCTTAAATAACTTGATCTACTTTAATACTTATACTACGTATGTGGAAAATTACTTACTTTACCTATTAACTTTTGCGAGGTTAAATTCCACCCATCCATGGATGACCTTTTATGATCAACCTTGCTGTAACCCAAAGTATCATCACCGTTATTAGAATAAAAATTAGTTTCAGCTGAATTGCATTCAGGCTCAGCAGCAGCTTCAAAGTCTGTTCTTTCTCCTCGAGAGAAATCGCAAAGGTTGATTTCCCAAAGCAACCACACAAGCATCATCCTCATTAGATCATGTTTGAGTATTGTTTCAACCAGAATTCTATGTACATTCATCCGTTTCATTTTAGCAGGAACTAACATATACAACGTTGGCTGGACATGATATGGCATCAGCATGAAATAATTTCAGTGTTAGTGATTTTGAATTTTCTTGGGGGAGTGAGGAAGCGTATACACATAAATTAATGTTTGCAATTCAATGCCTTGAAATTCCAGGCGGTATCTTGACTCACTAAAGTACTCAGCATCAGGTATGATTTGTCGCAAAGGAACATTTTACAATAAATCACGATTAGAAGACGAGTTACTCCACAAGCTACACCACAAAGCAGCTGTGACAATAGCAAACTCCGCTCAAGTGACCTGTTTGACCAGAATAGTTTCCGGGTGAAACTTCATTAACTTTCAACCATAAAATAACATTTTTAAGTAACGTTGATATTTTTTTATTCCCGCTTGGGTTGATCTGGGCACAGCATAGATTAAAATAAAGAAAAATCGCCCGGTATGAGTTGGTCGGGACCGTGCTCCCAAGCTCCACTGCCGGGCTTGAAGGCGGGACGACACAGGCCGGTAAAAAAAAAATGGCGCTGCCTTTAAGCCGTGGCTGCGCGTGGGGCGGTGGGCGCGTGTTGGCGGGAGGAGCTTTGAGCGCGTGCGGCGTTCTCAACGGTCACCGGGGCCACCCGACCGAGCTGCTGGTGGCCGGACGCGGTGGGTGGCAGGGGCGCGCCCTTGTCAAGGTAAGCGGATCGAGGGGAAGGAACCGGGCGACTGGGGTGAGGCAAGGGCAAGGTCATCATCTCTCTTGAGTGCTGTTACTGGCACTTGCGGTACAACCGCACCCGTGGTAATGCGGAGGGGGCTTTCGGTTAGGGGCAAACTGGGGACGCCCCATGTTGTGCTCACTGGTCAGATTTGAGGTTTCCGAAGATTCAGGTTCAGATTAGTCTATTGTCATATACACCAAGGTGCAATGAAATTCCTTGCTTAATGCTCTCAGAGTAAACAATACATATACTAATAAACACAGCGACCAGAGCAACACAGTGCTGTAAAGGTTGTAGTGCACAATGAAATGAAGTGACAATAATGGAATTAATAACAGAGGTAGGTCATGAACAGTTTTGAGTATGTAAGGGGGAGTGGTGGTCTAATGATCCATGCAAGAACCAGGCACTGAGGAATATAATTCATTTGTGGGTTATGGGTGTCACTGGCCTGATCCTAAATTGCCCTTGAGAAGATGGTGGTAAATTACCTCCTTGAACCTCTGCAGATCTTCTGTAGGAGTTTCTGTTGTGTTGCTGGATGAAGAGTTTTAGGGTTTAGATCCACCAATGAAGAAGAGCTTGCCATGTATTTCCAAATCAGGATAGTGTACGACTAGAAAAGGATCTTGCTGATGGTGATGACATTCCCAAGCATTGGTTACCCTTGTCCTTTAATGTGGGAGAAGTTTTGACCTTGGGAAATGTTGTCAAAGAATCATTGGTAAGTTCTTGCATTAGTAGATGGTACACATCAAGTTATGGTGGCGTTAACAGTACCACTTATGATTGTGAAGGAAATGGAAAATTATAACTTAAAATGAATTTGCCCTTTGAAATATCAAATGGAAAGGAGATTGGGCAAAAAGATTGGTGTAACCAAAGCCTTAGCATAGGCATTGATGGGCAAAACAGTGGCTTTCTGTGTCATTGTACAACCTTTTCAAATGCTTCGTTTTTGTTTAATAGCCCAGCAAGGAGCTTATCGTTTGGCAATGAGTATTAAAATTTAGAGTCATTGAGTCATACAGCATGGAAACATGCCCTTCGGCCTGACTCCTCCATGCCAACTGTGTTGCCCAGTGATTTTGGCCCATAGCCTGCTAAACGTCTCCTATCCATGTACTTTCGGGCAGGCATGGTAGTGTAGCGGTTAGTGTAACGCTTTACAGCGCTAGCGACCCGGGTTCAAATCTGGCCACCGTAAGGAGTTTGTACATTCTCCCTGTGTCTGCGTGGATTTCCTCCTGGTGCTCCAGTTTCCTCTCACGTTCCAAAGACGTACAGGTTAGGAAGTTGTGGACGTGCTATGTTGGTGCCGGAAGTGTGGCGACACTTGCGGGCTGCCCCCAGAACACTACGCAAAAAGATGTATTTCACTGTGTATTTCGATGTACATATGACTAGTAAAGATATCTTATCTAGATGGCTTTTAAATGTTGCTAATGTGCCCATCTTGATCACTATTTCTGGCAGCTCATTCCAAGTATGCACCACCCTTTGCATGAAGAAGCTGCACCTGATGTCCCTCTTAAATCTCTCACCTCTGATCTTAAACCTATGCCCTCTTGTTTTTAGCATGCCCTCCCTGGGAAAAAGACTGTGCTTTCACCCTGTCTATGCCTCTCATAATCTTATACCTTTATCAAGTCACCCTTCAATCTCCTACATTCCAGGGAATAAAGTCATAGACTATGCAACCTCTCCTTGTAACTCAGGGCCCCCATGTCTAGGCAACGTCCTGGTAAATCTTTTCTGCACTCTTTCTAGTTTAATAACGTCTTCCCTATAATAGGACAACCAAAACTGTACACAATACTCCAAGTGTGGCCTCGCCAACATCTTGTATAACTGCAACATAACTTCCCAACTCTGATACTCAGTACCCTGACTGATGAAGGCCAGCATGCCGAACGCTGCCTTCACCACCCTATCAACCTGTGACGCCACTTTCAGTGAACTATACACTTGCACTCCCAGGTCCCTCTATTCCATAGTACTCCCAGGTCCCTCTATTCCATAGTACTCCCAGGTCCCTCTATTCCATAACACTCCCCAGGGCCCTAACATTCACTGTATAAGTCCTACCCTGATTTGATCTCCTAAAATCCAGTACCTCATCTGGATTGAAAGCCATTTGCCGGTTCTTGGCCCACATACCTAGCTGATCAAGATCCCTGTAATTTTCATAATCTTCTACACTATCTACAACATCACCTATTTTAGTATCATCTGCAAACTTACTAACCATGTCTTGTACATTCACATCCAAATTGTTTATATAAATTACAAACAACGAAGATCCCAGCACTGACCCCTGTGGCACACCACTAGACACAGGCCTCCAGTCTGAGAAACAACCCTTGACCATCACCCTCTGCTTCCTACCACTGATCCAATTATGAATCCAATTGCTATCTCCCCCTGGATCCTATATGATCTAACCTTACAGACTAGCCTGCCATGGAGGACCTTGACTAGTGCCTCGCTAAAGTCCATATAGATAATATCCATTGCCCTATCCTCGCATACCCTCTTGATTACTTCCTTGAAGAACTCCAAGAGATTTGTCAGACATGACTTCCCATGGGACAGCCATGTTGACTGTCCCAAATCAGACCCTGTCTCTCCAAATGTTGGCAGATCCTGTCCCTCAGAATCCCCTCCAGCAACTTACCCACCACCTATGGCCAGACTCACTGGCCAGTAGTTTCCTGGTTTGTTTCTGCTACCCTTTTTAAACAGTTGATGAATTAATTTAGCATATCTGCCACAAAGTCCTGTTATCCTGATCAAGGGAAGAAGCACATGGGAACCATTGACCAGCGAGCCTTATGTCAGCAGTAGGGAAAATGCTGGAATCGATTCTTAAGGAAGTGATAGATAATTATTGGGCAGAATCAGTATGGGTTTATGAAAGAGAAATTGTGATTGCCAAGTCTGAATTTTTTGAGGTTGTAAAGAACAAAAAATTAAACCAAATGTAATGGTGTTTTCAGACTTTCAGAACACTCTTGACAAGGTGCCACAGGAAAAAGGTTTTTTTTTTTGTTAGGTGTGTTGGGGTAATATACTGATGTGCATTGAGAATAGTAAGAATAAGCAAATCATTTTTGGATCGAAAGGTTAAGCAGTGAATTGCCATAAGGATATATGCTAAGGTACCAGCTGTTCATCAATATCAAGTGTAATATATTTAACTTTGATGCAAAACTAAGTAGGCTGTGATGATGAAGAGAGGCTTCAAGGGAATGAAAGGGCAAGGAGATGGCAGATGGAATATAATGTGGGAAATGAGGGCTTGTTCACTTTGGTAGGAAAACATAGAAAAGCAGACTGGTCTTTAAATAACTAGAGATTTGGTTAGTGTTAGGAGGAACCTGAATGTACTTTTACACAAATCACTGAAAGTTAACATGTAGGTTCAACAAGGAAGGCAAATAGTATTTTAGTCTTTATTGCAAGAGGGTTTGAATACAAGATTGGAAAAGTTTTGGTCCAGTAATATAGAATCCTGGAAAGAGAATCTAAGATATTGTGTACACTAAGGACAGATACACTATACACGTGAATGAGAGAGTGTGGCAAAGATTGACCAGATTGATTTCTGGGATGGTGGGTTTGTCGTATGAAAAGTGTTTTAAGCAGATGCACAGATGTTCACAAGTTTAGAAGAAAGGGATTACCTCATTAAAACTTGTTTAAATTCTTATTAGACTTAGTGGGGTGGATGCAGAGCTGCTGTTTCCCCTGGGCTATAGTGCCTAAAACTAGATATAGGGCTGGAGTGTCCAGGACTGAAGGTAACTGTCTCAAAGTGGATGTTCATCCATTCATTTACAAAGCATAGGAAGAATATACCACATTTACTCTGCTCTTGAGTACTGCTTCTACAAATTGCAAGAAGCTCAATAACATCCAGGGCAAAGTAGGACACTAAGTATTCACTCCTGCTGCAAGGCTTCTTTGACAGCATTTCCCAAATTTATGAACTATAATACTTAGACAAGGTAATAGGCTCATGGGAACACTAACTCCTGTGTTCCCCTCTTAAGTTATGCAATTTCTTGACTTGGACATCTGTTGCTGATTTTTTTATATATATATATATATATATATATATATATTAAAAAAATCACTGGGTCAAAATTCTTGAAAATTTACCAAACTGCACATTGGGAATACACTCAACATGTATAACAGTTCAGAAAGACAGTTCTCTACTAACTCAGAGGCAGATGAGGAATAGCAAGAACATTGTTAGTGACTCCTACATTCCACAAAAGAATTTTAAAAAAAGATGGTTACCTTTTCCTGTGCCTCTATCAGCTTTTCAGAGTTGTTAAATTGTTGCTGAAGCACATTTATATTCTGTGAATTAAATCTGGAACTTTGTGCAATATCTCTGAATTTTGTTAATATTGATTTTTGGCATTTATTTGCAAAAATGTGCATTCTTGGTGTTAAATGAGAAAATTGGATATTTATAATCGCGATTGCTTATTATTTGGAGTTGGCATAAAATCTGAAGTCTTTTCTGTTACTATATTGTTTTGTCCCTTGTGCATGTTAAGCAATTTCCTTCTGGTCACCTTTGTAGTGACTAGTTTTTTAAAAGAATTTAGAAAAATCTTTAATGAATCTGAATTGTTACTCTAATTTGTTTGAGATGCCCACCATTATGTATATTTTAAAGAAACTTTATCCATCAGACTAAGCATTTTTCAGAATAGTGAAAGCCAAAAGTATTGAATACAGGGAATCCTGGATGTCAAGGGATTTTGAGGGTTGGGGTGGGTGGGTGGGGGGGGGGGGGGGGGGGAGGGAAGCATGGAGAATTGAGGCCTGTCAGGAAAATAAGGAAAGTAGACTGATGCATAAAAAGAATTTGGCAGGCAAAGAGGGGTCCTGAAATATCACTGCAGACAGGATTAAGATAAATCCAAAGACTTCTTAATATACATAAGGACAAAATAACTAAAGAAAGAGTAGAGCCCATTAGGAGCAATGGGCAAACTGTACATGAATTCAGAAGGTATAGGTGAGGTTCTAAATAAATACTTTTCATAGATATTCGCAAAAGAAACAGACTTTGTAGTTGGAGAACATGGCAAAGGGAAGGTGAAACGAGGGGAAATATTGAATGCATTTGTATATTAAAAAAATATATCAAAAGTAATCCAAGGACTAGTTTTTCAGCAGCTTCTCAGTTCACTGACACTTTTGATTAGATTGAATATTAATGGACACCATTCTGCAATATGACATTAATGCAGCGAACAGTCAATGTGAATCTGCTCCATGTCCATTGGAAGAGAAGAATCGAATCTCTGATCTCAGCTCATCAACTGGCATGACTTCTGAGGCAACTCAAGTCTGCTTTGCTGATGGAGCTAGAATTGATGCAATCTATACGAGTAAACTTTGCACTTGATAGCATGTTAAGGAACTCTGTATAACTGTGGATATTTTATTTGCTTTAGGTGCAGGTAGGAAATTGGGGATAAATGCATTAGAAATTGCCCTGGTTTCAGTTACAGTTTCAAGAAACTGCAGAGAGTTGTGACACAGCTGAGCACATCACAGAAACCAACCTCCTCTCCATGAACTGTCTACACTTTTCACTGCCTCAGTAAAGTAACCAGCATAATAAAAAGACTCCACCCACCCCTGACATTCTCTCTTCTCCCCTCTCCCATCAGGCAGAAGATACAAAAGCCTGTACCACCAGGCTCAAGGACAGCTTCTATCCCACTGTTATAAGACTATTAAATGCTCCCCTGGTAGAACAAGATGGAGTCTTGACCTTACAATCTACTTCGTTATGGCCTTGCACCTTATTGTCTGCCTGCACTGCACTTTCTCTGTAATTGTAACACTTTATTCTGCATTCTGTTATTGTTTTCCATTGTACTACCTCAATGCACTGTTTTAATGATCTGTATGGATGGCATGCAAAACAGTTTTTCACTGTACCTCAGTACATGTGACAATAATAAATCAATTCCAAATAAGGTACTTGATGCCCAGCAAGCTTAAAGGCGGATAATTCCCCAAAACTGGATAAGATTTATCTCAGTCTGTTATAGGAGGCAAGGAAAGAGATTAAAATCTCTGTTAGAGCTGCAGAGATTTAAAATCTGTTAGAGCTGCAGAAGAATCTTCACGGGACATACTCAAGGTACCACATGACTGGAGGGCAGCCGATGTGATTTTCCCACCCACCCCCTTTTCCATGAAGAGGAAAAGCCAGGCAATTGCAGACCTGTGAGCCTAACACCTGTAGTAGGGAAGTTATGGGGGGTGGGGGGGCGGTGGGAAGGAGGAGGAATTGAGGGACAAGGTTAATGATCACTTGGAGGGGCGGGGAATAATCAGAGATGGCAGATCTTGTCCAGGGTAAGGTCCTAAGGAGTACCAAGGAACAGGTGGACATGGTTTGCAAGTCCAAAGATCCTTGAAGGTGGCAGTACAGGCAGATACTGCGATTAAGAAGGCATGTGGGATGGTGGCCTTCAGTGGTTGGGACAATGAAATAAGAACAGGGAGGATATCCTCCAACTTCATAAAACCTTGCTTAGACCTCTGTGGAGTACTCCATGCATTTCTGGTCACCACACTGTAGGAAGGATGTGATGGTGCTAGAGAGGGAACAGAGCAGATTGGCTGGGATGAAGTGTTTCAATTATGAGGAGAAGATGGGTCCATTCTCCCTGGAGTGGAGGTGGTTAAGAGGGGAGATGTTTGAGGTATATGAAATTGAGGGGTATGAATAGAATGCAGGAAACTTTTCCCCATATCAGAGGTAAATAAAATTAGAAGACATAGGTTTAGGGTAAGAGATTTGGGGGGGGAGGTAGGGGTCTGAGGAGAACCTTCTTCACCCAGAGAGTGGTGAACACCTGAAATATACTGCCAGAGAGAGTGGTGGAAGCAGTCATTGACCTCACTTAAATGTCTGGACAAGTCCTTAAATCACTTGAGTTTAGAAGGTTATGGGCCAAATGTTGGAAGATGGGATTAACTTGTTTGGGTATCCACTGATCAGCATGGACTTGGTGTGCTGAACAGCCTGCTTCCATGATGTATGACTCTGTCTGAGTTCCCATAAGTCGCTTAATGCTCCATTCATAATTTGCTACAAGCAGTAAAACTCATTTTAATGTCTTTGCCACTCGTCTTCAAATTGTGACCAAACTTTAATATTATAGGAATATGATCAACTGATATCTTGTACGTAATTGTTTTGAAAAAGATTTCGTGGAAAGAGAGACTGAGTCAAAGTCTAACTAATAAAAACAAGCTAATTCATTGTCCAGTTGACAGTAAAAGGGAGTCTGTACAGATATGATTGTTCTTAAAGAATGGGTAGATTATTTTATTAAAAGATGCTTATTTTTCTGTGAAGGAGCTGCATTTATATAGAAGACTCCATTTAAACACAGTTTACAAGAAGCCAAATTCTTTATGGAGGTAAGAACACTTCAAGAAAATAACTTGGATATTGCATTATGTGTACCCCCAGTGATGCTTTTTACAAAATTACAATTTTTTTCTAGAAAGAAAAAAAGAGCAAACTCAAAACTTAATGAAGTCACTTTTCTGGAGATGGTCTTTTAGCAGCAACCTATTTGCTTCCATTTCTCATTGTAGAGTTGAGTTCAAGTCTCACTCTGGCAAGAAGTACAAGTCCAGATTGAAATTCCAATGCAGAACTGTGAGCTCTGTATCTTTATGGGTGCCCTCTTTTAGAAGAGAAGTTAAACTGTCTGTTCTCTCGAGTGATCATTAAAGATTCCTATCACTCCTGGTGTCTTGGTCAGTATTTCTCCTTTGGTGAACATCACTTAATCACATGTATATGGGGAGGTACTGTGTGCAAATTGGCTGTTCCACTTCACATGTAACAGTAAATATTTCATTTTTTTTTAAAAAGAGTTTTGGAGCATCCTGAGGCAATGAAATGCACTTCATAATAACAAGTCTACCTCTCTTCCAACATTCTATTCAGAGTTAGCTTGCTGAGTTATTTGGAACTTCCATGTTTTGGTTGTTGGCATTTTGAATCTTAGATAAAAATTAATATCTTGGGATGTTGTGCTGATCCCATTTAACTATAAATGAAAATATTTAGGTTTTGCTGGTAAGGTTCCCATTTATCACCCATTCCCAATGCCCCTGAGAGGGTGGTAGTGAAGGCAGGATGTTGGGTAGGATGTTCCAGGATTTAGACTGAATAATGTTGAAGAAATGATGGTATGTTTCCAAGTCTTAATGATGGGCACCTTCAAGGATAAATCTGCAGACAGTGGTGTTCCATATGCCTGTGAAAGAAGACATAGATGGAAGTAGTGTATAGGCCCCCAAAATGTGACCTCAGGCGTAAATGGGGAAATATCAAGGGCATGATTGAAGAGAACTGCAATTATCATGGGACATGTGTCAGGGATTGCTTCTTAGAATACTATGTTATAGAACCTACCTGGAATAGACTCTTTGATACAGGGAAAACATGAGGAATGTTTGTTTTTAACATGGGTGTGATGATCAGTCTATAAGGCTGGTGGAAACCATCAAGACTTTCCAAAGGGATTGAGCAGGCATTTTAAGAGGAAATAACTTACATGGTTTTGGGTAAAGAGCAGATGAGTAATTTGACTGGATTGTTCTAGGAAAAAAAGAGTATCATTCACGAGCTGTTGATTTTTGAAATTTGTATTCCATTTGATTTCAGCACTATTCATAATGACTACATATTAAGCAGGAGATGGTTGGGTTTGTTGGAATCTGGAACAAAAACAGAAAGCTGGAAGAACTCAATGGGTAAAGCAGCATCTGTGGAGGAAAAAAGGTGTATGTCGATATCTGGAGAAACCAAATGTAGACTTGGTGCCCATTTTGCAGAGCACGTGTGCTCTGTCTGCAACAGCCATCTTGCTTTACCAGTCGCATGTCACTTCAGCTTACCTTCCCAGTCCCATGCTGACTTGTCTGTCCTCTGCCTTCTCCATCAGTACAGAGGGGCCAAATGCAAATTGGAAGAATGACATCTCTTAATGGGTTATCTGAAATTGTAAAATTTAAGTCTTCATACCATTGACTACCCAAGCAGATTATGTGCCCCCCCGCCAGCAGTGTTCTTCTATACGCACTCACCTGTCCACCTACATTTCTCCCTTCGTCGTTTCTTTTCCCCTTCTCTCCCAACCCCCAAGAATACATGGTTCCATCTGCTTATCATATTTTTCTACCACCTTCCCCCCCCCCACCACCACCAATCTGATTCCACCAAAAACCTACCAGTCTTTGTACTTTGTACCACCACTCCCTTGCACTGCTATATATGGCAAACTTTCCTCTTCCCTCTCCTCATGGAGGGTCTCAACATGAAACAGACATGTTGCTTTCACACATGCTGCTTGACGCAGAGTTCTTCCAGCATTCTGCAGTTTTGCATGTATGTAGTTTCATTTGAAGTTGTGTTCTAAGTTCAGTCATACAATTGTTTTAATTGTGTAAATATCTTGTCAGCATTCTGATGGATCCAGGCCTGTGGTATGCAAACTGACCTTGATGTTAGACAATAGCTAGATAGTGATGTGCTCAGTAGAGGCTGACGTCGAACGTCACAGACTTTGATTGCAGTCAGTGTGGTAGTTTCCTTGAGAGGTTTGCTTGGCATTGTTTTGATGGAGACCACTTCTCTAGCTGGGGGCAAGTGACTGAAGATGATGTGCCAAGTTGTTTTTGCCTTTTCACCTTGTAAATCTAGCTAACAGTAATTGATGTGTCAACAGTGCCAACTTGAGAAAACTATTTTCAAAGGCATTATCTTTGAACAGAGTCTCAAGAAAAGCAGAAATTAGGTTAAGTCTTTTAAATCACTGATATAATATTATTTCAAATTTTGGGCACTATGCTTTTGGGAGGACCATCATTGTTTTTAAGAGAATACTGTATACCTTTACTGGAATGATAGGGTTGCAAAACTTCAGTAATATAGAGGATTGTAGAGGAGCTGTGATGCTCATTTTGAGCAGATTTAAGAAATGTTCAAAGTGGAGTGTTTCTTAAAATAAGAGGTTGTTTCCATTAGCAGAGTATCTATAAATATAAAGGATATAATCAATGTAATTGCCAAAAACAGAGGTGAGATTAGATTTTTTAATATTGTATTATAAATGGTGGTGTTATCTTCTACAGTATTCTACCATAAAAGGTGAAGGAAACATTAACTTTTAAAAGGAAATTGGATGAGAACCTGAAGGAGGTAAATTGTAGGGCTATATTGGCAAAAGTAGGGAGTGTGATTGAGTAAAGTGCTATTTCAAAGAACAAACACAAAAGGCTGAATGTTGGCTGCATTCTATATGTTTTTGATTCTGGATATTTGATAATATGGTAAATGCAGCAGTCTGATTATACCACATTTTTAGAAAAACTTTAAAGATGTTGCTATTTCCACATAGGATTATCTGGAACATAGTTAATTTAATTCAACTATATTTCTTGATGTAGAAGCCAATAACAAAGGATACCCTCTTATTTTAGAATTCCATCCAGACTTGTATATACCTCAAGGTGTAAATGCTGCTGTAACCAGGTGCAGAGTGACAAACAATATAAAGACCCTTACACACTGGCTCAGAAAGATTTGAAGAATCTGTATGATGAAATCAAACAGGTAAGCTTGTCTAACAGTTTGATTTTTATAAATGGATAGATTCAGAATTGAGTCACAGCTGAATTGTACAAGCTCTTGTCATAAGCTGTTTTATTTTTCTCTTTGAACATAAAGACTACTTTGAAGGTTTAACAGCAAGAATGGATATGTTTTTCATTAGTGACTGTGCAGTTACAACAATAAAGGCAATGCTTTCAATGCAGAATGTTTAATTTTCAACAAAAATCAAAAATTTGTGCGAAACGTAAAAGAAACTTAAGTATACAAACCCATACCCATTATTGCCTAAATGGCAATCTTGGGAAATCATTGTACATTTTGGTGGCAGCACATTGAAACTAGTGAGGTAATTCAATGACTACACATCCTCATTGACTGACCTGAAATCAAGTTATCTAGATAACAGCTATTCCTTGATTTACAAAAGGGTTGCATTCCAGGAGAATGTTTCATTAAACTTGCATTTGTAAATCAAAAAGTCATTTCCCATCAGTTTCAATGTAAAAGCTGTGGTTGTATTCCAGAACTCAAGAATCTGTCAGAAAAACAAAACACTTGATATATCAATGCAGGTATCTGAAATAATATAATTTAATAACAATTAACTCTTGTAAGAATATACATATTGTACCCTTTCAGGGTACTTAATAAAAAAAAATGGACAAGATCCTGGTCTTAACAGAGCAACTGCATCCTCGTTGTGGGAGTGGGGTGATTGTTTTGGAATGAAGACTTGCCTATTTATGGCAAAAATGACATGACATTTTTGGAAGTCAAAGGTAGGTAGAAGCAGAATCTTTAAGGCAGATTCTTGACAAGCAAGGAAGCCAGCAGATCCCAGAGTTTTGCAGTGGTCTCTAGTGTGGACTTTAGTGATGGGGCTTTTGTGAGGAGGGTGAATGGTGAATAGAAACATTGGGTATTACTATCTTTTGTTAATGCTTTCATTAACTAAAGATGTGCATGACAGCAGAAGCAGCTGATTTGTGAGTAAGGCATTTGACAAGATCCCTTGTGGTAGACTCATCCAGAAGATTAAGATGCATGGGATCCATGGTGATTGACTGTTTAGATTCGGAATTGGCTTGCCCATAGGAGATGGGGTAGTGATTGATGGGACGTGTTCTGGCTGGAGCTTCGTGACTAGTGGTGTTCCACAGGGATCTGTACTGCAACCTCTGCTGTTTGTGATTATGTGTAAATGACCTGGATGAAAATGTAGATGGGTGGGTTAGTAAGTTTGCAGATGATACAAAGATTGGATAACGTAGAAGATTGCCAAAGTATACAGTGGGATATAGATCAGTTGCAGATATGGGCAGAGAATTTGCAGATGGAGTTTAGTCTGGGTAAATGTGAGGTGTTGCACTTTGAGAGACCAAATGTAAAGGGACAGTGCACTGTTAATGGCAAGACCCTTAAGCGCTGATGTATACAGGGATCTTGGGTTCTAAGTCCATAGCTCCCTAAAAGTGGCTGCACAGATTGATAGGGTGGTAAAGAAGGTATATGGCATGCTTGCCTTTATTAGTTGAAGTTGTGTTGCAGTTTTATAAAACTCTAGTTGGGCTGCATCTGGAATATTACATTCAATTCTGGTTGCCCCATTATAGGAAGGATATGCTTTGGAGAGGGTGCAGAAGAGGTTTACCAGGATGCTGCCTGGATTAGAGGGCATGTGTGTATGAAGAGAGGTTAGACAAACTTAGGTTGTTTTCACAGGAGCGGCAGAGGCTGAGGGGAGACCTGATAGAAGTTTACAATATTATGAAAAGCATAGATAGACAGCCAGTGTCTTTTTCCCAGGGTTGAAATGCCTAATACTAGAGGGCATGCATTTAAGGTGGGAGGGGGTAAGTTTTTTTTAAGATAGTGGCAAGTGCGTGGATTGCACTGTTGGGGGTGGTAGTGGAGGCAAATATGATGGGGGAATTTAAGAGGCTCTTAGATAGGCATGAATGTGCAGAGAATGGAGGGATATGGACATTGTGTAGGCAGAAGGGATTAGTTTAGTTATAGTTTAATTAGTTTAGCATAACATCAAGTTTGCTGGGGCCATGACAGATAACTAAATTTGCCCTGTTTCACCCCTCCCTCTCCTTTATACTGGCTATCTTCACTTCACTTCACACACACAGTCCTGATGCAGGGTCACAACTCAAAGTGTCAATTACCTCTTTGTCTCCACAGATGTTGCTCGATCTGCTGAGTTCCTCCAGCAGTTCAGAGAGCAGGGTGGAAATTGGCTGCAAAAGTGATTGAAATTTTAGAGTACTGTATGAGTGCAGGAAGTGGCAACAATGCATATGTCAACGTACCAGAAAAGATCTTTTCCACAAAGAAACATGGAACAGTTGTTTCAGTCGTATTTGGGACATTTCCCTCGCTCACTTCCCTGCTATATTGCTAACTGCATTTGTGTTACTTCCTATTGTCATATAGGTCTCGAGGTTTATCACTTTAGGTGCCAGTTTCCATCCTGCTGTCACATTCAGATCATCTCTTACTCTGCTGTATCTCCATCTCGGGGAGTAGGTTAGTGACGAGGATCCATTAATAGCCCGTAGACTCCCACAGCTACCTTGGCTACACCTCCTTCCACCTGGCTTCCTGTGACGACTTCATTTCATTCTGTTTCCCCTGTTCTACTGAAACTGTTCTGATGACACTTTCCATACTTGCCTCCTGCATCCACATTCATGGGTCATCCTCTGTAATTTCTGCCACATTCAATATGACATCCTTTCACTTCACTATTCTGAAGGCTTCATTCATTCCATAACTCATTGGTTCATTTTTCCATCTGCACCAACATTCACTCCCCTTTTCACACCAGCTTTTTCATGCAACACCTGTCTTTTACCTGCTCTCTTCTCCTGCCACCTGTGGAGCATAACACAACCTTGAAAAGCCTTCTCTCCTTTTTGAACTTAATATTGGTTACCTGAATTCAACCTTTCCAATTTGTATTAGAACTGGCCATTACAGATGAAGGTCACCAAAGATGCTGCTGGACCTGCGAATTATATCCAGCATTTCTTGTACTCTTTGTATGTGCAGCAACTGCTGTATTTTGTACCTCATGGTTCAAGGTTTTTTCCCTCTTCTGGTTCTGTTCATCTCCAGACTGTATCTCCAACAGGACAGATTAGCTGCAATTAAAAAGCTTCCTCCTCTCTCAGCCAGTGCCTTCAACACTTAACATTCAGCCTCTCTTAATCTCCATCCTATCATGGATGTTTCCTTGTTTCTCTCCATACTTCTCCTTTCTCTGTGTTTGATGACAAATTTTCCTAGTTCTGATAAAGTGTCTGATTGACCTGAATCATCAGGTCTGTTTCTCTCTCAACCAGTGCTGCCTGTCCTACTGAGAATTTCCAGCACTCTTTTTATTTCAAATTTTCATCTACAATATTTTGTTTTTTCAGCAAGGGCAGGACTAGACTAGACTAGGCTTGCTTGTGAAAGGAAAAAGTAATTTTTATGCTTAACAAAAGTCCCAGTCAATCAAAGTTCTTGCTTTCTATCTGAATGTAAAACTATTCCCTAAACTGCCTTGCTACCTTCAGAAGATGAATCATATGATAGGGATTGGCAAGAAGTTGGTTTGTGATCCTTCAAGTTGATGTGTTGCCGGAAATCTAAACATGCATAATTTTTGGATTCCAACTCATTTAATATGTGAGCATTTATTTATGATTGCTGCCTCTGATTTATAGATGTGTGATACCTTTTTCAGCAATTAGCAGTCTCTTCAGATCTGAAAGAAATCTGTGATTACTATTTTGATGGAAAAGGGAAGGCTTTTCGACCCATGATTGTGATATTAATGGGAAAAGCATGTAATCTCCATCATAGCAAGAGCAGGTGAGTAAAGCAAATTTCATACACTATTAGTTGAGACAGATTATTGTTTTGTGTAAACTAGCAAAAGTCTTAAGTGTTGTTAATGCAGTTAGTTTTGCCTATACTGAACTTGACTCTCGATAAAAGTAGAATCATAAAATAATGCATGGTGCCTCATCTTAAGTCATCTGCAGTGCTAGTTAAACAAAACATTTTTAAGTTTGATCTAACAGCTGGTAGATCACTGATAAATAGTATTGTGCACCTTACTAATTCCTGGTGGGGGTGGTGGAGGGAGAGGAGAATTGATTCCAACTAAAATATTTAGTGCAGTGCTGGTTTTTAGCAATGTGTAATTGTTCAACTCTGGCTTCATTGGGTTTTCGATAGGCAAGTGGCAGTATTGCTAATCAATTATGTTATTGCCAAATCAGCTAGTACAAACATTGAACCATATGACAAATTTTAAACTTCTGGCAACTGCTTAAATGTTTTCAACAAAGTAACCCAGAATTTAGTTCATTGGGGGAGCTTCTAGGGGTAGTGACATAGCTATATTTAATCATCTTTGGCTGACTTTTCAATTGTTTGTGGCAAAATAGCTTGGCCTAAGTTCCTTTTTTACGTGGTAATTTTTTTAATATAGTTTGGTTTATAACAATTGCACATGGGACGAGAAACTGAATTTTTTTCAATATGGATCCAGTTGTCTATATTGCCCAAAGGAGCAGTTGCATTACCTAAAAATTGGTTTTCCCTTTCAGTTTAAGAACTTACTTTTTTTTTTCTTATCCCCCTTGCTATCTAGGGAATTGTTGAAAAGCCAGCATTCTGTAAGTATGATTGTGGAGATGATCCACACTGCCAGCCTGGTGCATGATGATGTTATTGATGGATCAGAAACTCGACGGGGTAAAATTACTGTAAATAAAATCTGGGGAGAGAGAAATGTGAGTATAACTGCATAAACTACTTGTTAAGTGAACAACCATACAATCTGTATTGTAAATTTTATCTGCAAAAGGTCCATCTACATTTCACAATGGCTTGTTTGTTTTGGACTGAGTGATAAGACGAGGCTAATCGTTAAATTTATTGCGTGTGTTTGAAATTATTGTTAGTTGAGTGGAAATACAAGCACCATAATGGCATTTTCCTTGGAGCCAAATCACTCAATTTGGCTTCCATATTTCTGGGTTGGGAGAAAAATTTAATTCTCCGTAGCTTTAAAGTTGAAGAGTGTCCATTTGGATAGCCAGAGTGGACAAGCTTACATATAGCATTGTTGCGTCTTAATTTAAGAGTCTGGTCAGCCCCTAAACACGTATGAAAATGTCCACTTCGGTCACATCTCAATATTCTTAAAGCTGAAGAAAGGGGGGAGGGGTGGGGGGGAAGGTGTGGAGGTAGGACAAAGGGAATATTCCTGATGGGTTGAGATCAGGGTTCATGTGGGGTCATCTGATCAAATCATTAATGGGGGCAGTTAGGCATAAAATAATAAAATTAAAGCAATGTGAAGAGGGCTGTTAGAGCCCTTTTTTAAAAAAAAATTCAAAGGAATGTGAAAAGACGCAGATTATAGGGCCATAGGTCAGGCTATGTTAATTGAGAGTGAGGAAAAACTAAGTCAGTATTACAGATGGATGCCTTGCAGAAGTGGCTAGTTCTGAAGCAGACTGAAAATGAGTTCCCTGAAGTTGGAGAAGTCAATATTGTGCGGAAAACTGCAATGTTCCCAGAGGTGCTGTTCCTCCAGCTTAAGTTGGGCATTATAATAGCAATGCAGAAGGACACAGACGAGTTAAAATGGGATGGGGAAATTGAAGTAGCAGACAACAGGGAGCTCAAAGTTGCCCCTGCAAGCTGAATGTAGTCACTGTGCAATGCGGTCACCCAATCTGCCACGTCTGTTTTTTTTTGTCCACTTTAACTTTTCCTTTAACAAGCCAAATATTGCACCAATTGAAATGATTAAGTCAGACAGGTGCCAGATATAAGACACATGCTAAAAGAATAATTTCCTGAAAGAAAGTGATTTAAAACATTCTGTTGCATTACAAATCAGTGTAATTCCATAAGTATTTCAGTAGTTCCCAGTTTGGCATTCGTTCCCAGGAGCCAGTGGAATTGGTGCTAGTAGGGGTTACTTATATTTATAAAGATACTTATATCTGTTACTGATGGCATGACTGCATTGGGGCTGCTTCCTGCACCTATGCTGAGCTCGTCAATTTCATCAACCTTGCCTCTAACTTCCACCCTAGATCTCTCAGCTGTCAGGTTAACTACAGTCATCTTCTACAAACCCACTGACTCCCACAGTTACCTTGATTACACCTCTTCCCACCCTATCACTTCTAAGGACGCCATCCCCTTCTCCCAGTTCCTCCACCTCTGCCTCACCTGTTCCCATGATGAGGCTTTCCATTCTAGGACATCAGATGTCCCCCTCTTTTCAGTAACTGGGGTTTCCCTTCCATCATCATCATCAATGCTGCCCTTACCTGTATCTCCTCCACTTCCTACACGTCTGCCCTCTCCCCACTGACATCATAGGGACAGGGTACCCCTTGACCTTGCCTACCATCCCACGAGCTTCCGTATGCAACAAATCATTCTCTGCAACTTCCACTACCTCCAAAGGGATCCTACCACCAGGCACATCTTCCCCTCACCACCTCTCTCCACTTTCTGTAGGGACTGCTCTCTCCACGACTCACTTGTCCACTCGTCCCTCTCCACTGATCCCCACCCCCCCACCGGTCACATGTGCCTGCAACCGCACCAAGTGCTACACCTGTCCCTACACCACCTCCCTCCACCATCATTCAGAGGTCCCAGACAATCCTTCCAGGTGAGGCAGTTCACAGTTCACCTGTGAGTCAGAGGGTGTCATTTATTGCATCTGGCACTCCCAGTGCGGCCTCCTATACATCGGTGAGACCTGACGCGGATTGGGTGACCACTTCGTTGAGCACCTTCACTCCATCTGCTGCAACAGCCAGGACCTCCAGTGATCACCCACTTCAATTCCACATCCCACTCCCATACTGACATGTTTATTCATGGCCGCCTCTACTACCATGTTGAGGTCAGACAACACCTTGTATTCTGCCTTTGGAGTCTCCAACCTGATGGCCTCAACATCGATTTTTCTGACTTCTGGTAACTGCACCCCTTTTTCTTCTCATCCCTCCCTCTGCCGCCCCGCACTCCTTTGTCTTTCCTTATTCCTATGGCTCCCTTCCCTCACCTTGATGACCTGGCCATCTCCTCTCCTCCCCTCTCCCATCCTTTATTCCATGGTCCACTGCCCTCTCCTACTGCATTCCTCCTCCTCCAGCCCTTTGCCTCTTCTGTCACCTCTCAGCTTATTACATCTCCCGTCCCTCACCCACCTACCTTCCTCCACTCACCTGGACTCGCCTATCCCCTGCCTGCATGTGCTGCTCCCCTCCCCCTGCCCGCCTTTATTCTGGCTTTTGCCCTCTTCCAATCCTGATGAAGGGTCTCTGCCCGAAACGTTGACTGTTTATTTCCCTCCATGGATGCTGCCTGACCTGCTAAGTTCCTCCAGCACATTTTGTGTATTGCTGTGCTTGGATATCTGGTTGAGGGCTCAGCCCTCTGGCATTCCTGCAGCAATGAAACAGTTAAACTGATCTTGTTGCTGCATGGTCTTTGTAGTGAACTACTGAGTCGATGTGCAATGGCTGCTTATGAGGGCTAAGGTGAATGGTGTCACCACTCGGTGATGCGGTGATCAACACACAGTGTAGGCCATTGTTGGGAACTAGCAGCAACCACTGCCTGGATCCTATGGTCTCTCGTCACCTCCTGTTGGATATGATGGAAGCTGCTGTCTCCCTGTCTTTGTTTAGCAACACAGCTCCCTGACCCAGTTGGGCCAGACAATGCAGCTTCCATCATATCCATGAAGCAGCCAACTGTTTATCCCCTACAAAAGCCTTTGCTCACCAAGCCATCCAGGGCGTACCTGAGATCCACATTTCTGTACGAAGAAGCCACACCGCTTGTCCCAAACCTTATAGCTAGCCTTTCCATATTGTCTTGATGGGTTTCTCCATATAAATTTGAGGAGCAGTGTGATCACTTTAATCCTTTCAAACTGTGGGAGCACCAATGGCAAGCAGGGGATCATACCAGGTTCCCAGTGTTCAGCCCAATGGATATCACCAAGTTAAAGGCAAGTTAATTCTTGGTGAGCGTTCAGACTCCAGAATTGTGGCATGCACTAAGTGGGGCACCAGTTTTAAGGGTATGTTGCTGGAATATTTTGTGGGTTGCCCCGTCATGAGATTGTTGGTATATTTTTAAGTTTAAACATCCTTGAGCTTGCTTGAAAAGTAAGTTAATGTTGCAACAAGGCGTATGGGATTTTGGTGATTAAAAACAAACAATTGTCTTTACCAATGAGATTACAAGATTGAAATTAGAGGAAAGGAGCATAAATTGAGGTAAAATTAATTGTCAGTTCCAGATGCAAATAAACTAGGAAAAAATGCATCAAAACTTCTCTAATGTGGGAATATTTCTGTTTTGAGTTGAACACTGAATAAAGTTTGAAAGAAAGAAGCAGGGATCTGTGCTGTAATGTTCTAAGTATAATCTAAGGAAACAAAACTAATCTTTCTTTAACTTGATGAAGTTTTTTTTTTACCAGATTTAGTATTTTCAGTGCCAAGTCAATTCAAGAAAACTGTGTAATAACCTAACTTAATGGTAATATATGAAATTTATTTTCCCTTCATTATAGGCAATTTTGGCTGGAGACTTTGTTCTCTCTGCAGCCTCATGGCTCTTGCCCGCCTTGGTAACAACACTGTAGTATCCATTTTTACTCAAGCAATTGAAGATTTGGTTCGAGTTAGTTTAAAAGTACTTGAAGGCATAAGAGAGTTTTAATAGTCAATGGTTTGTTAATCTGTACTTTTGTTTTCCTTTTTTAGGGGAATTTATGCAGCTGGGTTCTAAAGAAAATGAGAATGAGAGATTTGTACATTACCTTGAGAAAACATTTAAGAAGACTGCAAGTCTGATAGCAAACAGTTGTAAAGCAGTATGTACGTTCTGTCTTAAGTAAAACAACTGGAATTGTGTTTGGCAGTTAAGTCTGATTTGAGGTTCCCATAGTTTTAAACTCTACAAGCTAGTATTACTTACTTCAGGAGTGTGTGTATTTTTAAAGTATTCAATACTTGGTCACTGCGTATCTTGTCAGTTGCATGTGAGAGGCAGTTACCAGGGGTTAATGGCTTTTATTTCATGCTTAAGGACTAGAATAAGGATTGAATTTATTCACTTGATCCTTTTCCTGGTTTTAAATCATTTCTTCTAGCCTCTCTCCACTGAAGGTCTCTGCCTTAATGGTGGATTCCAGTTCTGCAGTAGCTTACTGAATTGTCTTTTCTAGACAGAAACTGGGTAGTGATAAGCATTTATTCATAGTCGGGCCTGATTATTGCATGTACTTATGCAGGGAAATCCTAATTTCCTTCCTTCTGTCTCCCTCGATACTAAGACCAAATTAACACTAGATCATGACTTTTGCAGTATGGTTAACATCAATTAATTCAACCCAGATAAGAAATCAAACTGGTCTCAATGATTTAGGATTTCCAGATATGCAGCCATACAAAATCATGAGGGGCATGGTTAAGGTGAATGGGTTAGTCTTTTTTCCCAGGGTAGGGAAGTCTGAACAGAAAGGCATATTTTTAAGGTGAAAAGGGAAAAGATGTAAAGGGACCTGAGAGGCAAGACTTTCTCAGTGGTGGGTATATGGAAGATGCTGAAAGAGGAAGTGATAGAGGCAGGTACAAATACAGTGTTTAAAAGACTTATTTGGATAGGTACATTGATAGGAAAGGAATAGAGGGATATGGGCCAAATGCAGGCAAATGGGACTAGCTCAGGTAGGTACCTTAGATGGCTTGGTGAAGGACCTGTTTCCATGTTGTATATACAACTATGACAGTTGAGTGTACAATACACTTCTCAGATTGTGAAGTTTGTTGCTCTTGAATTAAATCAGCAAAAATCAATCTGCCATTTAAAAATTCAAGTGTTATTGGTTTACAAACTTAAGAGTCAAGGGATATCATTGTTGATTTTTTTTAAAAATCCAGGTATCTATACTTGGTAACTGTGATCCAGAAGTCCAGGAAATTGCATACCAATATGGGAGAAATCTTGGGATAGCTTTTCAGGTAATGTTTGCAATCTATTGTAGCATTCCTTACATATGATGACAATCACTTTCAAAATTTATCCCTAATATCTATTTCTTTTAGTTGGTAGATGATGTGCTGGATTTTACCTCATCTGCTAATCAATTGGGAAAACCTACTGCTGCTGATCTAAAGCTTGGATTGGCAACTGGTCCAGTGTTGTTTGCTTGCCAGCAGGTAATGTGAATAATATTGATAAATTTGAATTAATTATCAAATAACATTTTCATGGAGAAATCTGGCAGCTAAGTTTGTCTCATCCATTTGGGATCTAGAAAACCAGATTTGTATCAGAATTTCATTTTGTTTTAAAAAAAAATGCAGTTTAGCAGTACATACAGCAATTTGAATTAGAATTGAATTAATAGAGTTTTATTGCATCAGTTGTTGGTACAGTTTGGGGACCTGGCATACTAACACTCAAAGTTGATAATATCTGCTGCTATTTAAAACTAGCTTGAGGTAAAGTGGTAAACAATAAATTCAACCAATTTCATATTCTTTGCCCACATGTTTGCTCTCCCTGCATTACCTGTACTTGCAGCCAAGGGAAAATGAAAACTGACGAAATTTTTAAACTTGCAACCCATAAGATTTTGGATGCAGCAGCAGATAATAGCTACTGAATCAAAAGACCAGGTGGCTGTATGTGTAGCCCCTTGACATCATCACATGCACAATCAAAAAAACAATTGGCGATGGGGGGCTTTATCAGTGAGCAGGAATTTCCCTTAAACTCACTGCCATTACAAAATCTATTATCCTCGCCACCCGAGAAGTTCCAAAATGTGTGTATTTAATCCAACAAATCCAAAGAATGCTAAAAAATGAATTTGGGAGGAAAGGATGGGAAAAGATAGCTGCTTGTCATGAGAGCCTGAGGCTGCTGGAGAACATGCCAATCTTTCATATCATTGAATTAATACTGTATGTGAGTACAATAATTTAATGTATTGATAAGTGGTGGAGTTATCTCAAAGTTAAGAAGTAAGCAACTGAGCTACACTGAAAATTCCACTCTTTGGTTCCAGTCTTGCTCTTTGCTAATTTCACTGGGATATTAACTAGAATGTGTTTATCTGAGAGGAATAATACTTTAAATCATTTTCTATTGAACTCCAAATCTTTCCCAGCTTTCATAGTCCTTTTAAGATGGTGCTTTTTTTTATTGAGAATACAAATTTGACATACATTTCAAGCTTTTGCCATCCTAATTTCTGAAGGCAGGATAAAGGGTCTTTGTAGTAGAGTCTACAACTGGTTCATCAGCCTCAATGCAGGTTTGGTTTTCATTATGCTTCCTTAAGTATGATGAAAATAGGAAAAAAAAACCTGCAGATGCTGGAAATCTGAAATAAACAGAAAATACTGGATGTCAGGCAGCATCTGTGGAAAGAGAAACGGTTAATATTTCAGGTCTAAGACATTAGAACTGGGAAGGGGGAAATGGGTGTAGTTATAACTTGCACTGAAACTGAGGGATGAATAGGAGAAAGGAATATCTTTTGAAAGGGTGAAGTCAGAGTTGAGGCGATAAGCTATTGAAGCCATTTTGTGTTGTCAGAGAGAATGCAAAGAATGTGTAAAAGCTTTGAGATGCAGAGCTATAGGAAATGCCCTGCAAGTCCGGTCATTTCTGACAACAAAGCAAGTTACCTGAAGATTTCAATACAGAGTCCACAAGGTCACAACATGCCCATACAAATAAGATGCTATTCTAGTTTTTATTGGCCTCATTATAAAAGTACAAGAGGTCAAAGTAGGAAGAGAGTACAATCTTAAATCAGTCCTAAATTTAGTAGTGAAATTGGATATGTTCAGTTTTGGCATAGTAAAAAGTGGGAACTATTCTCCCTTTTGGAAATCCTGGAAGCTGAGATTTCCAAGAATGAAATTGAAGAGCTTGGGTATACAGCATGACATGTATACACTAGTCATGACATATGTTGCCTAGTCAGCCTCCTTGCAGGAGGTGCGTGAAGGAAAAATTAAATCTTTTGAGTGGGGGGAGGAGGAAGCCATTTGCTGCTGTGCAAAGTTCACTTAGATCTTCTTTGAATTTGTGTTGCATTGTTTATTGAAGATCACATCTAGAACTTCACTTGGGGCACAACAGAACCTGAATACAGCATTGTTTATAGTATAAATTATAGGAAATGCACAAAGTATTTTCTAACTTTTATGCATTACCTCATCCTATAGGTTATCTGGTAGGTGAGAAAGTGATAAGCAGGGAAATGGTAGAGTGTACTTCAATCCTTTTATCAACAAAGAGCTGGTACAAGCATGACTTATGTTAACTGAAGGTTGAATAATGGATACTATTTCTGCACCTCAGTCTTGGGGATATTGGATAAATTAAGAATATGACTAAAAAATGTTTAAACATTGCACTTAAATGCTTGTCCTCTAAGTTTCCAGAATTGCAGGCTCTGATAATGAGGCGCTTCAGTTCAGATGGGGATGTGGATCTGGCTTGGGAATATGTACAACAGGTAAGCATTGATTACAACAACTTTATCTTCAGCAGGTGAGTAGTGCTGAGGTGTTTTGTGTTCCAACTCAGTAGGGGTAATGGGAGAAAGGGAAGAATGTTTTTCTCCTTGTCTGCAGTAAGATTGCAAGGAAGAAAGATACTGTACAAGTAACCTTGGTATAAAATCTTCATGGGACTAAGATATTATTATGTAAATAGAATGTTAACAAGATTGTGTGTGTGTTTGTATAGGTCTTGATTTGCATTTGATTATATCCCTTTGTATGGTCTTAACATTGACTGGCCTTAATGCTTCCTGCTCCTTCAATTTCTCTATGGTCAGAACTAAGGGAGATAACCATGAGGCTTTTTTTGGTTTTAATGTGCACAGCATGTAATCATCTGTTGCAAAAGGCTCCATGAACATGCATGATTAATAGAAAGGGATCATGCAAGCATGATGAGTGATTACAGTAACCTAAACCCAGCTGGTCATGGTGTGGGCCTGCAACTGAGATTGGCACTCATTAGATTGGCAAAGGAAACTAGGTAAATGCAATCACTTTCATGATTGAGGCTTCAAATTGCTCTTCCACAAACCATACTGTGACAAATGCTACTACCATCTAAAATGCAAAGGTCTGGATGTTGTAGAAATTTTTTCCCCCCATTAACATTGAGGTCAAAGTTTATGGTTAGCCCATTGGCAAAATGATTTCATTGGCTTTGTATGGGAATACAAGAATTGGGGGTGCTGATCAGATAAAATGTGGCAGGTTAGGCCACGTTGATTTTTGGTAGAGAAGTGTAGCCACAATAGACTATAATAGAAGTACAAAAATTCTCTTGGATATAGAGAAAGAAACATTCAGAATTTAAGATCTGAATTGCAGTTCCTGTGCTAAAAGGATGCTATTCATGAAGGGGTTGTGTACAACTGCAAATCATTTACTTAAGACTCTAGGTTTCAAATACTTACTGTAAAATACTTTAATTGGAGACTAGTTTGACCATTTGCCTTTATGCCTGTTTTTTTTTAAAAAATGTCAATCTGACTTCATGCTAGAATACCCATCCCAAAAGTGGGAAGTTTAAAAATTGGTTCTAGAACCTTTTAACATCAACTTCCATTCTCAAAAAATTAACATTTACTTGGCTTAGCTTTAGTTCTCTGGGTTGGAGTAGATGCATGTCAACAAATTATACTGTACCAGTGTTGAAGCTGGGTGGATATAAATACCAATGGCAGGAACAGTAGAGTAGCTGCTTTGCATGTAGTTGCACCAATCCAGACAAGTGGTTCTGTTGGAACCAAACTTTGTCAATGAAATGATTTTTGTTTTGTTTTAATGTTTCACTCTTAATTTCATTGGTTTCTCTCCAGAACCACTTATCTATAAGCATGGATTTGGGGTAAATGATCTAGCAAACTGTTCTGATGAAAGGCTATTGAATTGAAAGTAGTAATGAGAAGAGGGCATGTTCCAGATGGTGAGGGTCCTTAATGATTGAGGCACTGCCTCTTGATGTTACAGCATTGATTTCCAGCAGGTATAGTATTGCTTTTAAATAGTTAGCCAGGTTGAGTGTGCCTGATAGCTTATTCCGACAATGACTTAGTGCTTTTAATTTGACAAAACCTCAGTACAGCCCAGGATGCAGTCAATAAATGTACTCCAAGCCACAGGACATTAACCAAACTTTTGGGTATCTGCATTAAAGGAACAACCTAGAAATCAGTATAGAGAGGATAAATCAGATGAGTAATTCAAAAGCATCATAGAGCAATTGATTGAAGAGGTCAGTGGGGAGACCCCAGAAAGATGCAAAGCAGCTGGAGATTAGGGAGAGGCAATAAGAATTGGTTTTTAAAATAAACAGTAGTTCAAGTTAGAAATGAGTATTAGAAGTTGGATTCAGCAAGTTTACTGAGGAGGATGAGTGGCCAGGAGTGTGTTTGAAAGAGCAAGTCTGATGGTGATAAGCTGAAAAAGAAAGTTAGAATGCTAGCAGTAATAGCTGATAACAGATGTGCTCAAGTTCACTTTGGTCAGGTCTGTTCAGCTTGAAGTGGACAAAGTATAGGAAGGAAATAGCCTGGAAATAGTTTTAATAGCAACCATCCAGAATCTGTTAATGGCATTTATTACATCAGTGAATTTTAACTTTGCACCAAAAGGTATTGAAAATTACCCTGAAGGCTCTGTAACCAAGTATTAGGTAATTTGTGGCTGCAAATGTATAGAGAATTGAGTAGAATCCAGACAGCTGGATGAAGATGTGAGGATGATGTTGGGCTGTGGTCCCCATCAGCAATAATGAATGTCATTGAAACATTTTGTGGCAGAGGCACACTTGTAATAAAACTCAGTTCTGGATAGAAAATGGGTACATTCAAGCTGGGGATAAAGAGACTGACTGGTAAATTGGCTTTAGCAGCAAGGACAGGTAACATTAACATTCTGATAGTTATTGACCTATTTTTTTTATACAGGATTAAATGTTTAAGCATTCAGTAGCTAAGACCACTGATCTAAATAAATTCCCAATTTCTTTCATTTAGAGTGATGGTGTTCAGCAAACTTGCTACCTCGCACATCAATACTGTCAAGAAGCTATTCGACAGATCTCCATGTTGTGTCCTTCACCAGAGCGAGATGCCTTGATTCAACTTACAGACATTGTATTAACTCGGCACAAATGAGAGTAAAAGATCTCTGCACCACTTGTGGCAGCTATTTGAGATTGCAAATATATCAAAAATTCCAAGTTGAAAGCCAGGACATCAAGAAATTTGTTTACATTGAACTAACCATGTACATAGCCTTCAAGGAAAATGTTGTTGGTCTGTATTGTTGACCACCTATGGCCTTTGAGCACTGTACAATTCAATTTAAAATCTTAATTAGCTGTCCATGCAAAGTAACTTTTTATACTGAATGATTTATTATAAAAGACTGTACATACAATTTTAACAGGTTATATACAAATTAAAAGAATGCATTGTTTTAAAGATGAAAGTGAAGTTGATAAAACATAAGGCAGAAGTTAATAAGAAAGCCTCAGCATTACAATGTATGGCCCCAACACTGTGCTCTTTCAAAGCAAATAAATTTAGCTGTCATTTTGTTTGTACATTTTTTTTTATTAAATCAGACTCAAGCACTTTAGAAAATTAGAAAAATGTGGTACAAGAAATTTTAGAATGCCTCAAAATTTGGCACTGGATTACCACTCATCTTATTCTCTTTAGGTACAGGTCAAGATATGCCAGTTCTGATCTGTATCTATTTGATTACAATAATTATGCACAATAGATTCTTGGTTTCTTATTAGCTTCACCATTTGAAGCATTACTTTCAAAGAACAAACACTAACTACCAGAGGAACACAACTGAACACTGATTATGGAATCCGGAGCCTTTCAGATCAGAAGATTTCAAATATTTACCAAGGAATTTAGTAATACCCTTGAAATAAATGATGCTTTGCTTTAAACCAGGAAAACAATCATTCAAGCCTGAGCCACCAGGTGTCAGAAATTGTTCTTAAAAATTGTACAGTAGAATTGCCTGTTTCCAAGTTAGAACTGAGCTAATAATTTTGTTAACAGGAGTACTATTCTAGAGGTTAGTAAACTATTCAATAAAATTGATCAGGACTATACCAACCCATTGATCCAGACAATTTCTACTGTACAATGAACCAACAACATACCAGACTACACTTTGGTTCACTTTGTGACTACAGATGATTTTTCCATTATGCAAATTTTACCCATACAAAACGTTTAACCTGTTAAGTACAAATTACTAACGTACTTTGTTTAGAAGACACCCAAGCTTTATCCACATAACTGTTTATAGACTCGTGACAGTTCATGAGATTACAATTTGAGTGCTCACAGATTAAATGAAAATTACAACATATTGGAAGCATTTCAGGTTAAAAAAATGAATTGGCTACAATACATAAATTTGTTTACTTTTATGCATGCTATCAACAAGCACTGTTTGTAATTTAGGAATGACCTCAAGTCTCACGGAAATTTAACCAGCACTTACATTTTCACTTAGTGCCAGTCTGAAGTTGTATTTTCAGTCTAATCATGTCAGTATTCATGCTGAACTCAAAAGTAATGGCATCCTTAAAGACTTCAATATATCCTCCCCAATTAACCCAGACCCCCATATGCTTAGGCTGGCCTCTGAATGAAGGAAAGATGCAGGTTTTCTTCAATCTGCATAGTGCATGATAGGCTCCACATAATTTCCGGGAAACAAACCAGTAATTCCATTGATGACCCCTTCATACCAGCCATCATCATTCTTCTTTATCACATAAATGATTGAACCCTCCATGAAGGACAACTCATCTTCTTTATCCTTTGAGTAGTCATATATTGCCACAACTGTTAAAGACAAGAGAAGATGTTATGCAACAATGACAAAACCATAAAGTTAAACCCAATAGCATAATTTGCCCATTAAAACTAAAAGCTGGAGGCCAAGCAATTTACTAAACACCAAAAAAAATCACTATACCTCAAACCTTTTGTAAAATGTGACTTTAATCATCAGGTTTAAGACAGTATAACAGCCTTTCTTCAAATCTACCACCTTTCATTTATGGTATAAATCTCATATCTTGTCTGCTTAAAACCCCTACACAGTCTTGTACTTCCACCAAAACCAATGCAAACACCTTAGTTCAACCCATCCAGTCTTATTCCTTCATCTTAACCATCTCCTGACCTGCAACGGTTTGACATGTTCCCACAATTATAGTCTCCTGGGCATCATGTTTTATTACCCCAGTACTGCCAACATCAAAGTCTGCAATCTTTCTGAACTTAAAATCTCTATGCTTACAACCTGTATTTTCCTACACTAATATCATTTTTATGGTTCAGTGTCAGGGTGCCTTGGTATTTTAAATGCACATTGTTTTATATTCCAATGCCTTTTTCCCCTAAAATCTTAATTGTTCCTCTCTCCTAACTCCCATCTTTCAACTTTTATCTGCAGGCTTCAAATTTCTTCTCAGGTTATTAAAGGGTACAATTAAAAACATTCAAGTGCATTTCACATTTTATATTCTACTTATCAGGCTATTCTGCTAACCAGTGTCGTCCTGCATTCTCCAATTTTGTATTCTGTCATTACTTAATAACAAAATTTAACTATCATTCTTTACATTACTTAAAGAAAAAGTAACAAAATTCCAGTCACATCCCAGCATGTCAGTTAACACCTTCAATTTGTTCCTATGCCACCTGTGTGGCTATTATTAAAATACCAACTGTTTTAATGTTGCTTTAAAGCTGCTGTGTGAATCCATTAGATCAGGGATTCTTTATACAGCCCAAAACAGATCCAGTGAGTTATCAGACCAGATCAAATAAAGCAGTGCTTTTATAATTTTTTTGGTGTATTCAAAATTGTAAGATTTCCTCATTTAAGACAAATGCCCACAAACCAGTGCAATTTCCCTGCTACAGAAGTTATCTGGCTCAAATTTAAATCTTTCTGCAGAGACCACTTCATCTAAGCTCACTCCTTTTACAAGGGTTTGTGATGAAGTCTAACTCGTGACGTACATTTTAAATCCCAGCCCCAATTCATTTGTGATGCTATGGGTGTGCTCAATCATTAGAAATAATCTATAAGGTAACCTTTCACAATCATGATCCATCCAATCAACAATGAAAACTCTACATGTCAAACGCCCACGAAATATGGAGCAGCTCAAAAGGGAAAGTAGGTTTCAGGTAAAACCCATGTGTTAACCCAGACCTGTGTTGCTACAAATGACCTTTTCTCAATGCTGCCTGGAATCAAAAGTATTTGATTGACATTTTGAAGATTTTAGCTCAATATAGTTCACAGATGCACATAATTCTTGTATATCTTCAAACAAAAATCACTTACCTTTTTCAATATAAGTCTTTGGTGCCCAATGAGGGTCTGAATCAGCATATGGGTCATTGTATTGCACGACTGCTGCCTCTTCATCCTCGTAGTCCACAGGGGGTGGGGGAGGTGGAGGTGGGGATTCATCAAACATTGGTAAATCATCTGGTGGGGGAGGTGGTGGGGGAGTTGGGCTATCAGCAACTGTAACAAAGTACAAATTTAGAGATATAATCAGATTTAACTTTTTTATAAAAAATAAATTTGCATGCATTTTTTATTTCAGGCTTTACAAAACATGCAAAGAGAGTGTCAGATCAGTTAGTTGTAATCACTTAAGTTCTGCATAAAGATTTTTAATGCAAGCTGTCTCAATTAAGATGCAATCCCAAACAAATGTCAAAAGTTTACAATTTGATGCATCTTATTTCAGTTGTTCAAAGATTGCTTAAATTGCAGATTTTGTTGGGATTAATAAACCTGTGCATAATCTAGTTTAAATCCTTTGAAATCTAGGATTTAAAAAGATTGAATTGTGAAATTGTTTACAGGTCATATTAAAATTATTCTGCATATGGATAATAGATAATTCAAAGCATATGTGATTTTGAAATAGATCTAATTATTCTGCAATTTAAAATATTTACTGCATTCCTTATAAAGGAAATGCATCAAAAACAATTATAAGTTAGAAGTTGTTGTTTAAAATTTGATGTATGGAGGCTAAAATTTTCAGAAATCCTTAGTTCTACTTGGAAAGATAGTTGGAAATGTTATAAATGTGAAATAATCTATATTGTGGAATTAGGAATTTTAAAGCAAATTTAATCCAAATGTAGCAGTTCAAATAACTGCTCTGTATATTCACGTAGAATTCAGTACTAGTAGTAAACATGTGGCTTACCATTTATGAAGTTCAAGAATCAATATATGCAACTAATACTGTCCATTGGTGGCAACTTTGTATTCCTAGATTTTAATAATGAGACTGGCAATATTCAGCACATCTTTTTGCAGATAAAATCTAAAATATTCTTTGCACAAATGCAAAAACTATATAGCAAGATGAACAGGAGAGAGTTTATTAATTCTCAGTTCTAACACATGCATAGAATGACAAATATAACAGGCTTCCACTAAAAAGCCTTCATTAGATGTACAATATGCAGAACAGTACATTTGAAAACCAAGCTTTGTTGAGTTTATCAACCAAAAATACAAATTAGAGTTCCATTCCATCGTTAAAAAGGTTTGCCCGAATCAGCTTACCAATATTTAGATTCTTTGCATCGCATGCAAAATTTTTAGCCTGAAACAAAATCTGCACTTTTTTTAAGCTTCAATTTTATTTTGAAAAATCCAATTAAGATTCCTGCAAACAAATATTAGCAAACAATTTTCATATTTACAGGCCTGATCTAAGATAGGCTGGTGATCCCAAAATACATACCACTGGTATATTAAAATATAATAGGAACTGAATATTGCACATCAAGAAATAATGAAAGTCAGTGCCTGCAATGGAAAATATAGCAAATCAGCACACAGCTGGTGAAGTGTTCTAAGTGGAAAGCAGCATCAGTGAAATTTCCAGAACTTGTGAAAATGCCAATCATGCAATCTTCTGTCCTAAAATGAAAAGAGGATGCATCTACTTAAACCTTTAAACTTACTGTTTTCTTGCACCCTGGCCACGAAGCCTGTGAGAGGTATCTGTGGAGTCAGTTGAGGCATAGGGGGAGGGGGCGGAGCTAGGGATGCTGGCAAGAACAAAGGCCACATTGGAACAACATGAAGGGTAGAAGAAAAAAAGGCAAACAAAAAGCTGTCAACCACATTGGGAACATACAATTGCTTAATGGGGCAGTGCAACCTTATTTCTCCAAATACATTAAAAAAATACTTGGGAATAGCTTTAGGGATTTTACTGATTAGAAGATTTTAGACCATTTTGAGTACTAGTGGAAATATAATGAGTTAATTTCCACACCCAAGTCTAAATTAAAAACCAAACATTTGTCTATAGTAAATAAGGTTCCACTGCAGTAATACTTTAATGAGAGCTAGGTAATCCACCACATATTTTAGACGACAGAACAAAAAGGAAAGCTCCATTTTCCCAAGACAAAGATTCCAAAAATTTGATGGTTACAACATGAACAGTTAAAAGGAGCTATCCAACTGAAGCAGCACTTATCCAGGTTTGTTCCAAGAAAAAATTTTAAACAGCCTTCTAATTACAGTGTTAAAGCATTGGACAGAAAAGAGTGTGAGGATTTGTTTCAGCAAGCTTCTGCCTGTTAGTGGAAGGAAGGAAGGGAGTATGTCCTAATGCTTTCAAATGCTAGAGGAAACCCTGCACAAAGAAAATGTAGCTTGCGAATAGTCCGCCAACAGTATTAGTTTAGTCTCTCAGCAAAGAGAAGGCAAACAATTCAAATTCTAAGAAATGGAGTAGTTCATCATTGAAATGAAAAGCAGTCCACAAAATTATTCAATGCTCTTTTTTGCAAGGTGAATGTACTTTTGGTGGGGGCTAGGAACTATAGTATAGGATACAGACTATGCAAGAATAAAATTCAGGTAAACCAAAAGTGAATTTACTAACATTAGACTGTGTTCACAAGGTCAAAAGGAAAAGTTCTGAACTTCTGAGTTGGAGGAACTAAGCATCAAGTCACAATTTCAACAGAAGTGGAAGGATCAGTCCATGAAAAACTTTATAGCTGACGTAAGCCAATGAATGGTTAGCGAGTATTATTGGCTTAGACTTTTGAAGAGTTGAGAACTGTTGATCCTGAAAGTACATTTGGCAAAGCCAAAAAATAAATAAATTTTCCTGTGAAAGTATAGGTGTCAGTATCTCAAATAGATTCCAAGATCATAGCTCCTTTAACTGCAGTTTAAGCACTGGATCAGTTATTTAATTATGACAACTCCTGTGTCTCATGTAGATCTTTGTTTTAGGAGTTTCAAGAAAATGTAGCCGAATTATTTTTTTTCCCCAGTTGTCTTTTAAAAATCAGCATCAACTTTACCAGCATCAACTTTAGCATGTTAAGGTTATGAATTTGCAGGGATCTCAGATCTAAAGTGGTAATATTGCATTAAAGAAATGTCAGATACAGGTCATTTTTAACTATAGGTCATTTTAAACTTGTAACTACAGATACTTTCTGAACTGGCAGTTTTTTTTTGCAAGTGTCCTCATTTTCAAAAAGCTCACTAAATACAGCTAGGAATTCTCCGACAACCTGACAGATTACAGCACTTAAACAGCTGCAAAAAAAAAGGAATCCTCTTAGTAGACATCAACAACCAGCTAAAGTTTTGCATTCTTAATTCTCACTTTGCATCATCCACTTGAAACAGGATGCAACCAATGGTCACAGATCTACATTTCAACCAATACCATAACAGAAAAAGGGGAAACATGATAAATGGAAGCTTGAGAACATTTAGGAAGGAAAACTCAAACCACAAAATTATGTAAGAGTGAAATAGCAGTTTTCTAGTTGAAGAGTCTACAGGAAGACTGACTGATAACAGGGACGCACACGTCTGACAGCATCTCTTTAAAAAGTAGAGAAATAGACCAGAGACATATTTACCTCAATTTCTCCAAGCCAGAGCTATTCATAAAAGCAGATTCACTAATAGAAGCAGAGAAGAGGGGATAATGCCAATGTCAAGGGGACAAGCAGCTGCCGAGATAGCGACAGCACATGTGGGAGCAACACCAGGACAGGAAATGATAGCCCTCTCACTGTTCGAATGAGTTTACTTTGACTCTGGTCAATGTATGCAGCAGCTCATTTTGTACAAACAACTGCCTTTGTCGAAAGAAAAATTCTTTACCCTGAAACCATAGCAGCAGAGAAGCAGTTGTTCTTCAAGGATAACTATGCAAACATTCAATCCTAGAGAAGCGATTTCTCAACTATTGTGGAGCTGGGTAATGAGCTCCCTCTTAAATACAACTCTTCCTCAAAACCTGCAGGTTCCATATTTCAAACTGTAAAAAGATTTGGTACACTGAAGACTGCCCATTGTGCCTGTGGTTTCAGAGTGTCTGTTGTACATTTTAATTAATAAGATTAATTTCCATGAGATTTGAATTTCCTAATAAGACTTCTGTAAGTAACCTTTTATACAAATTTCAGCAACTACAACACGGTACCAACAACATCCCTGCACGCACATCTTCCAGAAAGTGACAATTCCAATGCAATTATGGCCAGCCTCCCACCTTTCAATTCCATAAACTTGTACTATATCAAACCTTTCTTGCCCATTCCTCCCAACTCCCACCAAGTTCCATTCACCTATCTCCCTGTACTTACTGAATTACAGTCTCCTGGTTAAGCAATAATACAATTCTGAAGTTATCTGTATTTTCAGATTCCCTCGACAGCATTGCCTCACTCCTTACAAAAACCCTTAGGAAGGTGAAGAATCCAAGACTGTAGATGGCTCCAGTTTTAATTAATCCACAGCTGGTAGCCATACCTTCCGCTCTCAAGCCTTTAAATTTTCCAGGATTTCAACCCAAGATGTCTCTCCCCACCACCACAGCTGCTGCTCGACCCACTGAGTTCCTCCAGCAATTTGTTTTGGGCTACAAATTTAACAGTTCACTCCCTATATGTCTCTATCAGTATCTTGTTCTTTAAAACACTCCTTAAATTCTGCCCTGCTAGCTCATGTGGTTCACTGTAAAACTTGATAATGTCCAAAAAACCCGTTTGTCCCCGTTGTTCCTTCAACTATCCAAAGTGATCTGAGCCAAACCAGAAATTCCAGTTCATTTGACTACAGCTTTGTCAAGTACAATTATGCACAAAATAAGAATCCCAACCTTAACAATTCACATTTGTATTTTTAGCAGATGCTTAAAAGATGACTCTGAACAAGTTGGAAGGCTGAAAAAGTGGGGTGGAGTCACAATTTTTCACATTTCAAGATGTCCTATTTCACATTTGACATGTGGTCTAAACCAATCAGGCTTGTTTGCTGACTCCAAGACAGACCCATCTGAAAAGCCAAATTTACAACAAACTAGATCTTTCAATATTTTCTGGATACTGCAGTTACTTTGAATATGCATGAATGTGATGATTCAAAGAATGCCTTTCAAACTGCTACAGTTGCAAATCCATCTGTTACAACTACTGATGGAAAGGTATTCCCATACTGATCTAGCCAAAAGATTGTGCATGCCTCCAATGTTTGAGAAGCCAGGCTGTCATTGATCAGCTGTCCATTCCCCCTCGAGAGATATCACACCCCTTGCCACTCAAACCATCAAACATCCTGCACATCTTGCAAAACCACCCACAAATCAGATATCAAACAGTATCCTTCAGAAGAATAGAACTTTTGTTGTCTACAGCCAAGTAAGTCACATTACAAATTATTTTGAGGGTATGGGATGTTGCAACATTAATTTGCAGCAGATTATGTAGAGTGTTTAATCATATCTACCTCCTATATAGGCCGTTTTAATTCCCCATTTTACTTCTCATGCAGAAACCCACATAAAACAGACATTAAAAATTAAAATCCACCATCTATGAATTATCCCACACATCCCAAACAGCAATTTTCTGCTCCCTCAGAGCTTCTGCTGCTAAGTTGAATACAAAATCTGGTCCATTCTAAACTGTGATGACATTTGTGTTTATTTTTGGCAGCTCAAGAAAGCAGCTTAGTACATACTGAGATCCATGAAAATGCTTTACTGGGTTTCTGAAAAACAAATGGTAAAAAAACACTCATACAGTCAGGCAGCATCTGTGGAAAGAGAAACAGCTAATGTTTTAGGTCAAAGACTCTTCCTCTGACAACCTGAAACATTAACTTTCTCTTTCTATGGTTTCCCTCTGATCTGCTGAGTGTTTCCAGCATTTTCACTTCCTTTGGCAGCTTGTTCCATGTACCCACCACCCTGTATGTGAAAAACTTGCCCCTCAGGTCCCCTTTAAATCTTTCTACTCTCACCTTAAACCTATGCCCTCTAGCTTTAGACTCCCCCAACCTACGAACTCACCATTCACTGCCCTTGTTTAACTTCCCAAAATGCATCACTTCATACTTCTCCAAGTTTAAGCTCATCTGCCAGTCCTTTACCCACTTTGTTATTGTAGCACTTAGAAAAAAGAATGAATAATCTGTTACACTGTCAGAACTTGACCCTGTAAGATGATCAAAGGGACAATAAACATGGCAAGTATTCATTGAGACTTCACACCCCCATTAACTCAATATGCAACACTGATATGCATTTGAAGCAGTATTAAAGTATAAGCCTTACTTGAATTTTGAGCATAAAGAGGGCCACCATTAATATGAGGCTGCACAGAAAACTGAGATGTCACTGAAGGATTTCGCCTGAAGCCCCCTGATGAAGCCGTGGAGGTTGTGGAATTATGCCGAGAGATCTGCCTGGTCATGGTACTGTATTGGGAACCAGGAGCCGAACCAGGGCCAGCTGAAGTATTAAGAAAAGCAAGAGCAGAAGAGGAAAAAAAAAGGCATTATTCCATAGTTCCTGACAGACTCGATTAGTGAAAGGAAAACCAACCCTCAAACCAGGCAGAGTAGGAAAAAAAAGTGAGTCAATACAATGCAAGATCTAAAATTCCTGCAAGTTGCATTAAAAACAATTGACACTAACTTCACCACCAAGGAAAGGCACCACCTGTTGTCACTGTTCCTGTTCATCTTACCATTTTTAAGTAAAATATGGCACTGATTATATGCATTTTACCCATCCATACTAGAGTTCCAAACGAGGTGTCTTATTTTCTGTTGAATCTGGATGTAGACGAGACTCAAACAAAAATACATCAAACTTTGACCAACCTCAAGTTATAAAGCAAAGCAATAGCAGAGTCAGTTTATGATTTTTAATACAAATTTAAACAATTTGATCATTTCAATATCAAAATAATTCATTAGAAGCAAATTATTTTTTTAAAAAAGAGGCCTAAAGGCGATTTGATCCATGTTGCTATGATACCAATATGTTTTAAAAGGGACTGATTTGACAGAATCTACTAGTCATGTCCCCTTTACTAACCTGTACTCTACTTCATTACTTTCCCTCCCCACTATCCAGTGGTTTGCCAAATAGCTCCAAAGAGAAACTGGGCCTGCTAGCCCAAAGTGTTTTGTTTAAAGCAAGCCTTAACACAAGGGCCAAATCTTTGGCCAGTGAGGGAAGTGATAAAAAGGGCAGCTTTTCCTCTTACCATCTTGGGTAGTCACATTACATATACCAGGTCCAATTACCAGGATGTCAGGTAAATTACTTGGTGGGAATTGTGAATCAGTGCTTCTACTCAGTTACTGGCTAGCACAAAGATTAATAGCAGTAAGCCAAAAAAAAAATTGATATTTAGACATTGCACGAGGTCAAGATTAGCTAAGATTGCAAATATAATATCTAAAACATTGTCAACCCTCAATGGACAGATCAATAGATACTTAAGGTAGCAAGAACAGCGAAACTATACTTCAGCAGACAATCAACACTAATTACTTTCAAATAGGAGATTCTAAAAGGGACTGACAGGCTAGTTTCTGCAACTAAAGGTATGGTTTCAATATAACAGGATTAGTTATTTAAGACTGAGATGGGGAGAAATTCCTCATGCAGAATTAAGTGCTCCATCCTTGAGCACTGTGGACACTCAATTGTTGAGTCTGGGATGGAGAGATTTTTGGAACTAAAGGCATCAAGGAAAAAGGATAATGTTATGCTCTAAAAAGAAACTGATGAAGCAATACAAGTCTTTGAGTTAACATTTCATACCTTTTGATATTCCTTCATTGACTGAGTTACTGGAATTCTTTCTTCAAAGACAACATGGATTAAAAGGATTTTGGCCTACAAACACATCCTTATAACCCAACACCTTTGCACAAAGCGTTAGTATTTGTTATCCACTGCAAATCAACACCATTTACCACACCCATTGAGCCAGCTGTGAATGAAAGGACAGATGAGTGAATAATTCCATGCTGGAGTCAGTCTCACCTATGAAACTGCCCACAGGCAGTGGAGGGGGTGCTGGTGGCAGGGGAGGGGCCGGTGGCGGCAGGGGAGGGGCCCCAGCAGGAATAGAATATGGTGCTAAAAGAAAATGCATTGTGATTATAACAGATCCAATTATACTTGTAAATGGCAATATAAAAAGAAGAATTGTGCCGCTGGCAGATAAAATTATCAGTTAACCCAAGACAAACTGCAAGCACTTGTTGTGCATGTGTTTCTCAATTATCTATGTATGTGGTTTGATTTCAGGTCAAAAGGGATTTGACAAGATTTAGGATCTGTAGTAATAAAAATAAAACACGAGACTTTCCTTCCAGTGAAAAATTTACAATAAAACAAACTTACTTCCAACAAAATAGTTCAATTTAAATCCTTCCTTATGGTTGGATTCATTTTGAGAGAAAAAAATTAGCTGTTATATCCAAGTGCTGCTGCCAGAAGATGCCATCTCTGTTAGCTTTAATTAGGCTCAGTTTTACTGAAGACATATATATGACAGCATTCTTTGGCTTAAAGGTTCACTTGCCCGATATAGTAAATACCACATTAATGATTAGAATTCATGACTATGCAATCAGTGCATACTTGACGAAGTCTCATTATTATGGAATGCAAATGTCTAAATGTCATTCCAAAAGGCATATTTTATGTGAAATACATATTTCATGCTGCATTTTCATAACCAGCAACATTTCTCCCCCTCAAACAGGGCATTTCAGATCTACATTACAGCAAACACCACACTTTACAGGAAATGCCATACAAAACCTGTTGGATCTACCTGAACATCTGGAATGTTGCAATTCTGTGTTTTAAAGTCACTGACATAGATTTTAAAGACAGATTCTACTTATACAAGTATTTTGGCAAATATGCAGGTTTGAAATTTCAGACACTTAACTTGATTCTTAAGTTGAAATCTACTAAAGTTTATTCTCCCTGGGGCTCATCTTTTTCCCCAGCGGTACTTGGCAGGGCACAAATGGCTACACTTCAGTGTTTTAGAACAAAAGTGCATTTTGCACATTTACCAAGTTATCAAGGAAGCTGTGATGTCAAAATCAAAATGTTAAGTCCATCTTTTGAACCAAATATCTGCATTTGCACTCTCATTTCACAAGATATTAAGTCTCAACTCAATTTAAGTGAAATTGAACACTTAAATTAGCATATCCATCTCTAGGTTTTGAAGTTAAAATGAATTCATTTAAAGACGAAAAGGGAATTAAATATAAAAATTTTAACATTTTAAAAATTAGTATCAGCTTATTAATATTCTATAAAACTACAGAAGTTAACAGACCTGCAAAAGGGTGGAGGCGAGGGTTGTCGGCACAGCAATAGAATGCCTATGCTGCTGCTCCCACTATTTTCGGCTTCCACTTCCTCCACTGCTGCCACTGAAAGAAAAAAGGTTAAAACAATTAAATATGCAATTTCCCTTGCACCTAGCTCAAAAACAATGACATGTTGCGAGATCAGAATTTAATAAAGACTGCAGAGGCTCAGCCATAAATTGACTTACGTGCCTTGATTCAGCCAGAGAGGCACAAGTTTTTGTCAGCACTTCACCATTTAACAGAGGCACTTTCTGCAATGGTGGCAGAAAATGCCAGCCATTTTCATTCTCCATTTAATAAAAGGATTCCAGGACCAATCAGTACTCTTTCCTACCTGGCTCAGATCAGTAACTCAGTAGATAAGATTCAGCTGGGTTGCTTCCCAGCATATGCGTTCGAGAAGGTGCTCCAAATTTTAAGGGAAAGCAAAAATCAATCAATTGGACTTTAAATACAGAAACACAAAGGTAGTCAAAATCTGTGGCAGTACCTTTAAATTGCAATTGGTCACTTCCCTTCACCCCAAACAGGGTATCCTAGAGGTCTCCCCCTCGGTTCCTGCAAGCTGTGGGCAAGGCGGTGGTTTAGAGTCGCAAGTTAAAGAGATTGTGTTAATTTTTTTTGAAGTTCAACATAGCACAACTGTAAGTAGTGTCAAAATTCAAATGTTTGAAACAGCACGTGTCCTATAAGGATCATTACTCTCATTTTGCCAATTTGACAAAAAACTGCAAATCACCAATTGGTTATTTCGCAAGAATTGTTCAGGAGACTTAACATTTCTCATTTTACTTTGTGCTCTTCCTGGATAGAGCTCCAATACAGAATACCAAATGGCAGACTGATCAGTTGTGTTACAGCAGATTTGAGGATATTTAGTACCACATACACATCTCAGCTTCATTGAGGCATTATAATTCATTAATCAAAGCAAGAAACAGGTAAACATCTGTCATTTATATAAGCAGAGGCATAAGTATCGTCCATAACCCACTCCAGGAATTCAGCAACAACGAATGACATTCTTCGTGTGAAATTTCAAACCATAGCCTCAACGTCCTAATCTAACAAAACATTGAAGACCCATGCCCATTCAACGGCCAAAGAAATCCAACATTTTGCATGTAATAAGTAAGAGTAGGCTCCAGCCTGCTCCACCATCCAATCATTTCACAATGGGCGGCAGTGACACAGCTCAGAGATGCTGCTTCACAGCTCCAATGACCTGGGTTCAATCTTGATCGAATGCTGTGTGGAATTCGCATGTCCTCCTGTGAACTGTGCGATTTCCTCTAAACTCTTCTAATTTCCTCCCACACCCAATATCCCACACAGGGTTGACGAGGTTAATTGGCATTGTAAATTGCCTTCAGTGTGTAGGTGAGTGTAGAATCTGGAGAACTGATAGGAAAGTGGGAGGATAAAATGGGATTAGTGCTACGCAGTAAACTCTCAGCTGTCCTGCGTCCATGGGGAATGAGGGGGTTGAGGGAGGGGTGGGCAGGAAGGAGGGTGCCAGATGGCTGAGGATTGCTCATTACTGTATATTACACTAGTATTCTATGCATATACAGTTAAATAAATTGCCAAACTATGTTACCACCTTACCCTTTTAAAATGTTTTACACTGCAATTATATATTTTAAAGGCTAAACAGGATTAATGTAATATAGCCAAAAATCAAATGACTGCTCACCATCACAAGTACCAAATCCTTCAAAAGGACATTGCTACTGATCAGCCTACAGCTGCACTGCCCTTATGCATAAATGTAAATAAACCAAGTGGTCTTGCACCTATTTTACATAACAATTGAAAATAAAATCCATAATTTGATCTTATTTCATAAGACAAAACAATCTTATGCAGGCTATACAGAGGCCTTTACACATTCTAGCCTGGGGCTACCACTTAGCTGCGCTGTAGGCTGATGGAAGACAGCATGTGAACAAAGTCGCATCAGAACCTGATGAGCCAAATTCATAGAATTTTACAGCAATGGAAACAGGTCATTCTACCCAACTTGTCCACACTAACCAGTGGGCAATTTTCCATAATAATCCCAAAATCTACGATTTTGAAAAAAAATTAAGTAATTGCTTAATATCCTCAAATTTTTGTCAGCCTGCAGGAGAATTCTGGATGCACAACTACTGGATAAGTGGTTACTATATTACAGTAAATGGCTGCTGATGATCAATGTGTACACAGTGGGCCAAGGGGCCAGTTTCCATGCCGATAACACTGATCTCCAAGTTCATAACTTAGCTTTAGTCCTGACTCCAATTTCCTACTATTCAATACCCTCTTCCAAAATTCTCTTTCAGTTTTGAAGTATTCTAAATGACTAAACTCTACAAATCTAAGGGCAGCCAATTCCAAAAAATTGTAGTAGGACCTCATCTCTTGAGCCAATCCCCTACCCTGATTTAACGTATCCCAAATACTGGAAACTGCAGATGTTGGAAATCTGAAATAAAAAGTAAATGCTGGAAACCATCCAGTGCTTGTACAACCTTAACTGCTTTGCCTGCCTCTTCCTCTCACATAGCATTTCTCTGTAGCGGGAGATAGTTTCAAGCACAAGCTTTTCACTGTGGAGCTGTGCTCCAAATCTGGGAAAATCTGAGGAAAAAAAAGCTTCATTATCTTTCATCTTTCAGATATTTTTGGATGGACCATGCTGAGTTCTGGTTTCTTTCAAATAAGGTCCATCATTAGCCTCTACAAGTGCACTGCCCTCTTACTGGCCTAGTTTTTTTTTATTAGGGAAAGAATGCATCTCTGAGCCAAGTGTTTACTGATTATCACTGCGGGATAGCATGAAGCAGGATCCTAGCATAGTACATTACCTTTGCAAAAAAGTGTAACATTGCATTTGCCTTCTTATTGCTTTCTCTGAACAATGTTTAATTGTCTCTTACCTTTTAAATACAGTCTTATTCTCCCTAGGAACATGGACAACCTCTCAGAAAACAAAAATCTGATAGTGGAATTATGAAACAAACAGCAAATGCTGGAAACACTCCACAGATCAGGCAGCATTTGTAGAAAGAGAAACTAAGTTAATGTCTCAGGTCAAACTGTTCATCAGAAGATTTAATCAAATGATCTGATGATGGGTCTACAACCCAAAACTTCCTTTTCCACAGATGCTACCTAACCTGCTACTTCCAGCAATTTCCTTCCCCTTCCCCCACCCCCTTCCCCGCCCCCCCCGACTTTATATCTCATATTAGATCTACCATCTTTTTGTGGACTCACTAAACTTCTCGTTCCATGTATACATTTTAGCCAAAGTTTTGTCTTATAATTAAACTAAACAACGAAGCTGCTTAAAAATGTTTAAAGATGTGCAAAATGCCCACATAGGATGTCAGAACATAACAGTTCTTGATAATGAAAATGAGTTCTGACAAAGCGTCTTCGACTTGAAACGTTGGCTCTGTTTCTCTTCCCACGGATGCTGCTTCACCTGCTGAGTAGTTCCAGCAATGCATGATGCAGTTTTGAGGGGATTTTTTGCTTCTTTGACAAATAAAAATCAAGAACAATCTTAATCCATTGAGAAAACAAAATGAAAAATCAACTTTCAAAACTGGTGGCCAATATTAACAAAAGATGCAGAAAACAGGAAGTTAAGAAATTCAAATTACTTAAAAGAGTCTTGCATGTGTTCAGAAGAAATAGCCTAGATTCAGAGATACGCAATACATCTATTACTATTTCCCCATAATACGTTCTTGCTTAACAAGATTAAAATTGTGCGTAGTGCTATTTTTCATTCTTGTTGATTAATAATCTTGCAGCAAACATCCAGTTCTATTTTATCAATGCACTGACTAACTCAAGAGTATTCATACATAGAAAAGAATAGTACAGCCCATAATGTCTGTGCTGACAGTGCCAATTTAAACTGCATACCTGCCTGCATGTGATCTATATTCCTCCATTCCCTGCATACTTATGTACCTAAAGTCTCTCAAATAAGATCATTCAATAAGATCTCATCTTTTTCTTCAGTGGCACCTACTTGTATTAGCCCCATATACTTTCATTCCAGTACCAAAAAATCTACTACACTGTTGTGAGCATACTCAATGATTGCCTTTTCAGCTACCTTAGGTAGAAAATTCCAAAGATTCATCATCCTCTGGATGAAGAAATTTCTTTTCACGTCAGTCTGGAATGGCCTACCCTTTACTGTGGGACTGACCTCTGGTTCTAGACACCCCAGCCAGAGGAAACATGATCCCAACATCCACCCAGTCAAACCCAAAATTGTGTTTCAATGGCAACCTGTCATTCTTCCAAACAGGTTTTGGCTCAATCTGCTTAATCTTCATGTAACAAACCTCTTCATTCCTGGAATAAATCTGGTGAACCCTCAATACATTCACTCTATTGAGGGTGCACTCTTTCATAGCAGGAGGGAAACAAAATCTGTACACAATGTTCCAGATACACTATCACCAGGCTATTTAATTCCACTAAAACTTTTCTGATAGTCAGAAGTAATAGATACATCCTTCTGATGACAGCTGAAAAATCCATACACCTGAACAAGTAGCCAGGGGTGGGCCTGGACCTTGAAATAGTGGTGTTGATAATGCACTGCATGTAAATTCAAACCACATTTAACTGAGTGGTAAGAACCTTGGTCTATCTCAAAGATCAATGGTTTTGATTGGGGAATCCAAGTATCATGTAGAAAACAAAGGAGTTAATGAGAAAAGGAAAACCGGGTGTAAAGTGAATGGTCACAATGTATTCAATGGAGGAGAACAAGGTTAAAAGTCAAGTAGCAATTGGAGGAAGCCAAGGTATATCCATTTTCATGTATCAATATAAATTACTGGCCATATTCTAACATTTAATTCTGAAAGGGGAATTTCAAATTTAAAAATAAAAAAAACTGCAGATACTAGCAACCTGAAAATAAAAACGGAAAATGATGGCAACACTCAGCAGGTCTGGCTACATTTGTTTAAAAGGAAACAGAGGTAATGTTTCAAGTCAAAGACCCTCATGATTAGTTCTTGAACACAGAACAACCCAAATTATTTATGTACACATTGTTTGGCTTGGTCTTGAAGCAGACCCCAAAATACGTAGTTAACACAAAAAAGCACATTTGATAAACAACCACAGTAACTGACACTTCGGTAGATAAACAGATAACCAGAATGGACATATAGATAGCAGATGCATTGCAGTTTGGGTACAAATGCAACCTAGATTGGATTGGTCATTTTTGGGCTACAATTTTCCTTTAAGCGATAAAAAAGGAAAAACAAAACTGCAGATGCTAGTAATCCAAAGTACAGACAGAAAATTCAGAAAACACTCAGGTCAGTCTACATTTGTTTAAAAGGAAACAGAGTTAATGTCTCAAGTCAAAGACCCTCAAGTAGGCCCTGAAAGTACTTCACACAAAAAAAAATACACACAGAAACCAGTGCTTCCAAAACAGGGACAAAGGATTTTAACACAAAACAAAGTAATGGGATTGAGAGACCCAAACTCTCATAGTACAGGGATGTTGATGGGCTTCTTATGTACACCCCAGAACTAGGATAACTTTTTTAAAAAAACCTTTAACAAATGTACCTTCTTGACTCAAATGTTATATATTATTTACGAATTCCTAAAAACTCCACCTTGCCATGTTAAAAATGAAGATCTATACTATTTATCAACGTTTTAAAATCTCTCAGTTCATGTGAGAAAAGCCAGACAGCAAAGCCATTACAGAATTCCAATTAATTTCAAAAGGAAAATAAAATTTATGTAAATTAATAGCAAATAGCCTTATAACTGGGGGGAAATAGTTGCTTTTTATATTAAAAAAAAACTAGGCTGAATGGCATCCTGGTTTCAACAGCTACCAACCCAAGGGAACTCAAAACAAGTGGAATTTTCTATAGCCAATATCCAGGAGGTTATGAGAAAAGTGCACTTTCTACTCTGGTACTGTCAAATTAGGCATGCATGTTTTTTTGGATGTAGGTAGAATCAATTGATGCCCAAGACCAGCTTGTTGGGAGCCAAGGTTGCCAGCAGACCAATTGAATTACCAAACTACTCTAATATCAACAGATTTTAAAACAGTGATCATCTCATAATACAATCATACCTGTGTGTTCTCGGCCTTTGGTTCAGTGATGCTGTTCTAATAGGACTTTGCTGGTTTGCCACGTTCCGAGCTGGACTAGTCATGTAATCATTGGGAATGACAGGTGGCTTGACAGGCTCTAAGGTTTTGTAGGGAGTATTTCGTCTGAAAGAAGAGGAAAAGTCACTTCATAATATTCCACAAATAACAAACAACTATGAGCTTAATTTTGAATTGATAACTAAGCACATTGACAAAGGCAGTATGATTGATGTGGTTTACATTGACTTCAGTAAGGCCTTTGACAAGGTCCCACATGGAAGTTTGGTCATTGCCCATGAGATTCAAGACATCAACAAACTGAATCCAAAATTGGCTTGGTAATAAGACAGAGGGTGATGAAATAGGTTTGCTTTTGTGATTGGAAGCTGACGACCAGCAGCGTACCACAGGAATTGGTGCCTAGACCCATTGCTTGTTATTAACACCTTACATGCAAATATAAGATATTTGATAAGTTTGCAGATGACAGAGGTGACACTGATAGCAAGCACAGTCGTCTTAGGAAACAATAATACTGATCAGCTGGCAAATTGGGTGGGACAATGGAATTTAATTCTGATAAAGTGTGAGATGATGCATCTTGGGGGAGTCACATAAGGGTATGATATACAACATGAATGGTAGGGCTGTAGGGAGTATTGAGGAACAAGTGGACCTTAGTGTACAAGTTTAAAAGTCCCTGAACGTGGCACCACAGTTAAGAGTCATGTAGTCCATGTATGGGATAACATGCCCTGCCTAATGAAGGCAAGCATACAGGTGCACGGAGGACTTGGTACAACTTTTAAAAAAAACTTTGGTTAGGCCACAACTGGAATATCACGTGTAGTTCTGGTTACCACACTACAGAAGTGCGGAGAATATTCATCAGGATGTTGCCTGGGACAGAATATTTGTTATGAGGAGAGCTTGGGTAGGCTGACTTATCTTTATTGGAGCAGAGGAGACTGGGGGTGGGGTGGGGGGAATGGTTAGAGAAACAGGTCAAGGTATACAAAACTATGAAAGGCACACACATGGCAGATGGTAAGAAACCTTTCTTCATTGCAGGTGTAAAAGGCCAGCAAGCATGGGTTTAAGGTGAGGGGTAAAAAGCTGAGAGGAGATCAGAGGAAGAACTTTTTTCCACCCAGAATGTGGCAGCAATCTGGAACGTACTGCCTCAGATGGTTGAGGTAGATACTCTCAACATTAAGCAGCACCTTGAATCACCAAGACAAAGTAAGCTGTGGACCAAATGCTGGTAAAGGCGATTAGTACAGGTGGGTAGTCGATGAGCCAAAAGGGCCTGTTTCCGTGCTGTTTGATTATAAGAACAACAGCCTATGTGTACCTACTTATACCGTGCCAAAATAACCTTCATGGACTTCCAAATGCCCTAATTTTGTTGAACCAGGTAATCCCCACATGCTCCAATACCTAGTCGAGATGTAGAAGACCAATTTTGTTGACCTTAGTCAGGTAGCAACAGCACCAAAGCCTTAATCCTAGACTGTTCCAAATAGGTTTTGTGAAAATGAAAGACTGGGGCAGTTTTGTCACTGTCAAGCTGACTAGGATTTTAAATGTCTGACAGAGACATTTAAAACAGTACATTTCAACTTTAAGTGCAAAAGGCTTAAAAGATTTCATTGTAAGTGTTTAGAAATAAAAGACACCAAAATAAGATTAATGAAAAAACACCTTCTTTGCCCTCTCATCTGTTGGCCTATAGGTAATCCCCCAAAATACTGAAGAATAAAAGATTAGGCCCCCGCCAAGGATTCCATGAGCACTGTGACAGATGCAGCACCATCTGTCACTCAGCAAGTCTTGCACCTCCCTGTTCTACACCACACAAGTTTGAGATGTTGTTTCAATAGCTGAGGGTCCACTGTTCCCACTAGAGCTGCCAACTCCAATCAGCAAGAAATTTCTATATTTGGTTAGCAGCAACCTTATGGGAGTTAACACATAGGTCCCTAATTTAATTTCATAAAACTTTAAATTTAATAAGACATGTAAAATAGAAATAAAAGAGCAGACTATTTTTAAACTGAGGCGTTAACTTTGGACCTTACCTTGAAGGAAAACAAATCAAAATAGTCAATTTAATACAAGATACTCCATCTGAAATTAAGCACTCTTATACAATGGATACAAACAACTCCTGTGGAACCTCATCAGATGTAACTATGCAACTAATTTCAGTAAATCAAGTCTCTTCAAAAAAAAAATAGTTGGAGGGCATAGAGTCAGAGTTATACAGCACAGAAACAGGCCCTTTGCCCAACTTGTCCATGCCAACCAAGTTGTCTTCCCGTGCTAGTCCAATTTGCAGCACTTGACCCATATCCTATCCATGTACCCATCTTCCTCATGCACAAGTTTAAATATCCCTGCAGGTGTCTCCACCTCAGCTCATTCCATATACCCCCCACCCTCTGAAAAAACTTACACTCGGGTCCCCTTTAAACCTTTCCCTTCTCACCTTAACCCAATGCCTTCTTATTTTCATACTCCACTACCCTGGGAGAAAGACAATCCACCTTATCTATGCCCCTCATGACTTTACAAATCTCTTAAAGCCCACCCGTCACCCTCCTTTATTCCAGGGAACTGTCCCAGCTTATCCAGTCTCTTCTTATAACTCAAGCCCTCCAGTCCTAGCAACATCCTTATGAATCTTTTTCAGCACCTCTTTAGCTTAAATCACATCCTTCCTCAAGTATGACAACAATATTCCAGGTGCAGTCTCAACATCTTGTACAGCTGTAACACAACATCCCAACTGCTGTTCTCAATGTCCAATACAGTGAAGGCAAATATCCATACCCCTTCTTCACCACCTCGTCTCCCTGAGCTGCCACCTTCAGGGAACTATGTACATATACCCCTAGGTCACTGTTCTACTACACTCCAAGGCCCTGTCATTCACTGTTTATCCTACCCTGGTTTAACTTCCCAAATGCATCACTTTACATTTGTCAGAGTTAAATTCCATCTGCCATTCCTTTTCCCACTTTCCCAGTTGATCTAGTTCCTGTTGTAACCTTAGACAACCTTCTTCACTGTCCACACCACCAATTTTGGCACAACCTACAAATTTATTAATCATGTCTATATTCTCATCCAAATAGCTTATATGATTAACTACAGTAGACCCAGCACAGAGCCCTGCAGCACACCACTGGTCATGGATTAGCAAAAAAACTGAACCAGGCTTCCCCGTTCAAAGGTTACAACACACCCTAATGTTCCACGTCCAGACATTGGGGGACTTGGTGGTTTTTGTGTAGGCGGATTCGTCCTAGTGAGTGTGCCGGTTCTTGCAGGCTGGTTACCTCCATGCTGCAAAGAAAACACATAATTAAGGAATGCTTTATTGAAACTAGTTGCTTTAACACATGATCATTTATCCTATAATAAAATGAACCACAATCTCTGTTGAACTTAAGAACAGCCAAAAAAAAAATCAACTCAGCTCGCTAAAAACCTCATCAGTTTATACAGATAGCACCAGAGAAACCTCAACGTGATACTTTTGCTAAATTGGCTATTTGTGGCCAAGCTTTCAGAAACTGTATTATGATTAGCCTCCAAAAGAATAAACTGCAGAACTATTTTTGAGGCAGGGGAACATGGTTGTTATAGGAAGAACCAACTCAACTGTCAGTTCAAAATAGCAAAGAAATAATAAAACCTGCAAAAGCTATTCATAAACTGAACATTTTGTACATATTTCACCCTTAAATGGCTGTGTTTCTACCCATAAAAGCCATTGAGCTACAATAGATTTTCAACCAAGGAACTAGTACATGATTACTCTGCAGAAGGATGGGCTGGCAGTCATAACTCAGTTTTGCAGAGCTAGAAAGTGACATTACTATCAGTCCTACTGAACAATGTGATCACAATGAGCCAAATAGCATCTTTTTATGTTGTAAATTTATAGAATTCTCTTTTTATTTTAAAAAGGACAATGTGCCCAATCTGCAATGCAAAATGTCACCATTAAGACTTCTGTCATTGTTCAGGTACAAGGATAAACATTAGCCCATTGGGAGGTTGCAAAGCATTGCCCAACAAGGAATTGTAACAAAAATAATTTCTCGAATGCAAATTTGAAGTTCTATAAAAAAAAGTAAAAGAAAAGCTTTTTTTAAAAATCAAAGTACAGATAAGAACCACATCCTTTGAAGTATTCTTAATTAGTCCAGTTAGAAAGTTGTATGCATCTTCTGAACATGTACAAACTTTTCAGGGATGTATAAAGTAAAACATGGGTAGAACAATTTCCTTCATTAAAATTTTAGGGTGTCTAGGCAAAATTCTCCAAAGCATCCAAAAAATCCTAAATGCAATTAACTGCCCAACAGCGAAACCTCATGAATTTTACTGTTAGTCTACAATGGCATACTTCAAAGACAGCTTGTGTTTTAATTGTACATTTATCACATTGGGAAAGCCAAATGAAATAAGGCATTTATAATCTCATTATACCAAAAAGACATGGGAACAGGTTTCATTAGAAATTTCTACAGTGCACAACGAAAGGAAACTGTTTGTCTTACCTTGGCTTTAAGCCACTTAATGTTGCCAAAAGGGGAGAAAAAATAAGCAAAATTAACCACATATCATTAAGCTTGGCAGAAGAAAGCTAAACAAATTCAGTATAGAAGCTAAGCAACAAAACTGATAATTAAATACTTAATGTTTCCTGTCATTCAGCAAATGGCACATATTAACAAGCAAATCAATTTAGGTACTGGGAAGTAAACAGGTTCCTCTTCAATTAACACCGAGATAAACATTCCTACTCTATTTGTAAACTAAAAGCCAAGATTACAGGAGCATATGACTGCCAAGTACTTGATGGATTTCCAACAATTCAATCTCAAGATCAATTTACTATTGCCATAGCTTAATAAAAGTAAAACAAAATGAGGGCCAAAGATAGTCAACACCCATTCAACACAACTGCTATTTCTATTAATTGAAATTCACAAAAAAAAATTTAGGTCAAAGGTCAAACTAAGATTAAGTGTAAACACAGTAAATCAATTAGATTGTTTAATATAATCTCAGTATGCAAATCCACATGGGAGAATGCATTACAGATTATTGAAATTACAGGGTTGGCGTGCAACCAAAGTGTTCATGCATTGGAATTCCCTACTATTTCCTATAGTGAACACATTTTTGATTTTCAGGTTTTTCCCAATGTGTAGGATAATCAAGACATGTGCTTTGCACATCCAACATTTCTGGCAGCTATAACATAATCCCACCGCCAGCCACATCTTCCTCTCCCCATCCCTTTCTGCTTTCCACAGGGACCACTCTACCTGGTTCACTTACCCCTTCTGCTTTCCACAGGGACCACTCTACCTGGTTCACTTACCCCTCTCCACCCATCCCTCCCCATCCCTGGCACTTTTCCCTATAACCATTGGAGGTGTAACACCTGTTCCTGCACTTCCTCCCTCACCACCATCCAGGGACCTAAAAAGCCCTTCCTGATGAAGCAGAGTTCATGTGCACCTCCTCCAATCTTGTGCATTGCAATTGGTGTTCTCGATCTGGCCTCCTCTACTTTGCTGAGACCAAGCACAGACTAGGTGACTGCTTTGCCAAGCACCTGTGCTCTGCCCACCATGGTCATCTGGAGCTATCAGTTGTAAGCTATTTTAATTCCCATCCCCATTCCCACACCAACTTCTGTCCTCAGCCTCTACTTCCAGGGTGAAGCCAAATGCAAACTAGAGGACCATCAGCTCATATTCCACCTGGGTAGTTTACAACCCAGTAGCATGAACACTGAATTCTCCAATTTCAGGTAATCTCTGTCTCTTTCACTTCTCCTGGTCCACCTTGTTCCTCTGACATATGCTCACTCCCCCAGACCCTTTATCACACTGTTTCTTTGCCCTCCTCCTCCTACATCATCTGCCCATTACCCACACACTCCTTCCACTGGGACACCTCTTCCCCCACCCCCCACTGCCCATCAGTCCACCCCACCTCCTTTTAGCTCCATGCTCCACCTTCTTTTCCTATCAGATTCCATCATCTGCAGCCCTTTGTTGCCTCCACATCACCTTCCAGTCTCCATCACTGTTTCTACCCTTCCCTCCTCCTCCTGCCAATCAGCCCTCCTCACCTGGATCCACCTATTGCCTGCCAGCTCTGGCTCCACCTCTTCCCCTCACCTCTTTATACTAGCCATCTCCTCTATCCTTCAGTCCAGATGAAGGGCCTCCACCCAAAAACACTGACTGTCCATTTCCCTTCACAGGTGCTGCCTGATGGAACTGATAGCTTTGTGGCCAAGTTTGTGGACATAGGGAGTCTGCAAAAGGACTTGGACAGGTTGGGAGAATGGGCAAAGAAGTAGCAGATGGAATATAGTGTAGGGAAGTGTATGGTCATGCACTTTGTTAGAAGGAATAAAGTTGTAGACTTTATTCTAAATGGGGAGTGAATTCAGAAATCGGAGGTGCAAAGGGACTTAGAAGTTCTAGTGCAAGATTCCCCAGCTTGCAGGTTGAGTCGGTAGTAAGGCAGGCAAATGCAATGTTAGTATTCATTTTGAGAGGACTAGAATATAAAAGCACGGATGTAACGCTGAGGCTTTATAAGGTGTCGGTCAGGCCAGTTTTGGGCCCCATATCCAAGGATGGATGTGCTGGCATTGGAGAGGGTCCAGAGGAGATTACAAGAATGATCACAGCAATGAAAGGGCTAATGTTTGAAGAGCATTTGATGGCTCTGGGCCTGTACTCGCTGGGGTTTAGAAGGATGAGGGAGGATCCCATTGAAACCTACCAAATATTGATAGGCCTGGATCTAGTGGACATGGAGAGGATGTTTCCAGTAGTGGGAGAGTCTAGGACCAGAGGGCACAGCCTCAGAATAAAAGGATATTCCTTTAGAACAGAAATGAGGAATTTCTTCAGCCAGAGTGTGGTGAATCTGTGGAATTCATTGCTACGGATGGCTGTGGAGGCCAAGTCATTGGGTATATTTAAAGCAGAGGTTGATAGGTTCTTGATTAGTAAAGGCGTCAAAGGTTACAGGGAGAAGGCAGAAGAATGGGGTTGATGGGGAAAAATAAGTCAGCCACTATCAAATGGCAGAGCAGACTCAATGTGCTGAATGGCCCAATTCTGCTCCAATGTCTTATTACGACCTGCCTACTTCCTCCAGCAGCTTGCTTTTTTTGCTCCAGATTCCAGTATCTGCAGTCTCATGTGTCTGTACTCTGCACACCCAACAGTAGGATAAACTTAATCAGCTTCTGTTGGAAAACAGATTGAATTCTTCCTACATCTCTGTATTTGCTGCATGTCCTAATCTTGGGCTCCTGAGCCAGTTCAGCAGGGGATACTGGCCTTCATTAATCAGGGCACTGAATAGAAGTAGGAAGGTTATGCTCCAACTTTACACAACCTTGGTCAGACCAAGCTGCAGTACTGTGTGCAGTTCTAGTCACCACACTATAGAAAGGATGCAATGGCGCTGGAGAGGGTTTAAGAGGAGATTCATCAGGATGTTGCCTGGGATGGAGCAGTTCAGTTATGAGGAGAGACAGAAGAAGCTAGTTCTTTTCTCGCTGGAATGGAGGTGGTTAAGAGAAGACACAATTTGCATGTTATAAAATTATGAGGGTATGGATGAAATAGACTGCTGGAAACTTTTCCCCATATCAGGAGGCAGATAAAACTAGAGGACACAAATTCAGGGTAAAGGGTTAGAGATTGAGGGGATAGGAGGGGGGCCTTCATCACCCAGAGTGTGGCAGGTACCTGGAATGCACTGACTGAAAGAATAGTTGAAACTGGGTCACTGACAGCATTTCAGTGTTTAGATGAGCACTTGAATTACAGACATGGAGGGCTATGGACCACGTGCTGGGTGACTGGGTTAATACAGAAGGATACCCACTGGTCAGCATGGACCGGTTCAGCCAAATGGCCTGTTTTCATGCTGTATGCTTCTATGGTTCTCTAACAACATGTCTCCATCAGATGGGTCTGCACCATAGCTCCTCTTTCCTGCAGGCCCACTGGACAAGGACAGTTAAATTGAAGTTAATCTTCTGGACATGTACAGAACTTTGCAAGTTAACCATGTGTAGTCCCAGCGTGCAGAGACACAACAGAATAATGTTAAGCACAGTTTACCCAAAACCCAACTACAATATTAATTGACTGAATTCACATAAATAATAAACCTATCCCAAATGAACATGTGGTTTTTCCTACCTCAATTTCTTTTTCTAATTCTTTAAGTGTTTGTATTCTTGCATTGTTTCACTTCAACCTCCACATTATCTCTGCCCTTAGTTACAGAATCAGAGTCACTTCACAAATCTGGCACGAGGAAAAGGTGCCAAATTTAAACAGTATGACTAAAGAGCCAAAAGTTCAGCTCCAGTCTAATTAGTGTCATATATTATGGCTTATGTGCAACAATAAGAGGAGTGGATGCATGATACAAAATTTAACAGTGAATAGTAAACTTTATACATGAAAATCGAGATTTAACAGATGAACTGCCACTAATTTTTTAAAGTATTAAACAGAATTATTTGTGTGTATAAACACCAGAGTAGTTAATAGGTAAATTTATTAGTTGATATATTGAAGCTCAATCTCTAATATTCTGTGCTTGCCAATTTCAACCAGGGGTGGAGCTTTCAGTCAAGCCAACAGAATTTGGTTGCTTTGCGTAAAATCTCAGTTAGCACTGACAGGTCATTACTTATTTTAAATCTAGTGCAATGTTTTAGCTCCACTTTGAGTACCTACGCTCATGGGCTCAGAACATCCCAATTCTGAATAAAAATCTCACTGGAATCCAATTGAGGTGGGCAGATGAGTGTCTTGCCAGTCTTTGGCAGGTAGATCCCAATGTCAGAGCCTCAAATTCATTCCAAACCAACCTGGCAGATATAACATGGTGACTACCCAGGTGTTGGGAGCTAATATCGTACAGTCGTGGTGTTCTTTAGGTATCCTTTATGGCATTTTAACTAATCAATTCTGTTGCAACTTCTAAACTACAGCTCAGTATGCAAGTCAAAGTTTTTCAATGCACTTGTGCATACATGTACTTGTGCAAATGATAAACTCAACTTTGGTTAGGTCAGTTGCTATGAAAGCAGCAGATCCAAATCCATCCATATAATGAGAGGGCGAAGACAACCAATTAGTCTAAAGTTTAGACGGTTCAGATTCTGACTGCTAATATCCCCCACTGCATTGAATGTTAACTGAGAACTGGATCAGTTTCAATGTCAAAATTCAGCTGTAGATTGACTACTTCAAATTACTTCAGAACAGCCACAGAACTCTGGCTGAGTCATAACTTCAGGAAAATTGTGATGATCTCTCTTCATTCATACTAGAAAGACCCATCTACAGAAATATCCATCCCTTTCTACAGATGATATATTAGGTTAAAAGCTGGCTGAATAACTAAATGTATATGAAGAGCAGTTCAAATTAGTCCAGTTGGTTTATGTGGGAAAAGCATGTCATGTATGATAGTATTTTGTTTACCCAAAATCAAGACCATCTCACTTCCAAGGTGACTGCTAGAAAGTTATGAACACAAGGTCTGTCAGTTAATATATCCTCAAACTGAAAGGTGAACTTAACACAAATAGAGTTAGGTTGGCTTTAACTGAAAATTGTTGGTTCAATCAGAAGGAGAATCTATTTTTCAGCGCAGAATCCCACTAGTTAGGCAGTATTTGATTGCCAGCACAGACACAGTGGGTCAAAGGGCCTGCTTCTGTGCTGAGTGAATCTACTATCATTGATTTAAAATGACATAGAATACAATGAAGCTTTCCTAAAGATCTGATAATGTTCCAGGTGTACAAACGTTCACCAAATTGCTTTATTCAGCAGGTAATTCCTTCTACTCTGAAAAGCGAAGTTTCTTGTACTATATTATACTAGTTCACAAAAATAACATTCACCTTAAATCAGAATCACATTGCATCAAACACTGGACTTTCCACATCCATATTTCTGATTGCAAGGAAGAGATGCAGCACAAGTGAGAAAATCCAGGTCTGAGCTCCTGCCATTAATAGCATTGAGTCAGATTTCAATTTGGCATTTTCTTTCACAACTACAGACTTCAATATCATATTATATATATATATATATATATATATATATATATATATATATATACACACACACACACACACACACACACACACACATATACATACACACTCACACACACAACCCCTCCTCCCGGGATGTGGGCTTTGCAGTAGTCTGAGCCGGCATTGAATTGCCCATCCCTAGTTGCCCTCGAGCTGCCTTCTTGAAATGCTGCACTCCCTTTATTTGTATCATTTTAAGTTTCTACTGTAATTTCTAGCTTCACATTTCTATGGAGTTTTACACTGTCAGTGACATGTCAGATCAGAATTACACCCCACCCTGTTTCTCAGCCAATATATTTATTGCTTAACTAAGATATTTGAGCAAGTTTATTATGCACAGATCAACAGCTTTTCTCCTATATTTAAACTGTGATTACCACTCCTTTATAGGCCAATTCAGATGCCAGTTGACAGTCAAGCACTCTAGCAATGCAAATCCAGAGCCACGAGATGCATTTAGGGTGACAGATTTCCTGTCCTGAAGGAGACAAGCCAGGTGAATTTTTAATGAAAACCCAGTAGCTTCATTGTCATCAGCGATAAGATTCCATTCCAGAAATATAATTAACTTGTTGAAACTAAAAAATCTCCAGTTACTGTGATGCAGTTGAACCCATTCCCAGATCAATAATGCAGCCCTCTGGATACTAGTAGTGTAACTCAAATATGAAATGACCACACCCATGTTTTAGAGGCATTTCATTGACTGCTGAATGTTTTGAATTGAAAAGAAAGTAAAGGGAGTTATAAATGATTTTTACTTGAAAACAAAATATTTCTCCACACAACCTGCAGGGGAGATGGTTTAAATGAGTTTATCATTTTTCCCACTCTTGCACAGTTTGCTCATGCATTAGGATAGCCAGCCATGTGGTGCTAGATTCTGCATATTATCCCTGGCAAGTCCAATGTTCATTTACTCCCATTTCTAGAAAGAATCACAATAGCAAAACAAAAATAAGTGAATGTTGAGTGATTTTCCCTTGGCTAGCCTTAAGTGAATGTGTGAGGGAAGAAAAGTTAATGGAAGTGAAACATATCTAGAATTGAGATCAAGAAGAGAACCATACAAGTTTAAACTGTCCAAGCTTCATTCCAGCCTTTCAAACCATGTCAGGTGAATATTGATGCACATTATTTTTAAAATATGTAGAAAATGTATTCAGCATGCAAAGCTTTTGATGATTACTTGGGAAAAAAATTAAATGTTTACATTTATCCTGACAACATGGAGACAGCCATTATGGCCCATCAAGTCTATGCCAGATCACAAGACCCATTATTTTCAACTCCCTATTTTCCCTATACCCATTCTCCCCACATTTCCAACTGCTCCTCCTACCCACTCTAGATTCTACCCCCTCACCCACACACTAGAGGCAACTTAGTGGCCAACTAATCTATGAATCCATACATCTGTGGCATGTGGGAAGAAACTAGAGCACTCAGGAAAATACACAGGGAGAATGTGCAAACTCCTCAAAACACTGAAGGTCAGGCTTCAACCAAGGTCATTGGAGCTGTGTAGGTGACAGTTCTATTAGCTATGCCCCTCTAATCATTTTAATATCATCCAAAAAACAGCCCCAATTGTCTTTGCAAATTGTACTTTCAATCAAACAAGCAGAAACAGCACAAAAAAATAACAGATCAATGAAATTACTTCAATAGAACACATGGGATAAATAACAATTTAAATTGAAACAGAATTAGAACCAAGATACAATTTGCTCTTTTAACAAGGTTAGAGGCAAGAAGTTACATTGGATAAAACTGCTCCCTGAAACTAGCTCATATCCAAACTTGAACTTGTTGCAAGTTGGGGCTAATGTACCAATAGTTCTCCATCACAATTGCTGACAAAAGTAAAAAAACTTATTATCCCATTTGATTATTCAAAAAATGAATAAACCATCTTTCAGAGACCTGAAACAAGTACCATCTACTAATCTTGATGGAAAGGAACATACTGCACTGTTCTGAAGATCAGAGAGAGTTACCTCTGGTGTTCTGGCCAATATTTATCCTGCTAAATGTCTTCAACAACAGATCCATCTGATCTGTATCCTTTTGCTGTTTGTGAAATCTTGCTGTGTACAAATTGGTTGCCATTTTCCCCCACATTTTTCCATTCAGCTAAAAATATACTGCCAAGAAGTATAATTTTCAGTCTTTGCAAGTAGTAAACAAGGGGAAAGTATATTAACAGTCTTTTATTAAGTATAATTTATGGTCACTGATAAACATTTGGTTAAGATTAAAAATGAAAGTTTCTCACTTCAAAATCACCCATTTAATAAAATTGAAAAATAATCACACAAAAAGCTGGATAGTTGACATTTCAGGTCAAGACGCAGTCCAGATAAGTGTCTTGACCCAAAATGTCGACTGTCCATTTCCCTCCATAGATGCTGCCTGACCTGCTGAGTTCCTCTAGCATCTGAAGTCTTGTGTCTCCTTTTGAAAACTTATCAGTTTAACAAGCTCCTGAGACAAGTACCTCTACTGCTATTGATCTACCCCTGATTTGTAAATTAACACTGATGAAAGTGAAGACTATTTATATCAGATTATATTGGTTTTAAAAAGCAAATAAGCTCAACTACGTTGTGGGGTCATGGTAGAGGAAAAATTCGAGGGTCAGTGGCCCAAGTCCTGACAAATCACATCAACCTACAAAGGTTGAACACAAGCTGCAATTTCCAACTTGAACATCTCCAAAACAACTTTAGTGCAGAACCAAATACAACTCTCTCAGTACTAAATGGCAACACATGCATGAAACTTTAATCCAAGGGGCTGCCAGCTGAAGGCAATGTAATATCCAAAGGAACAATTCTGTAGAGGAGCAGTGTCTTCGATGGAAAAAGGACTTAGTAAATCACTGATTTCCTGCATTTTTATAACATCCCAAAATGCTTTGTAACCAAGTGTGGGGTCAGTGATATGTGGGAAGAATGGCAGCCAGTTTGTATACTGAGATTCTTGAGGTACCACAGGTACCACTCCCATGCACCAGACCAGTTACTAAGATGACAGAAGCTGTGACTGCCACTCACCATGAACGGATCACCCAAGTAGGCACTAGTGTTGAAGGCTGGGGAAAGTAAATCTGACTCAAAAATATTACCAATATTAGTTCCTATCATGATAAAATGACAATGTTTTTATTCCCATTGTGATTTCCTATGTGTGACAATAGAAAAGCGATGAGGTCATTCGTTTTCAAATCATTTGAAGGTTTTCAAGACAGCCTTTCAATAAAAGTGTGAAACCTTATACACTGAATGATAGCTCATGTAGCTCAAAATTAGGTAGTCAAGTTAAAAAAAAAACTAAGCTCATTTTAGCTTTATCAACCTAGTCCCTTTCAGTATTAAGGCTTTACTGCAGCAATAAGTTGAATTTCAATTGAGGAAATTCAAGAAATATTAGCTTAATTACTTACAGCTTCCATGGCTTTATTCCAAATCTTTCACCAAATGCACCAAGTGCCTTTATTTACCAATGCACATTGTTTTTGAAAACATGGGATATACATAGGCCCAACCACTTTTTTATGCTCCACTTTGAGTTTCTAGCTTCCCTCATCTAAATTTCAACATAATCATCTGCTCCCTTCTCCCACATGCCCTTGTCTTGTCTCCCACTAAATTTACTTCAGCCTCTAGTTCTTTCAACAGCTCCTTGTAAAAGTGAGTTCCACACACCAGTGGTAAAGACATTTCTTCAAATTCTCCATTGGATTTCTTGATTTTATCCATGGCCTCCTGTTATGCTCTCCGTCACAAATAGAAACATATTTTGTATCCACTCCATTTAATCACAATTTTAGAGAATTCTATTAGGTAAGCAATCTGCCTCCTTTTCTCAGGAATAAATTGACCCAATCTGTTCACCTTTTCCCAACATATATACATCTGCATACCTGACATAAGCCAGTGTCTCTTAATCTTTACTGTAAGATGGAAACCAGAAGTGTACGCAGTAAACCTATGGCACAACTTTGAGCAAGTAAAAATGATTAAGCTCATGAATGAAAAGATAGTTTTATTATGTTTAACTATAGGGACTAATAAAAATATTATCTGGTATCTCTTGCCACTATAGGAGAATGCACTTAAATGACCAAAGTACAGCTGTTGTCAATGTTGTAACTATGGAAACAAAGACACCATATATGCAGCTCCCATAAACAGCAATTTGATGAGATAAATTTGTTACTGATGTTGATTGAGGGATAATTATTTGCCAGGATATTGGGAATAACACCCTCTTTCAAAATAGTGCCAAGGGATTTTGTACATCGACTTCAGACACAAAATATGGCCTTGTTTAAACCTTTCATCTGAAATATGGCACTTTGGTGCAATAATGAGGAAGTGGTGCACTGTCTAAAAGTGTCAGCCCATCATTTTTGTGCTCAAGTCGCCGGAGTGGGATGAATTCAAAACCATGACCTTTAAGCAAACAGCTACTGAATCTCTGAAGCAAATCAAGACACATGGCAAGAAACAGCACTAGTAAAAAAAATAACTGGTGCAAGATAAAATACACCGTCTGGCCTTTCCCTGTGCAATAACTAGCCAATGGATTGCAAGATCCAGCTCTGGACTTGCTTTTTTGAAATGACCAAACACTACAAGGCTATGCTATGACAAAATAACCTTCTGCCAATTCACACGTTAACCCTAATTGTTTCCCATTGTCAACTTCAATGTGAGAGGGTAAAAAAAATAAAGGTGCCAATCCAAATTTGCAATAGGTTTGTTTGTAGCATACAAAGTAAAAAGTCTGGTAATGAATGCAATAATATTGTGTTATTAAAATTAAGATAAATGATTACCTTTTTGTGGCCAATGTGAATATTCAACCTATGTCCATCTCCAAGACATTTATACAGGAACTATACAACTACTGTGCCAAAATCCCCAGTGGCTACAGGCTTCAAGATATGCCCATCTTTTGCATCTCAATCTGGAATATGGGAGCTAAAAATGCAACTTCTACACTCAGTTGGTTCAGTTAAAATGACAAGTTTTCCAAAATTCCAAAACACTGGGTAAACACATTCATTTGTATTCTACTGCAAAACCAAATATCAAGGAAGAAAGAAAATTAATGTAAGTTTCTGTATTCTTCAGAAGATTTGGACAATGTCCATTTTTGTTTGGGGAGGGGGGTGGTAGGAGAAACTTTGAATAATCTTTTGTAACAATATTGATCCCAACTATACTGTCTGCAATAGTAAACATCTTTTGGAAAAATGAATTTAAAGTAGATCCACCAAACCAACACGTACTGTGCCTATCAGCCAAAGGCTGCACATGGACTTGCACTAAAACAATAAGGACTTTAAGTATACAACTCCAAAATAAACATTTAAGTTATACGTATTGATTATTTTACCTTCACACCATGACCGACATCATCCAGTACTGTGTAGTCTATTGGCTTCCGAATGTATCTCACTGGCCGTTCAACACTGGCTGGTGCTATGATCTTATGAGTCCTTGATGTATTCTTGTTGGTAGTGAGAATACCTATCTCACGACGAGCCACTTTTTCTTTATGGATATCCACAGTCTAGTGACAGAGAAAGACAAAATTAATTTTCCTAGATCTCTTTCCACTCTTTCCCTCCTTCCTTCCAAGTTGCAGAATAGCAACAACCTTAAAAGATTGTTTGCATAAGACTTATACCATGGTCATTGGAATTATGGACTGGTAGCTTAATACCAATTGGAATATTTAGCTCAGTATTAAAACAGTATGCATTTAAATTAGGACTGTCTGGTTTTCACCTATGAGCAAGAAATATCAACTTTCAATAGAAAAACAAATGTAATGAATGCACAGTACAAGGACCATACAAAAAATTGCTAATAACAAATAAGCAATGTTACCCAAGTGATAACTAAGCTTTACGCAGATATCAATAATTCACTTGCTTTAAATCTGATTTAATTGCAAGCTAGTTGCCTTGTGGCCTATGCCAAAATAAAAATTCAAGAATATTTCAGAAGTATGCAAATATTTGCAAAAGTGGAACATTAATCTATTTAAATTTGAAATGTTATTTTTGATGAATGAGCATTTTAGAAATGAATTTTACTTGCACATAGCTTTGAAAGTCATCTACATTAATTAAAGGAAAATTTGCTCAAAATACCATCAAGCTACAATCAAGCAAGTCCCTTGAGGAAAAGGGGGTGTAGGAGAGTACTTAAAGAAATTAGGAGGGCAAAAGAGGCCATGAAATATCCTTGGCAGGTAAAATTGAGAATCCAGTCATTTTCCAAGTATATTAGCACCCTCTTGCTCTTAGGGAAAAAGTGGTTCTCCTCAGGGACCAAAGTAGTACTCTACTATATTCACAGAGGAGGACATGGATGATAGAGTGTTCAGGGAGAGTTATGTTGATAGGCTGGAGCAGTATTAAGGGAGAGGTGTTAGATGTTTTCAAACACCCAAGGCTGGATGAGATGCATCCCAGAATATTTTGGGGAAACAAAGAGGTCTGTCAGTTATGTTCCGCAGGAATTAGACAAAAACATAGGTAGGCTGATTAACAAGTTTGCAGACGACACAAAAGTTAGCGGAGTTGTGGATAGTGAGGAAGGTTGTCAAAAGGTTCAGCAGGATACAGGCCAGCTGGAAATATGGGCAGAGAAATGACAGATGGGATTTAATCTAGACTGCACTTTGGGAGGTCAAATACAAGAGGGAAGTATACAATAAATGGCAGGACCCTCAGCAGCAATGATATAGAGGGATCTTAGGGTACAAGTCCATAGCTTCCTGAAATGGCAACACAAGTAGATAAAGATGATAAAGGCAGCCACAGCATACCCACCTTCATCAAACGGGGCATTGAGTATAAAAGTTGGGAAGAGTCATGTTGCAGCTGTATAAAACTTTGGTTAGACAACATTTGAAATATTGTGTGCATTTCTGGTTGCCACATTAGGAAGGATGTGGAGGCTTTGGAGAGGATGCAGAAGAGGTTCACCAGGATGTTGCCAGGATTGGAATGTATTTGTTACAAGGAGAGATTGGACAAACTTGGATTGCTTTCTCGGGAGCTTTGGAGGCCAAGGGGCAACCCGACAGATGTATATAAAATTATGAGAAACATAAATAGGTTAGATAGTCAGAGTCTCTCCCCCCACCCCATAACATACATAAATTTTTAACATACAAATTTATGTTAAATTTGTAATGAAAATTGCAGTTCTTATGAGTTTCAAACCAGTAAAACTTAACTGTCAAAAACTACTCGTTTCAGAAAAATTTTACATTTTATCATGATCTTGATTACATCATTGTTCAGTGAATAAACAGAATTAAACGTTAAAGTTTCCTCTTGATCTTATTCAACAGCACAGAGGGACAAAAAGTTGCACTGCAGCCTCACAGTTCCAATGACCCATAATCAACATTGCCCTCAGGTACAGCTGTCTGGAGTTTGCACTGGTAGGTTAATTGTTTACTGTGAATTATCCCTAGTGTGGCTGGTAGGAGAATTCAGGGTGGAGAGAAACGATAATTTAAAAGTAAAATATGGGATTTTTCCAAGAGCTAGCACAGACTCAATGAGCTGAACGCCCTTATAGCATGAAAAATGTGATCTGACATAACAGCTGAAATAAATCTCAGATCAAAATTACAAATTTGGCATACAACCAATACTGAACATCACTGAAAAATATAAGGATCTGCTTATCAGTTTACTTTCAACACAAGCTGCAGTTAAAGACAATGCAAGAAACTAGCTCTGGTAGCATTTGTACAAAAAAAAATTCCTTGCTTACCCTACAAGTTTCTATGCGACAGAAACTACTCTATTTTAGGTGTGTGAAATTAGTAACATTGTACTAATGCTTTCCTTCAATGTGTACATAGCATGGGGCACAAAGTACACGTGTTAGGTTAAGGCTGAAAAGAAAAATGAATCACTTCTTTCAGTTAAATATGCAGGTCTTGCTGGGCGCTGGGGATTTTGGCACAATAATTAAATACTTCATACAATTTGGGCATATTGAGCTCTTCAAAATATCTATACTCAGTAATTTTGTATTGAGTGTCTTCATAAGCAAACATTCTATCAAATCTGAGTATTTCCACCAATCAAAAATTGAGAGCATGGAAGAAAGGCATGCCTAGAATGAAAAGGTAATTTTCAAACATCTCCACACTATGAAATATTGCGTCTGGGGAACTTGTGTCGAGAATTTTTAATGTGGTTTCAAACTTACAGTTTTTAAAATTTCTACATGTAGATGACAGAAAAATTGGTGAAATTATGGAAAGTGAGGAAGGTCATCCAAGGATACAGATCAGTTGGAAATTTGGTCAGAGAAATGGCAGATGGAGTTTAATCTGAACAAGTGAGGTGTTGCATTTTAGGAGGTTAAATGCAAGAACAGAGTATACAGTAAATGGCAGAACACTTGGAGTACTTCTAAATGGAGCATTGATTTACAGAGAGATCTTGGGGTGCAGGTCCAAGTAAATAGGGTGGTAAAGGCAGTGTACAGCATGCTTCCCTCATGAATCAGGCTATTAAGTATAAAAGTTGGGAAGTCACATTGCAGCTGTATAGAACTTTGATTAGGCCACATTATGGAGCCTCCGCATCCATCTCTGTAAAGATGTGGAGGCATTGGAGAGGGTGCAGAAGAGTTTCATCAGGATGTTGGCAGGATTGGAACATATTAACAATGAGGATGGACAAATATGGATCATTTTTCTGGGGAACAAAGAGTGAAGACTGAAGGGTAACCTGATAGAAGCATATAAAATTGAGAAGCAGATAGTCAGAGTCCTTTCCAAGGTTGGAAATGTCAAATTCTAGAGGCCATAAGTTTGAGTTAGGGAAAGTTTAAAGATGTTCAAGGCAAGTTTGTTTGGTAACTTTAAACACAGGGAGAGGTGTCTGGAATACATTACCAGGGGAAGTGGTAGAAGAGGATATGATAGTGTTTCTTAAACATTTACACATATACATGAACAGGGAGGAAGTAGAGATATGGACCATGTGCAGGTAGACGAGATTAGTTTAATTTGGCATCATGGTCAGAGTAGACACAGTGAGCTGAAAGGCCTGTTTCTGTGCTGAAATCTTCCATTTCTATGGTTCTACAAGTAATTATTTCCCGCTAAGCAGTTAGAGAATGAGGTCAGTATACAAACCTGCATCTTCAGATTTGAGATGAAGTTCCACAGAATTGGAAATTTATATCAAGAGGTGTCACTTGGCCCAAACTCATACCAGCCAAAATGACCATATACAATCAAATCCTGTATCAAGCTCTCAACCCTGGATTTGTAAATTATAACATGAAATGCATACCCAAGCATAACTTGAATATAATAAGTGCTTCTGCCTTTTCCTGCCAGCAGGCATGAGACCTCCATCACCCTCTCCATGAAATAACTCACCCAATACTTTATCAAATATCCTAAAATCTATATTCCATATTTATTTAAATTGCTTTGCTAAATGACAAACACAGATGCTGTAAACATTTAGGAGGTCAGGCCACATACGTGGAGAAAGAAATGAAGTTAACATTTCAGATCAATTACCTTGTATCAGAACATTTCTGACTGAAAGTTATTAATGCAAAATGTTAATTGCTTCCTTCTTTTCAGAGTACAATCTGAACATTTACGTCATTGTTTTATTTCCTGCATCTGCAGTATTTTGCTTTAAAGACAAATAGGTCCTTCCTAACTAATACTTAGACCCCTCTATCACATATGCCAAGTAATTTCTCCTCAGCCCTTTGTTTCAAAGGGAACAATCTAGTCACTTCCTCTCAACAAGGCCTGGCAACATACTCAAATTGCCTTCAAACCATTTCATACTTATGACATGGCAACATGACAGAAACTAAACAAAGTATTCTAGCTGCATCCCATTAATTCTCATACACTTCCAGCATAGCATTCCTGTTTTATATTCCACGTCTTCTTATCCACCATTTAACTAAACTACTTATTCAGAGACCTGTACATATTCAGCTCCCTCCCCCTTCTATTTCTCCACACTTCCCACTATTCTACCACTTGTTCCCCCAGATGCCTAACCCTAACTTCTCCAGACCAAACAATTACTATTGCCTTGACAATCCCATGAATTAACTGCTCTCTTCCTGCATTCTCTTGATCTCTTCCCAACTATCACACAGTTAATTTTATAATCAGCAATCCTCAATTATGTAGTTGATAAATCTACCACACAAAAATCTAGGGATTTGGCAGTAAGCTGTCCAAAATCCTAACTAAATTAACCATGCAGTCACAAAAATATCTTCCAAGTTATCCTTTTCTTTTAAACACCGGACCAATTTTGAACACAACTTCCCCTTGCATCCCTTTTTAGAAAAAAAATTCAACTAGTCTGCTACACAGGACTTAAAAATCCACATGGATTTACACTAATAATGATAGCCTCATCTGCCCTCCCTTAATGCCTTAACATTTTCAAACTAGCGATACATCTTTCCTTTCAGTTCATGCCTACTGCTATTCAATCATGACTTTAACTGATAATTAATATCACCTGTTTTGTTGTATTAATTTCCATCCCAAGTTTGGATATATAATGACATGGTCACTCACCTACAGATTTCTAGCACTTTGCCTGCAGCCAATGTTAGGCAGAGCCTCTCATATCTTCCTTTATTTTGTTCAATAGCCAGAGAAATTTCTCCCGAGTTGGTAATTACTACTTTAAGATCCTAAACCTCCTTAAAATTTCTTAACATAGTTCGAAATAGCATTTTTCATTTGACAATAACTTACACTATAAACTTACAACTGGTTCTTTACTCCTTCCTTCTACTGATTAGTAATAATTTCAAAATCTTAAATGCTGCAATTGAATGATTGAGACAATATTAATATTGAAAATTCAAACTTGAAAATTTATACCAAAACATGTTTTCAAATATTACTACCATACATACATCTGTAAAGAAAGTGTACATGCTGTCTATACTACCCGGAATACCCTTTTCTAAAACATAGAACTGCAACTTACAATGCACTAGCTGAATTTCCCCAAGATGCACACCCACCTACCACTAACCACACAAGTTGTGCCACACCCATATGCCATGGGACAAATATTGGCACATTTGAGACCAACTACTGACAAGTAACAATATTATCAACTCTTCCTTCATGGTTCATTTTGTAAAATGAAGGCTTAAGCAAGGCGCAATGAATAATAAATAACATTAAAGTTGAAGGAATTTACTGACAGTTGTTTTCTAGGAACCTCTCCACAGCTATAGCAGATAAGGTTGTAGCCGATCGCAGCGCGCTACGGAAGAACAACGCGGAGGCAGAGAGTGCTGAACTCGAGAAACTTTAATCCAACCACACCAAAAAACCCTCTACCCAAGCGCCCTCGCGACCCCGCGGGCCCAGACATGTTAGGACGCTCCCGGAAGGTAGTTCAAAACGCGCTTCCGCGCATGCACCCGATGGCTGTTCGAGTTCTGCATGTGTGGGCCGCCACACCACCACCCCTTCCACACCACCCCCCCCCCCACCCCCCCCGCGAAATGTCCATCGGGGAAGTGGAGCCCCCAGCCCGTGTGGCTTGCTTAGGTGGCCAGCCACGCTGGCGGGGTGTGGGTACCCTCACTGGCTGCTCAATGTCCAGGTGCACCGGTTTGAGGCAGTCCACTGTAAAAGTCTCTTCCCAGCTACCCACCTCCACGATACATGTAGATCCGTTGTGCCGGATCACTTTGAAGGGTCCTTCGTACGGTCGCTGTAGAGGTGACTTGTGCATGCCTCTGTGAATAAAAACATACTCACAGTCCCGGAGGTTTTTAGGGGTGAAGGCCGGCATGGGACCATGCCTGGAGGTTGGGACCAGTGCCAGGATCCCTACCTTGTCCCACAGCCTTGTTAGCATCTCTGCTGAAGTTTCTTCTAGACCACAAGCCCCTGGTACGAACTCACCCAGGACCGTCAGGGGAGCGCCGTAGACCAATTCCACCAAGGAGGCACCCAGGTCTTCCTTGGGGGCTGTGTGGATGCCCAGTAAAACCTAGGGAAGCTTGTCTGTCCAGTTGGGGCCCAAGGCGTGCCATCAAGGCCAACGAGATGCCGATGGAACTGCTCGACCAAACCGTTGGACTGGGGATGGTACGCTGTGGTGTGATGCAGCTGGGTGCCCAGGAGCTGCGCCAGTGCTGTCCACAAACCAGATGTGAACTACACTCCCCTGTCAGAGGTGATGTCCTTAGGGATGCAGAACCTAGCGATCCAGTTTGCAATGAGCGTCCTGGCGCAGGACTCAGTGGACGTGTCTGCCAGCTGTACAGCTTCCAGCCATCTGGTGAACCTGTACCATGGTAAAGAGATACCTGGCGCCCTGGAGGACTGGCAGCGGGCCGACGATGTCCACGTGGATGTGTTGGAACTGCTGGAGGAGAGCTTTCACGTGCTGCTGGACTTTGGCAGTCCGGCAGTGTACGCAGGTCCTGACCCAGTGTCCGACCTGCTTGCGCAAACCGTGCCAGACGAATCTGTCCGCTACGAGCTTGATGGACGCCCGGATGGACGGGTGGGCCAGGTTGTGCAATGCATCGAACACCCGGCGCCTCCAAGCTGCTGGTACCATGGGCTGGGATCTGCCGGTAGACACATCGCACAGGAGTCGAATTGCTGCCGGGCCGATGGGGACGTCCTCCAACTGGAGTCCCGAAACGGCAGTGTGGTGAGCCGGGATCTCAGTGTCCGGCCGTTGTGCTTCCGCCAGTGCTGCATAGTCTATTCCTGAGGACGATGTGCCCACTGAGTAGAGACTGGGGCAAGACCGTGTGTCGGCGACGACGTTGTTCTTCCCCGTGATGTGGCAGACGTTCGTGGTGAACTCTGAAATAAAAGGACAGGTGCCTCTGCTGCCGAGCTGACCATGGATCCGATATCTTGGCTAGCGCGAAGGTGAGGGGTTTGTGGTCCATATAGACGGTGAACTCCCTTCCCGAGGAAATACCGGACAGCCAGGTAGAGCGCCAGCAACTCTGTCGAAAGCGCTGTACTTCACCTCTGGTGGCCGTAGGTGCCGGATGAAGAAAGCGAGTGGTCGCCACTGGCCCTCGACGAGCTGCTCCAGGACTCCGCCGACAGCCGTGTCAGAAGCGTCGACTGTGAGTGCCGTGGGTACGTTAACTCTCAGATGTACTAGGAGGGTCACCTTTGCCAGCGCCTCCAAGGACTTCGCGTCCCATGCCACCTCTTTGGCCTTGCCAGCCATCAGGCTGAACAAAGGTCTCATGATACGTGCCGCCGCCAGCACGAACCGATGATAAAAGTTGACCATCCCTTGACCGTGCTGGGCTTGGGGAACTGGCGGATGTGCTGGACCTTGTCCGGTAGGGGAACTGCGCCATGTCAGTTAACCCTGTGGCCCAAGAAGTCAATCTCCGTCAGCCCGAACTGGCACTTAGCCCGGTTGATTGCCAGTCCATGGTCGCTTAGGCGATGGCAGAGCTGGCACAAATGTGCCACATGTTCTTGGCGTGAACTGCTGGCCACCAGAATATCGTCCAAGTAAACAAAAACGAAATCCAGGCCACGTCCCACCGAGTCCATGAGCCTTTGGAAAGTTTGGGCTGCATTCTTGAGACCGAAAGGCATCCTCAGGAATTCGAACAAGCCGAATTGGGTGATGAGGGCTGTCTTGGGCACATTGTCGAGATGCACTGGGAGCTGATGGTATCCCCGGACCAGGTCGATCTTCGAGAAGATAGTCGCTCCGTGCAGGTTCACCGTGAAGTCCTGGATGTGGGGCACCGGGTATCTGTCGGCGGTTGTGGCGTTATTGAGCCTCCTGTAGTCTCCGCAGGGCCTCCACCCTCCTGTGGACTTGGGCACCATGTGCAGCGGGGACGCCCACTGGCTGTCTGAGCGGCGTACGATTCCCATCTCCTCCATCTTACGGAACTCCTCCTTGGCGAGGTGGAGCTTGTCGGGTGGGAGCCTGCAGCAGCAGTCCTTGCGTGGGGATGTGGTGCTGCACGCCGTGCTTGGGGTCGGCCATGGAGAACTGCAGGGTGACTATGGAAGGGAATTTCGCCAACAACCTGGCGAATTTGTTACCCGAGAAGGTCACGGAATCCAGGTGGAGGGCCGGTAGCTTGGCTTCTCCAAGCTGGAAAGTCTGGAATGTCTCAGCGTGGACCAAACGCCGGCCTTTCAGGTCGACCAGGAGGTAGGTGGCCCATAAGAAATCTGCCCCAGTAGTGGCTGTGACACTGCTGCCAACATGAAAGTCCAAGTGAAACGGCTGGACCCGAAACGTAGTGGGATGGTTCGCAAGCCGTATGTTTGAATGCTGGTTCCATTTGCGGTGGTGAGCTCGGGGCCAGGGACCACGTTACGAGTGTCCATGTTTGAGGGGGGGAAGTACACTGACCTCGGCCCCGCTGTCTACCAGGAAGCGCTGCACGGAGTGTTGGTCCCAGAGGTAGAGGAGGCCGTCTTGGTGACCAGCCGTCGTAGCCATTTGCGACAGCTGGCCTTGGCGTTTCCCGGGAAGGCACATGGCGGACAGCAGCTGCACATGACTGAACCCCATCTTCAGGGGAAGAAACACCATTGTTCCGAAGCTTCATCCTTCTCCCCCGTGGGTCTCGACAGCTTCAATTGCAGGGCCTGGGCTTTGGGCCACGTGGTCGTGGCTAGGCCAATGGAGGCTGCTCCACATTGCTTGATCTGCCAAAGGACGTCTGCTTTAGCCACGACCCCCCCTTGGGTCACTGAAATCCTCACTCGCAAGGAGGAGGTGAATATCCTCCGGCATTTGCTCGAGGAACAACTGCTCAAACAAGAGGTACGGCTTATGGCCGTCCATGAGCACCAGCATATCGTTCATGAGCTCGGATGGCGTGTGGTTGCCCAGACCATCCACATGTAGGAGCCACGTGGCTCGAGAGTCCGAAGGTACGGATCAGGAGCGCCTTAATCTTAGTGTACCTGTCCTCCGTTGGTGGCAGGTGTAGGAAGTCAATGATCCGGCCTGCCGTGTCCTGGTCGGGCGTGCTGACCACGTAGTAGTACCATGTGGCGTCGGATGCAATGTCTCTGATGTTGAACTGGGCCTCAACCTGCTCGAACAAAACGTGGGGCTGAGTGGCCCAGAAGGTCGGGAGCTTCAGAGCGACTGTACTGTGCGAGTTGCTTGAACTCGTGGCTGGTCGCTGAGTCGTCGGTTCCAGATGCCGTCTGGAATGTCGGGGTCACCAATATGTAGCCGATCGCGGCGCGCTACGGAAGAACGATGCGGAGGCAGAGAGTGCCGAACTCGAGAAACTTTAATCCAACCACACCAAAAGCGCACCAAAAAAAACCCTCTACCCAAGCGCCCTCGCAACCCCATGGGCCCAGGCACGTCAGGACGCTCCCAGAAGGTCCGCCCCGGAAGGTAGTTCAAAATGCGCATGCGCCCGTGGCGCCATATGGTGGTTCGAGTTCCGCGTGTGCGGAACAAGATCATAGTTTCAATGCCCCTCTGGCCTTTCAAAGTCACAAAAGAACCCAAATGTAATATTTCTCTATTGTTGCTCCTTCCTGCTACCCATCAAACTTAATAGAATCAAGGGTACACAGATTGTTTGGCCCTCTAAATTCCATTTTGCTAGCCAACACTCGTTCTATCCTCCAAACTTTGGATAAAAATCATCTTCATGATCTCCTCAAAATCTGGATTAACCAACATTTAGTAATTTCCACAGTAGTGAAAATGACATGCTGTCAAACAAAATTTCTAACATTTTCAAATGTTTTACTATATTAGAAGGTGTTAAAGAAATAAATTTGACTAACAGCGATGAGGTCCGCAGTCATGGCTTCAAAAAAAAAGCAAAGAAATGCAAAAGTGTAGCTTGAGATCACTTTTGGTGATTACCATTAGGTTACATCTTCTGGACCAAAGCCAACAGCCTGCCACATTTGCTTCTTAGCACCGAAGGCAATAGTGTTTGTGCCAGTTGATAGAAGAACTACACAGCTTCATCTCAGTTTCCAACATCATGTTCACAGTTCTATTGATCACAGCTTTTCAACTAGGTACTTTTTAAAATGGTGATGAAATTTTTGCCTCAACCATCCTTTCAAGGAGCAAGTTCCAGACACTCCAGGTGAAAAACAAAGTTTGATCTCCATTCAGTTTTTCTGTCAAATACTTAATTTCCGGTTCTGGTAACATCTTAATAAATCTCCTCTGTGCCCTCTCCACTGCAATCATTTTCCTTGCAATACGTTTGCAGTAATATGCAGTTCTTAAGCTGTAGTCCAACAAGCATAATCTACCTACTCTTATATTCTGTACTTCAGCTAATATAGTAAAACTACCCATTCAAAATGAACATTAAAAACTGCAGATGCTGGAAACTCATGTCAGGAAGCATCTATGCAAAGATGTGCCCCACTGAACTTGCTTCTTCCTACCTTTTACTCAATCCTTTCTTTCCTGATCTAGTACCTTCCTACATCTTTGACTCCACTGATTGTCCTCTGCCCCTCTAACAGTTTCCAATACCCTGGCCCCAACCAGCTCATCTTGACCATGGACATACAACCCCTTTTACACATCCATCCCACACCAGGATGAACTGAATGCATCAGTTTCTTCCAATGAAGAGGCCTAGTCAGTTCCCTTCCACTAACACATTCATTTGCCAGAACGAACTTGTCCTCACATTGAACTTCAATTCCACTCACTTTCTCCAGATCAAGAATGTAACATTTGGAACTCACATGGGCCCCAAAGCACACCTGTCTTTTCGTAGGATATGTGGAGCAGTCTGTTTCACTTATACCTGGGGCCTTCCCTCAATTCTTTATGCAAATCAATGACCACAATGTTGGATTTTCCTGGTCTGGTCAAAGTCTTCATTACTTTTTCAGATAATTCCCATCCAACTTAGACTTGCGCATGATCCATCGAATACTTCCTTTCCTCTTCTTGATCATTCTCCCTCAGTCTTAGCAAATTGGCAACAATGAACATCCATTACAAGCCCACAAACTCCCACACTACCTTGACTATACACCCTCCCCCTTGCAAGGACACCATTCTAGTCTAATTCCTTCCTCTAAATGATACCTGCTCTGATAACAAGACTCTCCACACAGTTACATCTATATTGTCTTCCTTTCTCCTGAACTATGCCTTTCCTTCCATCAGAGTTGACAGAGCCATCGACCACATTTCCCACACCTCTACTCTCATCCCCTCCTGGGCAGAACAAGGACAGAGTTGCCCTGGTCCTCACTTTCCAACTAACCAGCATCTGCATTCAAGCAATTGTCCTTTGCAATTTCCACAACCTTCAACTAGATTCACCACCAGACAACTTCTCCCCTTTCAGCATTCCAAAAAGGGACTTCCCTTTGGCTCCTTGATCCAGTCTTCACTCCCCACCAACTACTTTCCCTTGCAACTGCAAGAGATGCAAATCTGTTTTTTTTTACCCAAATAGCCTTTCCAGGTGAAGCAGTGATTTACTTGTGCTTCTTTCCATCTTGTGTACTACATTCAGTTTTCCAATGTGATCTCCTCTACAATGCAGAAACCAACTGCAGATTGGGTGACCACTTTGTGGAGCATCTGCATTCATTCCACAGGGAAATTACTGAGATTCCTATTGCCTCCCACTTCAAGTTCTCCATCTTATTCTGATGTCTCTGTATGTGGTCTCCTGCACTGTTACAAACTAGGCCCAATGCTACTTTGATGATCATCTCTCTTCCATCTGGACAGGTTTCAGTCTTCCCGACTCAATACTACTTGTATCAGAACTAGCTAATTCTACAGTAACTCAAACATCTGGTTTATTATTTCCATAGCTGTATATTTTGAAGCTCTCATGTTCTCCCTCACTCATCCTCTTACTACCCTCATTAATCTAACATTGATTACACAAGAAAATAGCAGCAGGAATGGGCCTCTTGGCTCCTCAAGCCTTCACAACCATTCAATATTATCATGCCTGATCTGTCCCAGGAATCCACTCCTCTGCCAGTTTCACATAGCTCTCAATTACCCAATCATTCAAAACTTCATCACCTCTTTAAATACCTTCAATGATCTAATTTCTATACCCTCTAGGGAAAAGAATTCCAGGCATTTACCACCCTCTAAGAAATTCATACACACCTTAGCTTTAAATGACCACCTCAATTTATGTCCCCTCATCTGAAATTCTCCTGTAGTGGAAACATATCAACATCTACCCTGCTATACCCACTTACATTCTTAAATGTAAGAATAAAAATCATTCTAAGCTCCATAGAATACATAGCTAACTTTAAGCCATTTGTCACAGGACATTCTTCCCATCTCAGGAATTTACTGAGTGAATCCCTTTTAGTCTGCCACCAGTACTGGTATTGTCTTCAAAAATCTCACAGCACTCAAGGTGCAGCCTCACCAACATCCTGAACTGTAACAATATTTCCCCATTTCTAAAGTCCACCCCCTTATAATAAAGTCAAGGTGCAATTTACATTCATAACTATCTGCTGCACTTGCAAGCTAACTTAGTGATTCATGCACAGGAGCACCTAGATCCCTTTGTATCTACTCACTGACAGTCTCCCTCCATTTAGATAGCCTCCCAACAGATTCCTCTTACCAAACTGCAGGACCTCACACTTCCCACATTAAACTCTATTTGCCTAATTTTCACTCATCCTTTATTCATTCTGTACCAGAGCCCAAATATCAGAGTCAGACGGAGATTGGAAACAAGTCTTGTGGCCCACTGAATCTGTGCCAATTTTCAACCACAATTTTATACTAATTCCACATATTCATTTTTTTTTTTAAATTCTCCCCACATTCTATCAGTTCATATCAAATTCTACTACTCGCCTACAGATTATGGGCAACTGACCTGAGATTGGGAGGAAACTGAAGCAGCCAGAGGAAACCCATGCAGACACGAAGAGTACATGTCTCTTGACTGGTCAGGGTTGAATCTGGGTCTGTTGCTGTGAGGCAGAGGTTCTAGTTATTCAACCAGGGTATGTTGGGTTGCTTACATCACTCGCATGCTCGATATTAGATACCCGAAACAGACACTGATCGAGCTCTATTGTGAGATTACCAGATGAGCACAAAGATTCAAGGGTATCTGCAAAATTTCCCTGTGTTAAGCACCCACTCACTGATCCATTTGTTCAGCCAGTCACCTCCCATTTCATCAGTGGGTCTATAGTTTCCACATTAGCCAGCTCAAAACCCACAAATCCACAGTGGAATCAATTCATCCTCAGTCCCAAGGGATTGCCAAAAATGATAGGATTCAGAGGCAGAGAATACAAAAGCAGCAGTTATATTGAACCTTTTCTTTAAAATATCTTTACCCATGAAGAATGGACACAAAAGGAACTCCAAAAAAAAATATGCCGCTATATCATGAAATTAAAATGGGAAAAAACAAGTTACACATGAACTGAGGAATGTGAACAATACATTCTTTTATTAGACTGTACTTTAGAAAACTACAAAAAATTCAGAACAAGCTGTTCATTGCCTCATCTTGAAAATTCAGTGTATACACAACATAAAACAATTGATTCAACTAAATCCCAGAATGAACTGCACTCAAATTACAAAAATATAATTTCATTGATTACAATAAATTGGTTTCATTATGCTGTAGGGAAACAGCACCACAGATGGAGGTGTTAGCATTAATTTGCAAGCATCCATATTCCAAGATAACCATGTCTTGTAGGTCCCCATTTTCTCCCCAGCAATACCACATGTAATGCTGGTAATTACTATGTAGGTGTCAGGAATTTAGGGACTTTGCACTAATGTGGAAATCAAGAACTTCCTGACAAATGTTTGCTGACTAATCTTCTACCACAAGACTTTTGATGGAGTGCAGCAGCAGAACACATTTCTTACAATACCCAGGATAGCAATACCTGGAGGTGAATAGCTGCAAGGGAATTGTGCAAAAAGGAAATTTAGTATTCAAGTAAAGTTACTTTAACTTCAAGTTTGAGGTAATTTTAATTACAATTGTATCTCTGACAATCAAACCAAGTTCAACAGTTTGACAGCTGCCTTAAGCAGCAGCATGTGGGTGAAAATACTTCTTGCCTTGTGTCACAATGGGTTTTTGAAAAATAAACCAACCTCACTATTGCCTTTGCAAGGAAGTTCTCACTGGGGGATTCTGTATGGGGTTAAGTGGATAGGTGGGAAACAACTGCCAGGAAATTCTGGATCAGTGTTGGCTAACAGCTCGTGTTAATTTTATCATCTACCTTGGAGATTAGAAGGGATAAAGTTGATCAATGTACTACTAAGATTCAATGTTATTAACTGCAACTATATTGCAGTATGTTGTCCTAGCATATCGACCAAGCACATTGTATAATTAAGCTAACAAGGCAACAATCAATTGAAATTGGGAATAATATACTCACATGCATGATTTGGTTTAATGGACAGAAAACAAGGAGGGAATAAGCATGTATTCTCAGGTTGCAAAATTGTGATTAGTGGAGTTCAGTGATCAGGGCTTAGGACAAAGCTATACACCATCCATATCAACAATTTGGCCAAGGGGATCAAATGGCACATTTCCAAAACTTACCAATGATACAAAATAGGTGGGATTGAAGAGTTGTGGGGTGGGGGGTAGGAGGATGTAAGGACGTTTCAAGGTGACATAGACAAGGTGAGTCAGTGGAACAGGGCAAATGGAATATAATGTGGATAAAAGGTCATCCACTTCTGCACAAAACAAGTTATTTAAAAACGTTTTTCAAACAACATATTGGATAATGTTGATGTTCAAAAGATCCTGCATTGGCATACACAAGATACTGAAGGCTAACACGCAAGTGCAGCAAGCAATCAGAAAGGGAAATGGTAATTTGACTTTATTATCAGAGACCTCCAGAGCTGAAGATGCAAACCATTTCTCTTCATTGATGCTGCCCAACCTGCTGAGTTTTCACAGCATTTTTATTTCAGATTTCCAACATCTGCAGTTGTTTTTTTTATTTTCAGGCTTTAAAATGACCTGATTGTATACTCCTATACCCAATTCTTATGTCCTAAATTCCAGTACAGCGTTACCATGTTTATCTAGGCATGTTAAGTGACCTCAAAAATATTCATCACCAAATCCCAAAATACTAATAAGAACCCAGGAAACATTTTCCCAAATCCCAATGAGGTGTATAGTGCTAGCCATTTCAATTGCTTGTCATTTTATTATATAGAAGTTACATATTGACCAATCAAGTTCTCTTTTTGGAAATTGTGCCCAATTATTGAAAAATGATTTACTGGTAAAGCTATCTTACACAATCCCAAAGATACAACAAATCAGAAATTACAGTTCTGTATTTTTACATTGGCGGGGATAATATTTCTGGTCTTTTTTTGCTTGCCTGCTCATGGAGAGAAGTTGCCCATCAGTATTTCCTGGACTATAGTTCAAGTTCTTTCCTGAGAAAGTACAAGATTATGGGATCAGAGAATATATAAAGTAACAGCAATTTATTTAGTGTGCAGGTGGGAGGAATTTTACCATCCATAATGTACCTTGAAAAAAAATAAAAGCTCCTGAATATACATTTATAAAATCAAGTAAAATATTTTCAAATTTGATTTTTGGAAACATTTTTATGAACTTAATCACAACAAGTAGTGAAAAGCATATGTCAACAGAATCTAAACAATGAGGACTGATGTTTGCAATTCAAATAATTAAGGGATGACTCAATTAGATTTTCTCAGGAGATTATGTGGGGAAAAAAGAAAAAGGTACAACAGATTAAGGAGTTCTGTTCCCAACATCTGGAAACCTCTGCTGAAAATTACATTAGACAACTATACAGTCAGATGAAAATTCATCAAATTGAAATATTAACTCTTACATAACAAATGCAGCCCAACATACTAAACATTTCTAATATTGTTCTATTTTTGATGCTTGGATCAGGTTCAGCAAATGATTACTTTGTGCCTCAGAGGAACAGTCATGTAGATTTAAGGTATACCAAAACCCAAGGAAAATCATTCTCTAGCAAGACAGTAAACTGCATAAGAAATATACAGCACTGCAACACAAGTCAGTGTTCTAAACTAGCAATGTGTAACTACAAATTTAATGTTTGAACCAAGGTCTGTACAACTGTTTTAGGAAATCTAGATTTAATCTTGTACAATGGTTGTTCAAGTGTATCTAGATCAAAGCTACGAACCATATTAATGCATGTCAAAAGCAAACAGTGTGTTAAGTATTGTTGGTCTGAAGCTCAAATATTGAGGAAGGCCTCATTTGTTATTCCAGTTTTAAGGTTTATTGTCCAATTATGTTCCTTCAACTAAACACCAACAGTTTAGCCCGCTAGTTTGGGCAAAATAGCATCACAAAGTTTAAATACTTAAGATTGCAGTGGAAGTGTTTCGTAGTAGTTCACAGATTCCAATGCAGCTGTGATGTGTAAAATACCCAAATTAAATGTCAGCTTCCAGGTTGTTCCCATTACCAACCAGGTACACAAATAACTATGAACTATTACTCCTACGTCCCTCTGTTCCACAACACTCCCCAGGGTCCAGCCATTTACTGTACAAGTCCTATCCTGGTTTGACTTCCCCAAAATGCAACACTTCTAGGGAAACTTGGCTGGGTGGATTCAGAATTGGCTTGCCCAAAGAAGACAGTGGTGGTAGATGGAGCGTACTCTGCCTGGAGATCGGTGACCAGTGGTGTTCCTCAGGGATCTGTTCCGGGACCCCTGTTCTTTGATTTTTATAAGTGACTTGGATGAAGACGTGGAAGGGTGGATTAGTGAGTTTGCAGATAACACGAAGGTTGGTGGTGTTGTGGATAGCGTAGAAGCTTGCTGTAGGTTACAACAGGATATTGATAGGATGCAGAGCCGCACTGAGAAGTGGCAGACGGAGTTCAACCCAGAAAAGTGTGAAGTGATACACATTGGAAGATCGAATTTGAAAGCAGAATACAAGGTTAATGGCAGGACTCTTAGCAGTGTGGAGGAACAGAGGGATCTTGGGGGTTCATGTCCATAGATCCCTCTAGGTTGCTGCGTAGATCAATAGGGTTGTTAAGGCACATGGTGGGCTGGTCTTCATTAGTCAGGTAATGTTGCAGCTCTATAGAACTCTGGTTAGACCAGACGTGTTCAGTTCTGGTCACCTCATTATAGGAAGGTGGAAGCTTTAGAGAGGGTGAAGAGGAGATTTACCAGGATGTTCCCTGGATTGGAGAGCATGTCTTATGAGGATAGGTTGCGTGAGCTAGGGCTTCTCTTTGGAGTGAAGGAGGATGAGAGGTGACTTGATAGAGGTGTACAAGATGATAAGAGGCATAGATCAAGTGGACAGTCAGACCAGTCAGACTTTTTCCCAGGGCAAAAATGGCTAATATGAAGGGGCATAATTTTAAGGTGATTGGAGGAAGGTGGGGGATGGGCAAGATGTCAGAGGCAAGTTTTTTTTAAATATGTACACACACACACAGTGGTGGGTGCATGTAATGCACTGCCGGCAGAGACAGTAGAGGCAGATACATTAGGGACATTTAAGAAACTCAGACAGCCACATGGATGATAGAAAAAATGGAGGGCTATGTGAGAGCGAAGGGTTACATATATCTTAGAGCAGAATAAAATGTTGGCACAACATTGTGGGCCGAAGGGCCTCTGCTGTTGTGCGCTCTGGTGAATTGAAAGTCGTTTGCCAATCCTCTGCCCACTTCCCCCTGTAATTTTTGATTCACTGTCTACAATACCATCTATTTTATCATCTTCCTCAAACTTACCTACCATGCTTTGTGCATTCACATCCAAATCATTTATAAATAATGAACAAAGGTCCCAGCACTGACTGACTGGCACACCACTAGTCACAAGCCTCTAGTCCATGAACTAACCTTCAACCATCACTCTCTCCTTCCTGCTAATGAGAGAATTATGAATCCCTCTGGATCCCATGCAACCTTACCTTCCAGACTAACCTGCCATGTAGGACCTTGTCAAAGGAAAATATTTAAATAGTTAAGACAACATCCTTTTCAAATCCGAATCATGGTTTATATCATGGAATACATGTGAATCGTATACATACTATTTGCTATCTTTCTACTGTCACAATGCACAATTAAGAAAATTCATCCAGGAGGAGATTTCTCAAATCATGAAGGTCTGGTTGAATAAGTGAAGGGCCGTGGCTAACAAGGAGCTCCCACCAAAGCGCACAGTTTCTTAAAAAATGCAACACTCTCTAACTCCTTCTTAGAGTTAACAGTTTACTTTAATTTAAAAATTCATTACATAATGAACAAACCCCTTCTTTACATCATTCAGTAGTTTATTTGAACTCAAATGGAATCTAAAGTTCTCCAAAATAAACACTACACAATTTTAAGTATAAAACCAATACCATTACAGTATCAATCAGGGAATCCAAATCGAAAATTTTGTTTTTAAAACACTGCAACATCTCTGCACAAATATAGTATTAATTTTACATTTGCACCTGTGGCCAAGCCCGCAAATTATTATTCAGCCAAATTACCCCATAAAGACTTTCAAATTTTTTTTTAAACAACTGAAGATGTACAAGTTACTTCAGAGACCATTAGGGAGGCATGAATCTGACTACCATTTAAAGCAGATTAAGTAAAATGTAGCACATCACCTTAGCCAGTGATATGGTGTAAAAGATTTTTTTTGTTTTAATAACCATCTGGTTAATAGTCATGGATGTTAACTCACTAATTACCAAAACATACCAAGTTAAGGACCCAAATTCAAAGACCCACATTATTTGTTCTGTTTCATAACAAACAAGACCAACACACCTCTGGATCTGATTCACTATATACGATGAAAAATGGGGAAAAAAGCAAGCACTTGCCTTAACGTGTAGACTTAGATCTATGACCTTTACCTGTAAATTGCAAAAACAAAGCTACGCAGGACTGAAATTTAATGTTAGAAACAAATTAATTCAAAAGGTGTACTATTCTGCCACTACAAATCATTTCACATGAGAAACTAGAATCTTCCCAGTAGAAAAGTAGTGATAGCTTCATTCCGTCTCATCAGGAAGTACCTTTAAAGCTTCAGTAAAGTCATCTTCATCTGCTGTAAAATTTAATGCAGTAAAACAATTCTGATCCTTAATTCTTACAGCTTTTACAAGAAAACTAGAAAGTCTACTGCTTCAGTCCACCAGCAGTTAACTTTAGCATTTGATAGGACAGCAATTAAGCAAACTAATACGTTCAAGACTTGGTGATAAAATATACTAATTTCACTGCTCAAACACGCAGAGCAAAAATGTTCTCCCCTCATTAAAAAATATACTTTAAAAGGGAAAAAATGCTTTTTATACAACTCCTAGTGACCCTCCAATATCTCACCTGTGACCATTCTTCATATACAATTCCACAAAACTATTCAAATGTAAAGGAATCATTGTCAAACTCCATTTGTTCTCACTTTTATAGACATGTACTTTTCCATCAAGAGCAATTAAATAGTTACAAGGTGCAGGAATTTTTGTCTCAAATCCAGATCACATATTGGGATACATGAAGCTCAGGAAGTATAATTCCAATACATCAATATACTGAGGTGAACTTAATTTTAGATTAAAGTTAAACAGTTGAAACTATGCAGAGACAAGAATAATTAAGCTAAACTGAGGTTGAAGACAAACTTCATGTTTAAATGCTGCAAAAGATACAAAATTCTTATATTTGCTTATATAATTGAAGTAACTAACATTTCCCCATGTTAAAGGTAAACCAAAACAGGTAATTAAGGTACAAAGTACTTGCAATTGGGTACAAAACTAACAGTATAAAGTATACATTTGGTAGGATACTGTAATTTTTAATAAATGCATTATACATTGCTTAGGCCACAACAGCATTCTAATTTGAAAATTAGATGTAATATATATTTGTTTCTTTAATTCAGGAGTTGTGTGTCATGGAATATTTTCTGTACCGTCAAATGCTACACAAATATCCTTTTACAATTATTAGTGTTTGTAGAAGACTGTTGCCTGTGAGCCAGACAAAACCCTCAAAAAAAAACAAGCATTTTATAACCTCAAAAGGAATCAGTGCTGAGTTCCCTGCTGTTTGTCATATATTATGAGAATGTAAGTGGCATGATTGTAAGTTTGTGGATAACACCAAAATTAGTGTAGTAGACAGTGAAGGTGGTTGTCCAAGATACAACAGGATCTAGATGGCAGACAAGTGCGAAGAGATGCATTTTGGGAATTACTGTTCCCCAAAAGTAGCGACACACTTAGGCAGCATTTGGCACACTAGCCTTCATCTGTCGGGGCATTGAGTACAACAGTTGGCATATCATATTACAGCTGTACAAGACAATGGTGAGACAGCCCCAAAATATTGCATTCAGTTCTGATTGCCATACTATAAGACAGAGACACAAGAGACTGTAGATGCTGAAATCTGGAGCAACACAAAGTGCTGGAGAGATTCAGCGGCTCAGATAGCACCTATGGACAGACTCTTCATCTAGGCTGAGAAGGTCTGATACTGTAAGAAGGATGTGATTAAGCTAGAGATTGTGCAGGAAAGACTCACAAGGATGTTGCTGGGACTGGAGGGCTTGAGTTACAAGGAGAGACTGGATAGGCTGGGACTGTTTTCCCAGGAGTGAATGAGGCCAGTAGAATGACCCTAGAAGTTTATAAAATCACAAGGGACATAGATAGTCACAGTCCTTCTCCCAGAAAACTAGAGGGCATAGATTTAAGTTAAGAGGGCAAAAAATTTAAAGGGGACCTGAGATGCAAGATTCCACCCCTGCGGCCACCCACCACCAACCCCCCCCCCCCCCCAACACACACACACACACACACACACACACACACACACACACACAGGGTGGTGGGTATATGAATGAGCTGTCAGAGGAAATTGTGGAGGCAGGTAAAGTGGATACGGGCCAAATGCAGGCAAATGCGACTGGCTCATGTAGACAGCTTGGTCGGCATGGGCCAAAGCGTCTGTTTCCCTCCTGCATAACTTTGTGATTACAATTGGGTCAAAGTTCTATTCTTTTATGCCCCATAAAGTTAATACATGTGAACACATTTTTAGGCAAGATAAAAATGTTTTGATTGATAGCCAAGAAGCATGTTGCTTATAAAGTTACAAGTATATGGGACAAGAAAAATTTTAAATGCCTCATGCAATTAAAAGCCCGCCATTCTTGTATGTAAGATGGTATTTAAAATTTTAGTTTGATTAAAAACACTCATTTGAAAAACAATCCAGTAAAGTGATCACGTCCACTTCATTACTTTATTTCTGTTGTTCCAGTAACAAGAAATCAATTAACAAAGAAGCTATGCATATAGCCTGCATGAAAATATACATTCTCAAATTTCAGTTACCTGGGAGATATGGTTAATGGAAGACTCCATTCTCCGTAGCTGAGAGGCCTGAATATCCAGCAATTGGAGGACATTGTTTGCCAGGGCATTTATCTGGTAAGCAACACTCGCAAGGGATTGGGTTGTATATGCTTTTGTTTCTTCTAGGGCCTTTCTCTTGTCTTGGGCCTGTAGGAGGGAAAAAAGACCTAATTTCTACCACTGTTGGCAAGATATTAATACACACTGCAATACAAGAATGTCAAAATGCAAAATGTGGCAATATAAACATCTGAATTTTTAAAAGAAATTCAACGCAATATTAAAATGACTTAAGTTACTACAAATTAAGCCTAAGCAGTGTTTACTTTGAAAATTTTAAGTCACAAGGAGGACAGTGTCCAAGTTCGCAAACAAAATAACAAATAATTTAAGTGCTTTCTACATGAAGTCCCTCAGAAAGATGCTATCTTTAGAACTTGCTAATTTGGTAAGGGTAGTCAAAATTCTCTCCTACTCCAAGCATCCCCAAAGCACCAATGAAACAAAACAAATGTGACATACAATGTAATGAAACAAACGTGACATACAATCTGTGTACACAGAATCTCATAAATAGTTCAGTAATGACCAGATAATCATTTATTACCACAATCTCAGGATATATATTGATTATGACAGTAAAGAGAACTCTTCTGTTCTTCCAAGTACTATCCCACCTAAAGAATGCTGGAGCCTCGAATTATCACCCAAATCTAAAAACAGCACTATAAACAGGCTAGATTATATCCCTGGAGTTGGACTTCATCCCACAACTCAACTCAAAAGAGGAGTGTCACAACCAAGATATGGCTGAAACCAATTAAAATAATTGCAAAGCAATGCTTTTGTGGGGAGAGGGTGGAATCTGAACTATTAAACATTGTAATTGTATATAATGCAGGCCGTGTTTTGTTCAGCAGTAGCAAAAACATTTGGGGACTCGACTGTTAAACTGAGTAAAATCTCAATATCAAGGGGAATAAAATTTCAGTGACACTATGCAAAATGACCATGACTTCTACTTCAAAGGATAGGTGCACCACTGACAAAGCATGCATTTATTGTACAACCCTCAGCTTACTAGGCCATTTTATAGAGCAGCTTGGAGTCATCCACATTGGCAAGACTGAAGTCTCATACAGACCAGAACCACCAGGTTCTTCTCTTGAAGGACATTAATTAACCACATGGATTTTTACAAGAATCCAGTGGTTTCAGGGTGATGACTCATACTATATTATTTTTAATTACTGAGCCATGTAGTCACTTGAATTTTATTTGAGACTGAATTCCCCAGCTGGTAGGATTTACACACTTCTCTGGATCATTAGTCCAGTGACTTAAAACACCATGATAGCATAAAATTAAATGCTCATGAATCTCAGAGGCATGCACCAGACATTAAAGCACTGAAAGCCAGTAATCAAGACAGAAAAATGCTTGAAGCACTCAGATTAAGCAGCATCTGTTGATAGAGTAACTTTGTGCTTCAAGTCAAAGACCCATCACCTAACTCACTGAGTGCTTCTAGCATTTCTGCTTTTGCTTCAGGATTTCCAATCATCTGTTTTTAAAATGTTGGTTGACAGCAAACTTGGAGTTGAAACTTTGCCAGCAGTCAATGAATTTCTGGGAAGTAGGGCTTCCATTTGACAGGATGACCCTGGATTTTCTACAGAATAGCAAAGTCAATTTGGGGGGTTCAGCTGTACCAGACAAATATGGATAGATGGATAGGAAAGTGGTGGGCACAGAAGATTGACCATCACCAAGGATGGTCAGATGTGGCCTGTAGGCTGCATGCATTTTGCACCAACAATTTAGCACCATTTTGTATATTTGCTTACTTTGCAGAATCCCTTTATCTGTCACCCAATAGCTAATGTAAAATACATTTGAGAGCAAAAAGATTAGTAAAACTGCATTACAGATAACATCCAGTTAGACTATTACTGTTTGGTTTCATGTACTCAGATTTTTGCACTGTGTATGTAGTAAAAAAAAACTGAAAAAAGGTACTCAAGTTTGCTACAGCTTGGAAATATCTGTATAGCTTCACTTGAAAAATCCCCAGTCTCTTTGAACCCAACACTCTTGGAGCAATGATGCAACTACTAACTGCATAGGTCACACCAGAAGAATCAAAACTAACAATGAGAACACTTATGGTTCAAAGACTGTACAAATTGTAATTATGACAGCCAAGCAAATCATTACCAACCATTTTTTCAAATTCTGTATGCATTAGTAAATATAGCTCGTGAATAGATGATACCCCCTCAATTTCTTGAAATAAAGATGGTACAGTAAGCCCCTTTAAACATTATTCTTAACATTGAGTAGATTTATAGAGTAGGTACTGAATAATACAAAAACACCAGAAATTTTTCTCAAAAACAGAAAAATAAACTTATTACTTTAGTTCTTCACACCTTTTTAGTCTGGCTAGGTTATTTGGACTGCAATTCTAATCATGTTATTTGGATAAAACTGCTGAAACAAAGTATGCTGTTTTGCATTATCAACTATAGGGGTGTAGTATTACTACTCTATCCTACTCTCCAGAGTATTTAGCAAAAGCTTAATGAACACGAGGAAACACCCAGTTACCATAAGCTCTGCTTGTTTAATTGTGCAAGAACACAATACTACCGAAATTCTCAAAACCTGCCACTACCTTCTACAAGAAGGCAGTGGATCAAGTTTAAAAAATATCAGCTCTTTTTATTTGCCTAATTATCTAAAATTTTCTCTGTAGTCATTTATCTTTCCCTTCATTTCTCACAGTAATACAAAATAAACTAGGCGATTAATATGTTTCACTTCTGTATTCCAGAAGCAGTACAACAACAGATCTTAGTTTAAACCTCTGCTCCAAATGAATGTTATTAATAGAAGAGAACTATCCCTTCCAGCTTTTCCCCTGTCCCAGTTCAAATTTGATACAAGTATTCCAATGTTGTTGGCAGAGAATTTAAAAATTTAAACTGTAAAGAATAACCTGGAAATATTAACTAGTAAGTAAGCAATTTAACAGATATTCACATTTTCTGAATAGTGAAAGTAATGATCTCAGTAAATTCCTCCTAAGTGTGTGTGTGTGTGTGAAGCTGCTGAACCAAAATTTAATAAATCTGGTTTCAAATCATCAATTCTCCAATTAAGAGTAGGATAAATAAAATCAAAAGTCCCGATATATATTTAAAAGCTAGTTATTTTGACAATTTGTATACAGTAAGCTGGGGCATGCAAAATACATAAGGGTAAGCAACAGAAGGTATTAAGATATCTTTTAGTCACATGTACATCGAAACACAGTGAAATGCATCTTTTGCATAGAGTGTTCTAGGGGCAGCCCGCAAGTGTCACCACGCTTCCGGCGCCAATACAGCATGCCCACAACTTCCTAACCCGTACGTCTTTGGAATGTGGGAGGAAACCAGAGCACCCAAAGAAAACCCACACAGACACAGGAAGAACGTACAGACTCCTTACAGACAGCAGTGGGAATTGAACCCGGGTCGCTGGTGCTGTAAAAGTGTTACACTAACCGCTGCACTACCGTGTTTAAGTTCATGACTGAAAAGTTCTGTTCATCTTGACACTTGGGCTAACACTTGATTTGATGAAAACAACGAAAGCAAATTGGAATAAAGAAATTTTATTCAATTTCCCCAAGCCACCTGCCTTATACTTATCCAAATAAAGTTAAAACTTCAATCAAAAAACCTCATTACATTGCCTACATAGGTACTGGACCACTTAAATTTCAACTCCAATGAACATTTTCAAGTTGCCAGACATCTTCCACAATTGAGAAATGGTTACGTTGCATCATGGTGGCAGAAAATGTACATCTTTTAAGTTGCTATCTGAAAAGAGTGACTCACTTAAAATGTGACGGTAAAGTACTTTGGTACATTCCATCAGATGGAGGACAAAACTTCCTCCCTCCCCCCCTCATTAACACCAACATAGCCAATGCAGTGGTTAAGCAAGCCATTTCAAGACAAAGGGGAAAACAGAAAACCAACAACTGTCATCTCAAACAAGTGACTAATTCCTACAAAATAAAAATGGCCACAGCATCCTGCAATCCAAAACCTGTGCTCCCCCAATTTTGCCCTCATGCCCATTCTCAAGTGTAAAATTGCTCCACCATAGCTGGTCTTGCCTTCCTCAACTGATGTTCCAAAACTTCTTCACTTGCCTCACCTCCTTCAAACATGCTTAAAAATCTACTTATTTTGGCTAGAGCTTTTAAATAGACAAGCTAAATTCACACAATGCTTGTGAAATTGTCTGAATCCCATGAAATATTGACATGTTAATGAAGTCACCTATGTACAAGCTGATGCTGCCAAATTACAGGCTAACTTTTGAGGTTGTTAATAGAGAAAGCGACTGGGTGGGAGGGGATCAGTCACCAGTCATGGTTTACTGGAACACTATCTACTAGATAATTTACCACTATACTAAAATATAGCAATACGGCATATACATGATAATACATCACACATTAAAATTATTTCATTCCACTTCTGGTGACTTGGTTGATAGCTTACAATGCAATCTAACAAGGGTTTAGTTTTTACCAAAGATCATTCCATCAGTAGTTGCACAGCTGAGCACCAAATGTAATTTTGCAGTACATGAACGCAAAATACAGAGCAAGAATTAGTGTGCAAAGCAAGATTTAGCAATGAATATTAATGTATTAACTGTATCTTGTAAACTTTACAACTTTATTGAAAGGAAACAAAATGGACAATTCAGTCTACACCAAGGTATCTGGGTAAAGATAACTTGCAATCAAGATCTCAGACATCCTGATACAAAACGACCCCTAATTTTAATATATTTGCACTAATTTGAGTACCATGAATATAGAGGGTGATCATGGAATTCTCAACCACAGTCCAGTGTGCCATTTTGATTTACAGTACAACTTTACAAATTAAGAGGGTTAGCCAAGCCCATCCAATGTAAACCAAAAGCAACTTCACAAGTAGCATACCAGTTTCTGGTGCTATCCTCAAATCCCTCTAAAGTTGTTATAATATCTTACATTGTACATCAAACTATGACTATCCAAAACTACAAGCAGCAAAAGGAAGCAAATGCTAAAAATACTGCTCCTTACAAAATACGCATAAGCAGGCAAAAATCAAACAGGAAATGGGGTGGGGAAATGGATATCATGATAACCTTGTAATTTACTGTAATTTAAATCTTAACAAAATTGTTTCAAGATCTAAACTTGATAGACTTTGGGGAAGTTGTATTGACTGCAACTTCCAGAGTGTTTTGTCTCCATTCTAGAGATCAGTTAAATTTCTGGGGCTACCACAAGCTAATATTCTTCATCTCCAGAAACAGAAAATACAGAACTGCTGGAAAGTCATGCATCGGACTCACTCACACAGAATATTCACTTTATTTCAGATGTCCTGCTTCTGCAACTTGTTTTAAAAATTTCTCTAGCTGCAAATTTTACTTACAAATGTTTCAATTTTCCAAGTCTTCACCAACAGGTAGAAAATACACATTAAAATATCCAAGATGTTAAAAAGGCATCTTTAAAGCCAAATTTATCTCCCAAAGTCAGCCAATTTCATAATTTATCAAAGCAGTAAATTACATGCTCCAATTCTTAAACTTTCAGGGTGATGGCATTTTGCAATCTACTCGAATTCATTATGCAGGAAATGCCTTACCATTCCTTTAAGAAATAGGAAAGCAACTATATTTTAAATGCACATTCTGCTGCATTTCAAAACAAGATTGAGCATTTGATACAAACATATTTGTTGTACCTGCTCACCAATCAAGGCTAACAATGATAGTTAAATGCAATATGCAAAATAAGTCACTAAAGATTACTTACAAGGAAATAAATAACCTTAAAGTAGTCTCCTCAAATTCCATTAAGCATGTCAAATTTATTTACATCAAGCTATATTCTCCACACATTCAGCCAAAAGGCTCAAATCCTGAAATATGCACCTTTTTGCCAATTGTTTATTTAAATATTTTCATTCCTTCTCCTTTGTTATAAACATATGGAGTGAACAACATTACCTCTGATATAGCACCTCTAGCCACTAGACTTTCCCAACCCCTTTGTTTTCTCATACCAAATACCAGTTTTTTTTCCCAAATAGAATGTTTAATCAAAAATCTGAAATTGCACACAATGTATTTCTAAAACAATCCACCAAACTGAAAGTAAAATGGACACTTGAGGGTGTGGCCCAGCATTCTAAAAAAATACTTATTTCAATTCCTTTAGCTCAGTGACAAAATGTTAGAAAACAGAATTAGATAACTTTTAACAATTGTATATTAGACCCAATAATCAAAAAAGGACTCTTGCTATGAAATTACTAATTTTTAGTTTTAAATTAAAAAGTCACATTTAAAATAACTATTCTAATAGCAAAAGGACATGATGACTCATTAGTTCCTTCATCTACACTTGATTAGGATTTCTTTGTTATGGAGCAGTATAATATAGTTGCATGGAGAACAACTGTATTTCATTTGCACCAGACCAAAGTCCTGGAACACATCACAGGGTCTTTACCACATAGAAAATAACCCCTAATGAAATACACATTGGTGAGAAGGGTCAAATGCTTTAAAATACTCCACCAGTAAAAGAACAACTCTTCCTTCAACATGCAACAGCATCTCACTATCACCTACAATCCATACCATGGAGACAACCATTAATGAGAAGTTTAAGCACCAGGGACAAATGCCATGGAGACTATAGCAGTTGAGACACTAAATATCCTGCAGCAAGTAACCCACCTCTTGGCTCCCTGAAGCCTATTCAGTGCCAGAGACTAGGTGGAATAGTTCATACCTTCCTTCGTGGGTATAACTGCACTCAAGGACGACACTATCTAGGATAAAATCTTGGCTTGTTTAGCAAGCTAGTCGCCAGTTTAAACAATTATTTACATTGTCATTGACATTATTCATGTGCAATTGTGGAGCATTCAGAGAATGCACTAACATTGTTTTTGATAATCTCAAACTTGTAACCCCATCCACTCAGAAGGAAGAGGCAAATGGGGCACACAAGCACCAGAAGCTTCACTTTCTTTATCGAATACAGTTGTGGCTTGGAGAAACTGCAGTTTCTGTTGCCACTAGACCAAAACTCTGTAGAGTTTGCACATTGTCCCCCCCCAAGAGTGTGAGTTTCCACTAGGTGCTCCTGTTTCCTCACACATCCCAAAAACATTTGACTTGACTTTAAATTGATTACTGTAAATTGCTGATCAGCAAACAAGTTGCAGAGCTACAGGGTAATAGCAGCATGGATATGGTAGGCTGAAGAGCCCATTTCTCTGCTGTATAACTGCGGACCTGAAATGCCAAACGACTGCCTGTGTTGTACTAAGTAAACAGTGAGGACTGCCCATCACCAAAGCATAAAATTTCCCTCCCATCATGAAAGTGCTAGCTGTTCAATTCTGATTCCATTTCTGCTTAGCACAATGCCTTATATGCTCAGTGAATTTCAAGTCTCAACAAAGCATTAATGAACTGTTCGCTTGAAGCACGACTGCAATCTTTATCCATATGTGCACCTTCTATCCACATATTCAGCAGGTGATGATAGTAATGAAGTGCAAGACTTCACCCAAATTTTCCTTCTGTATCAATGGGGTGTGAACTAATTCAATCAAAAATCCACAGACCCATGATTTCCTTATCCAGATGACCAATCTACTTGCAACTAAACTCACCTTGGTCACTTCCTTATGAAGGTGCACCTAAAAGTTTGCAACTCAATACCAGGACACCTGGGATTACCCTTTATTGATTTATCTTGTATGAAACCTAGTCAAACAAAGTTGTTCAATATTTTCTAAACTTCTTAATCCCTTGTGTAGCTTCAAACCTTCAGTTTATTAACACCACCCCCAACACACTGCCTCAGTCTCCTCCACTGACTACAATCTTACCCAGCAAGAGAAAAATCAATCTTACCTACGTGTTCCTCGAATTATTTCTGGTTTGGAAATATTAGAAAAACTTAGATAACCCTAGATAAAGGTGGTGTGTATTAGGAATGAGCTGCTAGAAATTGCGGTTGAGACAGGCACATTAGCAATATTTAAAAGCCATCTAGATAAGTACATGGATAGGAGAGGTTTAGAGGGCAATGGCCCAAACGTGGGCAAATGGGACCAGCTTGCTGGGCAATGCAGTCAGCATGGACAAACTGGGCCAAAAGGCCTGTTTCCATGCTGTATGACTGAGTCTTACATTAAATTCAAGAGCCAGGTTTTCTAGGCTACTCAATTTATTCTAATGACAGGACAATTGAATAATTATCTAATAATAAATGTGCAAATAGCAGTTTGCACATCTGATTTAGTTGAACTATTCAGAGAAAATCTACACAATATTGATAAATGCCAAATGTCAATATTTAGGCATGTGGTCAAAGGACAATTCAAAGCTAACGGATTCCTCTTCACCAAGGAGGAATTGAAAACTAGTTTAAAAAAAGTTGCACAAACAAAATAAGGACATCTTAAAATAAAAACAACCTGCTTAGACAAATTCAGCAGTTTTGTAGAAGGGATATTCTGCAAGAAAATTCTACTAGACAGTGAAACTAGCAAGTTGGATAAGGGGGCACCAGTGGATTCAATATACTTGTGTTCAAAATATACTTGATGTAGTTGTTTAAAGATTAGGCTTGATGCAATTGGAAAGTGTATACCTGCATGGATTGTGGATCAAAATGCAGAAAATAAGATGAATAAGGAAAGTAGTGCAGTACAAATGGTTTGTCAGCTTAGGCCTCACTACACCAATAATTATAAATAAGGAAACTGAATGTCACTAGCCCAGCTTTGCAGCTTGCTTCTCCAGTTTTCTACCAAGTACACATCATGGAGCTCCAAAGGAATAGTGGAACATGAAGTGCAAGATAATCCTCTTTAGAATAAAGAGTATTTTGAAAAATAAGTTGCAAGTTAAGTAATCAAAATCAACCAGTATGTTAGCCTATATCCAAAGAGGGTGGAGCATAACTGCAAGTCTTGCTGCAATTATGCAAGACACTAATTAGGTTGTCTTTGCAGCACTGTGCACATTATTGGTTCTGTAAGCAAGGATATTTAGAATAAATGAAGGCTCAAGACATTGACTACTGGGATGACGAACCTGTACAAATGACGGATAATTAAGTAGAATGGACTCATGTGCTTTTGAACTAGTAGTTTTGAGAAACAAGTTTCTCAGACATCTTGACAAGGGGGATGCAGAGAGATTGCTTCCCTCCATGGAGAATTCAGAACAACTGCATACAGACTCAGTAGTGGTCAACCATTCAGGATAAACAAATTTCTTCACTCCTGCTTTACAATTCATCAGAATTCTCTATTCCAAATAACTCAGTTAAAATATTCAAAACCAAGACAAATAGATTTTTAGGTATTAAGTAAATAACAGGATATTAGGAAAGCAGCATTATACACAAGATCTTAATGAATGATTAGGACTGAAGTTCCACATAACTAATTCCAGCTCCTGCTTGTACTCCAAGGTAAAAAAACAGAGAAAAACCAACTTGCACTTGCTCAAGAAAAGGTACACATTATTAAGTTCTGCTATGATAAAAATAGTGCATTTAAATGAAGGTGACTATAAGTATTTTTAGACAAAGAATTATTAACAGATGAGATTACATAAGAAAACAATTTGAGCAATGTATGAAGTGACGAGTTTTGGAAAGAAGAAATTAGATGCTTTGGTGTCAAGTACACAAACTACAAGAACAAAGTTGATACTGTTAAAATGGCATTAAGTTTCATAAGGGCATTAAAACACAAAAAGGGTAGTAAATTAACAAGTACAAAAAAACACTGATTCTGCCTCGATCAAGTCTGAGGCTTCATTTAGAAGTCAGAGACATTGAACGGGCATGGAAAGTGGTGCTCAAAATTATGAAGTTAATTTTTGATAGAAGACAAAACTTTTCACCAGCTAAAGTCTGTGCTTTTATTGTCACATTTAAGATAACCAAACTATTAAAAGCACAGAGCCCTAATAATTTAGCCACCACACCCCCTCCACTGTATATGAAGACCGGATAAAGGTGTTTATACAAAAAAAAATTCTTTAGTGATCTGGGCATGACTGACAAGACAAGAATTTATCATCCATCCCAAATAGTCAGTGGTGGTGGTGGTGATGATAAGCTACATTGAACTGCTGCAGTCCTCTGATGAAGGTCTTCCTGCATTTAGACCCATTAGAAGAAATACCAGTGATACTCATCACACATGACTAGAGTGGAACCTACAAGTGGTTTTGTTTCTTTGCACACACCTTCCTTCATAGTAAAGGTAATGATGGAGGAGCTCGGGCAACAACAGTTAATCCTATGGATGGTACACACCGCAGCCATTATGTGCCAATGGTGGAGGGAATGAGTGTTTAGAGTAATTAATGTCATGCCAGTGAAGCAGGCTGCTTTCTTCTGGACGGTGACAAGCTTCTTCAGTGTTGTTGGTGCTGCACTCATACAGGTAAGTGGAGAGCTTTCCACCACATCCCTGGTATGCCTTGTAGATGGTGGGATGGTGGAAAGGTTTCGAAGTTTCAGGAGATGAATCACTCACCAGAATACCTAGTCTTTGCTTTTGTAGTCACAGTATTATTCTGTTGGTTTAATTGAACTTTTGGTCAACTGTGACCCCCAGGATAATTTGGGGGGGGGGGGGGGGGGGGGGGGGTGGCAGTAGGAAGGAAAGAAAGTCATCAAAATGACAACAAATGTTGAGGATAAGTGGTTAAATTCTCTATTTTTCCAAAATAGTCATTACCTGGCACTTGCCACTATTGTCCAAGTCTTGCCAAATGCTGGCATGGACAGCTTCATTTACTGAGGAATTGTGAATGAAATTGAACACCACGCAATCATTAGCAAACATCCTAACTTCTGCCCTTATGATGGAGTACCTGAAGATGATTGAGCCTAAAACACTACCCCAAGGAACTCCTGCAGGGATGTCCTAGGGCTGGGATGATTGGCTTCCAATAACCACAACCACCTTCTGTGCAAGGAGCATCTTCCCTTTGATGACCATTGACCTCAGTTACACCTAGAATGTGCCACCTTGATGCCACGCTCCATTAAATCTGTGTTCATGTCAAGAACAGTCACTCTCAAGTCACTTCTGGAATTCAGCTCTGATTCAAGTTTGGACCAAGGCTATGATGGGGTTTGGAGCAAAGTGGCCCTGGCAAGATCCAAACTGGACATCGGCAAGTAGGTCAGCGAGTCAGTGCCGCTTGATAGCCCTGGCAATGACAGCTTCATTTTGTAAACAGTGTTGGCTGATTAGGTGGTAATTAGCTGGACTAGATTTGTCCTTTGTGAATGGGACATAGCTGGGCAATTTTCCACACTGCCAGCTAGACAATGTTGTAACCCTGTCATGGAACAACTCGGCTAGAAGGTGCAGCTAGTTCTCAAGCACAGGTCTTCAGTATTACAACTAGACTGTTGTTTGGTCCCAACACTTTTGTTGTACTCAGTGCTCTCAGCCATTTCCCAATATCAAATTGGCTGGAAATTGGCTTCTACATGGTGGTCTTCTACAGAGGAAGCAGAGATAGATTGTCTCTTTTGCACTACTGGCTAAATGAATATACTTTCAGATACATCAGGCTTTTCTTTAGCACTCATACGCTGGGCCCTGCCATTGTTGAGCATGGCGATCTCCTTGGAGCCACTTTCCCCTATTAGCTGCAAAAAAAAAAAGCTGCTGGAGGAACTCGGTGGGTCAGGAATGCCATTTCCCTCCACAGACATTGCGTGACCCACCGAGTTCCTCCAGCCATTCATTTTTTTGTTCCAGATTCCAGCATCTGCAGTCTCTTGTGTCTCCATTCTCCTGTTAGCTGTTTAATTGTCCACCACCATTCACAACCAGAGGTAGTGCTTCAGAGTTTTGATCTGGATTGTTAACAGTGTTGGCTGCTTAAGTGGTAAGTAGCTGGACCACATTTGTCCTTTGTGAATGGGACATAGCTGGACAATTTTCCATACTGCCAGCTAGACAATGTTGCAATGCTGTAACAAAACAACTTGGCTAGAGGTGCAACTGGTTCTCAATTATTTTGATTGGTTACAAGTTTGCTTATTGTTTATCAGTCATGCAATCCTACATTGCAGCTTCTTTAGACTAGAACTTCATTTTTATATACACTTGGTGCTCCTCCTGGCACATCCTTCATTGATCCCATAGCTTGGTGAAACAGTGAGTGAATGAGACTGTGGTTACTTCTTGAAAGTTGGTGGAGGCATAGTATACAAAATGGCTTACTTCTTCACTCCTAGTCTACCAACTGTTCAAAAATATCAACATGCATCATATTTTCAATGTACCATAAAGTGTACACTTAACAGACATATTTGCAAATAATCAAATGAGAATCAAAAGTTAAATTCACATCTCAGTTTGGATCACTCAAGATTAAATTAGTTTAGAGGCATAAGATCAAACCTAGAAAATGCATTGAGTGCTGGGGATTAATGCCAAGGGTCCCACCAGGAGACCTACATCAACAGCTTGTATTCTATAATACAAAAGTTCATCCAATTCAGAGCAAGTGGAGGAAAGTAGCTAATGTCAAT